>NC_134718.1:7584629-9033796 GCF_049634645.1 Pelodiscus sinensis | reverse complement strand
GGCAGTCCACCAGATTTTCTGCTGGGCAGTTTATCTGAGGAACATATATGCTATTTAAAAATATCTCCATTAAATAAATTGAGCAGCATATTTTACAGCTATCTTAGTAGACTATGAATAACTTTAGGTAGTAATCATGAAGCCCAGTGTTCTTCATTTTTATCTGTATTAAATAGGTAACCCAGAATTGGAGCCACTATTGTTATTATTTTCCTTCTCTCTACATTTTATCCCCTCTCCTATTCCCCACCACAAGTCCACATGATGGCACGTACGCACACGAAAACACACACACAGGCGCACAAATTTAATTCAACACCACAGAAGTGAGGCAAAATAAAAATGTAACCCTAATTATCTCCAGCACTATCGTAAAACTAACATTAAAAAAATGGGGTAAATATCAGTAGCGATCATTACCAAGGCCTACATTACTGGGAAATTAAATGCAATATACCAAAGCCTAAATGATGAAAGCAAACCAGTAGCTATTAAATTCATTAGCATATCTGCTGTGCAAACAAATTTAATTAAAAAGGATACAGTCACAACAGTTGGCTTTAATTTGAATTTAGCAGCAGAATTTTCAAAATGTATGGACATCCGTTCACACGCACAAATTAGAACCCTGTTTATGTAAAATAATTTGGAGCCATTAAAACAACCCAGCGCCTTAGGATGCCCCTACACATTGTGGGCTAAGAATAGTGGCCACAGGTCAGCTGTTTGGTGGGGTGGAGGGAAAGGAAACCAAATTGTTGCACTTGTCTGACTCCAGAATGGCTGAAACTTGGACTGAGCTGGTTGTTAATCTCTCTGGTACGTGCTGTGACAAAGAGGTGACTGTAGGAGCCTCTAAAGCAAGGATGAGAACCCGGTGGCTCAAGGCCCCACTATATCATTTTTATTTGGTCTGCCTAGCTGAGGCAGGCAAACTAGTGGAGCCAGAGATACAAGGGGTCGGGGAAGGGTACCAAGAGGAGGAGCCCTTCCTGTGCATGGATATGCATGCCACCTGAAAAAGCAGAGGGAACCAACATGCTGGAGCGGGGAGCCCCAGGAACCATTGCAGGGTAATCATGGGACAGACTCATTCTCCAATCCCTGCTCCCTAACAGCAGGGTCCAACCTTCTCTTCCATAGCACCTCTCCTGGGACAGGACCTCATCCTCTCCTCCACCCTCTGTGTTACACTTCCCAGGCTGCCAAAGGATTTAGCTGAAGCCCCGCTAGTATGACTTTTAAGCTGCCCCATCCTGGGCACAGGGAATGCCTCGTTGCAGACCTTGCTGCTGCCAGCCACTCCAGCAGACCACAAAGAGGAGAGCAAGCGATGGAACCAACCCACTGCTGTGCCAAATGTGAGTTATAAAGCCATTGCAGCTTCCTGGCACTGCTATGACCAGTCTTACTCTGGAGTCTGAGGACCTGGTACTGGAAATGAATTTGAAGCCTGTTTCTCCATAGCCTGCACCATCGATGACCAAGAAACACTCCATCTCTTCCCACACCAATCTGGTAGGCTGCTCACACACCAAACCTTCCACATCAGATAGGAAGACAACCGGTCATCAGTCTTGTCCACCTCAAAAACCAAACCCACTCAGTCAACTGCCCCCTCCCCCTATGCTCCACACTTCCCAACCCAGCCAACATCCTATGGACAAAGTCCACAACATCACCCTTCCTGCTATCACGACCGACAGGGGAAGCAGGACACTCAACCTGCTACCACCAGTAGCTACCAGGTATCAGAACCATCTCAAAGAGCCCCCCTTTCCAAGCACTGAGGAGGGGGGAGCATGACAGGGGAGACTGTTAGAATGGAAGGGTGGTGGATCAGAGTACGGAGATGGTAGAAGGACTGATAGATGGCAGTGGTGAAGGAAAACTGACAGATGGAACTGACAGATGTTAGGCCACGAAGAGTATCTAATGTCATATTTTTGGCAGATAGAGCACAAAGATAACCAGTGCCCTTTCATCTTTTAACATGCATGGTATATGGATTTAGTTCAAATTTCACTCAGACACTCTCATACCTTCTCTTACCCTTGAAATCTAACCCAGCCTCAATAAATTAAGCTAGGACTCCAAACTTTATTATCTATTTTAAAGCAAACTACAGGAGACATTGCTGTTTAGTGGCTATATACTTTAAAAACAGCTTCATGTATCAACATTATGTTGATCATTAGTACATTTATCGTTCAATGGCAATGAGGTTTAAAATGCAACACACTCCCGTTCATGTAGAACTACTGTTTTCACAAGGACTTTTATAATATATTCATTGGTATTATGGATCTATCATGCACCATGCAGATAGGAATGCAGTTAATACCCCTTTCACAGGGTGGCAGCAGAGGGGTCAGTACACTGTGCACCACTAATTGATTTTAGGATAAAGCGACAAAAATTGGCGGATTCTTAACATAGCCAGTGAACTCGTGTGTGTGGGAGGGAGGAGGGGGACTTGTAGCTCATAAAAATATCTTGGTATACTTCCCCTCTTTTAAAAATATTTTAAAAGTAAAATGCACCCAGAAATTAAATTATTGTAAAATCTAAAAATTACAACACTGAGTCCACTTATACTGAGTGCTATATGCAAAAGCAATCACATTTAGAGGCTGGAGCTTTGTGCTGTGCAAACAATGAGGGAAACCATTCCTAGTTGCTCTAGTTTGTGTTAAAGAGAAAGTTTCAATAAGAAATTGTAACCTCCTTATATTTAGGGATTTCTGGCAGATCCTCAACTCATCAGCTGGCCACACCAATCTGATGCACTGGGCCACTTTGAGAAGGATCCTACTTTTTTACCCAAGGTAGCACAAGAGTAAAATTAAAATTAGGACATTCCACAACAACAAGGCCTAGGATAGAAGGTTACATTTTCAGCTCAGTCTGAAAGGCTAAGGTAAACACATGGCCTCTTGCTCACGAAACCCATTATGGAGACTACCCAGCAAGAATCAGAAAGTCAACAGGCTGCCTTGCCGGTATGTTTAAATTAGGCTACCAAAAAACATATATTTTCCATCTCCTCCTCCATCCCTATCCCCAACAAAGGCCTATTCCTGCTTCCCCTCCCTCCCAAACTGCTTACATTCAGTAAGTCCCTAGTATTTTGTTTTCCTTCACTATTAAGTCTTGCAATGGCTAAGTTTGCAAAAACCAAATGGTGATAAACACAAGCCCGTTTTAATCTATCGAGTTAATCCAAAACTTCTGTAAAGCTCAGTGCCTTATTTTTGATGTGGGAAGCTGACCATTTAAAACCATATTTTTCATGATAAAATGGCCCGGCACAGAAAGCAGTATAACCGCGTCTTTGTTCTCTTCAGTTTATAAATCTCACTTTGTAGCCATCTTCCTTTGCCCTCGTCACAAAACCATAAACCTCCCAAGCTCTGCATCCTGGCCACTTTCCTCCCCGCCCCCCCCCAGTGGAAGGTCCCTCCTGGATATCCCAAAAGAGAAAAATGTGCCTGGGAAGTGGGAGAGGTCAAACATGAGCACAGCTATTTATTACATATACTGCAACCAGATGGAAGTAACTCATCCATCACGGAACTCGTCATCCTCATCACATTAGCTTCTTATAAAAAGCCTCCTGCTCTTTTCTCTGATCCACATAGTGCAGCTTCCTCTCTGCCGTGCACTTTTGGAAAATGAACCCTCTCTAACCCCATTGCCTCGTTCTCCTTAAATCATTGCTACCTATCACTTCATGGTTATTTTTAAACTTTACTTTTATCAATACTCATCCTGTAGCTCTGGAAGATATTAAAAGTGTACCAGGGCAAGGAAGGGCGTTTCTGACACTTGCTCCCTCATTCATCAGCTCCTCATAGGCCCGTTGGTGACAATGAAAAGATTTCACAATACCGTGCGGCAGAAACTCATTCTCCCACTCATCCATCATGCTCAACCTAGCAGCAGTTCCACTGACCTAATCTGTAATGCCTCGGTGCTCACTGGAGATTTCTTAAAGGCACCCTTCATTGCTGTTAGTTACAAAGAATAAGCATGTGCTATTAGATAAGGAGGCTAAATGATGCAAGGATTAATGCAGTATCCTTTCATCACCAAGTCCCAATGACTGCAAGGCCAGAGGAACAAAGTCTGTTTTCCATCTCAGTTTTATTGAAGATCACCCCAAAAGCAAGAGTAAGATGTTTTAACCCACTTTCATGTGTAAATAAGAATTAAAAACCCAAGCGTGATGCACTGTTACTAATTTATCACCTTTGACAGTTGTAGGTTCAGTTATTTTAGAGTAAAAAAAAAAAAACACGTTAGAGTATCTTTTTCAACAAAGGACAGGCAAAAGTTGAATACTTCGATAGAGCATACTTTTTTTTCCCTCCTCTAAAGGGAATAACCAGCATCTGTGTGAACAGTAAAGATAAAAATGTAGGACACAATGAGAAATTTAGCACAGATTTTATAAGAAGGGAAATAAAACTGACAGCTGGATGTATGATTTTTATCACACTGACATAACCATAAAAGAACAATGACAGCACATATAGTAACTGGTAAAAAACATAACTTTACTGTATAAAATGGTGATTTGGTAAGAGTTCGGAGCTTATTTTGTCATTCACTGAACTTGGTTACTACTATTGGTGATAACGCCAAGACCAACTATTTATAGATAAGCAAACATAAGTGTGCAGGTATCAATATCTATCTTAATGTATTCTGAATAGAAAATGGTCAATATGAACAATTCGCCCATCATAGAGTTAAAAAATGGCATTACATTTTAAAACTATGAAACCTGAACTAATTCTCTAAAATATTCACAAAACGAATATGCGCTTCACAGGCAGCAGCACTGAAGGGTTAATGCATCACTTAGCACATAGGTGCAGACAAGTACTGATCTGTAATCTGAGTCATAGTAGCGCTAAACCGGAGTGAGAATTAGCAAGTGGTCTGAAACACAGAAGTACTATTAGGTCATATTTGTATTACATCAGCATCTACAGGTCCCCCAACAGTGCTAGGCTCCGTCAGAAAAAGTCTCGGCCCCAAATTGATTACTATCTAAATGTACATGGCCAGGCCTGTCAACGGGGGAGAGAATGAAAGGGGCAGTTGCTTAGGGGCCTGTGACACAAAGGGCCGGCAGTAGTGGTGGCAGCATTCAGAGCTCTGGTCCCTTTAAACCACCACTGGGGTTCCAGGTGGCTCTCAGCGCTGGCTGGGGGGTAGAGGAGCCATCGTGGTGCGCTCCAGGTGGTGCTAATGGCTTGCTGCCCCCAGCCCTACACCTTCCACCTGAGGCTCCACCCCTTCTGGGAGCACAGAGCTACTCCACCCCTCCACACACACACACACACACACACCCCTACACCTTTCCCAGGGGGCCGACAAGTCTTCCAGCTTCCCTGCACAAGACTGTCAAAGGAGAAAGACAGTGTTGTTATCCACACTTCACAGATGGAAGACTGAGGCACAGAGAGATGAAGTAACCCCGCCCAACCATACACTGGAAATCTAAAGTAGAGACTGGAAACGAACCCAGGTCACCTAAGTGTTCTTCCTGTCCCTTACACTCTGTCTTCAACCTCATCCAGTCCTGGCAGCGGCAACTTATAGCATAAAGAATGTGCTATTCAGGAGTCTTGGATGTAAAGTACTACTTTACAATTTCAGAGTAATGCTATTTTTTTAGTGCAGTGTGCTCAGTGCTGTACAAGACAGACAATGACATGGCTCTTCCCTATGCTTCGTAGCTAAATGTTACTGAGACCATGAACCACCAAAAATGGCACACGGAATTAGTTTTACATAGTATACGCTAATCTGAGCACTGCAAATTTTCTTCACCCTAGACCTTACACAGCTCAGCAAAATGGAGTTTTCAGTCCAACGTGGCTTCACATAGGAGCTAGGGCACACAATTCCAGAGGGCTGTGGGAAATTACTTCTCACATCGGCACACCATTTTTATAGGCTGCCTTTCCTCTTTCAACCAAATTTCATTCCCAACAGTAAGTGGCAATTGGCCCCAAGTGGGATTTCCAACTAGGCTATAACACGTGCACTGCAGGGAACAATGGCAGCAGATGGACCATGTAATTCAAGGTGTAGTGATTCCCGAATCCTAGATCATCTTCCCTTCCCTTCGCCTTGCCTAACAAGGAGCCAAATCCTGTTCATACAAAGGTCACCTCTCAGGAAGTTCAACATTTTGCACATCTGCAAATGCTCAACAGAGCAACACGTAGGCAGTAGCCCATATAAATGATTTTCATTAACCTAAGTGTATGTATTGTGCTACCAAAGCAGCTGCGAGGCCTCTCATTTTTTCCACAGGACCCATAATGGGTTTCATCCATCACCTCCTTATGCAGGCTAACTTGGTGGCCTCAGTGTGTCATTCTAGCAAGAGCACTCCATACCAAAGGGGAACACTTAGCATTAGGTTTCCTCTAATAGAAAGTTCCTAACTTATGTTCTAGCTACATGGATTTACATGGGGCTCTCGACTATTACCATAGTTTCTCATTTATTTTATTCATGCGTGGACCTCTTGCATTATGGTTTTGAGGTGGCCAGAAAACATGGCTGTTCCAGAACATTTGCAGACATCACAAGGGTTACCCATTCTTTAAGTGGTGCTGGAGAAACAAAAGACTTAGCAACAGCCTCTTTCATAGAAGCTGTTAGCGTATTCTGTAGTACAATAGACTCTATGGGCCCTTCAGAAGGTATGCTTTGGTGGGCGAGGGAAGCCGTGTGAAAGAAAGATTCTATGTCAGGCCATTACACAATAAAGGATCAGTCCTCGATGATATGCAGCGCTCTCAGCTCCTACTAACTTAACAGGGATTTGAAGTCACTCAAGATTTGGTAGGATCATACCCCAGAAAAAAGTTATTATTCGACTGTGCATGTTAATCACTGATCCCTAGAGATCTCATCTGAAAAGTGCCTCATCTGTCATAACCAAGTTGTCACACCGGAAGAGGACTACCTTTCCCAAATAGCCACAACTATCCCAGGAACCAAGGTTCATTGTCTCTGACCTGGACAATTAAGGTCAGGAGATTCTAATGTTCAGGGTAGTGCTGCTTCCCTCCGTGATGCCAGGACTCTGCCACAATACTTCTCTGCTTCTTGCAAGCAGAATGAACCATTTTGTTTGGAGTGAGGCCCCCTACCCCTCTCGTACTTGGAACCCAGTGGGGGACCAATTCAGGAACAATTTCCTTGTCCTACGCTGATCAGTTTAAATTTTTATTAGAAAAAAAGTAATATTACAGCTCAAATGATAGCTCAGATGAATGGCTGGATAAAAAGACGGCAACGCAACAGAAGGATACACGCCGACCTATAATTTGGACATCACAAATCATAATTAAAATGCAAAGCCCTCGATACAATGAACACATGGCTAACCTAACATGCTTCTGAAACATACAGGATTTTCCACCTTTTTTGCAATTAGAGAATATTCACATTTTATTTCTACTACAATACCTTTTTATTTTTAAATAACATTCACCTTTTTTGTGATAGAAGGCAATATCCTATCTCAGCAAATGTTATTTAACGCACTGATGTGCTGAGGGTGGAAACCCTGTGACCTAGGACAAGCTATTACTGCTAAATAGTCCCCAAACCCCACTGCTGTGCTTTGTGCCAGTTTATGTTATTTATTTATTTTATTGCCAACTGTTCTAACTCTGCCTTACTGTCTGATCCCAGCTCTCCTCTTACATGACTGTTCACTTAGGGAAACATGTTTCATTACACATACACACATTGCTTACTTTAGTAAAAATTCATCCAATCTGTAAATACTATAGAAACTTTGCAGTACAGAGTCAGCTACATACCACAAGTCTACTCAGTTACGTCATCTTACAGCTAAACATAAAAGACTAAGGCTTTTCTGTAAAACACACACACACACACACACACACACACACACACACACACACACAGAGGTATAAACTACACATCACTCTTTTCTTCTTAAATACTATTCTGTGTTTATACAGTGCATTTTAACCTGAAGCACTTACCAAACAGTAGACACATGGCCTTGCAAAATTCCACTCACTAGAACTAATAGGTTTTTGATGGGCAAATACAATCTCTTTAGGTTGTTCATTATCACTCCTCTGGATAAAGCATGGAATTACATTTTGTGCCTGAGCTGGCTTATTTTTTTCAGTTACACCTTCAAAGTCTGGGAAAAAACTAAGAATCTCCCCTTTCCAAAGACTTACTTCAGACAAAATTCTGGTAGCAGTGAAGTGCAAGTAGCAACTGAAAGACTTGGAAAGAATAACATCTGCAATGTAGGCTTAATGAATTCAGTGGAAATTAAGGGCACTCAGTATCTTGCAAAACCACGTTGGCCCCCAAAAAGGATATGTTAAAGGAAGGATTCAGGGATCTTGGTAAGCAAGTCCCAGTGACTTCATTGAAAGTCTGATGTATTTGAGAAGCAATGGAACTTGTGTACCTACAACTTCCTGTGGCACTTTTGAAATTCCATCCCAGGGAAAAGAGTTGGGATTCTACGAACACGATAAAGCCAGTACCAGTTATTGGAATCTCAACATACTCCAACTTTTTCATAGGGTTGACTGCCCAAAACAGATACATCTAAGGCACCAAGGTAAAGCATATGAAAGAAGATTTTTTCCAGTCATAGAAGCCTTACACATGTGCATAGGTAGCAAAAATATGGTGATTTGGAACCCTACTCCTCTTCAAAACTGAATAGCATCCAAAGATTAAAAAAGCCCTAGGGCCCAATCTATGCTTAAAATGCAGATCCATGTAGCTATGTCAGTGTAGGGTGTGGGGGGAAAAAAAGCACTACCAAGAGATATCACGATGCTGACAAACCCACCAAGCACACACAGCAATATTGACAGAAGGTGGTTTTATTGGCTTAGTTCATGTCATTCAGGGAGGTGGTGTTCTTAAACTGCCAAAATATTCCTGCCAGTGTATGGTACATCTACATATTAGTGGGCTATGCTAGCATAACTATGTCACCAGAGCTACTCCAGTAGAGGCTCTGCAATGTAGATATAACCAAAGTCAGGTGTCTGCAGCCTATGCTCTTGAATCAAATATGGTCCATATGAAACAAAATATGGCTCTTTTGTCATTCTCAAAATGCATGCAACTTTTTAAATTAAAATGAAAAAATTAATTCAAAATTTTAAAAACGCTTAATTACTCATGTATCTTGAATGTGTGCATGAACCTGAATTTGACCAGTTATGATGTAAACTTCAAAGAAATGTGCAAAAAGATGCAGCAGAAGTCCCATTAATTAAAGTCTGAGTGCAATGTTTCATTTATGCTATTATTAATCATGATGTCAACTATCAATAAGATTAAGTAGTATATTTTCAGTCATGCAAATACGCATTCTTATTTAGTTCTTTGTTGACCACTTGTTCTGAATTTTGATGTAGTTTAGCTCTTTGGTTTGAAAAGGTCCGCTGGCCAGAAAATAAGGATTCAGCATTTTGGGTTGAGGGCAATCGACTGAAAACCTGCTTCAGCCAAGTATTTTTTGGATATTCTTTTTAAAACTGACCTTACACACAATATATATATCTGGAGAAAACCATTGCTGAATTTTTTTGTTCAACACTTATCTCAAAAATGGCCCATTTGATTCATGAACATCTCTAATGTATATCATCAGTGACTGAAGGAGTTTTTTTATATGATTTTTGACAATTTAACAAGTCCTCCTGACAAATTAAATGGTTGTGTTGACAACTTAACTGTACTGCCAATCAATATTTTCAATTACTTTCATTGTCATTCAGAAAAAATACAACACGAGGTCACACAGTGGTAAAACCAAGTAAAGAAAATAAAATGATGCGCGATGGGCAGGGGGAGGGGGAAAAAAACTTAAAAACTTTGAGGTACAGCATACAATTTAAACATTCTTTGGGGGATTTTTTGGAGGAGCAATTAGGTATTTAAGATTAGAAAATTAATTTTCAGCGACATCTCTGATAATACAATATAATTTTCATTAAATCCTCCGATTATGTCATTACGTCCCTTTCTGTCTTGCAAATTCTTAGTCACTAAACCAGCCTCATGCTGTAGTTCCAAAAGGGTAATGGTCAGTTAGAGAAATTTAAGTTATACTGCTCAGTCAGAGCTTGATCTACTCAGACTTTTCAAAGGGGTAGCACCCAATCAATATTTTCAAATGTTTCTGTCTGCTGGAAGAGATGCTGAAGAGATTAACAAAATGACCTGCAATTCTGAAAAATCTTCTACCATCTTTTCTTTTATGGCTCCTATGCTGACAAAATAGTGGTTATTTAATGTGCATTATTAACCAGGAAATATGAGAACAGGAAACTTCAACAGACTTGATCTAATAAAGAAGTCTGAGAGATGGCCAACCAAAATCCAAATAATTTGACAAATTCCATAACTTATATTTGTTAGATTTTTTTTTTATTTCCCCATACCATAAAGATGGGAATGTAGTTCATTAATATAGGAAGACATTGTTTTATTTTTGTAAAAAATGTAAAATGATTTTCAAATATATTTTTACTATCAATTGGCCAGGACTGAAATTTCCATTTTATTTCACACTTTTTCGGCGTGTCTTATGTGCAAAAGAGATCCTAGAATGATCTGTGGCAGAGATTCTCAACATGGGGAAGACCCATTTGCTGAGAAGCCCTAGGGTCTACTTTGTAGTTCTCTCTCCTAGCTATTGACTTTAACGCTGAGCATAAATGTAGTAAGTGGCTCCTTGACTTGCACAGAGATAAACAAGCTCCGCCTCCTCTTACTCCACAAGATAAAATAAATGCAGCTAGGAAGTAGAACTAAAATTGTGGTGGTTTCTAGCAACACATTCCCTTCTCCTCCTAATGTAGAGCCAGAAACTGGCCTGTCAACCCTTGGAATACGGAAACAAACTGGCTGCCATTTCAGGCTCCTGAACTTGCAATGAGCTGAGCCCTGGGAGGTCTACAGAACAGTCTAGGAGAAAGAGAACAAGTGTGCAGATCCTGGAGTGAGAGGACTGGACAAGAAAACAGGACTCAGAGGACTAAGTATTTGTGGAAAGAAAGACATGGATAAAGAAGAGCGTGTCTGAGGGGAGAGGCTGGAAATGAGAAAGGAGACATTGAACAAGAGAGAGAGAGAAAGAGAGAGAATAAGGAAGAAAGGAAGGAGGCGGCATCTTGGGAATTAGACAAATAGGGTTGCCAGATGGTTTAACCAAAAATACCAAACACCTCCCCCCCCAAAAAAAAAACACGGGGGAAAAAATTCTTTTGGGGGGGGGGGAACCCCTCAGAAGAGTTATTAAGCAAAAAAATACATACATAATAAAAAAACAAAACAGCATTTTAAAACAGCATGGCCCTTTCAGTGCATGCAGAGTCAGAATAGAGATAGGAACAGGGCAGAAGTTGAGCACTAAGACCCAGGGAAGGCATTGCTTCCCCTAGGTCTTTAGGCTTTTTGCTGGCAACCATTTTGTTTCCTTGATCAAGCCAGAATGCAGTTTCCCTGCAGAACCAGGTAAGTAGAGGGTCAGGGAATGGGGATGTTGCGGGGCTGGGGGAGGCCGGGGGCTGGTCCCAGTTGCCAAGTGTCTAATATTTTCACCTCCTAGCTGGGGGAAAAAAATATCCGAAAATACCGGACATTTCAGGTGTCCGGTATTTTCTGAATTTTTTTCACGGACAGGAGGCGAAAATACTGGGCTGTCCGGATCAATACCAGACACCTGGCAACCTATAGACAAACAGGGAAGAAGAGAAAAGGCACTGGAGAAGACTTAAAGGTGGTTGTAGAGAAGTTAAGACAACAATGCTTTTTAAGGAGGCTGATTTTCACAGAGAGCTGAGCACTCTCCAATCACAGTTGAGCACCCCTTGTAAAAACTCTTGTCATCATATATATTTTGCACACACATGAGAATTGAAAGCCTCCATGGGCCCTTGGGCAAAGTCGGAGGGGGTGGCTCTGCACTCCTGGGAGGGGAGGAGCCTCAGACAGAGGGGGTGGGGCTTCCGTGCTGCCTAGACTTAATTCCCACCCTCCCTTAGTGCTGCCCAGAGTATGCCATTGGGGGTTCTGATCCCAACTTAAAGGGCTCGGGGCTCCAGCTGTTATTGCTGCTGCAGTAGCAGTGGCAGTAGTTGGGAACCCTAAGCCCCTTTGAATTACTAGGTCAACTCTTCCCTCCCCCGCCAAGCCTGGTCTAGGAATATCTATGAAGAACTTTGACAGAGCTATTTTAGTAAATGCAATTATTTCCCCCCATCGTTCAAATGCCAAATATTTTCCAAAACATCCTGGAGTAATATCTCTGGATACTACAGCTATGGATTTTACTTTCCCTCCCATTTATTAATAAAGTACTTTCTACAATAAACACTGGACAAAAAGTATTTGTCCAGTTTGTTTTGCATCTGCCAATCCAGACTGGAGGGGGGTGAAGGCCAAAGTTTTTAGCCCGCAATATCAGCAGCAAAACTGAAGGAAGGAAAAGGTGACGACTCATTGATTAAAATTAAATTTGACAGGGAGACTAATATTTAAAATTAAAATGTGATGGGGCCTATTGGCCCAAAAAAGCTTGAGAACCACTCATGAAAATGTTTAGAAACCAAACTCTCAGACTCGGTCATAATATATAGCAACATCTTTTAGCATGTTCATATTATTTACATCATAAAAGTATCTGGGTCTTAAAGAGCTCTGCATTAATACTTGCATCTTATATTAATAAAAATGTGTTTCATCAGTTTTAAATTGATTTTAAAGTCCTGTTCTACTAATTCTTACTATTTGATGGGACTATTACTAAAGCTTTTGCATGTACACACCATTATGGAGTACTGTACGTGGATACCATGTCATAAGATAAATCCTTAATGCACGTGTACTTAAACTGTTATTGAAAGTGGGGGGAGTGGAGAGATCCAGGAAGGAGGGAGGGTGCAGCAGCGTGCGGGTTGGGGTGATGAGGTCTGAACCACATGTGCCCGGATCACAAACATCCAGATTAAAAGAGGTTGAAGTGTATTTCCATCTTATTTTTTAAAGGGGATGTGTAAAATTGAGCCCCTTTCTTGGTCAACTGTTAAAAAAAGCAACATATATATATAACCAATGCACTCTGACATAAAATGATGCTACATCACAAAGTCTTTGCTGTAATAAAACACAACCCAGTCACTCAGATCAATAAAGCTTCATTGCTAATGAAAAACAGACAATCCAATGTAATGTAAAATAAAATTTGTCTTAAGGAATACCTGCCTATAGAAGTTTATATTAAAAAAAAACCTGACTTCTTGAAGCAGATTCTATTGCTTGTGTTGCTACAAAACCCATGGATTCTGCACAGTTCTGTTAACCATCAGCAATTATCTTCCTGTCAAAGCTAAAGGTAACAAATTTCCCCATATCCAGCAAGGCTATATCATCAACCGGACACCAACATCATTTGACGGAAACTAAATCACCACACCAGCCAAGAGCTCTGACAGACAAATGTGCTGCCTCTGAAAATCTAGGCCTATCACTCAGTGGGGGAAAAAGGTTCTCTCAGCTGGTCTTTCTGAAAAGAGATTAAATGTTGTAGATTCTGTAAGTACAGTACAGAGCAAATCCTAAATATGAGAATTATTAATGGACTTTACCACTGGTCTTTTTAATCTGTTGCCAACATATGCTCATCTATTTTACCTTGGTCTGTCTTGTTTCCTGATGGACATAAAAGGCAGGAACTATGCATTATCCTAGCCTTAATCAGAGCCAGCAGCATAAGAACATACCTCTACCTACCCTGAATAGGATAACATTTTAACACTAGCTTTTCTTTTTGTAATGAAGACTGTGTAATAAAAGATACCACTAATACGTCCTGTTCTCGTACTTAACAATAACATTCATTTCATGATATGCTACATAATGGGGATATCAATTCTTAGCCTGCTCAGTAACGAAGTACTGCATTACCACAATGCAATTGCAGTTTGGCTGGAATTTCCTGATAATCTAGGGTTGGCACTTGCTCCCTGCCTCTCCCGCCCTCCAAAAAAGGGGGACAGAGTACAGTAGATCAGCCTGTAACTGCAAAGCTATCATTTGAATACAGCCGTCTAACTCATTTAACACCCAAATTATAAAAAACATGATGCTTTGCCGAAAGGGTGCTATATATTATTAAATACAAATCAAAGAACTTGAATTGACATACCAAGGCAATATTTTCCTGACTCGATCGGATGTCACATTACATGAAATCACAAACCCCATTGATCAGGTGGACGTTCTAATGAAAAGCACTGGAGTGGGAATGGGATGGATCAAGGGATTGATAGCGGCAGAGAAATCCTTTCACCTTTAGGTTATTGGTTCGAATGTGAGCCACGTTGGTAGCAACCTAAAGTCGTTACTTTTTGACAGCTGTTTGGTGACCTATACGAAATGACTTAGTAGCCTTAAACCAGTACCTATTGAAAAGATGCCCACTTCACAAAAATAACACTTTCACAACAGGCAATACTTTGCATCATTTCTGGAAACCCCACAGACTCATAGAAGAGACTGGTTCAGGTGGGGTTGTGGGGATGTGAAACCTTTTTGGAGAGATTGTGTTGCCATACATCGGTTCTGTAGCCTGGCAAATTTTAACAACTCAGAGACTGTTTTCCAGTACAGTGAATCCAGCACTAAAGGCACTTTCACTTAAAAATGAAATGTATTAATTAAATGTTAAAGTCTCAATATCTTCATTATAGGAGTTTAAAGCACGGCATTTGCAAGAACTTCCATTTTAAAACCAAGTTTGGTATCTTCTATTACTTACATATTTTCATTATCATGGAACATATTTTGTTGAATCTGACAGCACTTATGTCAAATGTAAGAACAGAAGAGAATGAGCTAAATGAGACACAGAAGGCAATCAAGACAAAAGAGCATTGCCTCATCAACTTTATGCTGAAGCCAACTCTGCAGGGCCTTTGAATGTAGGACTCCACCGAAAGAAGAGGGATTTCTACCCAGGAGTTGCACCAAAACATAGCTCAGATGTTTCTGTCTCTGAACAACCATCTCAGGGTATATGGCAGGTAACCACATTAATTTCGTTCCCTCGCCATCTGCGAGATTGGCAGGTGATCTTTTTTCCCCCCTCAAAACAAAGACGACAAACATGGGAAAAACAGCATGCAGTTTCACCAGCCAAATGAAATTTCTAAAAATTCAGTCTTTTTTCCAATGCTAGGAATCATGCACAGTGTTTTTGCTGGCTCTCTACATATTTACGTAAATAAAATCTGGCACTTTTTGGCATGAAGGTAAATATACTGCCCTAAAAATCACCATCAAACACTATTCACTCAAGTTTAGCTCACATGGTGGGCTTCATACTCTTGAGAATTTAACCAAAATAATTCAACTATATGGTGATGCTTAATACTCAAAATTCTTAGCCAGTCAAGCCATTCTAGTGAGCAAAATTTATGATGCAACCAAAGATACTCAGATTATGTGAATTCTGATACGGCACACAAGGCTGTTCAATTTAAGACCAAATAGATGAATTAGAACTACCTTTGATTGAGGTAGCTTGCTAAAAATAAAAGTGAAGCCATGGCAGTGCACACTGTGGCCTGGTCTACACTACACAGGAAAGTAGAAATAAGATAAGCAACTCCAGCTATGTAAACAATATATCTGGAGTTGCTATAACTTAAATCCTCACCCACACAGTGGGAGGCCGACCTGAGCAAACACTCCTATCAGCTTTCCTTACTCCTCACAAGAAGTAGGAGTATCTGTGCCAATGGGGGCTCCCTTTGAATTCGATCTAATGGCTCTTTACTACACCCGCTAAATCGAACCCCAGAAGATCAATCGTGGTGGTGGCGATTTTACGTGTAGTGCAGATGTGCCCCCATGGTCTAAGGTGTGCTTGCAATAGAATGGTTGTAAAAATACTTCCCAGTGCCTTTATAGACATATCCTAAGTTGCTTGTCTGGATGTTTTTAGCCTATTATATTATGAATGGTTCATTAATTCAGTATTATTGTAGATATATGTGCCAATGAAAATTCTACTCAGGAGAAACTAAAGACAGACCCTTTGCTTAACTGCACTTTTAGCCTTTATGTCATGCCCAAATGTGACAGACTACAGGACCTAACTAGTCAGTGTCAAGCTTTTGCTGCTGAAATGCTGTTTTTAATATGTGTTCTATATGATTATGCACTAAAAGAGACTATTTAAATGGCAGACATAATTAAAGCACATCATGCTGAATCATCTTCATGTATATCACAATACGCTAATGCCATGACATCGTTGCTACAGGCTACTGAGCATTACAGAAGGAGGACATATTTACCTAGCAGCAAGAAATTTCATCCAATAACTCTTCAAACTCTAGCTGTCCATATATGTCTAAACCAATCCTATTAAAATACTTGTTACTGTGCTTGTTCTAAAAAAGGATCCAGACAGAAAGCCTCAAAATGCACCAAATAAATATTTCACATATTGATTGGTGAAAAAAAAAATCATCATTTAATGCCAGGAAATATCCAAATTTTCTAGTCTGTCACAGCATTGCAACTGAATTATGCTATTTTTTTCCCCTGTATAAATTAATATTTCGGTTACAAACCATTGAATAGCATTTATTATGCCAATAACACCTGAGAAATCAGTCACTATTGTAGTTAATGACTGGTTTGGTAGATTGTTAACTGCCCTTAACTCCCCATGAGTAGTTAACTAACAAACCAGTCATTACCTACTTCATGGGGATTAGAGGTTAAGCATAAACTTGATTACAAGCTATAAATGTGAGTAATTTGAAATGTTATTGGTTATTACAAAAATATATGGTAATAATTTCCTCTTTAATGAAAGGGAGCATGTTTTTAGTGGTCCCAAGTTTCTTGTTTAGGCTGAGGGAAGGAGATCAGTGTATGATTAATGGCTACACTCTTATGATGGGCATCTGGGGTAAGATGGGACAAATGAATGCTCACCACTTAGCTGTGTCATAAAAATGCAAAAATATCATCACATTTGTATGATAAACACAAAATTTATAGGCAGTGTTCCTTATTTTCCACTTTAAAATACTCGTGGCTCAGGAGATACATTTAAATCCCTTAAATCTGTGGTTTTTCTAGCATGCAGCCAAAAAGTATTGTATCTCCATAATACTACAATGAAATCTTTCCAGTGTTGTTGTAGACACATTCCTGGGTTGCTTTGAAGGCATGTTTCTTAACAGATAATCAAAAGTTTAAAATTATAGTAAAAATCATAGAAATGTTTAGTCAAGGTATCTCTACTTGAAATGAACAATTGATTTTAAAACTCAGAGCAAGCTAGTTTAAAACTCCTGCATTTTCAAGCAGCAATAATGTTTTTTTCTTCGAAAGCACCATTATTCAGTTTAGAAAAATTCTCAAGAGCATGATGTACTCCAACAAGAAGTTCTCTCATTGAAGATCTTCTCAACAGGTAACACACAAAAAAGCAGGCAAATGAAAGATTGTTTCCAAAACAATAAAATATCAACATGGTCAAATAATAGTCAGTTGAATATCAAGAACCTTTTAATATACACCTTGGGGATTACCTAACTGAACTTGCCCAAATCAGACTTTATAGTGACCTACAGAAATAGATAAGAAATATCTTCTAAATAAACCATTACCCGCTGAAAGCTTAGCACCCTAGATATACATTCATTTTATTAACAGAGTAATGTGCAATGCACACATCTTACGGATATCTCAATAATGTAAGCATTAGAAAGGAACTGTACAAAATGTTCTTGAATGGCACCTTCACCTTTACAAAAATTGGGTCTTCACAGATTACAACAAAGAACAAGGGGCCCAGAGACGACCGTTCTTAACCACAAATAGTTTTATTTGGGCAAGAGCTGGAGGCCAGCTAGCATGGAATATAACTGGCTACTTAAGCAAGATCCTGTTGCTTAAGACCCAGAGTTGAAAGCCAAAGGCAAAGAAACAGTATGGGTTTCTTTGGGTAAGAATTGTGTTCCAACTCACTTGGGCTCCATAGACCAACACCTTGTAATGTGCCCAAATGCAGGAAAAAAAAAATCAGAGCAGAGCTGAAAATTGGTGTTTTTCCTCACTCTGTCTGTCTGAAACAAAATACAGGACTATGTAGCACTTTAAAGACTAACAAGATGGTTTATTAGGTGATGAGCTTTTGTGGGCCAGACCCACTTCCTCAGATCAAATAGTGGAAGAAAATAGACACAGCCATATATACCAAAGGATACAATTAAAAAAAAGTGAACACCTATGAAAAGGACAAATCACATTTCAGAACAGAAGGGGGATGCGAAGGGCGGGGGGAAAGGAAGGTGAATGCCTGTGAGTTAATGATATTAGAGGTGGGGAAGGGTAGATGTCTGTGAGTTAACAGTGTTAGAGGTGATAATTAGGGAAGCTATCTTTGTAATGGGTAAGATAGCTGGAGTCTTTGTTCAGGCCTCCGCGGAGAGTGTCGAATTTTAGCATGAATGCCAGTTCAGAGGATTCCCTTTCGAGTGCAGATTTGAATGTCTTCTGAAGTAGGATGCAGGTGAGTAGGTCCTTTCTGGTTGAAATGGCAAGCAACTGTTTTTTCTTTGTGATCCTGTCTAATGTCTGTTTTGTGGGCATTGATTCTTTGGCGAAGTGTCTGAGGCGTTTGTCCAATGTACATAGCAGATGGACACTTTCGGCACATAATAGCATAGATTATATTTCTGGAGGCGCAGGAATATGTATTCTTCATCTTATAACTCACTTGGTTAGGCCCAATAATGGTGTCAGCAGAGTGAATATATGGACAAAGCTGACAACGGGGTTTGTTGCAAAGGAAAGTACCAGGGTTGGTATTAGTGTGGTATGTCCTGTGGTTGTTGGTAAGAATCATCTTGAGGTTAGGTGGTTGTCTATAGGAGACTGTGGGTCTGTCTCCCAGAGCTTCTTGGAGTTTAGTGTCCTGTTCCAGTATAGGCTGTAATTTATTGATAATGTGTTGGACAGGTTTAAGTTGGGAGCTGTAGGTGATGACAAGTGGTGTTCTATTGTTGGTTTTCTTGGGTCTGTCTTGTAGTAGATGGTTTCTAGGTATTCGTTTGGCTCTTTCAATTTGCTTTTTTATTTCTCCGGGTGGGTAGTTGAGGTTTATAAATGCTTGGTAGAGATCCTGAAGTTTCTGGTCTCTGTCAGCGGGATTAGAGCAGATGCGGTTGTATCGAAGGGCTTGGCTATAGATGATGGATCGTATGGTGTGTGCTGGATGGGAGCTGGAAGCATGTAGGTAACTGTATGAGTCGGTGGGTTTTCTATAGAGGGTGGTGTCTAATTTTCCATTGTTGATTTGTACTGTGGTGTCCAGGAAATGGATCTCTCATGTGGAATGGTCCAGGCTGAGGTTAATGGTGGGGTGTAGGTTGTTGAAATCTCTGTGGAATGTCTCCAGTGTTTCTTGGCCATGCGTCCAGATCATAAAGATGTCATCGATGTAGCGTAAGTAGAGAAGTGGTAAAAGGGGACGGGAGTTGAGGAAACGTTGTTCTAGGTCAGCCATAAAGATATTAGCATACTGTGGGGCCATGCGTGTACCCATGGCTGTGCCGCTGATCTGGAGGTATAAGTTGTTCTCAAACTGGAAATAATTGTGGGTGAGAACAAAGTTACATAGGTCTGCTATCAGGTTGGCAGTGGTGTCCTCTGGGATAGTGTTTCTAATAGCTTGTAATCCGTCTTCATGTGGGATGTTGGTGTATAGTGCTTTTACATCCATGGTGGCAAGGATGGTGTTATTGGGGAGGTTATCGATGTTTTGTAGTTTCCTTAGGAAGTCAGTCGTGTCTCGGAGATAGCTGGGGGTGTTGGTTGCGTAGGGTTTGAGGAGAGAGTCTACATAGCTGGATAGACCAGTAGTGAGTGTGCCAATACCAGAGATGATGGGGCGTCCGGGTTGTCCAGGTTTATGGATCTTTGGAAGCAGATAGAAAAATCCTGGTCGGGGGTCAGAAGGTGTTTCTGTGTGGATTTGTTCCCGAGTAGCTGTAGGGAGGCTTTTAAGGAGGCAGAGTAATTTCTTTTGGTATTCCGAGGTAGGATCAGAGGAGAGAGGTTTGTAAAATGTGGTGTTGGAGAGTTGTCTGGTTGCCTCTTGGTTATAGTCAGCCTTATTCATAATGACCACAGCACCACCTTTGTCAGCTGGTTTGATTATAATGTCCAGGTTGTTTTTGAGACTCTGGACGGCATGTTGTTCAGCTTGGCTGAGATTGTGTGTCGCTTGTTGTTGTTTGCGAATAATGTCAGTCTGTGCGTTGTTGCGGAAGCTTTGTATATAGAAATCCAGATTGTAATTCCGACCGTCAGGGGGAGTCCATATAGAATTATTCTTCCTTTTGTGTTGATAGGGGGGATCTGGTAGGTCAGATTGGTGTTCACTGGTGGTTTGGAAATATTCTCGGAGGCGGAGGCGGCGAAAAAAAAGCTTCAAGGTCACCACAAAATTGTATCCAGTTTCTGGGGGACGTGGGGCAGAAATAGAGACCTCTGGACAAGACAGACTCTTCTGCTGGATTGAGTTTGTATCTGGAGAGGTTAACAATATTATCCGGTGGGTTGAGGTTGTTGCTGTTGTAGCCTGTGGTGTGGAGCAGTTTGGAAAATTTATTGTCTTTTCTTTGTTGTAGGGAATAGAAGTGTGTATAGTAGATTTCTTGTCTGGTGGAACAAAAGTCTTGCAAGGTGTCAGTTGGTGTGGATGTTTGTCTTGAAATGAGACTCTCTAAGTTGGAAATGCCATTCTTGATGTTTTTCTGTTTCTTGTATAAACAAGTGGGTTTATATATAAACTTTATATATGAAGTGGGTCTGGCCCACGAAAGCTCATCATCTAATAAACCATCTTGTTAGTCTTTAAAGTGCTACATAGTCCTGTATTTTGTTTTAGCTACACCAGACTAACACGGCTACATTTCTATCACTATTCTGTCTGACTGGTTTGACTTAAGCAGCCAGTTACACAACATGCCAGCTGATGATTCCAAACGGCCTTCAACTTTAGCCTTTAAGTAAAACTCTTTGTAGCCTGTAGCAGGGGAGCCGACAGCGACGCTGGGCCTCTGGATAAGGTGTGTGCGCGGGGTGGGGTGGGAGGGGGAGAGAGCAACTCTATGCTTCGGGAAGGGGAGGGTTCTTGGGCAGAAGGGGGGGGCAGGGCAGCTTTGTGCTTGTGGAAGGGAAGGAGAGGGGCCTCATGCAGAAGGCACAGGGCTGGAGCAGTAAGCACGGCTCACCAGTCTACCCCCACAACCCTCAGTGCTATCTGCCCTTAGATCTGCACAGAGGGGGCAGTGCTCCAGCAGCAATTTAAAAGGACTCAGGACTCTGGGTGGAGCTGCAATAGCAGCAGCAGTGGAGGCTGGAACCTCAGGCCCTTTTTGAATCACCAGGTGCTGGGGGAGTTGACCCCATTGATCCCTGCCCCGGTCAGCGGGCCTGGCTCAAGGCCTAGGTAATAATGGGAAATCCAGCATCACTATAGTAGGATCACAGATATTGGCTTAGCTCAGGGTGAGCAATAAGTGGCCCACATGCCAGATATGGTTCACCTGGGTTAGCTCCTGGCCGGCCGCCAGACACTATTTGCCTATGCACCCCACCATTATGGCCACTTGTAGTTCTCCAGGGTCATGGTTCACCATTTCCAGTCATTGGGGAGCTGCAGGAAGCAACATGGGCTGAGCAGGTGCACCTGCAGATGCACAGGTAAATCAAGCGTCTGGCAGCCTGCTAGGAGCTAGTCCTGGCCAACCGTGTCCTGGACTGCAGACCACTTATTGCTCACAAAGAGGTCACCAAGAGACACGCTGCAAACCACCAAATCCAAGGGTGAACAAGTCCAAACATGCTTTCTTTTAAAACCAAAATAGAAACCACAGGGATTACTATTGGCTTGCTGCTCCAGGGCCGATTGCTTCAGAGGATCACATGACCCAAGGATTTTTGAAACAGAGGTTTGCCAAGAGTAACTAAAATTGTTGCACATGCATAGCAAATACATATTTTTTAGAAGCATGACAAAGAGAATTCTTCCTTGGTTGGAAAAGGTGAGACTCTAGCAGAAATAAAGCCCGCAGTTTCCATGCAGCTTCAAGTATTACAGCCAGCTAGGAGTCAATTTTCAAAGTCATGACCAATCACAACACATTTGAATTCATTCACACACACTCTCCCTACCTCTACACACACACACACACACACACACCATATTTTATATATGTCACGTATACAGTATGAGTACTATATAGATGTGTCTGCTGCCTCACCATGTTACTCAGAAATAGTGGAATCACAAGTTTACCTACCGAAACAAGTGGCTCTGCTCTAGCATTTTTTTTCTCCATTTGGGTACTTTTCAAGGTGACTTGGAACCCAATTCTCCCCAACAGGGTTCCTCTGCCTATGGCTTTGGCTTTCGCTCTGAGTGCTAAACAACAGGATCTTGCTTAAATAGCCAGTTACATTCTGTACTAGCTGGCCTCCAGCTCTTGCCCAAATAAAACTATTTCTGGTTAAGAACGGTCATCTCTGGATGCCTTGTGCTTTCTTATAATCTGTCAAGATCCAGTTTTAGTAAAGTTGAAGATGCAATTCAAGAACTAATTTATATTGTCCTTTATATCACCTCTTCCTCCATCTCAAGTTATGTTTATATTGCTTCTTTTTTTGGTTCACCTTCTCACTTTCTTCCCATTAAGGCCTCCTTGATAACTGGAAAATGACCCATTGCTGAAATGGTTGCCAGGCATGCACTGATTCTCCCCTTCCAACAGTCCTTAGATCCCTTAAATTGATGTTTAAAATGGTTTAAATGTTATGGCATACCAGGCAGAAAGCTCAGACATCAGAACAGATGTCTATAAGACCCAAGAAAACACGGTTCAGCCATGCTTTGTGTGAAATCACTGAAAGTGGGGTTATACTTTCTACACTAGAACTTAAAGTATTTGCAACGCCACAGAGAACAATTCAACATGTAGCCCCCACATACATAAAACCGACCACACAACTCCATTTTTATGCAGGGTTTCTCCCATGTAAATAAATTACAGCAGTGGTGATGGTAGTGGATCAAGGGAACAATACTTACTACCTGGCAATTAGGGAAATATACCTGCCTCTATATAAAACCCTGGTATGCCCACATCTTGAATACTGCATACATGGTCACCTCATTTCAAAAAAAGATACATTGGCATTGGAAAAGGTTCAGAAAAGGGCAACAAAAATTATTAGGAATTTGGAATGGGTCCCATATGAAGAGAAATTAAAAAGACTTGGACTTTTCAGCTTAGAAAGGAGGAGACTAAGGAGGAATATGATAGACATCAATAAAATCATGACCGGTGTGGAAAAAGTGAATAAGGAAAAGTTATTTACTTATTCTGACAACATAAGAACTAGGGTCACCAAATGAAATTAATAGGCAGCAGGTTTAAAACAAACAAAAGGAAGTTTTTCTTTATTCAGCACACGGTTGACCTGTGGAACTCCTTGCCAGAGGATGTTGTAAAGACTAGGACCTTGACAGTGTGCAAAAACGAACTAGATAGATTCATAGAGGTTAGGTCCAGCAATGACTATTAGCCAGGATGGTTAGGACTGGTGTCTCTAGCTTCTGTTGGTCTGGAAATAGATGACACAAGAAGGATCATGTGAGGATTCCCTGTTATGTTCCCTCCCTCTGGGGCATCTGGCATTGGCCACTGTCAGCAGACAGGATACTGGACTAGATGGACCTTTGGTCTGACCCAGAATATGTTTTTGTGTTCTAAATGTCAATTAAATAAATGTTTCGAGGTAAAAAAGTTGACTGCATATGTCACTTTAGGGTTGAACAACGCAGTATAGACTCATGAAATATTTCTCCTATAACGTTCAACTAAACTTACTGCCAGTAAATAATATGTACTGTAAAAATAATTCAAAATTGTCCACTGCATAGTACGCTAGACCGGGAGTCTGTGAAACTGGGCAAATTTTGCCTCAGTTTCACCTCCTGCTCTGTGTCTCCTCTATTCAGACTGCAAGCTCCTCAGGGCAGGAACGGTTTCTTATTATGCGTCCGTACAGTGCCTAGCACAAAGGGTAGGCAGTGTCAGATACACATCTAGGCTATAGTATCATACATATAATAAATCAATAGTGCATTTCTCTCATATCCATGCACACAATGTGGCACGAACTTCACTTTGAAGAAAAATCACAGGACCGAATGGAGTGTGCATATTATTGAACAAAAGTAACATTAAAACAGAATTTAGCGTAAAAATGGACAAGGTTCAGGCACACATAAGTAATACGAAAACCCTGCAGCTTTTTAAAACTGCCTCTCCACCATTTATTTAGGCATTTGATAGTCGCTAATGTGAATCAGAGAAAATGAATGAGGAAGGGAGAAAGGGAGGAAGAAAAACCCCAAATAGTACAGCTATACCTGTACCTACCTGGAGCATTTTAATAACTGAAAATAAGGGCTTTAAAGACATATGGTTTTAGGACTAAAAGGATAATTGATACCAAAAGATAACCTAGCATGGTTTTGGGGGCTCCATCTAAAAACCCTAATCATTGATAATTCACAATTTGTGAGCCTGGTGGGATTTCATGCAGAGCACCAGCTTCACTAAGGTAATTGGTGCTATTGAAACAACACTGGCTCAGCAGCATGCTGCTTTCTTCCTCGCCTCTGGGCACAGGCAGGATCAATATTTGTTAGGATTGCTTCTTGTTCCAACAATGTAAGATTTACAATACTTGCTAGAATTCTCACTTTGTCTTCACACAACTCATCAGTGGAACCCAATTACTAACCTCAGACAAACAACATTAACATGAGCCTCTATGCTTCTTTATTGCCCTTCATCCAAGTCTCATTTCAGGGTCTTCAGGCAGTGCCACTATAACAGATACTACACTTTAAAGTGTGCTCCAAGGAATAAATTTTCAGTCTTTCATTACTCGTACCTTGATTTACTTCATATCATCTTGCCGCTATAGACAAAGATAACACACTGTAAATTACAGCCATCCTGTCTTGTAGTTTCAGAGGTAGGGGGAAGGCAGGGAGTGATGCTTTTCCTCTACAATTAGCACTGGACACCAGTGCTACATATGTAACCTCACTGGAGGCTGATATTGGCTTATCGTGGCTATTTTAAACACATGATTTTATATAAAATTAGTTTCCTAAAGCGCTTTGTATTTATTTTGCCCTCCTGGAAACAAACTAGAAGTTTTATAAAAGGATAACAATATATATTTTATATTGTTTATTGCATTAATTTAGACTAAGTCATCTTATTTAACTTCACTCAAGGTGCTGTTTCTGCAGATTTTTCAGCCCTGAAGTTTTAATAATGCAATGGCCTTTGATACTTCACTGTTCATTATGATCTAATTTAAGCTTCATGCACAGAAGCAAAACCCCAAACTGGATAATTCTAACTGTGCCTAACATTTTAACTATTAGTGGATTGTTGGCAATAGAAGCCTTGGGAAACAGTCATTGGAAAAATTCCTTCATGTTAGCTGTTGCAGTACCCCCTTATTTGTCCTACAATTTCCTCCATCCTCCATCCTATTCCAGTGGCTGATAACTAAGAACATTAGTTTTATGCGACTTGTCAAGCTCAAATGAAAAGAGAGCTAACTTTAATGACACTGCAATTAATCGCCCCAATAGACAGACAGCTAAAAGACAAGATATTGACTTCATTAAGGATAATGTATTATGTCATTAAGTTGGTAGGGTCACCTTGTGTATCATATATGCCTGCTAATATATTGGCATTTTCTTGAAATAAGATAAATTCAGATATGAGTGATAAAGCTGATTAGAAAATGTTTAATCTAAAGAGACTAGTTTCCTTATATACCTGCTTTACAGCCCTGGGTGTAAGTGGAGTTGTGAGAAGCTATTATAGATCCAAGATTATCTCGAATAACAGGTCTCAGCCATTTGTAACCTTGCTTTTTTGCTGAATTTCTAAAGTTTAAAAGGTGTCTTAACTGATGAAGCCTAGACAGCATTTGACAACGCAGCATTTAACATTTGTTTTTAAGTGTGTGATCCATTTTTACTGCATGCAAGCTGAAATTACAATCAGTGTGTGTTCCATTAGTACCAGAACAAGAAGGGTTAATCCTTTAAGACTCAAGATACTGAAATCAATTTAATTTGAAAAAAGGTACTCTGATAATGAGCAGTTATAAACCTGATCATGCCATCTAATTAGAGAACTTCTCTTTTTAGTCCTACCTAAAGGGAGTTTTGTTGGATGAGGATGAAGTAATTTTCCAGTGATAGAATGAAATATTTGCAAATTAAGATACATTTACAAGGTAATTCAAGCCACTTCCTATTGCCTAATTTTTTTTATTTATTATTATCATTCATTACTTTCCTACCCATTTTTTAGGCTCTACAATGGGTTCACATTGCACTTGCTTACACTGTTTTCCCAGTTCTCCATTTGAACAGAGACCTAAGCAGCTCATGACATCTATGACCAGAAACAACAAAACAGACAATTCCTTGTAACAATTTTCCCTGCATGCTGTAATTTGGAAAGTTACATTGTGATTTTGGGGAGGAAATATACTCTAGACTAAAATGGTTTTTATTTATGTAGGGAATTCATTTAACAAATACTGCTCGAATAAGCTGAAAACAAAAACAAAGGTTGCTCTGCAATTCCCTAGATTACTGAAAATATTTAAAAACAGCTCTGCTGCACTAGTACACTTGTGTGTGTATACATATGTATTTGCATCTATGAAACTATGATAATTTTCTCGGTTATGAGAATTTTTTTCCCCCGACCTGACGTAATAGGCTCGGTTATGAGAATTTTTTTCCCCCGACCTGACGTAATAGGCTCGGTTATGAGAATTTTTTTCCCCCGACCTGACGTAATAGGCTCGGTTATGAGAATTTTTTTCCCCCGACCTGACGTAATAGGCTATCTAAACCCTACACATTCTTATCTCCTAGCATGCTCATGTGTCCCGCCCCCCAGCAAGTTATATACAGTAATAGTTTTCAGGCCAGAGGAATACCTGCACAGCTGCTTTATTTAGTCAACAACCACATGGATAGTCACAAATGAATACAAGGGTTTTTTTTTCCCTGTTCCTGGTATTAATTTGTTTTATTTCAACCATTCCACAAGAAGCAAAGTCACACCGGAAGGTTCCCAGCGTCTGTTATTGGTCAGTGTGCCTCAGCAACAGTGTAAGTAATACACACGACCTCCCTTTAAATAACGGACACTAATTAGCATCACCTACAATCCCTCACTCCAAACCATACCTTTTAACCTGCACCCCATCTTTTCCAATATTTCCATTAGGGCTGTCAAAAGCAGAAGTTTGGAAACCTTTCCCTATGACCTTGGCATTTCTTCTCAGGCTTAACGTATTGGCATTTTTTCCTCTGACTGCATTGCTTCTCATTTGTCATGATTATTGTTGAATTTTTCAACTGTCATTCCCGAACGTAAATCAATGGTTGTCGACTTCCCCTTTGTCATATCTGCACTGCCAACAGCCTTTCCCTTCTAAATGAGGCTTCCTCCTTTTCCATCCATTAAAAAGGGCCTGTCTTTTGGAGAAGTCAATCCTTTGTTAGGTCACTCCATTTATCATTCTTCCAATCAGTACCTGACACACTTATTCAGCCAGGTCTTCAACCACACAATCATTGTTCTTTTTTTTTTTTTAATTTATTTATGCATGGTGTTTTTTGCCATCCGTCTTGGCCAGTTTTAAATTTTTCAATGCCCTTGTGTCTTAAGAGCTCATTTAGTTGAGGGAAATACCACGTTCTGAGAAGGGGGTGTATGTGTGGATGTTTTGCCAGTGGAGGGAGGGAGAGCAAAGGGGGATAAAGGGAGGAAAATCAGAAGAAATTGGACAAGACAAAGCCTCCTACCAGCCCAGATTTAGTTTGGTTACCAAGGGCCTCTGGAAGAGTTACTTCTGTGTTTTAAAAAAAGCACATAACTGGAACAGAAATAGTAATAAATTGCTTGACCTTTTTGACAAGATATAAGTAATATAAAGTTATATTACAATAAAAACAGTTTCTAAGCAGAACATTGGTTCAGAGTGACTTACTGAAGCCTTCAGGACATGACTTGTTCAATAAAGAAGAGGAAGTTAGTTTCTGCTCTTTTATGTGGCTATACAGCCGCATTTAGGTGAGTAGAAGCACTGGGGTTTCAGTCCCCCATGCCAACATTAGAGACAGTCCATCCAAACGACACTTATTTGCTTTTACCATTAACAGATGATGTTGCGAAAAAATTAAAGTTTATCAGCAATGTCCACACAAGACGACTAGTCTCTCTTTTCAAGCATCCTTTCTTTCCAATTATAAACCTGCTCTTTTACCATAAAGATGGGCCAAACCCAAACGTTGCAGGCCATTTCTGGCATGATAAAAAATTAAACCAGAACCCCTGTTTTGAGCATTCCTTAACCACAAGAAAGTTTGGGCCTAAATCATTCACAGTTCAGGCTCTAATAAGTACAGTTTTTCACTAGTGAAAATGAATGCGACGAAATAACAAAATGCTGTGTTATACTGAACACAAGTATACTCCTATAAAATGGAAAGGAGCAGGAGATATATAAACTGAGTGGTGTTTATTCAGAAGGTTGGATAGCCAAATTAGACCAGACCTAAGGCAGAGGTAGTTAATATAAAGCACACTTCCAAGGCAGAAAAGCCAAAATTTATAAACCATCACTGAAGACACATGCCTGGCCTCCTCCAATTGATAGCTTTATGCACAATGCAAATCTCCATCCCATTAACATTTTATGGATCCATCTTCCCATTCTTGAATTGCAACATCCTTAATATTTAAAAAAAGTCTGATCTAATTCTATGCATTTTCTCCTACTTTTGTATGTTTTCTCTTGGAGGTGATCTGGACAGTTATTCAGCACTGCTGTCTGTTGTGGACAGCTTTTCAATCCCAACTGTATTAAAATTGTGATTTATCACATTCAATTTTGAGGGGGGTTTCCTGGGCCTGCTTGGAGTCTAAAGCACTCTGCAAGGAAGCCTGCCATCAGAGCCCAGCAGCAGCATGTCCGAAGACAGACAACCTATGATTAAGGCAGAGTGAACTGTACCTCTGTTTTCAGAAGCAGCCTGCCTTGGGCCTCTCTGTTTTGGGATTCTTGTGTGTTGTTATTCTGAATTCTAAGAAATAGTCGTGTTCTGTTGCAACCTTCCAGCAAGAGTATTTTTAATCCAGCTTTCCACTGTGTATGCCATCAACATAACACCGTCCATTTCAAGAAGCTTCAAAACCCTATGTTATGTACTTCTGAATCTAGTTTTCTTTCCTCATGAGCAAGGCATGGCTTTTTCTTCTTGTCATGAGAGGACAAAGAGGTTGGAATTAGAAGTAGTAAGTTAATAGGAAGACACAGTCCCTTCAATGGTTGACCCACTATAGCTGAAGGTAACTTTTTGCGAGGCCTTACTCTTGCCTTTGTCTTTATGAACGTAACCTTCCTCATTATGGCTGTGTCTAGACTGGCCAGTTTTTCCGGAAAATCACCCACTTTTCTGGAAAAACTTGCCAGCTGTCTACACTGGCTGCTTGAATTTCCGCAAAAGCACTGACGATCTCATGTAAGATTGTCAGTGTTCTTGCGGAAATACTATACTGCTCCCGTTCAGGCAAAAGTCCTTTTGTGCAAGACTTTTGCGCAAAAGGGCCAGTGTAGACAGCCCAGATTTGTTTTCTGCAAAAAAGCCCCGATCGTGAAAATGGCGATCAGGGCTTTTTTGCGCAAAAGCGCGTCTAGATTGGCACAGACGCTTTTCCGCAAAAAGTGCTTTTGCGGAAAAGTGTCCGTGCCACTCTAGACGCTCTATTCTGAAAATGCTTTTAATGGAAAACTTTTCCGTTAAAAGCATTTCCAGAAAATCATGCCAGTCGAGACGTAGCCTATGCGTCCCAACGTCCCAACTGTACAGCTAGGAAGCAAATTGCTTTTCAATCCCAAATATGTGGATTTGTCCAAACTTTTTCATGTGACAAAAGAGGAGCCAAGTTAAAGGTCTTATTTGAGTCCCTCAGTTCCTGCCCCTTTTTTCTTGATCCTAGGTAAGGTTGATTTTCCTCCCAGAGTTAGCGGAGGAGAGAATTCCAAATGTTAATGGCCCGCTGGGAAACAAAAAGTGTCCCTCTGTTTACATCAGCAGACATTCCCTACGCCTGATTTTCTACAACTACAGGCTCATGGGTTTCTGTCCACCTCGTTTCTTTGGATATTATATTTACCCATTAAACTCCCTCAAAAACTAAGCCATTATCAGATTCTGGGATTAAATTCAGACAACAGAGATGTGCCACCACCTCTCCTGTAACCCTGGAGACTTGCTGCTCTACTGCTCTTTCTTCCCACACTTAGCCAACAGACAAGCATGCACACAGCATGCCCATGCCTTGAGCAGCGCTCAGTCAGTAACTTTTGATTCCAGCACCTTGATTACTACTAGCCAAGTAACCCCAACACACCCTTTGTCCCAAGTTTCCCCCAAACTGTCTGCCCTATGACACCCAGCTCACTCCTGGAACATTCAGAGAAATAAGGAGACCTGCTGTTCCTTTAAAGAGACAAAAAACATATCAGCTTGTTTTAACTGGAATTAATCATCACTTCAAATCCAACATAGCACTGGGTTGATTTAAAACAAAAGTAAAACAAGTTTATTGAACCAAAAAGAGACCATTTCAGTGAATTCATGTGTAGGGGATAAATTCAGCAATAGTTACAAGCTAAGTTCTCTAGTGTCTCAGACTTAACATAACTACAGTCTTGGTTCAATCTTTCGGCATCTCCTTCTACTAAGATGGATTATCCCTTCTTGGTCAGGATCATGCACAATATTCATTTGTCATCTTAGGTGAAAGATGACTTGATTTTTTTACCCCTCTCTTTTAGAGGCCAGTAAACTTTTTAAAATGTATTGTTTTCAAAGACCAATATCCCTATTGTAAAGAAAGTATCCTGGAGTCTGATGGAAAAGCTTCATGCTTCTTCCTCACTGGTGCTTTCCCCATGACCCCTGAAATGCCAACGTAGGACCACTTAATTGTAGTTGCCAATGGTTTGTGATCGCACCTGGATGAAGGTGTTGGCCTTTTCTGGGTCTGAAATAAAACTCGTTTACTCACTCCCCAGACGTGGTAAGTTCAAACACATTTTAGCCCTTATTTATGTTTGTATAGTCAACTCTTGGGGGGGGGGGGAGGGTACCATGCAGGGCTATTAATGAGGAATGTGATACTGGGATTCAAATGATAACTTGGTTGTTTTTTTTAAGCTTAACAAAAATATTGTATGGTATTATTCATCCCTCCTTTAGAAAGTACCTCATACTTGGGATTCTCTTGTTCTTAAAGTAATGTGGCTGGACAGGAAGAAATCAGGACCAGGGGAAAATGGCTATTCATCACACTAGCCTTTTCTCTCAAATCTGCAGGCATTTTAGAAACAAACTTTTTCAACCAAAGTGACTAAATCAAAATGTTTAAAGGGAAATGATCTGTTTCAGCAAGTTCCTCTGCTTACAGAAAATTTGCAAATAGACATTCTTGAAATATCCCATTTCAACATTTCTGAAATGGAACCAATCATTTTCTGGTTTGAAATGGCTGTTTGACAGTTAAGCTAATTATGGTACAACTTTTCTTTAATGAAAATGGTCGAAATCCAAATGAAGTGTTTTGATTGAACTGAACCAAAACTGATGAAGGGTAACCAGGGTTAGAAAGATAGTTTAGTAGATAGAGCACTGAATTTGGATTCAAGCGCTCTGGCTCACATTTCTGGCTCAGACATAGATTTCTTGAGTGATTGTAGGCATAACACATACTTTTCCATTTCCTAGCTGTAAAATAGTGACAGTATTTCCTACCCACAAAAACAGTTGGAAGATAAAACCATCACTGATTGTGAGATGTTTCATAGTATGATGATGAATGCTCTTGAAGTACCCACACAGCCTTTCAGTTGAGCATGAGCCCCATGAAAATCCCAGGTGTTTCCCGGGGAATGAGAGACCAGCTCTCTGCCCAGCTCACGGGGGACGAATCATGTTCCATCTGCTCAAAATGATCATCTCATGGCTACTCTGGATTTGCTTTTCCTGCCCTTTATGTGCAATTTCCATGCAGAAGAGAGAATTTGGTCTAAAAAATGAGTTGATTTCACCATAGGCTGACAACAAATGCAACATTTCCATCCAAAAATATTTTTCAGGCATTTCTTCTCTAGGACAATAACTGAAGTTGCTGGCTGATTGACACTCAGCCAGTGTTATGTGCCCACCTGGTTCAAGATATGCTGATTAATAGTAGGCAGGGTGAACACATGCCCAGGAATGCCAATAAAGTATAATAAATAAATATTTTCCCAGTTTGTTTTGATGGTCAATAACATTGTGAACAATATACCCCTCCTTCGTGTCCCACCACTCTCAAATATTGTACAATTAGGATGTTATTGAGGCCCAAGTCAATTTTCCCATTGATTACTATGGTGTAAAACCTAAGGAAAGCATTTCTTTGTCATGCTGTTTTGGAAGCCAGCATTTCTGAGTTACCAAAATACAGCCACCTAGAGATCAGCATTTATATTAAGCATTAAATCCATTTTACTAAACAGCTACTATCCACACTATCTATGATGCTCCAAGCTTTAGATGTCAACTAATTTGACTTACTCTCCTCTTTCATTGCCCTTATATCTTACTTAATAAGACACTTTATTCAGACACTGCTGAGGTAATAAAGGCAGAAGCTTTGTTGCCAAATGTAGTCGTCTTTTTTAAATGTATTTTTAGCTGTACTAGGTAAGAGGTTATTTTCCTGAGAAAAGAATAAAATACAGCTGCTTCTTTAAATCTTATCATGTAATCCCACTTGTGCCCAAGCAATAGATTTACAGATAACAGCCGCAATCTTACTTAAATGTAAAAACAAAACAAAACAAAAAACAAAAAGACAACCTCCCCCCCCAAAAGGTGACCCTATTGGAACCACAAAGTAATACATTGCTGTATTATTTGTAAACCACAAAGCCTATTCATCTTCAAAATACTATATTCCAAACAATAGTAAAGATGCGTTTTGAAGACCAGGAGCAAAGAAATATGGAGTGAAATTTGAAATTCCACCTCATAAGATACTCCATTGTGCCTAGCATATGTAGCACACACTGCCACATGGATTCACTCACATTCAGCCTTTCTGCAGACCAAAGAAGGGCAAGAACAAGGCATTTTATTGGGCAGGTGAGTGCAGTTATTCCAATGCTGTAGAAATAGGGTTTTTTCACGCTGCCTAATGGAAAGCTTTATCATTCATTCATTTGCTTAGTGTATGAATATTGCAATGAATCCAACTGGACCAGCATTGAACATGAAAGAAACATGTGAATAAAGATGTATTATTTTTGAAATCGTCTCTTATTTGAAAACTCCAGCAATATCCAGATGCAAAGAGAATACAAGGAAGCATTTGGGGGTACTGGGACAAACAAAAACTTATGTGAATTTCTGTCCTTTGGACTTCTAGATAATGGTATAATTTTTCTTGTTTATTACTGCATTAGAAGTATGATTGTAGGTGGAGAACAATTCTTCTAATTTAGTCCCCAAAGAGAAGGAGGGCAAGAAAAACAACCACATAAAAACAAGAATAGAGAATGAAAACATTACAAGTCGTAACTGCAGTGGCATGCCACTGTAATCCAAAGTAAATATTGCCATAAAAACTCAGACGTATCTATAATCCTAAAATGTAATCTTTTCACTTTTCTTTCCCTTCCATTTGCCAATTCAGAGCTAGCTACACACTTTGATTCCACACTCAGGTTACATCTACACAGTAGTGTTATTTCTGGCTAATGTCCGATAACAGACATTATCCGAAATAGCATTGTGCGTGTCTTAAGAGCACACCCATGAATTTTGAAATAATTCTGAAATAACAGGCAGCTTATTCCAGCTTTCTGTAAACCTTGTTGCATGAATAAGACAGACACCGGAATAACGCTCTAATTAAAAATTTGGCTATGTCGAAATAAGCTATGCAATTTGCATAGCTTAATGATCTAGCACTGCCTCAAAGCAGTCTTTTATTCCAGATTAGTTCAGTAGATCAAATTCCCCCAAAGCAAAACTTCATTAAAAAATGGCACACACATAATTATTAAGTATGGGCCAAATCCTGAAGACTCCTTCTGTACACTACTGTACCCTCTCAGCTGCTATTAAAGTCAGTGGGCGTCAAGGTTGTTCAGTTCTTTATAAGATCAAACCTTACTTCAGAATATTTTTTAGGGTTCAACCTGTATCTTCTTCCCATAAATCTGTCTGTGCACTCAAACAATCTGGTTTTTATTTACATATTTATTATGTACTCCAGTCAGAAAAATTAAACCAACACACTGAAATCTTTTACAGAGCACTTTGCACTGTTTCTAATGCCGTTCGTACCTGAAACCTGTTTAGTAATACTATTGTTAGCATATACCAATAGAAGTTATGTGAACCACGGTTGTAGAAAAATGTATTTTTCTTAAAGTCACTATCTATACAGAGCTGTTCATTGCAGGTTGTAATATGTATCTTCTCATTTAAAATGCATTTTTTGTTGGCAGGTGATTACAAGCATGTCTATCCGGACAATATATTACTTTTTTTTTCTTTAAAAACCCTGTCATGTGATAGTTGTACAAAAGAATTCTTACTACTTTAATAAGTAAATCTTTGTATTTCAACTTTTCTTTTCATAAAAGAAAAATGTAAAGAAAATGTTTGGAATCTAACTTCGAAGAGATGTTCGTGTGTGACAATGCAATAAAATTAAATAGAAGTGTCAATGCCCATGGAAAGAATGTAGGATGACTAATCTAACCTCCATACTCTTAAGAATTATGCTGGAAAAAAACCCGCCCCGATCCAACATGGTGGTAGAACAGATTAATTAAACCAAACTGACATAGCCAAAGAGGGAGAAATTCAAAAACCAATGAATTTTGGCTTACACGTCAAGTCATCCAAATGTTTGCTTTTGCAAAAAGTGGTCATGTACTAAGGTATTCCCCCACTGAATATATGTCTGCATGGCATAGAAAAGACGGATCAATCCATTCACACACAATGGATGTAAGGCGACGGGATAAATTTAAATATGCCAGAAATAGGCATTTTACAGAAGACCTCTGATGAACTCTCTGACACTGTTTATTTATAAGCAGTTTGTATTTACATTACCTATAAAATGTTCAGTTTACTCAAACGCGAACACACACCTAAAATTTGTCATTCGTCAGTGTTTAAAAAAACAACAACAAAAAAAACACACAACACCCTCCTCCCCCTTTTGCTTTCCCTGGCCTCTCTTTTTTTCCCATTTAATGTCTCTAACTTTATGCCATGTTCTTTTCCTCTTTCAGCACGGCTGAGCAAGGCTGACAGGCGGATTCCTTTGCTTTTCAGGGTATTAAAGCCACTTTCCCGCTCTGACAGCCTGTTCTACTCTGCCACCTTATAGCTCTGGCTTCACACTTCTCTGGGCAGCCACTGCTTCTTGACAGACCACTGTCACTTCCCATCATCCTCTCTGTATATCCTGTTCTCTCCCCCTCAGCACGCATCCCGACTTTCCAACCAATGCAATTATTTTTTTTGACAAGCCATCCATCAGCTTTAACTTTAAAAGCACTTTCCGCTGATATCCATTGTTAAATCCCTTGCTTTTTATGGAGCTTGCATGAGAGAATATGATATCAGACATTCAAACTACCAAACCATGTAAATTTACTTTGTTCTCAGCTATGTTTCCAATTTCACGTCCAATTTTTCGGTACATTATGCGTAGTTGTTGTGCTTAATATGATGTTGTCAAATCCCATTAAAGTTCACTGCATTGCACGGCTTTAAAAACAGGTTACAATTTGCATTCTATAAAGAAAGGAAGGAGTGCAGTCTGAAGTCAAGCTGAATCTTATTAAAATTATCTGTTCAATTGTTACATTTGTAGATGGAGTAATTTTGAGGCATTAGCTGAGACACATATGAAAATGTCAGTGTGCCAACTAATGACAATGAAAGCAAAAGGAATATATCTGTGAAACTCAATAAAGCTCCTTTGCTGGTGACATAAATTTGATGATAATCCGAGGAAATGAATAAGGGACCATCCAGTTTGAATAGGAATTACCTTTTCTATTAAATCACTTTGGTGTATTTCCACTTGGCCTACATTTTGGTCCTATGCCACAATGAGTATTTCTCAATGGACTTAAAAAAAATCCCTACAGGAGTAACACACTCTTGAGGAATATCATTCATGTAAGAGATCAAATAGACACAATTAGAAAAACAAAGAATTAGTTTCTCCCTCTATCCATCTTGCCAGTATGCTCTTTACCCAGCTACCCAATTTTTAAAGTAATTCTTCCTAAATGAACTGTTAAAAACAATGATTGAATCTTTTGCTCTTTCACACTATCTGTAAAACATGGCAAAATCCCCACCAAAGAACCCATAACTGGTCCAGTGTAGTCCAAATACATTTTAGCCACAGCATATCTGGTCACTAACCAGGATGCAAAAGAACATGTTTAGGCATGGGTTGCTTGGGGTGACATTTTTTCAGAGGTACCTGTGTTAGCCTTTAAGGAGCCACAAGACTCCTTGTTTTTGCTGAAACAGATCAACAAAGAATTTTATTATGGCATGAGCTTTTTTGAGTTGCAGCTCACCCCACCAGCAATCCCAACCTGGACAATTCCACTCAAGAGGTCCATTTCCTGGACACTACAGTGCAAATAAGTGATGGTCACAGAAACACCATCCTATACTGTAAACCTACTGACCACTACTATACCCTCCTGGAGCCGTGAAGAAACAGATTGACCTCCACTTACATCAGGTGTTGGAGCAAAGAATACAGTGTATCCTAAACATTGCCCAATATACAAAAGTACATTGTTCAGTGTTGGAAAATCTCCACAGACTTGTGTGTGAATGGATGCAATGTAATGGAAAAGGTCACAGTTCTGTATGCAACCCAAGCAGTCCACCAGGATTATGAACTGGCAATCATCCTATACAACTGGACTACCTCAAGAACCAACCCATTTAATACAAGCTAGATACATTTTGTTTGTTCTCCTTGTACTTACCTTAGATATCTACAATTTGGTAAGCTCTATTCTACTGCACATATTAACATCTGTACTCTCAAAGAGTGTCCATTCAATCTCTTTTCAATGGGTGATCTTCAAAATTGTATCAGCATGATGACTATTTCAAAACTATACACCGAAATACATCTATACACGTGGTTCACGTAGTATTAACTAATTAGTGTAGAGTTTGAGGTAGTGATTGTTGTAAGAGTTAAAAATAATTTTGCCCACCTTAAATTGAGCCTGCCTTTTTCCTTCCTCATTTATCCTATTTTCTAGCGGTTAAAAAAAGAGAGACTTCTCAGAGCCAGCTGTTTTGCTTAACTCACTTAACCATATAAAGGTTCAATGCTCCAAGTGTCTGCCCTCAACACCATCAATTCTAGTGCCACCTGAAAATCAAACTTCTAAAGTGACTGTGATGAATTTCTGGGAGTGGATCTTTCTGGCTGAATGGTTGTCTTCCTGATGAAGACAGGGAGGGGAATGGTAAGATTGTGAGTTCTCCTTTAAGTTGGAGTATCGGTGTGCTGCTGCGTCAGCCAAACAAACAGATAGCAATCAAAGCTTGCTCAAGCCTACCTTTCCCAAGAACATTGCCAGAAATAAAAGGACCAGGTAATTCCAGAAGTGTTGTTCTAGGCTGAATATATCCAGACTATAGCCATGCAAGACTTCTGAGGTTTTATTGCATCTGAACGGCTGTAGGGCTTAAAGTGGAAAAAATGGGAAGGGTTACCACATCACCTGGGCACTGGTAACAAACAACAAGAAATATTATACAATCAGTACAATTGTGTGCGTGTGCGTGTGCATATGCGTGTGCGTGTGCACACACAGTCTCAACAATAGAAATTTAAAGTACCCCAGCATTTGTTGCAACATACTCTGATAGTTTACATTTGAGATTCAGAAATGCTGAGAATATCTGTGGCAAGTCAGTTACCATTTTCAAATAAAATGATCATATTTTCAATGACAATCAGTAGTATGCATGTTCATACCGATCTTTGTCCATAAACACCACACACCATCCTCCTACAGAACTGGAGGGGTTGCATGGATTATAGATAACATTTCTGTACGTTAGTTATCACCTGTGCAATAAGCTAATTCTCATTTACAGGGCAAACTCATGAAATATACAGTACCAATAAACAGTGACTGTTGCTAGATTTACATAACTGCCATAGCAACTGCTACCATAATATGGAAAGCTTCTCAACGAGGTGACTTTACATAAGGTCAACAAGTCCCTTGACAAAAATTGTATATAGTGCTCCATCTTGGAAATATTGTCAAATCTTGGTTCTTTTCATAAAGCCTTAGGCTAAAAAAGCTAATGAGAATCACAGACAACAGATTAAATGATGGTCTTCAAGGCAGCTGAGATTTCATTCTATAAATAATTTTAAAACTATTACCCAATAATGTATTGCAATAAAAAGCTGACAAGTTCTTGCTCAACAAGCAATCACTTGTATGCGGTTGCAACTTTAGATTAAGAACTTTCTTTTATGCCTGTGGTGATTTTTAGGTGTTTCCATACAGCTGTTGCTATTCTTAACCATCTTGGGGATGGTACTTTTTGCTATGCATGAAAATTAAGGAATATGCATTTTCAAGGTTCAGAAAAGCAGAATGAATTTGAGTCACTGCTCTGTACAATATGCTATACATTAGACACAGATGTGTTTCCCTCAAACGTGGCATCCCTTTAGGGACAAGAAACAGTGACCATTTGAAATGAAAGAGGTTCCCCCTCTCTCTCACCCACTAAACTTCATTGAAAATGCTACTGGCCAAGAGTTATTTATTTCCACACATTATTCCAATTTCCCCATAACTTATGCAAATTGCTATACTAACCTGGTTCAGCTGATTCACCAATGTAAAACCATGCCAAAAATAAGTCCCCAAGCTTCTTTTCATGACAAGAGAGAGAACTGACATAATGAATGGTGGTGGGGGGGGGGGGATCATTCACACCTACAAAGATTAAATCTGCATGCAATCTGAGCGGACACCACCCAGTTTGATACCAGTGAAGATACAAACCTGGTTTTACAATGTTTTCTCAAATATTTTACATTCTTTGATTAGGAAACCTCAACTACCGCTTCATCTTCACCACTCAACATGCTGTTGAATAGATGGTGAAGTCCCATTCTACTCTGAAAAGTGAAAATGTAAAAAGGGACACAGACTTGCTCAACAGGATTGATTGTGTGTATATTCCAAGTCAAATCTTCTTTCCTTATTTTGGAAAATATCAAACCAGCTACATCTATTAACACTGCATAAGCTGCATATCTAGGGGAGACTGATTGTCATTATTTATTACTAACAGATTTACCTGGCATTGCTCGGGTGTGTAACTCAAGAAATGGTTGGCTGTGGTTGTTGGGAACTAAAATGAAAAGTGGCAAGGAGAGGGAAGGAAAGAGGCCAGGTCCTGGCCCCATGAAGGTGAGGGAGGGGGAATCTCCATATCCCACTTTGAGCAGCGGGGCGAAGGGAGGGTGTTCAGGTCCTTTTAGGCAGGGGAGGAATCCCCAAGCCCTGGGTGAATTGGCACGGGTGGTTGGAAGGGAGGGGAGGGAACCCTTGCTGGGAAACCAGGCCCTGTGAGGAAGTGGGGGGGGGGGGGGAAAAGAGAGAATCCCCATGTGTCAGGTGAAGTGGTGGGGAGGAGTGAGAAATTTGGTGGCTCTAGCGGTTACTGTTTAGAGGGAGTTCTTGCACAGACAGAAGGACAGCTATTTCATTTTTTATATAGATATTCAAACTGTAGCAATACACATATGCTAAGGACTTCCCAAACACAGAAGACAGCATGGTCCCTGACCTGAAAAGTGTATTTTAATGTAGCTCATACGTGAATTAACCACAAATTAACTGAATTGCACAGAGGAAGGGCAGAAACTGGCCAGCAAATTCTTTACCACTGTTGATGATGTATGAGGAGGCGAGAATTGAACCTGACACTCCAATACAGTACTAGATTAAACTTGCAATGATGACAATACGTCTGACATTTGCTGACAGCAAACATGGGGCTCCACAAAAAAGCATTTTTAGAGAGTCGTTTTAATAGCAGAACAGCACCTAAAACAGAAATTGTTTCAGGAGGCATTTAATATTGGTAGGTTCTTCCCAGAACACGTCCATCACCACCAGGCAAATGAACTCACATTAGGAAGAAAAACAGAGTATACACAGTGCACAGGTTGTAAGATATCTGCGAGTTTAGGTCTGGAAGAATTCATTTTGACAACATTTGTACAAAACGCTGGTTTTTTTAAAAAAAAATTTGTCTTGAAAATAGGACCACTAGAAGTCTTATGAGGGAATCAAGCTAAAGATTGGGCGCTAAAAATATGTTCACACGAATTACCAGGGCTTGACAATTTAGGTAATCTACTTTCCACGGGAGAGTAGATTATAGCCCGGCACGGCGCCGCAGCATGATCAGCACATGCGCAACTCAGTTGGCGCATGCGCAGTGTGCTGAACCGCACGGCTGGTGAGCGGAGCTTGCTGCAGCTTGGCGAGTCCTGCAAATTACAATTCATAAAAATACAGATGTCATTTTGACAAAAATTGTCCTCAATGATCCATAAAGATAGTTATATACCAATATCTGGGAAGAATTAATGCACTTATATATTTAAACAAATGAAGCACCAGGAAAAAAAAAATCATAATAAAACTAGTTATATTCAACTGCTAGAATCCAAAAAAAGCCACAAAACAGCAGCTTTGAAATAACCTGCCAAATTACATTATACTATTCTGTATTCGTACTACAAAAATGAATTGAAGTTGATTTTGACTGTAGTATCGTAACAGCAGGAAAAAACTCGTACAATAGTTAGTTAAAAAAAATTCTCAATCTAAACTATTTTTTCCCCTCTCGAAATATACCCTCCTATATCCACCTTATTGCCACTCAGATACTGACTTTGTTTCTTTCAACAAGTATGCAAGAATCCAAATAGGTTTGCAAGCGACTGTTTTAAATCAAGGTAAAAGCACTTTGTCTATGACTATAACATTAATTCCTGTGTTATCTAAGACAGAGAGGTAGCAAACAAAGGACATCTAACACCCTTTATAAACTTTAGAAGTAGAGCTAACAAAGAGATGTAGCTGAGTTTATAAAGACATTTGTGATCAATTCCTGCAAAGGTGTAAAATTATATCCCAATACTGTAAGCACAGCTATTATGCAGCAATGCCAAGAACACAACTCTGGAGTTGAATGATCCTGGTCAAAAACTTTGCTCTGGAGCTGAACAAGAGTTGCATCCTGCCTGTTTCCTCCCCACCCACCTAATTTGGAGAGAATTTACATGGTGTATATAAAGTGATGCAGAAGCAATTATTTTGTATACAGGTTGAGCCCCTCTAGAATGGTCCAGCATGATTTTAATTAGCCAGAGGTCCACTTATCATTAGTGTGAACAAGTTTCCCATGATCGCAAAGATTGTTTACAGCTACCAGTCCTGGCTCCCTATGTTCTGTGCTGTTATTTAGCTCTCATTTACCCCTACAAATCTTTGGAAGGGTTTGTAACGCTGCTAGACAACGTTCCCATGGTTCGGCAAATTCTCTGGTTTGACACTGGTCAGGTCCCAAGGGTGCTGGACTACAGAGGTTCAACCTATACTGCACTTTGACACTAAGGACACAGCATATATTTGGAACTGTGCAAAATATTTGTATAAAGAATGAGGTTAACAATTTAATTGGATCATCTTTTGACAGTGAAAGGCATAGGTGGCTGGTGCCTGAGATGTGAGGGAATGCAGGGAAGGCCATCCAGAGGAACAGGGAGATTGACATGAGAGAGCATCCCATTTAGCAATCAAAATTTTGGCAGGAGCACAAGGGGGACAGTGCACCACGCAGGTGCTACAATGCGTCACATAAGGTGAAAGGTAAAAGGAAAAATGTACATATGCCTTATTAATGAAAAGCTGAGCCTGAGAGCTTAAATTTACAACTCCGCTAAACTCTAAAAATCATGGACTCAACAGGGATACTGACTTTCTAGCTCATAACAAAGCTGTACCCCAGTAACCTTTTTTTGCCCTCCAATTGCAGAGGGGTTAACTGGCCACACCATTTTTGAAACATGTAGGGACCCTTCTGTCCCACCCGATATGTGCGTCTCACTGATTATTTTTGAGCCTGAAGATCTCTATATACCTCAATAGCTTGTCTCTTTCACCTACAGAAGGAGGTCCAGTGAAAAACATGACCTCACTTACTATGCCTCTCAGTTTTATGACATTTGTATTGCAAACCATATAAATATCATACTCTGCTTCCTAATAGGGTATGCAAAAATCAAAGGGAAAAAATAATTATTGGAAAATAACTGCCTATGTCTACATTTGGCCTATCGATCATCAGTTTCTCGCCCTACATGTATATGCCACAGTGATATGTCCTCCTGTTGGACTGGAACAGTCAACTTAATGCCATCAATGTGACTGTGAAAATGAAAGTGACCTGTTTTCTGCAGTTGTAAAGTGGATATTTCACAATTAAAATAAAACAAATGAAGCTAGCCATTCCAGGGGGGCATCAGGAAATATTCGCCACCACTACAAGATTTTTCCTCTTTAAAATTTTTGTCCTCATAGTCCTATTTCCTCCTCTGAAGTCCTGTTCCACCACCTACACTTCTTACCTTCTGCTTTTCTCCTAAACCTAAGGTAGCAGCTAGCACACTGCCTACAGCTATGCAACACCTAGCTGTGTAACCTTCCTGGCTACACCACCAAAAAGCAGTCAGCATTATGAATAGGCTTGTCAGAAGGCTTTTACTACCTCCATGCTAGCTCACAAGAAAGGAGGCAGTCAGCTAGAAGAGTAACCTGGTGGTTGATGGGGCATAAATTGTGCCAAGGAAAACAACAGAAGATGCATGAAGCTGTATTGGCTAGTAGTAATGGTGGTTTGCCAGTTATTGAGCAACACAAACATCTGAGTGTGTTTAATACTCCTGTTCAAGTCGAGGCAGTGACTCAGTGAGCCTTCTTTTCAGATTTATGATTTGTTAGTGTGAAACCCCACATACTCCAGCAGAGAGGTAATGCACAGTCAGTGCTTAATTAAGAAGCGAAGCTCTCAAAGTGCTTATTGAAAATGGAAACATTTGCTCTTGCAGCCTGTTTTGCCTACACTGAAAGACCAGAGAGAGCTCTCCAACTGGATTTGAGGGAATAAAGAATGTTAGAGCTCTGAAGAATAACTTCAGCAGGAAATAAAGAAACGTAGAGGGAGCTCTCCGCTGTCCCACACTCCAAGACTCACCTAGGCCAGCCGACTTTCTGTGGGTTATTGTCGGTAAGTGTTGTTATTGTCATGGTACAAATGGAGCAAGTGAACCACAGATGTGAAGTGGTTTGCTACAGATCACGCAGCGATAAGAGGCAGAGCCTGTAAGAGAACTTGGGAACCTCAAGACCATGCTTTATCCACCAGACCACCCACATTACGAATAAGTGAAGAATTGATATAGTAGCAAATACGAAGGAATAAAGCCAAGAGTGTTCTTTAGTCATTACAAAAAAGCTAAGGGAGAGCCTGTCTTGCAGTCAACCCTACCTGCTGCCCAGATATGAACCCCATGAGGTTACCCTAGCTTGGCTCTGGCAGATACAGCCATGACATGCAGACATATGCTGTTTCCCATACTCCTAGGGTGTATCTAGACTACATCCCTTTTTCGGTAAAGGGATGTAAATTAGGCACGTCAATATTGCAAATCAAGCTGGGATTTGAATTTCTCATGCTTCATTTCCATAATGGTGGCCACTGCTTTTTTTGAAACAGGGCTTTTTCGAAAAAAAACCCGGCAGTTTAGATGGGGATCTTTTGAAAATAAAATTCTTTTTTGAAAGATCCCGTAAACTGCATTTTTTTGAGGAGTACAGGATCTTTCAAAATAGTGTTTCATTTTCAAAAGATCCCCATCTAAACAGCCTTTTTTCCCAAAAATCCCCATTTTGAAAAAAAAGCAGCGGCCGCCATTATGCAAATGAAGCATGGGAAATTCAAGTCCCAGCTTCATTTACAATATCGACATGCCTAATTTACATCCCTTTACCGAAAAAGAGATGGAGTCTAGACACACCCCTAGAGGGCAACTTCTCCACATCTCAGTCAGCGGAAGATTGAATAGTTCAACAAAGCCGAAGGGAATGGTTATAGCTGACAGCCTCAAATGGAGCAGTGTTCTGGTGAGGTGGGAGAATTAACACACAACTGCAATGATGATCAGAAAGCAGAGAGAACGAACCCCCATCTTAGGACCTCCCTACTCATGCTCAATCTATACAACTGACTTGTGTTCACATTAAGGAAACCAAGAGAAGAATGGATCCCACATCTCAAAAATCAGTCTTTGCAAAGCTGTAATGTTTTTTTTTTCAAGCAGTCATTTTACCTTGAATATTTTTTGACAAATGATCTAGTGATTTTGAATGTTAAATTACTAAACCCTTTGAACCCTTGACTAATCTACAGTTATTTACTTTAAGATCAGGGATGTCAAAAAGAAAGCTCCTTCTCAAATAAATGTATTTTCCTTTCCCCTACCTGCCAAAGAATTGGCCAGTTATGATGTGATGATCTAATCCTCTCTCAACTCTCTGATGCAGCAAGTTAATCATCATGAACACCCAAATTACTCACCGTCGGTCACCATAATGTCATTCTTGAGAGTATCAATCAACCTCCAAATATACCCATATCAGGCCGAGTATTGTAGTTTAATCATAACCAAAAGCCTTGCCCATCATCTAGGACAAGGTGAACCTTGCACACTCTGATCTGCCAACTCTGCCATCGTCTAGGACAAGGTGATCCAGCACACTCTGATCTGCCAACATCCGTGGTCCAGCATGATTTTAGCTAACCAAATGTCAACTTATGGGTGTGGCCAAATTTCCCAGTGTCCCATAAAATTTGTTTATAGCCTCCAGTCCTGGCTCTCAGTGTTCTGTGCTGTTTAGCTCTAATTTACACCTAAATGTCTTCTAGCAGACCAGTAAGCAGTGGAAGTGTTGATAATGCTGCTACACAATATTGACCTCGGGGGCCCGGCAAAATCTCTGGTTTGGCACTGCCCGAAGGTGTCAGACTAGAGAGGTGCAACCTGTATCAACAAAAGGAAACTAAGCTGTATGTTGGCCCTAAATATACCCACAAGGATTACTTGCATTGGAGTCAACTTTAAAGCTACTTTCCCCATTCCCTTTCCGGACTACCACCACATATTGCAGTATTAAGCATTTTGACGATGCTTAATAGTAGGCATGGGCGCTGTGGCTAAACACTAATGTTACTTTAAAGACAAAAGTAACATCACGTTCCCATGCAATAGCTCTTTAATGTCAAGCATAACCTTCACAAATGGGTTTGTAATGAGAAACCCTTATTTGTCATACAGTAGGTATGATTGATGTCATATATGAATGAAATGAAGCCACGGTGACCATCTCAATAACATGAGCAGCTGCCAAATATTCATTTAGCAGAATGAGTTTAGAAAACTTTGAGCAGATTGCTTTCACAAGGCTGCTTTCAACAAAAGGAAACATAATTAACGAGCTAATATCAGCATGTGTCTGGCTAAGCTAATGAATATCAAATTACACAGAAACCTGTATAAATCATCATTACCCTGAATTTTAATTGAACTTGCAATTAAACATGACAAATTTTATATACACTAAACCTTTAATTTATACTTTCAAATAAGGAATAATTTATCATTTTTAGTATTTCATAGTTAATTTCCCAATATGTACACTTCTAATTAACAAGGACAGGCAGGCATTTAAAAAATTGTCAAAGAGCTCCACTGGTTACAACAACTTTCAGTTCTACAGATTAAAGTTTGGGACTAAGAATTTACCACAGTGTGCAGTAATCCACTTTGTACAAAACACATCCAACAACGCTATTTCCAATATATCTTATGAAAACCATACCCACCAGAAAAATGGGTGTGTCTATGTTTACACAAGATTCTAAAGTCCAGTTGCAATGCTTCTGCAAAAGCACAGCATACTATGAAATAGCTAGTTACCAGCGAAAGATTTTGAATGTTCCATTGGAGTGAAATCGGAAGTCTTTTTTAGATAAATTATCTGGCTGAAATGAACAGAAGAGGTTAGGGCTCACAGTATTTTTTCTTGACAGAAAGACCTTCTCTCATTAATGTTATCTACTTTCATTTTGAGTACATTTTTCTCTGCTTATGTGAATGCCCCTTTTGTTTATTTATGGAACACAACTGGCCTAAAGAACGAGGATTTCCCCTGCCAACAAGAAGGTTCCCCCCCCCCCCCCGTTTTGATACATTAGAAAGTCAGGTTCTGTCCACTCTTGCAGAGAAGACCTCAAAAGACTGGAGAACTTGGCCGTCTCTACATTGAGTATTTACTCCCGATATAGCACATTGCAGATAGGCAAGCCACGAGTAGCACCAGAGAAACCATAAGTAGTCAAAATGTACAGATAAGCAAAGAAAAAAGCTGCTTGAGAACTTAGTGTTTCATTTAATGACATTTACTTAGAATATTTTGCCACTTGATGTTGACAATTTTGTTATGAGTTTAAAAGCTTAGCTTAGCTTTTTGAATCTTATCTACTGACCTTACTAATAAAAATAATAATTATTATTACTTGACACCTCCCCATATTTCCTATAATTGTGAAAATTTAAGTTGATAAAAATTAGGGCTGTCAATTAATTGAAGTCAATCCATGCAATTACCTCAAAATAATTAATCTTGATCACAATTTTAATCTCACAATTAAATAGAATATTAGTTAAAATTTAAAGTTTTCTACATTTTCAAATATACTGATTTCAATTACAACACTGAATACCAATTATACAGTGCTCACATTTTTATTACAAACATTTTCACTGTAAAAAAAACCCCAAGAAATAATACTTTCAATTTACCACAAATTCTGTTGTGCAATCTCTATCGTGAAAGGGTAATTTACAAACATCGATTTTTTTCTTACAAAACTGCACTCAAAAAATGAATCCAAGTAAAACTTTAGTGAGTATCACTTCTTGTTCAGCCATTCGCTATGACAAACAAGTTTTTATGGCTCTGTAGTAGCCAGCAATGCAAGGTATTTACATGCCAGGTATGCTAAACATTCATGTGCCCTTTCGTGCTTCTGCCCCCATTCCAGAGGACATGCTTCCATGCTGATGACACACGTTAAAAAATAATGCATTAATTCAATTTGTAACTGAACTTTTGGAAGAGAATTGAATATCTCCTGCTCTTTGTTTACCATCCTACCATATATTTCATGTTACAGCAGTCTTGAATGATGATCAAGCATACATTTGTTCATTTTAGGAATATTTTTGCCGTGGCTCTGATAAAATGCAAAGATGCTACCAGTTATTTTTTAAATCATGACAGGCCTAATACAAATAGAAAAAATGTTTCCAATAAATATGAATATTATTGTACAAATTATTTAAAAAATAATCAAATTCTGCTAAGCCTAATCAGAAACAAAGAAACAGTGCACAAGACTAATATAGGGGGAAAAAATTATTTCAGGTCACCTTTGAGAGTTACATGTTGTAATTTCTCTTAACAGACTGCAAGTACTAGTAAACTCAGCAGCAGAGGTAATCTTTAAATGCTATTGTAAAGCTCTATGTTGCCTTGAGATGGAAAGCGACTCTTGGGAAAATTAAATTGCCATAGTTTGTTGGGAAATTTAAAAAGAGAAATGGCTACTCTAAGAGGATAAAGGTGCATACTCCCCCCTTTTCTCCATAAGGAATGTGTTAACATTAATCTAATTAAGAAATAAAAGGCAATGGTGCCCATCATAGAGTGTGCCCATGATACTGGAAAAGAAGAGGGATCGTGAGATCTCCATTCACTTTCAGAAATGTTTAAGATATCCAGATACCACAGTGAAAGGCATAATGCAAGAACATGGAAAGCTATAGCTGCTACCTTTGGTTTATATTGAAACACTGTCAAAGGATTCATTTCTTTGTACAGGAAATAAATTTAAATTAAGCTGAGTTTCAAGTAACTGATAATTCACTAAGCACGAGGCCTTGTCTGCATGATCACATTGTGTCAACAACACTTAGGTTGACACCGAATGCTCAACAAAACAAAAATGTGCTGTGGGTATGCATCCCCCAGTGTAGTGCTGTGGGAAGGTGGAGCTGACCACTGGATGTCTTCGGATTCCCTCCAAGTTCTCCCACAGCATCCTCAGGTACTAAAAGCGGCATCATAAGTACCTCTGTAATTTTTCCATGCTGAGGTATGACAACACAACACAGCAGTCTGTCCCCCTCTTCCTGCAGCAGCAGTCTGCCTGCCGCTGTGTTCCTAGTGCCAGCAGAACAGGAGCAATCCAATAATTTGCTCTTTGTTCCCCAGTGGAACAGCACACTCAGCTCTCAGAAATTTCCCAGAACTTTGAAAGGGGAGGGGCACATGCCTGCAGGGGAGCACAGATTGCAAAACACTGAGCAGAGCCATCAGGGCAGGGGATACTGGTGAAAGGCAATCCTGTCAACAAAACCAGCAGCAGTGTCTAGACTGGCTCCTTGTCAATAATAAAAAGGAGGGGAGAAGGAAAAAAAGTCTCCCAGGGAAGGCAGTTTTTGGTGACAAAACTTGGTAGATTAGGCCTTAATTTGAAGCAGTAGTTAATGATGTAATGTAATTCTGGTGTGTGCCAGAGACATTCCCACCTATAACTCCTGATCATAGCAATGGAACCACCAAAGGAAAGACTGCCCCCAAACAATTCTTTTCTGGTGTTACCTGCGAGTTCCAAGTACAGTAAAACTCCGGTGGTCCGGCATCCAGTGGTCCAGTACGCCTGATGGTCTGGCACCAACTGCAACCCGGAAGTGCTCCGGCAGCTGCTTCAAGTTGTTAGAGTAATTGATTAACTGCGGCTGGATCCACAGCCGACACGCAGTTAATGTAACTTTCCTCTCTACTGCCGGGGGGGGGGGGGGGGGGGGGCAGGGGAAGGTAGGGGTCGGTGGGAGAGGGGGAGGGGGAGAAGGAGGGGCCAAGGGTGTGCCAAAGCAGCCGCATTCAGGACTTTCTGGTCAGTTACAATCACTCGGGCTGGATCCACAGCCGACACGCAGTTAATGTACCTTAACTCACCCCCTCCTCCTCCCCCTCCCCCACCGACCCCTACCTTCCCCTGCCTCCCCCCCCCCCCCCCCAGACCCCCTGGCAGTAGAGAGGAACATTACATTAACTGCGCTTCGGCTGTGGATCCAGCCGGAGTGACTGTAACTGACCAGAACGTCCTGAATGTGGCTGCCTGCCTGTCACCGCCTCTCCTCTTCCACCGCTCGCAGGCTCTGCCTCCCTGCAGCAGGAGAGGGGGTTTGGCACACCCCCGCCCCCTCCCCTGCTTCCCCTCCGATGAGACCCGCCCCTGCCAGTGTACCTCCTGATAGTCCGGCATTTCTGATAATCCGGCACCACCTGGGTCCCAAGGGTGCCGGATTATCGGAAGTCTACTGTATATTAAGAAAGGTGTCTGGCCTTTTAGTTAGACCTGGGTGAATATTCACAGTGTGAACGCGATCCATAATCACTTCCATAATCATGTCCCTCAGTAATGGAGACCTAGCACTTTGATCTACTGATCCCCCAGAATGGGACAAATCCACCATCTCATTACTTTAGGGTTTTAAGTGATGCTTGCTTCTGTCTGCTCCTATTCTAAAACAAGTGAAAGATCCTCGGACCCTTCCTCCTCCCCAGTGCTACTCCAGGACTGGGTTCTTTCTTTCTAATGCCCTAAGAACTTTAGGTCCAGGTATCGTAGAGACTGTTGGTCTAGGTTCTCCTAGAAACAGATAAGAAGACCATCTTCAAGACCACTGACTCCTAGGTTAAAACTTAGGATCCTCTAAGGGTGTAAACAGATTCACTCCAACATCTTTAGTTCTCTGACCTAGGGTAATTTGGAGCACTCTCTTACCTCTCCTGAGGAGAGCTCTCATACAAGACTCCAGTAGGATTCCACGCCAGTACCTCCCTTTCTTCAGAGAGCTAATACAGGGCTGTTAAGAGAGTTATCAAGGAGAGGTAGGCTAGAGCAACTTCTGATCATTGGGTATTACACAATTAGTGCAGCTGAGAGATTCCTCCAATGCCTAACAAAATCTGGAGTCTAAAACAGGCTTAACTAGCAGAGAGGTAACCCACCTCTGTTTAGAGCATTTAACTCAGGATGCAGTTGGCAGGGTTTTATTTCTGGCTTTGCCACTGACTCACTGCTGCTTTGCCACTGCAAGAGCTCACTGAACCCCTCTAGATAGGTCTACTCTGCAATTAGGCACCTGTGCCAGCAGATTTAGGCTTGTTGGGCTGCTTAATTGAAGTGTAGAGGTTTCTGCTTGGGCTGGAGCCCAAGCTCTGGGGACCTAACTCCACACACAGTCCCTGAGCCCAAATATCTACACCTCATTTAAACAGCTCTGTAGCCCAAGCACCACAATTCCGAGTCAGCTGGCATGGACCAGGTACAGGTACATAATTGTAATGTGAAGATATCCGCTGTCTCTCAATTTCTCTCTTGAAAAATGAGCCTAATGACACTTACCTGTCCACTGAGGATACTGTGAGACTTAATCAACCTTCACTCCACTAATGAATCTTGTCTCATATCTTTCTTCCTCTCCTGTCTTCTCCATGTTATCCCTTCTTAAGTACCTAAAATGTTACAAGGAGGAGGGAGAAAAACTGTTCCCCTTGGCCTCTGAGGCTAGGACAAGAAGCAATGGGCTTAAACTGCAGCAAGGGAGGTTTAGGCTGCAATTTAGGAAAAACTTCCTAGCTGTCAGGGTAGTTAAACACTGGAATAAATTGCCTAGGGAGGCTGTGGAATCCCCATCTCTGGAAATATTTAACAGCAAGTTAGACAGATATCTACCAGGGATCGTCTAGACAAGGGGTGGCCAACCTGCAGCTCGTGAGCCGCATGCGGCTCTTCACAGAAAAAATTGCAGCTCATGCACCTCACGTCTCTGAAAGGGGCAGTGTGTTTCTGTCTGAAAGCGAGAGAGCTGGAGTCGTGGCATCCCATGCAGACTTCAAAATGCCTGCCTTCAAAGGGCAATGCCTGATCTACTCTTAAAAGGGTGGCAGCTGGGGCTTTTTTTTTGCTCAACAATTTGGCTCTTTGTACTGTATCCACCACTATTTTAGCTCTTCATCTGTAACAGGTTGGCCACCCCTGGTCTAGATGGTGCTTGGCCCTGCTGTGAGGGCAAGGGACTGGACTTGATGACCTCTCGAGGTCCCTTCCAGTTCTAATATTCTATGTTTCTACCCTCAAAAACAATCTAAAATCTTAATAAGCTGGCATCCACATGTCTTCTTTCAAACTCCCTCTTCTAAAACCACCTCTTCCACAAATGCCAGTCCCAATCTCCAAAAGTAACAGCAGCTGTCCACATCCAAAATAAATCAGCACAATACACTAAGACAGAATTCTTCTCTGAGCTTCCTCTGTGGTTTGGATAATCGGCCCATTCAGAACGCAAGTTCCTCAGAGCAAAAAATGTGTTGTCGTCTTCAACTTGAACAGCTCTGAGCATAGTGTCTGCAAGTAACAAATAAGCAGTAACATTTGTTCACCTGTGCTAGCTATTCAAAGAAAAAGCTATAGTAACAGCATCAATATCATTCGTATTTTCTTTTACATTAAAAAAAGCTTTATTTGTTATTTATTTTTCAGGGACTTCTAAACCTGATGGAACTGCATTCATTGAGGCTTTGAATGTTTAATGCTTGCCTGAAAAGCACTGTGCACTCATGCCTGCAAAGCAGTGTGACAAATATTTTCACACATTATCAGATAGCTGAGAAAAACAGGAGCCACCAGAATTTACAACAAAATGCTACCAGAATTTACAACTTGTGAAATTGTGGTTGTCTCTATTTTCTCATCCCCATGTGCTTTCAGCAGATAGAGAAGGCACTTTTTTTTTTTTGCCATCTACTGTCTCACTACTTCCTAGTTAAACCTTGTCTCAAGTTATCAACACTCTCTGGAGAGATAAGCTTCTTCTCACTTACAACCTGTCACTAATAATCGAACTTTCAAGACTCCATCTCGAAAAAGGACTTCTGGAGGCACACAGGTCACAGGAATTAACTGCCACCAGTCCTCGCAGAAAACTAAGCTCATCAATCTATAGCTTCTCGTCATAATTAGAATAACGGCTTTGAAAATTTGGGCTGATGTTGACTCCGTCTTACGCCACAAAGAGCGCTGATTAAAATCTCGGTGTGAAAGTTAATGATAAATGCCGGTGGCGTTGTCGTGGCGACAGGGACAAACAATTCCCTGGCTGTGACATTTTCAATGTCCTGCAGAAGAGAAACTGTCCTCTTTAGTGTGGCACTGTATGAAGCTTATTTATGGCTACAGGGCTTGCTGGATTGATGACTGTCGTAACACACTGTCAAATCCTTTACTGACACATTCATTTTTTGAGCCCCTGTTGTGGCAGGAATAAAACACAACACAGATACTAAAAAGTCTTATTTACCAGCTACTGTTGAGGTAAAATAGTAAAGGAAATAAATTATTTTTATATACAAGCCCACACGTGCACATATTAAACGCATTAAGAACACCAGCATTAAATATGCTTGCAAACCATCCCGATTTGAGTTATCAAATGCCCTGAACCACTAGGGTTCATATATACAGAGCTCACAGCAGGATCCGGGCCTAAGCTTAACAAAATGCAAAGTTGAGAGTCAGTCTTCATACCACACCAGACCATCCCCATGTAAGTTTTGCCAATGAACACTGAATTTAAGAAACGATGGATTTTCTTGGCTAAGTGATAGTTAAATGTTTCCACTGCTGACAAAATGTCCAGCATTAATTTAGCTAATGGTTGGGCCTGGATGTTTTGACATCTTTCCAAATACTTTCTCTGAACATTACATTGAAAATCCAACTGGAAAAGTATTAGGAGAAGCATCCCCACTTTCCTGCTCTACACCCCTCTTTTTGAGGTGAAGAGGGTGGGACAAAAAATTGTCTTACTTACACCTTGCTCCAAAAGGACAAACGGTGAAGATGTAGTCCTCTCCTCCATACAACATATTATGGAAGGGCTTCTCAAATGGGCTATAAAAACTCCACAGCCCACCGATGCCACAACAATTGGTTTTCTATTTATAAAAGCCAGGGCTGGGGTTAGGAGTAGCAGGCAATGCAATTGCTTGAGTGCCCCCCTCACTCTTCCTGGCTGCAGGGGCCCCCACAAAGCTAAGTTGCTTAGACTTTGTCTTTAGCTCCAGATGGCAGGGCTCAGGGCCCCACGCTTCAGCCCCATGTACTCAGGCTCCAGGTTTCTGCCCTAGACCCCAGTAAGATTGACACCGGCCCTACTTGGCAACCCCCTGAAATCTGTTCATGTCCCCCACACTGAGTCCAGGACCCCTGGTTGAGAACCACTGTGCTATGGGATGACTCCTCTCCTCACTTTTGCCACACTTGCCTCAAGCCTTCTGGGCTGCTGACGAATCTTGTAACTGTAGGGAGGAGAGCTGTCAAGGAAGCACTCTCAGAAGATAAAGAGGGGAAAACTTCAACAGAAGATTACTGAAGATTGAGAGGAACAGGGAGAGGAATCAGACCCTTGCTATAAAACCTTCAACTGATGCCAGGGCTTTTTACCATATAACTTCTTGGAACCGTTTATTTTATTCTCTTGCATGCACTAGAAACTGAGCACTAGCTGTGACGTGCTAATATCACCAACCCAATACCCCTGCTAAGTACCATGCAAGTTCCTACTTCACCCACTGTGGCTTGCACATGCTGTGAAGGCGGCAAAATTCTCCCTGTTCCTCTGCCAATTGGCCAACAGTAGAAAAAAAATCCATTCTGGTCCTTTAAAGGGGCAACCACTAAACCCATCGCATCTGTCACCTTCCTAATTCAGGAGGGAACTAAAAGAGAGCTCACACAGCCCTTCATGGGGAATGTTAGTCAATCAGCACCCTATTTCCCCATGTTTCCCAGTCTGCTGATGAACATGGGCAGCTTTTAAAAGTCACAAAAAGCCATCATCAGTAAGAGGGTCTAGATTATGGACTTTTCGAAAAAAGTGGCCTTTTTCCGAAAAAACTTCACCTGCATCTTGACTGCTGTCATGTTCTTTCAAAATTAAATCGAAAAAATGTGGCGGTTTTTCCAAAATTGGTAAACCTACGTTTACCAGGAAGAACACGTTTTTTCAAAATAGCTCTTTAAAAAAGAAAAAAAGAAAAAGGCGTTCTTGAACGTAAACAAAGCTATTTCAAAAGAGCATCCAGAATGCCTGGGTGCTCTCTTTTGAAAAAGTGAATCACTTTTTTGAAACTCTCGTGGGTGTTTAGACGATCTCTTTCAAAAGAGGCTTGTAGTCTAGATGTACCCTACCTGATTTACTTCAGTCAATCACTAATCTAATTACAATTGGCCTTGCAGCCTGTGATGGGGCGAGGCAGCCCCGCACTGAACCTACAGGGCCCAGCCAGGGTTACCTGGCTGCAGAGGCCCCTCCCCCACAGCCCTACCGAGCATGCCCGGGCTGCAGCAGGGCTATAAAAGCCTGGGCCAGGACTCAGTCAGGGAAGGCAGCCGAAGGAGAAGGACTGGAGAAGGGAGCTCTCCCTCAGCGGTTGCCAGGGACTCCAGGAGAGGCCGGAAGGAAGGCGGAGGCGAATCGGTGCAACCCAGAGACTGCCTGCCGAGGGGACGCCGGCCTGGAGATTGCAGCCAGCTGGGCAAGTCCAGGGGAAGGAAGCCCGGGAGTCCAGGTAGGAAGTGGCCCAGGGCAGGAGCAGGAGCCGCCGCTCCCGGCCTGAGAACCTTGGTGCGTTTCGGCTGGATGGCCCCACCGAGAGTGTGACCGGGTACCTGGTCGCTCACAGGGCCCTGGGCTGGGACCCGGTGGAGTAGGGGGGGGCCCAGGTCCCCCTACCTGGGGTGTGCCCCCGCTACAACGACAAACTGCGTTGTGGACTCAGCCCTGCTTAAAGGACCAGCTATAGACTGTTTTGTGGACTCAGGCCGGGGGGCCTTAGCCCTGCTTAAAGGGCCAGCTGTAAACTGTGTGGACTCCGGCCAGGGGGCCTTAGCCCTGCTTAAAGGGCCAGCAATAGACTGTTTTGTGGACTTAGGCCAGGGGGCCTTAGCCCTGCTTAAAGGGCCAGCTGTAGACTGTTTCGGGGACTCAGGCCAGAGGGCCTTTGGCCTGGCTTAAAGGGCCAGGGAGAGACTGTATCACAAGGGGTCGGGGACCCAGGCGGGAGGGGCCCGCCACACAGCCACTTTGCGGAAGAGTTTGTTGACAGCCAGCTTTTACAAAAGTACGCCAGTTGGCCCCATCCTGTTGGACCCATCAGTCTGCCTACCGCGTCCTCCATATTTTAGATCCTTTTTACACCATTGTTTGCTCTCCAGTAACAACATATTATCCCGTTTCATCTACAACATAAAAATTAATAAAATGATTTGCTAACTAAATAGCACCAAGGTTTGGGCAAGATGCAAATGAGCCCACCGGATGCACCTTGACTCATGTATTCCCTACTGGAATTGATATAGACCACCACATTTCAAAAAGTTTCTAAATATATATTTACTATAGGTAAGACGACAGGGACTGTTCTAATGTGTTCTATCAATTCTATGAAGGCTTTTATTATTATGCTGCTAATGTGCTGCTTAAACTGATAGATGAACATGTAAAGACTTTCACACAAACCCTTAAATCCAAAATATACAATGTGAAGGTGTGTAGAAGCAGAGGGATTCTTAACACAACTTTCTTAAAAGCTAAAACTTAAATCCCAAGTTCATAAGTGAAAACAAGTTTTATAGTTTTCATTGGGGTCTTCCATTTGCCTACACTTCAGAACCATACACAACTAGGCATAACTACTCAGCAGATACTTTGAACTGGAGGAAAAAAATACATCATCTTAGGCTTTAGTGGTTGGATGTAAAGCCCACTACAGTCAGCAATAGGGGGTTCTTTTCACTCATTTCAATGGACTTTGAATCACAAGCAAAGTTGTAACCCAAATCTGTTTCAGGCAGTCTGGACAGCACCTTAAAATACTAAGGCTCTTGCTAGTTCTGCCAGTCCCTTGCAATTACGAACAGTAAATTCCTGTGATAACACAATCATGTAAATTCAAATTAATAAAACAGAATGCCAATATTCCCTTCTTCAATTGTCAGATTATTATATAAATGCTGCAGGTCAGTGCATCTAGCAAGTGCTGCACAAGTCAGACAGAATGGTAAAGATTTGTGACAAAGTGTCAGCTTTCACTTTGATTTTCTTTGCTTTTGTCGGTTTATATCACAACCTTAATATTATGTGAAAGTACTTTTGTGTGTGCTAATATGATTAAAATATACACTCTGCTCCATTCTGATGCCTGATGGAAAAAATGAGAGCACTACATGAAAACTCTGGGTGACTAAACAGATTGTCAAATATAAAAAAAAATGAAACTCCAGCAGTCAGTTTTAATTTATTCATGGCCATCAGCTTTTCTTGTCCTATTAGTTACCATAATAGTAACACAGTGTTGAGCAAAATACCAGAAGCTTTCATTAGAATCATTAACATAATTTGATAACTGATGGCATTTGATTTCTGACTTTTGAACTTTGACTTGAAGCTTAGTGTAAGATGTAATCTCACTGATTGGGTGGCTTTTTTTAAACATGAACACTTCACATTATATTGCTCTGTTAACTGTAATTAATGCTCCCATTTGTCTCATGTTGTATTATTTGGAAAAGCAGTGGTAATGATAAAAGTTGTGACAAAAGATACACCGATGTGATCTTCCCCCCAAAATGTTATCCTAATTTATTTTGCAAAAATAAATTTAATAAGTCACGTGTCTTTCTATTCTCACAATGAGAATTCAATGTATAAGGAAATGGGTTTCATGTAAGCTATAACAATATAATTGTTAGAATAATGAGGAAAAAAATGTTAGAATAGGTTTGAGTTAAATCCCCACATGCCAAGAATTCAGAGCTATGGCTGACAGTCAAGAAGCTCTAGCTGAATCTTATCTACATACAATAGAGCATAATTTTACCTACACTTTGATAAGCTCTTAAATACAGAGGCAAAAAGACCAAGGCCTGCATTTTCAGTCTGCTCTCTTTTGATTAATGGTAGACATTGCTCAAACATTTTTGGAGTAGCATGAATAGAAATTTAGTCTCAAAGGAGTGGCTGTATTAGTCTTTACTGTGCCACAGGACTCTGTTGTTTTGGCAGATAAAGACTAACAGATTTATTTGGGCGTAAGGGTTCATGGATAAAAACCACTTTGTCAGATTTCCACTCCATGCATCTGATGAAGTGGTTTGTACCCAGGAAAGCTTATGCCCAAATAAAAGTTAGTCTTTAAAGTACCACAGAAGTCCTCACTGTTGGATTTTTTGTTTTATTTGTTTTCAAATTTAGTATTAATACAAATTGTATGACATAATCCCCATGCTCTGCCTTGAAAAAGTATGTTGGTACTTCATGGACTAAATATAAGCAGTTGGAAAGATACAGCATCCATAGCCCTGGAACCTACACAACTTTGGAACTAAGCTGAATTAAGGGAGTTGTTCCACCAACCTTAAATGGTATTACTCAAGTATGTGAATGTAGGGCCTGTAACAGTAAATGCAGATACATATGTACATGGGTGAAATATGATTTTCTGTCTCACTGTACTCTATGCAAGGGTTTCTGTACATTTAAATACATATTTATGAGCTTCTTAGACTCATAAGATTATATAATCAATAGAAAGTTATATTTAGGTCTACATAGAAAGGGAGTTTCTAGGAAAACATCTCAGACTTGATAGACAAATTAATAGACTATTCTCTAAGCATATCCACATTTGCCCAGTTTCTCAATATATGGGCTCATAGTAGTAAGCACATGGAGAAAACAAAGCATGAAAAGTATCTGCAACCCATGATCTCAATATTATGGCTGTTTCCATTCCTATTTCTTTAAAAAGGGCTTATTCCCTGCTCTGGAGACTTAGTAGCAGTACATTTTTAAATACTTCAGCGCCCAAAAAAAGAGGCCTCATTGTTCCAAGACATGTACAAATACAGAAGAGAGACATTGCAATCTGAAGGGTTATGATGCAAAAAATCACAAAGTCCCCAATTTTCAAGACTAGCTAGTGCTTTTGGATGCTCAATTAGACACACCAGATTTGCAGAAAAGTACAGAGCGCCCTCTGAAAATCAGGCCTTGTCTATATTTAGTGGGGGAGAGGCGTAATAGGGATCAATCTCCCAGGGATCGATTTAGAGGGTCTAATAAAGACCTACTAAATTGACTGCTGATCATACTCCTGTCAACTACAGTACTCTACCAGACTGAAAGGAGAAAGGGACATTGATGGGACAGTTTCTCCCATCAACCTCTCACAGTGTAGATGGTGTGGTAACTAACCAAGGGACGTCAACTACAGCTACACTATTCATGTAACTGGAGTTTTGTACCGTAATTCCAAATTGCCCCCTATTGTAGACCTGGGCTTAGTCCCCTTCAAGGTGTCTCACAATAGACACCCAAATCTTGAAGCACTCAAAACCACTAGTCAAAAAAATCTTGATGTGAGTGAGAATTTCTCTCTCAACAAGCTTTGATAGCATCCACATTTCTCAAAGCACTTAGTGAAGATAAATATTACCCCTATTTTACACACTGAGAAATAAATGACTTGCCCAGTAATGCAAAAAAATCAGCTTCAGAACCAAGGGCAGATACTCAGTGTAAATTATCATAGACCCAGTAAAATTAGCAGTTTATAATAATTTAAAATTAATAAATACATCCTATTGTAGTGTACAAGTATGCTCTTTTTAAATATGAACTTAGGTTTTTTATCTCTTATTCAAATCAACACAAAACTGTTTGCTTTTTAAAGAGAAAACTCTAATCTTCAAGGTTGATGAACATCAAAGCGGTGAGCTACGATTATGGGTAACCAATGTAAATAAAAGCATACAAAAATGTTTATGCAAATTAATAGAGAGCGAGCTGTCAAAAAAAATCTATCTTCTAGTTTTGATGTGGATTTGCATAGCATTCCCATAAGAACACTCACAACAATGAGTAAAGTCAATTATACCCCTTGCAGAAAAATATTGCATCTCTTTGCTGCTCAGATATAGCCTCTACATTGGCTGGTGACAGTTTACAATAAATAAAAAAAATTCAACACCTTTGTCTTGGTGTGACTCCAGTCTGAATAGCAATGTTCCCTTTAATCTGCAGCATTTTCATACTGACCATGCAACTCATATGGCAGGGATCGCCTGGACCCTCAACCTGTCAGAATGCACAGCGGCTCCACTCAGCACCAAGGACAAAGGAAGCCTTGAACCAGCAGGGAGGAGGGATGGAAGCAAGGCAGAATGGGCACTGGAAGGTGATTAGATGTCACCCAAGTTCTTGTGTGCCAGCCAGAGCTTTTGCTCCAACCCACAACAGCTCCGTTCCGTGCCATAGAAGGCCTCAAGCCAGCAGGCCCCATTTAGATTGAATGAGACAGCGGGGAGACTACTCAGTCCTTTCTGCTGTTGGCTCTGAGACCTTGTCTATACTGGCACGTTTTGCTGCCAAAAATTACCTTTTGTTGACAAAACAGTGAGCATACACACTACAAGGCGATTTTTGTCAGGAAAAACACCCAGTTTTGGTGACAAAAAAGAACAAAACGTTTCGACCTGCGAGAGACTTTTTTGAATACTCCTGTTCTACCCTGCTAGGAACACAGCAGCAGGCTGATGGCTGTGTCAATGGGAGGGCTGGAGAGACTACTGTGCTGCTTTGACATTCCTCAGCATGGAGAGCTCACTGAGCTACTCATGTGATGGTTTTTCCATCCCCCTCCACCTCACCTGCTAGTGAGGCCAAAATCTGATGTGGTTTTGACCAGCAACAGACAGGGGATGCTGTTTTGAAGCACACATTGCTCTGCCCCTGCCAGCATGACTCTGAATGCAAGGTCATACCATTACTGGAAGTACTGGAATGATGGTGTTCTGAGAACACAGGAGTGGTCATCCTAGGGAGAGGGACAGGCCTGGCTATGGGCCAGAGAGGGGAAGACCCTAAAAATACCTTCTCCCAAGGAAGCCTCAAGCTAGCAAAAAGGGGTAATGACGGGAGGAGGGGCGACGGGGGCTCCTAATTGATGTGAGTGGGTTAAGTTTAGGGTCATGTAGAGAAAGGCAGGGATTCCTCTTGGATCCCTATCTTTGTGTGGTTTGTAACTCAAACTCTTGAAAGTTAGATCCTCAAACCAGTTAGGTATACCTGTGTCCCCCATACGTACATGAATTTCTGATGTCACTTAAAAATAACTTACACTTTTCTTTCTACTATAGATGCACACTCCCTCTTACTCAATAACCTTATTAACTTTATTGGTTGTTTAATCAAATTGCTAGCAAAATTAATGGCAAAAGTCACGTCTCTTAAAGTTCGGTAGCCATTAGCATTAAGTCAAACCATTACACTTTGCTAACGGAAGTAAAAACTAATAATTATTTTGCTTAAAGCTACCTCAGTTTCCAAACAGTATACATCTCTCATACATATCAGTGCAGTATTCATCAACTATATAGCTTATGTTGCCTGTAAATGTTTAATTGCAGTACTATTCACTTATTAATGTTTAGTATGTTTCATCATTTCCATTATAAACCCTTAATTTCAAGTATTTATAAGATAAATCTGCCACACAATTCTAACTTGGCACAAAAAGGTCTAAGTTCTTTCCAAATATTTTTCATTAAACACAGATTTTGGAGGGGGAGAGGGACTAAGTGTGCTTTTATATAAGAGTACAAAAATTATAATTGAAATTGTAAGGCTGCTCATTGGAAAACATTCTGCACTAGTAATATATGCATTCTCAGTAAGGCGAGAAAAGTTATGCAACCATTTCTTAAAGACTTAGCAGGCAGATTTAAAAGAAGTTAAAACTCCAGACCCAAGAGCTCTTAGGAATAAGTTGCAGTTTATTAAATGATCTCTACAAAGTATGGAGATCTTCCTTTGTAGCAGGGCTCTGCTCAGCATTGCAAAGAGGGGCAAAGCTTGCTCGGGCCATTTCACAAGCAGAATAAATTAGAGCAGCTTCAGGAACGTGTTACAAACTGAAGACCAGAGTGCAGGGGTTCTCCAGCCAAGTCTCCTTCCATTGTCCATATCAACTAAATGAGGGATTATCCACAGGTAACCAGATTCACTTGGTTTTCAGCTTCATTGTGCTATCCAAACAACACAAAGCAGCTAGGGTACTGAAAGATTCGCTCCAATCTTGGCTATTCATTTAAAGACACTACAGTCTATTTGGGTCAAACAGAGGATCTTTTTTATATGAAAAGCAAGAATATTTTTCAACACTACAAGTTTCGTATGGGAATTTTAGCACAAGGACTTGCCATAGAGAAGGTAAATTAGGACAGAGACTGGTACCTGATATTGGACAACTGAGCCAATTATCCTCAAAACTAGCAATAAATTATCATGCCTCCAATGCACTATAAATGGGGAAAATAATATACCAAAGAAGCTCTGAAAGGTTCCATTATAGGATATCAGTTTGCTGGGGCATCCCTGAAGGGATTTATTAGGTACTGCCAAAAATGCATAAGAGAGATGTTTGGAAAAAGGAAAGTATACCTACACAGAGTTTGTTTGGAAGACACACTTTATGTAAACCTATTGGAAACAATAGTGGGAAGACAAGGAGTTTAGTTTTCTAAATTGCTGCCACTTCAGGGTATTGCAAAATTAATATGTACAGGACTGTGAATAAAGAGACTCATTCATTCATCACTTGCAGTATCTAATGGCAAGAAATATACCCTGCATCACCACATCATCTCAGAACTGTGCTTTGAAGAAATACAAGGGTGAGGTAAATGTCTAGAAGTGACTCATGAAGTCCCATATGCTATTTGGACTATTATTTGGGCTGTGGGCACGCATGATGGGAAAGACACTACTATGATACCTGAGTGAAAAACTGTGGGGAAAAAAACCCAGAAAAAGGCAGCTTAAAAATAAGCCTGTGTGATAGGAACCACTATTACCATTCTACCATATCAAAGAGAAAGAGGCTATTTAACATAATACATAAAATAACATTTAGTAAGGAAACCAGAATAATTACTTAGCAAAAAGGACATTGTCAGGTTCTAAACCATTGCTCTGAATTGGGAATATTACTTATGTCTTAAGTTTAATTGAGTAAAACTTCCTAAGCACTCCCTTAAAGAACACCTGTAAGTAATGGGATGGAATGTCTAATCCATCACGCTTTTTTCAAATAGGAATAGTGAATTGAAGGTCTTTGATATTGCCTTTTCTTTATAAAACGTCCTGTTCTCAGTGCTCTTCTCAGACTGAGAAACCCACCAATGTAAATCCTGAAGTAAGTGTTCAAGAGAGCACGTACAACTGCTGACAGAACAGTCTAGAAAGACAAACACTCTTTTTGTTGCCCACTGCAATCGACAGGAGTTTAATTTATTCTGAGCACATCTAAAAAGCACATTTATGGCAGAAGCACTGTTTTACCCTTTAGGTGTAAGCTCTGTAAAATGCGCAGTTGAAAACAAAATGTTACAGTAATTAAAATCACAATGACAATTGGTTTTTAAAGTACTTCCTAATTATCATTGGGAACGTGTTTCAATAACATACCTCATGGTTCTATAGTAAGCCACATAAAAGGCTAGCTCTTCTATTTATTATTGTGCCACTTGGAATCTGCGCCAGATATTTCGATGTTTCTCATTGACCCTCTCAGAAAAAAAATATCAGCTTCAGCCCATTGGAAATGTAATTATGAAGAAAATACAGTTTATTTTTGAGTGGCAGAAGAGTCTACAGCTAGGAGCAACTATCAGTATTATTGGTACTTTGGCAGCATCTTGGGGCCCCAGTCATGGGACAAGATCCAACAGTGCTGGGGCTGTTCAAAATACAAGATAGCCTGAAAATTTTAGAATCCAATGGGACTATATTAAGAAGGGGAAAAATGAGGTTCACACTAAAAAGGAAAAACTTCTGACAGAGAGATCTGTTAAACTGTGGAATATGTAGAGGAATGGCTATCACTTAAAATATTTAAAACGGTAGAACAAAACGGGGAAACATGATAATCTGACTACAGCAAGGGAGATCACTTACTAGGATTTCAAGTCTTTGCAGCAATACTGTAATGAACTGGTTGGTATGTCTGGGCTATTGCCATCTCTGGATAGGCTCAGAACGGCTTTATTGTGTCATAGGTCCAATACTGCCAAGAGATCTTTCTTCACCTCAAGTAGCAGATGTCTGTGATTTTGAAACAGAAGGATTCAAACTCAACCCCTGTTCCCACTATGAAAGTTTGAGCGGCCACTATGCGCTGCACTTAAAATGACAATAAAATTTTTACAAGGTCATTGGGCAATATGGCTCAGTATTTTTACTCCAAATTGCCTAACATACATAAACATACTTTTATTTTGTTAAGAGCAAGAGTACTGCTGTGCATTACAGGTGTCTCTCACTCTAGTCCCAGTACCCATCAGACAAGATGACAGCTTCTACATTGGCCAGCTAGTATAATCAGAAATAAAAGTAATTGTAATTGATTCTATGGCAATATTCTATGTCGCCTTTAAAATTGAGTATTTTGGCTCTGTCTCAGCATCCATCAACCAAAACCTATTATCCAATGACATTATGCCATTTCACTGATATCTGTTCATTATAAAAATATATATTTACACTATTTGGAAGGTGATTTTAACATGGTGTGCACCCTTTGAAAATAGACCAGTTTTACATTAGAGATTTCAAAGGACATTCAATTCCCTATTAAAATCTTTAAGTATACTTAGGAATTTCCTCACCTCAGTACACTTTCTAATGCTTATTTCTTCACTGTGTAAATATATATATTAGAAAGGTCTTCATTATCTCGTTGCATATAGGGGGTCTCACTTTTTAGGTATTTGTTCCAGTCATCTACCATCGTCCTTTAGTAGTAACCAGGAGAAGGTGGCAACAGTATTTACATACATCAGATCATTGGATATTTTTAGGCTGGAGTTTTCAAAGGTTTCAGTGGGAATCAGGTGCTTCATTCCCATTCAATTTGAAAATCTCGGCCTTATTTTTTTTTTTTTTAAACTGAAGCTGACCAGTATGTAACAATTCATTTAACATTTTACAGCAGGGGTGAGAAATCTAAGGCCCAGGGCCGGATATTGCTCCCAGCTTGCCTGGATCTGGCCCCTGGGACTCTGAGTTCCCTCCAGCATTGGGGAGGCCATGCTGGCACTTCAGTCGTCTTTCTCCCCCACCCCCCAAAACTTACTAGCCTGTCTCCCCCCCAGCCCCATGCTCTGGTGTGCAAGGGGAATGTGGGGAGTGTCTTTCTTTGGCCTTCTCAGTTGAGGGTTTTTTTGTTTGTTTTTGTTTCTTTGGTTCTCACTTGTATGTGGCTCCAACTGATTTTGTTTGTGGGTCAGCAGCTCCCCAACCCAAAAAAGGTTCCCCACCCATTTTTTAAAATGGCACTACCTGTTATTTACCTACTCTGAATCTCAAGTTACCTTTCTATAAAGGCCTACTGATAAAGAAAAATTACTAATGAAAGAATGCTAGTCTCATTTGGATCTTTCTTATCTCAAGCAACTTAACAGCACAAATGTAGATTCTCTTTTGAAGTCAAAATTGCAGAGAGAAAAAATTACTGTCTGTATGTTTAAGAGAGCATGTTCAAGGGGCAATTAAAAAGATCTAAAAGCAGCTATTTCCTCTGTAAGAGCTATACAGAGAAAATATTAAGTAGCCTCTAAGAATGAGCAGGATGTTATACGATCATTGTCAGTGTATCGATGACCCAGATGGTATTTGTATGTTTGAAGTATGACATCTTTACCCCTCTGTCATCCAACACAAATAATTAAGAATAATCAAGTGGGTGTTAATTGGATATAATGGAACAATCTCCAGTCAGCCTGAGCCTACCATTTGCCTCTTACTAGTAATTATGAACACTAAGTATTCATGCTAATCTCCTTCTTCTCATTGAAGCCAAACAGAGGTACAGTATTTACTCAGATGATGGCTTGTTTTGTCTGCAATTTAGTCTGTTTTAAGCCAAGAAACTCCTAATTTGCCAAGCTGTCACCAGCTGCTGGGATTGGACAAAGAGAAGTAAGGTCCTTGATGACAACGATTCAGTGTATATCATCCAAGAGAAAAGGACACATATTAATTAAACTGACCTCTGGGTACAGCCATGATAACAGCAGCACCTGGACGCGTAAACAGTGAAAAATTAAAGCCATAAATTTGTATTACCAGGAACACTCACCTTATATGTGCATTTCATACTCAACATGACTCAAAATAAACACACAACTTTTAAAGCAGCTGCATTTTTTTCTATGAAAGACTAATGCCCCTTTGCTGGCACGAAACTGGTGAACAATCTCAGTCATATCACTTTAGAATGCACTTTGCTGTTTGATTACTATTACGGTAGCAAATTGAAAGTATCTTATCAAGAGTGACCATTAGAAACATTACCAGCCATTAAGCAGATGGTTAGAGGTTTTAAAATAGCTTTTACATAGTAATAGAATCCAAGGTAGTCAACTTTATTTTATTTTTGTCCTTAATAGAATAACAATGAACTATTGTATTTTTTGTGACCCTACACAAAATGACAAAATGTGATTTATTGTATCTTCTAAACTATTAAATGGCCTTCCCTCAACAGGCAGCTTTGCATATACACACTGGCTAGTGCATTATTGTGATACGTATATCTCGTTTAACATATTGCATTTTCCTAATGAAACAGGTTTTTATATATATACACATCTGAATGACAAAAAGGTATGGTGAAAATTAGGGCAAAAAACCCCCCAAATACTGTAGTACTTTTTGTAAAACCTGGGGTCTTTGTGAGTAAAAATAACTTTAAACTGAAAACAAAGGGGCTTGCTTATTAATAATGACCTCCATAGTTTACATCGGGGTGGGGAAACTTTTTTGGGTCAGGGATCACTGACCCCCCAAAAAAATCAGTTGGGGACCACGCACAAGTGAGAAGCCAAGTGAGAAACTTCTGACTGAGAAGGAGACAGACATTCTCCATACTCCCCTCGCACACCAGAGCATAAGGGGGCCCAGGCTAGTAGATTTTGTGTGCTCCAGCCCTGCGAGCAGGTGTCTGGGAGGGCTGGAGCGCCAGCATGAGTTCCCAAATGCTGAGCCTCAGGGGCCGGCTCCAGGCAAGTTGGGGGCCACATCTGGCCCCGGGGCCTGAGGTTCCTCACCCCGGTTTGCGTGTATTCCATTGGGTAAAAATGGAATCCCTGTAGTTACTTCAGTGCATATGCAGAACTAACCACTGAATGATCTGAAGTAACTACAGGGTAAGAAAAGGAATAAATTGCCTAGGAAGGATGGGGAACCTCCATCTTTGGAGACTTATAAGAGAAGAATAGACAAGTTCCTGAGAGGAGTGATCTAATTAATACTTAGTCCTGACTCTAGATAATCTGATTACATGACCTCTAGAGGTCACTTCCAATACTACGATACTGTCTCTCTAAGTCTGGCACCTTATTTCAAAAAACAGTATTCTTGGTTATTTCCCAAAACATAGACGACAAATGCCAATGGAACATAGGATTCATCTTAAGGGATCAAAACATTGTTCCACCTAGTCCAGCATCTCACTTTCAGTAGGGAAAAAATACCACATTTCAAGATAAACTCTTCAGGAATCTAGCCAATTGTGAAGTAATGTAACAATATGGCTCCTGATCCAAGAATGCAATCTCCCACTTCCCCTTATTGAAAATCACTAGTTGAATTTAACAGTGTTTAAGAGATATTAAGCAGGGTTCTATGGACATTAAATACCAATCTATAGCAATTAGTAGAGAGCAATACCCTGCAGCTTTTTTAAAATTATTCTGCCGAATTGATTAAAGAATGTCATCTCTGCTATAGAACTCTATCGGTTTGTTTAGAAATTATATAGTAAGGTTATCATTCGCCATTATATGGAAATTGCCCATAAAAGCCTGCTGTGAAGCACAAGTTTAGAAAAATCAAAATTAACCTATTCAAGAAAAATCCAACTACTTCGAAAACAGCTTACTTCCAAAAGAAGCCTCTGCCACTGAAGCCTAAATCATTTTTTGCAGATGCACAGCATATGACCTATGATGTTCCAAGAGATTCTTTCCAACTCTCCTATTCTCCCATCCACGCATTTGCAAAAGGAAATATTTGGTTTCATTTAACATATTTTTGAATTTCAATAGATATTGGTATTGGTGGGAAAGCAGAGTTAGATATGGAAATCACTTGTGCTCAGGAATATTCCTCACACACAAGATTGTCTTATAAAAGAAAGTCTCAGAGGACAGGCAAGCTACAAAATATTCTTTAGGAGATACCAGGATAGCCAGTGGAGAAGAAATTCAGTGCCTCATCTGAAAGTCTCTCCACAAGGGTGAACCCCCAGATAAAGTACTGCTGTACAAATAATATAAATAAAACATTAACAGTTTTTCACAAGATCATGTGGCATTAAGTCAACCAGATATGGGCTTACTGTAGTTTCCTCCCTTATCACCAAAAGAAAATATTAAAAAGAACCCCCCATCTCAAAAAGCAGCAATTCTTTAAAAAAAAAAAATAATAATGAAGGTCTAACACCACAGGAGTTTCTCTGAGGAGCTTTTTGGACAAACTATTTTCCCGTTCAAGAGAAAAACTAAACTGAGTTTAGAAATTAAGGCAGGAATAGCTCTGAAGCAGCTGTCAGTACAGTAGAGTGTGTATTACAATAATATGGACAAAAACCCCTGAGACTCAATCTTCTTAACTGAAGAAGTGGTCAGGAAGGTCCCAATACTGCAAATGTTTAAGAATATGGGTCGCTTCACTCATGTGACTAACACACTGATTTTTGTGTGACAACCTGCATGAGTGAAGTTATACATCTGCTTTGGAATTTACAGAACCAGGGCCTTACAGTCATGGGAAACTTGGGAATAAGCAACAATTTTAAATGGCAACCTGAAAAGGATAAATTGCGCCTTAAGCAACGATCTCACAGGCTCCAGCATCATAATCACCTTCAACTTCATTTATCTGCTTTAAGCTACAGTAAACTAGGCATCCCTCTCTCCCCCCACAAAAAATAGACCATTTTCACTATGCAATCCCTCCCCAAACAAACCAGAGAATAATCTATTTCACAAGAAAATTATTCTGGTCATAAAGAAAGGTTCACCATTTAGAGTAGTCCAATAGCTGTTTAGTTTACAAAAAGCTAAATGACCTTTTAGCGTAATGTTGCATAGTGTAGCTATGTCAGACTCAAGATATTGGAGAGTGAAGGTAGGTGATGTAATATCTTTTATTGGACCAACATCTGTTGGTGAGATGCACAAGACTTGAGCTACACTGAACTCTTTTTTTCCATAGGTAAGAAAGGTTCTCTGAGTCATTTATTACCACACACACACACACTTTCTGTCCCTCCTTCCACCCCCCCCCCTTTTTTTTTTTTAAAACACTGCAGAGGTCTTTATGGGCCATTCTACCTAAATGGAAAAAAAATGGTTATGCTGCTACCAGGGCTTTAATCAGAAGTCCTCTGTCTTCCAATGAAACAAGGTCTTAGAGTCAGTATGATTTCCAAACGCACTAGAAAAACACACCACCAGCCCCTGCTCTGAGTTCCCCACATCTCCAGGCCCAGCTCCCTGCCCAGAGCCCCGTATCACCCCCATTCAACCCTGAATCCTGAAGCCTTCAAACCCCTCAAGCCCTGAGCCTCCCACATCCCAAACTCCTGCACCTCCACATCCTCACCCCAGCCCTGAGCCGCCCTCCATGCACACCCCAATATCCCCAACTTCCTGCCTTTCCACACCCCCACCCCACACTTAAATCTTTTACAAGTACTGTTGTATCTCCTGCCCAGGGGAGGGATGCAATATGACAAAACCTGCAAGAAATTTTTAAAGATTTACTAAAAACCTATTAAATGGAAACATTTTAACAATCCCTTTTCAGAGAAAAGCAAAATAAAAATTAACTTCCTAAAAAGAACACTTTTTTTGGAAAAATGCACATGCTTCATTTAAATGATTGTATTTCCCTTTTATTTTAAAATGCCCCTTACAACACCATGTAAATCTGCCATGGTTGTATAAAGAAAATTTACCTTGCACGACAGTTCTTGGGACAGAGAGAAACTACTTTACAATATGGGTGGAGCTGAATTAGAGCGCAATACCATGGGAGGCCCGTGAGGATGGTAAAAAAAATTGCCTTATAAAGATCAACTCTTGTTTTGATTTCATAGCACTTAACACATACAAAACCACCACCATATTTATTACTATTTTGTGGAAAGTTTCCAGTAAACGCACAATAGGGAGCAATGGAAAATAAAAGTACATTTTCATTGCACTACAATTCAAATACATTATTTTTCTCGTATTGATATTTTGCTCCTTTCCTGACAATGTGAAATACTCTAAATAGGGTGGCCAGGTGTCCAGTATTGAACAGGACATTCCGATATTTTTGCCTCCTGTCCAGTAAAATTTTTTTTGTAAATACCAGACACCTAAAATGTCCAGTACTGTCTGATTTTTTCCCAACCAGGAGGCTAAATTCCCGAGCTGTACAGCTCAATATGGAGGCAGCCTGGCAATCCGAGTGCTTACCAGGTTCCACGGGGGAGCTTCCTGGCCCAGCATAGGGAGGCAAGATGGCAGGCGGCTGCTAGCTGCCTGTTAGGGCCAAAAAGCCTCACCACATGGTAGTTTTTTTTAATTATTATTATTATTATTTGTTTAACTCTCGGGGTCCTTTTTTTTTTTTAAATCAACAAACTTTTTCTTGGTATAGGGGTTTTTGGTTTGGGAGTTTTTTTTGGTTCCGTATTTTTTCTGAAACTATCTGGCAACCCTAACCCTAAGCAAGCACCCGAGAGGCCTAGTTTCAAAGATCTATGGTTCACCCAAGTGCCACAGATTAAATGTGTAAAGGTTGATGTTTTGTGAGTGTGCAGATATATGAATGAACTCCCCCTCTACCCTTTATAGAATACCAAAAGCCCGATGCTATTCTGGTCCCACAGGAAAGAAACGTGACGGGATCTTACTGGCACAGCAAAAGCAACATGAATGGCAGAAATTTTGATTGATGCCATTGCCTGCTTGTCAAGCAAAACAAGCAGGGCCAATCTAATCATGTTAGATTAGTGGATACAGATGTGATATCATAGACCTGATATAGATTTGTGTTATACACACACATGTATGTCAAATGCACTTGTGCATATATAGATACACCTTTCCAAAAACATACTATGCCCTGCTTTAATAGTGTGATATATGTATTCATATCAAACTCCAATAAGGTTTTTTTAGTTATCTAATGGAATATAATTCAATAGCAGATATGCTGGACAGTTGAAAAGCAGTCAGCAGTGGCTTATGGGCATCCATGTGTCTTCTAGATTTTGATTCGTAAGAGTTTCTTTTTGTACTGAGCTGCTGAATTGTTTTTCCCTTTTAAATGTGCGTCTGGTGAGCCACCTGGGCAAGAAAATAGAAAGGAACTCTTCTGTAGGTATCGGGACAAACATTTAAAAACAAGCCTTAAAAGACCATCTGGAAATGTCAGAAAAGAGAGTCAGGAAGGAGTCTTTCAGAAAGGAATCCGTGTCTGGCTATCAGTGCTTGATTGTTCACTGTCTGGCTGAAGAAAAACACTAAGCGAAGAAACCTTATTCTATTGAATCCTCCTCTTAAGATGCTAAGAAGAATAATCTTCTTACCTTGCATTACTTAGAGTAAGAGAGACTGCTAAATACCCTGGTACAAGATAGTGGGGGAAAGGGAAAGAAATCCAGCAAACAATAGTTGGGGATCATGCAATAACATGAAAACTATCCTATACAAAACTACAATTAAAAATCTCTAACCTAGAAACTGAGAAAAAAAGAAGACCAGCACACGCTGCAATGCAGCTAGAAGGAGACCCTTTCCCCTTGGAGTCATGTTTTCTTTTGTACACTTACACCATCTGTTCAGAATCAGAAAGGAGTACATCATAGAACCCATTCCTCCTGTAGCTGCTTTCTGCCTGGGTTCAAGGATGAGGCGTGTGCAGAAGCCATACTAAGGGGACAACTGAGATGCATTATCTGGCTACACTGAAAGGACAAGAGATATTTGACATGGGTTTAATCAAGCCACAACTTTATTACTAATTGTCAGACTACCTGCAGATGAAAGTGTAGAGTGCAGGTAACCCCACGTTTATTCTGTAATTACCCAAAGCTCTCGTATTAGCTCCCCTTCTTCTCCATCCAGCTCCCTCCAGCAATTTTTTTGCTGGGCTCTTACTATACCCAGGCTGGGTTGGGACTACCACCAGCTGATCTTCTTTTTCCCCATTGGAGTCTTTCTATCAGATGCATTGCTGAGACTTCCCATCCACCCCTTCTAAGAGAGTTAAGATGGCAATCATAGGAGTCCTCAACACCCCCAGTTGTTCCTTTAACTAATGCTGCTTTTGAAGTCCATTTCCAAGCCCTCTATCCAGTCTCTGTATGCCTTTCCTATGGTGTACCTGCACTAGAGAGCAGCGCTACACTTGAATAATGAGTTAGGCCAGGCATGAACAGAATCCTTTCTAAATTCACCTGGGGTAGGTGAAAAAACCCCAACTGCATCCAAGCCAGTATGGTATGAAGGGAAAAATTCCTTCCCAGCCAGCCAAAAGAAAGGGGCAACTAGGGTTGCCAGGTGTCTGGTTTTCACCCTGACAGTCCATTTTTTCTGGCCTCTGTCCTGTAAAAAAGCCCAGAAAATACCTTTTTTTCTGTTTCTCTCGGACAAAAGGCCGGAAGGGGCAATGTTCCCCTGCCATGTCTGGTGTGGGAAGGGGGGGGGGGGGGGAGGAGGAGTGAGAAGTGTGGGGATTCTCAAAGGCATAGTTTGGGGTCTCAGGTTTTTTGGCTTTTTTTTGTTTTGTTTTTTTTGCTACGTTCAGGGTTTTTGGTGAAAGCATCTGACAAGCCTCGGGGTGACTAGTATTGTGCCCAAAGCAGGTCTTGACTAAACCTCATATTTTATCACCACACAGAGAGGGAAGCTTGATCCTGCTTCAGCTTTCTATGTTTTAAAAAAGAGGCATTAGGCCCAGGGCTGCCCCTTTTAAGCCCAGCATTCCTAGGCGATGAGTCAGAGATCACATGGCCCCCGCTTGGGCAGCAGCTCCTCCTCCCCGTTCTGCACCATAATGCATTATTCCCTACATTTAGCCAGGCAAATACTGTACTCCTGTTTCAAGGTGGAGGGCATTCATCATCGGGCAACACAGACATCCGTTACACAGCTATGAAACAGAACAAGTTCACTGATCATTTTGCTCCCGAGTTCTCCATTGAATACTTTTCTCTACATCTTTGCACAACAAAAGTCTCTTCTACACACACACACACACACACACACACACACACACCCCACCCACCAGACTGGAACCATTTCTCCCCTTTTAGAATCTGAATAAGATTTTCTTCTCAACTCTCTTTCTGACCTTTGGGCCTGATCCTTCTAAGACCTTCGCTCCCTCAACTCCCATTTATGGCAATATACAAATCAGGTCTTTTGTTTCAACTCCTATCCTTTATCATTATTTTATACACACACGCACACAGGCGTGTGTGTGTGTGTGTGTGTGTGTGTGTGTGTGTGTGTGTGTGTGTGTGTGTGTGTGTAACAGGTTAGTAAACTAAAAATGATACTACAGTGGCTCCCAAGCTATCATCCATTACATATGAGATTTCTCTCTACTGGTTTCTTACAGTATGGCAATTAGCTGCATTAAAGATGGTTGATCTAAAATGTATTCCCATATAATATTAGCCACTTGTACATCATCTAGAGAATCACATGGAAACTATACTTCAGATCTTTAGAGAGGATAGGCAGCTATTTTAGACAACCTAAAAACTACAAAAACTACAAAACATTCAAATAAATAAGAAATATAGATATCACTGATCTATCCCTACAGTTAATCTCTACAATTGATAGCGCTCCCTATGAAATTAGTAATAGAGATGTAGCCATGTTAGTCTAGTCTAGCTGAAACAAAAAAAAAATAGGACTATGTAGCACTTTAAAGACTAACAAGATGGTTTATTAGGTGATGAGCTTTCGTGGGCCAGACCCACTGAGGAAGTAGGTCTGGCCCATGAAAGCTCATCACCTAATAAAACATCTTGTTAGTCTTTAAAGTGCTACATAGTCCTGTTTTTTGTTTCCCTATGAAATTGTCTCTCTAAGGGCAAGTAGCTACCAATTGTTGCTCATATCACATAGGAATTGTGTAGATCCTGTATGACCCCTGTTTTTCCAGTCTTGGATGTGAATTTAGCTAGCTCCAAAAATGTTTTAGGGCTCACACAGATATTTGTAAAATGTCAGCTTGAAAATTTTAATTGACTTATTAGCAATATCTCTTCTTTGAATGACCTTTTAGTCCTCCTTATAACATATCACCTACTTTTACTACCTTCTGGCTGACAGTTTCTAATATATTCCTTCCTACTGGATGATATCATCTGTCCTTGGATGGAATTAACTAAAGCACTGCACATTTAGAAGCTGACATTAATCCATATCTACAGATTTTTAACAGCTGCTGGGATAAATATTGTGTTTCCACATATTAGGTTTTGTAACAATGACTAGTAGAAATAAATTGAGATTAAATGTACATTGACAACTTCAAAAATAAAGGGGAAAGGAATCCTGTCTAATAAAGGTAGTGTTTTAGTGGCTGAAAATATCAATAATTAAAATACTTATTATAATTAGCAGAGATAATTCGAGTGATGGTTTATATGTAAGGTATATTGTGTTTTCATTACAGTGGTATATTTTTTCGTAAGTAGTTAGACCCACATAATATTTTGATACCTCAGTCATGAAATATAGCAATTACTACAGCATCACATTCCTTTGCAAACCATGAATTTACTGTTACCCCAATAAGTAGGTAAATAATCAAGGGTTCTGGATACAGCAAGGATGAATGTTCAAAGTGATGTACAAGGATGTAATAATAAATCTTATTGCAAAAGGGAACCATGCACCTGTATGAACATTTACCCAAGTAAGACAATTAAAATACCATATATCCAAGGGAATCTCTTCCCACTTTCCTTTTACTTATTAACAAAAAATTATACATCAGTAAGGCAATGCAAGCTAACATCTACAATGAACTTGGCATTTTTGTAAAATAGCTAAAACTGAACAATTGGTTTCACAGCAACCTAATTATTATCATCCATAAACTCTTTTCATTTTTAGCACTAAGAGTTTGCTAGCCTTATGCCAGCATTTAGAAGATACCTAAATCTTCCATGCTATTTTTGCACAGTCACTTTACAAATATTTTAAGAATCAGTGTAGATTAGGGCTACTTAACACACGGCCCACGGGCAGCATGCAGCCTGTTTGTTTGTGGCCCGCGGGGCGGTTTGGGATTACGCGAGTCTCTACACATGGCCCATGGTGGGATCCTTTGAACATGGCCTCCACCTGGAACACGCTCCACAACAGAGAAGCGTCTTCAAGGCGGGGTGAGCAATGGAAGACGCAAACCGACAGGCTGGCTGGAACAGACGTGTACAGAGCATCGGCATTTCTAGCCCTCAGACAGCACATGGTGGAGCACTGAGAAATTGTGGGAAATGCTTTGTATTCATTCCTGTCAGTGTGAAAAAAGCATACAGGCAGTCCCCGACTTACACGGATCTGACTTACGTCTAATCCGGACTTACGAACGGGGCTTTTCTCGCCCTGGAGCTCGCGGGCGGCGGGACCGTCCAGAGTGCAGTGGTCCCGCCACCGTGTCCTCTGGGGCGAGAAAAGCTGCTCCAGGTCTACCTGGTGTGCAGGGGGGGACTCCACGGCACAGCAGGGAGACCAGAGCAAAGCCACACAGGCGGCGGGACCCTGCTGCCCGTGTGGCTTTACTCCTTTGCCCCGGCAGACCAGGCTTTTGTTGCGGGACGCCTGGGGTAGAGCAGCTGGGGTGCTGCCGGGTTGGTCCTGCGGGGACTTACCCGGCACTGCCCCAGCTGTTCTGTCCCAGGAGTCCAGATTCAGCTGCTGTTGAAACTGATCAGTGGCTGATTCCAGGAAGCCCGGGGCAGAGCAACTCTGCCTAGGGTTTCCTGTAGTCAGCCGCTGATCAGTTTCAGCAGCGGCTGAATCTGGAGCCAGTTCCGACTTACATACAAATTCAACTTAAGAACATACCTATAGTCCCTATCTTGTACGTAACCCGGGGACTGCCTGTATTTATCTATTTGAATGTATATGCAAATGCACTGAAGTTGTGGCCCACGGCATGTGCTATGAGTATCATTGTGGCTCTTGGGCTTCCAAAGTTGAGTAGCTCTTCTGACTTTATGTCTGACTGTCTGTCTAAACCCTGCAGGAAAGGTGCAAATTTACCCTCTTTTCACATGCACAGCTCCACTTTTAATCGATGGGAGCAGTGTGGCTTACTGGAGAGTTGGGATAAAGTTTTTAACACAAAGAAATGCTTGACTAATGCCAATGGTATATCATCGTCTGCAACAGTACTATTCAGATCAGCAGATACTTAAGTGCATAATTGGATAAAAATGTAGTAAGCCTCTCCAACCTTCTTCTGGAGTTGTAAGGCCAGGACTGCAGAATTCCATGTTTATCATCACTGACTGGTTCATTTTAGAGCAAAAAACATGGCTCTCTAACTGACAACCTTACAAATCCAAGATTGGATTTTGAAGTCAATCTGTGTTGGGAATCTGTAGGTCTCATATCATCACCAGAAATAAACTTATTATGGGTTGTATTCTGCCTTCAGTCACACCTACGCAACCTCATGACATTTTTTTTTAAGAAATCTTGCAGCTGGGGGTTCAAAGCTGTAACAGAGGACACCATCTGACCGTGCAATTGGAGCCTGCCTAACAGTTCTCTTGTGGACACATAAGGCAGAACAGAATCTAATTCTCACTCCTTCGAGCTGCAGTACTTATGGGAATAGAAAAGCTGTAAAAACTTGTTTTTGTTACTAAAGCCAGCAGATGAGACTCAATACACCAGAGACAGGCTCTATGGAAGAAGGTGCCATTTTTATATAGTACTAGACTAGAGCTTCACTTTTAATAGATATGACGAAAAAGAGTTATTTAGAGGAGAAAAGGCTATGAAAACATTTAGAGTTGATGCTTTTATTAAAATGCTTATGAAGAATTCAAAGTGCAGCGTGCAATCTGTCCCTCCTGTAAACACAACAAATGTACTGTTATCCTCCACATATTTTACTTCGTAACCTGATAATTTGTAACCCTCTCTCCTCCCCGTTTCTTCCGGGGAGATCAGTTCAGCTTGGTTAAGATAAAAAAATTGTATTCGCGTCCACATCTGCAAATATGACCTGTATCAGTGCATGTAAATTGGATACCCACAGATTTGCAGGGTTCTAGATACAAAATCTGTATCCGCATCCACAAAAATGAGCTGCAGATATTCACATCTGTGGATACCCACATATATAAAGCAGGTATCTGCAAATTTGCAGGGCTCCAGACATCAGGATAACACATTCCCCTCATTGTCAGGAGAATGAACGACCGGAAAATGCCTCGTCTGCTAACTTACTCTTTTGTTGGCACATAGCATAAAAGACTTTTGCCTCAGTAACTGGTGGCTCTTTCAGTTCAATGCCTGAAGTATCCCAGACTATGTTATGCAACAACAAAATACTGATTTGGAATCTCTCAGCCCCACGGAACATCAGTCCAGCTACCCACTGCTCCTGGTCCAAGATGCTAGACAGCTACAGTGGTGAGAGAAGGGACAAGGAATAATTACCTCCAGCCCAGAAAACAGGGAAGTGGGCAAAATTGGAGTTTCTATTCCCAAAGACATTGACAGAGCAAAGGCCATAATTCTATTTACAAACCCAATACATAACCTGGATCCTAAGGTGAAAAGGATCTTGGGAATGTTTTGCCTCCCTTTTGCTACTATCTCTCAAGTACTGCAAGGTCGAAATCCACTTGTTTCAGCTGGGTACTGGGGCTAAGCCTTGCCTCCATGTACCTGATTTATATCAAAGAACCAAACAAGGTTTTTCTTAAGAGGTGTGGCTATTAACAGCTTTGCAAGATTAGACATGCATTCTCTACAGATGTGCATGTGATGCTATTGTAGGCATAACACAGGATATTGGTACTCAAGAATAATACCTGATCATTCTTTAACACAACCTCCACAAATGCATTCAATCATCTGAAAGCGTCTGAAGCAACTTTTGACACATTTATTTTTGGCCCAAAATAGAGTGGCATTTTATAGGGGATAAAATAAAATCTTAGTTCTCTGAGAAACTCCTTCTATTGCATTGAATGTTGCAAAATTTATTTGCTCTGTTGAAAGGCTCCAGACTTTATTTTTGATTCTCAGAACTAATTCAAGCATGCATCTAACCCACATATCAGAATATCTGGGATATTCAAGAGCAGTGTACATGTTTATACCAGGCACAATGTTTTGGAGCCTTTTCTCTGCTGTGATCTAAGATCTTGAAGAACGCTGTTCTCTGAACATCGCATACTCAAACAGAGGAATAACCCTGAGAACCAAGGGAGACTCAGGAAAAAGACAAAGGGAAGGATAATGTCCCTCGGTTAGCCTCAGGGTAGTTTGACTATATGATATCCCCAGATGAATCTCTAGGGTATTCAGTTCAGCTGGTTGGGAAGCCTTCCAAGAAACAAGATGATCTTACTGAGAAAAAAAAAATTGTGCACGTAGCTACGTATTTGTCCTTATGATAGCCATGTGATATGTAGCCATGTCCTCACTGGGAGCAAGGATGGATGGGTGCTGTCTATCCTACTGACGCAAGTAGGCCACCACAAGCCTGAGAAATTATTTGAAACACTTAGTCTACTTTTGGTATTGAAAGTTTAGAACTACCACTGTCAGTGACAAGAAATCAGTAATTGTCAATGCTCAGTTAGTTGTACTTTAAGAATTTATCCTATATAGGAAGAAGAAGAAGAAGAAGAAAAAAAAAGATTTGGTTCATTGTGAATTGCTAATTTGGTGTAGGCCAAAAAGGAAACAGATTTGCAACTTCATAGCAAGGTATTTCAATGATAAGCTTTTGTTGTTGAAAAAGAAATTACAAAAATTACCCAGGAAGCAATATAAAAAAGGCGCCCTTGATTAAGGAAAATTTAAGCTTATGGAACTACAGAAGCTAAATTAAAAGAGCTATAGATGAATTTCTAATTCCCAAAGAACACAGCTTATTAGTTTACAAAGAAATAGTATTTCAAAGACTACTTTAAAAAAAAAACCACACCGTGATAAAACTTGGAGAGCAGAAATACTAGCTCTTCCTCTACCTAGAGCATTGTGCATAAATACGTTTTGGGAACCTTTCAGACATCACTTTTTATACAAGAAAGGGGTTGATTGATTGGTTTTGGTTTTTTTCTGGGAGGAGTAGAGGGTGAGAGAAGACGTAGGTCTGATATTGACCTTGAATATCTTTGATTAACATGGCAGCAAAAGTATATGTGGTTTTGGGCAAAAGCATGGTCTGGCTTTTAAAAGACTAGCACACTTATTTATTTTAATGAGCGCGCTTTGGAATTGGATTTTAATTTGTGATTTTGTTTCAATAGTTTAAATGTTATGTTGTTGCCAAACCTTGGGTTCTGTCACCTGAAAGGGATAATGCTTTCTTATGACAAAGACTTGAAAGATATATCCCTTTAATTTTTTTCCCCCTCATTCACGTTCACATGTGTTGAAACTCATTGCTTCTGGAAATGAAGATGCTCTGGTGTCAGCTGTAAAATCTGTATCTCACTTCCTCAGACAAGTGGATATTTATTGACAGGGTGTGAGAGAGAAAGAGAGAGGAGAGACTGCCTGTCCTGGAGCCAGTAACCTTGGTGAAGATGCAATGTCACAAACACCAAGCCATCATTCTCATAGATGTACAGCGTATTATTTAAAGGGAAACAAATATCGGCCACTGAATGTCACTGCAAGGACACATCTCCTGCCTTTTAACTAAACTTATCAGTGCTGTGGTTTAATATGGTACCTTTTTCATCCTCCCCTCAAATTCATCTTACAGAGCAGCTCTTGACATTACCAGAGAGCAGTCAAGACTAAGATTTAGTGGCGTTTGCTTCAAACACATCTAGATTTATTGACATTTCTGGCCTGCTTCTTCTCTCAGTAGCTGTACACCAGATTAATTTTAACCACTTCTTAATGGTTAAAACAAACTGTAAATGCTATATGCCATCATATGTAAGGTTCATAGATATAAAGTTGTATGTAGTCACTTTCACATTTCCCATGCAGTTTTTAATTGGAAGGCCATGACTTGAATCAGGAGGCCTTAACTATTTCAGTCTTGCCAAGTTTCTGTTTTCAGAAAAGACTTGGATGAATTAAGCATCTGGAAGCTTTCTTCCTGGAATAGAATCTGTACCTGGATGCTTTCTACGTGGTTATTGATTACAAATGGAAATCCACAATGTCAAAAAAAAATTAACCCTGTCTTTTAAAATGTATATTAATCACTAAGTATTACTTGGATCACTCATTACTCCCACACACTCTGTACTTCCTGTGGATGACCAAATAACAAAAATCATTACCCACCTTGCAGAGTATAGCTCTATATTACTATGGCTGAAAAGTAGAAGTCTGCTCCCACAAGAAAATGGGCTTACCTGCTTCTTATTACTTGTTGATTATTAATGCTAATCTTCATAGTCATGATTTTCAGATCCAGCAGACACACAAACCTGAATTGTGTGCTAATACCCCAGCACTTCAGATTATTCTCAGTCCCATACTAGCATATTGATAGAGCAATATCATTTTAGCAAAGAAAAAAATTACTTATATTTGTTAAGCAATTATGTATATATATGAAAAGGAAGGGGAGACAAAATAGGTCAGCTCCCCAAATGTTGGAGAGGAGAGTGAATTTGCAGTGCTCTGTAAAAATTAACTGATAGACGATAAAAAGAGTTGCTGAATGTTAAATTTAAAAAAGTCCAAAAACACCCAAGAGCCATAACTATAAATACTGCTGAAGGAAGCTGTTTAAGACTAAAAATACATTTCCATTAACAATCAAAATTAGTTTTCATTGCCTTTTTCTCAAGATTTCAGTGAATAACCTTTGATGATAATACTTCATAATAATTCATTAGAAAAAAATGGATTTGTATTTTGGTAATTTGCATGTTTTAAAAAAAATCAGCCTAAAAACCAAGCCAATGTGCAAATCAAAAAGCAGAGGGGCAAGAACAACTTTTAGAGGAATAATCATCTAATGCTGAAGACTTGCTGACAGAGTATGTGCTAACACATGGGTCTATACTTTAATGCAGAAATTATACGACCAAATGGATAGTAGGATGATATTGATCAAAATTATTTAATTTTAATTAACAACTTCTACAAAGTTTTCAAAACAAAGTAGCTGAAGTGAGTAAAGATATCCCAATCTCAGACTGCATCATTTCTACAGTTTTTATCATAGTATATTTCAGAAAATTACAACAGCAATGCTACTCAATAGAGAAAAACTGTAAAATGTGTGGACTTTAGATGTCATGTGATAACATGGCAAGGGCGAGTTAGTTAACAAAATGCAGTTTTATGCAGTATTTGCATGCCAGGAACATATACTCAATTTTCCTCTAGTTTATGGAGAAAAGCTATGGTGTATTCTTATAACAATATAAATCTCCAGAACTCGTGATGATATCTAATTTACGTGGCTGTCACTGGGAAATGTGGTACAGTGAATTATACACAATAGTAAGCTTAATTATGAACAGTGACCTAGAAATCTTGATTAGAAATCATTGGTTCACTACACTCAGTCTGTGAAAACAATGATGAATTCATATAGCAAACTGCAATTCCAAATAAATTATTCCTTGGAAATCAAAAAGAAAGTATAGATTAAAGAAGAAATTATTTCCTAGGATCACTGCCAAATTTTAAGTATGCTATCGAATACACAGTTAAAATACTACAGTAATAGATCTAGTTTACAGAGAAGTAGCTAGATAATATTCACAAATTCTTTCCAAATACAGAATAGGTTTTCCTTTTGAAAAGTAACTGAACTAAGGTCCGGATTCTTCACAGTGCACTCAGTTCAACCAGGACAGGCTCAGAATGTCACAAAACATGGCATGTACCTTCCTGGATTAGATCTTAACTCTTTGCAACAGAGAGGGAGAATAGTAGTTAGACTGACAAATCTCAGTCCCAGTCTCTGTTCCAGCTCTACCGCCGACTCCATGTGAAATCTTGAGCAAGTCATTTAAGTCAGATTACCAAAAGGAACTTGTGATTTTGAGTGCCACAATTTCTGGGTACCTAACTTGGGACATTAAAGCAACTGGATTTTCAGAACACAAGAACTCAAGGTATCTGAGAATCAGACTCTTTTAAAGCATCTCAGGGTGAGTATTCAAAAGCTTCAACACCCACATCATAGGTAACTTCTGAAAATGTAGGTCAACTCTCCATCACAGTTTCCCATTCTATAAAGTATACATAGCTGGCTGTATATCACATGGGGGACACAAAGATACATTAATTCATGCTTCTCAGATGCTGTGTGCTCCTTAAATCAAAGATCATTGGATGAAAGATACTATTTAAGTGCAACACACAATTATAGTAAACTTACAGAAACCTCACACTCATACATTTCTGTGTATGTTTGGATAACCAACGAGAATTCTCTCACTATCATTAATTGGTCCACCTCATCGTTTATAATATTGCTGTTCTCAAACATTAAACAACGTGAGCATAGCTTCTGTTTCCAATTGGTAATAAAGAATAAAATTATATAAAAGGTTCCATGTTGTTTTATAAGGGATTAAAGTTCGACTTTAATGATATAAACTATTTAATTGTTGCCAGAAGAGTCTGGCCACTACTCAACTGTTAACCAAAAAAAGTCTTTCAGATGAAAAGACTTCCTGAAATATATGACTTTGTTTTAGAGAACATTTATATTTATACATAGAAACAGATTAAATAAATCATGATTACAACAGTAAACATGTAAATTTTGATCAATAAGTACTTGTCTCCCCATCCCCCCAAACACTAACAGCTGCAATAAAGCTTTAAATGTAAAGCTGAGCACAACCAGCCATAAAAGTATGTAAAATAAATGAGGATAACATAATGAGGGGATCCAACATTCATCTCATAAATATAACATAACGACCACAACTAAAATGTCAGAGAATCTAATAAATCAATATGGTAGGACAGAGCTATCTTTATGCTCAGCATACATAAAAATATATTTACATGCAGGATTTTTCAAAGCAAGCACCAAACAAAAAGAATTATAAGACACTTAACTCCTTATTTGCTTCAGGCTCAAAAGTTTCATGATATTTTAATATCCCTCTATTGTTTTCTGTCTAACCGCAGAGTGTGTGTTTTATAATAGAGCAAATCAATAGTATAATAAATCAATGTATAAAATATTATTAACTCATGTTAGAATTTGAAAAACTATTTCATAAGATTTTTGAAATAAACCCTGCAAATAGAAAAAAGAAAGGGAATAGATTTTGACATCCAAATAGCGTAATAGTGTGAGACCGTTATATATTTTTGATCATACATTGTGGAGGAAAGCTCCCCAATAATAAATCTAAAAAATTAACAAAGGCTAAGGACTAAGTTTCCTGTGATGTGATGGAGAAGTATGGACATGCCCACTAATTTTTAGACAATATACTTATGTTTATTAAGTAGTGTTGAGATAGTCCTTCCTAGCAGTTAGAGCATTAGACTTGGAGGTGACAGTTGATCTGATCTGCAATTTTTCAGTTTAAAGTTTTTTCACTGAAAATGCCAATTCATTGAAACCCAAGCTGTTCACAAGAAGAAATTCCCCTTTAAAAAAGTTTAAAATGCCAAAAGTGTCCTTTGACATTTTCAGAATGAAAATGTTTTGGCTGAGGGTCAAAACATCTTTTGATAGTTAAAAGGTGGATTGTTAAAAGGCTGAATTAAATAAAACATTTAGACTGAAAATACCAGATGGGATTAGATTGGTACTTTATGAACATTTTCTAAATCATGTCTTTTCACCCTGGTCTGGGATGGCAGAGAACTTGAAGTCTTGAAAATTCTCATGGGATGGGAAAACCAATATCTTGCCCATCTCCAATAAACATTTCTAATTCTTTATCAATTTAGCCAGTGGCACACCTGAAGCTGGTGGTGGTAAAGAGCTTTGAGATTTTCAGATAGGTTTAACAGTACCAAAATTCTAATATACTAATGCAAATCATTCAAAATTTAAGAATCTGAGTCTTGTGTGTTCTATTAACACTTGACATGTTCCCATATTATTACATCATAGATGCCATGCAGTGCTACAATGAAAACGAATGGTGGTAATTTCATTAACAGACACAAGATAGTACTAGTACAGATCTACTATATATTTTAGAGAGTTTGTACATCTGTGTTCCAGAACTCCTCCTAAATGGTAAGAGCTAGGACCACCAAATTTTATATGCAGATTCCTCTTATTGTAACTTAAAACAAGGTAAGTGTTTGATTGTGTTAGGGCAATGGAATGTGTCTGGAATCGGATTGTGCCTCATAAAATGGAAAGGGAGGGGTCTGGTAGCAGGAACATTTATACTAAAGAATGACCACACGGGTGTAGCAAGGGGCCAGACATGGGAATTGGGACAACTGTAACCACACTAGGCCAGCAGGGGTGGAGAAACGGATAGCCATCTACTATATATGTCAGAGAGCTTGTCTTTTTGTGTCTGTCTACCCCCAACCAGGGGTGACTGGTCCTGTTGCATTATTTGCATAAGGGAAAAAAAGCACACAAAAGAGGACAAGCAGCTACATGATACATCAACATTTCAGAGAGCAACCATCCAAAGGAAGCAACACCTCAAGGGGGTGATGACGACATGTTGTGCTAAATATCTGTGGACTACTTGATGGCTAAGTATCTCTCTTTCTACTTGATTAGAATGAACCTTAAAGTAAAGCCATCTAGATGTAACTGCATCATTTCAGCCTACTATGATCAGCTGACTGAAGACAATCTTATGTACCAAAAAAGGCCCTTCTGTCCCAGATGCAGAAGAGAGAGAAAGAAAAGGTCACTTATTCTCCCTGGCTAATCAGAATCTGTTATGCAGGGCACAGCATTTGAAAAGTTTCCAACAGATCCAGAACTGATAAGTCACGAAAAATTACTTGAGAACATGGTCTCTTGTCACCTACAAATGAATGCTATCCAAGATCTCTCCTGGCAACTTAAGGTTAGTACTTTAATGATATCCTACCAATACCAAATGACAGAGTTGATATTCACATTTAGAGTCTGTTTTGGACCATTTTCAACCACTAACCTGCACTAAAGAAGAGCACCTGCACAGCAGCTGCCTATGTACCTATTGTGGATGCCAAGACATCTGATATGCCCATAATCTATACCGCAATGCTGAAATTTGAGGAAATGTCAACAGTTCTAGGACATCAACATGCAGCTCAGACTTTGAACCAGCAGCTGTGTGTTATTACTGAGCACGTGAAATGGTCTCTCCCTGCACTTGGTACCAATGTAATTTTATACCTTGTGTTGTGGTATTGCAAGTTTTGGGAAATTTGGGGTGACAGGATTACCAGACCTCCTTATTGGATCTGATGTGTATGCAGTTTATACTGGAGATCGAACACTTGCACTAAGTAATGCAACCATGCTGTGTATGGCTGGACTCTTGCAAGACCCTGAAGGCTCCGAAGCTTTATTTATTAAACTGTGTGACCAGGAAGTAGGTGCTAATGTAGTCCCGTCATTTGTCTGGCAGATGTTGGCTAACACGCAAAAGGCATTTCAGTTTGAAGGCAGAGTCTTTACAACAATGAAGAACCTGATGATATTGTAAGTCAGCATATGCTACCACTATGGGAGGAATTTTAGACACTGGGTTATGGCCTGACTCCTGTAATAACATACTGGGATCATTTTCTCCAGCTTCTGCAGATACTTCTTCTAAGTGTCCATGCAGAGTAGGAGGGTGATTGGAAACTTCACCTACTCCCACAGTATGCCATGCTTCCATACTGCAAATGGGCCCAACTATGCTAGGAGACTAGCAATCAATATTCTTGCTATGTTAAGTCTCCCTAAAAAAGTACACACTACCTCTCAAAATGAGAAGCATTTGCTGTGCATCTGAATCTAGGTTCTTCAATAGAACTGGAAGTGACATAAAAACAGAGAAAGACTAACAAAAAGGTGGCAGAAGGATTATAGAGCGGATACAAAGAGAAGCCTGACCTTGCCATATGGATCATCACAAGCCCTCTCCTGAGTGAATATGCAAAAGCTAAGGCAGAACAAAGTGGTACTGAAGACAATGCCCACAAACAAGTCCTTGCCTATGTATTGGAGAGAGATGAATATGTTATAGCTCTTACTGTACTATCAACAATATGACAAACCCATTTGACCCTAAATCACATTCAGAGGAATTTATCAACACATGGGACATGAGCTGTTCAAGAGTCTCTACTGAAGATAGCAGTCCTTGGTGAAGAAGAAAAACGGGAAGATTTGGGAAAGATGAAGTTGATTTTGTAGGGACCCGTAGCTTCTTCACCCAGTTAAGCAATCTGGCATCAAAACATTTCCTGACACACTCAAGGAGACCACATTTAAGTCTGGCAAAGAAGGGTCCACCTCAGCAGTTATCACTGCACAAATTGTTTTCCTCAGAAGCTTGTCCTTGGCAAGGTACAGAGATGCGGTTTCAATGGAAAATTCACACATCCGTGTGCGCGCGCGCGTGTGTGCAAGAGAATGGAACAAGAAAAACAGACATGAGAGCGTCAGCTGGGAGCTTAAACTGAAAGAATCTATGAGCAAAGAACATGTAATAGAGAAATCTCAGAGACTTCACGACTGTCGTGCAAATAATGGCTGGAGACAAATTCTGTGAATTGGCTGGTTCCTAGCTGTGAAAACTGCAGACCAACAGCACCGGGCAAAGTTTAAGGTTGGATTCAAGAAATACCAGGTGGATACATCCATTGTAGAAGTTTCTAAACATGGCACCCAACAATTATTTACTCGTAAAACTCCTCTGAACATGTGATTCAAAAATATACCTGGGAGTGTAGAAGCACACCTAACCCAAACACTCCTCCTTGCTGGAGGCTTTTCCAGCAGTGAATTAGCAACAAGTCCATCACCAGTAGACGTGTTGAAGAAGCTCAAGATCTGTACAGTACAGGCAGTCCCCGGGTTACGTACAAGATAGGGACTGTAGGTTTGTTCTTAAGTTGAATTTGTATGTAAGTCGGAACTGGTACATATTGTAGGGGAAACTCTAACCAAACATTTCTCCAGAGCTCAGTTTTATTCTCCCACACCTCACTTCCCTCAGTCCTGCAGACCAGGGAGACGTGGAGCGGCTTTTCTCGCCGCGGAGGACGCAGGTGGCAGGACCGCGGCGCATCTCGGCGGTCTGCTGGGGGAGGGGCGCAGCTAGTGCGGGGTTGCCTCACCCCGTTTGTAAGTAGGGATCCGATGTAAGTTGGATCCATGTAACCCGGGGACTGCCTGTACTCCAAAGTAAGCAAGCACAAGAATGCTCTGCATGCTGTATGTGCCAAGATGGGTTTTGGGTCTCTTGATATAAAAATGAATCATAGTAATTAGGTCACCTGGGATGAACATTATGTTTCTTGCTGTTCACTACTTTCCAAAACTGAAACACATGAATAACATATGGCCTGAAACAGGCACCATTACCAGCACAACTGACAAATATTACTTCATAGTCGTGTGTGCAATTTGTAATGTGCTTGCTTCTGACCTTGGCAACATACTTCCTGTTGTGCCTTTCTTACAAGGATGTGACCATGTCATTTCTATTTGATATTGAGGGGAAAAAATCTATTTAGCAAAGGGATTGAACCACTGCAGAAATCTTACCAAATTGGGAGAGAGTGACAGACAAGCAAGCAAGCTGGTACTAGTACACTATGACTGGAGTGGAAAAGGAAAGTAGGCCCACAGAGACCTGAATTGCTCAATATAGCCATAAAAAAGGGTAAGTCACTAGTCAGATTCCCACTAGGTAAAAAACAGTTTTGAAACTCACATTAAAATAGCTTCTTGGCAAATCAAGATTTAAATGTCTTCATACATAGATAAACCAGATATTTGGATCAACATTGCAACATGAAGGGGGAAATGTGGATGCCGATTAACTTCCTGTACTCTCCAAGGATCCAAAGTCATCTGTGTTTCTATAAGACTTGATCTGTGCCCGTGCCAAGAGGAGACAACTATGTTGGTTACTAGAAAAACCTTTGCTGCAATGAACTGTGTATATGCCAACGCAATGAAGATGCACGCTTGACAGACGTCACAATGATGAACAATTTGTTGGCAATGATGCTGAGCAGTAATGTCACCAGTACTATTAGATTTCCATGATACATTTTTACATGTATTACTAGGTTTTGTTGTACCCTTTAGACTGTTATGCCATGAGGTTCCAAAGAAACCCAATGTTATGTCTTGACAGAGTCATGAAACTTACAGAAATGAATGGAAATATTTCAGTGACCATTGTATGTGTAAATGGTGTCATTGTTTATCCCTGTTTCCACAGTAATGGCACCACTTGACAGCCCCATATCATACCTCATCTTAAATTAGGTATACTAAGCTTTTAAAAATGCCTGATGCACAGGTGTGCAAAGAAGGTATGTTAAGTTGACCAAACTGGAGGCATCTGCTGTTTGCCTATTATCCTTTTATAATGCCTAGCACATTTCAGTGGTTTCTCCTTTTTAGGTATCTTTCTCAATATCTTGGTCATGATGGATGGTGACATCTACATACTCCCTCTAGGCAAGTTAGGTAAAGTGTTCACAGGTAGTTTCTTTCAATTCACCTTAGCCTTTGCAAAGTGATCCTGGGAGCTCTGTTGATCTTTGTCATCTTGTGGATTTCTGTTTGTATTTCCTTCCCATTTAAAAGATCACAAAAAGCAAGTGTTTTAAGATGTGGCAAATTTGCAACACAATGAAAGTTTTTGGATGGGTTTTGTAAGCTAATGGGAGAACAAGTCAAAGGTACCACTGCTGAGACTAAGAGGCATAAAAGAGGGCAATTTACTTCTAAAATTGATCTACCTCTGGGCTAGCAACAATAAGCAGAAATCAGAGATTCTGTCATAGCGCCATGACAATGAAGAATATGACATCATCCTGCTTATCAATTGTTAAATGGGCTTTATGAGATTTAAAATTAGTTACATTGTTAACTGTTTGGGCCGATGCTTCTTTGCAATAAGAATGTCCATTCCTTTCTTTATATTATTTATACAGGTGCCTAGAACCTGAATAGATGCTTTTAATACATCTAAATAAACAAGAAAATGTGCCTTCCTTTCAAGGCCCTAGATTTATCAGCATGAACAACATTATCATGGATACAGTTTATACCAGACAGACAAGGCAATTGGCATTATATCTTTTATTAAACCAACTACTCTGGGTGACAAAGTCGCGATTTCGAGCTACCAGAAGAAGAGCTCTGTGTTACTTGAAAGCTTGTCTCTTTCACCAACAGAACATGGTCCAATCAAAAGATGTTACCCCATCTCCCAAACTGAAAGCTAATAAACTGTGCGCTTTATTCACTCATTGAAAAAATGAGTGCACATGACGGAACCAAGTATTCATCTCCGCACAAGTAAATTTTGGTATGGATTTTTAAGTGAATAACCATTTTATTCTTGGTTTAGGTTTGCCTTTTTTTGCTCTTAAAAGAGAACTGTTTTCACTTTAACTTCCTATTAAGATCAGATGAAGAATAATCACCTTGGACATGCCGCTTGCTATAAAAACTAGAACTGGAATCGCAAAGAATGCTTTGGTCATTAGAATTGTTTGCAGATATGATCACAAACAACATGAGTTTTGAGTCACCTAGAAACCCAAAATGCGCGCTCTCAGTTAGCATAATGTGACACATAAAAACAAACACCACAAAAAAAGAGATAACCATGTTAAAACAATATGCATTCTGTGTTAATGAGATTAGAACGTTCACTGCATCTGCAAATACTTTCATTCCTCCCTGACATACCCACTTTGTTTTGTTTTGCACAGACACGGTGCAAACTCCATTTCAAACTGGCCTGACAAGCTACAGAAGTTCTTAAAGAATTTTGGCAGTTTCATGGAGATTATCTTCCTCCTCCACATTTTTAATTTGAGGAAGGGGAGGATTTATTCTTTCTAAGACCTCCTCACAGCCCAGATGGCTCAACATTTTCGAAGAAAAAAAAGTTACTTTGTACCAGCGGTCTACCGGTATTGCTACTTCCAATGTCTCTGGCTGCATTTTTAATCCCTCTCAGCCTTGTCTGGTACAGCTGCTGAGATTCATTGTTTTGCTTTTTTCAAATGGCCCTGACCTCTTTATCCATTAAATAGAGTAATGTATAAGACGAAGTGACCTCTTTGATGAGCTACTAGTATTGCAAAGAGCTCTTGAACTTTATTAGCACTAGTGACAAAAAAAGAAACCCACACTATCACCAAAACAACCTCTGATCCTAGCCAGCAATGTAAATCAGTTACATAGAATCTAACTATAGCACTGTTGTGTCTTCTAAATCAAGGAAAGAAACATATAAATCTCACTCAAACTAATAGAAATTAAGCAATAATCCTAAATAGACAGCAGGGGATGGTCTAGAAAGCCTCACAGTTCTTTAACATTCTAAATCTCTAAGAAATGTATCAGTTATTCTATATGACACAGTAAAGATACTATAAATCATATATAACACCAGAAATTCAGATTTTATCTTTTATTACACATATCCCTAGAAGCAGCTATTTATTTGAAACCGAACAATCGCAAATACATACAACATGAAATAAATTATGTGAGTACCCCAGTAGATTATTCCCTTGCTGTTGATTCATTTAAGCAGTTCTGTATTGGCAGATCTAAAGCAGGAAATTACAGAATGGTACCATTTCGTGGGGGGAAGGTATATTTGTTTAGTTAGCACTCTGGCAGAAACCCTAGCTGTTCTGTAGGAAGAGAATATCCATTATAGGAACTCTATGGTCTCACCTGGAATTCACTTTACTAAGGAAGGATTTTCCCAAGACCGGGAGAAATATTAAGGTTCCAGGACTAATAAAATTTAGATCTTTGGTTATGTTAATGGAAGTTGAATTTCCAAGTCTTGCTTCAAATGCTTTTCAGCTGCAGAAACAGTGGATACCACACCAGGTATGACCAATTGGCAGAACATTTCACGTTTTCCATTCATTTGAACCACTTTAAAAATCTATATTTTTCAAAGGTTGTTCTGCAAACCATTATTCCTTGACCAGATACAAATCATTTCCCAACATATCCAGTGGCACAAGCAAACACACATTTTGGGGCCTATTTAGATCTGTACATGAAGCAGTGTTTTAGTACAGGAATGAAAAGAAACATAACCTCCAGGAAAATTACTACTGTAAAGTTTACCTTTTGTTCTCCTCATACCACTTTTTTTAAAAAAAATTTGCTTATCTTGATGTGTATGCATCTTCTTAAAATTAATGTGATTTTTCCACACACCCCTTGCGAATTCATGTGTCATTATGTTTAGATAAATGCATATTATTATAACTCTGAATAAGATTAGTGCACCCAATTTTCATTTCCCCTTGCCTTTTCTGTTTTAAATAGATGTTGCTGTTTAGCAGATTACTTGCTTTAATAAAAATAGCCACCAACCTTTGGTGAGGGTGGGGTAAAAAAATAGGACTTTTCCACATTTGTGCTGTATGTTAGAGTTCAGACGATTTCAACTATGTTAATAAAAAAAAATCTGCCTTGTGAGCATATGCTACACATAGTAAATGAATGGCATCTAAAAGATCAGCTTGGTTGGATTAAACCCACCCAATGCAGACACCAAATAGAGGTTCAGCTTGACCAGGAGGAAATGCAACCGGGGGAGGGGGGGAGGGCAGGGGGAGAGAATAGTGATATTTTGACCAGCTAATGTCCTTACAGCAATGTCTATCACATGCTGCTTCCATTAATCTGTTTGGGTACCTTTTGCTTTTCTGCGGCCATGCTACAAAAGGTGGATTACTTAAGAAACAATTAGGTCTGTATACAAAACAATTTAGAGGCAGTCTTACTCCTTCAGCTTTCTAAGTGAAGTACCTTTCAAGGCTGATTTATAACACTGTCGTCTTCAGAAGGCAAAATAATTAATAGGAGCATGGACTTCTAATTTCAGTGACTTCCAGAGAAAGTGGATTTCATTTGATTTATGATGGCCGGTGACTTTGCATTTTATCAGTTCATTCACTCATTATTTATGCTGATGACCAATTTCAATGGGTCGCTATCATCTAACTTGCTACTAATCAAAGAGAATTAGGGTTCACTGCATTATTTAGAAGCCACTAATTTATCTTCAGAACAAGTAGCTAGAATAGTTTGGGGCCTTCGAGGCTCAAAACGCAGCACAGCTGCTTAAATCACAGTATTTGCAAATAAATAGCTACTATGGCACTTGTAAGTACAACACCTTTTTATACAAATTTTAAATCAAAGCAGAGAGTGGGTATAAAAAAGTATAAAACATTTGAAACAATGAAATGAAACATTTTCTATCTGACCTCCGATGTCAAAATATTTAAAATGTGTTTTCCATTCCCTCAGTGGGCAATTCAGTGAAGCTTTACTTTACAAATTCAGCCTCCCCGCTCTTTCTGCTAACTAAATGGAAATCTTTGCACCTAGTTGGCATACTTCTCATTTAAAAACAATTTGAATGTGTTCCAGACACAGGAAAATAGATCAGATTCAAATTTAAACACACAAAAATGGAGTTATAGCAGCAAGTAATGCCACCAAATCATATTCAATCATTTTGAACAAAAAGAAGCTTCCCATAAAGATCGACTCTTATTTTATTCATCCAAAGGAGAGTAACAGCCCTATTTTAATTTGCTTTGCATTTTCATATGCATTTATCCCCTGATTTCCTGTGGGCTTTTCCTAAACAGTTCATCATGTGGGTTCTACAGAGAACAATGTTCTGTTCTTTCAGCGTGTAAGTGTGCATGGCCTTCTTAGAGCTTAGGTGAAGGGCACAACCAATATTATGAGCCCCATCAGAGCTCATGGCAAATCCAGAGCATCTCATAATGAATAGCAATGTCTGTCCTTGAAGACACAGTAACTGCGCATTGTAACACTATCAATTCAGGTTGCTAAAAATCAGACTGCTGTTTATTCTACAACCTAAGAATATATTTAGGAAAATCAAAGGTAACAGCTGTAGGGAAAGAAAAATTCTGGGCAGCCCACTGACGAGAAACATGAAGCTGCTCCTAAAAGTAGTACAATTAATTGCATTATGAGAGAGAGAGAGAGAGAGAGATGTGTTTCGGGGCCCAGCACTCACTCTAACATTGATCAAGCTATAATTGCTCTATGCCTCGGTTTTCTAACAGGCCCCTTGCACCAGAACCAGATTCTAAATTGCTAGACACACTATTCACAGGAAGAATTAGTATTCCTGTGGCACCTTAGAAACTAACACTGGAGACTCCAAGGTCAACACCAAACCTCTATGGGCTCCACAGGTTTTTCACAGCTTTCTCCCAGGCCAAGGGTTCTTCATTCCCTAGAGCAGAACCGTTGTTCTCTTGATTTCCCTGGAGAAGAAGGGGGCAGCTACAGGTTTTTTCAAATCTTCTCCCTTCTTAAGCCTGGTGTTGCAAGGATGGAGAAGAGGGGAGCAGAGAAAAGCCGAGTTGAGCCACCCCCAGCTGCTTCATTCCTCCTGCTCCCTCAGGGATGGCAGAGAAGTGGTATAAGTGACCAGTCAGAGCTTTCCCCTTAAGGTCACTTGATGGGTGTGCTACATTCAGAAGTACCTTAAAGTCTCCAACTGTATTCCCTCCAGGCAGCTTCAAAAACAGTGCCACATCACAATATGCAAAGCAAGACGTACCTCTCAACTCCCAGCTTCTGACCCATGAAGTAACTCAGCCCCTTCCCAGGATGATGGGCCTAATTAGACTTAGCTAATTAGTGCCAGCTACAGCTATCTCACTGAGTTAACTCCCTTATTAGGAGTTCATAGAATCATGAAACTCTAGAATAGGAAGAGACCTTGAGAGATCATCATCTCCCCCTGCCCTCACGGCAGGACCAAAACCCTGTCTAGATCACCCCTGATGGAGGTCTATCATGCCTGCTCTTAAATTAATCCCTTTCCTTCAGAGGGGGAAAAAACACCTTTAATCCAGCTCAGCAACTGCCTCATCAGGGATTCTTTCTAGGGACTATGAAGCACAATCCAGAGTCTCCTCTATGGGCATTAAAGAACCTCTTCACATAGCGGTACTACTACGTCCCTACCTGACCAAGTTCTTGATAGGTTAACTGATGTTTGAAATACACTTTGAGATCTGCTATAGAAAAGTTGCTATATACACCTATCCCTTGCAGGACATCCAACAGACTTACAAACACATAGATAACACACATATAAACTTCCCTGGGAATTATTTTAAATGAATTATACATTAGTGGACATAGTTATCACTATCAATCAACGTGGATTTTAAAACAATCCCAGGTACGGGTCTTTATATTCAATTTTTTTCATTTATATCCACTGTGATCATCACTAGAAACTTAAAATATTATGTGTGTGCGTCTACACACACACACACACACACGAATGATGTGTTATGGACCTACAGTTTTAATGTGTTTCATGTATTTTAAATGATATGCATGTGTCTGTGTGCACAGGATTGTTTAATATTATAAATACTCACAGGGCTAAGGAGAGACTTTGAGGGGCCCTAAGGAAAGCTGGGTGTGGGCCCCTGGAAGGGGTCGGGCCTTGGGAAGAAGGGATGGAGCTGGGAACCATTCAGTGCCACTGGGGCCGCAGGGCATATGCAGGCAGGGAGCTCCAGTCACTGCCATAACTGTGGCAGCCAGGAGCCCTGGGCCCTTTTAAAATCGCCAGGCCTGGGGCAGCTGTTCCCTTTACTCCCTTCCCCCATCCACAGCCCTGTATACAGATTATATTTGTATATAAAAACCAGGCTCTGGAGGGTCTGAGAATGCGTGCATCATAAAACACACCAATTTGAACACACCAATGCCGTTCAATCCCATGTGTTACCAAAATACTAAAATAAATATATGAAATATTACATTGTGATTTTAACATTAATATCTCAAGAAAGAGACAGGTTTTATTGAGTAAAATTGGTACTATTGTTGCCAAAAAATAATCATACACTTAGTGAGATGATTAAGTGGCCATTCAAATAAATGTTCACACAAGTTTTATTCGCATAAACACAACATGCCCATCATACTAATGATCTGAAATTTTAGAAAAACACCATACGACTCGGCATAGTTTTCTGCCCCACAACACAATTAATATTTCATCATGAGTACAACAAAGCTTAAACACTGCAACCCAGCCCATCTTTTATTTGTTACCAGTTATGCTTATTACTACATCTGCTTTCATTCCCAATTCTGACATCGCTATTTATATATAACTTCACTCTTTACTTTTCTATTCAAGTACTCAGTTTCTGTACACTAGCCTATTGAGAACCATTCTTTTCCCCCTAACTACTGAAATTTGCCACTACAGGTTGAATCTCTCTAGTCTGGGACTCTCTGGTCTGGCAATATCCTTGGGCTGGCAGGACCTCGGATGTTGCTGAACTAGAGAGCTCCAGGACCAAGCAGCCCCAGTGGCTGGGCATGGAGCCAAACTGGTGGCTGACAGCCTACCAGGCCAGTGGTCTGGGGGCAGAGTGCCCCACTGGCTGAAGCAGGGCCAGTGGCCTAAAATGGAGCCCTGCCAGTGGGCCCAGGACTACAGATGGGCTGGGCGTAGCATATTAGCCAGGGCTAGATGCCAGGAGAGGAGCCCCAGGAGAGCCCAGAGCCTGACCTCCCATGGTTCAACAAACTCTCTTTTTTGGAACCACTCGGGTCCCAAGGGTGCCAAGCCAGCAAGATCCAGCCTGTATTAATATGTAGTATTTTTTTTCCGCCATGAGGACAAAGGGTCACATTTTCAAGAAGTCCGCCTAAGCATAATCTGGTACACAATTATTTGTGGACTCTATTTCCCCCACTAGACACATTTGCACAACTATCAAGCATAGCATAGGACAATAAAGGTGTACATTGTATGTACAACAACAAAAATTACGTTCGTGAGCAACTTTTACGGAACTACATGCAAAACTACATGCTGTGTCTGCCCAGGGACAAAAATAAACAAACAAAAAACCAGATGAGTCAAAATCCAGCATTACAAAATCATTGTGTAGCCATTCGGGGTCAGAATGAAGACCAAGCTCCAAGATCCATTCCTGTGGTCGGTTCCAGCCAGTTCACAAGCCAGGAGCTGGTCTGGTGACTCTCAGGTCAGGTATGTAATAAGCTTCAAAGGAAAAATGTTGAGCTTGCTCAGCCTCACTTCATGGTTTGGTACTTTCTCCTCCCAGATACTCCACAAGCCTTAATCTGCTCCAGCCCCCCTTCTCAGCCCTGTGTTGTCCTTGTTCCAATGCCATGCTGACTTCCTGATTGTGGCTCCAACCACTAAACATGACTGCCACTGATCTGACTGGTAGGCCCGGCCATCCCCATCATGGTATCTGACAGAAACAGACAGTACATTCCAATAGCTGTAGGAAAGATACCACACATTTGTAGATAAAGTAATACAAAAATGTCAAGACCACAACCATCTATTTGAGAATTGCACTTGGAGGGGGGGGGGGGAAGAGGAGGGAGCATTTTTGCTTCTGTACAGGAATTACGCCGCCACAGGCCACCTTCAAAATTATACTACAGAACTATGCAATAAAGCTACGTTGTGTGACTGATAAAAACAACTGGACTACCGTGGAACTGAATTTTCTCAAGCACAGTGAATAATGCGGTTAAGGAAAGGTTTTTGATAAATGGATTTGATAGTGTACAGAGGGTGTGTGTGTGTGTGGAGGGGAAATCTGTGTTTTAAAAGAAAATATTCACAGGAAACAAAGGATCGGAGATGTATCCAATAAGAAACGCATCTAGACATGCCCAAAGCTGACTCCAATTAGGGTTGCCAACTTTCCTGACCGGACAGCACTGTCGCAAATGGCGTCCGGCTGGAAATGCTGGCAGTGCCAACTCCAGTAATGTTCAATGTCTGGAGAAGAACCGACATAACAGCTCCTTCCTCCATGTCCACTCTTCGTAAAGCCTGCAGAACTCTCCTTTGCTGATGTATCGGATCCTCTACAGTCCCAGTGAAAGGAACTGGATTTGCCTCAGCATAAACAATTATTCAGCAAGATGTTTTTCCACAGATATTCCAAAAACGGGGCCTCCTATAAGGTTGAGACCCATTTCAAACCTATGCTTACTAACACACTGTTCAAATTGTGCAATGGTCACACATCTGTACACAAAGTATTGCCAAGCCACAATTTAAGCCCATCACACAAATAACTTAAAAAAAAATCTATGCTCCAAAATGAAAATGTTACTTCACTGACAACTTTATTTTTACACCCCTTATATGTTCACATATCGATGGCTTTTTTTCCTTCAAAAAATTTACAGTAATTCCCCCTCTATCAGAGTTCTAAATAGACTTTCAGAATCACCATGCCTCTAAAATTGTACTATGAGAACCTCTATCTTGGGCTCGCAACAGATTTTTAGAATCTGATGTGACCTCTGAACAAGCCTCTGTAAAACTTCTATTGTTCATAAAATTCATAAAAGCCTGCATATGTATATCCCCAAGTCCCACTTCCATTCAATATATATGAAAATGCAATTTACTGTACGTCAAATGAAAAATGCAGTTTTCAAATGCATGACAACAGGTGCTAGTTAAATGATCAGACGCTATTTGTTACCTAGTCTCTTACTCTCATTTGCGGCATGATAAATTGCATTTTAGGAGAGTACTGCGATCTAAGGGGTCTTGACATGTTTTTATTGATTTGCATAGGTTATATGCATGTATTCCTGTTTGTAGGCAAATAGTGCCACAAGTAAATTCAAGTCACTGTGCCTCTCTTTCAAGAAAATTGCAGTCATCACAGGGGAGCCAAGATGGAGTGAGGTTGGGTAAAAGAGACACATGCAGCCCGTTGGAATCTTAGAGCCTCTATTAAGATTTATAGGCTGCAGGATTCTTTTGGGCTTCAACATTATTCTTAGTAAACCCTTTCTGTCTTCAGTTGTTTATAAAAACTGGCAGCTTTAGCAAAGACAGAAGCTTATGTTGTAGGTAGCACAATTTAACATAATAGTGCTAGCCTGTCCTCTAAAGATCCTCATGCTGATTTTGAAACACACACACACACACACACACACACACACACACACACACACACACACACACACACACACACACCAACCAACCCTAGGGTCCCTCTCGCACCCTACTTGCTACTTAGTATTTTTATACTTTGCACTTACATATCACTTACTGGTTTCCACTTAGTTAAACTAATTAAACAGGCCTCACTGCTGCCTTCGGAAGTCTCTCAGTACAATTATCCCCATTTTACAGAAGGACAAATGGAGGCAGAGAGGTTAAGTATCTTCTCAAAGGCACAGAAGGTATCAGTATTCCAAATGGGATCAGAATTCAAAAGTTCCTTACTCCTAGTCCTATATACAGGTTGCAAATGATGCCTCTCCAAGTCTGTGCACTTAGAATATAGCTTGCTGACTTCAGAATTAATTTACACTCAATATGTCAAGTGTATTTCTTATGTATGTGTTATTTTAATACCTAGCTGTATCAAACACCCACTAATATATAGTGTGGTGATTTGGGAATTACATAAGAACAACCATACTGGGTCGGACCAAAGATCCATCTAGCTCAATACAGTATCCTGTCTGTCAACGGTGGCCAAAACAGAAGCCCCAGAGGGAGGGAATACTACAAGTACATCACATGATCCCTCTCCTGTCATCTAGTTCCAGACAAACAGAAGCTAGGGATACCATTCCTACCCATTCTGGCTAAAAGTAATTGATGGACCTATTCTCCATGAATCTATCTAGCTCTTTTCTGAACCCTGTTAAAGTCCTGGTGTTCACAATATCCTCTCACAAGGAGTTCCACAGGTTGACTGTGCGATGTGTGAAGAAAAACTTCCTTTTGTTTGTTTTAAACCTGTATTCAGTATCTGATGGGATTTAAAGAATGTGTTTCTCTTCCTGCTGACATCACAAACTGATGATAGCAATCACGGCTAGTCTAATAATTTAGACTATTTGTTTACATAGGTAAATACATGTTGCGATATCACCAAATATACTCTACGTTGCAGTAGACAGTCCTCTCTCATTTGGGATTGTTTCTGAACAATAAAAATCACATCCACTTTTGTATGGAAGAGATGGATTAATTACTAACAACAGATCCTAATTTTAGCTAGAATTATTTTATGAGAGTCTCAGCAAAAAACCCTAAATCATTACCGATCATATGCCCCACAAAGAGAAGTTACTTTCCACTACATTTCTCAACACTCAATTAGTAGAGATTCAAATGTATATTTCTCCACTAAGATTAACCTACGGACTGTTTGTTTACATAGGCAATAAATTCACTGGATCAGCACATTAACATGCATGCTAAAATCTTTATTAATTGCTATCCAGAGGACATATTATTCATAAAGTTAAAAAATACATTATCTAGCAGATAATGAAGTATTAACTGAAACAGGAAGGCATGTTATGGTAAAAATTACATCTGATTTATAGTTAAAATGACAACTGGTTCTTGATTGTAAAATACGCTTTTGTGTAAGATCAGATCTTTTTGGGAAAAAGTTCCCTCAAAATTAAATCCTTTAGAATTAGTTACTAATTGTGTGATCAGGGCTGCAAATGGTGGAGAGAGGGAGAGGAAAGGGAGCAGCTGCCCCCGGGCCTGGTGATTTAAAAGAGCTCAGGTCTCCCAGTCACCACGGATACTATAACCACTTCAGCAGCTGGAGCTCTGGATCCTTTTAAAATTGCAGCCAGTGCCTCTGGCTGTGTGTCTGGACAGCACAGAAGGGCTGGTGGGGGGAGGCTAACCCACAGCCCACCTTTTCGGCCTGAGGCCTCGCCCCTTCCAGGCCCTCCTTCCTCCCCCTCCCCCTCACCTTTCTAGGGGTCTGGTATTTCTGTCCTCAGTCCTGTGAAAGAACGTAACGTAAAATTAAAACTAATTGTTGAAAATATAATTCTTACTGTTATGTTAACATCTATGCATTAAATATTATAGTTACTTACCCCCAATATGAAATGTATGAGATAAGCATCATGGTTTGAACTGGGTATCACAGAATATGGGTTCCTAGTCCCGGTTCTGCCACTAACTGAAAAAGTGTACTTGGTTTGTACATTTGATTTCTTTGTGTCTGCTTTGACATCTGTAAAATGGGAAATCTACTTCTTACACACATTGATAAAGTAATTTGTGGTCACTGATCATAAGGTACCATGGAATTGAAAACTGTCACAGTCTTTCCTGCATATTTACCAGATATACACATAACCTATATAACCGCAACTGGGCAGATTTGAACCTGGGACCTATGGAACTTAGTGTAGGAACCTCTACCACTTGAGCGCCCTTGTTCTTATCTCTTGCTGTAAGTGGCCTAAGTGCCAGTACATGGGACGGTGTGTGGGTTACATATGCACATACTGTCTTCTTATGGTAGGATTTGTATATTATTTATTTCTATTAAAGTGGTGCCAGTGAAGACTGCATTTTATTGTGCTTGGAACCATAAAATACACAGTAAAAGCTCACAATCCAATCAGAAAAATACATTAACTATTATATAGTTGCTTACAGTCCTGGGCGGAGGTATTTCATTTTGGAAGGGGGGGAAAGAACCTCGTGAGAACTGCATAGTACTTATTGAAAGGCAAGAAAGACGAGATCAAATATGGGTCTACCAACACCTATCTGTAGGAAATATACATTGACATAGTCACTGAACAAGTTCCATGGGAACAAAAGGCCTTACAAAGACATGAGCCAAGCAGCTTCTAAGCAACCTGGGCCATCATTCTGTCATCCGTAATCTATTTGTTAATCAATTTGAAAAACCAACCGACTCAAGAACGTTCCAACGTCACAGGCTGTGAAACCCACAAAAAGAACTGTGTTTAATGTTCCCAAACATTATAATTGTTTTCTTCACCCATGTAATTTAAAAGAGGTCTGACAAATGAAAAAAAAAATTTGAAAGAAAAATATTCCTCGACTGAATTGTTGGAGGAACAAATTTCCATGTTGGCACCCTATGTACATACATAGGGCTCTCCCCCCAAAATGGCGTTCGTAACAGAAACTATCACTTACATAGCTACAATTATTTAATTGGCCGTAAGTACTATGCTCCTCAGTGCAACTCCCTAATCCAACAGCCACGCCAATATGCGCACCACAGACAGGTTTGGGTTAAAAGCTGCTGCCATCAATTTTGCTAAGTTAAACTCGTCTAAAGCAAACTGTTCAAGAAATAGTGATTGTCGTTACCTTCCGCATTCATGGGACACTGACAGCCCCCACGGGCCCCTCGGCAAGATAGTATAGGTCCAGCTCCACATTCCTGGAAGGGGCGGAGCCTCAGTCAGAAGGGGCGGGGCCAGGGAAACCAGCCCTCTATGCCACCTGGAGTGTGACCCTGTCCTCCTCAGCCCTTCGAGCCTCTTGGAGCATGATGCACCGGGCTCTGGTGGCAGTTTAAAAGGCCAGGGCTCTAGAGGGGAAGGAGGGGGCGGAGGAGATGGAAGGGAAGGATTGGGGACCAATATACATGACTAAGCTAATCTGTGAATATGGGAAAATTCTTTGATAGCTGCAAAGAACAATAATGAGATTAAGGAAGACACTATTACAAGAAGAGTGAGGAAAACTGCCTATGTCTTTTTCACAACAAATCATTACTTAGGCTCCTAAGAGTGCAGTTAAGCTTTTTTTTTTTTTTTAATTAAACAATGAGAACTCTCCTCCCATGCAAAGCATACAGGAGAGAGAGTTTGAAAAAGTGAAGTATGCAATAAAATTAATTAATTAAAATGGTTTCAAGAGCCCCCTACAGTTCCAGTCAAAACTTTGTAGTGTGAATCAGGACCCACAAGATTGTTTACTGCCTACAGTGCAAATCACCTATCTGTTCCAACCTCAGAAAAGATGTAAAAGACTGTTTAGTTTTTCCCTAATGAGAGGGATTTAACATGGGGTTGGATAACATTCCATAGCAATGTTTTGTTGCAACATCTTCCCTAACAATTAAAAGCCATGGGAAATTTAGCAAATAAAAAAGATAATTAATATTACAAAAAAATGAAGATGAACAAATTAGATTAAGGGGCGCTATCAAGTTATTGTTTTCCTCTACCTCTCTCTCTCCACTTCCACTTGGTGGAGAAATAATTAGCATCCCTAGCCTCATTTCTAAGGCATTCCTGCAAAATAGGGGTAGGACGCATACTGGACAAACCTTGACCAAAAAAAGCCTTTACAGAAGTGTGGCAGTTGGCAGTGTGTTTCCTCAGATGTCAGTGATATTTCAAGATCTTATCTTTCTAATTTGTCTCCATACATCCTATCCCTTCTCTCCATTTTATCTTCTCGTCTCTCTTATTCAGGTCCTCATCCTGCAAACAATTACACGTGTGACTATTGTCAATCAATTCTTTACACGAAGTTGCGTACTTTGCTGCGCCTCTCCCCTGCCCGTGGCTGCCCACCCTAAGGCTCTGCTCCTGGTTCCTCACCCACCCTCAGCTGGGAGCAGATGGACAGGGGAAGAAGGCTGAATTTCAGCACCCCCTCCACTAAGAACGTTCCTGTGCCACTGATTGTGGACATAGGGAAACTCTTTCAGATAAAGGGTCATAAAGGTCTCAGACTTTGAGGAGGGGAGGATATCTAGCTTGGGTACGTGGATGGGATCTTGCACAGTCTGTTATCCTGCAGTGTGCTCTGCTCAGACAGATCCCTTTTCAGCACCACCTTGATATCAACAAGCTCTGCACAGCAAGGGGAGCCCACATAAGCCAATTCAATTGCTGGGCTAGGGTCTTCAGGGGAGGATTTTTTTCAAATGACACTAATGATGGCAGTTTAGCATCTTTTACAATTTCCCATTCAAGAGTAACTAAATAAAATAAATAGACTCTCTGCGGCTCATCCAGAATCTTTGTCTGCATTGCCCTGTTTCGATATGTTAGCAAAACATTATATCCCAGGTAGGATTTTGTGGACATCAAACTCAGAATCATGTTAATCATTCACAGTGGAGAGACTGGAAGTAACTCAGTTATCACACAAAACAGCTTTATCAAACTAACTCAGTTATAATAATTACAGGGGAAAATACAAGGCACATGGATTTAAATGTGGTATAGACAAGTTCCCCTATCACAACCCACTTGATATCAACAAATAAATATTTAGACTATTTTTTTTAGAATACCTTTGAAATTATTGCAATGTAGGGTTTCAGGCAATTAAAATAAATCTTATTTACGATCCAAAATAACTTTTAAAATGTGTTATGCAGGTAAGAACCACCACCACAATCCTTCTCTTTATCAGGACTGAGAACATGCAAATGGAAACCCAGATGATTTCTGAGACAAAAGTTTGAAGAAAGTCCTGAAAGGAAGACGGTAAGGCATAAAGGAATTTTCTTGCACGAACTGAAGAGCAACAAACACACACAGGAATATCATTTAAGGTAATGTCACAGAAGATAATGATTTTTTCAATTAATTTTATAATTTTTTTCAGATCTTAACATTGGAGGGCTTGAGAAACCAGTCAAAGCTATTCCTGTGATTTCAAGAAGGGAAAATATGCAGCAGCCACGTCAAATCAGTATGTATATCTCATGAAGCTGGCATGCTCTTACCATATATCATTACTATATCTATCTGCATTTTTAAACATCCTCATAAACTCTGCTTCCTGTAGAAAATAGTGTGTTCAGCAATATCCTAGCACTTTGTTTGTGCTTATTAAATAAAAAGAAAAGATCACCTTCAACTATATTAATGATAGACTGGTGGATGAAGGATGCCTGCGAAAATTCACAACATCTGTTTGCTCCACTCTCTCCTCAGCATGCTGCACCTATTTCTCATGCTTAATGATGCTCATCCACTCTGCAAGTTTTACGAACAAATGTGTGTTTAGCCACATTCATCATTCTGAATGAGTGTTCCTGATGAAGCGTCCACTGGCCTGTTTCGCTCTTTCTGCTACACTTTAACAAATGACAACTGCTCTACGTATTTTTCATTTGTTAAAAACAAAAAGCTAAGTGAAGGATAGGCCCAGCAAATTTTTCTTGCTCCTTTGGAAACTTTAGTAGAAAATGGAAAACGACATGCATTTAAACAGTATACATGTCCACAGGCACAAATCTAAACGATGCATATAGATTGATGGTCTTTTCTGAATATCAGAGCCCAGTGTCTCGACATGGTATTGGGAGAAATTTGCTAGGCCATACAAACAGCCAGTGTTCAGCGCTCTCTTCAAAGTGAACAAGTATCATGACTGATATCTCACTGTGATTGATCACTGACCCTGGGAGCCTTCACAGGAGTCACTCAGCACCTTTATGAACTGGGCCCGTGACAGCAACACAGACACTTGCCCTGTCTGATCCGGGCATTATTTTTTAAAATATTTACGTGTTTTAAAGAAAAAAGTAAGCTCTCTGAAAAGCTCAAGTCCCAAATACTAGCCTAGTAATGTGAAACCCGAGGCATATCTCATATTGAATTCAACAGGGTCAGGATGTCATCCGCTGCGTTTGTGGTCCTACTAAAAATCAGTTATTACACGCAGAAAACTGATAAAGAATCAGATGCACGAGGGAGGGGAAAAAAAGCTCAAAAAGGCCAAAATGTGAAATATTCTAAGAACAGAACTTTCAGAATGTAACATGATGTGTGTTATTCTAATCTGAGTAGGAGCTCAAAAAAATAAAAAACATTGATACTAAATTACTATGAAATATTTAGGGTGGGCTTTTTAAATGCACCTAAGTGACTTGGGAGCTCATGTCCCATCTCCTACCCACTTTTGAAATCAATAGCCTTAGTCTCCTAGGCAATTAGTTTCCATTACAATTCACATGACAACACATTTGTCTTGGTAGCTGCAATATGCATATTGTACCTCTACTGGACTTAGTTTAATACGCAAGGCAAATGGCCTTAAAATTGAAACAGTCCCATTCCATATTGAATAATGTAACATTATTACACTCCCAAATCATGATGTTAATTCAGTTTGGTGTTTTCCTGATTTTTTATTTTACTATTTTGAACTAATAAGTGCGCAATAAAGAGTGCTCTCTTTTATCACACTAAGTTCTGGATATTAACTAAGATATCTTACTTATTTTTTAGTTTCCTTAATTGATAAAGTTTTCTAGATACTTCAGATAACATGTTAAATACCAAAAAGGGATCATGAGTATAGTGCAACTAGAACCAACAACTGTCACAATCTAAAGAAATCATGATAATGTTTATGTCCCTCTGCAGTAATGACAGACATCGGGCAGCTTTGCTTATAGCTATTAATAAAAAACAAAAAAACGTGCATTCAGGAGAGCAACGACTAATTGCTCATCCACAGACTAGAAGGAAAATAACTGGACTCAAAGATATTTATTGGATCGTATTTTAATAGGAAAAGCTATCTATACTTTTCTGAAGATTTTCTTTCTTTTACAAGGCAGGCCTTACAGATCCTAACAATTCTCGTTTATTTTAAGAGGAAAATAAAGTGGAGAAATCCATGTGCTCTGCAGACGCCTAATTGATAGAAATAGTTAGAGGCCCTGATTCCATAAATATTTCAGCACGCAAATAACTTTGGTCATCCAAGCACTTCTATCAACATCAAGAGGAATAATCTAAATTACTCATATGCTTATGTGTGGGCAGGACTAAGGCCTCAGACCCTAGCAATGAGCATTCGTTTTTATAGCCACATAAACACACCCCAATGTGTCCACTGATGTGAGAGAGAACACCCAGAGAATGTTTGTTGAGGGATTTGAAAGGAAGTGAACGTAGTGGTACAACAGACCAAGTTAGGGAACAGGCCACATGGAAGTAAGGCTGTCTAGCACAGGAAAAAAACCAAATGAGAGCAGGAAGACAGACAGGAGTGAAATAACTCAGGGCCTTGAAATAGATCATGAGACGTTTCACTGAGGCAGAAGGAGAATTCTGATAAGAGGACAGTAATTTACACATGCTATTAATATATAATCTAGGCGTGTAATAGTATAGTCGATTAATCAATTAACTGATAAGCAAAAGCTTATCGGTTAATGCTATATAGACGACACGCATTTCGCCTCCCCAACCAGTAAATTTTTTAGCAGACTGGCCAGCAGCCCGGTTCAGCCTGGCTTGTGCCAGATCCAGGACCTACCCCTGCTGCGGCTCTAGATTTAAAGTATATTAGGAGCCAGGCAGGTAGGTAGCCTGGCTTAGTTCTGGCTCGCGCCAGGTCCTGGAGCTCGGACCCCTCCACCCAAACAGGGGCAGCTGCCACCCGCGTTGCTGCCTCAGTATGAGAGGCAATAATGTGGGACAACAGGCAGCCAGTCCACAAGGGGAGCTGGTTTTTAAACTGGCTCCCCTCGTGGACCAGCTCCCACCTAACAATCTACACTGTTGCTTCTGATATAGAGGCAGTAGTGTGGAGTGGCCGGGAGCTCCATTGGCTGCCAGCTCCGTCCCCAGGGATTAAAGAATAGCCAAGTAACCAACAAGAATTCATTAGGTTAATTGACTATTCAATCAACCAATATTTAACATCCCTAATATAAACATTGCCATATCAGTGTATCTCCATTGTGTTCACTAGGGTTTGGATCAGACCTTATTGAGCATACTACTAGCAGAATCAAACAATGTTCATTTGTTTAGCTTGCAATGTTTGGTAAACAAATTCATCTCCACACCACCTCTACACAGGCTCTCAATCAGAGAGGGGAAAACGGCCTCTCCTATTACGATACGACCCAGCACCTCTGGACACGTTCTCCTTGTAAAACTCGGTAGGGTGTTAATTATCTGTTTCATGCCTCTGCACCCTGGAAGAAACATATGAGTATTTCAGAATCGCATATTTGCAGCTTCCAGAATAGAGTTAGGTTCTGAGAACTTCTCAAACACTCAGTAAAACATTATTGCTATTCCAAGTAATTGCTGGCTGACACAATGTAAAGAAGGTTATTTCTTTGTCCACTTGCATGCTGGCCTCAGCAAAGCCTTTACTGATCCCGAGATCCTACACTGAGAAAATGAAGAAATACTGACAGGGTCCAAAATCCACATATTTGTGGTATTTACAAACTCTATGAAGTACAAAGAATATCAGTTAATTGGGAGAATAATCCAATTCAGTGAAAATAGTGGAGCCTTTAAAGAGGATCTTACAAAGTCTAAGTACTTTGCTATGGCTTTTCTTATGATAAATGTTCTTTTGCAAAAGCTTCAGCAGCATGTACCTTAAATCGGTAGAGGTGTCATTCGTGCCCTATGTTATGCCTTGCTAAATAAGGATTTAAATTCTAGACAGTCTACCCTGAAAAACTCATGGATCAAAAGACAAAAAACTGGCCCAGGTCTGGCAACATTTAACAGATTAGTTAAATTTCCTGCTGTAAATAATACATTTCTCAAAATCTGTTTCAATTTCCAGGATACAAAAAACCCAGCTCTAATAACAAAAACTTTGCATCCCTTCTTGGAGGTAGGGGAAATGGTAGCTCAAGAACTGAACCAGAAATCAGATTAAGAAGTCAAAACAGTCCCAGAATCAGATCCATATTATGATTATGAGACATTAAGGCTGCTAACAAAATCACATGTATTGTAAATCCCCAAAGTCTTAACCTCAAAACCTGAAGTACATAACATCTGAGCACCCACAATCACACATGTTCTCTCTTGGAAAACAAAATCTCTTTGGAAAACCTTTCCTTTAGATAAATTAATACGCACAATGTTAAGGTCTCTAAGCGCATCACCCCTCTATTAGAAACATTCTTCATCTTCATTTAAAATAACATATAACTAAGCTGAGAAAACCATCTGATACCCAACTGAATGACATAATATCAGACAATTATCAAGGCTCTGGGTGATTGGGGGCAGGGTGGGAGAAATCTGAAACCAGAATATGGAAAATGTGGCCTTACCATGTTTATGAATCTTTCAAAAATCCAGGACAATGTAGCACTTTAAAGACTAACAAGATGGTTTATTAGATGATGAGCTTTCGTGGGCCAGACCCACTTCCTCAGATCAAATAGTGGAAGAAAGTAGTCACAACCATATATACCAAAGGATACAATTAAAAAAAATGAACAAATATGAAAAGGACAAATCACATTGCAGAACAGGAGGGGGATGCGGGGGGGGGGGGGAAGGAAGGAAGGTAAGTGTCTGTGAATTGATGATATTAGAGGTAGGGAGAGTGGGATGTTTGTGAGTTAATGGTATTAGAGGTGATAATTGGGGAAACTGTCTTGGTAATGGGTGAGATAGTTCGAGTGTTTGTTAAGTCCTTGTTGGCAAGTGTCGAATTTTAACATGAATGACAGTTCAGAGGATTCCCTTTCAAGTGCAGATGTAAAAGGTCTTTGTAGCAGAATGCAGGTGGTTAAGTCATTGAGAGAGTGTCCTTTCTGGAAATCTATCAAATATCCAGATATTTTGCAGATTACAAAGAGACTGATCCAAAGCCTACTATATTCAAAAGAAAGTCACCCACTGCTTTTAGTGGGCCTTGAATCAGGCCAAAACTCAGTAGCAGCAATCTAAGCATCGTGGCAAAATAAAGTTTTAAAACCTACAACAGACCTGCATGCTTACGGATGCTAATGTATCTTCTCATGAGATCTCACATCAGCAAGAACAACAACAAACTTTTAGTTGTGAGGTGCAAAATTCATCAAGAGACAATGACTGCCCATCTTTAAGAAAGGTTCTGCTTAAAAATGTGACATGGGCGGAACCATTTTTCAGTCCTCAAATGAAGTCACAGCATGATAAACAAATTCATTAGAGCAACCAATTACCAAACTGTTTCCAATGAATGCTGTTTCTTGGACATTTTGTGACAGAAGCATGAAATTATTGAAAATATGTAAACATGCTCAAACTCAAAATTTCTTTGGCAAAAATCAACATGCAGGAGTAGACCATTTTCACGCCACGTATCAATACTGTGTAAAATGGAGCTCCCTAATCTTAGGAACAATCATTGGCCCATTAAAAGTATTCAAAGATCTTCCTATGGTATCTTGACGAAGATAAAAAAGAACAAGTGAGTAAGAGAAAGTAAAAGGAAATACATAAAAATCAAAGTACTAAGATTTAATAGAATTATACCCAATGTCTATTCATGCTCCGAGGCATAAGAATTGCTAAAGAAATCAGTTATACTCAACAAAAAACTGCCCATGACAAATTTACAAGTGGCAAACAAAGTATTTCTTCTTAAGGTATCACCAATGAGTGCGGCAAACGAACTGATAACAGTGACATACATTCTTTATAAAAAGGAATTTGTAATTATAACAAAATATACAAATTACCATTTCCTTAAGAAAGAACGTCTCTAATCATCATCTTTCAGAAATTAGGTCCCAAAGAGGGAAAGATATATTCACATTTTTATCTACAAAAAAACATTCTTCTGTAATGCAGGTTTGTATCTGAAAATAGAAGAAAAAGATTTATGCAAAAATAATCCCACTGGATTCATTACCGAAATACAAAAAGTAATTTTCTGCTGGAATTCTACAGTGCATTTTACAATAGATATTTAAAATATATGGCCACCAAACACATAAAACATATAAATGAAGGGGACTTAATGCAACCTCAAACTTAGACAGTAACCTTATTTTAAAGTAACAGGCTTTTTAGCTATAAAATGTAGTGTCTAAGGAAACCTTTTGCTAATTTAAAAATTACAGTGATGTCAAAAGCCTAAATATGGTAGAGACTTACATTGTTCTATGCTTGATACAGAGCCACAGTATTTCTCCCAATATATCTAAATACTACCAAAGTGTAGCATGATCTAGTTAGTTTATTATAACTCCCCAAATGGGTTTATATCTACAACTACTAACTTGCTATTATGAAATAATTCAATAGTGATAGAAATGTAGCCGTGTTAGTCTGGGGTAGTTGAAGCAAAATGCAGGACAATGTAGCACTTTAAAGACTAACAAGATGGTTTATTAGATGATGAGCTTTCGTGGGCCAGACCCACTTCCTCAGATCAAATAGTGGAAGAAAGTAGTCACAACCATATATACCAAAGGATACAATTAAAAAAATGAACAAATATGAAAAGGACAAATCACATTGCAGAACAGGAGGGGTATGCGGGGGGGGGGGGGGGGGAGGAAGGAAGGTAAGTGTCTGTGAATTGATGATATTAGAGGTAGGGAGAGTGGGATGTTTGTGAGTTAATGGTATTACAGGTGATAATTGGGGAAACTGTCTTGGTAATGGGTGAGATAGTTCAAATGTTTGTTAAGTCCTTGTTGGCAAGTGTCGAATTTTAACATGAATGACAGTTCAGAGGATTCCCTTTCAAGTGCAGATGTAAAAGGTCTTTGTAGCAGAATGCAGGTGGTCAAGTCATTGAGAGAGTGTCCTTTCTGGTTAAAATGGCAAGAAACTGTTTTGTCTTTGTGATCTTGTCTGATATCTGTTTTGTGGGCATTAATCCTTTGGCGAAGTGTTGTCCTACATTGAAATAATTCAAGGCATTTTTAAGGAGACAAGACCGCTTTCAGTATACTAATAAAAATAGATATTAAGGATTGTTGTACCTCTGACTCATGTTGAATCAGTCCTTATACATTAACTAGCAGTGTTGTCTTCAAGTCATCATTGTCAAGTCCAAGTCAAGTCTCCAGTCATTACAGTTCAAGTCTCAAGTTGAGTCTCGAGTCCCTAAAGTCATGTTCAAGTCAAGTCCCAAATCGAGTCTCAAGTCTTAATTTTAAAAAATGTCAAGTCACTTTTGTACAAGCCATCAATATCGGCATTTTTGGACAATTTTTTCACCAAGTCAATTTAACAAAATTAGCAAGTCTCAAGTCGAGTCTCAAGTCACAAACAATGAACCGGAGTAGAGTCTCAAGTCGAGTCACCTAGGCGACTTAAGTCGGACTCGAGTCCAAGTCATGGGACTCGAGTCAACAACTCTTAACTAGTACCATTCATTTAATTGGACTATTGATGGCATATGGAACAACCGAGCAAGACCGCATTAATTTGACTGGGACTACTCAGAGTAAACTGGTGGTTAACATGTCTATACATGTTATCACAGCTTAGGTCAGCCAACAGGATTGTTGGGCTCATGAGCATGTGTGCGCGGGGTGGCTCCAGGCTCCCAGAAGGGGCAGGGCCTCAGACAGAAGGGGTGGGGCTCTAGAGAAAGGCTACTACAGCAGAGGCGGTAGCTAGAGTGCTGGGCCCTTTAGAACCACTGGGCCCTGGGGCAACTGCCCCCCCTTATCCATCCCTTCCTAGTGGCAGTTGTTGGAGAACTCCCACTCCACCCCAAGCTGAAGCATGCACAGTGAGGGCAGAATCTTTGGACATTTAACTGCAACATTGTAGCCAAACTCTACTGAGCATGTGCAAACAGCAATTTTTCAAAGCCTTGTGCCTTGGCCAAATGTAGACATGTTTTCACAGGGACAGCAAAAGGCTGTCACCTTACCAAATTTTCAAGTTCCTGCTCCAAAGCACGAGGGGGCCCATCACAAAGGAAAAAGGTGCCAACATTTTTTTTTAACTTGAGTAAAACATATTTTTCTGTAATCTTTCATTAAGAAATGGCTGAATGGTTTTGGCAGAAATTTTCATAAACAAATATCAGTTTGGCAAAGTTATAAGCAACTGAAAACAGAGGTTTATAATGGGAAATGTCAGGCAATTTCAATAATAAGCAGTGCTATCAGCCAACCCACAATTAACATTAGTCTGGAATGTCTTTATAATCATGGCAATGGAATTTGTGGAATTACAAAGTTCTATAACTTAGGTCCTACCAACGTTTAAACTGCAAAAGGGAAAAATAAAAGTTTATATTAATTTGTATAAATGGTTTGAATAAAGAATAGCATTAAATAGTAGGAAACACATACATAATTAAAATCTTAAGATGTTAGTAATGCCTCAGCATGCAAGGAGAGGAAGAAGAATATAAGGGAAGTAGTGGAAGTAGAAGAGACATTCCAAGCTGGAGCACAAGAATGAAAACAAAAATTTCTTTACACTTAGCATGGGAAAACCTGGGATGACGTCACTGGTAGGGGAGAGAATTATTGATATAGATGATGAAAGGAAGAGTTCTAGTACATCTGCAAATGAAAGAGCTATTTTGAAAGACTTTATGGACCCAGAACGAGAGCCAAACAAATTTTGCAAACACTTTTCTACAAATATTCATTCAATTTAAAAAAAAAAAGTAGTTGTGCCCTGTGTTCTTTCTCCTAATACTGTAGAGAACAAATTTACCGACAAGAATATTTGCCTAAATAGCTAACTTCAATCATCTTCTCGCAAGGTGTTTGGAAAAAGCACCGTTAAAATCTGCAGTAGCATGCATTTTACCTCAGCAATCTAATTCAGAATCTTGACATTAACACCTGATCCAATGAATGCAGACATAGATCATCTGACCTTCACATCCAGACAAAACAGCTGGAATTCAGAGCCCCGGAAGCAAACTATTCACAAACACACTGCTGATGAAAAAACTATATGCAAGCATTTTGTGAATATTAGACAACATATAAAGAAAATCATGATTAATATGCTGAACAGAAAGAGAAGCTAAATACAAATAGTAAATTGGTACCAATCATTTCCCCAAAGCTACCAGTATTGTGGCTAGAACACATTAGGCTGCACTCTCCCTTTGGCAGAAACCAGTGAAATCCAGACTGCAGATCCACAGAGAAAGACAGCCCACCCAAGAGGAAGGGTTTTCTCCAACAACTCCAAAACGAGGGGATTTCGGAGCTTACCCAGGAAAGGTGCCATTTCAGTACATCTTTCAAGGTGCCTCTATCTACGGAGCTCCCTGACTATACTTGAGATCATCTTGTGCTAGTAGCCAAACTGGAGAGCTCAGAAATGCAAAGCCCACCACCTTACCCCCACTGGGGTAGTATTGCTTCTAATAGTAAAGAGAGCGGGCAATGCTTCTCCAAAGTAGTTTAGCAATTATATAAAAACGAAATAAGCACAAGCCATTAAGGCCTAAAGATATAGGCAAGTGCCCTAGCACATTGTTGACCAGTGGTGTTTTGTTTGTTTTGTACATTGGGGATATCCTACACCAGCCTCTGAATTTGGGTGTTAATCTTCTTACAGGCTCTGGGCAGGCGGTTCCTAAGTGCAGCATTTGGCAGGACTGCCTTAGTCTCCAGCGCTTGGCAAGAGAAGATCGAAAAGATGCAGAATAATGTCAGCTTGAATTGCAATTTGTTATGTGAATGGTTCCGTTGCTTACTACTCTAGAGTATGTTATGGTTTCATACATCATGCTGAATGTGCAATATATATATTTTTTCAACCATTCATATTAAAGTGGTGTAAATATTTTCACCGCTTGCCACATTCTTGTGAGGTAAGCGTATATTTGCTTATTTTTTTGTCATTTATTTTCCAATGTTTTGCATCTTCAGTCAACCTGAGCACATAAAAATGGCTAATTTAGGGCTAGATTCCGCAACTTTTACTCATGCCAAGTAAGGCCTTATTCTATGAATTGTTGCACTGACTTGAACTTGAATAAGGCTAACAGTATCTGGCCCCCCCTTTTTTCAATGAATGAAAAAAATACATGAAAACTCCTAAGTAACATATTCAGTATGCAGTGTAATAGTATAAAATGAATTATTTAGGAATGTTGCACATGAGAACATAATGCCCAAGGGAATTATGTCATCTAATTTTAATGCACAAACCCAATTTTTAAAAAATCCGTCATACATACATATACACACACGAACACGGGCCAAAACCAAGCTTTCATCTCAACACACGAGTTTACACACACTGAGTAGGAAATGTCAGTGTTTCATATTCTTAAGAAATCATACAGACCACACACCTGTCACTGACTTAACTGGGCAACAGATGTGACTGGTGCTCAGAGCTGCAACTACAAATGCAATTACCTGGCAGTAAAAATACTACACTCAAAGGAGGAAGCTTGGATGAAACATTTTCCTATAATTGGCCCATCTCTCGTAAGGAGCCTTTTTCATTAGTTTGAAAATGATCAAACAAATTTTACAGTATTCCAGGAAACTACTTGAATACTAAAAAGCAATTTCTCCAGGTAGCAGTTCACATTTTAAATCTTATCTCCCCCCCCCCCACCACAAATAATTGCAAATAGCAAATAATTTTTGTTATTGAAATAAATGAAGACTAACACCACAAAGTAGCAAACACATATAGCTTGTAGTGTTGCTCCCCTATTTTAGTAACTAAAATATGACGCTTTACATTCTGGAATATTTCTATAGACTGACAAACATGGCCCTGCCCTGCCTGCCCCTGTTTAATTGGTTAACTAAACAGAATTTTACAACCCTAATCAGAAGACAAATAAAAAGACCCCTATATGCACTATTTTAAAATCTATTTTTTATTTTTGTGAGTTTTGAATGCTTGGGTTTCACAATGCTGGGTACGAATGGATGTATTTTAAAATAACATGCATCTGAAACACCCAACAAGAACCATGTATTTGAAAGTACATACATTTTACCCTCGAAAACATTATGGATCCAGTGCAGCATTTTTGAAAAGCTATAGCAACATGGATCTAAATGTGCGTTACGGAAACTATGGAAATGCAAGCGAAATATCAAGATTAATGAAAAAGAGCTGATGCTAGTGCAAAAGTCACATCTGATACTAGAACCATCAGTAATGGATAGTCATGACTTACAATGGAAACTCAGGAACAGGAAGACCTGGGGAGCCATGGTGGGAAGAAAAAAAAAAAGGGACACTGGCTTTTCCTTTCTCTGGTACTATTTCTGCTTTTAGCTTTAACTTGCCTTCCCTTCTCTGGGACTCTCCAATGAGATCCAAGTCTATATCCTGGATTTATGGTGATTTCAGAAAGAAATCACCACTATCTAAATGGTGCAAATCTGTTCTGCACCCAAGAAAAGTCATGACTTCCACTGACAGAGCTGCTTCCCGTTTCGCTTTTCTCAAATGGTCTGAGAAACGTCTACTTAACATCACAAGAGTAGGCTCGTTCCACCCCTTACTGGGGACATGACATTTAATTAGATTTAAAAGTGTATTTTAAGTGTCAAGTTGTACCTTCCTTGGTCCATAATCAATTCCAACTCCAATGAAGTCTCTCTTATTGCCTCATTTCAAATCAAGCCACCTATTTACTTCACTCAATCTTCTCAAAGCAGAAATATTAACTCATTCCACTTGCTCTGTTGCCACACGCAGGCTTTCAATCTCATAAATCATAATGAAGTTAAAAAAAATTACAAGAAACAAAAAGTCAAGACAAGTCATGCATCCCGATCCACATCTTAAAGAAGCGCTTGTGAGGCTGTACACGCAACTTGATGGCATTAATCTGTAATATGGTAACTTTTGAAGACTGCATCTTGTCAATCACAAATCTTCAAGGAATAATTTAGGCATCACTGAGCGAAAACCGATTGATTTTGGTGAAAATCAGAAAACTGGAAGGGAAAGGGGAGGGAGTCCCTACCGTGAGCAGGTAACAGCAGCTTCAGATAGGTATGAATTGTACATAGATCACAGAATTGGTTAATAGCAGCCATTAACAATACCCCCACATCGCCTCTGTTTATGGACATCCTGAATGACTGAAAAAGATAAAAATGGGATGCACATGGAGCCCCTGCATTGACAGATAACTGGTTAAAAGACAGCAAACAAAGGGTAGGAATAAATGGTCAATTTTCAGAATGGAGAGAGGTAACTAGTGGTTTTCCCCCCACAAGGGTCCATTCTGGGATGAATCCTATTTAAGCTATTTATAAATTATCTGGAGCAGGGCCGGATTAAGGTGAGGGCTAGCTGGGCAGCTGCCCGGGGTGCCAACCTATGGGGGGGCATTGATGGCAGCTGTAAGGGGTGCTGTGTGCCTGGCCGTGCAGTGCCCCTTAGAGCTGCCATCTGGCGCCACGCGCTCAGGGCTGGGGGCCACGAGGCACCCCTTAGAGCTGCAATCAGGCACCGTGCACCTGATTGCAGCTGTAATGTGCGCAGTGCCCCAGGGGGCGGGGCCACGCATGTGCCGTCAGCCAGGGCAGGGCCGCGCATGCATGGTGTGCCCACTCTCCGGGGTGCAGGAATGGCTCGAGCCGGCCCAGATCTGGAAAAAGGGGTAAAAAGTGAGGTAGCAAAATCTGTGGATGATACTAAACTGCTCAAGATAGTTAAGACTGTGAAGAGCTTCAAAGGGATCTCACAGAACTAGGTGATTGGGCAACAAAATGGCAAATGAATTTTAATTTTGATAAATGCAAAGTAATGCTCATTGGAAAAAATAATCCCAGCTATACACATAAAATGATGGGGACTAAATTTAAGTATAACCACACGAAAGAGAGATCTTGGAGTCATTATGAATAGTTCTCTGAAAACCATCCACTCAATTTGCAGCGGCAGTCAAAAAAGCAAACAATGTTTGGAATCATTTTAAAAAGGGACAGAAGAAGACAGAAAATATCTTATTGCCTCTGTATAAATCCATGGTACGCCCACATCTTGAATATTGAGTACAGATGTGCTCCCCTCATCTCACAAGATATATTGGTATTGGAAAAGGTTCAGAGAAGGGCAACAAAAATGATTAGGGGTTTGGAATGGGTGCCATATGAAGAGAGATTAAAAAGACTGGGGCTTTTCAGCTTAGAAAAAAGGAGACTAAGTGAGGATATAATAGAGGTCTATAAAATCATGACAGGCATGCAGAAAGTGAATAAGGAAAAGTTATTTACTTGTTCCCATAAGAACTAGGGGTCACCAAATGAAATTAATAGATGGTAGGTTTCAAACAAACAAAAGGAAGTTCTTCTTTGCGCAGTACAGTGTCAACCTGTGAACTACTTGCCAGAGGATGTTGTGAAGACCAGGACTTTAACAGGGTTCAAAAAAGAACTAGATTAAATTCATGGAGGTTACGTCCATCAATGACTATTAGCCAGAATGGGCAAGAATGGAGTCTCTAGCCTCTCTTCATCAGGGGAGGGAAATGAATGACAGGAGAAGGATCACGTGATAATTACCTGTTTCTGTACACTCACTCTGGGGCATCTGGCATTGGCCACTTTCGGAAGACAGGATATTGGGCTAGATGGACCTTTGGTCTGACCTAGTATGGCTGTTCTCATGTTAAATTGCCCATTTTTAAATTATTAATAAGAAGGGCAGTGGCTGAGTAGCTTGTCTACAATCCTGAAGATTACAGGTTGGAGTCTCACCCAAGCTAACATGGAAAGGCCACTTCCATTTTACCCGGATCTATTAGGTTACAGCAGTCGAAGACAGCTGGATGTGATGCAGCCATGTCACCCCCTTGTGTGTCATTGACATGCCTTAACTGCACTAGCCTAATGAGCATAGGTGCTGGAACTAGGAGTGGGGAGAGGGGTGTTGCAGCACCCTCTGACTTGAAATAGTGTCCATTATACACAGGGTTTCCAGTTTGGGTCAGTGGCAATCAGCAACCCCACTATACAAATTGTTCCAGCACCCCTTCTAATGAGCAATGGGAGGACTTGTGGGAATGGGGACATTAAGATGGACGGAAATAGGAAGATTTTCTAAGATTAAAATCCTACTAAAAGAGTCTGAGAAAATGCCAACAATGGTTTGACTATTGTGGAATACAGACCCTAGAAAATGTCGAGGAAGCAATTCTTTTTTCATTCTATGCCTGCTAACACCATTCATTCATGCCAACAGGCAATGGATGTAACTGGTGTTCCAAGCAGATCCCCAAGGCTTCAGGCAATACCATGAATACAAGCAATACACTATTGTGATGGGTGCTGTAGGGACACACAATGAGAAGTAGTCTCTGCCCCAAAGAGCTTACCACTCATGACCCCGATTCCACAAAGAGAACCATGCAGGCAACCTCCCCAGGATCAGGGCCTGGAATGAAAAAGGACTCGCTGCTTGTGTTGAGCTTCAAGTGGAGTTTTGAACATTTACAAAAGTTTTAGAGGGGACAAACGTTCCAAATGAATTTGGGAGCTGGGATGGCATTTTGGGCCTTCTAGCACTGGAAAAGTTTGCATGCACACTGTTCAATTCCAGCACTTTACGTTTGCAGAAATGAATGTAGATTTTCACATTCCCTACTTCATGCAGAGTGAGAAGAGGCTGAAAAAGATTAAGACAACCTCCCCAAGGGGAGTCAGTCTCATAATAAGACTGCAAGAGTCCTTTGATCTTCTCCCACCTTCCTTAGTTCACTAGACCATAGTGCGACATTGGCTACATAAGAAGCTTTTTTAAAGCCTCCTAACTCTACTCAGAGAGGAAGCTTTGACCACCCCAAAGGTGAAATAATCAGCGACCAACCTATGGCATTTCAGGTAGTGGGGGAGCTGGACCAATAGTAGTAATGCCTGCTGAAGGGGGAGGAGTGCAACCACAGGCAGTTACCAGAGTGGTAGTGCAGTTGTAGCAGATTTAAACACAACTACTGGCCTGGACAAGTCCTCCTCCTCCCATGCGCAGAGTTTACACTACATCTGTTCAGCAATGGAGCCTGTTCAGCTGCAGGCAGGCATTTGGATAGGAGCTACCGCATCCTCAGCAACCATCTGGCTCTTCCTGTCATAGATACCGAGTGGGCCCTCAGAATTCAAAAGGCCTCTGGCCATTGTTTTCACAAAGCCCCAAGGCCAGCCCAGTGCAGCTGTATGAAGCACTATTTAAAGAGACCTTTAAGAGGAATCAGTGATGAACTTTAGCATTTAGTGTTTATTAATAAAGAAAGTGAAGAGCAAAATAAGGCATCTAAAAAGGTAAATAATATTTAGTGCTCCAATGCCAGGAATATATTTTATTGCCTAAACTATGTTTATATTACAGATTTACTTTGCAAACGCTGTTCATTGATTTTGATTGGGAAAGGGTGCTTAACGATGTAAAAATTCAGAAAGGCTTGATACATTCAGAATACTTTTTAAAACCTAATCTGTAATAAAAATTGAATTTATCCAACCACTCGACTCCAGTCTGCTGAAAACTGACTCGTGCAAGACTAGCAAATCAAGCCCAAGGTACAAGATTGCTCTCTCCAGCTTGCATCCTGTTGTTAAAATGTCAATGTTTGCATAATAAAGTACTTAGTATCATTAACCTTTGGTGTAAATATTACAAATCAAATTTTCTTCTTCTGATAATTAAGCCAGCATACAAGAGTGAGGTAACCAGTTTATATATTCTCATTTACACTTACCATCCATATACTGCTGGTGGCATGAATTATAGCACTTTGCAGTGAAGTAACTTAACCACCATCAGGCTCTGAAACCCCATTTGTAATGCAAAATAGTTTGAAACAGACGCTTTTGCGTATCACTACAATCACCATGTAGATAATCCTAATGAAGCCAACAAATCTACTTTTATATGAAGTACTTTTTACTTTTCATCTGAAGAAGTGGGTTGTGCCCACAAAAGCTCATGATACCATCTACATGTTTTGTTAGTCTTTAAGGGTACGCCTACACTGGCTCCCTAGTTTGAACTAGGGATGCAAATGTAGGTGACTGAAATTGCTAATGAAACGGGAATTTAAATATGCCACGCTTCATTAGCACGATCTTGCCGGCACGATACTCCACTCAACAGCTGTTTCAAAAATGAAAGTGCGTGCCAGGACGCATTAGTTCGAACCAAACCCCTTGGTTTGAACTAACATTACTCCTCAAAAAATGATATTTAAATCCCCACTTCATTAGCAATTTCGGTCGCCTACATTTGCATCTCTAGTTCAAACTAGGGAGCAAGTGTAGATGTACCCTAAGGTGCTGTAAGACAATTTGTTGGTTTTTTTCAGTTTTTCCAATTACAGACTAACTCGGTTACACCTCTGATACTTTTATATGTTTGTGCCAAAAGAAGTAAGAGCTTCACAATTGAGCCTTCTCTGATCATTCTTAATACACCTCCACCTTCACATAGTACTGTTTTCCTTTTAGAGTCTTTATTGTTAGCCCTTATGCCAATAAATGTTTGGCTTTTAAGGCTATTTGCAGGAGCTGTATATGTGAAGATGTGCACAGCCAGAGAGCTTACCATCAACCCCATTACAGATCTGCCTTTATGTATCCCTCAGTTATTCCCTGCCACATCCTAAATTCTGTGCTTTAGTCCATCTGGCACTACCTTTGTAGAGCTCTGACTCTATCCTCAGACATATGCATAGCTGGTGTCATTACTATTTATAACAGCTACATATTTTCTGATTATCACTCTTCACATAAATGATTTTGCACGGTCTACATGTTCTACCATGTAGAGCATGTCATGTCATATGATCTGCAGTACTCCTTTCATACAGCACTTTGATAATTGTGAAAGGTGCTCTGTAATTGGGGTGGGGGGAAAATATTGTGTGTTAAAATGAGCATCTGCACTGTGTTGCTGGATGATTGTTTTCTCAGAACTCTAACGAACTGATTAGAAAGGCAGAATTTAAATTTCATTTTGTAACGTCCCATTTTTAAGCATCATATCTTATACAAGATTTAAAATGTGCTAATTGGAATTCTTCGCAGTGCACAGAATGCTGTTTTCAAGATGACAACTCCTCTTCTTTTATCAGAATGCTCGATAGAAGGAGAAAAAAAATCATTTCCAGAATTCAAAGCATTTTGATCTGGTTCTGTCAACGTGCTCTATGCACTTGGCGGGTAATCTGTCTTCAAGCAAAACAAGAGTAGTTAAGTTCAGGAGGGATGGCTTGTCGAATAAAGTCACTTCCAAACACTGTAAAAATATGAAGCATTAAAAAGAAAAAAAATTCAGGGAGCCTGCCGCTATCAATAGTTTTGCCATATTACCCAACATGAACCTAAGAGTGAACTTATTTCAACTTTTCAATTTGATAGTGATGTTACTAATAATGCCTATCACCACCCAGAGGTGGAAAGAGGTTTACTTTACTAACATTACTGAAACACCTCTCAGAGCTTTAGATTGAATTCAAGCTATTATTTATATGCTGATGGGTATTACTGCCATATTATTTTCCATCTCATCTCTCCGAATGGGTACCAGAAGAGGGATTCTCAACCTTCTTTCACAATGTGGCTCACCTCTTAATAAAAATATTGTCTGGTGAACAGGACGCTTCTCCTCCCATTTATGATTACGTAAGTCACACAATGCCCTCTGACAAATACAGTACTGCTCTCATGGAAAAGTAATGTTGTGGAAGTGTTTAGCAGCTTTTAACTCTTCCATTGATGGATGGGGAGGCTCCTACATACAACAGCAGGGGCTAATAGTAAAGACAGCTAGGCTGACGGCTCCTCCTTGTTTTTATCTATTAATAGACATACAGGCTTTGGACATCTGTATAAGCAGTTGGCAGCAAAGTGATGAAATCAAGACTACACGACCTGCCGGATACACAGGGATGGCCAGTTGTCTGCAGTTTAACAATATGAAAACCACTGATATAAGATCTTTGCACCATAAAACTCATGGTCCAGGAAGATATTCATAGTAGGAAAAAAAGACTCAAAGCTGAAGCAGAGGACTGTTTTGCTCACAATACAATGGGAGACTGCTGGCACAGTAGGGTCTCTTATCTATGCTGAATTGTCGCAAATGGAACAGAAGACTGGATAGTAGGTTGCTGAATACAAGACTCCATTTAAGAGGGACTCCATTATTAGAACAACTAAATGTGTCAGAACAATTGCCCCAAGGGCAGACCAGGTTACTGATGCCTGGCCAGAACAGACATGATAAAAATAAACATTATAAAGCCCTAGTCAAGTCACTGGCCATCCCCAATCTCAGTGATTCATGCCACCTTCCGCAATGTTACACTGAGGTGGTAAAAACAGTAGACATCCTAGCCCATGGCTGGACCAATCATTTCCAAGTCAACCCAGGAAAATCAGAAGAATGTTGTTCCCAGTGGCAGGTTGATTCTACCACTATAGAAGTGGTCAGAATTAAGCAGCATTGATTAACTGACCTATGAGGTGATAGAGGACTCTGGAAGAGCTGGGAGATGAAAGCAGGAAGTAAATCAATACATTCTGTTAGCATTTTGAAAAACCGAGTGTCATTCAAATGATCATTACTTGATGGAGCCATTGTCTGAACTACAGAAAAGTTTTAGATTTTCTCTAGTAAGACATATTATATTATTGGGAAGTCATGTTATTCCTTCAAAAAGGGGAGACCCATTTTGCATTCAACAAGATGGAAGTGAAGGCTTGCATTTACTCAGGAGATAGTTGGTCACAACTGAGTCAGAAGACCTCCTCAGGCACCATGTCTCGGCCACAGTACATCAGGTAAGGGCATCAGGATAACTCGTCAATACAAAGGTCACGTCTAAACTACAGGGGAAGGTCGGCATGAGGTACTCAATTCCAGCTATGTAAATAATGTAGCTAGGAATGTAAAATCCCATTTAATTGGTTAACCAATTAAAGGAGATGTGGGGGAGAGGGGGAGGAAGAGGGAGAACACCTGCTAGAGCCCTGCTGGGTTGAAGCAGCCTCCCTCCCACCTACCCCATCTGTCAAGGCTGGGCTGGAACAACCCCTCGCTAGAGCAGCCCCAGTGTGGACAGAGGCTGCTCCAGATTACCAGAGCAGGGAGCTGCTCTAGACCCCACCAGTTAACCGGAACCAGTAAGCATAACCAATTAAAGGTTATGTTTACCAGTTTATCAATTAACCTTTCACGTTCCTAAACATAGCTGGAGTCCATTAAGCCAAACTTAGGCACCATTCCCACCAAAGGAGGTCAACAGGAAAAATGTGTTTGTCTACTTCCCTTATTCCTCACGATAGCGAGTAATACAGGCACTAACAAGGGGTGCCCTCAGCATTCGATTTAGTGGGTCTTTACGAGGGATATAAGTGAGTAGTCAAATATTCGACTACCGATAAGCTTGTGCTTATTGTGTAGTCAAATGGAGTTCTCGACTACTCGCTTCCCCCCACTTGATGCCACCTGCTTCCTCCCCCTCCCTCCCATCCCCTGCTGCCTCAGATAGAGGCAGCAGGGTGGGATAGGGGAGGCTGCTGTGAACAGGGGCTGCTGGATCCGGTGTGAGCTGGGATCAAGCAGTCCCAGCTCGCACCACTGTGGGACGCTGCACCTCTATTTTGAATGTAGTAAGAGCCCGGTGGCTCTTACTACGTTTAAAATGCAGAGCTGCAGCGGTCCACTGCTTAGTCCCAGCTCCAGCTGCAGCTCTGCGGAGGGCACCCTTATTGACTAATACACAATTAGACAGATAATCGCACTTTGACCTTCTCAATCTTTACTAGATCGACCGCCACAGCGTTGATCTTCTCGCAATTCTAGAAGTGGCCAACGTCTATAACAAACTTTTCTTCCATTTTACACTTATGGGATTCAAAGTAGATACCAGAGCTTTGACCCTTAGAAAACTCAGACCAAAAGGGAAATCCGTGGAAACCCCACGTCAAGAACTTCTGCTCCTTCCAACTCTCTGAAGTAGCTAAACAAAGCTCCTGACATAGCGGCTTTTCACTTTCCCCGATTACCACCCTATTGCAGAGTCTTTCAAAAGTGTGTACTGGACAAAAGGAAAAAAATCCTATAGCACCAACTTTGATTAAAATCCTATGATCAGTCATATTAAATAATGTTGCATTTAATAAGCAGCAACCAAGCTGCACCTTATTTTCCTACAGTTTTATATAAAAAATAATCAAGACCCATGGAATAACATACGGTATCATAGGTAAAATAGCCAGTCATGTTTCTGCAGCTATATTAACAGTGGTTAGCCAGCCTATGCTAATTAACACTAAATCCATAATTTCAACAGCTGTCTTTGCATTTCTTGTCTCCAGTCCCCTTTGTCATTCCTTACTATGGGAAACCTGGTGTAAGTGTCCGTGCACATGGACGTTCTGTTTGTCTGGCTAAATGCCTAGAACACACCTAATGCTCAAAAACGATTAGCAAAGTAGCACCTCACCTCTCAGTTAGGACCACTGAAGTCAGTGAGACTATGTGTAAAGAAAGGAACTAAACTTCAATAGGCCTAGTCCATCATAGAACATTCCTTCAAAACTGATCACACACAAACACGCATGCACAATTATAAAGTTACGAAACCCTTACCCCCGATTCTAGAGTTCACTGCATGTAGGTTGACCACTGCTGACTTCAGTGGGGCTCTGTGTGAAAAAAGTAAACTCCCACACTTAATTAACTGTAGAATCAAGGCCTCCAATTTGATTCTCTTGTATCAAGATAACTATGTGGAAATTAAATGATTTAAAAAAAAAAACCACCATGGATAGGTTTAAAATAAAGAAATCTAGTTTATTTTCTCCCAGAACAAAAATATGCCTTCATCAAATGAATAATTTAAACATCTCCAAGTCATCATATATTCCATTCATCTTTTTTTGTGCGATATACAAATTGAAGTCTTTGTGAAGTCTTTAGGAGAGGTCCAATTCATTCAAACCTGCATTCAAGTTCTTTTTGAGAAACATCTCTAGTAAATAAAATAAATCACTCTAATTTTAAAGAGCAAGTTGTAAAAATTGCATTCACCCTATTGTGAGGTGGTTTGGAACCAACACTAGCACAGGTATATTAGATTTTTCATGTAGAGCAGATCAAAGTGCATTACTTTACTTCAAAGACTGTGCATTATTCCTCTTCCCCTCTACAGTATACTATGTGAATTCTTGTCATTATATCAATTTAATCCACTGCCATTTTTAGGCTACTGTTTGTCTGACTGAATGAAGAGCAGAAGAGTTGGCATTTAATGTGACTGCATCGCTTTTTCCAACCCGCCTACTTTAAAGAAAAAGTTTGTTGAGTGCATACAATTCGCTTCACAGATCATTTGAAATGCATAAACAATTCCAAATGCAGAAATAACAAAAACAATAATTTGTCATTTTGAAATGCTGAAACGCTTGGAGGAAGATTTGAATATAGTACACTCTTTTGTTTGTAAGCATGGTGATTTGCCAAGCTACACCTCACACTGCACTAACCCTAGGGCATTGCAGTCACAAACACACTTTGATCTGCTGTGCTTTTGGATTTTCTCTCGGAGGGCTCTACCTTTCTTGACAATCCCAGAGGGAAAATGCAGCATCGCATTCTTTCCCATGTACCACTCCAAAACGAACACTCCATATGCTTGCTGTTAGTTCAGCCTTGCACTATTATAAACAAGCTTGTGGAATATAATAACGACAGCTGCAGGATTTTTCGGCTGAAGTTGTGAAATGGGAAAAAACCTACACATTATGTGATAAATGAGAAAGAGAAAAACAACAGTACTTCTGTGCGGTCTAAATACAGTTAGAACTTATATGTAGCCACAATCCAATGTCATATTTAACCACTCTATTTTAATATTGATATTTATTTGATCCTTAATACAGACAAAAGCTAGACTTTAAGCTGTATATTTTATACTATTTAATTTCAGTGCTGCTTCACTGATATGCAATCAGTTTAGCGGCAACTATCATGTAACAAAGGAATTAAAATTGACACAAGTCTACGAAAGAATATTCAGGATAAAAAATGGTGATTGTGAAAATGAGACAATGGAGTTCTTTTAAAAAAAAATTTTCAACTTTTTTTTTTAAATCAGCACCCACCCACAAACTAAGTGATTTGGAGATGTAGGAGGCGATACGATTTCATGCATATGAAAATTATAATCAGATTCTGTAGCAACTTAGAGACTAACAAAAATATATAAATAGTATGACAAAGAAGTGGGTTGTGCCAACAAAAATTCAGGATACTATTTATATGTTTGTATTAGTCTCTAAGGTGCTACAGGATTTTTTTTTTAAAGTTTCAGACAAATACAGCAACCCTTCTAAGAAAATCAGATTCGTCATTCTTATTGGCTATTGAATTAATGCTACTCTTAGGCATTTACAATCCTTTATTCTACTTATTATTGACGAGAAGTAGGCTTTTACATTGGTAATGTAGGTGTTCACGTTTTTGACAACGTATTTTAAGTTAGTCTTATTACCAAAAAACCCACAAAAGGAGTAAAAATTGAGAGCACTAAGCAGATGACATGATTTTCCAAGGTACATTTATAAGTGTTTACCTCATTTCTAATTTTTCCTTTTGTCATCTTTTGGTGACTACAAGCAACTCCGCTGACAGAGAGGAGACAAGACTGCACTGGAGTTAAAGATAGGAAGACAATGGAGTTAGGACAATGGAGTTTGGGTTTTCGTCTTGCTGGCACCATGGATTTCCTGTGCTACCTTGCACAAGTCATGCATATGCTCTGCCTCAGTTTCTCCCTCTGTTAACCAGGACTGTTCTACCCTCCTCATAGGGATTTGACAAGAGTTCATTAATCTATGAACATTTATAAAATCAGAAGCACTCTGACGGAAAGCATGATAAAAATGAAAAGAATGCTTACTTCCAACACTACTGTAAGAACATCTCCCAGAGTGAAACACATTGTCGCTACTTTTCACATGCACTGGGAAGCCCTCAAATGACAAGCTTTATAGTGCCAGAGACATACCAAAAATTGTTAACCATTCTTCTTGACCTGCCAACTAGGATATTTGAGTTTCCTCTCCATCTAGGTAGCGTAACTGGATTCTTTCTGGTTTTAGTCCATTATGCCAAACTCTAATTAGGAAACACACAGACATACATACACATAGTATGGAGGTTTGATTGCAAACAGCTTTTTCCTTCTACTATTGAGGAGAGTCTCCTTTAAAGGTGGTTTAATAATGGTCAAATGGACCTGCCACCCAACCATAAAATGAATATCCCATTTCTGACCATTAACCACAAATAAAGTAACTAGACCCAGCTATGATGAACCTCCCCCCCCCCCCAAATACTCACTATTTGGCTTTGCAAACTACTTAGCAGTCAGTGTCTGCTTGTTTGCCATAATACACAAGCCATGTATTTATATTTCTCTATTTAAAAATAATGCATATTAAATAATAATCCCATTTAAGCAGGTGTTAGAGACACAGACTTGAGGCGCATGGGCATAAATTAATATGGTGGGCTTTTAATATGATCTAATGGAAGAAACAGAAAGCAGCAACAAAACCTCTCCACCATACAGGGAAGAAAATCGAACACTTGAAAATTGAAAAGCACAAGATGCCAAAAGAGATTCTTCAATGTCTCAGCCATTTACTGTAGAGATCTTTTCTCATTTGCTGATGACTTTGGCAGACCTGGTTTTGTCACCAGTCACTCTGTACTTTGTTTAATTATGCAGCACAGCAACAGAAATTTTCTTTCTGATCGCATAAATCACATTTGCTTTGACACCATCCTCAATAGGGGCTGCTAGAACAATACAGTGAGAGCTATTGACTCCATCTCTCAAGTCCACAAGGTGTATCATTTAGCCAAGAGTGATAATTAGACGCAGAATATACTGAAAACTGTCAATAGGCATGTCAATAGAAGGACTCTTAGCATCTAACATCCAGTGAATCAATGGTGTTTTTCAGCTATAAAATCAAGAAAATGATAGCTTTCAAATGAATGGTGGAAAGGAAACACGAGGCTCCTTGGGGAGGAATAAAACAGCTCAATTTTCGCTCACTGAGTGACTCTCCAACTGCCTCACTCAATGGAAAAGGTCACAGAACATTACAGCAAAATATCTCTGAAACAAGATGTACAACAACGCTGGGACATGACATGAAGTACAAGCACACCACAAAGGCCTGTATATCTCTGACCTGACAGAATTAAAGCATGGGTCAGCAGATGCCAGACAAGACAGGAATTGAAAGACAATGATTGATCTATGTAGAAGAAAATATGACTGCATGTCCTGATCAAATATGTATGCATGCAAGCGAATATTATATATACACACACAATAGTCTCCTCTCTCTCTCTCGCACATACATGCACAATTTAAAGCTGTTGTTTTTATTGCATGTTTTAAAAGCACACATTTCCAAAGACTTCCAGGCAAAATAGAAAGAGTAATTTCTACGCACAATATATTTTGGCTAATTTATTTCTACTGAAGATTCTAACACAATAAAGCTGATCCTAAAACACTGCTTTAAAAAAGGCAGACTCTAATAGGACTCAAATGGACTATGGTTCTGAACATTCATGGAACAGTGTTGGGGAACCTGTTTTCAATTTCACTTAAAACATTCAGATAAAGCAATATTTAATTGCTTAGAACGTTAACTGTATTACCATGTGGTTTGTAAAAATGCTTCTAACATAATTCAGCCTCATAGACAATGGTAGACTGAGCTATATTAGAAACTATTGTAGTTGGGATCCAGGCTTATACATGGATCACTTATGTGGTTAAAAGACCCTTCAGGGAGAGAGGGAGGGAGAGAGAAAAAAGAGGAAGGTTTAAATTTTCAAAAGACTGGATTGTGCGTGCTCAATTTGGGACACTTTAAAAGGTCCAGATATTCAGATGGTAGGTGCTAAGCACCCTCAAAATCAGGCAGTTTGGTCAGACGTCAGTTTGGGTATGCAAAAAGTGAGACCCAATATATCACTAGTTACTCTTAAAAATCTTTCCCTCAAAACATGTCTCTACCTTGATACCTATCTGCGAAACAGTACTGTGATGTTCCACATTTGTCCTGTCTTCAGTGACTTCCCAGTCATACTTTTTGCCAATGACAGCCTCAGCAGCCTCCCGGGCAAGGTGAGAGATCCTGGCTCCACACTCCAGAAGTGGCAGGGTCTGGGGGCAGACAGCCCTCTGTGCCCCCCAGCCCTCAGAGTGGCACTCCTTCGGTGATTGAAAGGGCTCAGAGTTCCACTGCGTGGCAGCTGGGAGCTCCGGGTAGGCTTGCCAGATGGTCTCAACAAAAATAGTTGACACACTTGACATTACATCACAATCTACATTACATCTTATTTAGAAAATACTGGACATTTCTATTTTCTCATTTATATTTTCTCAATTTGTTTCTCAAATAGAAAGCTCAAATACTGGACTGTCCGGTTCAAAACCAGACACCTGGCAACCTTAGCTTCGGGCCCTTAGGGCAACTGCCCTTTGTCCCCTCTCACACCCCAACTGGTAGGCCTGTCTGGGAAAAATCGTCCAGAGATCTGAAAGTCAAGCTGGGTTCTTTTTTGCTCCTGTATCACCCCCCACTAAAAGATTCAGCAACACAGACCATTGGCTTTCAAACTTTTGTTCTGAAGACCCAGTTGAAGAAGATTGTTGATGCCCATGACCCAATATAATTTGATTAGACTGTGGGCCTTGAGGTAGGGCTGAGAATGAGAGCTTTTAAGAGGGAGTGCCAGCTTTGGGGGGGGGAAGGTCATGGCTGGGGCAGGAGGGGCTTACTTTGAGCAGCTCCCAGACAGCAGTACAGTGGGGGTGCTAAGGTAGTTTCCTGCCTCTCATGACACTGCAGAACAGGCTGCACCCCAGAAGTAGCCAACAGCAGCTTCTCAGCCAATGGGAGTGTGGAGCTAGTGCACAGGGCAGGGTCAGACAGTAGAGCCCTGTGTGCTCTCGCCGCCGCCTCCTCCTCCTCCTCCCCCCCTCCACACCACACATCTAGAAGCTGGCCCTGTTGCCAGATGCTTCTGGGGCGCAGCGCAGTCTATGGTGCCAGGACAGGCAGGTCGCTGCCTTACTTCCCCCTCTGGTCACCTGATCCCCCTACAGCAAGGAGACCCAGAGCCTGACATTCCACCATTCAGACCTGGGTCACGACCCCCAGTTTGAAAACCCTTGACAAGCAGTAATTTCGCTGACAAGTGAAACAGAATAGACTCCAGTTAAGATTCGATAGATGGAATGGGCTCTGGAGAACTAAGGGAAGAAAAAATAAATTCTTTTTGATTGCTAAGACAGCAAATATTGACTCTATACAAACATGGTAAGAAGCTGCCATTTTTCACACTGACCATAACTTCTCTTTAAAATATCAGTCACAAAATACAAACCTACAAATAGGAACTCTTAGAACCAGCTTAGAAAGGCTTCTACCGCTCTTTATCTGGCAGCTGTGTCACTGAATGTAAGCTGAGCTTTAAATAGCCCATTTCTTGTAACACGCTGCCATGAAAATATCTGATTTCCTTGGCAGATAAGGGTCCTTGCTCCCCAAGCTACCAGAGAGTTAGTGAATGCCACCAACAGTAGTGATGGTGTTTCCTGTCTCCTGTTATGGTTCTTCTAAGCCTCTCGCAACACTCAAGAGGCTGAGTCAAAGTACATCTAAATATTAGGGATTTTCATTTACATTAAGGCTGGTATTCATGAACATTAAGGCAGCTTATACCACTTCACTTTGGTAATGTGAAGGATTCTTCTGTGTAATGTTCCTGTACCCATTCAGGAGTGTTGTGGAAATCAAGAAGTGGAACTGAACAGTCTAGCTGCACCGTTCAACCCAAATAAAATGCAAAATGCAGTTCGGGTTGAACCTCTGTAGCCCAGCATGCTCTAGTCGGCCAACATCTGTAGTCCAGCATGATGTCCACTTATCATGGATGTAGCCAAGTTTCCCGTGGTCCCATAAATTTTGTCTAAAGCCACCAGCTCTCAAAGTTCTGTGCTGTTCTTTAGCTCCAATTTACCGCTAAATGTCTTCTAAGAGCCAAGGAGCAGTGGAAGTGTTGGTGATGCTACTAGACAATATTGACCTTCTGTGGTTCAGCATATTCTCTGGTTCAGCACCAGTCAGGTCCCAAGGATGGCAGAGTAGAGAGGTTGATGGGGGGGCTCATGGGTTATTAGTTGGCTAGGGCAAAGATTATAAAAAACAGTAGCCTAAATTAAGCTATCCTGATCAAGGCTCTTCATCAAATGGGCCAATTTTCAAAAGTATCCCATTGGCTCTCTGACTTTCAGGCACCTATTTTAGGTGCATGGAGCAGAAAGTGGAAGGGCTGCACCAGATTAGGTGGGCAGCAGGGGAGGATTGCCCTTTCACCAGATCAAAAAGGAGCTGAGGAAATGAGGTTCTGGTCTCCTACATCTATTACAACGGGGAGCCAATTCCACTCCTATTCTAGCACCTTTAAACCTTGTACAAGGGGTTTACAGGGAGGTCCTAGCAACAGGCTGGGAATTATGTGGAAAACTTCCCATCTTTCTTCCAATGTGGCCGGACAATACACTCCATAATAAATATAATAAAAATAATAATAAATAATAATAATAATAATATTTATATTTTCTAAAAATAACTCATTACATGTCCACATAAGAAAAGTGAGGACATCTGTTCTCTCTCTCCTCTATCAGTGGTTTCCCAAAAGCCATGTATTGTATCAATGCAAAAACGTGTTTCATGTCAGTTACCAAACCTCCCCTCTCACCCAGCAGTTTCAAAAAATCAAAAACTGTTCCTTTGGGACAGCATTATTTGCATGTTCATAATAAATACTTAACCACACATCTGTGAGGGCTTTCCAATTTTGGTGTGGATCTTTTATGCTTAGTGTGCTAACTTCCAAAAAAAACATTCAGCTTTTCTTGGGTTGAATAAAAGTGAGCTTATCCATTAGTTTCCAAATCATCTTTTAATACCACAAAGGAAGATCATAATGAATCCCTGATTCAAGTGACCAATTTGCCAAGCATTACCTCAAAATTAAAGGGTGCATTGATGAAATGCAAATGTTGATCCTCTATAATTTTATTGTTTTATATTGTTCATGTTCTAAAAACATAACATTCATTTTCTAGTTATACAAACCTTACATATAGGTCAAATAGTATGCCCTGAAAACTCGATTCTTCCACTAAATATTTCTGCTGCAAATAGTGACTTAAGTGAATATGAGAAAAATAGAGACAACTCTTGACATTAATATATATATGGAGAATATTATGTGGGGGGGTGTGCAAATAAAATATAATATTGGGGGAGTGTACATGAAGTTTCTGGAAAACAATTTTAAAAACACTGAAGAAATGATTTACAATTGCATACTCCCTCTTCTGAGGTGGTGTTTCTTTCCTGATTCATCTATCCTGCAATGTCTTCCAGATTGAGGTAAATTAGCTCTGCCATGAGATCTTCTCTCCTTTGGGCCCTCCCTTGTTAGCCTTTCTTTTGAAGCCTCACACCTGCTTTAGGTGATGCAGGGAGAGGCTGACTGGGCCCCCAGGCTCCTGATGACTTTCCCAACTCATATAGGGTTTCTTCACTGTCACAGAATGGAAATCAAGCTCTGTCTAATATGTCCCCACAAAAGATTTCTGTTTTTAATATTGTCTAAACTGTATTCTGAATAAAGACTATATCCTATATACATTTTTGCATGCTGTCCATGCTGGAAAGTAAAACCATATTCCTATGGAGCCTGACAAACACAAACATGCATAAGTATACATGTTTACCTGCCATTCAATTATGAGCCTGTATTTATACATCGTTATGAAATACAGAAAACATGTTTATGCGGTAAGAGTATATATTTAAAATTACAATACGGCAAGAAATGCTAAATGTTAAGGGTCCAAGATTGCAGTGAACTCTGCTGTTTCACACACACACACACACGTTTCTTGAGAAATTAATGCGGAATTGGATAGAATCCTTCTTGGATGACATGAGTAATCCTGAATCTTCAGGCGGTTAGACTAGATGTCCCTTGCAATCCCTACTAACCCTACCATTCTATGAAAACCTGGGAAGTGTAATGAACTTCAAAGACCCACTGAACCATGTGAACTTTTAAAGAGAAGTGGGTTTCTTAGGAAATATTTGGGAAGAGATTAATGCAAATGCCTATGGCCAGCCCCCTCTACTTTAGAAGCTACATCCTGATACCTGTTGTCTATGAATTATCTATTCTGAGATCAACTATTCAGAAGCCATTGCTAAAATGAAAGTGTTGTATAAAGGAGAGGACTAGGCTATTTCTGAGGTGCTTGTTCTGAAGCTACAGCTGTTATGCACTTGTAACAACAAGATAGAATCTCTGGGCAGGGTCTGTAGGACTGTTCATCAGCCACAGCTCCTGTTGGTGTTGGATTATCACTGGTAAGCTTATTGGTGTCCCATGCAGCTTTTTATTCTTTTTAAATGTTTCCTCTGCAGTGCTTCCCCTGTAAGAATAAATGTGCTTGCTTGAAGGGGCTGGTGTTAACTTGATTGTGAGCAATTATGTTATAGCCTCTAAAAACAGAGAGCAAGGATATTCTGCTGAGGGAATCGGCCTTGCTGGGCTCTTCACAGTGTAGGCAGGGAGCTGTGCAGCCTGAAAATATCCCAGTCAGGAAGGAGAGATGTGGGTCTCTTCACAAGAGAAGTGATGGCTAGGAAGCCAAAGCCTATGGGTGAGTGCCCTTGCTTGACCATGGGTAGGCTGGGGAGAGGAGAGGAGAAACATGCCAATGCCCTGAACTATGATAGCAGCTACTGGCCCCTTTCTGACCAAGCCAGCAGTAGCTCATTTCAGTTTGCAAGCGTAGGCAGGATTTGCTGTCTACATTTCATATCTTGTCAGCTGAGCCCATGCCATACACCAGGAATAGGGGATCCTTGTATCCTTCCCCTCTACTCCACCAGCTATCCACATGCCGCCTTTCCATCCCCTCCATTTCTGGGAGGCCTTACAACAACTCCTCCCCATTCCCCCCTCCTCTCAGTAAGGGTTCCCCATTTTCCTCCTTATGCCAGCAGCTGTGTGTGGACCCAATTCTCCCCACAGCCATTGCAGGGTCTCCATCTGCTGTCCTGACTGCTCGTCCCTTCTCTGCCTGCTAGGCACTCTCTGTTGTCCTTCCCGGATATCAGCTGGCAGGGCTTCACATTTTCTAATTCTCTATCAAAAAAATATGGTCCCAGTTACTGATGCCTAGAACACTCTCCAAAACAGGAATTGGTTGCACCCCCACCCAAGTGATGTGCCAGACAGCCAGACAGGGAAGAGACATCACATTTAGTGCAAGGTTTTGGCAAACTCAACCAATAATATTTTCAAACTAGTCCGCTCATACACGTGACACCTAAACTAAGGGTCAACTCAGCAGAATAAAAAACCCCCCACAAACCCAACAATCCCCATCCCAAAACAAGTTTCTCAACCACCACCGCTGGAACTCTTTTCTCAGATGCTTGGGGAAGGGGAATTGGCATCAAGTTTCTTTAAAAGATGTATAAAATAGGAGGCATCAAACATGTTTTATTTTGGTTTGTTTTACCTGGTGGATACAATTTTGTTATTTGATTATCAAATTGTCAATTGGCTAATGTACAGGCCTTTATAGGTTTTATAGAAAGATAAAGTAAAAGCAATAAAATAAAAGCAGCCCTTGCCTACCATATTCACCGGAAATGTGTCCATTTGGGATCTGGGTATTTGGAAAGCCTGCACATCAATTTAGACATTGATGACCAGTGTATCTGTGCATCACAATACTTCTATCAACTTCTGTAAAATCAACTTTGGCTTTTTAAGGAAAGAAGTTCCATGACCATTTTGGTTTCACGCTTCTAAATAAATCTAACTGCAACACTCAGTGCAGATACTATTATAAAAGTAAAATGTAAGGAAGCAAAGTTTAATAGCAAATTATTATGGATATTGGTACTTAAAATTAAAACCTTTACTGACTTTAAGTTAATGTTTCATATCCAATAAAGAACCAAAAATACCTATTGTTCTGATAGATTACCACAGCTGAAACATGAGAAAAGCTTTTAAACACCTTGTTTAATACCTTCATTACATGCAATTAATCCTGAACAGGAAATTAACATAATTTTGTTGAATCCTGCCAAGTACCCTGCTAGATAGAAAGTTGGGATGTCTACACGTGTCCTTTCTAAATAAGTTGCTACGGGCAGGATGCACCAGAAGGAGTATCTTTAGAGTCTCACTTAACTCATTTAATCTGTTGATCTATCTGTCCACACACACACACTAAATACATTTTAGTATGTTTCCAAGAAGCTGATATATTCTAAACGTTTTAACGAATGCATTTTCAAAAGCCTGAAGGACTTGCAGTTTTAAAATTGCAGGGGACACTTCAGACAGGCTTAAACATCTGAATTTAGCCCAGACATTTCTTTCACGAACAAAATGCAGTGACCACATTTCAGCACCCCCAAAGAAAGCTATTAAATTCACCTACAAGTATTAATGCGAATAGAGTTCTGCAGTAGTCACCCACGGAACTGTTTAGGAACAGCTATGCTTGACGCAAACAGAACAGGGAAGGAGTGGGGGAGAAGGCAAATTTAAATTTTAACCTATGAAACATTTTGGCCACCTCTTGCCTTTACCAAAGATATTTCTCCTGAGAATATTTTCATAAGAGACATGTCAAAGTCAGAGGCTAGACCTACTCTATCATTATGATAACCTGCAGCATTGTCATTTGGCATGCGGACTACAGGCCAGATACTGCCTTCTGATAGTGGCATGAAATTTCCATTCATGTGACAAACCTGCATGCATATGAGGGGAAAATATGAGCAGTACAATATTTTTATGACTCTTCTGTTCCAGGTTAAGCTTGGTTATTTGATATGCATCCCAAATATTTCAGTTCATGAAATCAGACTATTTTTACACGGACTTATTTTTATCTTATAGTTGCCTACCTTAATCACCCCTTAATCCCAGAAATGAGATTAGAAACGATGAAACACGCATTATTGAAAAGTTAAGTCATGGTCAGAATACATAATATATTCAATTTTAATAATCAACATTTATAGCACCTTTCATTCTGAACTGTATCAGGCCCTCATTTGAAAAGGCAAATAAAGTACTCAGCATAGTAAGCATGTGAGTAGCCACACTCATTTCAGTGGGAGAATCCATATGATTCTAGGTGCATGGTAAATAATGCTTCAAAACATTAATCACATGTCTTCCCTACTCCTTAAAAATGTCACCCATGAGAAAGGATAGAAGTTCAGCGAAGTCCAGTCAAGACGAAGACAGTTGGGAATGGATAACGAAAGGAAAGCAATGGACTACGTTTAATATGTAATTTAAAATAAATTTCAGTGCCATATTTTTATCTATACAGGTAGTCCCCAAGTTACGCGGATCCGACTTATGTCGGCTCCGCAGTTACGAACAGGGATTTTCTCGCCCCAGAGGACTTGAGCGGCGGGACGCCTGGTCCCACTGCCCGCCTCCTCCGGGGCGAGAAAAGCTGCTCCCCGTTTCCCTGGTCTGCTGCGGGAGCCAGCAGACCAGGGAGACTCTGAGCAAAGCGGCGGAGGACCCGGGACGGACCGTGGCGCTGATCTGGAAGCGCCACGGTCCGGCCCGGGTCCTCCGCCGCTTTGCTCCGCGTCTCCCTGGTCTGCTGGGGGGGGGACGCAGCTAGTGCCCCCCCCCAGCAGACCAGGGAGATGTGGAGCAAAGCCCGGGGCCTGCGGTAGAGCAGGTGGGGCGCTGCCGGTTGGTCCCGCAGCACCGCTCCTTGGCGCTACTGGACCAACACGGCAGCACCCCAGCTGCTCAGCCCCAGGAGTCCTGATTCAGCCACTGCTGATCAGTTTCAGCAGTGGCTGAATCAAGACGCCTGGGGCAGAGCAGCTGGGGTGCTGCTGGGTTGGTCCAGTAGCGCCGAGGAGCGGCCGCGCTACTGGACCAACCCAGCAGCACCCGAGCTGCTCTACCCCAGGCGTCCCCAAGTTAGCCGCTGCTGAAACTGACCAGCGGCTGACTACAGGAAGCCCGAGGCAGAGTTGCTCTGCCCCAGGCTTCCTGGAATCAGCTGCTGATCAGTTTCTGCAGCAGCTGACTTGGGGACGCCTGGGGTTCTTAAGTTGAATCTGTATGTAAGTCAGAACTGGTGTCCAGATTCAGTTCCGACTTACATACAGATTCAACTTAAGAACAAACCTACAGTCCCTATCTTGTACGTAACCCGGGGACTGCCTGTATACAATTGAAAAACAACCACAACATTAAAATGTATATAGATACAATTGAAAAAAAAACATCACAAAAATCTCATACTACTCAGCTTCAGAGTGTTCAAGAATCCAGAAAACAGTACCAGCTAACGACAAGAGCTGAGATTCTTAAAGCCAGCTAGCAAGTACAGTCATCCCCTAACTACTTAAAACTCACAAGGACTTGTGTGGTTAAATCCGCTAGTTGACTTTGAGAATCTCACTCTGGAATTTTTTTTTTACTACTTCCTCTACAACAAATGTAGAGTATTTAACATTATGTTGAGCTACTTTTGTTTCTGTATGACATTCACATGTCAATATAGAAGATGGGCTTCAAGATCTTAATCCCAGTCCAAAATAATTCTTTTCATGGGAATTACATAATCCGTTGCTTAATATGCAATGAGAGCTGTTCCCAAACACAACTTTGCATGAGCTTTCTGGAGACTTATATAAAGCAATACATTGAACCATGGAAAGGAAGGAATTTTTGGAGCCAAGGGTGCGCCAATAAATTCATAATCATTTCCAGGATATATGTACACAGCACGCATGAAAACCTAGACTAATACTGAAGGGTCCACATGAACCTGTTTTTGGTGTACAAATTACTCTCCAAAATTTGTATTCTCTTAGTGAACTTACAAACATGTTACCATAGTCATACATAAAAGTCTCCTAATAGGACACCTGAATCACCAAAAACACGCTTCCTATAAAATTGTATTGACAGTGTTATTTCATCCATTATACGATGTGCTACGTATGTTACACTACACATACATGTGTCAGAGGATTCATAAATGACATTTATTTTTAATTCACATTGTTTTCTATATTCAACTGCCTGAAACAACCTGCTGAGGATACAATGATATTATACGCCCATCCACTAGTGTTCCCTGTAAGCTGGGCACTTGTGCGGCCACTCTAAGGGTGCGTCTCAAAATAAGATATGCACATTGAATTACATCAATTGCATATCTTATTTCAAAATAGTTTGTTTTGAAATAGGGAGCATCCAGACAGCATTTATTTTGAAATAGAGCCCCCTCTCTCTGACTTCTCTTATTCCTCATACAATCAGGGTTGCAGGAGTTGGAGTAAGAAGTTCTCCACCTTGACAGTCCATATCTACACAGCAGGAAGTAATTTCAAAATAGTATCAAAATACTAAGTTATTTCGGAATAGCACTAGTTATTTTGAAATAGTGTGGCAGGGTAGATATACCCTAAGAGATTTCAATGCCGCACAGCTGATTAGCAGCTGGGTTTTGTATTCCTACTGGCAGTACACATTCACACATGCCTCTGTACACATACAAATTATTCCGCACGCGACTGAAAAATTTGCACATTGATTAAAAAATTAGAGGGGCCATTACCATCCATATGGTTAGACATCATGCAGGCATGCTGGTTGGGGCAGGTGAGAAATGTAAATGCTGGCGTCTAAATAGTTGACAACATCCTTTTAACCATTTTATTCAATATTTCAAGTCAACAGTCTCTGCCAGAAGACAATATAAAGTACATTTCTCAGACACTTAGAGATCTAATCAATAAAATTATTTTAAAAATGTGAAAACGCCACCTTTGTATTGGCTTTATTTCCAACTCCTGGTCAATCAGTTCTTATACCACAGGGTTTAGGAAGAGGGAGGGCAGCGGTCATTTATCTCATCCAGATGCACTTTTTTTCCCCAGAAAAAACAACAACAAGATTTACAGTTGAAAACTGGTGGCTGAGGCTGCCTTGCCTACGCCCTTCTGAAATAGCTACTTTGTAGTGAATACATAGCTATGACCAGCTCTTTGTATAGACAAGTCCTTTACCAAGTTATTAGAGGCATGCAATGGGGAAAGGGCTTTGCTCAATAGTATTAGGAGCATCTGCTTCACAAGTAAATCCTGACCTAGGAAAACACAACACAGTAACTGGAAAGACCGTCTGACCGTACAGAGACTATACAATGGTTCCTATATTGTAAGTGATGCTGAATGTGACTCTCCCTTGATTATTTATTGATGGGGAGATTTTCAAAGGCACAAAGGCCAGGCACCTAACTCCCATTTGTGCCTTTGAAAATCTTCCTCTCACCCCTCAATTTATTTAAGCCTGTATTATTAGCTTGAGCGCAGGAACTGCTGTGCTTCCACCGAAATCAATGGGAGCAGCAAGCACGGAGTATCCTCACAAAACCCAGCCACAGAAGACTACAACATGCCTGAATACAAAAGACACATTACATTAAATGCACTGAAATTCAAGCAGAGAGTAGATTGACTTACGGAAACACATATCCCATAGTGGAAATACCCCAGGTACAAGGTAGTCCAAGACTCGAGGCAAAGGTTCCTTTTCTTTGTTTTTGACCAATGAAACCTGGATCGACTACATCAATGTATGAGCGATTTTAACACACATGCCTTAGTTTTGTCCTTCGAGTCCTAAGCTTTGCAGGTTTAGTTAAAGGATGTTGTCTGAACCTAATGCCTCTACTGATTTCTTTTGCAGCTCATAAAATCTTATTTGTTCAACTTTGGAACATAGCATGTTCAGTGATTATAGTGATAACAATTATATTTCATTATTAGAACAATAGATATTAAGATCCTCTGTAATTTTCACATTTTTATCGAAGCCGTGACACAGAGGTCAAAGTTAAGATACTGTATATATTCATTTCAAGATAGCGAATACCCCCAGAACCACACCAATTTACTCTTCACTGACAATGTTAAAAGCAAATGATTTATGCAGATCAATCACCTAGCTCATCAAGTCGTACACTGACAGCCAGCCTTCGTCATTGCTATTTAAAAGGCACTGCTGACAGAAAAGACCGACTCTTTGATTAAGGGCTCTGTCTGGCTAACCTTTTATTTGAAGAATGATTGCTGCTGAGTGACAAATACTTTTCCATTCATTTCAAGGCAAAGATATCGACATTCAAATTCTTGATGTCTACACTGAGCAGATGCTACTGTTGGCAAGTGGCTGGATAGCGACAGCAGGTACACTGCTACTCTGGGGGGCAAAAAAACAGCATCACTGGCTCGAGTTAAAGGCTCTCAACAAGTGAAAGCTACAGATCTCCCAGCCAAATTCTCGCTCTTCAACAGTTATCATCAAAGAACATCTGTTTGTTGTTTCTCCCTAGTCCCCTTCTTGAAAGTGTCCTAGCCTCGCCTTGACCCCACTTTCAGCCGTATTGGATGTTATTACTAAAAATAAAGCCAACTCAGGAGTGAAGCGACCCCTTGCATGAGAAGGGCGTCCTCCCGTCTACAACAATCCCCAAACAACAGCGGGCGGGAAATCCCACAGCAAACGCTGCTGCTTCTGTGCCAATGTGATTTCTGTTGACAGTCATGTAAAATGGAAGCTTCATTTGCAGTATCAAATACAAAAATCAAAGCCAATATGTTTGTTGCTTTAAGCTGATCCCAATGTCAGTTTCTACATTATTGCTTTAGAGAGGAAATAGGGGAAATGAAGGAAGAAAGGTTGACCAAAGAAAATTTCTTAACCAACTCCCTAACGCACTGAAGCCAATAGCTACTTGTTTCATGTTTTGATGGACACTACTTTATTTATACATGTACTCATTGAAAGCAGAGTTTTAATTTTTTCGCAAAATAAAAATGTTTAAAATATTAAGGCATTAAGTCTTATTTTTCATAATCATGGTTATCAAAATTAGCAATACTAAAAAAGCTAGCGATTCCTTTATCTGTATGTATATTATTAAAAATTCACTTAGATACCTATAATTAATGCAGCGTGCTTTGCAAACAATTATTGATGGAGTTTCCTCTCCTTCAGACTTGAAGGCAGTGAAGTTAGACAGAAAATCATCTACTTAAGTGGTTACATTCCCTTTGCCACTGCAGCATTTTTCCTTAAAATGATAGGTCCAATCTAGTTTTACAAGTCCCAGGAAGCCCTGGTTCATTTCAAAAAGACTATTTCCCATTTTTTCTGCTCATCAGCTTAAATCGAGTTCTCTTTTTCATTACTCCAAAACCCTCTTGCCCCAGCCTGAACAAGTTTTTCCCCTTTAGCACATACTGATCTAACCATTAATAACATTAAAATCATCACACAAAACAGTTTTGAAATGACACTGAACATATTCTAGCCCCCTCAGAAATCAAATATCAAGAAAGCCGCAAGCATCACCGCATGACTTATTTCCTAAACGACTGTAATCCAGTTAAGCCAGGCGTGGGGAACATTTTTGGGGGGAGCCACACAAAAATAAGAAGTAGGTAGGTAGGTAGGTAGATACAACACCCCCAAAACAAACACACCCAACCAAAAACCTGAGTGAGAAACTCCTATCTCCTTGCACATCAGAGACTAGGAGCGAGGGGGAGGCTAGTAGATTTTGTGGGCCCCCTTAGGCTATGGGTTGGGGCCCAAAATGAGGAGTTCAGTGTGTGGGAGGGAGCTGCCAGGAAGCACGTTTGGAGTGTAGAGTCTGGGCAGGAGGGAGGGAGGAGGTCTGGGCAGGAGAGGATTGCAGGACGCCAACTCCCTGATGCTGAGGGGGAGCTTCAAGACCCTGGGGCCAAATCCAGGCAAGTTGGAGGTTCAAATCCGGCCCCTGGGCCGTAGGTTCCCCACCCCCGAGTTAAGCAATGGAAGGCAATGCTGGAGAGAAAGGAAGTTCAGGACTGGAGTAAGCCATGACCAGCTATGGCTCCCTTGGCCTTTTCTCCAAATACGATCCACTTTCCCAACCTCTCCTCAATTGCTGGATCCATTAAGGTGAGGGAGGCACATCGTATCAAGAACAAAAACCGTTCTTGGGAGAAAAACAAACACGAAGCACAGAACAGATCCCTGCAAGGAGTCTAAGCTGGTGTGCAGAGACTAAAAGGCTTTCCGTGCTCTTTGCAGGGCGGGCAAAGAATAAGAGAGAAAAACATTATTACTAGAAATTATATTTAAATCCAAGTATTCTCTGAATACCCACATAGACAAAAGATGCAATGAACACATATTTGAATGGTACCCTTTGATTACCCTGTTAATACTTTGTTGCTCATCTTCTCCGAGGCTTATCTAACCAAAAAATATGGTATCTCCTTTAAGGATAACTTACACAAGCAAAAGACAAAAAGAAACCACAAAGAGGCAGCCAGTCTGCCTGGTAGAGAACTCTGAAAAGTGCCTTGCAATTCTGAACAAGGTACAGTAACCAGAACTGCCTTAATTCCCTTGCCCAAGAAGGAAAAACAGAGATTGTCTAATACAGCATTCCATTAAATTTAGCGTGTTTAAATGTGCAATCAATTATGAAACATTTTGCCTTGGTAATGCAACAAATAAAGAAATGCAGTACTGGAAATCTTTGTGTTTGTTTACCATTATTTAATAAACTACTTGATCATTATTCTGCACTGGCACTTTTCCATTTCATATAAAGAGTAATCTGTGATTGAACTCTAGGGCTGTCATTGTAAATCAAAAGGAAAAAGTGCTTTTAGGTTATTGTTAGCTCCCCTGCATGCTCTAGTAATACCATTCTTTTCCTTAAGCATCTTTGAATGAACTGTTTGAATATGTTTACTCTTTCATCTTTACAGCTTTGAAACCTCAGACTTCGTATCTGATCTACAACAAAGCAATAAGGACTGCAAAGGTTGACAGCATGGACATAATTAAAGACTACCATCAATAAACTGCCATGTTGAACAATACTGTCTTATAATGCACTCCAAACTCGACTGTTTACATTTCAAACTATTTTACTGAACAGTTTGAACAGGTGCAGTTTGGATGGTTTTCATAGAAGATTTGCAAAACAGATGTGAACTTTCTTAATTCATGGGGTAATATACATATACTCGCTCACTCTTTACCAGTAGATTCCTATTAATTTACACCTGGGAAATGTAATGTGTAGTACATAAGGTTGTGAACATTTCATTGATATTTTATTAGTATTATAACAAAACAGGAAGCCAAGAATCTAAGGGCAAACAAATCAGTAAATTGTATTAAGGATTGGGCAGTTTTATGCTGTTGTACAGTATATTATGAAAATAGCACTGGCATTATCTGGAGTTTTGTGTTTTCTAATTTTCCATTATTATGACAACGTGAAGATTGAGACCAACTTCAAAAAATCCTCGTTATTTGTTATGATTAATAAAATTAACCCTCCTTCCTTGCATGCTTGAATAAAATGATGATCTCAAGCACAGTGAAATATTATTCAGCAAATGACATATGATGTCCAGTATAGCAGAAAAGAATTGAACTTAAATCACAACACAACAATGCTTTTGCAGGAAAAGGGTGCTAAGCAATGCTTAACCTTTATCAAAAGTACAAGCTCTTGTAGAGGGTATACGAGAGAGAAACTTGCCACACAAAAACTAGAAAGGACTCTAAGCATGTGAGTGGTTAGCACCAATGTAGCATTTTTCTCCCTCAATTTTCAGTGCATACTACTGAAATTGATAGTCCAAGTTCTGAATTGCAGTATCTGCTCAAAACCTGCAAGACTTATTTGTACTGCTTCTCACTGTATGTTTTTAACTTCTCTTTGCTTTAGTGGAATTAGTGTACAAGGCAAGCATTAAAAAGGAAAATACCTGCATTAGATTTAAGGACTATTTGCACTAGTTAGTAAATACTATTCTAGTGAATGGGATTAGATACAGAGTATTTCCTGAGATAGATCAGTGGTGGATAACACAAGCACTAGTAAAGTGCATATTATCAAGAAATAGAAAAAAAACCCAGATCAAATACAATAAAATTGACACAGTTTTAGGGCTTTAGAAAATTTTCTTCCAAAACATTAATGTTCTGCCCTTTTGATTTGGTGCAAAATTAAAAAAAAAATGTCTAGTGATTTTAGGTGCCTTGGATTTTGAGTGTTCAACCAGACAATCTGTGACATGGCCTCATTTTTCGGTGTCTGGCTGTCTTAAGGATCTGAAAGTCATGCCCCTTTAAAGTGCTTCTAAATTAGACTCTCAGAACTACCTTTCACCAATTATTAGAATTCATTTTCATATAACTGTGCTCTCAGATAGTCAGAAAACTAAATATACTAATTTTACTCTATATTAGTACGTTTCCATACTGCAGATACTTGGAGCCCTGAGCAACTGTTCAAAACTAGTACTTCTAATAAGAACAACATTTTTGAAAGAAGATTGTGTGCATGAGTGGTAATTCACCAGTAAAACATAATTAACCAAAAATTGATCACTTCTCTTCAGAGGTCAAAACCACAGCAGTAATATACTGTATAACTATCCTCTTCATAGGTTTCCGAGTTAAGATCCTTGCTATTCAGATTTTATAAGGTCGAATTTAAAGCCAATGTAAAATTTCAGGAGTAGAAAGTAAATATTATTGCTTACAGCTGTTTTATTTATGTTGGGACTTCAGCAGTATTGAATTAGAACAGCTAAGGGTTTTTTTTCCTTATTTTAAAAGAAATTAGAGGAAAAAAAAGATGAATTTTTCACTTTTTGCCCCATGTTCTTTTACCAGCTAGAAACCTAGCTGAATTTTTTTTCCAGATTTAAAAATTCCAATTTCAATTTTTTGAGAGGAAAAAGTAGACTGGAGGATATGTTTTTGTTTTGTTAAGTTCCACTAACTTTTCTCCCACTTTAATTCCACTAATTAAGCTAAGGGAAGGATTCCTAATATTACACTAACATGAGCGAAGCTTCAGATTCTTGGCAGGAGGTAATTAGAACTGTTGGATGGCATGAATTTATGAAGTGCCTTCTTTGAACCAGTAAACGTTTTCCTTGAAAAATCTGCTAAGACTGCACTTCTGAGAATTTTATTTCTTAGCGCTTACTTGTCATTTTCTTTGTCAGGTTGTCTTACTATTTTCAGACTGACAGCATCAAATAAACAATAGGATAGAAAGGTACAGAAATGTTGATCACTGGTTTACTTTTTGAATTATGAACTATACAGAATGCATATCAGTTACATTATTACAATATGCCATATGCCTGCAATATTCCTTTGCTATCTCTGTAAGGTAAGTTATTCTTCATTTTTCTCAACTTGGTCTATGTAACGTAATTTGAAACATGTAATAATCTGTCATATTCACTAATTTCCTGGCAGTTATTTCTAAAATAAAACAACATTATTTGCTCTTTGCATTAAGTAAACAGTAATAAAAAATAAATTGGTATAAAATCACCAACAGTTCAGAACATTAGACATTATACATGCTAAGAGAAAATGTACTAACCTGACCAAGAGCTCTCATTTAATTTAAAAATTCTACCTTTCACCTCCAAAGAAAGAACATAAAAGGAGCATAGAGAGGAAATAACTCTTCAATATTTTTAAAAGATTGGGAAAACTATTATTTATTGCTCATAAAAATCTATTTAAAACTTTCAATGTTGGTAAGGCACATAAAAAAATTGGGTTCAGTCTTGAAGTTAAAGGTAAAAGTTGATTATTGGAAAAGTGTTTTGTTTTAATTGGTTGTTTTAACCAGAGTACTGGCAAACTTTGTAACAGTACGATTTATGCACTAGGGGCCCTATTCAACTCCCAGTGAAGTCAATGGAAAGACTTCATTGGCATTTGGATGAAACCACAGAATGCTAGCCCAAGAGTCTATAGCAATCAATAGCATAAAAGAAAAGATTCATTTCTTCCCAGTTTCCTAAGGTCTTACTCATTTCCAGTTTCAGATACAGCAGGGCCAACAGACACCAAAATTTCAGATATAGAAGGGCCGACAGCTACCATGAGCCTCGGGCAAAGTGGGGCGGGGACGGTTTCACGCAAGAATTGCAGCAGTTGGTATTTCTAGGATACGAACAAAAAATATGCCAAGTAAAACACAGATTTAAACAAGAAGAATGTTTTGCATGTTCTCCAAATATAGGAGCCTTCTGTCTTTTTACACCAAAGTAAGATGATCTACCAAGTATCAAAAGGAAACATTTTGACTTTCTGATCCTAGGACCATTCAGTAGTAAAGTAAGTTTCCTGCACAATAGGAAAAGTCCTACTTGAATTTAAGCATCCACTCAAACCAGTCGCAGTTTGGGGAAACTCTATATGCCAGCTAGCTGTGAAAAGTAATTGCCCATAACTCGGATGAGTTTCATGTGGATTGGACAAGCTATAGATACTAGAACTTTTGAGTGACAGTCTAATACCTAATGTTTTAGACCGTAAACATTAATCTGATGACAACAAATGAGGTGATCTTTCATATTCTGAATCTTTACAGCTCCATCCAGCATTCTCCTCACTGGTCCAAGAAAGACCTTCATTCCATTCAGCAATCTGCCTGACTCTTTAGGATTACCACAATTTACACTAATGCTAATCTTTGTCTATTCCCTTGCTCTAAATTATTTGTATGTGCTCATGCTGTGCCTATAACGTCTTTTTACAACATCTACCCATCTTATCTGTCATAATCGGTTCGTCCGTGAAGATGACAGGAGCTCATCTTCCAAGGAGGTCAAGGTGAGGGTCATAGCTGTATTATTAGAACAGATTATTTTTAAAAAGGAAGAAATAATTAAATGAAGGCTTCTTCTGTTGAACCGTATAGTCATTTTATTAACAATTCGTTTCACCGTCCTGGGTAACACAAGAAAGTAGCACAGAATAATAAATTTGATGGAAAAGACCCATTAGTTATTCCCTTCAATTCTCCAGCCACTGCAGTATTGATCTGCCAATTATATTGGCCAGTGATTTGTCCAGTTCAGTTGTAAATATCTCAATTAACGAGGCTTCCATTTTCCATTGGAAGATTGCACAGGAGTCTCATAGATCTTTTCTCCCTTTTGATTATTCATCCTAAATTCACAGTTTTATTTTCAACCCATCACTCTTTGTTTTGAACATGGGGAGCTAGGCTGAACAATTTCTTCACTCCATGATGTTTACAATGGCCGTCTGATAATTGTGCTTGTAAATAGCATTTAGAGAAAGTGCCAGTCACAAACAGAATTATCAGTTTAAAAAAAAAGGGCTGCCATCAATGTTCCAGCTGAAACTTTCCCAAACAAAGATTGCACACATTTCACCGTCTCAAGCTATATATTCAGTTATATAAAACTTTTAATTGAACAACATCTACTAGTTGAAGATAAAAAATAAGCTAGCAATAAAGAGTAATTCACAAAAAGTTTCAGTATCATTTTAAAATTCTAACTGAATGTTACTTAATCTTTTGCACAAAATATTCTGTGATGCAAAATATCCCGCAATGTTTAAAAAAAAAAATTAACCTCCTAATAAGCCTAGGCCAAAATAAGTATGCATATCAGCATCTGCAAGTATAAAGAACAGACATTTTAGCAGAACAGAATTATGGCTATCACCGCAATTTGTGGATAAATTATTAGGTTTATTACTACAAAAGTAGTTTGACTAGAAGTGTTCCAGCTGTTATATCTGATCACCAGAACACGGCCAATTTTGTCCGCCAGATAGTCCTTTTGTGCATTGGGAACTTGTTGCAATTAAGGGATTTGCTCACTTCTTTATAATTCTGTGATTTACAACGTTTTCTTATAAGTAACAGCCCAATTGGGTGTATCACATTCAGCTCCTTTTTATTCAATTTTGCTGCATACTGCGCCTACTGCTACCAGCAAATAATTTTTGCACTGGAATCTCAGTTTTGTGCCTTTCCCTGTGATGGTTGCAATTAGAATACTAAATCACTAAGTTTGAGGAAAAAATAATGGCTGGAAAAAACCATAATATGTTTTAGCAGACTTCAGTTTAATGGTACACTTCTGCTACAATAATTCCTTAATACTTTCAGAAAGGCATTTACAATTCCAGCCTATGCTATGTAAAATGGTTTATTGAAAAAGAACAATCAGGTTTTGAATTACCAGCATTTTCAGTTGAACTGAATAATTACTAACTAACTAAGATACTCAAAAACAAACACAATATTTGTAGAAAAAGAACAGAGAAGAATTAAACACTTAATCTAATAAAAGTCACTCTGGTCATTAAAATAGTCACAACCATATATACCCAAGGATACAATTTAAAAAAAATGAACACATATGAAAAGGACAAATCACATTTCAGAACAGAAGGGGGATGCGGGGGGGGGGGGGGGGGGGAGGGGAAGGAAGGTGAATGCCAGTGAGTTAATGATATTAGAGGTGGGGAAGGGTAGATGTCTGTGTTTGATTTGAGGAAGTGGGTCTGGCCCACGAAAGCTCATCATCTAATAAACCATCTTGTTAGTCTTTAAAGTGCTACATAGTCCTGTATTTTGTTTCAGCTACACCAGACTAACACGGCTACATTTCTATCTCTGGTCATTAACACACACAATTATATAAATGTATTCTAATTACTTTACACTTAATCAGTTCCTTTCATCCCAAAGTTCTTTCCATATTTTAAAAACGAAAGTACATGACTAATATATGGAGATCTACCTCTCTCAGGGCATGTCTACACTGCCCCCCTAGTTTGAACTAGGGAGGCTAATGTAGGGATTCGAAGTTGCAAATCAAGCCCGGGATTTAAATATCCCATGCTTGATTTGCGTCTTCCTGGCCGATCGCCATTTTTGAAATTTACAAGTCCGGACTAACTGCCCGTGTCTACATGCGGCAGGGACCCGGTATTTCGAATTAAAGTCCCTAAATTGAACTGTTAAACCTCCTTGCAGGGAGGTTTAAAAGGTGTTCGAAATACCGGGTCCCTGCCGCGTGTAGATGCAGGCAGTTAGTTCGGACTTGTAAATTTCAAAAATGGCGACTGGCTGGGAAGATGCAAATCAAGCGTGGGATATTTAAATCCCGGGCTTAATTTGCAACTTCGAATCCCTACATTAGCCTCCCTAGTTCGAACTAGGGGGCTAGTGTAGACATGCCCTCAGAGAACTGGAAAGGACCTTGAGAAGTCATCAAGTCCAGTCTCCTGCCCTGGAAGTAAAGACTATTATATCTAAGTGAATGTACTAAAGGAATTTAAGTAGTTATAAGGAACTTGTCTATAGCATACTTGGCTGGGCCTCTCACTCTAACATGTGGGTGTTTTTGCAACAACACTGAATATTTCAGGTAAGCACATATAATTAGCCTCTCAGCGCTACATCAAGACAGCACATTAAAAAACACAGCAATGCACCACCACCACCTAGGCAGAAAACTGATTCATATGGAAGCCCTCTCCCAGGGCTGAGTCTCTTCACTAGAGCTTAGTGAGTCTAGCTCCAGACCCTCCAAAAGACGCAGTACCTCTGGCAAAAAGGGCAGGGCTCACGCAGGGCACACAATCTTGGGGGTGACAATGGCAATTTAAAGGACCCAGGGCTCCAGACATTGCCGCTGCCATGGAAGTGGCAGCCAGGGCCGCATTATGACTTCCGTGGGCCCTAGGCACTTTTGCCTTCATGGGCCCCTTCCTACATATTAAAAAAAAAAATACATTAAAATTATTTTTGATATAGCTTTAAATACTTTAACATTTTTTTTTCTGTTTTAGGCAAAATTTAATAGATTTTCGTGGGCCCTAAAAGTTTCATTTTTTTCTGATATGAGAAAAAAAATTAAAACATTTTCTTCGACCCTAAAAGTTCATTTTTTTTCTTCTGATTTTAAAAGAAATTAAAACATTTTCGTGGCTCCTAAAAGTATCGTGGGACCTAGGCACTGTGCCTACTGTGCTTAAGGGATAAGTTGGCCGTTTAAATCGCTAAGCCCCGGGGCAGCTGCACCTCCTCCACCCCATGCCATCGACAGCCATGCCCTCACCAATATACCATTACATAGTCACTTCCAGCTGAACTTTCGGTTTTTCCTGGTGGTGCCTTCAAAGCACTAACTAAGCCGAATCCTGCTTAGCTTGTGACAGGATCTCAGCACCAGGTGCTGTGGCAGACAAATTTATAGCCAATTTACAGTAACTATGAGCTCTCGCATTCCAACATAGCGGAGAAGGGAACATCCCTCATAAGAAAAGACAAGTGATTTGGCACCACAGAGCCAAGAATGTCATTTGGAAGAATAGTCCCACTGACTATAATACACTGCACTCTCGTACAGCCATGCCCCTCATCTTTCTACAATCCTGTGGCTACAGGATTTATTATGGATGATAGAATTTTTAAAACCATACACACAAAGTATATATGCAGCTAGTATTTAAGTAACACTGTCTACATGTACAGGCAAGTAAAATATGTAAAACTTCTGTATTTTTAATCTACAATATTATGAACAATTACAAGCTATGATGGCACTAGAAAAGCCAACAGCAGAGCCAAGAACAATCCTTGTGCAAAACACACAAACTATCAGGACTAATATAAACTGTGCCTTGTAATCTAGCAACACAGTAAAAATCTTTATTTAACAGATATTCCACAAATCATAATGGTACTGTAAAGCACTTTTTTTTTTTTTTGCCTACTGCACATCTCTGTACATATACATGGCAGCAAAATGGACAAATATACTACCAATAGCAATGCTGGGTGCAGCAGAATATTCACCATTTTGATAGATGAGCATAACTATTTCTGATCAGTTCTAAGAAACTGAGTTTATCAATGTGTCTCCCCTCTGGTCCAGGGCTTTTTCAAGCTGCCCCATTCCCCCATACACTGCAATATCCCCAAGTAACTTGACAGCCTAAACAGGCCAGCATCCAGTGTATTACCTGCAGTTATGGGTCACTGACTAGCTCTTTATAACCCAAGATATGAGAGAGAGAGAGAGAGAGAGAGAGAGAGAGAGAGAGAGACTGACCAATTTCCTGAGGTGGAAAGAATACAGCGCAGACATTCAAAAACAATCAAAGAACCTACATGCAAGCTAACCATTTTACTCAAGGTCATCCCAGCTCCAGCCTCGGGCTTTGTAGGTGTCAGTCCTTCAGAACCCACAGCTGGGTTTTCCCAATGGGCATAAGTTCATAATTGTCCCAGGATAAGAACAAGAATGCCCTTGTTTAGTACAGTCCTCATAAAACAAATTGGGCCTTCCATTTTGGCTCGACATAAGAAGCGATCAGCAGAAAATGGCTCGCAACCTCAGGGCACAGTTCAAAGGCTGAATTTTTGTATCATCTCAGAGGGGGAACTTGTATTCACCACCTTCCCAACTGGTCACACTGCATGCGTTTTATTCCAGAGGCCCTTTCCTGTTTGGCACAGTGTTCATTATAGTCCTTTCAACACCCGAGTCTCACACAGCTCTCCTTCCTCGAGCAAGGTCCTCCCTAGGATTTATAAGGCCCAGTACTATTAAACTGGTGCCCCACGTCCGAAGGCAGCTGGGGGAAGAGAGGTTTTTTGAGAGATGCTATTTTATAATCTTCAGAAACGCACTCATGAAATTAGTTTTAAATTTGTTTTCAGGTAAGTCCTGTAAATTCAGAAACCAACAGCATATACGTGCAGTCCAGATGTCTCAGAGGGCTGGCTCTCCAAACTCCATCTCTTCCACCTAAGACCAAGCCCCTTCCATGGCAGTGAGCCCCTACCCCCCCACCCCCATCCCATACCAAAGTTGTCGCTCTTCCTCTCCTTCCCCCCTGTGTCCTGGTAATTTAAAAGGGCCCGGGGGAGGGGAGGGTGGGGAGTTGTCATGGCTGTAGTGCATTTGCCTGCTCTAGGGAAAGCATCTCTTGATTCAAATATGCTTTTGATATACTCCAGGCAGTTTCAGGGGTGACCTACTGGGGACCCCAGAAGCTAAATATGGCATATCAAGTGGGTCTTTGAATCGAGAGGGGCTGCTGAAACTTTTCCCCAACAGATAGGCTGGGACGAGAGGGGAATGCACTGTGGCAGTCCTGGGGCTCCTCTGAGCAGGTGGGGGATGAGTCTGGTTCAACCCAGGGGACTTGTGGTGGGGGAGGGTGTGCTTGGGGTCCCACCCAAAGGAAGAGTCGGAGGCCCATTGATTGTTCTGCCCTGGGGCCCAGAAAAGCTGTCGTTGGGCCTGACCATTTATTTGACAGCCTAACAAGTGTGGGTATGTAAAAAGGGAGGGTGGATAGACAATGTTGAACTGTTTTCCCTTATAAAGCACCACCCAGAAAACCCAACATAGTCATGGGTCACCTACTGGCCCAGGGTAAGCATTGTCAACTAATCCGACGTTGGAATATCATCATTTTCATTTCCACCAGAGGCTCTGAAGATAAATTAAGATCCAGCCTCATAACAGTCCTGAATGTTAAGTAGAACCCTCCCCATTTCACAGACCTGAAGAAATACACAGGTGAAGTGACTTGCCCAAAGGTCACACAGCCAGTCATTGGGACAGCAACAAACAACACAGAGAATGCCCACCTCCCATGAGTGTAATTCCATTGATTCTGCACTGTAGCCTGCTGCCATGAAACGCTTCATCTGGGCTCTTTTGCTACAGTTGTTCTAACTGATGTTGCCTGACTTCACCTGTGTCTGATATAAACTCTGCCTGTCTTATCCAGACGAAGAAACAAATCTTCCATTTTTGGCTTTGGGTGCAATGACCGCAGATGTGTCATTCTGCTTTTTTTTTTTTTTAAATAAAGAGACTACTAAACACACACAAACTTTGATACTGTCTAGAATGAAAGGCCGTCTGTGCCCCATGTAATATGCTTCAGTAGGTGTCTGCCCCAATGCACGTAGAATGAATATGTAAAATTGTATAGATTATGGTGATCTCCATGGAGAAGGAATAATGAACAGCTAGAGGCACTTGTTATCTGTACTACAGCACTGAAGAAAATTTGATGCAGACATTGGCTCCGAAATGCAGAAGAATTTTAGGAGTCCATTCATCAAGAAGTCTGCAGAGACTTCATAGCTTCCACTGGCACTAATGGGCAACACCGGGTAAAACCACAATTTTAAACTATGAAAAATCTGTAACAGACCTCAAGAATTAGGTCTAGAAGATACTAAACTGAGAACATCTGATTTTTGGTATCCAGTCTCAATTGGAGGCTGTGTGACATTTACAGAGAATCACCACACTAGCTTGGTTTATTGGGTTTAGTCATTCAAATGGAGTAGTCTTGGCAGCCTTAGCAGACTTTCTTGTCCAGACTGGTAAGCCTTATATTTCACCTAAAGAGTTTGTTTATTCTCCACAAAGGAACTCTGATGCTTTCGTTACTGCTCGAGGCCTACTGTCGGATATGCTCATCTACTACACCCCCTATGTGGCTAGGTAGCCATAAGTAATGTGAGCCATACTGATTTTATCTAGGGCTAGCAGAGCAGCTACACCCATTTTATGGTAGTGAAAGAGGAACATGATTATGGACAGAGGACTGACTTGGACAGGATACTTTCCTTCCTGTCCTTCCTGACCTCGTGCCTTTGCCATTTTCTCAATCTACTTTCCAAAACATTTCAGGAGGAGGAACTGTCTTTTATTCTATGTTTCTACAGTCCCCATTCTACAGGAATGGGTCCAATTCTTTGTTAAAGCCTATAGACACTAATACAAACAGCATCTGATCACAATCCAGTCTACATTACCCTGGTGCCCTGTATCCGCTCACACTAGCCAACAAATTCAGTGCACAGAGTTGGCTAAAGGAGTGTTTCCCATCTCAAAATGTGAGAACTTATCATAAATTAACTAGTCTTCCTTTAGAGAACAGAAAGATTTCTCTACATCGTTTATTTTATTTCGGGATATAGTGGGTGTAGGGAGCAGTAGGCTCTGCTGACACAGACTCTGTCCCTGCCAAAACAGCACACAAGGTTTTCAGGCCTAAATTAAGAAAGGGAATTTGTTGATACTTACACTGTTAACGCTGGAGCAAGGACTGTCATCTTGGTGTACATTTGTACAGAGCCTAGAACAACAAGGCCCTAGTTGATTACTTGGATTCCTAAATGCTACCCCAGCACAAACAGATAACTATCCTCCCATTTAGAAAATGTATTCCATGCCAAGTCTGTCATTAAGTATCAGTGTGAAATCTTATTGCTATGTAATCAAGAAAAGTGGTATTATAGAACAAATGATAATCTATCAACAGTTTTTTGGGAGCTCCTCCGACCACCCACCTACTGTTTTAGTAACAGTTTCAAGTTTTTTTTCCCCCTGCGTATTTCAGTTATTCTAAAAGGCGATTTGCACGCACAGCTCTCACTGGGAAACGGCAATCATCACTGTCTGTAAAGAATTCTAATTGCATGCTCCAAAAGAAATGAAACATACTGCAGGAGATTTTTGGGGAGGGGAGGAGAGGGAGGTAACTTTCTAATGTCTTATTTTGGAATTCAAGTACCTTCCAAATTGTGGTAAATGGATTAATCTCTGAAAATGCATGACTCACTTGAAAATGAAATGTGATCTGCATGAATATGGAAAAGAATACTAATAGTTACTCAGAAATGACAAATGCATCAATCAGAAATGACAAAAACAACATAGGAGCATAAAAAAGTAATTAGGCAAAACCAAATGTAGTATTCAGAATACACTGTTCAGTTGAAAGCTAAATGCAAATCATTTTTTAAAAAAAATCTGCACATGCAATGTGTTAGCTTGCCCATTTAAGGTGCAGTTCATCCTCAAAAAAAAATAAAATAAAATACGTAGCTGGTTGTCTAAAGGTACATAGCTTAAAGGTAAATATAGCTCATGTCTAAGCAATATAGCTATGTAGCTTAAAGTAAATTGCAGCTTAGGACTTGATGTTAGATGTAGTTCTCATCCCAGTGAAGTCAGTGGGAGTTTTGCCATTGACTTTAGCTAGGATTTCATCTACTGAAAGATACTGATGACACATTTATGTGATCCAGAATTGCCTAACGCTTTCCTCCTTTTGGGGATTTTCTACTTTTCCTTTTTAAATAACAATCTTACTCTGATTTTGACATAAAAACAATGACCATAACCCTGGCACATACTAATTCACTATAATCCTGGTATCCTTGGGGGGGGGGGGGGGGGGCGGGGGAGAGAGGAGAAATCACTCTGAAGAACCACAACAGTTTAAAAAAATACACAAACCAAAAATACAAAAATCCGCAAACTAACCAAAATAAAAACTAAAATAAAACAAAACACCTGCATAGACTAAAAGAGTAAATCAGACCATAGATGTAGCAAGTTCAGGTGCAATTATATCTAGGCAGAGAGAAGAAGTGCACCAAGGGTATGTCTAGACTACAGGCTTTTGTCGACTGAAGTTTTGTCGACAGATACTGTCGACAAAGCTTCTGTCGACAAAGAGCGTCTAGACTACATCCAGTTCTGTCAACAAAGCAAGCTGCTTTGTCGACAAAACCCTGTAGTCTAGACACAACCCTACATGCAATAACACCTTCTGTCGACAGAACTCTGTCGACAGAAGGCGTTATGCCTCGTAAAATGAGGTTTACCAGCGTCGACAAAACTGCTGAGTTCTGTCGACGTTATGTCAACAGAACTCAGCGGTAGTGTAGACACAGGTATAGTTTTGTCGACAAAAGTCCACTTTTGTCAACAAAACTCTGTAGTCTAGACACACCCCAAGTGACAAATGAATGACTGCAATCCCATTGGGAAATCTTCCACAATTTGATCTGAGGAAGTGGGTCTGGCCCATGAAAGCTCATCACCTAATAAACCATCTTGTTAGTCTTTAAAGTGCTACATAGTCCTGGTTTTTGTTTCAACTAGACTAGACTAACACGGCTACATCTCCATTACTATTGGGAAATACCTATTTATACACACGCATTTCAGTTGGTGCTTACTTCATGTTTCTGTATACATTTTACTGGGTTCCCTCCCACAATTATAAAAAAGTTGGCAGAAAAAGCTCAAAAAAGTTCATTGTAATTTCCAAATTTCAAAGCTTATTTTCAAGAAAACGTGTGCAAAGATTACATCACTGACTCAATTCTATCTAATTTATATACTTTTATGTTGACACAGCTCAAACATTTATCAGAATGTGACCTCTTGCTGTTAAGTAATACAGCTATGTATAATTTACACAAGTCCTCCCAAATAAGTGCACAACAAGATTTTATACTGCACTACACCACATAATTTACTCGTCACACGAGAGAAAAACACTATTCTAGAAAAGTTGTAGGGTTTCATGGGCAGAGGGGAGGTTATATAATTTGCATGCACAGACATGTAATCTGGCTAGCATGCACCTCACTGCACAAGGCACAATGAAAAAGTATGGCTCTAATCTCGCATTCCCTTCATTACAAAAATTATTTTATGTACGATATATTGGAATCAAAGGTTACAGAAGCAAGCTAGGGGTTTCCCCTCTTCCCAAAAAGCCCATTTCTGGCCTTTTAACATATTAGGACATTTGATTTAAGACCCTAGTGAAACCTAAATTTTGCCCATCATAAGCCACAGGCATGCTTATGGGGGGGGAGCAGGGGATGGATTCCCCTTTGGGGACAATGGGACCAACATCTGGCAGGCTTGCAATTGTTTGAAGAAATGTCTAGTCTTGGAACATTAGAGCTAGTTCTAGGCAGACCATTCTAGCCCATTGATGTGAGGCAATAAAATGGTCCTCAAGAGATTTAAATTCAATTTTAACTTCAGCCACAGAGGTCCTAACCTTGGGCAAGTCGCTTAATTTTTCTACATTTCAGACACCATGTTCTGCTTATGTGTATGTCTAAACTACATTTTTTTTGAAAGAGGATATGCAAATTCCTGTGGCTTTACATGTCTTCTTCCACTCTCACTTTCGAAAGAAGAACTTTTGGAAGTGAAAGTAGTCTGGATGCAGTTTTTTTGGGGAAAAAACCCTTCCCCCCGTTCCCCCCCATTAAAAAAGGCGTAAATCTCATTTTTAAAAGAAGAGCTTTTTTTGAAAAAGGGGGTTTTCCCCAAAAAAAACACGCATCCAGACTTTTCACTTTTGAGAGATCTTCATTTGAAAGTGAGATCGGAAGAAGATATGCAAATTCCTGCAGAATTTGCATATCCTCTTTCAAAAACAGAACATAGTCTAGACATAGCCTAAACGTTGTATCCCTCTCACTATTAGATCAGGGACTGTTTCTTCCTTTGTGCATATACAATGCAGTGCATAATGGAGTCCTGTTGTCAATTACATTATGGTAGCCCAGACGACGCAAACAGTAGTTCCATAATTTACGACATGGCTACCAATGAAGTAGCGGTGGCAACAGACAGAGGAGTGTCTGAGAGGATACAGGGTCTTCTTTTCTCAATGTTGCCAACACTTACGATTTCACTTTGAGCTCATAACTGGAATTTAACGTAAAGCCCCTTCTCCCAGGCGAACATGAATCTCAATGTGTGTATGCATGCATGCGCTCAACCTTTGGGACTGTGAAGAAAATCCTGAAAATGGGAGGGAATGAACTCTACAGTCTCAGAAACCAGAAGCCAAGTAAAAAGAACCCAGAAGTAAATGAGAGTGATTTTTAAGCCAATGAGGATTTTGGGGGCCTGCTTGAATGTTTAAGACTGTCAGTACTGTAAAGTTCTTTAATTCCATGTGAATGAGTGATGCCAGGAACTGCAGATAAAGAACAGTTACCTGACCCGTCATGCCCTTTTCCCATTTGTATTTAAAATGACTAGCTCTGTGGCATAATGCAACTCCTCAATACATAGCATTTGGAGAGCCTTAAGCAAGAGCAGGGACAGAATTAATAAGTACTATTCTTTCATTATAGAACATAATCTGCTCACATGGGGTATAATTTATCTATTTGTGTATTTACTTAAATTGGGAGAGTCCAATAAAATATTATAAATATTAGAAGCAAAATTGAATGATCTGAAATTCTTCTTTGCAAAACAAAGAGATGACCAGCCAATTGTGGCTCTGTTGTGTTTTGACTGATGCTAACTTGTGGAACTAAATGAAAATAGTTAAACATGTAGATTTATTTTATTCTATTTAAAACATTATTTGCTTTAACAAAAAAAGCACCCTCAAGATTGCCAGAACATAAGGGAAAAAAGCTGACTATACGATCAAAAGCCCAAAGGATCCAATTTCTTCGTAAAGTACCTGATGGACATTGTGACAACCTGATTACCTTCCACCACCAATTTTTAGAACACGTGAAAAATACTGTATGCGGCTTGCTCGTATGTGGTCCAAGATGACTCATAAATCTTCCTTTATCTCCTTGTGGTGTTAGCAGAAAAGGATGAGTTGCTTTTTTCCATCTCATTCACATGTCTATCTGTCTGTTACCCGTGCCCTTGAGCAAAGATTACTGATGCCCTGCCTTTGATATATGACACATCACATGCAGCAGCTTTTCATCAAGTGAATTAACCTGGAAAAATGCTAACCTACCTGCCAGTTGCTTCCAAACTTTCCACAATTCCTTTGTGTACTCCCTCCCTGACAAACAGCACGCAAGGCATGCCAGAACAAGATTACCAAACACAGCAAATTACAGTATCTATGCAACAGCATTATGAAATAATTTGCTGAAGTATGCCGCAAAATATTTACTGTCATAAACTATTCAAATTTTACAATACCCTGCTAACCTTATTCATAATCTGAAATGCATATATGCTTAAAATAAAGGAAGCATCAGCATGCTTAGATGTCCCCTGATTATTTGCAGAGACACATAAGATGATTGCAATCGGTGTAATGTATTTTGATATGGTTACAGAAACAATCTGAAATGCTAATCAATATGGCATGATTAGTCCGAATGCTGTATATTCTACCTGTGCTTTTCCTTAGAATGTACAATATGCAAATATGTTCCAAAAGTTTTCACAAGTATTAAACCTTATTCCAAGGACTGCATTACTTGATGCTGTCTTTTATATATGAGAAACAGAAACAATTGCAATTTTGCTTTCCTCACTGCTTCCCGCCCCCCTCCAGGCACGTGGAGGCTGTTCTGCCTCTTCTATATGCTTTCAATTTTTCATTTTCAAGATGTCAATTAGATAACTTATTACATTACTAAGTAGTGAGAGTCTCACAAGTAAACACTAACCTCTCCAACACAGTGCTACTCTTTTGCTTACGTATATTTTGGTTTGTATATTAATTGGCTCAAAGACCAAACTGATTACTAGTAGACTCCAAAAGAAGCGTCAGAACTTTAATTCTTGAGTGCCTCCCAACTTTCATATGCAGAGAAGAAATTCCTAATGGGATTCAGTTCAAGGGAATACACACATTTACAATACACATGAACATGTCTAGACAGAAAAATAGATAACTGTCTTATTTCTTTCATATATTAATTTTTCAACTGTTTATTACATCTTTTAATGACAGCAGTGACTGAAAAATATAAACACTGATATACACTTCCCAATGAATTGGCTTAAGAGTAACTTGTAAAAACAGGATTAATGGTACAAAGCATGTACTATATAAAAATTGCCTGTAGAAAAAAGCATTAAGCAATTACAACTCTAGCACTGAAGGCTCTAATATTATAGGGTAATATTTCCTTAATGTTAGACTTCATTAACCCTAAGATAATCTCTCATAAATTTTGCTGATTTTTAAGGAGAAAAAATAAATTATGTTTATTAAACTACTGAATATGTTTATGAAAACAAGACATAATCTAGTGCCATAAACTTCTTGTCTTTATCTGAATAATCAAGAAGCTCATAAATAAAATATCACATAACAAAGTGAGTGCTGAAATTCATTACCGTAATAGCTCTGTTCATGATCTATTTCATTAACACTCCTCCTCTCCTTGAATAAATGGGTTCTTTGGTCTGGCAGAGCAAGGCCATTTACAAGACAAAATACTGAGCTGCTTTTTCTCATTTTCCCTTATCTGTTCTATTCCTAACTTTCTAAATTAATTCTTCCCTTAAATCTTATTGTTCCTTCCAGTGTAACTCTCGGCACATTAGAGAGACTTGAAAGGAATATAAGCAAAGAAATGGGTCTACAGAGTATAAGTTAATTAGGGGTCTAAGTGACTAGTGATGAGATTTGATGGCATGTAGTTCTGGAGTGAATTTAAAGAAGCTCAGCTTCATTTAAAAGGTTTGAAAATAAAATACAAATAATAGAAACTCAAAGACGATACATATAAATCTGTGATAGCCTGTTAGAACTAACTATACATGGCTGCACAGTGATTGTATGCGACAACAATGCTTATTCCCAAACAAATAACTTCTGTGGTGAACGGACCCATTTTGGGAAGTGCCATTCTAAATATGTACAATCCCATACTAATATTTTTTTAAAATAATGTAACTATAAAAGCACATCTGTTAAGGTTAAGTACATAATTGGAACACAAAACACTACACTGCTCATTAACATCACATTCTGTGTCCACAAAAAAATGCCCTTAATTGCCTCCGTGGTAATGCCAATCTCCAATTCTTCCTTCATTGAAGCGTGATCCCTGAAATTCCTACTCTGACAACTGGAGGGTACCATGATCTCTATAGTAAGATCTCCTCAGTTTAAGTTGAAGAGCTTTTGGTCAAGGTACTAACAATGTTTGAGACAAGGTTAACATGAAGTTCTCAAAATGCCAACACCATAACCATGCTATTTCCCTTCTCCTGTCTTTCCATCACAATACGCATCCGAAGGGATTTATGCAGTCTACAAAGAACAGACACTTAACATCTGCAATTTGTAGAGTGATATGGACCTAGCATCTTTACATATTCCGCTCTGCCAGCTCTGTATTTATTGATATTCACATAACTCTTGTCTCATCCATTGTATTAGAACTTCAATACCACATCTTTGATTGAGACCAAAGTGACACAGCTTTGCTCATTTGGCGTTCTGGACTTCTTGTGGGTCTCTGCCCTCTTTGATAAAAGCGCATATCCATTGAGTCAGTACTACTTCTTTTGGACTAAACCACTCCCACTATTTCAGGATGATGTCATCGTGATTCTTAGTGGCTTCCTCCAGGAAGATGAAGGATTTGTAAATATTTTCAGTTTCCCATTGTGCAAATTCACAAGCTGACCTGAATTTTGCCTTGCAGTACTGAGAGCAGGATTCACATTAACTCATGTTGCCTGGACTCACTATATCCGCATAGAAAGATGCCTTTGCATCAATACCACATCAGCACCTTAACCTGCACAGAGCCTCAATAAAGAACCCACGGTGATGATTTTCTCTATTCAGTTGTTTCAGTTAAGAACTTGGCATATTTATTTTTTTGGATCCACTGTATGGCTCTAAAGAAGAAAAGAGTTTGCTCAAGCATTACATGAATAAGAACAACAGGGATTGTGGTCCCTCATGAGATGGTAGAGTTTGTTACAAAAAGAACACGATTGTTTCAGAGTTTCTCTTTCCCCTCCCATCCAAAGTATTGATACTGTGCTGTTTTCCAGGTGGTTGTTTTATGTTACTGTTGTTTTTTGATACATTTGCTCTTCACACTAACATTTCTCGACATCCACTATTAGCTAACAATATTTTGTTTGGAGGAAAAAAAACTCTACAGTTTTGCAATAACTAATTTTTAACCTAGCTTATTGTTATTAAAAAAAATTGACAAAGAAGCAAAGCAGCAGCCAAAAGGTAAGCAAGGGCCACAAAGTACAATATCTAAACACTCTGCAACACCCCCCACCCCCATGTCATTGCACTCACTTTCATGCCAGCCACACTCTCAGCTAGTCGTCATGACTATGCTTTCTCTGCACCACATAAACTTTCAACATGTCTATGTGTGTACATGGTTTTACCCAAAAATAGATCCTAATAAAAGGTATGAAGGGGCAGTGCATGGAAGAGATAGAAAAGTGGATGGGTGGTAGTGTTTGGGGGAGGATTTGTGAAGAAGTTACTCCGCCCTGGTCTACACTAGGGCTTTATTTTGAAATAACCCTCCTTAGCTCGAATGAATAAGCAGTGCGTCAACACTACCAACCCCATTACTTAAAAATAATGGGACGCTCATTTCAAAATCTGTACTCCTGCATTTCTCGAGGAATAACGCTAATTTCAAAAGAGCTATTAAGGAATAGCATTAAGTGTAGATGTTCCAGTGCCACTATTTCAAAATAATTACCCACCAGAGAAATTCAAACTAATTACTCCCCAGTGCTTCCTGGGGCTCTCAGCCAAGGTAGTGTGTCCACATTAACAGAGCCTGCCTGGACTAATTTTGAGGCTCTGTCATAATGAGGACAAGCTATTTCAATTTTGTTATTTTGAGAGTTAAACTTATTTTAGTTATTTCAAAATAGTTTCCTAGTGTAGACATGCCCTCAAAGCAGTCACTAATCAAAGTAAAATACATACCTCAAAGTTTGTTAACCTAGCTTTCAAATGACAAAGGAACAACTCTAGGAATTACTGAGATATGAGCGCTGAAAAACTGGAGTTGTGGTGAGAATATGGGAAAACATTGGGATTTTAAAAGCATACAGTCACTATTTATATCACATATATTAGTGTTAAATATTGATGTAATTTATAAAGGGTTGATACATTTGTTAGAGATGACTAACGTGTGTTATTGATAGTTGCCACCTTTTGACCTGCTGGATTAAATCTGTAACAGTTGGCTAATCTTATACAAAAATATTTATCAATTATTTACCTTTTATAAACTGCATAGGTATCCTTAATATAAGGTGTGACCATATTTTTCTCTATTTTGAATACTATTAATTACATAAAACTTTTCAATAGCTACAGAAAATTTTCAGGACCTGCTAGTCCATTTCCCTTGGTTGTGGTTCTCACCCTCAAACATATCTAAAGGTATGTCTACACTACAAAGTTAGTTCGGATTAACTTTAATAGCAGCTATACATACAAACCGCTAGTTCGAATTTAAATCTAACTAGAGGAGCGCTTTGTTCGAACTAGGTAAACCTCATTCTACAAGGAGTAATGCCTAGTTTGAATGAAGCAGTTCAAATTAAGGGCTGTGTAGCCACTTAATTCGAACTAGTGGGAGGCTAGCCCTCCCCAGGTTGCCCTGGTGGCCACTCTGGGCCAAACCAGGGAAACTTGTTTCACCCCCTCCCGGCCCTGGAGCCCTTAAAGGGGCACGGTCTGGCTACAGTACTTGTGCCAGTTGCAAGCCTGCCAGCACCCAGCCAGCAGACCCTGCACCTGGTACAGCATGAGCCAGGCACCTGCTGCCACCCAGCCCTCCGCCTCTTCCCAGGACCAGGCTGACGGCTCACAGGAGCCTGCCTGGGGCCGCAAGAGAAGGGCGCCCGCCTGGTCTAGTGCAGAGATCGTGGACCTCATCGAGATTTGGGGTGAGGCCTCCAACGTCCACGACCTCCGCACTAGGCACAGGAATGCAGCCGTCTAGGGCAGGATAGCTGCAAGCCTGGCCACCAAAGGCCACATGCAAACCCAGGAGCAGGTTTGCATGACAATCAAGTTGGTCCACTGAGACCTCCGACCCTGAGCCCTAAGCTTAGAACATAAGAATGGCCGCACTACGTCAGACAAAAGGTCCATCTAGCCCAGTAGCCTGTCTGCCGACAGTGGCCAGCACCAGGTATCCCGGAGGGCATGGACCAAAGACAATGACCAAGCAATTTGTCTCGTGCCATCCATCTCCAGCCTTCCACAAACAGAGGCCAGGGACACCATTCCTACCCCCTGGCTAATAGCACTCCATGGATCCAACCTCCATGAATTTATCTAACTTCTCTTTAAACTCTGTTATAGTTCTAGCCTTCACAGCCTCCTGTGGCAACGAGTTTCACAGGTTGACTATGTGCTGTGTGAAGAACCACCTTCGCTTATTAGTTTTAAACCTGCTGTCCATTCATTTCATTTGGTGTCCTCTATAGTCCTTATATTATGGGAACTAATGAAGAACTTTTCTTTATTCACCTTCTCCACACCACTCATGATTTTATAGACCTCTATCATATCCCCCCTCAGTCTTCTCTTTTCTAAGCTGAAAAGTCCCAGTCTCTTTAGCCTCTCTTCATATGGGATCTGTTCCAAACCCCTAATCATTTACTGGAGGTATCCCAGAAAAGCTATGCCATGTCCAAGGAATGTATCTGCTTTTCTGAAAAAAATTCAGAAAACGGATGTGTTCTTTCACCATCCCTGTAAACCTCATTGTACAAGGAAGAAGGGATGTGCTGAAAGAGGGGATTTTTCTGAAATTTGGTGCCATGAAAATGCGCCAAATTTTGGAAAAGCCGCTACTGAAAGAAAAGTGGAAAAAGATACACAAATTGTAAACCACAATTTGTATCTTTTTCTGACTTTTCTTTGTAGTGTAGACACAGCCTCTGACAGACAAACAGGAAGCACTCACAAACAGAGAGGCAGCATGAAGCAGAATTCACTGGCAGAAACAAATATTTCATTGTTCTCCCAAGTTCTGCAAAACTACCAACATTTTACAGTAAGCGGCTTGGAACCATCCCGGGTGATGGAAAGGTTCCTTCCCATCATGCCCCGTTGACACAGCTGTAATCAGCAGAGGCTCCCAATCTGCTTCTCCCCTTGGTTTGAGAGCGATTGGGCTGGCAGAAAGACATTCTCTGTGAGGGACCTCAGATACATGTCCCCACACGTGCTAACTGGCATGCAGGAGTTGGATTTAAGGTGGAGGTCAGAGACCATGGCTACACAACAGAGAAGATCGAAGCTGCCGCAGTTGATCTTCTGGGGTTTGAATTAGCTGGTCTAATGAAGTGGATGCTCCTATCAAGGATGTCAGTCCATCTCCTACAAGGAGTAAAGGAAATCAAAGACAGTGTTCTTTCTTCAACTTCCTGCAGTGTGGATGGCGCCAAAATTCAGTTTAAGATACTTCGACTCAAGCAATGCAATTGACGTAGCTGGAGTAGTATATCTTAATTCAAATTTACCCCCTAGTGTAGACCTACCCTGAATATTTTGAGCCGGGGAGAAGGTAGGTGCTGAAAAAGACATTCCCATGGACTGTGGCTATGAGCCTGTACCGCACAGCACCCCTGCAGAATAGAGACCCAGGACTAAACACAGTATCCCAGCACATGACCTGTCCAGTCTGCCATGAAAGTGATTTTATCTTCAAGCTGATCCAAAAAAGCTCTGGGATGAAAGAAAGCTAAAAGAACAAAGTAACAATTATCAAACAAACCACTGATGAGTAAGCTAAGAGACTGAATGAAACAAATGGACCAAATCTATGGAATTTTACTATATGGAAGAGTTATTCTCATGGATCAGTATTACAGCAAGAATTGGGGCAAAGCGGGAAAACATGCATATAAAAAAATGCAGACTTCAAAAAGTTTGTGGATAGCACCTAACATCTAGTAAGTCAGCTGTCTCTCTTAATATAGAAAAGTCATTATTTACAGGTCACAGTAGCTGGTGTTAGTTACAAGTAAAAACAAAAAGGCCATAAAAATATAAAAAAGCTATTCCATGTGGTTAGATGGAAAGAGAACATATTCAATGTTTTGGATGAAAAACATTTAGACTAGCAATTTAATGTAATACAATTTGGATTACATGTTGGGAAATGAAACATTTTAAAAACTCAAACTCATCTTCAAATGTTTGAGAAAATGGAGACTACATTTCTTTTTCAAAGCCCAAGCAATTTTGGATTGGGTGTTATAATTGCTTATATGACATATATGTGTTATTTCTCCCTCCCAAATGTCTTTCCAACAAATCTGCAGACACTCCATTTCCAAGATATATTTAAGTGGTATAATATAATCAGAAGCATACCTCTTTCTATGCTATAATCCCAAATATAGCCTTCCCAGAATATATTATACTTTAATTTCATTGAATGTCAGACGAGTATTTCAATCCATTTAAACAGCTACAAACAATAAAAGTTTCCATATAATCATGATACTATTGACAAAGAGCTGTACTAACTACTTCCTTTGATTCTTCGGTCTAGATAACCCTCTTGACTTTATAAGTGTTGTCTCACTGGTGTAAAGTCATCTGTCAAACACATACCACATTTCATAAAACTTACTAATACTTTGATCTCAATGTATTATACAATTCTAGTACTACATACCAATAATGATCGATAAAACCCATATTCAGAAAGGAAATCCCATATTCAAATAGAAAAATTGTAAACAATGTTTCAATGATTAATTTACTTACAAACTTTACACACACCGTGTTGAGTTTGATTTTTAAAATGCTTTACATCAATGGTTTTTAAATGCATGGTGGGGAAGGATCTACAGACTACAGCTAAGATTTCCAAAAGGGCCCAATACCTCCATTCAAAGCTTTTTAACGGTCCACAAATAAAAGAGGTTGAAAGCCACTCTTTTACATGTTCTTATACAGACTAGATGGGTGAGAATTTTTTTTAATTGTGCCAACTTCTGTTTGAGAGTAAGCTATACAGAGTTTAAAAGAGATTCTTACTTTTAAAGTAAGAATTGCTCCATGTCGCTTGAAAGATTGTGTGTCACCAACGGAAGTTGGCCCAATAAAAGATATTACCTCAACCTTGTCTCTTTAATACTCTAGAACTCACACTGCTACAAACAAGATGGCCTACTTTTTGTTGTTGTTTTGATTGGGGGGGGAAGAGGCTGGGGGGGCTTTTGAAAAAACAGACTATAGCTGCTAGCATACGCTTTAGCCTCTTAGCACTGGAAGAACGCAAGCATTCTTTCAATGCTAGAGGAAAGGTTTCCAATATATCTGGCAACAGCCATGTGTTTTGCTTGGCAAACCAAGTATAGTAAGCTGCAGAAAGTGGTTAACTTTAATTACTGTTGAACTGTCAAGGCAGTGACTGTTGGGAGAACACATGAATGCTAATGCTAAAATTTGGTAAATACTACACGTAATTTTTCCACAAATATCCATTTGCATTTTTAAATAAATGCATTTGAACTGGATTTGGTACTGCCTCTTTTGATCTTTGGTTTCCTATGTAAAGATTTTAGCCAAAAACTTTAAAGAGAGGATTTGTTTTTTTTTTAAACAAGAAGAACTAAATATATTGGAGAATATTCATAAAGATCTAACTAAAGAATCATAAAACCAAAACCATCTCCTGAGAACTGGAGCTACGCTCATTCAATAAGGGACATATACATAGCATGTGACTTAAATAGCCCATCACAACTAAGCTATACTTCCCTATTTTAAAATATGAATTCCATGCAATTAAAGTCTCTTAAAGGAAGAGCAAACCAAGAATAGTGAAAATTACAATTAAATACAAAATAGGAAGTCATTTTTGCTTCATAATTCATAAAACAAGGAAAAATTTGACTTTTGGGCAGAAGCTATTAAGTTATTCACCAGCTGTATACAATCTCTCAAACCACTATAGTATTTGCTACCAGTCTTGGTGCCAAATTTTAGAATATATTGAAAGGTATTTTCTCCTTAGAAGCATTTCCAAATTTCTATCATCTTAAATGGGAAATACAACATAAGACTGTCAAACTGAGCATGTGGCTTTACAATGGACAGAGAATTATTTAAAGAGCAAGATGCTACTCCTGAATAGAATCTAAATGTTGGGTTTTGTACTTTCCTACACCTCTAAATGAAGAACATTAGAAAACTATATGACCTCTTCCTATCTCTAAAGAGTTTGTTCAGTCTGAAAGTTCAGCGGACAAAGAATATGTACATACTGTACTAAGAATGGTGGCTTTTTCCTGTTAACTCATGTGAAGTTTACTTGAGTAATACCATAATTAAATCTCTAAGACTATTTGATTTTAGAAAATAGGAAACATATTTCACTGAACTGTCATTTTTATCTTAATAGTGATTTTAGCCTCTTAATCTAATTATTTTCCCCAAACCATTTTACTGCTAATAAATGAAAGACATGAAAAATTAAATTACATAATAAAGCATGAAGGGCACATAGTTATGAGATATACAGTGCCCCTGAGAAAAGTGAGCTCTGCCTTATGCGCGATGAAATATTTAAAAACAATACACACAAAAATTAAGGTAATATCCTTGACATAGTTGACGGAACCATAAGTCATAACAAAAGCTGTTTAACATACTCTTGCCTTTAGGGAACTGAGACAGCTTTAAAACTTATCAGAAGCATAGGTAAACCTGTTGCTCATTTATATTTATTTAAAATACAGCTTTTCTAGTCTTTAGAACTTGTAGCAATACTTTACATGACTATAAAAGCAACATCAGAAAAAGCAATTCAGTTTTGGTGATTGCTAGTGCCCCCTCATTAGTACTACACAGAACATGGCTAATTACTACCAATGATTTTTTTTTAAGCACTTAAAACTTTATGGCAGAAAACAAAACCCCTTCCTTGAATACATTGGCCCACACTGTCTTCATCTGGAAGTGAAATCTTCATTCCAAGTAAAAAACTAATCCCATCTCCATTCTTGCTCTGCCTTAGGCACTTCATAAAATAGAGATGTGAGAAGTGATCATATTTCAGCAATTATGTGCAATTAAGTACAACTGTGAGTGGAGACCACCAAACTTGTTTTCAGATGGAGATCAGGTTTTTTTTATTAACACTCAGAAGCTGAAATTCATGACAACCACCAGGGCAGAACTTTTAGTCAGCTCAAGCAGATCCACCACAACACTGAAGCAACCTTATAATTTCCCTCTCAACAACTAGCAACATGAGAGAATACCCACCCCATTCAACAGAGGGAGACTCTGATGTCACTGGTAGGGGAACAGACTTCATATGGCAGCAAGCAGAACCGCTGATCCAACGGCACTCTCACACCATACCTTTGGCAACAATAAGGGTGTGTCTACACTGAACTCAAAATGAGCTACGCAAACTGAGCTACGCCAATTGCGTATCTTATTTCGAAATAGGTTATGCCAAAAAATGGAGCATCTACGCTGCACTTATTTCGAAATAGAGCACTCTTCCTCTAACTTCCCTTATTCCTCATACAATGTGGGTTACAGGAGTCAGAGTAAGAAGTCCTCCAGCTTGACAGTATTGACACACTATTTCAAAATATCTGCTTGCTGAGTAGTCGCAGAACAAGTTATTTTGGAATAGCGCTAGTTATTTCAAAATAGTGTTGCAATGTAGATGTACCCTATGAGACCCCTTTGTTTATATGTTAGACCTAATTACAGGGAACTTTTAAAAGATAAAGAACTGCACAAGACTGTATACAAACAAGGGTGTGTCAAACTTTCCCACAGTGTGGTCCACATTTTAATAGATACTTTATGGACTTATCCCCTTCCATGAGTGATCAATGATCATGTTATAGATACAGCAATTGCTCAACAAGGAGAAGCATTTAATCTGTTTTTAGATTCCTTTATTCAGAGCAGGTCTATACAAGAAGTGCAACCTTGGCATAGCTGCACCACTGTAGCACATGTGGTAAAGACGTACTATGCGAATGGGAGAGTATTCCCATCAGCATAGTTACTCCAACTCCTCAAGAAGCAGAAGCTATGTTGGCAGAAGAATGTCTCCTGCTAGCATAGCTCCAGCATGGACAGTGCTTAGGTCACTGTCACTTATGTCATTTAGGGGTTTGAGGTGTTATTTCATACCCCCTGAGCGATGCAAGTTAGATCAACTTAAGTAGTCACGTAGACCTGCCCTTTAATGTTGCAATTACAGAGATATAGGACAGAGTGCCAGCCATCAGTTGGTCTTCCACATAATGGCACATGATTATGGGATAAGACTTTGAGATCCCTAGTCTATGTGTTACACAATACTGGAATTGGGTCTTTTTTTGCTGCAGAATGGCTATCTTTAGACTTCAAAGAGAAACTGCTGAGCTCCAGTTCATCTTCAAGTTTGACACAATCAACTCAGGATTAAACAAAGTCTGTGAATGGCTAGCTAACTACAAAAGCAGCTTCTCCTCTCTTGGAATTCGCACCTCCGGATCAGCTGCTAGAAGTGGGCCTCATCCTCCCTGATTGGATCCACTTTGTCATCTCCAGCCTGATTCTGGCCTGCATATTTATACCCTGCCTCTGGAAATTTCCACTACATGCATCTGAGGAAGTGGGTCTTTGCCCATGAAAGCTTATGCTCCAACACTTCGGTTAGTCTATAAGCCAATTAAGTATGATAGGGGTAGCCGTGTTAGTCTGGACCTGCAAAAGCGACGAGGAGTCCTGTGGCACCTTATAGACTAACAGATGTATTGGAGCATAAGCTTTTATGGGCAAAGATGCATCTGACGAAGTGGGTTTTTCCCCCGAAAGCTTATGCTCCAATACATCTGTTAGTCTATAAGGTGCCACAGGACTCCTCATCGCTTTTGCAGGTTCAGACTAACACGACTACCCCTCTCATACTTAATTGGCTTATAGACTAACCTTTCGCAATAGCCAATTAAGAAAATGATGCAGAAAAAATACCTTTATAATGCTCTCTCAGAATTTGGGCTGACCAAACACCTGGACTATGTTGTGGCCCTTGTGTTGCAGGAGGGTACGTTTTGACTGAATGAAACATAAAAAGCCAAGTTCTAGTCACTAAAAAAATGCATGACACTTCCTTGATGATCAGGACAGCAAACTCCATAATTGCAGCCAATTCTCACACAGTTATTAGTTTTGTCAACTTTCTTTTCCCAGAGATTTGAAATGGGTACAATCATTTTCACTTCCTAACCTCAACTTGCTTTTTAGTGTTGCTTTGCACTGTGAAGCTGCTCATGCATTCTACTGCTGGGGTGGCAGCATTCTACAAACAGAGAGAAGTGGCCTACATGATAGATTATTTCACATGAGCAACATCAAGTCTGCACCAGTGTCTCATACATAAGGATGCACCTGAAAGCAAATTGTGTAGCTTATTTCAGTCTTATTTCAAAATAAGGTGCTATTCCAAAACATTCTTTAACCCTCATGCAATGAGGTTTACAGGGATGTCAGAATAGCAGACCCATTATATTTCGATATAACGGGCTTGCTCTTAAGACATGGATTAAGTATTTCAGGATACCGGAGGTATCCCAAAATAGTTTTGCTGTATAGACATAGCCTGAATGGTATAGATTACAGATTATACCCTTCCCGTGTGGACTAACACAAGAGGTAGTCCAAAGCAACTTAGGTTTGTCATCTAGTTATTTTTCTTAGGGTAGACACACAGATGCATACATGTCCACAAGAAAATCAAGAGACCATTATACGGGGTAATCACTTCCCGAATAGGATGAACAGGACTTGAATGATAAAAGCAAAAATATAGCTGAAAAAATAGTCTTCATTTTTATATGCAATAATGTATTTTTTATAATTTGTGTCTAAAATTGTTAAACATTTAAACAACAATACAGTAACAGTACCTAAACCCTTTAAATCAAATATCCTCTCTACTGCATAGTATGAACAGATGTGATCTTATTATGGCTATATTGTAACTGAACAATAATTTTTCATATTTGACGCATTATGAAATTATGTGCACCTGCCAGAACTATAGTAGCAATTACAAACTATATCCTATTACTTAAAATACCTAAACAATTTATGTAGATGAGGAAACAACGTATGGAAAATTTTTAATTTCCTAAATGTCATCACCAAATAACGCCTAATGTCTCAATTTCTTTTTATGTCTATTTTATTACAGTGTCCAACTGTTTCAACACACTATTGGCTGGACTTTGAAGTGGTTCAAGCAGCCCCAAGTAATATCTCTAAATGTTCAACATCTGTGAAAGTTGCCCCAACAAATCTCTTATCTTTTTAGGAGACCGTGCTAGCCAGCAGTAACTATAAACCAGGAGTTTTCAAACTTTGGGTTGCGGCCTAAAAGGGCAAGCTGCTAGCTGGCTGCGAGACGCTTTGTTTACCTGTGCCTCCATAGCTACAGCGATCACAGCTCCTGTTGGCCATGAATCACCATTCCTGGCCAATGAGAGCTGCGGGAAGCAGTGTCTTGGTTTACACGACTTCCTGTAACTTGCATTGGCTGGGAACAGCGATCTCAGGTCAACTGAAGCTGTCATTACCCATACCTGCAAAGTCACAGATAAACAAAGCATCTCGCACCTAGCTAGGGGTTTACCCTTACAAGCCACAACCCAGAGTCTGAAAACCCCTGCTTTAAACGTCACCGTTTTCTGTTCAGTTTTTCTAACAAAGGAAAGACACTTCACCTAAAACATCAAGCCTATTTCAAACCTCTAATGATATGTGCATCTTTGGGACTGTCTACAAGTGAAAAAATTTCTTTTCCATTTAAAATAAATATTTTTATGTAACTTGTATCCCTCCCTCCTCCATTTACTTTCAGGGCCATATCTGAACTTGCCAAAACTTTGGTTTTTAATTCCCTTTTCTGCAACAATTTCCTCACATCTGATTTTTTTATTATTTTCCAAAATTTCATAAGCTAAGGACTGCATTTTTATTTCAGTATTAGATTCAACATTATATTTTACAAATTGCATAAAAAGTCTCCTAGCAGATGAAGGTAACTAATTCATATTCCTGAGTATTACTCCAAAGTGGATGCCACATCTACCATGTGTGTATGCACAGAAATGCCATTGAAGCCATGCGTGCTTTGGCTGAATGGTTTATCTTATGATCTACAATGTTAAAATTATAATACCTTTTCCTGAAAAACTTGTTCACAGCTTGTGTGTTTTGCCACAGTCTAATTCTTAGTTTCAATTTTAAAGAACTAGGGCTAGGTTTGGAGTTTTTGTTTTTAAATTGAAACATCTGCAATATATAGTTGCCAATAAAGAGCTGGATCGCATAGTAGAGACCATTCTCACAGACCTCTGCAGAACTAGACTGCAGAAATCCACACTAGTCCTCTAATGATAGTGTAAAACTTATAACTACATGGGTTAAAGGATCAAAGTTCTCTATTTTGAGTGTAAAAATGAGTGCCATTTTGATAGGAAATGGGTAAGAGAGGACTCATCCCCTTTTCTATAGACCAACTCTGGTCCACTCTAATTATCCTCCAACAATCCAAATGTGCACCCCTCTGGACACTGTATTAACCTTCACATGACAAACTTGTGCTACTCAAAGTTACTAATTCAGCTTCTTTTTCAAAACGCAGAGGTGACCCACAATGCATACGCTACCCTCCCTATACACCTGTACTAATAGTGCTTAAGATGTTTTCTGCCTCTGTCCCCTTCATTTTAAAAAAAAATTAATAGTTTCTATTCCTAAATATCCCACTGTACATAATTTTATGTGTATAAGGCCATTTAACCCCCAACTGACAATATGCCAGAACAGGGAATGTCCAAAAACTCAAAGACTGAAGTTTACTAATCACTGCTTGGAGTACAGGGCCATCCTTAGAATGTATGGAGCCCTATGCAGTACTATTAAACTGGCAGCTGGGTGTGTTATTTTTTAGATATGTGATTTTATAATCTTCAGCAATGTGCTAATGAAATATTTTTAAAGCAAATTTTAAACTAAGGTCTTGTGTAGACTAACACAGTAAATTCAGAAACTGACAGCATACACCCGGGGTTGGCAAGTGCCTGGTAAATGATTTCATTACTATCTGAATGGCTCTTTCACAGGGTCACTGTTCTGCTAGTAACTCTAGCAGGCTTTTTGAGTTTTAAGTTAACTAGATCCTCTCTGGAGGAAGCAAAGCCTCCGAAGAGGAATAGGAAGAGTCAATGGGTGGACATTAAAACCCAGAGGTGACCCAAATTTTCAGGTACCCAAGGCAAACTGTGTATTCTGCATATGGCTAAGGATGGCCTTCATGAGGTATCAACACTAAGGCTCATCCTCTCATCGCTGAACCTAGATGCAGTGCATAAGGTTCCACTTATACAGCCACTCCACTGCTGCTACTTACCTTCATGCTCAAGTAATAGCGATGCCCCACTGTATTTCTATACAGAATTCTACACCCATGGATTTATGCAATGCCACGCCTCTAGCCTATTTGCCTACAAAGCCCCCATTTCACATTTTTGTGGAGAGCACCACACTAGAACTCCTCATGCAATGAAGAGGCCCTATGTGATCTTCTTTGACACAGAGTATTTCTGCAACAGATTGTACTTTGTGCATCTAGGTGATGGCCAAGATTTCACCTTCAGTCTTTCAGAGGTAGCCGGGTTAGCCTGTTTCAGCAAAAAAACGAGTCCAGTGGCACCTTAAAGACTAAACATTTTATTGTGGCGCTGCAAATTACAAAAGCTTGTGTCACAATAAAATTGTTAGCCTTTAAGGTGTCACCAGACTCCTTGTTGTTTTCACCTGCAGTCTTGCTAGTGATGGCTCTAATGCTTTCCCTTTTACAGTATTTATTTAGAGAGAGAATTGGTGTAAATGCATTGGAAAGTAGCTATAAGCCCATTCTAACAGCATGAATTTACTTCATTTTATTTTAGAAATGTATGCATTATGTATGGGATTCATAAACCTTTTTAGAGAGTCTCTTAAATGATTTATCATAAGGTATACATTGATTATAATCTCGGCTTATTTAAAAGGAGACTGGTTTACCCCCAAAGCATTTAATACATTGAGACATGTTTCAACGTAACAGTGACACCGGTAAACAAAAGTTAGTGATCTACCTAGTGAGTTATAAAACTTGTAACACACTGTAAACAGCTCTGTCATTTTATTTAGCATATTGCATTGTGTGAGCTGCTTTATTTACCTAGTGGTAAATCTTTATGTATCAAAAAAATGCTACAGAAGGCACAACAAATAAATTACCAACAGACACTAACATCTGACTAGTTAATCAAACAAATAGGACATGTAACAAAGAGAAAAGCTATAAATATTGACAACAAGCTGCTTCAGTCACAAAAACATTCAATACTTCAGTTCTCAAGTGTGAGTTTTATATCAGTCCCCTGGAAACAGTTTGTATCCTCCAATAAATTTTTACAGTTGATTCACCTGCCTGATACCTTTCAGCCATTTCCTTCAGAAGCTGTCAAACCCGCCAACTATAATATATGGCCCAACCAACAAGAACAGCTGTAGCCACTCTCTCTGCTGGTTCCTGCACCCTGTTTGCATAAAATAATACATCAAGATTAATTGATTTCCCGTCAGTCTCTCAGAACAGAAAATTAATTTTCATGTAGCTATTTTCCCCAGCATATGAATTTTGTACATGGCAAGTAATTTAAGTTTTTAATTATTCATAAGCCCCCCAAAAAAAAAAATCACAACACATGATGAAGTGAGCTACTGAAAGCCCGAAGGCCGTGGCCTGGGCCTTGGTTTGTGCTGAGGCAACAATAGCATTCACTAATGCCTATATAAATAATATATGTATTAACATACATCTTAGTACAACACCAATTTCTCTCACTGTGACCCAAGACTACCAGGTCATACAGCTGCCGTTTGTCAAAGTCTCTCCACTAGGATACATATGACAATACTAACGGAAAAACATACAACATGTCAGCCATATTGACTTGACCTCAAATTGCTGCTATAGCATGCATATGTCCACGGCATGATAGGAAGGTGATTTAAGGGCCAGTGTTTGAGCAGGACAGGAGTAAAAGTTGCTCAGCAGGAAGTTGCCATCTCAGCAAGTCCTCTGCCTGCAGGCGACATTGACTTCAGTAAGGAAAATAATCCCTGGAAAATGGAAGAGACTCATTTGGGTTGTTCCAGTTTCACCCTTTCCAGACCACTGCTGAAGCTAACAAATGCAACAGGTAATTCCAAAAGAACCAAACACACAGGCATGAGCTACATTTGCAAAAATCCTATTTCACACACTAACCATTTAAAATGTCATTGGTTTGCCTCACAAATGGCACAACAGCTACGGTTTCTGAGCTCGACTCAAACTGCAAGTCTAATAGAGTCAGGACAGTTCAAAACCTAAAAGCTGTGTGAGAGAGACACAGAGGCTGTGTCTACACTGGCCACTTATTCCGGAAAAGCAGGCGCTTTTCCGGAATAACTTGCCAGCTGTCTACAGTGGCCGCTTGCTTTTCCGGAAAAGCATCCTGCCACTGTAGACGCGCTTTTTCCGGAAATACTTATAATGGGAAACTGTTCTGTTTTAAGCATTTCTGGAAAAGGGTGCCAGTGTAGACGTAGCCTAACACTCCGCACCTCAAAGCAGCACCCTTTTGCACCACGGTCATGTGATCGTAATGCATTTTGCATGGTGCATGCCTTGTGACGGGTCGTTTTTAAACGTCTTGATCCATTGAGCCTCGATACCCTTTTGTTCTTTCAGAGCATGTGAAGTTATTTAGTATTGCAGTATGTGTGACTGAAATATGTTGCGAGGTTGGGAGATGCCCACAGCTAGCCTTTCAGCAACTACCAGTGGCCAGACAGGTTGAAATGGCCCATCAAGAAGAATCCACCATTCCAGAGACTTCTCAGAGTGTGTGCATATGCAATGAGGACTGTCTAATACCACATCAGAGCAGCTACCTTTCTAGCAGCTGGAAGAAAATATAAAGGAGGATAGTAACTCATAGACTTTAAGGTCAGAAGGGACCATTATGATCATCTCGTCTGACCCCCTGCACAGTACAGGCCACAGAATCTCACCCACCCTTCCTAGAATAATCCTCTCACCTATATCTCAGATACTGAAGCCTTCAAATACTTTGAAGGCCCCAACATGCAGAGAATCCTCCAGCTGTGATCTGTGCCCCATGCTACAGAGGAAGGCGAAAAACCTCCAGGGCCTCTGCCAATCTACCCTGGAGGAAAATTCCTTCACAACCCCAAATATGGCTATCAGTTAAACCCTGAGTATGTGGGCAAGACTCACCAGCCAGACACCCAGAAAGTTCTCTATAGTAACTCCTATCATCCCTCCATTGACCTATTTCCCACTGATAATGAATGGGAACATTATCACTTGGCCTCTCTTTCCCTCCCCCCATCTAAACACCAGGAAGATTGCCTAAAAGACAGGCACTGAACTAGAGAGACTGGTCCCAGGCTGGAAGAGAGTCCAGGCTGTGTATTAAGACACTATGAGCTGCCAGTTATGTCTGTCAGGGTGAAAGGCTGCTCAATTCAAATCTTGCATAGTCTGTTAAAGTTAGACTGTGTTCCTATTTTTATTTCTTAGGGAATCAATTCTGATCTCTATGTCTCCTACTTACAATCACCTAATATGCATCTTTTGGTAGTTAATATATCTTACCTTTATATATGACTTAAAACAATGGCTTTGGCTGAAATGTTTGAGGAATCTCGGCTCAGCTTACAATGGCAGGCCCGCGTTCATTTTGCAGAAGTGGCAAATTGTTAATGCGGTTGCGCTGTCCAAGGGAAACCTTGAGAAGTCTAAGACCGTATATTTCTCGAGTGAAGGCTGGTGCCTCCCTCTCTCTGATTCATGAGTAGCTCAGGGAGCATTTGGACAATTTATCTGGGTGCATGGGTACAAATGTTGGCAGCTGAGTGATCACAGCACCTGGAGGGGTTTTGCTGCTTGTCACTGACATTGCGTTGTGTAACATTTCTAGCCCAAGTTGGAGAGTTAAGGAGCACAGCTATCCCACAGTTCAAAGTTGCACTGCAATCACAGTGATAACTAGTGATTACTTATTGACGCCATCAAAAGCAGAAAAAGTATAAAATTAGCACATTTCTATAAAAATTGATATTCTTACCAGTAAGTGCTTATAGTTTTTATATGTTCAAATCTCAACTCATACAATGAAAATACAGCCTTAACATGGTAATGTTTGTATGACTACTAAGGGATACTAAACATTTTAAGCAAAGAGATGGTTTTTTTAGAGCCAATTCAGAATTTAAAGTGTTATCAGACATTTATATTAAGGTTACTAGCCACCTGCCCTCCACAATAGTTGTTTGATGTGTGCCATAAAGTTGTCTTTCAAAAGCAAGTGTCTCCCCATTATCAGCGGCTGTTAAATAAACGTTAATTCATTTTTAAGAAAAGAAAGGACATCCATATGAATATGAACCATTTCTGGTTTTGTATTATGGTGAGATGGGCATCAAGAAGCAGAAGGTTATTCAATAACTTCCAAACTAGCAATACAAACTTTCAGTATTACTAGAGTCTACATACCAGGCAGTCGATTGCTAACATTGTTACTGAACCAGGGGTATATGCTACCAGAACTACACTTAAGGTTCTGTCAGTGTTTCCATTATAAAACCTGGTTTCCATAAATTTACAACTTGCTATAAAAAAAATTACTTCATACTGAAACTTGGCATATATCTCTAACTTTTTAAGCAATTTCAAATTGGGTTTCTAGAGTCTGTTTTTATTACCTTAATTGGCTGCATGTATTACAATAATTCAAATCTGGTACCACCTTATTAATGTTGCCATACTAATTTAATTTGTTTGGAAAAAAGGGACTCTTTCTTCTCTCTCTTTTTAAATGGAAGGGGTTATTACAGTTACGTTCCATATTTATAGCTTTGTTAAAGAAACAGAAAAATTTAAAACATTTACAACAGACTTATCTGGAAATATTAAGGTTATGCTGCCAAACATGCCAAATCTATCTCGCTCTCATCCATCCAGTGTATTGTACCTGGCACATCATGACATGTCACTGATGTCTACAGCTTACCTACTGAAAGTAGACTAGTTTTATGTCCAGATGAGGAAAAGGTTAATAGCAAAAAGCCATATGATTCAGAGTTAAGACTCACCTTTATTCTAAAGTATTGAAAACACTTGATGTAGAACACAAAAGGGCCCCAATTCAGCAAAGCACTGAAGCATGAGAACTTTAAAGACAAGTAGTGCTACTGAGTTCAATATGAAGTGTCATGTACTTCAAGTTAAATATGCACTCATGTGCTTTAGTGAATTCAGACTAAAGATTTAGAAGGCCTCGTCAAGAAGGTAGGATAAAAGTAGTGTGAGGCGTGAGCCTTAGGCGTGTTTATTTCTGTTAGAGAACAGCAAGATCCTACGACAGTGAAAAGGAATGTTTTGTTGTATTTAGTAACAATAACCATGGAATAACTATCAATGTCTCCTCTCTTCTCAACAGTCTCTCTCATCAGGTTTATCTGTGTTCGTCCTTCCTAATATTTACTTGGCTTTCTAGCTCTCTCTCAGCCATGAATTGAAAGAATAATCCTATTGAGCACATAATGAACTCATTATGCACACCATAAAAAAAAATACATGTTTGTGATTCTGTAACTAAAATATAAAAAAAACTTTAAGAAGTTGATACTGCTGCTCTACAACTGCTCCTGGCATAGCTTAAAGGTCTTTGTTTCTATAAATTAAATTGAGTGTTTCTATTTCTAAGTCTAGCAAGAGGTTCTAATTATTGTTAGAAGCCTAATTAGCATTTAGTATTACATTACAACAACTGCAGCAAAATTGTACCCACTCTCCAATAAACAGTATTCACAGTGTGCAATCAAGCTGCTGTACGATGCAATGAGAATTAATAGCACTGCACGACAATGGTAAATCCTACAACTCCCGCTGTGTGTGTTTAATAATTTTTCACTCCTTCCAGATTGTTCCCATCAAGCACAATTCCCAAGATCCTAATCAGCTTCTCTCCCCATCAATACTACACAGAGATCTGAGCACTGAAAATTATCTGCAATTTCAAAAAGTGCTTTGTTGCATTATTAGGCCACTGACCTAAGAGGTAATAGGTAAATAGTTTCTGAAAAATGTCCATTGAACAACATAAATTAAAGCTTATAGTCTTGCCTGGTGTTCTAACCAGAGCTATAACTGTAAACTGTTACAATTTTTACACAAAACCCTTAGCTACAGTGTTATTTTCCCCAAAAATTAGTGCTAAAGTGATAGCATTCAATACTAAAATGATTTCATTTATTCTGTTTCAGGTAATCAAACCACAGAAGTCAAATGACAATCTTAGCAATACCTTTGTTAATGGCTGCATCTAAATTTAGCTATAATCAAGAGATCCCGGCAGTTATGTCCACGTGTCCAGCATGGAACACGAAATTTCCTGTGGCTCAAGGTGGAATATGTTTGTGCAGAAGTATGTATTTATGTACTTGGGGTGAGCTTGTCAAGCATCTTTTAAAACTTGTTTTCATCAAAACCATCTAAAAATGCTAGTGAGAACTCTGAGGAGCAAGTCACAAGTCTAAGAGTAACAAATCATTGCATTTGCTTAGAGAGGAGATGTGTTTCACTGGCATCTCTCTGGCAACTGATGAAGAGAATTTTAAGAGAAGAAAGGTCTGAGTTCCCACTGCTCCAGTGGCATGATACTTTTGCTCTGATCCCATGCAGATAGATCTATTTCTTATGTGAAACCAGCTCCGGCATCACTAGGTCATTGCTCATGGAGGAATTAGAAAGGAGACTAATAGGACCGTATGCTGGATACGCTGAATTAGCAGGCAGACATTTGGATGTTAGGTGAAAAGTGGTAGGCTGTGGTGAGGCACTATGTACTTTTTGGCAATGACTTGTTTCCATTAATGGTGTTTCAGCCTTTCCCCCATACCTGCTTTTACTTTTCTCTTTTAAAGGAAATCTCTCATCTGCAAAATAAACAGTCTATGCACCAGATCTCTACCTTGCCTTCCCATTTTGGCACTGCCAACACAGTTAACTTTACTGGTAATCATAGGGTAGTTACAGTTTTAACTAGTTACCAGGAGCTATGTAAATGTCATGATATTCATTTCTAATTAGGAAGCAGGCTTATACCTCAAGCAGCACATGGTATCCCTACTGAACTGCAAACAAAAACAGGGGGAATGTCTCTTGTAGGATTCAACATGTGTGGGGTGTGAGGTTTTTCTAGTTTAATGTGGACAAGCTTCTTTATATTATTATTCTGCTTGATTCAAGCAAGAGGTGTATGAGGAATTGCTGGCCTGTTTAAAACAACATTATTCTAGTCCATCACCATTCTAACGGGGAAGGGAGAGGGGAAGAGACTATAAGTGCTTGAGAGAGAACCACATTTCTTGCTGCTACTACTAAGACCAGGGGCAAATGAGTAGAAGTTGAAGCAACCAATGAATTTTAGGAAGGATGAGGCTGTCTCGTAACTAACATGTGACCCCCCTCAGATCACCTTGGACCACATTTCCAATTTGAGCATAGTTATTTAGAGGTTGGGTATACTTCCAAAGTCTATTTACAAAGTTGCATATTAGCAAGAAAGGCTACCATCAACATTTTGTTAGAATACCTTCTTCTTAATCCCACTGGTGTATTTCTGGGGCAAAATTGTCTTGCTGCAGCCAATTTACCTAAATGTGATGACCATTCTTGCAAAATTGTTATTTACAGGGTAGTATATTTGTGTGGGGTCCAATTTGGATTTGTCATCGTTGTTGTCATTTGTGTGAAGGGGCCGGGTATAAAGAGAACATGAGGTAGGAAATTATGAGATAATCCAATAATGAATCTAAGTTATTGATGATCCTAAAAAGAACATAGTGGTTCCCTCTTGCACACAGTGTATTTTATATCCTGTGCACAAGAACACGGACAGACTTCAATTAGCAACAAGATATTATTTTGATAAGGGAGAGAAGTAGACAGACTACAAACAATCAAGATTTTCTGTCCCACCAGTAACTTCAGTGAAGGTGGTTCACTCAAAAGCCCTACGTAGGCAGCTTGATTTTCCCCTCAAGTCCACTTCAGAAATTTGAACCATCGAGTACATTTTTCTTCAACACTTAAGATGCTCAGAGCGGTCAGACTATATCAGACCAAAGGTCCATCCAGCCCAGTATCCTGTCTTCTGAGAGTGGCCAATAACAGGTGTCCCAGAGGGAACGAACAGAACAGGGAACCATCAACTGCTCTCTACCCTGTCACCTATTTCAAGCTTCTGACCAACACTTCCGAGAAGCAGCCAGCTTTCCTAAAATGGATGAAGTGAGCCTGCAGAGAAGTAGCTTTAATCCTCTCATTTACAAAACAAAATAGCCTTAAGGTGCAGGGAAACCATTTCCAAATAGAGTTGGCCTTATGGACCATAACACTCAGGCACTTTGAGTCCAACAGCATGCTTTGTCCCACTAACACAACCATTAGAATTATGTATTATCACATACAGTACACAACAGCTGCCACTATTTACCTCACACCCATTTGCTATCCATGTTTCTCTCGTCTTGTGCAAAAGTTGCATAGGTATCAAATTTAAATTAAACACTTCACAAGGAAAAAGACCCAAACCATTCTTACTTTAGAAATAGCTACCATTAGTCCTCCTGAGGCTGCAACAGCCAGATGACACTATATGTACAATTTTCATACTGCACTGACACTTGTCTCCACGGAAGGCATAATATGCTGCTGTACTGGTAACTTTGAACTTACTTCTGGGCCGTCAGTATGGTTGACTGTTGATGAGCTCTTGAGGCATCTTTGTCCATTATATTTCATGGGTTTCTTTCCTCTGCCTGTTCAAAATCTGCCTGTCATTCTGCGTTAACTCTTTTCTTTTCCCTTCCTTTTTTGTCTAACATAGTGTATCATACCTAGTTTTGACGTTTTGATTTAGCAGCAAGGATGTCTGTTTCATTTCATTTAAAAATATGAACCCAATAGGCTTAATCCAGAATCTCTTGCTCCAAACTGGGTTGGCACAGGTTGTATTTGATTTGTATTTCTATCAGTATCAGCCCAAGTACCCCTATATGTACACACCAGCTATGTACATGATTTAAAGCATGTCAGTCAAGGCAAAGCCTATAGCTTCCCTTTCACAATTTGACGTTATCAGATTACTTCAGAAGCTGGCAGCAGCTACCATAAGTAACAAGCTGTCACTGTACATAAATCACTCCCTAAGAAATAACAGTTAAAAAATATAGATTAGTATGAGCAGAGGTCAGTTTGAGTCCTTTTTATTTCCCTTTCAGCCAAGTCACAAGCCAATATTACATGTATTTGTCTGAAACAAAAACAAGCAAAAAAAATTTTTCACTAGCACAAAAGGAACCAAATTAGAAAGGACCAATGCTGAATATTTCAGTGGCCTGAGTGCTAGCAATGTGCTCACGTGGTGAAGAGTTCCTCATTAAAGAAACAGCTACCTCAGACATGCATCAGCCACTGAATTCATCAAAATTAAACATGCAGATGTGGCTAGCTTCTCCACACAAATTCCCAAATACTACTGATTTATTTAGGAGTTCACCTTGGTATCACATTTAGGAATTGCATGGGAAACGGAAGAAAGGCCAACCAGTTGCTCCAATTTTGGTAGCTCCATTATTCACATCTTCTAGATTTGGTTACTAAAACCTAATCTAGCACAAGGTCTAGAGACACCATAAATAGCAGTGGCTTTGGGTTTTTTTTAAAAAAATGCAGGGATCACGTTTAGCCCTGAACATCCTTGGCTCCACATCGTCACTTAATTCAACAACTGTTATATTCACTTACACTGGCACCGAACTCGGCCTTCTTCCTAGGGTTCTTCCCAAAATGGACAAAACAAACATGTTTCTGTGCCTTTGAAGTCTGGCATCTGCCAACTTTAATTGCGTCCTTCACATCTATTTTGCTCTTTGACCTACATATGTTTCTGTGATGACAGTAAGCAGTATCCTTTGCCTTGATGGCTTGTGGTCTGCTAATATCCAAAATGTGTAACTGCCAGGCCTGCTTTCATAGCCTGCCTGGGTCACACCTAAAAGGAACAAGCTCACTGTGGAATTTACCTGAAATATGCTCCATTGGCTAGCAGAAGCTGTCTTCCCAACCAGCTCTGGGAATTTTATAGTCAATTTCCACCCCCCCCATTTCTTATGCTCCGTAAGGCTTTCCAAGAGTTGCTAGGCCTGAGAGGCACCAAGCCACCACTTGCCTCAGCATGAAGAAATCCTTCTCTGTTCCTGCCATATGTCAGCTTCCCAACCCCACTGGTCACAGCAGCAGCAGGTTTCCACTCCATGCCTCTCAGGACCCACTGTCACTTCATAGGCTAGCCATAGTCACTCTCTAATGCTGGAACCCTGTGAGACTCTCCCTGAAATGTCCAACCACTGACCCGCAGGACACTCGAAGTATTTACCCGTCTGCTGTTCCCAATGAAACAGTACGCTCCAGCTCACCCCCATCATGCCAGCACCCTGCTTGGCTTAACCCACAGCACTTGGATAGGACTACCGTGAAATGAAGTGTAAGTTTTATTTCGCAAGGATAAAAATTGAAGTATTGCAAAGAGTTACACAGAAAATAAAATCATAGCACGCATTCTGGAACCTAGGCATACATAATTATTTTCTTGCCCAATACATTTTTTGCAGCACCTCACAGCCAGGCTAGCTAAAACCTTCTTGTCATGAGAAATGCACACAGTCAGTTTACCTCAGGAGTGGAGGCTTTCATTTGTCTCTTTGTACGCCAAAACATACCAGGCTAATCCAGCTGTTTGTTTATTCCTGAAGATTTCCTCTATTTCAAATTTTGCAATATCACGGTCCACACCAAACTCAGTATGCAAATATGCACACAGTCTGAGGCATGCAATATACAATACAGAGGTGGCTAGGCAGGGAGTCTGGTGTCTGTTACCGCCTGTCTGAAAGGAATCTCTCTGATTTATGTCAACCTCCTAGTGACCTACTTTAACTTCAAGACATGAAGAATATAATTTTCAATATAGAAAACTCCTTAGCTACCAATGGGCTACTGGCTCTCAGTAGAGACCTTACATGGCACCATTTGATGAATTATTATGCAGATAACTGACCAGGGGACTCTTTCAAAACTCTCAGCCACACTCAGGAGAGTGGTGACCCAGGCTTCTTCATAATTCACAGGGTTGTTCAGTCATCATGAATGACACTTCCATTCTAAGCACTTCACAAATATACTCCATATGTTCCCAATGATTGTGTTTTCATATGTATTAAATGTAGCCCCAGGCTAGATCACCAATAGCAAAACAAAAAGCACACTTAAAAACACACATACCAATTTCAATTTGCATACAATGTTGTTTACGGTGCTTATACCATTATCATTTTGGGACAACATTCTTATATGGATAATTATTAGAAGAGGACAGAGATCATACTCATGGGTATGGTAAAACAATTAACTGTACAGACAGAAAATGAATCCGATACAAAGGCTAAGTAAAAGTGAAGTAAAAATAGTGGCAAACATTACAAAAAGTTATGCGTTTATCTATTAATGCAAAAATGTTTATTCCATTGCATTACATGAGAGAGAGAGAATGTGATGATGTAACTAAGAAAACTAATACATACACACGAGGGGCAGAGTAAAGGATACAAACACAATGTTAAGCATTCAATAGCCAGCAGCCACCATGGTTATCTGCGCCTTTCAGTTTTTTGCGTGGAATATAGTTAAATGATGTTGATGGACCAGAGATCTAGTAGTTTAGCTACCAGTTCTAGCAGTTCTACCAAGTCACACACTTTTGTACAGTGCCTTCAAAGCTTGGTTTCATAGCCATTTCTCAAATGCCATTTGGATCTGTGGCATGAAGGCATTCAGTTTCCCTCATGAGGGCTACAATATAAATACACCAAAAATAAACTAAAAACTTGAAGGCCTGGTAAGCAAACTTGTGCATAAATGCATTCACAAGTTCTACAGCACCTGACTGACTAAAAAGGAAATAACGGTTTTGTGGAAAAAATAAACTAGACCGTTTTATACCACCAAAGTGAGCATCCGTTCAAATCTATGAAATACAAAAATGAAAGAAATGAAGTAGGAAAACACCCACATTTTCCCAGCCTTTGTTATGTAAATAAATCAAGGCAATCTTCTTTTATATTATGTTTGCATTGTCCTTGCATTTTTGTTCTATAATATTATACTGTATTTATAGGTGTGCGTATGTATGTATTCAGGCACCACATAAAGGATTTTCATAAACAGCCTATATGGAGAAATTGTGAAATGAATATTTCCTGTATATTCATAAGTATAATTGAAGCCTGACACCTTTGGAAGATGAATTAGCTGACTTCTTAAATGTGTGCGTGCGTGCATGTGTATGAATTTATCTACACGTGTATATCTCTATATATTATACACATAACACATATAAACTAATCTCTGAAAACTGGTGAACAACTGAAAACATTAAAATGAAAGACCAACATGACAAAGCTAGTAATCTTAGTCTCTTAGTCCACATTGATGCAAATCCTTTTGGGATATAAAAGAAACCATTTTGCCTTTTCGGACTCACAATGTACTTCAGTTAATTAGGGCTCTGAAATACACATAGACCCTAGACATAGAAGAACATACAAGATAATTGCCACTTTACCCAATTTGAACCCAAATGTTGGTGAATATATTTGTATAATAATTGATGGTGTCAAAATGACTGAAGGAAATCTGTTAGTTTTGCATTGTGCCCTATAACTTCTATTGTAAAAATCAAAAGGTAGGGAGGTTATTGTGTAGGTTACAAATAACTTTAAAGGGTGTGGAGGAAGAAATATTTGTAATTAGTTTGCAATTAAATAAAAATATTTTTATCACTGTGGGAATAACTTGCTCAATTTCAAGAAAATGCCATCAATTTTCGTTCATTCTCTGACATGATTATTATTTTTTTTTTTTTTTTTAAGAAAACACCAACCAAACAAAAAACTAACTATGGAAGTCATTTGACTGCCAGCATCAGAGTGGTTAGTCAATTCTCCTGGACACAGTTCCACAACTTTGTACACTGTGTCAACTTCCTTACTCTCAGCACTGCTGTACATTTCCAAGGGACGATTTAAGTTGTTTGATTTGGCACATTTAAAGATTTTCAGAAATCTCTTTTATCCTCTATTTTTCCTACAACATGAAAGTTCCCCTCTCAGCGGGGGCTTTAGTCATGAGAAATGAGTGTGTTACTGTGTGCCCATAAGAAATCTTAAGGCCTGGTGTTAAAGCTGCTCAAGCATAACAAGTTATATCCCAGCATGCCCACTGATTAGCTGGCTTCCATAACCATAAAGTCAACAATAATCTACCTACATGCCCTTTCTGCAGGTGGTTGACCTATAAATGTTAAGTAAGTCAGTGGCAGTTCAGCCTAAATTACTTTGGAAAGCATTATGCGTAAACATTAATGCTGCACCGTGTCCTTAACTATGCAACTGGGACTCTGTAGAATGCAAAATAATCTGTTACCTGATATGATTCTATTTTTTCCTGTACAATTCTTTTTATCTGCATTTTCCCATTGTAAAATAATCTAATATGCGTCTCATCAGGTTATACTCTTTCCTCTACCATCACCCTTACAATGTAAACAGCAACTTCCTCTAATCAATTGAGGGACATAGGGGCATAAAGGTGGCCAATTACTTCTTTCGCCAACCTACTGTTTAACTATATTGACACTCCATGACCTCCGGATAAGAATACTTCACAGCCCTAAAATAAAAACGCCACATAGATGCAGAGTATTCAAATACTGGCATTTGCCTCCAAGTAAACTTCTTGAAATATGTTTACCTAAGAATAAGTTTGCTGGTAGGCCACATAAAACACCATGCATTGGTAAGAAATTTTGTTTCCTTTAGAGAATGGAAAATTGGTCAATTTTCATCCCCTTTCTGTATGTGTTTTATAACAGCCATCTGTAACTAAGAAGTCTCTGTCTTGAGCAAGTGGCAAAGAAAAAAATGTCCTAGTTCAACTTAGTTCGGCCTGTGATGGAGTTATCTAGTGTTCCCGTAGCTAGAGTATCTATACATTTTCATTGAAGAACCATAGCAGAGACCTAGGTAGAAGGAATATTTATGTATTTCAAATAATTGTGGCCTAATGTGACTAGGATTAGTCTGTGTCCAACAGTCAGAACAGCCCCCCCTCATATGAGTGTCTTTCCAGTGAAATGGGGATGGAGCATGCTTTCATATTGATTCAGTAAATATTACAATTACCCCCCAATTCACAAGCTATTTTAAAAGTTTGTGATTTGGCAAAGAATGGAAACTGAACTTTAAGCTCCTAAATCTATATATGTAAGCTTAGGCAAGTGACCAGACTTCCAAACATTTTGGATTTCCTTCCACTTCCCATTGACTCCAATGGAGAACTCTCTGAGCTGATAAGTACCGAGATGTGAATATTCAAGCTTCTGAATATGGATTAGGGAGTTTAACTTTAGGCTCTCATTTAAAAAAAACCCACAAAACAAAAACAAAACAAAACTTTTGGCCCACACAGCAACAAAGAAAGTATTAAAAAGTACATTCGACTGCTCTGCGGTAACCACAGAAGATTTCAAAGTATATGAAGTTTCCAAGGTCCCTCTGAGTGAATTCATTATAATAATGCATAGGTCTTACTCAGTCTCTCAAATGGTTTGCTTCAAATATTTTTCAAGGCAATTCATTGCAATTATTACAAAAGAAAATGTCAGATTTTCCACTTCTGACCCCAAAATTCCTTTCAAAGCAGAGTGACATCAATAGGTACACAAAGATAGGATAGGATACACAAAGAACAAGTTAAAAATCACTTAGGAAAGTTAGATGTCAGCAAGTCACCAGGTCCTGATGAAATGCATCCCAGGATACTCAAGGAGCTGATAGAGGAGGTATCTGAGCCTTTAGCTATGATCTTTGAAAAATCATGGCAGACAGGGGAGATTCCAGAAGACTGGAAAAGGGCAAATATTGTGCCCATCTATAAAAAGGGGAATAAGAACAACCCAGGAAATTATAGACCGGTCAGTTTAACGTCTGTCCCAGGGAAGATAATGGAGCAGGTAATTAAGGAAATCCTATGCAAACACTTGGAAAGTAATAAAGTGATAGGGAATAGCCAGCATGGGTTTGTGAAGAACAAGTCATGCCAAACTAATCTGATAGCTTTCTTTGATAAGATAACGAGCCTTGTGGATAAGGGAGAAGCGGTGGATGTCATATACCTAGACTTTAGTAAGGCATTTGATACGGTCTCGCATGATATTCTTATTGATAAACTAGGCAAATATAACTTAGATAGGGCCACGATAAGGTGGGTGCATAATTGGCTGGATAACCGTAGTCAGAGAGTTGTTGTTAACGGTGCTAAATCCTGCTGGAAAGGGATAACAAGTGGAGTTCCTCAAGGGTCTGTTTTGGGACCCGTACTATTCAATATCTTCATCAATGATGTAGATATTGGGATAGAGAGTACTCTTATTAAGTTTGCAGATGATACCAAACTGGGTGGGGTTGCGACTTCTTTGGAGGATAGGGACATAATTCAAAATGACCTTAGCAAGTTAGAGAAATGGTCAGAGGTAAACAGGATGAGGTTTAATAAAGAGAAATGCAAAGTGCTCCACTTAGGAAGGAACAATCAGTTCCATACATACAAGATGGGAAGCGACTGTCTAGGAAGGAGCATGGCGGAAAGGGATCTAGGGGTCATAGTGGACCACAAGTTGAATATGAGTCAACAGTGTGATGCTGTTGCAAAAAAAGCAAATATGATTCTAGGTTGTATCAACAGGTGTGTTGTAAGCAAAACTCGTGAAGTCATTCTGCCGCTCTACTCTGCACTAGTTAGGCCTCAGCTGGAGTACTGTGTCCAGTTCTGGGCGCCACATTTCAAGAAAGATGTGGAGAAATTGGAAAGGGTACAGAGAAGAGCGACAAGAATGATTAAAGGTCTAGAGAACATGACCTATGAAGCCAGGCTTCATGAACTGGGCTTGTTTAGTTTGGAAAAAAGAAGATTAAGGGGGGACATGATAGCGGTTTTCAAATATCTAAAAGGGTGTCACAAGGAGGAAGGCGAAAATTTGTTCCTCTTGGTTTCTGAGGACAGGACAAGGAGTAATGGGCTTAAAGTGCAGCAGGGGAGGTTTAGATTGGACATTAGGAAAAAATTCCTAACTGTCAGGGTGGTCAAATATTGGAATAAATTGCCAAGGGAGGTGGTGGAATCTCCCTCTCTGGAGATATTTAAGAACAGGTTAGATAGACATCTGTCAGGGATGGTGTAGACGGAGCTTGATCCTGCCTTGAGGGTGGGGGGCTGGACTCGATGACCTCTCGAGGTCCCTTCCAGTCCTATTATTCTATGATTCTATGATAATAGGCTTCTCACACTGTTCTAAAGCTATTAGGGAAACTTCTCACAATGTTTCATGTTTATAGTAACTCTCCCACCATCTTACCTGTGAGCCGCACTACAAATCATCTTCAAAAATGCAACTAGATAAGTTTCCAGAATTATCAATTGGTGAACGTGACCATATTTCTATGTCAACTGTCAGATATTAGACAGGAAGGGGGGGAAACATGGTCTTTATTGTAGAATACGTAATTCCAAAACAGCTGACGGACATCAATTCAAGGCACTCATGTGAGAACTTGAAATAAAGGTAATAAAGCAAACACTTCTGTTCCTGAAGGATAGTGATCACTACAGTGTAACAATCTTGATTTTCACAGTAACAGACCACTTTTACCTACCCTATTAATGAAACAGTGATTCTTTGATCCTATGATTGGTTAAAAGAAGTTCAGGATGTTTTTAAGTCATTACAATGGTAGGATTAAAAAGAAATGACTAGAAAATGAGGTGATAATTGCTCTGGCGGAAAAAAAAAAGAGTTCTGCTAAGATTCAACAGTTTTGTAAAAATTTAATTTTAACATAGTTTTGAGATCCTTGTGGTTAGACCTTTTACAAAAATAGATAGGAAATGCACGATTGAGAGAGATAAAACTTTTAAATGGGAAGGAGTTACAGATGACCACTTTCTGCACCAGTGAAGCAGCCAAAAGAGTTACGGTTAATCCAAAACAAAGGCTATTAAAGTGTATATTGCAGTTATTATGTATGTTATATATTTCAAAGGCATCACAAAAAATTACTTTTGAAAAATATATTGCCATTCCGTTAGTAGCCTTTCTTTCTGAGAAGGCAGGTGCTTTGGTACTAGCTGGCCAATTACATGGCCTTAAGGAACAAAAAGTTGTAGCAAACATTAGATATTTCTACAAAAGCTACCTAAAATAATTTTTCCATACAAGGCCGCCTTGTGACTTTAAGGCCTTATATCTTAGTACATACCTAGCCTATGTGTGCTGGTAGCTCCAATGCAAAACTGATAACATGCTTTATCCAAAAGGCATAAAATACATAAGGATATGCTTCACAGGTTAGAAGATACCAAGCCTAAAGCCTGTCTCTGGTCTAGGCTCAAGTATTTATTATACTGCCAATGCCAATTATATTTCCTTGTATTGCAATAGCACCTAGGCCAAAATCAGCATCAGAGAGAAATGAGGAAACAACACATGCAGTTTTATATAATCTACATACTTGATGCTGCTTCAGATGAATGGGGAACTGGTTCTACTACAAATGATTTCTGGACAGAGTGCAAACAAGGAACTCAAAGGCTATGTCTTTTAAAATGCACTCTAATCACGCCGATACAGCAGACAGACAGAATGTCCAAATATCTCTACCTCATGCCAGAGTCAAAATTTTATGGTATTATCATAATAAAATGCATATAGTGCCTCAAAATATCCATTCTCTTGTATGCCATACATTTTTCTCAGTTTGGATTTCTTTATGTTAATGCTCTCCACATTAGCTAGATGCTGCTGTTCAAATATAAGAAAATATAAATATTTCTGAGAAAGTGCCCTTCATAAAATTAACATCTTTCAATCCCTGGTAGGTTTAAAAAGGAACATTAAACAGCAACGTATATACCACTATTACCCTGTATATATTTATTGTATTCTAAAGCTCAAAAACAGTTAGGAAAATGGAAAAGTTACTTTTTTCCTCTACACAAATTTGTTAATGGGGAGCATAATGGTGAGCCATGTTTGCTGGCATTCTGTGAAACATCTACAAATTGCTTCTGCTAAGCATTATAGGTTGTCAGACTAATGTAGTTGAAGATAATTTGGCCTTTCAGTGAATTGAACCTCACAGCACGATTATACTCCAGCACCAAGTAGAGTGTCACAATTATTCTTTCATGCTGAATTACCATATAATGTCATAAGCCTACCTGTCATAAGTCCTGCAGCCTAGCTTGAATTTTTTTCTAAATCTATGGTTCATGGCAAAAAAAAAAAAAAAAAAAAAAATGAATTTTTTGCTTCTAATGGAAATCTGATTGTTTTTATCAACAATAAATTTCATAGCAAATCAAAGGATATGCTTGGACAAACAATCCGATACTCAAGGTTAAAAAACACACAAATAATAAATTGCTGGTGTGTCATGTTCAATTTTTACTACTGCATTACACTGCAATAACCATAACAGGATCTAAATTGTTGTCAGAACATTAAACAAACCCTCATACTTCACAAAGGCATCCTGCCTGAGTAATTCACACAACGGAAACAACTATCAAATTTTCCACTGCCCCACCACCAAACCATATATCAGTGCAGTTTATTTATTTGGACAATTTTTTGAATAAATTACTTCCATCCTGGCTGATGTTGCCACTTCTGTTAAGAGTCATATCAGTTTTAATTGTCTTTTTGTCCAAACTGAGCCACTGTTTTTCTGGCTCCTTCCTGCCCTTACATCCTGAGCACCAAAATAAACTGTGACCACATAAAATTGTTTAATGCTAGGTAAGCAAGTCTCTGTTCTTAAAATAAAAATCTGCTTTTCATTTGTATTATTGTTAGCCTTCTTCCCTGGGTTCCTTTTATAAGTATTAAACATTTGTACAGGCATTGAAAAGGAAAGTTGGTTTAACCGTTCTAGGTCTTCCATGGCCTAGCTATATTCTGTTCATAGTCAATGTCTCAGAAGAGTAGCTGTGTATGTCTGCATCTTCAAAAACAATGAGGAGTCCTTTTAGAGATTAATAGATTAATAGATTTATTATGGCATGAGCTTTCGTGGGTAAAAACCCATAGTAGGTCATATTCAATTCCACAGTAAGTTTTACCCACAAAAGCTTATACCGAAATAAATCTGTTAGGAGTCCTGTGGTGCCTTAGAGACTTATTGTTTTTGCATATTCAATATGTAAAATTTGGATTAATTTCATTGTTTTAAAGTATTAAATTTGGTACACTAAATGAATTTAGTCCAGATTAAGCATTATCCATTATCTGTTATAAAGTCCAAAGGAAAAATCAAAATAACAGACTTCCATATATTTGAAAGGTTTGGTTTCCACCACACCAGTTAAGTAGGGTTGCCAGGTGTCTGGTTTTGAACCAGACAGGCCAGTATTTGAGCTTTCGGTTCGGGAAACAAATTGAGACAATATAAATGAAAAAATATAAATGTCCGGTATTTTCTAAATAAGATGTAATGTAGATTGTGATGTAATATCATCTGTGTCCGGTATTTTCGTTGAAACCATCTGGCAACCCTACTTAAGTACAACATATCACCTTTCCTTAGACGTTTACAGGGAGAGGGAGAGAGGTGTGCATGCCCCCTTTCTATTCCCAGATATTTTAATATATTTTCTGATTTACTCACTCTGTACTAACACAAAAGTGTAACTCAATGTACAGCTGCAGAGCAAGAAACACCATGATTGGCACAAAGAAGTTGTTGCTATAGGACACAAAATTAATAATTTCCCGCCATGTTTCACACCACCTTCTCTTGTGAACGAAATTGGCAAAAACCAACAACAGGAATCAGATCAGTTTGATCCAACTCCATTTTCTAAACAAGAACCTCTTCTCTTTCCCTGAAGTAGAGTGCATAGGAGTGCAAGTGTTTATACCAGTGGCAACTTGGAGCTTAGTGCCTTCAAATGTAATCACTGAAATAATGTTGGACAGATTAGGAAATATTTGCAGTTCTAAATGCAGGAACTCCAATTCTCCCTCTGTTACTATTATTTGGGGGGAGGGGTACAAATAAAAAAACCCTAAACTTAATAAAAATGAAGTTGACTGAGATGGAAGCAGCACATGCCCAAAATGTCAATATTGGACTTATTTCTCCATCTTAACTAAACCCTTGCTGGTTGGTACTGTTTATTTATATCCTCAAACGCAATAATAAACACAGAACTATGATTTACTCTGAGCCTTTCCATTATTAAAACACTTTGTCTTATTGTTTTATTGATTTACAATCTGTCCTACTTACTTTTTTAGCATCTGAAAACAATCAAGGCACAAAGCTGCAAAATGTTTAGACATTAATTGTTAAGAGACACAGCATTTTATTCCAGGCTAGGGGTTTGAGTCCTCGACTGCTAAGCGTTCTGGTACGGAAATGATTTATGGCCTTGTAGCAATAACGATGCGGCAGAGCCATTAACATATTGGCAGACCCCAGGATGGATTATCGACATTGATTATTTCATGGACCACTGATACCCATTTGTTAAGAGGAGCTCGAAGATGGCCTCTCTCTGACTGAAATCTTTTACGAGCAAGACAGCATTTTAAGTATTAGGAACCTGGGACTTGGGCCATTTTTTAAAAACCATCTCCCTATGCCTCCTCTAAGTCTCTAACAAAAAGTGACAAAAATTAAAGTTCATTCTTTACCATGGCTTTAATTTCTCAACTCATCATAACCATGTCTTCTTTAAAAATTAATGATTGCCAGCATTTAGCCACTGGTTGTTGCTATGAAGATCTATGCAAAAAGCAAGGATCCCTATAGAGTGCATGATATATGGAATTCTCTTTATTACTACAATAAAACTTACTGACATTTCAATACTTCTGCAAATAGCATTATAGTATCAATCTTCTGAATTAGGCTGAAAATTAAGTTGTAAATTAAAAGAAAGTGTACTTTGGAATACAACATGATATGTCACCTAGAAAAAGACCTTTGTGCATAACCGAGCTGAGCAGAAAAACTGAAAGATAAGCCCAACTGCTACTGTAAGTACCTATCTAGGTTACATTCTACAAGAAGAATACAGCCTAAAACCCTGATATTTCACCTCTGGAGAACAGATTCTGAATCTCTTAAAAAAAGATGCAATTGACAGTGTCAGTCCATTAGTTCATATATCAAAAACCCTTTCACATTTTCTTTTCCCTTTATTTTTTACCCCCTAACAGTCTTAGGTTCACTTATTGAAATAAAAACAAAAAATAGGTTTATCTTCTCTTCTTGAAAGACAAATGTTAGCTTGAGCTATCAGACTGAAACAAAGAGACATTTAACACAAAAACCTGGATTCTGCTAAAAGTATAGGAAATACTAGCATTAGGTCCAACTGGAATTGACCAGTATCTTCAATTCTTGATCTACCTGAAAGAGTTGTTAATGCAGATAAGCAGATGAAAATTACATTGTCTCCCCAAGACAAATCTTCCAGCATTTTCTGAAATAGTAGTTGTTAAACTAGGATAAACTTAAACAACAAATAGTCCTGCAGCAACTTAGAGACTAACAAAAAATGTAGATGGTATCATGAGCTTTTGTGGGCACAACCCACAAAATGCAAGACCTAAGTCAAATTAAAAGAAATGAATGTATGCCCCTCAGCAAAGGCAAAGAAACACAATTGTAGCACATACATTAACGCGTTAACTTCTGTATGAGGAAATAACATTATATGAAATAAGGTCTCCAGGAAGAAGTTTTAACTAATTGTCTAGTATAGACACAATTATAGTGGAACTCCATCCCACGTGTTCTAATATGGGACTAAAAACACAATATATTATGCGTTGCTGAAATAATCACTTATAACAAGGATTCCAGCTAATGACTACACAATATACCTTCTTAAAGTATTTTTTAAAATGTGTCCAAGGCTTGTCCAACTCTCTAGGCCTCAATGATCCCCAGCATGCAAGTCAGGAACAATAGCATCTACTTATTGTGAGTGTTTGAGGACAAATCTGTATCAGGTAATGAATTCCTTTTTGTTCTATGAAGGCCATTTATGATTGCAGCCTTCATTATAGGGAAGTAAGGACTTGACATCTACTGGACAGACTGGATCTGAGAAGCGGACAGAACCACTGAGGACCACCAATATTGAATGGCTCTACTTAGTGGAACAATGAATTTGCTGCTGGCACGGACCATTGACTTTGAATGATTAACACTTATGAAATTTGCAGATGATACCAAGAGCTGGGAGAGGTTGAAAGTGCTTTACAGGTTAGGATTAGAATTCAAAATGACCTGGACAAATTAGAGAAATAGTCTGAGGTAAGTAGGACAAAATTCAATAAGTAGGAAAGAAATGCAAAGTAGGAAGGAACAATCAGGTGCACACATACAAAATGGGAAAGGACTGCAAAAAAGTATCTGGCGTCAGAGTGGACCACAAGCCAAACACAAGTCAACAGTGTGACACTATCAGGGGGAAAAAAGTGAACATTCTGGGTTGTTTTAACAGGAGTGTTTTAAGCAAGAAATGAGAAATAATTTTTCCACTCTACTCCACCTTGATTAGGCCTCAGCTGAATTACTGTGTCCAGTTCTGAGAACCAAAGATGTGGACACAATGGAAAAAGTCCAGGCTGATGGAGGAAGGGGTAAGAGTTCTGGCTGGGGGTTCAAGCTCTTTGGTGAAGCCACGGATGAGGAGTTAAGGGTGCACAAGAAAACTCTTGGCTGAGGCCGGGGTGTTCAGCATGGAAGGGAGGGGTATGCATGGCAGGAGGCTGTATGGGTTCAGCTGTAGATGTGGCCTCGGGGTGAAGGAGGGAGCTCAGGGCTAGAATAGGGCTTTGGGGGTATAGTAAGCGGTGTGCGGTGCAGGCTCCAGGAGGGAGTTGGGGTGGGGGAGGGGACTCAGGGCAGGTCCGGGGCGGGGGTGGGGGGTAAGAGGTTCCAACCTGGGGCAGGAGGTTGGGGTGTGAGAGGCAGTTTGAGGTGTGGGCTGCAGCTGGATGACACTTACCTCAGGTGGCCGCCGGTTGGCAGCACAGCAGGGCTAAGCCAGACTTCTTGTCATGGGTATCGCCACACGGCAATGGAAGCGATGGGACCTTTCTGCAGCCCCAAGGCAGAGGCGCAGCCAGACGGGTCTTCATGCTGCCCACCGCAGCAGGCACCACCCCTCTGTAGTTCTTAGTCAATGGGAGCTGCAAACTGGTGCTCAGAACAGGGACAGCCTGGATGCCCCTGTGCCTAGAACTGCAGAGACATTCCGGATGCTTCCAGAGCCACTCAAAGCCAGCACAGACAGGGAGCCTGCCATAGCCCTGCTGAACTGCAGGCCCACTCAGCAGTGCTGATCAGAGCCACCAGGAATCCTTTTTGAGTTGGGAATTCGGGTTAAAAAGCCCATATACTAGGCAACCCTAAGGCAAACACAGGACTCTCAGAGGTGGCAAGGTCAACCTGAGGGGGACTTACCTCAGGAGTGAGAGATTTTCCATAGATCAGTAAATTTCCTAGGCTTTTTAGAGTCAATAGTTTGCGAGTTAGAAATTCCTTTGCTAAGCTTGTGCCGCACCTTGCTGTTTCTGAAGGGCATAGCTGGAAAACAAGACTTCTCCCAGCAAGGTGGACTTGTGAGGTGGGGGGAAGATGTTTATTGATTTGGGGTTTGGAAGAACTGCAACACTGGTTGCAGAGATTTAGCAGCTGATTCATATATTCTCTGGCCAGAAGGTGCCATTGTATTCATCTAATCTAACTTATTTAGCACTGGCAACAAAATTCCCCCAAATGAATCCTAGAACATGTCTTTGGAAAAACATCCAATATCTGTTTAAGAATGGTCATGAACCCTGGTAAATTGTTCCAGTGGCCAATTGCTCTGTTAAAAAGTGCTCCATACTTCTAATCAGAATTTGTCTGCCTTTCATGTCTAGCCATTATATTATGTTACATCTTTTTCTGCTAGACTGAAGAGCCCATTATTAAGTATTTCTTTCCCATGTACATACTTACAGATTGTGATCACATCACCCCGTAACTTTCTCTTTGTCAAGCTAAATAGATTTACCTCTTCGACTATCATTAAAGAATGGTGTTCGGACTTTTGGCCACAGTAGCACACTAGGAGTTCACTTTAAATTTCAAACTAAAGTCTCTCATGCAAATTACAGTTTTTGTTCCTAGACGTATAAATTTTACTTACTGTTTGTGCCCATCTCCCCCAAGTGACTCAGGTCCCTCCCAATCAATGACCTGGTCTCTACATTATTTTCCACTTCCCCAATGTGTGTGTCATTGCCAACTTCAAGGTCATTACTAAAAATATTAAATCGCACAGAGCCAAGAACCGATTCTTGTGGGACCCCTCAAAAGAAACACCCATTGGATGATTTCTGATTTACAATTACATTTTGACTCCTCTCCATGAGCCAGCTTATACATCTACTATCCTGAGGCTAACATGGCCATAGCAACCTCACAAACAAAATATATTATATAAACACTGCTACCCTTATTAATACAACCTGTCATCACCTCAAAAAATATCCAGTTGGTTTCACAAGATTTATTTTCCATAAACCTATGATGATCGGCAATAACTTTATTCTTCTTCTTTAATCCTTTATTGATCAAGGCCATTATCAGCCACTCTTGGGTTTCAATGTCATACTGACAGGCCTATAATCATGAAGTCATCCTACACATCCCTTTTAAAGTTTGTCATAACAAGAGTTTTCTTCCAGTTTTGTGGAACTTTAATCATTAATCATGCAAGTCACTGTTTCTGTCCATATTTAAGACAACCATATAAAAATTAGAAATATTAGAAAATCACAGGTAGGGTTTTCAAAAGGGCTCAGTGTTAGTCTGACTTTACTTCCACTGAGGCCAACACAAGTTTTACACCCGACTTCAATGGGAGCAGAGAAAGGCCAACTCTGAACATTTTTGAAAAGCTTTTACCTAATTTCTGTTAAGAAGCTGCACTGAGTAAAATAGCTGCAGAAATGCAAGATATCCAGTGTTTCATTCTGTTTTAAATGGGCCTCTATTCTGCTTCCTTTAGAGGAAAACTATAGAAGAGCCTGTCCCTTCCACCTTTCTTATCAACAGAGAACTCTTACTCAGATTGAGATTTTCAAAGGAGACTACGGAGTAGAGGACTTTGAAAACTGAATTTTTATACTCTCTTCAAACAGTAAAGTGCAAACAGGCTTGTTCCTTAAATACTTGACACAATTATCTAATTCAACTTCTTTATTTAAGCTGGGATATATTTATCATGTGCAATTAAGAAACAAAATCTAACACCACAAATTTCTCTCCTCCTACTGGAGGAGAGCTGGCTCCTGAGTCATGAAGAAATTGATAGTAAACACTTTCTGAAACAGCAGTTGCATCCCTTGAGCACTGGATTTGAATTTTTGATCTTAACGCAGGACAACCCAAGTGAGCCCAAACCTAGTCTCAAAGCTATCATAAATGACAACAGTACAAGACAACTATCAAATTAAATCTCCATGTACACATGATTCTAACTTCCCCAGGTCCTTACTACACAAACGTTTCTTTAACTTTCAGTTTTTATGCTTTCTGGTAATGAAATATGCCATTTTAGGTGGGTTTCTGAACAGCAAAAAATTAAGTAAGCAGTGCTCAAAATAAGTCACAAAGGATGATTGGTTCAAGTGATTACAATGAGCTATAGTAACCTTGCAACAGCCTGACCCAGAAAGTATGTGTGTCTCTACACTAGAACAGCTCACACTCATGTAAAGCTGAAAATTGGGGGAAGCTTTACAATGGCTAAATAGATCAACGGGGTCTATGAAACCTCTTTAGTACATAATGCATTGAAAAAGGCTGCACGTATTGATTAGAACCAGTAAAGTTGACAGTCAGCATTAAGATGTGTACAATTCTTTTATAGGAAAAAAAGGTGGGGGGGCCTATATTTGCAAACTTAATTCAGGTACTTGGAAAGATAACATGATCCACCATACCTGGGCAACATTTCAAACACACTGCAGCCTGTACAAAGAAAATCAAGAGAGCAGAAGGAAGAAAAGCAGGAAGAGACCTGAATACAAACTAAATATGCTTATGCTATAACTGAGCACTAAGTTGGTTAAGTTATATATTAAAAGTTCTGGGTCTGGTTCTGTTCAATATTTTCATCATAATGATAATATGATTGGTAATGGCGTAGAGAGTACACTTATAAAGTTTGCAAATGATACCAAGCTGGGAATGGTTGCAAAGACCTTAAAAATAGAATTAAAATTCAGAATGATTTGGTTCAACTGCAGAAATGGTTTGAAGGTGAAATTTAAAAAAGTGAAATGCAAAGGACTCCACTTTGGAAGGAACAATCAGCTGCAAACATACAAACTGGGAAATGATTGCTTAGGAAGAAGTACTGGGGAAAGGGATCAGGGGGGCGGGATGGAGTCACAGTAGATCACAATTTAAGTGAGAGTCAATAACGTAACACTATGGTGCAATCAGGAGCGGCCCGAGGTGGGCTGCAGCAGCTGGCGCCGCAGGTGGAACGTGTGGTCGGCGCCCCTGCCTGCACAGCCAACAATGGAGCAACATCATCATCGGGTTCCCCAGGCACCCTGTTGAAGGCGGTGCCCTAGGCAACGGCCGAGTCGGCCTATAGTCATGGGCCGCCCCTGGGCGCAATAAAATAAAAAAGCAAACATGATTCTGGGATGTATTAGCAGAAGCACTATAAGGAAGACAACAGAAGTAATTCTTCCACTCTATTCTGATTAGACTTCAGCTGGAGTATTGTGCCTAGTTCTAGGCAGCACAGCAGAAAAGATGTGGACAAACTGGACAAAATCTAGAAAAGAGCAAGAAAAAGTATTAAATGTCTAGAAAGCATGACTTAGGAGAAAAGACAGAAAATATTAGATTTAGTGTGGAAAAGAGAAGACAGAAGGGATGCAATAATTGTTTTCAAATACATAAAAGGTTCTTACAAAGAGAAGAGAAAAACTGTTCTCTAATCTCTGAGGACAGGACAAGAAGCAATGGGCTTAGATTGCAACAAAGGAGGTTTAGGTTGGACATTAGGAAAAAACTTGCTGTCAGCATAGTCAAACCCCAGAATAAATTGCCTAGGGAAGTTGTGGATTCGCTTTCACAGGAGATTTTTAAGAGCGGGTTAGACAAACATTTGTCTGGGATGGTCTAGGTCAGGAGTCAGCAACCTGTCGATTGCAATCAACTGGTTGATCCTGGATCATCAGCCAGTCGATCATGATCACTGAAGTCGAGCTGCACAGAAGATCTCAGGCGAGCTGCCTGCACCCACTGCTCCTGCCCAGTGAAAGTGAGTGAGGGGGAGGGAGAGCAAGTGATGGATGGTTGGGGTAAGGGAATGGAGCGAGTTTGGCTTCAGGGAAAAAGGTGTGATAGGATCCTGGGTTGCTCTGAAAATTTAAAAGTTATCTTGGGAGTCTAAAAGCTGGAGCATAGGTAATAGTCTTGCCATGAGTATAGGGCACTAGATTAGAAGACCTCTCAAAGTCTATGGGTATGTCTACACTATACTGTTATTTCAAAATATCTTATTTCGAAACAGCTTATTTCGAAATAACGCATCTACACACAAAAAATGTATTTTGAAATAACATTTTGCTATTTTGAAATAGTGCAGCCACACTGAGTGGACTCTGAATCTCATTTAAGGTTGGCTGGAACCAGTTCCGGCAGGGCACCAGGTCAGGACTCACAGTGTGGGGCTGCTGCCTGAGGCTATCTGAGGTCTGCTTAAAGGCCAGTTCTCAGCTTTCCCTGCTTGCTTGTCTATCTTGATGAGGGACAGCAAAGCATTTTGTCTCTGCATGCTCTGGTTGCCCTCACTCGGCACACCACAGCACTCTGCAACATGGAGCGGGAGCTGCCCCTGGGTACTCTGGTGTTTCTCGTGGACATGTTGCTGAAAGCCTGGCTGCACTTTCTGCAGGCTGCCATCCGGTAGGTCCATCGGGGGGCTGTCAGTATCCAGGACACCCTGCAGGAGAGCTTCCACCCTGAGCCTCCCTGGTCTGCCCCACTGGGGGCTTGTGCCTCATTCCTCCCTCATGTCCTTCCACTTATCCCTCCCTAGCCCCCCTTCCTGATGTCAAATAAAATACACATTTTCATGGACACAAACTCTCTTTATTTAACAAAAGTGTTGGGGGGGGGGAGGAGAATGAAACTTTGGTGAGACTGGGAAAAGGAGATGGGAGAGGGGAGGGGGAAACCTGGGAGGAGGGAGCTAGAAGGGGGAAGTAAGGGAAAGAAGGGGGAGGGGAAGCTCAGGGCTCAGGGTTGGGTGTCTCGCAGAACCAACTTGGTGGTCATGCAAACCTGCTCCTGGGTTTGCATGTGGCCTTTGGTGGCCAGGCTGGCAGCTATCCTGCCATAAACAGCTGCGTTCCCCCATCTAGTGTGGAGATCATGGATGTTGGAGGCATCCCCCCAAACCTGAATAAGGTCCATGATCTCCACCCTGGTCCAGGAAGGCACCTGCCTTCTTTGGGCCCTGGCAGGCTCCTGGGAGCTGGCAGACTGCTTCTGGGGAGCGGTGGAGGGTTGGCTGCCAGTGGCTTGCTGGCTCACGTTTTGGGGCCACTGGCTCAGGGGCAGTGACTGCTGGCTCTGGCTGGCAGGCTTGGAGCTGGCACAGCCACTGTGGCCAGAGTCTACCCCTTTAAGGGATCCAGGGAGTGGGGGGGGGGGGAGGAGAGAAGTGTTCTTGGTTGAGGCTGGAGTGGCCACCAGGGCACCCTGGGAAGGCTGGAGACCCCCTAATTAAAAATAAGTGTCTACACAGCACTTATTTTGAAATAGCTATTTCGAATTTGGCGTTATTCCTCGTAGAATAAGGTTTACCAAATTCTAAGTAAGCACTCTGCTATTTTGAATTCATTTTGAAATAGCAGTTTGGCTGTGCAGACGCTAAGAAAGTTATTTCGAAATAAGGGCTGTTATTTCGAAATAACTTGCTGTGTAGACACCCTATGATACTATGATCTGCAAAAAAAAGCAAACTGGGGGGTACATTCAGGCAATCTTGGTACTTCATTGTAAAAATGTTTTAGCGGCCTTGTGTTTTTACACTGTTTGACATGGCAAAGGAATTTAAAGAAGACTTCAACAAATCACTTCACCTTAAGTTATAATTGCAGATTTACGGTGCCATGTTGAAATCGCTATGTCATATTCATGACACAGTGACCTCTATTAAAGTCACTAAAGCTTAGCTATAGAGCCACACAAACTTAAACAGGCTGCAATTTTGTGTAGTGAACCCTCAAACTCACTGCACTTCACAACACCCTCTTCACCTAAAACTATTAAACCACGACTGGTATTAAAATATTTGTGTCTGTTCTGTTAGGTCACTCCTAAATGACTAATATACAAGGAAAAGAACTACCTTTAGGATCGTGGGGGAGGGGGGAAAGAAGAAAAGTGACTCCATTCTGTTTGTGAGATTTTCACAGCTAATCACACACAAGACTGATTCACTGCTCACCTCGCTCTGTTCACTCATTTTTCATATCATACTTTTCACTACCCCATCAGCTTGCTCCACCAAGGTCAAATGAAGGAAATGATAGCACACATACCACAGAAAGATTTATTATAAACAGATTTGCTTGCTTTTTTATGTGCACTACATGTATATCTAAAATGTCCATTTACCAAAATTAAGATAAATCACAGTAGTGCATGTATATTATTTATTTTATATATAATTATATACATATATAATTGTATATATAATTTCTTGGCAGAGGGGATTGCTTAGCTGTGATTGTGTTTTGCTTGTCTATAACAATCTGTGTCTCAAAAGACAATTTCATTTTTAAATGAAAATAATCCAACAAACTGCTAACAAACCAATGAGACGTTAAAACAAGCATAGAAACTGGAGCATATGATAAAGCAATTTTTTTTAAAAATTGCTTTTAGTTTTCATTTAAATGTTGGAATATAGGTGTTTTTGCCAGGCTACTACAACCAGCATAAAGCAAATACATTCTCAATATACTTATTAATTTAAGTGTGGCTGGGGAAGGTACACCCAGCACACCAATCCAATAGTGCACACCAGAAAGAAAATCCATTAACTAGAAAGGTGCATGGCTGTACATTGACTAACGCAACTAAGTGATTTGGCCATTAATAAGTTGCTCATTAGAAAGCAAATAAACTGAGTGTAAAATGTAACTGGTGTTTCACAATTTTGCATTAGCAAGTAACATGGTGCCAGCTCAGGAGTCCCCTTCGGAACGATACAAGGTTTTGTCAAACAAGTCAGCAAACACCGTGTTCATCAACAAAGCTGTCATCCTTGCTGCTGCCCATTACTTGTCTTATTTCCATACCAGATGGTGCAATTAAGATTTTCACAGCATAGTAAAAAGAATAGGCATATTATTTCACACCAGCCACGAACAAAACTTTGAGCACATTAATACATGGGTGTTCCTAGTCATATGAATATCATCAATGAGCTAACTTTAAGAAGTGTACGCTATATACAGTATTCATAAACCTAAGCTAAAACATTTCAGCACCTATTTCTAAGATACCCCGACGTCCACATTTTCACTTTGGCTAGGTGGATGACAAAGCTGGAACTTCTTCAGGGTGCAGGCCACGTCTCTACTTAGACAATTGACACTCTGGTGATTGATCCTCTGGGGTTTGATTAGCAGATTTAGTAAAGACCTGATAAATTGAACATTGGGGGCACCCTGGTTGGCACCAGTACTCCTACTGTTGCAAGGAGTAAGGCAAGGCAACGGGTGCATTTTTCCCCATTGACCTCCCACTGTGGGGTCATCCAAGAAAAATCGATGAAAGGTACGCTAACTCCAGCTACGTAATTCACGTAATCAGAGTTGCATATCATGCATTGATTTTCTCCTCCAGTGTAGGTCTGGCCTTAGTTAAGAGTCAAAAACCATCAGCATGTCAAGTCACATCACCACAATGTCAATAAAGTTGGTGCACTTAAAAAAAAAAACCCACTACCAAAGGAAAGAGTGATATTGAAGAATATGAGAAGGACACTCAACAAGTCAGTACCCCCCACCCCCCATGGCAAATTTGACTTTGTTCCCATTTCTTATTTAATAGATGCTGGTAGTATGGAGATTAATGGAAAGCAAGTTGATATGATGCCAGAGATCTCTTTCATGCCTAAGATGTAAAGTGGGTCTTTATTGGATAAATTCAAGAGCTAATCAAGTAATGCTAACAAGGGTATCATATCAGAATCAATCCCAACTGATAATCATTATAAGCGGTCACAAGGGCAACCTAAGTTATAAGACAAAGCCAGACACCATTTTGCAACATGCACAAATTATTTTTGAAGGTGTATGATTACAATTTAAAAAAATCTCACCCTCATGAAAATGGTACCTGGTAAATGAATGATTAATCTTCCCCTACCTCCAAGGAGCAACAGCTGATCTCTCAAGTTCACAATGGAATTTCCATAGTACAGCACAAGGCCTCCTGTCTACACAGCTCTGTTTTATTCTGATGGACCGCATTTGCACAAGGCAGGCCAGGAGGCAATGGGCATAGTATAACTTGCACCCTATTCAACTTATTCATAAATGATCTAGAGAAAGGGGCAAGCAGTGAGGTAGTAGAGTTTGCGGATGATACTAAATTGTTTAAGATAGTCAAGACAAAAGCAGACTGTGAATAACTTCAAAAAAATCTCACAAACCTGAGTGATTGGGCAACAAAATGGCAAATGAAGTTTAATGTGGATAAGTGTAAAGTAATGCACGTTGGAAAAAATAACCCCAACTATACATATAATATGATGGGGGCTAATTTGGCTACGACAAATCAGGAAACAGATCTTGGAGTTATCCTGGATAGTTCTCTGAAAACGTCCACACAATGTACTCAAAGGCAAAAAGAATGCTAGGAATTATTAAAAAGGAATAGAAAATAAGACACAGAATATCTTGCTGCCCCTGTATAAAACTATAGTACGCCCACATCTTGAATACCGTGTACAGCTGTGGTTTCCTCACCTCAAAAAAGATATTTTGGCCTTGGAAAGGGTTCAGAAAAGGGCAACTAAAATGATCAGGGGTTTGGAACAGGTCGCATATGAGGAAAGGCTAAAGCAACTGGGACTTTTCAGTTTGGAAAAGAGAAGACTGAGGGGGGATATGATAGAGCTATATAAAATCATGAGTAGTGTGGAGAAGGTGAATAAAGAAAAGTTATTCCTTAGTTCCCATAATATAAGGACTAGAGGACACCAAATGAAATTAATGGGTAGTAGGTTTAAAACTAATAAGTAAAAGTTCTTCTTCACACAGCACATAGTCAACCTGTGGAACTCCTTGCCAGAGGAGGCTGTGAAGGCTAGAACTATAACAGAGTTTAAAGAGAAGCTAGATAAATTTGTGGAGGTTAGGCCCATAAAAGGCTATTAGCCAGGGGGTAGGAATGGTGTCCCTGGCCTTTGTTTGTCAGAGGCTGGAGACGAAGGGCACGAGACAAATCACTTGATCATTGTCTTCGGTCCACCCCCTCCGGGGCACCTGGTGCTGGCCACTGTCGACAAACAGGCTATTGGGCTAGATGGACCTTTGGTGACTAGTGCAGCCATTCTTATGTTACAGTCACCAGTTCACAAAGTTACAATACAGTGACCTACAAGGAAATAGTATCTCTGGTAGTTGACATAAAAGGAAGGCCAGGCATCTCCAAGTGAAAAATAGCAAAACCGACCAGACCCCCCACCCCCCTTTTACAATCTGTCCTTGTTTAAAACAGATTATGGTGCACCTTATTGCATTCCAACCTGATGTCTTAATCAGAAAGTGATTACATATACCCATAATGTAGCCAATACGACATTTAACACAGATTAGCTTCCGGTTTTAGCTCAAACTTCTTCTCAAAGTAGGCATGAGATAGACAATATTATGCATAATCCAGAACTCCATCTGCAGTATCCAGTGAAACAGTTTACTACTTTCACTAACAGCATTAACAGTTATGAACTATATCATGCCAACAGAACTTTCCTCATTGTAAAATATTTTTAAACACAATAGGGCCCAAACAAAACCTCAAAACACCATTAAAGACAGAAACTATCCCCATTTATTACAGGAATTTGCAAGTATACGTTGACTGGTGATAGATATTCCTAATATTTCATTCACAAATCTAGCTGATATAAGGATTCCCCAATGAAAAGGTAAATGAAAAAAAACCAAACCACAGTAATAGTTGATATGAGCAAATCCCATGTTTTCCACAGACACCTGCAGATACAGCAGACACCTTCAAACTTTACATTCTGAAGCCACTGCTGGTGATCTCAGGTTTAAAAGATGGATTAGCACATCTAGCATGCACTGTGAACAGGAGTAATCTTTCCCACATAAATTACGTGTTTCTTCTCAAGCCCCAATAATTCCTAGGCAATGTTTGGAGAATCCATTAATAAGAGAAATTTTCCAGTTTAAAGGGACCCTTATCAGTTTCATGAAAACTCTAGAAAATTCATCTGTAAAAACAATGCACTAGTATTTTGAGTAATACCAATTTCCAAAATGCCTTTTAGGAGAACTGCAAAGTCTCCATTAAAAATCAAACATATTATATCAGTATGTAGATGGTCATTCTAATATAGCATAAAAACTAGTATTTGGCAATCAAAGATTAGACTTCTGTTCTTCCCTTTCAAATACTGAAGCAACATAGGTGTCGCACGGAAATGCAGAGAAGCATGATCCCATTTTAACTACTTTATAGTGTTTAGACTTTGGACCAAATCCTGCTCTCAATTACACCAATATAAATCCAAAATAATTCCATCAAATACCATGAAATTACTCTAGATTTACACTGGAGTAGGTAAGAGTAGAATCTATCCCAATCTTATGGCCAGATATTACTGCTACGTTAGTTTTTAATACCAATTTTTCAACTGTGTGTCTCATTTTAAATTGGAAAACTTTAGTAAATCTGACACATATTAGCATTATATTAAGGTTGTGACAAAACGAGTAATGTGCTTTAGTTTCACCACCCATCAGTGTCGCAATGCAACAAGCAAAAATCATCTTTGAATAGCAAATTTTGTGAGGGCAGCTAACAGCTTTGGGCCTGCTCCTCTTGAAAAAAAGCCAATATTTTTGCTATTTGGCAAAGTATTGAGTTTCCATACACAGAAAGCAACTAATTTTTTTTTCTTCAGGAAAAAAGAGCATAATGGGTTTAGTATTGTTATTATGCACCTGAATGAACTATCAATATATGTCTTCTAGCAGGAATATAATTTGGAAAAGAAACCTAAATATTGTTATTTATTACAGTAAAAGCAACAATAACTGATCAAAGTAAATTTAGTGGAAACATTAAAATCATGGCTTTGGAAAGAAAATTTATTCTGTTGAAACATACTGTGTGAACTTATTGGAAATAATCAAGCGCTCAGTTTGAATTAACTGAGTGTAAGTGAATCTCTTAAAAAAATCCAACTATAAAACACGAGCTGGAATTTTCTAGCTGCATTTGCTGCTTTGCCTCTTCATATATTTTAGGAAAATCTGCAAAGATGCAAAGAATCCTCCTGTGTTCGGTTAGCAGTAAGTAAATTGCTGTGGGCTCTGAGTGCTGGAATACTTTAGCAGGCAATTCCTCTCTGTCTTTCATTCTGTTTGTCTGTGTTAAATTCCCCCTCTGCCCTCATCCATTCTCACATCCAGTTCTCGGCTTTGTCCATCCATCAATCCACACACTTTGTCAGTGCTGACTTCATCCTGGCTCTCACAATCACATCCAAGCAATACTGATGCCACGAGGGAGCTTTTCGCCTCCCATCTGCGTCTCCCTGATCTGCTGACTGAGGCCCTGACGCTTGTCGTTTTCTATTGCACAGGCAAGCAAAACCACTAATACCGAACCTGATTTCTATCGTGCAGCTTTTCACCTTTTCTACTGGGAAGAATAGAGAAAGAGACAGAGAGACAGAGGGAGAGAGAGAGAGCGAGAGAGAGAGATGTTTGCTGGATTTTCTAAAACAATTCTTACTCTAGTCAGGTTGAAGCTCAATTCGTTTTCCCTCTCGAAAACATCAATAGAAATCACAGGGAGAAAATGTATCACTAATTAAGGGTTGATAAGCTCTACGTCAAGTGCAGTTTGGGAGGGGGGGAAATGCTCACCACCTTACACAGACTCTCAACCAGTTGAAATCCATATACCACTTTCCTGGCAACTTCAAGTTAAGACCATGTATATTTTTGGTTTAATAAAAAAAAATGTTAGTTACCTTAAAGAAACATTTTAGGAAACTACAGTGTTAAAAAGAGATCTGTTTTCATTCAAAAGATCATTTACAAAAGACTTAAAGGACAATGGGAAACATTTATTGCTAAAGACAGAATATTGTTACCTAGAGCACTCCAACAATTTAAAAATATGTTTAGTGTTTTGCCTGCTTGTATGTTAATTCACGGCTGTGTGATTCCACGCACATCTTGTGATAAGAAATGTTACTGATTATTGAAGTTGTCTTACTATGGCCAAAAGTTATTACAAAATATTTCAGATGATACATGTGTGCATTACAAAGTATTGGACAGAGGAGGAACATACAACTTCAATATGCCAGATTATTTTATGTTGATGAGCAATTTCATAAGTATTTAAATCTTTTTGCATACACTTTTGCACCACACTTCACCTGTAAGGTCAATGACAAGGTAACAAAACAATTCTCTGGGGTTGATTTGAAGAAAAAACAAAACCCAAGGCTTATGGCTAAAACTAGGAGTGGGAGCTAACAGATCTAGGTTTCTGTTCCTAGCTTCCTGTCAAACTTCCTGTGTGATCTGAATGAAGGATGTTCAGTATGATTTATTCCTACTTATAAAATATTTTGAGATTGTGAATACTTAGAATGCACACCTTATTGCACTATAATCATCAAAGGTTATTTAGATCAGAAAATTCCTGTCAGGCTCTATGTCTCCCCCTATCATTGTTCTGTTCTGGGAACATTTGTTGCTTAAGTTTTGGTGATCGTGAAACCACAACAAAATGAGGCCCCAGATTTTTCTTCCATACATCCCGTGTTAGCAAGCATCAGATCATTCTGTTTCTTAAAAAGAAAACACACATCAGAATCCCATTTTGGCCCAATATTGCACAAAAATATCCATTTATAGCAGCTGTTGCTTTTAGGTCAAAACCTGATTTTTAAATCAAGACAAGAGACTACACAAAGAAAAACAAAGACTTAGCCAATGGAAACAATATGACCTTCTCTCAATACACTTATAACTCCAATTCTGTTGCTCATTATGCAAGTTAGTCTTCCATAATGCCTGTTTGTACAAGACAGAAGTACACAGTAACATCTTCCTTTTATTTCCCAAAATCAGTTGTCTCAAATATGTTGTAGGTATGACAGAACGGACCTAAAAAGCAGCAGAAGAAAGCCTTCTCTGCTGTGCTACTATACACATCAGACATCTCTAATTAGACAGCAACAAAATTTTATTAATAGGCTGGACATTATGGAATGAGCTTGTTATAAATGGGCCCTGTCAAAGCCTTATTCAGCTACCAAATGAGTATTCTCAGTTCACTGCTCGCATCTGAAGCATCACCGCTGGTGCCGGATAACAAATGATTGCTATTAACCGTATTGTTAGTAATGATGGCTGAAAACAAACAAAAACCCATAAATAACAGTCTACAGAAAAATTAACCCATAAACTTGATAGATATCCAGCTGAGAAATAATAAATGACACTTTGGATCCTGCTGGGAGAAGCTAGTGGTTTTTGTTTTCTGCTCTGTCATTAACACATTTTCTGTGCTAAAAATTAGATTCTGATATATAATTATCAACGCTTCCAGATATTAATTTTGCTATCGCTCCCTCTGTTTCTCTGCTGGCTGGATGTAATGTTATTCACAGATTACTCTGAGAAAACACATCAAACACTTAACAGAGCAGGTCAAAGAGACAAGCAGATTTTGCTGACATCACCAACCTGCAGAGTTTTTTTTTTTTTTTTAAAACCAGGGACACAAAACCAAATTTCTCATATTAATTAACTTAGGTTTCAGTGCAACTAAAACAAGTCTCTACGATGTAATGTGAGCTAAGCATATTCCCAGCTGTCCTAATGAAGGCTGTATTGAAAAGGGAGTACCGAAAAATAATACCTTGCATGGATAAATATTCATCCGTACATTTTACAGAAAGGTCTGTTTTTTACAGGCAATCAAAACAACTTTCCACTCACCAAACTTTAGCATTGATGGCCCCTCCCACCCCGCCTTTTAACCCTAGAAAGAAAACCTATCATAAGTTTTGTCACAGATTCCCAGTAGCAAAATATTCTTGTTGAAAAAAATAAATAAATAAACCTCTGTTGTTTTTTGTAACAAAACAAAAACATTTTATAAGGAACTACTTAAAATGCTCTTGAACTTACAAAACTTTATAATCTTTGCAGGATTAAGTAACCTAAGCAGATTTTTAATAATGATGAATGACATGGAAGGAGTGAACTAGTCGGTGATTCCAATACTACAGACATTTATGGACATGTGAGAGCCAAAAGTAATAATGTGGAAGTAAATAAGTTATCTGGATGTCAGTAGTGCCCCAAATAGGAAAGAGAGACCCTTTATGTCAAGTGGTGTATAAATACATAGGGAGTCACTGTCCCTTCCTTGAAAACTTTATGGTCTAATTTGTGTGTCAGTAAACTCAAGTACAGCCCATATGAGTAAAGGTAGAGGAGTGGGTTTGCAAGACTGACTCCTTTGTTTCCCAGTTATTGCACAGATTATCATTTGGCTATTAAAAAGAACTACAAACTTTCTTGTATCAACATTAAAACGTGTGTCAATATCGATCCACGGTCCTGTTGTGAAAAATTGTCATTTAAATGTGATTTAAGCATTCAATGTTCCTTTTCCCATTAGTGAACACTTTCTCAATTTATGAACGATCTGTTGCAGATTATTTTTAAATTTAGGAAAACAAAAATAAAGGAACTACTACAGTTCACAGCTTTTCATAGTAGGAAATAAGTAGTGTATTAAAAGCAATCAATTAGCTGAACATATTTACATCAGCTACTATCAAAAAAGCAGATGAAATGGAGCTTTTTTTGGCCAACAACTTAGAAATCCCCTTAATTGCAATTATTCAAGGGAAATGACTTGCTTGCTATTTATGTTCTTTTCCAATTCAACAGATCTCCATTAAGATCATAATAGCATCCCAGAAAAAAAAAAATCATCTTTGGAAGTAGTATTTAAATAATAAATGGGCATGGGGGGGAGGGGGAAATATTCCTCCTCTGCATGTCTAGCTTTTAATTTCCATGTTGTGTCCCCATGGTCACATTTTGTTGATGACAGACCTTAGCTGCAAATCTCACGCATTCTATACACTACATTTTCTCAGTATCTGGCACTGTGATATTAAATAACTATAAAACTAGAAAGCCAAAATAACTAAATCACCTGGCAGCCAATTTCTGAGAGTTAAACCACAAACCCGGAAAATGGTGGAGTGTGTTGAAATAATGTAAAGGAAACCCATAAATTCAAACTTTATGTTCTGTAAAGAACAAATATGAAAAAGGCATCAAAATAATGAAAGATTGTTTATGTATTCTGGCATGAAATGGGAATGTGTTATGAGAGAGAGTGCAATGGCAGAGACAGATCGACAGAGCTGACAGTGTGGTATTCATCCTGCATGGTACAGCAGACGTCCCGCTAGTGGCAGTCGACAGCGCAATAAATCAAGGGCTCTCGATGCTGTACCTACAGCTTATTACATCCAAGATGACAAATAAATAATAATCCCTGTCACAGCGGCCCTTTGCTCAAGGATTGAGCCTGAAACCTTTTGCTCATCACTCCTGGTCTTAAGTGAAAACACTAGAACAAGGGAATTGAAGGCCACGGTTTACTGAGCTCATGAAACACAAAGCAAGCTGGGCACAGGAACTGGAGCCGAGCAGGAAAGGTCAAGCAGCAAGAAAGGATAAACATGTAAATAATCCTACCCAAAACGTGGCTACATTTAGCACCGATAAAGGTACAAAGGGCATGTAAAAAAATCCACGCTTCTGCAGTCTCGGGAGAAGGCCACGGATTTGGTTGATTACCTGAGAGGCAGCAGCTTGGGTATCGTGGAAGCATTAACAAAATATATATATCTGTCTGGTTGTTTGTTTCTTTGCCTTTTCTATTATCATCATCATTCATTAACACGAGCTGGATACTTGGGTTTGGACAACATCATGAGGAAACATTCTCTGCCCACAAAAGCTACCAAAAATGCAAACTTTTATGAACATAAAGTGTCTCCCTAAGGACCATATGATTTCCTATACTGGATAAGAATGCCAGGTCTCCCAAGCTGAGAATCTGCTTCGCTAATACCAGATGCTTCTTCTGAGGAAGGAAGGATACAAATCCCTAGTCGCACAACAGCTGCTGCCCAATGGGGGAAGTTCCTGTGCTATAGCCATCACCCAATGCCCTGGTACACGAGATATCTTTGCTCTTTATAAAGTTGTGTTGGTATTGAGTCTTGGGGGTAAGCTGCGATAGTCTGTATCTGCAAAAATCAAGGAGTCCTGTGGCACCTTAGGCCATGTCTTCAATGGACAGAAGCTTGATACTGTCGTGATCAATCTTATGGAGTTTGAATTAACAAATCTAGTTAAGACTCGCTAAACTGAACTCAGAGAGTACCCCCACCATCTCCCGGTTCTCCTGTTTCTGCAAGGAGTTAAGGGAGGCCAATGGGAGTGTTTGTTCCTATCCGCCTCCTATTGTGAGGATGGTGGGAAAACGCACAACAAAGTAGTCTACTCCAGCTCCATTGACAACATAGTTGGAGTTGTGTTTCTGGATTTGATGTTCCCCATGAGTGTAGACTTAGCCTTAAAGACTGCCCTAATACATCAGTTATAAGCTTTTCTGGGTAAAACTCAATTCATCAGATGAATTGGAATGGAGTTTACAGAGGCGCGTGTGTGTGTGTGTCTCTCTCTCCACACACACACACACACACACACACACACACACACACACACACACACTATGAAAGAAGGAAGGTAATCAAGTCAAGGTGCAAGTGGCTCATTCACAGTCATTGATGGGGAATTGTGTATATCACAAGAGGGGAAGTAGCCTCTGTATTGCATTAACCAGTTAAGATCCTTACAGACTACAAAGGCAATTTCCCCTTGTAATATACACAGTTCCACATCAACTACTGTAAATGAGCCACTTGACTTGAACGGGCCTACTTGTTTCTTTCGTGTCGGTATTGTTCATCCAGAATTTTTGAACTCTAGGCACAATATTGACTAATTTCCTGAAACGATTAATTCAGCCAGCTGACTAAATGACTAATTTATGGTGAATGTAAATTTCTTATACAAATTACCTTCTTTGTAGGCAACAAAAGGTAGCTACTGTTCATGTTCCTGTGTGCCACCAAAACTGGTTTCTCTCGGAAGAGCTGTGCTATCCTCAAAATAAATTCAGTATTCATCTAGGAAAGAAGGATCATTAGATGTTTAAGGCAGGGAACTAGAATCTCCTCTGACAACAGATGCTACAGAAGTGGAAAGGGTCACTTTCCTCTATCCCAAAGAGGGCTCCTTATTTAATTATCCATTTGGAGGAGGACCTAAGACAAAGCTAAGTGAAGATTTCTTGATATCGTTATCAGGTGGCACTCATCTTTCACTCGCATCTCTCTCTCGAGGAATGATTTAATGTTAAAAATTCAGATTATTCGGTTAACATACACCTAACTATAAAACTGAACACAGAGCTCATGTGTACCTTACTGTGTAGCAGACTCACCTAAGTGTTTAATAAATTTTACTTGCCAGTATAATTAAAAGTTATTTAGCTGACAATGAATTAAGACTGACCTGTAATTCCCAAATTCACCACCTGGGTCTCTTTTAAACGGCAAGTATAACATTTGCTACGTCTCCTGACCCTTCCTACAGTCTCTGAGTTTAGTGAGTGCACATGTATTTGCAGGCAGCTCAGATTTTGCCAAGAATTTTTGCCAGCTCCCTTCCTGCCTGGTTTCCTGCCACAGTTTTAAAGAAACAGTACACCTATCCTCATAACAGCAACGTAGGCCAAAACGTTAATTTGTTAGTTACAAATTTATCCACTGCTATTGCTGCATACACTCAATAGTAGGTTACACGATGCTTGGTACAGTGACTATGCTATTCCATTCTGTATGCCAGTCACAGGCTTCCACGTCAGATTGTTCACTACGCATACTACGTTTTCTGTGGCTTTCACCTTGAGAACGACAAGCCCAGTGTAACTTTACATGCTAATCTAGGTTTACCTGCACTGTCTAAAATAAATGTATTGATCTGCATTCCGAGACACTACACTAATAAAGAAAAAAAAAGTTCAGCTAAATCCATCCTGATTGTATCGAAGAAACTCATGAGATCACATAGTTCCAAGAGAACAGGATCTGATCCTGTAAACTATGGAGTTAACAATCAGAGAACATGAGATTGTATAACAGTTTTTCATTTTAAAAGGGCCCGTAACATCTGACCCCAGTAGGCAAACCATCTTCACTAAGGTAAATGCGTTAATATTCCTCTCCTCATCCTTAATAGCAGACTTCCATGTAGCCCTTTAAAAAAAAAAAAAAAAAAAAAAGACAATGCTGCTTCTTGTGAAATAACATCCACATTTGCAGACCCCACACAACAATCAAGACACTTGTCTCCCTTTCATTTTTTTTCCCCTGTTGAGATTGACTCTCATCTTAAGACACCAAGGTTGGTTATCCAAGTGTCTGCTTCTCCAACCACCACCTGCTTTTTTCCATCACATACGGGTGGGAAGAATTACCAGTCTAAACGAGCGAAGCTACTATCCTGTCAACCTCCTCGGTGCTCTTCAAAACTCACCTCTTCCAGAATGCACATCACCTAATCATTGCTAGATAGTGAACGGTACTCATTGCCTGAGACTGAATAAGTATTGCGCACGCTCATCTTGTTCCATCCATTTCCTAAGACTTGCTTTGAGGGCAGAGATTCGTATTGTATAGCTGTATAATGCCAAGCACAAATGTGACCTTAATTGATTGGTCACTTGGTGCTGCTGCATTAGAAAAGTGAGCTTGTTATATAATTAATAAATAATAAAATCAACAACAACAACATTGTAAGGTGATGAAGGTTAGGACTTTACACCTTTTGATATATTTCAGACAGTTACCTTTGTGGTCTCAGGAACTTCTGAAGATATAGGCCCAAATATATACCAATACACCACTTCTTTGCCTCCTTATCTGTTTGAAAATGACTGCCTATTAGTGCTAAAAAAAATTTTTTTTTAAAAGACACCGGGTATTATTGATTTCTCCATCTCTTCTGTTTGCATCAATTGTTATCCTATTTAGCATTCATTCCCTTTCTGACTCAATTGCCTTAAGAAATGTTTGTGCTGTAGGCTTCTTTGTTAGGCCCTTGGTTTGTGTTTATTTTCACATTTTAAGGATTTCTTTTCAGAACTCTTAAAAAGTCCAGAATGCAGAAAAATGATAATACAGGTTGGACCTCCCTGGTATGGCACACTCATGACCGGATTAGTCCCAAATAAGAGAATTTGCGGGACCAGAGGAGATCTCCTGCCACCAGCCTCGCAGCATGCCACCCGGCCCCACTGTCACCAGACACAGATCTCAGGCTCCCTGCCCACCGCCAGTCCCGCGGCCGTCAGCCAGGTCTGGGGCTCCCCTCCCATCATAGGTTCCGCTCCCCAACACTGGACTTCCGATTGGCTCCTCAGCCCCAGATGGGGCTCCCAGGTGCCAGACTTCCAGCCACCAGAGCTATTTGATCCAGCAACATTCGTGGCACACCACTATGTTCGACCAGCAGCACAGCATGATGGGCATTGCCAACCATATGCAGCACCAGTTAACATCCCCGAGAGACATGAGACGACACTCTCATTTTTTCCACATTACAGTTTGTAAAGCAGTATCACAATTAAACCTGCAAGAAAGCCTATGGCCACCTGAGTTGGACTTCTACTATGTTACAGCAATTCAACAAAGCAAAGACTTTATTAAGCAAATTAAAGGTTTGTTATAGTGCTGCCAAGCATCCTTGGCATAACATTTTTAAACATAGGTCATGATCAGGTCAGATGTTTCAAAAATTTCTGGGAAAGACCAATCCTCAAATTTTGCTGTTTGTCAAAAAATATGCCTAAAATCTTATATAAATCTAAGGATGATTGACTAAGAACAGAATACACTGCACCTTAAATACTAACCCATAAGAACATTGTAAATCTCAATAGGCATAATACAGACAACATATGTATATATGAAAATTTTAGCTGGTTAAAAAGCTTTAAAAAATATCAGCTTGGCCACAGTATTATTTTCAGTGTGCCATTATCCTCTTTCTTCCACTGTTGTGCACAGTGTGTGCATATCCAGAAGCACATACATATATGGAGTCTGTAGGGAGTTGAGTTGAAGAGAAGTCTCAGAATCCCACTAAGAAAATAATGTGGGATAGTAATGCACATTTCAGGTACACAATATAAAGGACGAATTACACCTGTACTTCATATTTAATTACATTTGTAATTTATGTTGGGATAATTTGTCAAACTCCATGAAGTCTACCGGACAGGTACAAAATGCTACTTTGAAATGCAAGCCCTTTCCTAATGTTTTTATGCAAATAATTTATTACACAATACCGCGAGCGCCAAGGTTTTATCAAACTAAAACTTGAATTTCTGTAACTTCTCCTACCCCAATGCCTGTCACTATTGGGAGCATTTAGTTATAAATTGTCTTTCAATAAAAGTAAAGACTCCCAAAACAACAAAATGAAAAGACACAGCAGCTTAAATCAAGGAAGTCAATTTCCACATGCCGATCCTAAATATTTCATAGCCCTATTTTATTCTGACATTTGTAGATGACTAAAGTGTTACAAAGGAAATAAAATGCTGATTAAAGAGTTCACTGTCATAAAGGTTACTGAATTGTAAATGGCCCTTTCCATCTTCCCGTTAATAGGTACCCAGCTGTAAACATCATGAAGGATGTGACGGGAGGCCTGTGCTGCTCCTTTAGGAGTCGTATATACATTAATCACTGAATCACCAAGCCATGCTTAATTGCAAGTTGTATATCACACAAATCCATGGTAAGTAGAAGGAAACTCATTATTGCTGCTTCATAACTACTGGGTACTTCTCATTTTAACCTTCTCACACCTGGGACACTTGGTTGTTTTACAATGGGAATGCAGAGAAGGCATTAAGCCACTAATTATAGTAGCACTGGATGTTAGCCTGCTGGTTTAGCATTCTGCAAGATAAAACTAAGTACTAACGAAACCAAAAAAGGATGACTCTTCATTCTGGTTAAGTGAATTTTAGTGGATTTTTTTTTCCTGGAGGACAACATGTTGAAATCCATTACCGCTTGATAGCTTACAGAACTGTTTAAATGATAAAGGAAAGAAAATGCAGTATATTTTGTTTTGACAAAATTATTGATTTAAATCCCATACAAGAGCAGAGTACTATTTAAAGGTCACCCAAAAAAGAAATGAGTTTACACTCGAATAGAACAAGCTTATCTGTCATGAAAGTGTAATGATGTGTTTATATGCTCACTGGTGGGTATTTACTTTTCAGGAAGACATAAGAGTCTATGTTCAGGTGAAATGTGCTTCCAAAGGAGAATTTTTGAAAATATTTACATGTGAGGTAGTTATAAAGATCTCTCAAGCAGACACCCATTTCAGAATTTAACAAAACACTGCTTATTTGCAAACCTGTTCCCATTCCCTCAGCCCCCAAAAACATTATTGAACCATTTTAAAGTGATAAATTGAAAAACATATGCCAGTTTTAGATGCTTTTAAAAAAAACACTCTCAAAACCAGCTTTAAACAAATGAAACTGGAAAGAGTCCATTATGCATATTAGGTGTCTTTAAATATATGTATAAATAGCTCAAACATTTGAATAATGGATGTTGCATACACTAGCTTTTCATGCTACACTTCTATAGATCAAGATGTTTTAAAGCAAAATGACAGCCATCATAAGTATTTCAAAATGGGCAACACAACACGTCCATGTCAACCTATACTACCTTTTCAATACAATTAAGAGGAGCTGTAAGAGCCAACCGTCTCTCAAAGAACGTAATAGGTTCCAAGAATCCCACATCTATTTATCTGGATACAATGTTGAACCTTTTCTATTCATATTTTCTTCCATCTGTTTGAGTCAGAAGATAAAAGTAGTTTGGCCAGATCACTTTATATTCAAAAAATTAGTATGTACCTTTAGTTTTTCAACACCTATTATCTCCTTTAAAACACCTTTACCCAAGATATCTATTTCTCCCTACGCCCTAATTTTGATGTCATTTTCATCCCTGCCTCAAAGAATCAAGAACGGGCCCCTCTCTCATGTCATTAAAAATTATGCAGGATTCATCTTCCAAATGTGGATCAAGTAGATTTGAACTTTAATACCTGGGTCTGAATAGGTTTTTTTCTTCTTCCAAACTATTAGTAGATGCAAAAGTGGCATTTTATCATGAATGTTGGAACCACCCCTTTTGTCCATCTGTTACTAGCAGGTAACCACTTACATAGCATTCTTCTTATGGATGTATGTTGCCACTATGGTGTGCGTGACCCATGTATGCAAAACATGCAACTCACGTCCAGCTGATTCAACATGATCCAACAAGTGGCTTCTGAATATGCATAAAGATTGCCATTTTGTAAAATAAAATCTTGCATGCACAGTATGAGTGAGGTTGTGCTACATGGAAAATGCTACTTTGTGGAATGTCATTAAAACCTGTAACTGTAGAATTAAATATACAAGGTTTTTAATGGAGACTTGCTATTGTACAAGTAAAGAAGTGAATATCCTCTTTGAATGACTCAAATATGCAATAATTATGAATGAGACCTTTTGCCTATGTACATTCCTGGCAGATGATTAGATTAAGTTCACTATAGGTGTTCAGCATAGCTTTGAGGTTTGTTTCTAATACCAGGCATCTACTGAAAGTTCTAACAGAAAGGAATTAGAATATAGCTATTTGAAACACTGTTGAGTTCTTGAGGGGAGTTAATCTGGGTGCATTTCTGCATAGAGGGCTAAAAAGGCATGCAAAGGGTAGAACTGCACACATAGAATTGAATAATCCATGGCAGAACTGAGCTAGTGATGTAGCCTCAGTCAGAACGGAAAGAGCAGTGCAAAAGTTCCGCATTAGTTTATTTAGTGTAAGAGACTATGCATTTTGGTTTATTCATCCCTCTGTGTGTGTAATTTATATATATATATATATATATATATATATATATATATATTCTGTTAATCTAAAAAGTTATTGCTTTGAAAAGGGCAGCCTTGATCCACAAAAGGTTGTTTTGACTTTAACAATCTTTTACTGATAAATAAATACATTTTCAAATTTTTTAGTAACAAGACTTATGATTTTCAGATGTAAGATAAAAATAAACGGAAGCCATTTTGCACCTTAAGTACTTAAAACTGATTTACAGAAATATTTATGTTAATATAAAATGTATCAGTCCTGTATTAGCTAGGGGTATTAAAATACGGGTAATTGTATAAACGTATAACCGCTGAAAAGCTCAGTGGCTACATGCACCTGCAGCTGGCTCCCCAGCAGACGGTGCACGCAGCTCACGGAGAGACAGGTGTCATCCCATGCTGCTGCTCTGTGTCAAAGGCAGCTCTCCAGGAGTGGAGCGGGAGCCTGCATGTAAACATGACCATCAACGGAGAAGCTCAGGCTTTTCAGTTAACCATTTACACGGTTATACATTCACATCCCTAGTGTTAGCTGGAGTATTGTAAGCAAGGCACATGTAGTAACTCTTCTGCCTAGCTGAAGTATTGTGTCCAGTTCTGGATGCGACATTTCAGGAGAGGTGTGGACAAACTGGAGAAAATCTAAAGAGGAGCAACAAAAAACAATGCAAGTTTTAAAAAACGTGATCTATGAAGGAAGATGGAATAAACTAGGCTAGTTTAGTCTGCAGAAGAGAAGACTGAGGTGGGACTAGATAACAGTGGGACTTGATAACAGTTTTCAAGAACCAAAAGGTTGTTACAAGGAGGGTGAAAAAAATTGTTTGGTTTAATCTCTAAGAAGAATACAAGAAGCAATGGGCTTAAATTGTAGCAAGGGCGTTTAGGTTGGACATTAAGAAAAACATACCATCAGGCTAAATTAAGGAATGGAATAAATTGCCTTGGGAGGATGTGGAATCTGTCAATGGAGATGTTTAAGAGCTGGTCAGACAAATACCTGTCAGGGATAGTCTACTGTAGACAATACTAACAAGAACTGCATGCTTGCCATTATACATTTTTTTAAAAAGTCAAGACCCAAGATGTTCCCTTTCAAAAGACTAAAGAACATATCTGCATAAAACTGAACATTTTCACATCAGCCAATACATATTAGACCTTCTTTGGTGAGGGCGGGGCCTACAAATATCTAACTTATAATGTGCACTAAACTTTCTTTACTCATTTAACATTCATAGATTCTAAGATCAGAAAGGACCATTGTGATATTCTAGTCTGACCTCCTAGATCTCACAAGTAATAGAACTTCCTTAAAATAATCCCTAGACCATATCCCCATTATTTTGATGATAAGCCCCTAACATCCCAAATCATCCCCATTACCAGTTTTCTAAAACTGGCACACTAGCGGTCTTCTAGTGTTCTACAATTCCCACAGTGCTCCAAGATTTATTAAAATCAACATTAAAGGGCCAGTGAGTTCCTCAGCATGTTCTTTTTAAACTCTTACATTGAGGTTCTGACCCTGCTGATTTAAAAAAAATACAGTATTTAAATGTAATAGCTTCTGTTTAACACCCTCCAGAGATATTAGTGGAAAGTACTGAGTGGTGTTAATCACTGTCCCCTGTTCAACACTAGGGAGTTCTTTTGAAATATCTCCCCTTATTTTGAAATAATAAACCGAGTGTCCACACTACCAAGCCCGTTCTTTCAAAAGAAGGGGCTGGTTATTTCTAAATAACTCCTGCTTTCCATGAAGAATAATGCTTAATTCAAAATAGTTATTTCGAAATAACAGTAGTGTGGATGCCTCACTGCCGCTATTTTGAAATAATTACTCTCCAGAGTCATTCAAAGTCATTACTCGCGAGTGCTTTGGCAAGTCAAGTATAAAAGCGTAATTAGGTAGGCCAGAAAAGAAATTGAAGAACAGCTAGCTGAAGACACAAAACCAGACAGCAATTTTTTTTAAGTACATCAGAAGAAAGAAGACAAATACATAATCAGTGATGCTACTGGATGATTGACATGCCAAAGGAGTGCTCAAGGAAGACAAGGAAATGTTAAATATACAGGTCTTCATTGCAAAGGATGAGGGAGATTTCCACACCTGAACCATTTTTTTTAGGTGACAAACCTGAGATTGAGACTTCAGTAGCATTTTAGAACATAGGATAATTCAACAGTAATAAGTGGCAGGACCAGATGGCACTTACTCAATAGTTTAAAGGAACTCAAACATGAAATTGCAGAAATATTAACCGTGGTATGTAACCTAGCATTTGAATAAGCCTTTGTATCTCATGACTGGTGGCCAGCTAATGTGATGTCAATTTTTTTAAAAGGCTCCATATGTGATCCTGTAAGACTAACTTCCGGGGCAAATTGGTTGAAACTATGTAAAGAAAAGAATCATCAAATATGTAGATGAATATAAACTGGCAGCAATAACCGGAAACCACCACCAGATTGTTTATGAGCATAAATGAACACTCTGAATTCCTCGTGTAGTACCCAGGATTCTAGTGTTTATGAGCATAAATGAACACTGAATTCCTCGTGTAGTACCCAGGATTCTAGTTTTAGTGTACGGACAATAGCAGAATTTCTGCTCTTCATTTCCTTTGGTTTCTTCACTAATTTTGTGCAGAGTCCTCATGCCTTTCCCCTTTTGTTATCAGTTAAAACCTCTCCTGAAAAGGCTAGCCAGCCTGTCCCCGAGGCTCTTGATCTACTGAGGTCAAGAGTATCCAAACTACACAGCTCCTCTCCTTTTAGAAAGTGGACCAGTGTTCCAAAATGAAAAGCTTGGAATCAAGTATCAATGAAAAGCTTGGAATCTGACTTTTTTTTTTTTTTTTTTTTTTTAAGTCAAGTATGGCTTTCCCCCATTCTGACGAGTAATTCAGCACCAGTCACCCTATGCAATAAAGAGAACAGATGGGCCTATTACAATTTAAAAAGCACAAGACACAGGAATGCACAATACGCTACTGACTTGTGATCTAGCAAGACACTAGAATCAACACCTGTGTTCTGCTCCCGGCTCTGAACAAGTTTTATCACTTCTCTGTACTTAACATTACTCATCGGCAAACACGTGCAATACATTTATTCCTACCTCACAAGGGTATTGTGAAGCTTAATCTATGTTAATAAAAGCTTTGGGAATATCAGTGAAGTGCTTCAATAAAATTAAAGTTCAATTCTTCTGTAGACATTTCTCTTAAGTATCCACTCCCATCACCCTACTCTTCCTAATAGTCACTCAAATTTTAATTCATAGACACAATGCTGTGGACTTTGCAATCAGTAGGACTTTTTCCACTCAAGAGAAACTAAACTTGCAAACTGAGCACTCCACAAACAATTTCAACACCATTACAACAGTTTAACTAAGAATACACCCTGGACAATTTATCCAGTCCAGAAATACACCTCAGACTCAAAAGAAAATTTGGAGGAAAACAAGGTTAAGCAAATCTATTCTGCATCCTCCAAGTGGAGGGTAAATAAAGCACAGCATTATGAGGTACTGAGTTGTAAAGTGTGGAAGGGGCACATCAAATGTTTACTTTTTAGTAAAAAAAGTTAATCTTAAATCACATTTCAAATCTTTTTATTTGAAAACAGAAACATCATGAATATGCTTTCAAGCAACACTTAGACTTTTCATTTTCACAAAATCTCAGCTCAGTATAAAAACTTCAGCATTGTCATTTCCAAATATTGTGGATAGTATTTTACTCAACCTTTTCAATTGCAACGGTCTCCAAGAAATACAGCAAAAAGAGACCAAACTCTTCCAATTTCTCCTGTTTGAGGATTATTTGATACTGTTATCATGGTCCAATATTTACATCCCTCAACTCTAAATACTACCACCTTATCCTCTACTCAAAAATGTAAAAATAATAATAATAATAATAAAGTGGTTACATTTTTTAAAAAGTCTCTTAACATGGTGTATATTTTGCTTATTTATTTAAATAATAAAAACAACATTGTCTCCAATGTAATTTATTGAGCTAATCAAACAGCATAATAAGGCAATTCAACAGTGGTTAGGAAACATCTTCAGTTCTTACATTCAACATGAACATTTAATTTGCCATTGGTGTGTTAGAGGTGACTGAAATCTATTGTTTTAAGTTTTCAAAATGAGAGAAATTTGAGTTTATAAAATCATTGAAAAGGAGAGAATTATCATCAAGTATTAGGTACTATGCCACATTGTAGAACAACAATTTGAAAAATCCTCAAAGCTAAAATTGGGGTTATTAGTGCTAGCTCAAGCCAAATGTAAGGAGAAACAGGTGCATTCCTTGAGTATATTAGGCTCAATATATGCAGTAACATAAATAAATTCCCTCTGTAAAGGAAATGCACAGGCTAGCATTTTACAACTCCAGCAAGGAGAATATTTCAGTATGGTAAGTGTGCAACCAGCCAACAGTACAAACAATACCTAATGGCATCTGAGATTAATGAGTGCATTACTACATGAGTAAAATAGAGCTCCACTTTGCACCATCTGTAGCTGGATTTTGGAGGCTCCTTTTATCTTCTCTAGGAATTATTTTACCACCTACAAATGTTTGGCTAAAGAATTAAGACCATATAGATGACAGAGAAGAACATACCACCTGTTCCTTAGCTGTCTTGTTCTAGAACATATTTCCATTACAGGTGCAAATCTTATTCTCTCTTACACAGCCGCATTAGGCTATGCATTGTTTGTACAGTCAGCAACTCACATGGCTCTCAAGAAGGTGGGACTTAGAAACTGGTAGCTAGACAGTGCTACAATGGATGGCATCTAGTTTTTCCAAGAAAAACTGTTCCAGGGCAGATGTAGGCACATTGTACCCAACTGAGATATACCCAGTTATCTGGCAAGTTGAATGAGAATTTACAGAAAGCTCAGTGAAACACAGATGGACGGAGGGACAGCAGAGCAGAGAAGGAAACAATAAGGATGGAAAAGAAGCGTTGATTAGAGCAGGCATGTACTGCACATAAAATCACAGAACACTGGAACTGGAAGCGACCTCCAGAGGTCATCAAGTCCAGTCCCCTGCCCTCACAGCAGGACCAAGTGCCATCTAGAACATCCCTGACAGATGTCTGTCTAACTTGGTCTTAAAATCACCAGTGATGGAGATTCCACAACCTCCCTAGGCAATTTATTCCAGCTCTTCACCACCATGACAGCTAGGACGTTTTTCCTAATGTCCAACCTAAACTTCTCTTGCTGCAATTTAAGCCCATGGCCCTCATATACTGTAGCTCTGCTACATGCCTTCATTCTGCAGCTTACTGGTTAACAGCACTTTACACAGGAGTAATGCCCTAAGGCCTTCAATGTACTAGATGCACTAAGATAACAGCCCGGGCCCTGAAAGGGCTCATAAGTTCAACGGGTAAATGAGAGAAAGAACTGACGGAAGCACAAAGGTAACAGAGTGATGCAAATATGCACTCAATAAAGAGGTCTGATCTTTGGATCATATGCACTAGTTGTTGCCATCATCATTGGGGTTTCTTTGTAACACCACAGAAATATCCCTTCCTCCCCAGGGAGGGGCTTAGACAGACACCAATCCAGTTTGATGTTGACTCAAAGGATCAAGAAAGCCTAGTCCTTAAAATACCACAGCTTTTACACCCAATATTTTGCCACAGTGTTGTAGGCAGATAAACTGAGTAAGAATTTATAAATATACTACATGCAGTAGATTTTCTACTGAATAGACGAAACATATTATGGACCTGGCTCTCCTCTTGATTCTCATAGGGACCATAGGCCACACCGTCAATTCTATTCCATGCACGTTACAGTGCTACATGATGCTTACGGTTAGGTAGTCTGTGTTCTGACATTGTTAGCAATTATCACCATTTTATTTTCATATGCAAAGTATAAAGTTTATGTTCTATATGTTGGATACCATGGTAGTTTGATGAGCTGGAAGGATGTGCAATTGAATTAGCAGTTAGATAGTGTCTGTCACAGGTAATAACTTATTATGTCAGGGAATCTACATGCTGATCAATGTGAAGCTATGTGCTACTGCTTATAGCAATCATAAATCACTTTTTATCGATTGGCATTCCAATTCCTTGACATAATTAGGAGCTATCGACAGGGTTACAATATAATCTTAAACACATAGCCACGTGCCATGCTATTTTCTATATCCTTGTTGCATTGTGTAGCATTCTAGCTATTTTTATTTTTAAGGATGAAACTGCTACCTGACAAGTCCTCATGTCAGCGACCTATGCCTGGATTTGATTCCTGTATGCAAAGTCAGGCTTGCCTACATGCTGATCTTAATCTGATTTATGCACCAATTTATTTTATACATTAGGCACACTGTATGCAGTCTGACTGATACATAAAAATTTCATGCAAAAAAGGATTTGCTTACATACAACTGCTTTTCAGTTACTATTACCTCTTGTGGTTAGCATCTTACAGTAGAGAGGACAAATGACTCGATACACTGCACACATTTTGCCCACTAGACAAACATTGTCATCCTTTTTCTGTTTCACTTCACCTTCAGCAAGCTCTTAGCAGCTTCATCTGTAAAGTGATCAGATCTTAACTTTTTTAAAAAGCCCTTTATTTTTTATAGTTACATACATATTAAATAATGTCACTGAAACCCATTAACACGATCCAATGGCAAATAAAGGCTATTCTAATTATCCTTATATGTATGTGCTTGCTGCATCAGCATCAACATTAAAAAAAAAAACCTTTTTGCATGTTTTTATTTAGAAAAATCAGCAAGAAAAGCATCCTTCCATATTTTCCTTTTATTAGAAATCTCCTTTCATCCAAGAAATATGAGACCTGAAATAAATTGTACTATCCTCTTTTTTTTTATTCAAATCCCTGCCAGTGCTAGGCAGTATGCTAATGAAAACAGGTTGATAAATGACTTCCTGATATTTTCCAGACATTTTTCTCTCAGAAGTGCTCTAAACTGATGTAGCTCAAAGAGAATAAGGCACATTAAGTCATTATATCAATTTTTGTTACCCGGATACTTCAGTCCCAGTTAAGAGCTGACAGCCAATATAAAACAAGGCAAGGGCATCATACGACTCCATCGATCAAACCTTGTCGTAGATAGATTGCCTATTACACAAATAGAACCAGCAGATTCAGTTTGTAGTTTTATGCTCTCCAATTAAAGGATAACAGGGTACTTTCCCATAAATCTGCTAATTGCTACAGAATTAATTTAACAAATTTCGCCAAGCACAGGGAAAAAAAGTGATTGGTTAAGCTTATGTAAACTAGCACAGGTTGTCACAAAGCGAGATCCATAACAGGCTTTTGCTATTCCTTGATTGGGCAAAGTGTCACAAGCATTTAGTGCCATTGTGGTTCTTTGGCAACTGACAGCTGACAACTATAACACACTGCACAAATGGGAGATAATTTATTTGCTGTGCTTTTCCTCCCCTCCACCCCACACAAAGCATGATATAACTTGTTCTTTGCATCTAATTAATGTATCCCTCCAAGCGGGCTGTTTTTCTAAATCAGTATTATACCAGCAAAAGCACTAGATCACAGAAAGTGCTCCCATATGGGCACTCAGCAAACACTGGCAGTGATCTGCAAAAACCAGCCTATAGCATTTCAGTGAGAAGCAGCATCTTATTAAGTTGCACAATAATGCAGTATACCGAGGTTTGTGTATGATTCTTAAGCTCATCAGAAATAACATGGAAATAGCTCAACAGAATGACAGAGAATTCCGGACTCTAAAGAAAAGGATCTCTTCTGATTGCTGTAACTGAAACGTGAAGAAATAAACAGGTTATGATTGTACAATCAGCCTTGCAATCGTGCATTAGAAGGATACAATGTAGCTCTATTTTTTAAAAGGGTATTTTCAAATGGTTTCCCCAAGAAAGCTATAGGCACATCCAAGAGAGGTTTTAGCAGCAACATTTGTTACAAGTAAGGAAACACACGTCATTTTTACGGAGGGCAAGTTATGGCAGATGCTTTTATGGATTGACATAGTTAAGTACAAAAGCCGTATATTAATGGGGTACCATACACAATGTGTAAAGAGGTAGAAACTGGATACTGGAAGACACAATGAGGTAACCATTTAGTGTCTTGTACAGGGATTAAGGTGAAGAACCATTCTAACATTAGGAGGAATCATACAGGAATATCAACTAGGAAAAGAAGGAAGCAACAAAGCTAAGTGGCAACTACAATCTGAGTGTGTGGTGCAAAATGAATACAATACAGGTACAGGTTGACCCTCTCTAATACAGAACACTCTCATCCAGAAACATTCCAATGGTCCTATAAAAGATATATACAACCAACAATCCTGGTTCTCAAGGTTCTGTTCTGTTATTTAGCTCTAATTTACCCCTAAATGTCCTCTAAGAGCACAGTAAGCAGTGGAAGTGTTGGTAATGCTGCTTCACAATATTGACGTCCTGTGGTCCAGATAATTCTCTCATTCAGAACCTGTAAGGTCCCAACAGTTCTGGACTAGAGAGGTTCAACCCCTACTTTTATCTGAACACACCAACCAAGGCTACTACTTGTAGCCCAATCCATTCCCATTGTATTGGAAGTTCAGTTTCAAAGGGATGGAGAAAACTTAGGAAGTCAAACACCTTCAAATTTACAAACTCCAAGACCCCACAAAAAAGGAGCAATTACAAATTTAAAAAAAAAAAAAAAACTACAGCTACCGAGTCCTCTCTCTGCAATGCAAACCTAGAACCACTGCCAAACAAAAGCCAACAATACAAGAAAATAAAGCCATTTGGGATACAAACCCAAACAAAAAACAACCACCACACAATTGCTCAAGATTATAATAATCAGCAAACGTTTTATACCATAATTTTAGTGAGGCCAATTTCAGCAAGTGAACTGTTCTCCATATCACCTCTCTTGGGGGTTTTTTTAAATTATTTTTTTAGTTGTTTACTTTCATAGTATGAATTTTTTATTTTGTTTTATTCTTTACAACTCCTGCAGTGCAAGATTGAATGTTTTACTATAGACTGCAACCCTTGAGGATGTTTTAGGTAGCTGACTGTATATTCCACAGATTTACATAATGTAGGACCAAATTTTCAGAAGAGCTTTAAGCACCAGAATTTTAGCTAAAACCACTGGCAATAATGTGGGCTCAATATCTGGGGTGGGGGGGGGGAGGAATGCCTTTTGCGTAGGGAATGCAAGCAGTGTACATACAGCCTTTCCAACAGAGGGACCAGATCCAATCAAACCACCTTCCTCTCTCTCAACTTGGAGCTGAAAAATCATACTGCACTCCACCACAGTCCACTTTTCCCTCTGCAGAAAGTCTCATTTTACTTCTGCTGCATCCTTCATTTCTATATACATGTGCATTTATCTACCAGGGCTGTCCAACTCAAACATAGCATCAGCATCAAAATAATTTTGTTCCTTCAACTCTGCCTTGAATGTGGAAAGCAACTTTGGCAAAGTGCAAGAAAGAGCAATTGGCTTGAATTAGCTTTGAATGCAGACTCTTTTCTAACCTCTTTCCATGATGTCAAAGCGCAGATACTTAAATGCACCTTGGCAGAAGAGAGTTTCCCCCAGACATTTGTGTGGGATGTCTGGAGATCTCATACCTATCTTTTTGTGCAAGCTAATTTACAGAAGATTTGAAAGGTTTTACATTTAGTTACTAGAAAAAAATATATACATGACTCTGGAAATGCTTTCCTATAGGTAGCATATTGGACTCTAGTAAAAATTCTTAAGAATGTCTTTATAATTATTGGAATCATTAGGTGTACAGTAATGATCCCAGAAGGACTGGACGGAACTGATCTTAGATCTGGCCATCTCAGATTTTTGTTATTTTCAACTGAAAAAGGCTATAAAAATGACATTTAAGTGATGGACTCCACTATTTGAAAAAAAGATCAAATAGAAAGTCTAAGAACTAGTCTAATGATGATTTTAAAAAAAAAATCCTTTAAATAAAATATTTTCATTATTAAAATGTAAATTAATGGGAGGTGTCACCAAATTTAAAAATCTATGTGAATCATAATACTTTAACTCTATGTAAATTGATTACTTTGCATAAGACATGAACAGAACTCATCCCGTGAGTAAGGTAGAATTTAGACCTTTCACACCCATTATTGGCTAAATGATGAAGTTCCATTAATCAGTACAGAAGATCTGAGTACATTTCCCCGTAGTTTGTAAAGAAAATTTATCTGATTTCCACTAGTTTGTAAGTGTAGCTAAAAAATGTTCAGGAAAAACTGGATTTCTGAGTCCATTGTTAGCAGTAGTCTGATTTTATGGAAATGTGACACTGGCAATTGGGAAGCAGCAGAAAGTAAAATGGATTAAAAGAATATGTTGTGGTTTACGTCCTTGTCGTGTGAACTTTCAACGTGCAGTTAAGCAAAATGGATGTCGTTTTCTTTTAAAATCAGAGGGATATTTATCTTTAATCTCAATGAAATCAAGCTTCCTCTTTGTCCTAGCAAAAAGAATAGTACATTCTATCAACACCTGTTTTTCCTTTTTATTAAAAAAAATGGACTCTCCCTGGTCCTGGATAGAAAAAATAGTCTCACAGTTCAGAAATAGTTTGCAATTCAGCAGATCAGGGTGAAATCCCATCTCTGCCATAAACTTCCTGTTTCAACATAGGTAAGTCATTTAATTCCTCATTTTGACAATAGATATACTGCTACTTCTTACTTCCTCCTAACCTTTGACTTATCTAGTTGGCCAGGCTCCTTGTAAGGCCAGGTCTACACTGGTGGGGGGGAAAAAAAAAAATCAGTGCAAGATACCCAACTTCAGCTACATGAATTCAGTTTTCTGGGATTGCCTCACAGTGGGAGGTTGACGGGGGCACCCTCAACATTTGATTTATCAGATCTTTACTAGATCCACTAAATCGAACACTGGGAGATTGATTGCCAGTGCTTCGATTCTCTGGCAAGTGGAGACAAGGCCTAAGGTATGTTTTACTATATCTCACTACAAGTAAGCCTTGATAATTTTTGTGGCTTATATATGCTACCGTAGTATGAAGAGTATTCGTAACATCACCCCCCATCATCACAAAAAACAGCAGCCTTTGAGGTAACTGTTCTCCACTCACTAAGATGCAAAGCTGAAAAGCAACATACCAAAGTCCTTCATCATCCTGTCTTCAATTAAAACATTTCTGGTAGTGAATAGCTACTCATTCTTCATTTGTTTAATTTTTAAACCTTCTCTTAATTGCCTAGAGTTTCTCTGTTATAGACTGTATGCTCTCTAGGGCCAGGCCTCCATCTCACTTCAAAACTCAAATACCACACAGTGTTGTAACATTAAATATTTAACAAATACAAAATAAAAAAAAATCAGAGGAAATCATGAGCCACAAAAAGCGAAGACTTCTTTCTATTAGCCTTATTTGCGAAGCAGACAAGTAAGGGTCAGACAGCTTTGCTTTTACAGAGATACCCAACTCCCCCACTTTATTGCAGGGTGGCTAAGAAAATGTGTTAAAAGAATGTAAGCAGCAGATTTTGCCTGGGGTGATCTTCAGCTTACACATGAAGGCAATTGTCTGGTGGTATCTTCTATGTAAAGACAGATAGTAGATTATGCTGCACAGTCTAAAAAATTTGGACAACTTATGTAGCATTTTTTCACCATGAAGTCTTTGATGCATGATTACAACCTATCTCTATCCAGCTCTACCATACTACCTTATTTCTTCAAATTCAGGGCTTAAATCCTTTGAGACAAAGGCCTTGTCTGATGGCCTACACTATGAATGGCCTTATCACCCAGTGTAAAGGCTTTTCTTTTCTGCAATACTTTGGAGGTACTTTCTAAAAACTGTACCCAACACCTTTTTGATCAATGCTGAGCCAATATACTTTTCATTGTTCACTTATCCATTAGCTCTGCAAGATGTGTGTGAATGACGATCTTTCCAGACCTACACTTTCAAAAGATGACCAGTCAGTTTGCACAGCCTACCTACCTCGGGACTGTAGGCCTTTGGACCTTGCTCAAGAGCAGGGGCATGCAATAGGTGACACACAGACTGGACACAGATGCCCACTTAATGCCCACCTCTGCTCAAGAGTCAAATCCATCCCCTAAAGTAGGGGTGGGAGGAGATGAGGAGGCTCTGTTTGGGCCAGCAAGGTAAAGAAAAGCATGGCCCTTTTAACAACTGTGTGCACACCCACACAGTTTAGGTTTGGGAAGTGAGGCTCCAGCTCACACACTGCACCATTCTCTCTGGTCCATTGACCTTCCGGGAAGGTCCTATGGGCTCTTTCTGTGCTGGGAACAAAAAATGACATCCTCCTGTTTGAGACTAGACTAGGTCTAGTATTCTGCAGCCCTGCTGTGGGTATCATGCTACTTGCCTTTTTGGACTGGGACAGACTTTCCTTCCCTCATGGCCAAACTGACCGTGCCACAGGGTCTTTTTTTTGGTTGTTGTTTTTTTTTTGTTTTGTTTTGTTTTGTTTTTTAAAAAAAACAACTGCCCAGGAATCCACACTGGGAGGTGCCCAGCACAGGTAGGAAATCCAGATCCCTGGACATAGAGGCTACGTCTACACTACAAGGTTTTTGCGCAAAAACTGGCGGAGCTCAAGCGCACTTTTGCAAGAGAAAAAACACCTTAAGCGCGCTTTTGCAAGAAACAAAAACAAACAAAAAAATCCACAGAACGGAGGGCTTTTGCCAGTAGAGTTACTCCTCTCCCCATGAGGGATAACTCCTTTTTGTGTTACAGCTCTTGCGTGTGGACGCTCCACAGGGGGCTTCCCGTGCAAGAAATCTCTATCGGAAAAAGCACAGGTGCTCTGATGGCCATTCTGTGAATGGCCATCAGAGCTTTCTTGCACAAGAGTGTCCATGCAGCATGGATGCTCTCTTGTGCAAAAGCACATCGCTTTTGCGATGCGCTTTGAGGTCTGGATGTGTTTTTGCACCATATGTTTTTGCACAAAAGGCTTCTTCCACAAAAATCCTGCAGTGTAGACAAAGCCATAGGGATCAGAAGCTCATCGAGGAGGGTATCTGCTAAAGAAGATGGGTAATTAGACTGGGAGTTCTTACATCTGGCACAGACAATGGGTACCCAGCAATATAATACTTGGTACCACATGGACTCAAGCAGTAGGGGACTCATGGCAGCCTTTCCCCTGATAGCATGGGAGACAAAGGAAGGATGAGGATAAGTTCTTGCCTAAGAGTTCCAACACGTTAGCAAAACTGCTGTCTCATTTAACCACATTTCTGGGGTCTTGTTTTTTCCTTCTGCCGTGTTCAGGCCAAAAAATAAAGAAACAGTTAATTATAGGACTCATCCCAACCTTCTACACAATCATCATTAATTAGGATTACACTATTTCCCTGTGATTCCTGTAGCAAACAATGCTCCTATAAGGTTGTGAATGGGTTTGCATCATTCTATTGCTAGAATTTAATACCCTACTAAGTGTGATATATCTCATCCATGATTAATCCTGTCCAGTTGCTCAGCAAGTTTCTATAAAACCAACTTGAAATATTGTACTCTTAAAGCTCCTGCCAAGTCGGCAAGATACGATGGTAATACGGTTATGCTGCAGACAGATGCGTCTCTCTCATACTAAAGCAATCTCCATGTTCTGCTTGTGTGTTCATGGGGAATATTAATCCTATCACTAAAGATTCTTAGAGTACTGCTTTAGTGTAGTTTATTATAGCATCATTAATACCACCCAACACAAAAAGTAAAATTACAGATAAAATCTGAATAGGCCCATTATTGTTTTTAGAGAAAGCTAAATAAGCTATATATTCTTTTTCAAAAAAGCTCAGCATTGCATAAGCAAGCAGAAAACTGGATCCTAAGCGCCTCCCATCCTAGTATCTCCTGATCCTCAGGACTGTGTAAACTCCTGCCATGAATGCTGTGAATTAAAGCAGATGAGAGCTTTAAATGTCAGCCTAGTCTCTGGCGATTTATATTCTTTATATGTTTTTATAGACTGAACATTAATTTCAAATGGAAAATGAAAGCAGTATTCTAAATTCAGTTATTTTCCACATTTTCTGTAAGTTCTGTATGGCCACTTTATGCAGTATGGTCTCCCATGAAGTTGTCTACTGATTCACAGCTCTCTGACAACTTTTGGCGAAAAAGGCGATTCTTTGAAAGGGGAAAAAAAAAACAGGGAAGGGAAGGGCAAAGCCAAATGGAGAATAAAGCAATATCTTAAGGTAGGATTTTCAAAAGCATTCACTCTTTGGCTTCCTCTCTTCCCTTCAACGTCAGTAAGAGTTTCCTCATTGACTTCAGTGGGAACAAGACTGGGCCAATGCTGAATGCTTTTGAGAAGAAAAAAACCCCTCCTAAGTGCTAAGTAATGTGACCATTACCTGTATTACAAGAATGCTCACAAGACTCCAAATCAGGAGAGGGGGCCCACTGTGCAAGTTGTGATGCACACACAGAAGACTACATCATTGCTCTCTTGGAAGTTGTACAATAAAAACTACGTGACATAGCTTCTACCTAGGGTATTTGCTCAGGCAAAGGCAGAGGGAAAAGTAGATTGCTTCTGAAGACAGTGTACATATAAGTTACTTTATTATTTTTAATCCACATAAGTGGCAAATGCTAATTTTCTTATTAAAAAGATTTGGAGAAGCTAAGAGCTGACAATGTTTAAGTGACATTACTGCATAAAAATGTGTCTCCGTCAAATCAATCATTCTGTCTATAGTGTTTTGTTTCATCTCTTTTCTAAGGATAGTGACACAAAATAAGTTGATCATGATAAGGTTCGTTCAAATAACTAAGTTGCCAAGTGTTAATTTTACTCCTGGGCAGCAGGTAAGACTATAACATATCAACAAAGAGTGAACATTGCACTGCCTCTGTATAACAATTTTGTGATACATCTCTAGTACTTTCAAAGTTTCAGTATCATTTATAATGCATTGAACATACTCCAAGACAGAAATATCATGCTATAGAATTTTCTGTTTCTAGCAGCAATTTAAACAGACAATTTTACGGAAAGCTGAATTGTGTAATTAAGCTACATGGATAAAAGGCAAAATGTGCATTTAAAAATACCTCTTTTTGTAGATATATTTTAGTATAGCACTCTGAAAAAAAATCACTGCAATTTTTTTAATTGTGCTTTGTATTTATACCTACCACAGGAAAGTACAGTAAAGTTATTGAATAAAAGTTAACTGTAAACTAGAGTGAAAAATATCATTTTATCCCATATGGCCTATTCCTAAACATGTATTACCACCTTAACCCTTGAAATACCAAACTTATCTTTTAGAATTTTTTGGATGGCATGTGAAATATCCATGCAAATGATAAAGTTAAAGTTGGCAATGCCCAGCATAGGCAGGTGTTCAGTTTCTCAGCCTTGCTCTACCAAGGCATTCAGTGGTAACCCACAAACTTTCACTCTACTCCAGTCCCAGACCATCTCTCAAAATAGACAACTATCCCTGTTCAGTTGTGGACTGTCACTGTGATAACGGAACTGTTAAGGTCTAAGCTGAGACCCTAAAAGCCATTTGAAAAAAAAAAAAGTGAAAACTTAAGAATTACAATGAACCAATGAAATAATCATGGTTAACCTTGAATATCTGCTAACTCCAGAATTCCACATTCCAATGAATAGTCCCTGAACTATTCATTTCATAACGACCACTCAAAATGAGTTGCATATTAAAGAAATGCAATACAAATTTGACTGGACTCCCTACATCTGAGATATCCTCCCATATAGCATAAAGCTAATTTAGCTGTCACTTACTGTAAGTAAAATGACAAATATCTGTAATATCTGTCAGGGTAAGACGGCTTTAAAAAGAGTTATGCAGCTGTCAACATCTTGATGACTTTAACAAGAGAAAAATAAACGAAGAACAGAAAACAGACAGCATATCCAGTTGCCAAACTCTTCTATTACTTATATTAATGAAAAAAATCAAATTACTTCATAAAAATAAGGAACAACAAAGGCTCCTGGAGCATACTGATACAGGTAAATCTGGTAGTACTGATGAGATAGAACCGTAGCATGCACTGCTGCAAATTGAATCTAGGTCTCTCTTCAGCAACTGAATATTTATAATAAAGCAAATCAAAGTATAGAGTTTAGAAGCCCCATTTAAGCATGACAATACAAACAATCTTACAAGTAAAAATATGACTGGGAGGGCAAATACACTTGGGCTTCCTACTTCTAACCCAGATTCATTCCTTACATATTTTAGAAAATCCAACATTAACTAAGACCCTTTCAGCTCCCAAAGAAAGAATGTGTTCTATTTTCAAAACAATATTTTCGCTAAGTCGTATCTTAAAGAATTGTTTGCCTAGATATTTTTGGGTGAAGCAATTTCTGCCCCCTTTCTTGCACAATCTTTGAGCTATCACTTTACTGGCATGGATAGAACCTCTCTTTTGGGAGTAGGAGTTTACTCATTTAGATTTTGATCATCACTCCTCCCTTTTTACACCTCTGTTGTCTGGGATTCTTGTACAAACACACACTGCTGTTTGGGAGGTATGAAATACAGTATAAGGGCTCAAATTCAGAAGAAAACAGTTACAAGTTTTAAAAACTGCAGTTGTCATGATCAGACTACGATTACTGAAATGCTATTCTACAATGTTTGATTAACTTTGCCATTCTATATTTCTATGTCTCATCTCAGAGGAACCTAAATTTCATGGTGATAGAAGTGGTTGCTACGTAGTATCCAATATTCTCACTGCATATGGGGGACGCCACTTTGAAGTCAATGCAAAGCTGTGAGTTATAGTGGTCTTCACTTATACTTTTATTAAAAAATTATAAGAATCAACCAGGGAAGGGACACCAACTTTTTTCTACTTCTACCTCCCTCCCCCAAAAATCCCGATTCTCGCCATTTTCCACACAAACCTCCTGCTGCTCATCTCTTTCAACATCTTCCTATTTAGAGAGAAAAACCTTACTGTGTCAACTACTACTCAGTCTTGACAAATGCTGTTGCCATATCCCTACACCGGCTCAGACTACATGCAGAGCCCAAATGGGCATCCAGCAAGGTGCCTTTCAATTCCTATGGCTTTCCACAGGAGAGCTATCAGAGCTCAGTGCCTCACAGGAATATATGCATGGTACTTCAGAATCATGATCGTCTGAAAGACATAGAACTAGCCTCTGGGAGCTGCAGCAGGCCATGCCGGTGGATAGTCAAAATGTCTTGCAGACTGCCAGCCGATCATCCCGATGGGCCACATGAAAGCAAGTAAGTTGCCCACCTCTGGTTTACACTGATGTAGTTAAGTTGGTACAAAACCCATCATATTTCAGCCTGAGCCTGCTCAAATTTATTTTGCTTAATCTGTTTACCAACGTACACAAAATTGATATAAGCCAGTCAAACCAAAATTAGAATCTCACTCCATGTTTTTGCTCGGGTTTACCAAAAATAGTTTTAAAAATGGATTTAAAATAAAGCGAAATTTTATCAGGTTAACAAGTTCTAATGTTTAGTTTCTTTTGTATTCTAAAGGGACAAAGATGTAGTTAAAAAAACACCTAGCATTCTTATGCATATGCACAGTTTTCAAATTATATAATGTGTTTTGCTTAATATTATTTCAAGAAATACAGTTATGGTTAAAACAAACATAAGGCAATTGCAAAACCATATGAAAATATGTATCTGTTTTTACTTTCTTTGTGTGTCCTATTTTGAACCGTAAAATTTTATATTTTCAATTTTGCCTTAACTAAAGCATTACAGTGAAAATTTGACTCTGAAATGGCTGGTGGTTTTTGGACATCTGGAGTGATATCAACTGAGGCTGTGATCCCATGAAGTCACAAGTTACGCAGGATGTTTTCCAAGAACATTTTAAAATTTACAATCAGATTTTCATATTGTTCAATTTCACAATGTGTTGTTTTAATGCTGCACCCATAAAAAAAAAACTAACTACATAGTGCAGACAGAGCCTAGAGGGTGTGCTTTCAAATTCAGAAAGTAAATGAACTAGAAAAGAAAAATAATATTTTCTGATCTTTCATTTATGACAGTGAACATTACTTGTTACTATCATAACTTTACTTTAAAAATCAGACCTCTAATTTTCTTTCTACAATGCCCCTTTAGTGACGGTACTTTAAACTACATGAAAGTTGAACTTTATCACAGTCCAATTACTATAAGCACAGATGCCAATTTAAGTTTTCTAATAAAGCACAAATACATGATGAAAAGTGCAATTCAGTTAGTCGATGGCACTGGTGGTCATAAGTTTTGATTATGATAAAAAATACCAGTATACAATTTTAAGCTTATTTTTCATATTTTACACCTGTACAAACCCAGGAAAAAGAAACATGTCTAAGATATCAGAAAATGCAGCCTTCAACTATAGCTGTGCCATATCATCACACTTATCTGGTTTTTAAAACAGGAACAGCTGCATTTCCCGATAAGAAAACAGGAAGATGTTGTATGTTTTTGCACAGATGTTTGTAAAATCCCTTTCTTGTTAAACATATATCTAAGAAATGAGTCACCTTTAATCTTCCCTAATGGCTTAATCAAATGAAATAAATGACATGGCACAATATCTTCTTTAAAACATACTAGCAATAAAAATCAGAGCCTGGAGATTTTTCATATCTAACACAATGTTAGCATAGCTCTGATTGTGCCAAAGAACACAAGTACTGATACAATCTGATTAGGATCAAGCCTAAGCAAGTATTTATTAATACTGTTTATAAAGAGGGAGATGGGTTTGGTTTGTCTTTTGTATACCTGCATTTGGCTTTTAGTTTGAGAGATGCATCTATGGAACCAGGTGAAGTTCTTCCAAATAACTGAAGTACAGAAAAACAAATGGCTTATGAGCAATGTGCCCCGAATTTTTAAATTCGGTACAAGCATTCTAAGGTGTGCTGATAGCTGTTCCTTATTCTTCATTATATGCCCCAGCCAGTAAAAAAAAAAACAGTAATAATGAGGAGGGAGGAAGTAGCAGTGTGTGAAGTACCACCTGAGAACTCTTCACAGCAATTTACAGCTACACATGAGAGCATACTTTAGTAATATGTATATTTGAGGGAAGAACATTCTACTGCATTGGTCCCCAACCTTTTTAAGCACAAGATCACTTTTTGAATTCAAGTCAGTCCAGGATCTACCTCAAATCCAAATACTCTTGCTCCACCTCTTTCCCCGAGGCCCCATCTCTTCTCACCCAGTGGAGATGGGGTACAGGGACAGGGGGCACCCTCACACCTCAGCATTCCCCTCCTCAGTGTTCCCCACCCTGCACAGCAAGCAGGAGGCACCCAGGAGCCAGCTCCAAGTCAGCAGGTCGGAGGGAGGTGAAGGGGGCAGCTGACATGCCAGCACTTGATAGCTTCCCAGCCAAACCTGTCAGGATCAACTGTCAGAGGCTCCAGGATCTACCAGTAAATTCTGAACTATTGGTTGCTGACCATTGCTCTATTGGATAAGGTAACAGGCAAGGATTCAGGAAACCTGGTTTCTATCCTTGCACCCTCAGCTCTAATTTTGGTGAGAAGCAATATTCACATACTTTACATCTAAACAAGAACACTCACCACCTTGTTAAGGCTCCATTAGTGCCACAGAGGACGGAATCAGTCCTCTCTCTTTTCCTTTACAACATATATCTGAACCCAAGTAATTAAGACGTGGCTTTTTCCAGTGAACCTCCCCCTCTGTCGAAAAGCCACTCTTCCTTAAAGGAGGTTTACGTGGCTTTTCGATGAAGGGGGTGGCTTGCTGTAAAAACCGCGTCTTAATTACTTTCACTTTCTGAAGCTCTGCTTTCAAAAGTGCGATCAGAAGACGATACGCAAATTCCCACTGAATTTGCATATCCTCTTTCGACCGTTTGGCGTAGTCTAGATACCCCCTAAGGTGCCTCTAACCTCCCAGTGGCATTTATACCTTAGCTGGAACTTCAATCATCTTACCACATGTTCGTGCCTTCAAACCTAATATGGCACTTTTACCGAAGGTACAATATCCATGTATTCTAGCATCCCTGATGAAGGGCAGAAAATGAGACTGCTTAGAAAGAAGAAAATCCTTTTTTGGTGACAATTTCCCAACTCAGAAGCCTAAGTAAAGTTCTGAATTTAGGGAAGAAATATTTTTTGTACTGATACAGTTTGTTCTGAGGGCAGCAGTATCTCACTAATGGACAAGCCTACAGAGTTAGCAGGTAGTCCTATCTACACTGAGCTAAAGGCTTATGCCTCCTACTTGCCCCATATTGACAGTGGAAGCAGCTTTGAGAGGCCTAGTGCGGTGGCATAGCAGCACACCTATAAGTGCTTCATACACATTCTGGAAGGAAGGGCTAAAAGCAGCTTCCAGGGGAGCAAACAAAGAATCAGCATGAGAGACACATGGAAGACAAGCAAAACTAAATCACCGAACGCATCCCAATTAAGCAGAATTACCACACCCATTAAACGGCAGTTAGTGTTTAGAGAGATTCCCTGCAGTCATCTCAATTACAAAGATTTCCCAATTAAGTGCGGCCTGATTAGAGTACTGTATGTCAGAGAGAAGCAGGATTCATAATCAGGGCTATGTACCATTCATTATAAAATTGGAGTGGTGTTCGGGGCTCACTTGAGTTTCACAAATTGGTTCAATTTTTGCTGGAATCCTGTGAAATTTTGTGCTTTTACTCAAAACTAGGATCATTTATGCCTTTTGTTATTTAAGGTAACAGAACCGTTCTCAGAGAGTATTTATTAATGGTTCACAATCATGCTGGAAGGGCATAACAAGTTTCCACTGTTTTGGGACCAGTTCTGTTCAATAACTTAATCAACGATTTAGATATTGGCATAGAGAACACGCTTATTAAGTTTGCAGATGATACCAAGCTGGGAGGGGTTGCAACTGCTTTGGAGGATAGGGTCATAATTCAAAATCATCTGGACAAACTAGAGAAATGGTCTCAGGTAAATAGGATGAAGTTTAATAAGGACAAATGCAAAGTACTCCACTTAGGAAGGAACAATCAGTTTCACACATACAGAATGGGAAGCAGCTGTCTAGGCAGGAGTACTACAGAAAGGAATCTAGGAGTCATAGTGGACCACAAGCTAATATGAGTCAACAGTGTGACACTGTTGCAAAAAAGCAAACATGATTCCAGGAGGCATTAACAGGAGTGTTGTGCGCAAGGCTTGAGAAGTTATTCTTCCGCTCTAGTCTGCGCTGATTAGGCCTCAGTTGGAGTACTGTGTCTAGTTCTGGATACCCCATTTCAAGAAAATGTGGAAAAACTGGAGAAGGTCCAGAGAAGAGTAACAAAAATGATTAAAGGTCTGGAGAACATGACCTATGAGGGAAGGCTGAAAGAACTGGGCTTGTTTAGTTTGGAAAGGAAAAGACCGAGGGGGGACATGATAGCTGTTTTCAAGTATCTAAAAGGGCGTCACAAGGAGGAAGGAGAAAAATTGTTCTCATTGGCCTTTAATGATAGGACAAGAAGCAGTGGGCTTCAGTTGCAGCAAGGGAAGGCTAGTTTGGACATTAGGAAAAACTTCATAACTGTCAGGGTCAAGGGCAGATGACTGTTTTGCAGGGCCCCGGGCAGCATAACTCTGCAGGGGGCCCCCCCTTTGCCACGGCGCATGTGCCGTGACACCATGCGCATGAGCGGTGGCACCACGGCGCATGCTCTGGGCTTTTTTAAGCGCGGGGCCCGGGGCGGCCGCCCCTTTCGCCCTGCCCTATATCCGCCCCTCGTCAGGGTGGTTAAACACTAAAATAAATTGCCTAGGGAGGTTGTGGAATCTCCATCACTGGAGATATTTAAGAGTAGGTTGGATAGACATTTATCAGGGATGGTCTAGATGGTGCTTGGTTCTACTTGGCTCTGTGAGGGCAGGCGACTGGATTTGATGACCTCTCAAGGTCCCTTCCAGTTCTAGTATTCTATGATGACTTTGTATGTGCAAAATTCAGTTCAGCTATAGTGTTTATTTTTTCATTAAAACTGGTTGTACAGGCAGTCCCCGGGTTCCGTACAAGATAGGGACTGTAGGTTTGTTCTTAAGTTGAATCTGTATGTAAGTTGGAACTGGTACATAATGGAGGGAAAACTCTAGCCAAACATTTCTCCAGAGCTCAGTTTTATTCTCCCACACCTCACTTCCCTCAGTCCTTTATTCTCAAGCTGTGGTGTCTGCTGAGAAAAGCCGCTCTGCGTCTCCCTGGTCTGCTGGGGGGAGGGGGGCGCTAGCTTCGCGTCTCCCTGGTCTGGTGGGGGGAAGCAGCTAGTGCGGGATTGCCTCACCCCGTTTGTAAGTAGGGATCCGATGTAAGTCGGATCCATGTAACCCGGGGACTGCCTGTACTTCAAAATGCTGCATGCCAAAATGCAAATACTGGACTTTGCACATGATTTATGAAAAGCAAAAGTTTGGAGCAACAAAGTGACGTGGGATTCAAATGCCACTATTTTTTCATTGAAGTTCCACTGAATATTTTCCCTCTCTCTCTTTGCTACTTTGGCCCTAAACCAGGGAGAAGAGATGGCTCTTTTAAGCAACAGTTGAACTGTGTCAATAAAATGCATGAAGGCTCTTCTAAAGGGGCTTTATGGGAGAAGGTCCTTTGTGGCTGTCAGTGGTGAGAGAGAAAACAAATGAAGCAAATTCACACCTTCTGTTTTGATCACAAAGCAGATAAAACACCATCAATAACCATGCTGACTCCACTTATTTGTCCTACCAATACAGTGCTGCAGAATACTCAAGCTTGCATTTAGAGGAAGGAAAGCTTATTTGGTCTCTATTTCCAGTCAAGCACTGATCTTTCCGCTAAGACTGCTGGCAAGTGACCTACTGTAATGGTGGTTGAAGACAGAAATTTGGACCTTATACCTGTCTATCATGAAGGCTACGTCTAGACTAGCATGATTTTCCGCAAATGCTTTTAAATGGAAAAGTTTTCTGTTAAAAACATTTGCGGAAAAGTGCATCTAGATTGGCACAGACGCTTTTCCGCAAAAGCATTTTTTGCGGAAAAGCGTCCGTGCCAATCTAGACACGCTTTTGCGCAAAAAGGCCCCGATCGCCATTTTCGCGATCAGGGCTTTTTTGCGCAAAACAAATCTGAGCTGTCTACACTGACCCTTTTGCGCAAAAGGAGCTGCATAGTATTTCCGCAAGAAGCACTGATTTCTTACAGGAGATCGTCAGTGTTCTTGCGGAAATTCAAGCGGCCAGTGTAGACAACTAGCAAGTTTTTCCGCAAAAGCAGCTACTTTTGCAGAAAAACTTGCCAGTCTAGACACAGCCCTAGAGTAAGACTAGAAAGGAAAAGTGGAAGGCAAAAGCTCTGTGCCACATTATTTGTGTCTTTCAGGTCACAGTCCATCATTCACTCCAATAGTCATAAATATAACTGGAAATGCTACGATCATGATTTTAGACAACCTGAAAATTCCAAGATCAATGAAAACACTTTCATATGCAAAACAAACCCTCTTAAGAAAACTAGTGTTTTCCGATCTTTAACAGTATAATTAAGTAATAGTTAGATGCTCATTCATCATAAACACCCCAAAAAAGTATATGGTGTTAAATTTTAACTTTAAAAACACAGCAGCCAAGTTACAGAAGTACTTATATAAAGGAACTTTTTAGAGACCTCTAATGAAAAAAACAAAAGGCCAACATTGGTACCAGTTTTGTTGGGTACCGCTATAGTTCTCTATGTATTTGTTTCTCTGCTCTTGTATCAAATGATTAGTCTCTGATTAAACAATCTCTACTTGGTCCCTGCTTGGTTCAGTAATGTAAAAAACGTGTGAGAATCTACACAAAGAGTTGTTTGAATGTTCACTGAATGTTAGACTGGTAATGTCCCAGCCATCCCTCATCCCCATTGAGGCCATTAGCACGAGAACTGAATTTGCAGAAGAATTGTAATTCCAACACTTCTCTGTGTATTTGACTGGCAGAGTTTGTAACAAGACAGCCACCTGGACATCTTTTAAAGAGTGATTAGGTAGATTGAAGTGCTGTCCAACAGGTTTCTGTATGTTCCCTTTACATATATCGGATTTGTGTCCATTGATTCTCTCTTGTAGGGACTGTCCAGTTTGTCCAATATATATCTGTGGGGCATTGCTGGCATTTGATGGCAGAGATCAAATTACTGTATGTGCAGTTGAATGATCCCTTCATTTGGTAGCTTATGTTGTTGGCTCCAGGGAGGCGTGGAAACTCAGAAGAGAGACGCTCGCCACAACCACAGTGGTGACAAAAGTCTATTTAGACTCAAGAAAATCCCAAGCAAAGAATTTCTAGGGAGGTCACATTAAGTGGCAAATCCAAGACCACAGCCATCTTTCAAGTGCTTGAGTTTCATTATTGTCTACTATCAAGGAGCAAATGAAAACAAACTGGTCCATCATTTTAAGGGACAACTAAAGATACTTATTACCTATCTCACTCCCATGTTATAATAGCTCATATACTTTGGTTACTGAAGTACACCAGACAGTATTCCTGGACAGAAAAAAAATGTTCCATGAATCCAATTAATCCATGTGAGGTTTTACAGTGGAGCTGCTGGACTATATAAAACAAAGGTGAAAGTAGAACTTTGATGGAGCTCTAATCACTGTGTGTTACATTTCACATTAAGTTCATTTGGAAGGATTAGCATGCTTTTGGAAATGGGCAGGGCTCACCAAGTGGCAGCGAGCCCTGCTTGCCAGCCGCGTGGAAGCGCACGCTGCACATGCGCTGACCGCGCTGCACAGCCCCGCTGGGCTAAAATCTACTCGCGCCGGGCGAGTAGATTGACTAATTTGTTGAGCCCTGGAAATGGGTAGTGCCAAGAGCCAGCCACATGTGTGCCAGTACTGCCTATAATTGTGAACTAGTAGAACAGCATGCATTCAAATACCCCAAGAGTAAATTTAACAGGGAACAAAAGGGGTCTTCTCTACAGGACTTTTATTCAAAATAATACAGCTGGACTCACTATGGAATCCTGATTTCCTAAAGAAAACGCCTAAATTAAAGTATCTATAACATAATTAAAAAGCATATGTGGAGCAAAAGGGGGAGAGCTGGCATGTATGCAGTACAGGTTGAACTTCTCTAGTCCTGCACCCTCAAAACCTGACTGGTGCCACAGGAGGTCAATATCGTCTAGCAGCTTTATCAACACTTCCATGGCTTACTCAGCTCTTAAAGACATTTAGGGGTAAATTAGAGCTAAACAACAGCACAGAACACAGAGCCATGAGAAACTTGGCCACACCCATGATAAGTGGACATTTGACTAACTAAAATCCTGCTGGACCACAGATGTTGCTGGACTAGAGTGGTTCAGCCTGTAATTCTATTTGTTTTTAACAAAGATTTGAAAAAAAAGATCTGAAACTACAATAGTTTCTCTTCATTTCTACTAACTTAGGGTATGTCTACACTACCCCACTAGTTCGAACTAGCGGGGTAATGTAGGCATACCGCACTTGCAAATGAGGCCCAGGATTTGAATTTCCCAGCTTCATTTGCATAAGCGGGGCGCCGCCATTTTTAAAACCCCGCTCATTCGAACCCCGTGCAGCGCGGCTACACGGGGCATGAACTAGGTAGTTCGAACTAGGCTTCCTAGTTCGAACTACCGTTACTACTCATTCCACGAGGAGTAACAGTAGTTCAAACTAGGAAGCCTAGTTCGAACTACCTAGTTCGTGCCCCGTGTAGCTGCGCTGCACGGGGTTCGAACGAGCGGGGTTTTAAAAATGGCGGCGCCTTGCTTATGCAAATGAAGCCCGGGAAATTCAAATCCCGGGCTTCATTTGCAAGTGCGGTATGCCTACATTACCCTCCTAGTTCGAACTAGGAGGGTAGTGTAGACATACCCTTATATCTTCATTCACCACGCAACTACTCCATTACAAGCCAGTCTTGAGATTATATGCATGTATTTCCCATGACACATCAAGACATGTCACATTTCTCAGGTTAAGAGGTTTTAAATGATACCATCACAGCATCTGCAGGCAACATCAGGATAACCAAAGCTTTGGGGGAAAATGTAAAAATTATTTCCCGTACATCACCTAAATAAGTAGATGAACTACCACAACAACCTAACACAACCACATGTAATCAGATCAGGATTCAAATTTAGGCCCACATTTTCAAAACGTAATTCAAGAGTAATGTTGGGCAGTGAACGCATACATGGCAGGATTACAGCAGATGAGTGGAACCAACATGCTTATGTTACTTAATCTGTTAACTGCTCACTATCCATATATTTGATGGTAACTGTGTGTCATGTTTCATTTTTAGCAGGAATAATCTGATTTACAAATCCCCATTGGCATTTGAATTTCAACATAAATATGTTAAGGATTTTCTCTCTGTAGTTATATTTTGCTAGAGGGATTACAGTATTCTATTTGTCCTTTTCTTTTTTTTAAAAAAAGAAATTTTTTAACCATTTTACCACTTTTCTCCATCTCTTGCACACATTCAGTTCATCTGTATTAAGATGAGATTTAAAGCAATACATTCCATAAAGTCATAAAATAACCAGGGTCAAGTTAAAAAAAAAATCTGCTTCAGAGTATTGGTCATCTTATTGGCTTATATGCAAATTCGCATTGGCTTAGCTAAGCTGGTTTCAGCCATTGCAAACTCTTTTGTGAATATACTTGTCAGTATGGTTAAGAGTCGGTCATGGATTCTGTCATTGTGTGTGACCTCTGAGATTTCAGCCTCCTGCTGCTTTTAAACTGATTTTATCCATTTAACTTAATGTACAGGTTTGTATGACAAGTTTTAGAGAGCATCCATATCACATATTAATTAAATATATTTTTGAAAATCCGTCTAAACTCCAGTCACATAGATTGGGCCTACGTATAGTACACCATTGCAACAGTGATATTTCCATTGCTATTTACAAGCATCCTAGAGCCATGAAAGAGGAATCCATAGGACACACGAACAACTTAATATTTCCTGCCCTGGAGGAGACTCGACAACTTGAGTTCTTCATCCCTTCTAGCAATGGAGACAAACTGAAATCTAACACTAATACCTATATTTGTACCATGTGGGACAACTTCTATTTTGTAAAGTCTTTTAGGATGTTTTATTTCCCTTTCAGTTTTAGGCCACCATTCTGTAAACAATTATGCGTATATTTGATCTTAAACAAATGAGTAGTCACATTGACACTGCTGAACTGGAGTCTTAAACTGTAACTTCTCTGCTTCCCACCAAAGACCTTCTTAAAGAGTTAATCTGCTTCAGGAGCCTGGCAAAGGAGATAGATTTCTTCCATGCAATGCACGGTAGCTCTTATGGACATCACACCAAACTCATTCAACTCATGTAATAGACTCAAGTTGTATGCATTGTGTGTCACTTCTAAGAAATCACAATGGAGTACATTTATTGTTAAAAAATGAAAAATACAATAGCTATGGGTGCACAAGATAAAAATATAAAATGTACCCAACCTAAGCTTGGTCTAGTATGGAAATTTGACCTTTTCACACACATAGACCAGCAAAATACTAGAAGCAACTTACATTTCAGCCACTTTAGTTGGATGCCCTTTGTAAGATTGAAAGTTACTCATTAGCGCTAACAAGATTTTTTTTTTAAAAAAAAATCCTAGTGAAAGGTCATTCACTTTATGTAAAAATCACTGGCCAACTGTTGTCATTACAAGAGGTGAGAGTATTTTATAATAGTATTTTATCAATATGCAAATATTTTCCCAGCTGCAGCTCAAAGTAGTTTTACTGTCAAACAATGTTTCATTAGCTGAAAGAGATTCTAAACCCAATGAATGAAAAAAAAAAAAAAAAAGAGTTGATATATTTTAAAAAGTAACGAATGTAATTTTTACTCTGCTTTATGCTGCTATAAAAAGGGCCCTAAGTGTACATCTCTTCTGCTCTTCATTTGACTGCCATAATTTATGCAGACAAATGTTTGATGAATTGTATCAAGAATAGTATTCAGACTGCCAACCAACAAAGTACTTAGCTACCATTTTCCTTTTCTCCTATTTGTGTGTCTTTTTGCACCAAAAAAAAAAAATCAAGCTACTAACATTAAAAATGATCTACTTTTACCAAAAAGAGTATTGATGCATAACACAGAATAATAAATTATTAGTCTTTGAAGGTTAAAGTCAAGTTTAACAGATATTTATGCTTTGTTACATTGGACTCCTTTCAAACTGCAGTTGACTGAGGGAGGCTTTCAAGTGACAAAAATGATGCCACACTAATGCTATCATTTCCTTGGGCTTAGCTCAAGCATCAAAAGTAACGTCAAGGACAGATCAATGTTTTTAATAATCCACAAAATAATTCAGCTGTTTATAACAGCTCTAAGTGGATGGTTTAAAACTCCATCCAACTTCGTAAACTTTTTATAAACAAAGGGACTTGAATCTGACCTATTTTCTTGAATTGATCTTCTATCAGTCCCATGATATAAAAACAGGGAGCACTCACGCAGAGACCTACCAAAAATGCCCTGCAGAATATCACCACTCCTCAGGTGAAAGCACTGTATTGATCCCTATAATAATCATCCTAGTAGTATTGAAGTTCAGGTAGTAAGAACATAGCTGAATCAAACTCACACCTCAAGATATATCCCAGGTCTAGATCTCATAAAATTAAGCATTACTATACCTTACTTTTCTTTTCCCCCTTTGCTTGTATTGTTTTGTTCCATACATCTAGTAAGGCTGTTACACACCAATTTGAAATTTAACTAGAAAAGTTATTCCATCTCTAATCACCCATGCAAAGCTATTCAGCAAAATGTAATATGTACTTGCATTGTGAACAAGATGACTATCTGGACAATGTAGAGGAAGAGAAATTAATGGGAATTTCCATTTTCTTTAGAATCAGAAAAAAACGAGTTGTCTTGTAGCACTTAGAGACTAACAAATATATACAGCGTCATGAACTTTCAAGGGCAAAATCCACCTCCTCACATGGTTTTTCCCCATGAAAGTTCATGATACTATACATTTAAAAAACAAGTAGTCTAGCAGCACCTTAAAGACTAACAAAACATGTAGATGGTATCATGAGCATTCGTGGGTACAACCCACTTCTTCAGATGAATGGAATATTAAAAGTCCAGTTCTAAAAATATATAGGGGAGGGAGAAAGAAGGGGAAAAATAGTGAATTAGAGTGTTCAAGTTACAAGAAGCTGACAGAGGAGGTGCAAATTGTCCTTAAGTACCCATTGTTTTGTTGGTCAAGTCATTAGGATGTGGAAGATAGTGTGCTAGCCAGGCAATGTCTTTAGTCAAACCTTTTTGACAGCTCCCAAACTTGTAAATGAAGCTAAGTCCTGGCACTTCCCTGTGTATTTGGCTTGTGAATTGGTCTGAAACAACATGGTGACTTTGGGATCCAGTAATGAGTGTCCGAGCAGGTTAAAGTGTCCTCCAACAGGTTTCTGAGTGTTACCTTTTCAGATATCTGATTTGTGGCCATTAATTCTTTCCCATAGAGACTGTCCAGTTTGCCCAATATATATGGCAGAGGGGCATTGTTGGCATTTGATGGCATAGGTCACTTGTTTTCAAAGTTACAGATTAATACAGCTACCCCTCATGTTTAGAATCCCACTCACTCAGATTCTCACATAAGCAGTCAGGCTTCTTTCTCCATTCCCCCTCCTATGACACTGTATTGAACTCTGTTGTGGGGCAAAAACAATTTTTTTTACCTTTTTTATTCAAAGGATTTTAGCCATAGGAAACTAGGAATCCATTTTAACACTTACAATCCATATTTCAATATGGAATACAAAATACAATCGAGCTGCTCTGTTTATGTTGGCTCAAGTGAAGTTTTCACAACCATTTATGTTTGGATTATCAAAAATGTAAGACATTTACCAGAATTCAAGCTTTCAGAAAAGATATTTTGACAACAATATGAATAGAAAGGGACAAATTCTACTCTTATAAACATCCAGAACATCACAAGAAGTTAAGAATTTAGCCCAAATTTTTTTTTAAAAAAAGTTGACATTTTTATGTATGGTCACCTGAAGTAGCAATGAACGCTCTACTTGCTCACTTATCTTATAGGGTAGAGACATATGTGAGTCAAGAGGATTGCAAGTGATCTAAGCTTGTTTTTTAAATGGTTTTTTATAAAAGCCACTGCTGACGTATTGCAAGATATCATCATAACAGTCTGGCTGATCATTACTGGAGTTATTGCTCTTATAATTGCTCTGTGCATGAGCCAACTAAAATTGCATGACAGCTGTGTTCTTTCATTATCCTAGGTATAAACTATTCCATGTGTGAGGTTTCCTGCTCTTGAATCTGCCATGGACTTTCACCACCAATCCTTTCAAATTCCAACATACTTTGGCCTTTCAAACACCCCTTGGCAACAGGACAAGTGAGGATGGATCCTATGGGCTCAAGAAAATAAGCAGCTTCTTATGTTCTATGTCAATCTCTATTATGGCATTATGAGGGGGTAGCACAGTACTGAGGCTTGAAATTACACGGGAGGGAAGGAAAGGTAAGTGATTGAGAAAGAGAAGCTGAATACAATGCTACTCCGAGTCTCTCTCCCTTCTTCTTTACATGTTTGTGTATATTACAAAATTCCAGTTATTCTGACGTTCCCTCCTTACTACATGCCTTCCTCTCTCTGCTCAGCCTCTCTTCAGGCTCCTCTGGTCATTGCTCTACTTGAGTGTCATGTTATTCTGAGACTGGAAGCACAGAAGGTGATAATGACAATAGATGTCAAATTTAGATTAATTGACAAATCGAATAGTCGATGCAATTTCTATTGACTATTTGGTTAGTTGATAAGGGTGCCTCCACCTCTCCAGAGCTGTTGCTACACTTCAAAGGCGAAAATGCTGTGGGGAACACAGGGTCAGGAGGGGACTCAAACTGAACCTCGCTGGCTCCGTGTTCCCACGGCATTTCAAAGTGGCAGAACCGCATAGATCCCGGGGTCAGGGGGGAGTCCCTAGCTGACCCCAGACTCCACACGGCCCTGCTGTTTTGAAACACTGCATGCAGCCCGAGCCGGTGGGGGATTCCCAGCTGGTCCCGGGCTGCATGTGGCATTTCAAAGCAGCAGACCCTGGGCTCCACATGGCACTGCCACTTTGAAATGCCACGTGCAGCCTGAGCCAGCTGGGGACTCCACGGCTAGTCTTGGTCTGGATGCAGCATTTCAACCCAGCAGCGCTGTGTGAAGCCCAGGGTCTGGCCCTCGGCTCCATGCAGCACTGCCATTTTGAAGCACCACCTCCTCTTCCCTTCCCTTCCTTTCTTGCCTCTTTCCGATAGAGGCAACAAGGGCAGTGGGAGGGGAGGGAAGCAACTAATCAACTAGTGTGTCGATGAGTCAGTCACATCCCTAGTAATGACAGCTTTTCTTCTTCCCTTCCTTTCATTTCCACTGTTACCAGATCTGAGATGGTTTGGTTTTTCTAAGGCCATGTCTGCACTTGCCGTGCCAGAGATCAATCTTCTGGCATTCAATTTAACAGGTCTAGTAAAGACCTGCTAAATCAAACACTGAGGATGCCCCTCTTTCATGCCAGTACTCCTCAATTTGCAAGGAGCAAGGGAAGCCGACAGGAGAATTTGCTGTGAAGATGTCACCAACCTTGACTTAAGGTACGTCAACTCCAGCTAACGTTATTTACATAGCTAGAGTTGCGTACTTTAACGTGACCTTCCTGGCCTAAGAGACTGAGTTACTTGATTGACCCCCATCTCAACGCAGACAAAAAGATGCAGAGTCATTGCTGGCCATCAGCAGGTTCTCCATAGCAATGTCAGGGAGTCTGCTTCCAGGGCAGGACAGAATGCCTGTCAGTAAGTGGAGTCACTCTCCCAAATCATTTTACATTCATGCTCAGACAGAGGAATATCTAACAAACCATCCAACAGGGCACAAGGTCTCACACCAGTACAGAAATTCTTCCCCTCTAAAATTCACTTCTCTAGACATTTGTCAACAACATACATTCATTTGATCCTATAATAAAAACAAAGCTTGTTTTGCAGTATTACTTTTCTTTTTCTTCCCGTGCTTTCACTCAGACTTCTCTGAAGGTACGATACCATTTATTTTGTTTTCATACACAGTAAGAACCTTTTAAAATAGACCATGTACCACTGAAAAACCACATACAGAAGCCTATTCCAGAATTAGGAGCAAATACAGAGAAGGGTCTGATGTTGGCAAACCCAACATCTGATAGTTCAACAGCAAAGAAGTCAAGACTTTTATTTTAAAAGATACATGCACAGTCAGACCAGAACATAAGGCTAAATCCTACTTCCACCCCCTATTGCTAAATAGAGCTGTGACCCTGTTTAAACACTGTAGTTCCTCTGCAGAAGAGAAAGACATTAGGAATGAGGCCAAGAGCAAAGGGTTCCCTGAACTTTATGAAAACCTGCTATAGGACATTCACTGGAGAAACAGCACTGCAGGAGGCAGTAAATCCCCAACTACTTCAGCTCCATGTTCAGAGTCTAGGATTTGCTTCTAAAAGATATATTGGGCACAGGAAAGGGAAGTAGAGAAATATATTTCCTATTAATGTTAGGACAAGCTCTTCAATCTAAGGAACACTGAGGCAGGTATGTATAGTAATAAATTCAGTGAAACAGCAAAAATGAATGCCATCTCCTCTAACCGGTTACTGACTCCTTTAATGGGGAAGAAGTGACCAATACAACGACCATGTCATCTTGAAGTTCAATTTTTAACTTTTCAAACTAGTTTTCCAAAGCTTGTTAGGGACGTTTAAAACCTAGGAAATAACCCCGGGCTCAAAGAATTGGACACAAAACTCCTGCACATTCAACAGCAAAAGCTAAGCAGGAGCATAGCTACAGAGTTCCCTGGTTTCTCTGGGCTTTAACTCTCCAGAAACTTAGCTACATCTCTGGGGACCTTGCAGGTTTGACCCCTACGACTCTCAAGAATAGCTTTAGCTTAAAAAAAATACATGTTTTGTTAGTCTGGTAGCACTTTGAAGTCTATTCATTATTTTTTAATTTTATCCTGTACAGACTAACTCGGCTACCCCTCTGAAGAATAGATTTGTTTGTATTTAGCAGATAGAGGTTGGATTTGTAAAGTTCGCACTCAGAGCAAAAGTTCCATTTAGATCCAAGATATAGGTCTAAATCACATCCCTGGGGTTTTTTTTTTTTGGGGGGGGGGGGGTTAAGACTCTCATTATCAGTACCCTACACATATCCAAGGGGAAATAATAGGTTTGGATTATTAAGTAGCATATTGTATTCATACAATACCATTTACCAGAGGATCTCATTGCATATATTGAAATGTCACACTGGAGCACCTACTTGAATCACTGTAAATATGATTTAAACTGAGAAAAAATAGGAGTGATTAATATAAGCACTTGTACCATTACCTGCCAACACTACGTCTCAAGAAGAAAATGTAAAGTGAAATGATCAGAGAAAAAAAATATCTTTCCTCCCTAGCATCAGAACAGCCAATAAACTTCTGGTTTCCAGGTTTCTTACAAATCTTGAGTTTTATAACGGTAAAGATAAGCCTTTTTCATCATACTAGAACTGGTTTTTTTTTTTTAATTTACTATCAATACAATAAAATACACTAGTAATTTTGCAAGGAAAAAAACCCTCTTTTCTGACAGTTTATCTATTTGAGTCCTCCTTCTGGAATGGCCAATCACTCTCCCATCTGTTGATCTGTCACTCCATGAATTAGCCCATGTAAACATACGTTGTATGCATTTTTATAACGTTTTCAGTAAAGAAGCAAAGCAAACTTCTCACAACCTGAACTGCAATAATGCTGTGAAACTCTGAGTTGGCAAAGTTACAAAAATCCTGCGGACTTCTCTTCAGCAAACATTTAATTGGTTACACACACACACTTTCTCTTTTCTTTCAGCTCTACAGAGACCAGAGATAAGATGTGACACCAACAGAACACTTCACACAATCAAGACAGTAAAGATATTTTAGAGATAGTCAAGCAGTTAAACATCAAGATGGGGCAATACAAGAAGATTCCTTATTAAAATTTAAACACTAGAATTGAGGAGAGGGAATTACATGAACGAAAACTTCAACGTAGAACCATGAAAACTAAGTAAAAGCAAATGACTAAAACAAGCTGATGGGAAAAGGGAGAAATAAAGCACCATTATCTATAGTGGTGGGGCTACTGAAAACAAAATGCTTCAATTAGAAACATATGAAAAAAACGGAGGTGCACAAACTTAAGAAAATTTTATTCTTCATGGTAGAAATAAATTCATAATAATGGGCTTTCAAATGTTCAGGGAGGGGATAGTAAAACAGTGTCAAGTCCAAATAATGACATTACTCTCTGCAAAACAGAAGAATAAATCTAAGCTAAAATAAGAGAAAAAAGAAATAAAAAAGGATGCAGAGGATTGCCATATTTTAAAAAGGCATAGATGGGAGCCAACGGGTTGAAACATTTTGCTTTTGCTTTTTATTTACTCTGAATGAAGAGAACTTCCTTTGTAACATTTCTAAAGCTGTCTGAAAATGAAAGTTACCAATCATAATGAACTTTTAAAAAAAAATGTAGCTTCTACTGGAAAGAGCTCCTGAAAGAGAAAACTTGACTTAAGGCAAATTTACTCCCAGCTTTCCCTCAAAAATACCTCCCCCAGCACTACCCATCACACCTTACAACCCATACCAGGGCATTTTATCCCAGTGATGGGAACCACAAAGGCATACATTCCAAAGCATAGGTGTGAAGTAACCCAGCCCCCAAAGCACAACTCCCCCATTAGCAGTCCTATACATATTCATGTCTGCTGGTAGCCAGCCATTGGAAAAAGCAACAGCCATCTCTAAGTTTTCCGAGGAGACAAGATGATGACTCTTCCTCCCATCTCAGGCAAACAGGTAAAGGGAACTGAACAGACAGCTTGAAGAGAAGACTCAAAGAACAAACGTCAACCTGCATTTGATTTATAAAGAAAATGCAGGACGTAATGGCCTTTGCACTCTGGCATAGAAGCAACACGTGGGGAAACAGGCACATTTCATTTCAGTCTCCACAGGAAAGAGGGGTGCCAACAACCATCAAACATTTGCATAAGCAAAGAAAAGGAAATAACGCTGCCAGCATTAAAAGGAATGAATCAAAACTTTTGCAACTTCCAAAAATGGCTGTAAAGTTGCTTAAATTACAGGAATCCTTAAGTGGAAGGGATAACCTTGACTAATGAACATGCTCAGAGACTATGGTGGATTTTGAAGCACCATTTCAAATCCTGAAGTCAGTAAAACCTTTATCCTTATTAGATCACATGATTCAATACACTGATGCGTGTCTAAAGTGGACATGGAAAAAAACAACCAGTAGCAGCTGCTTAACAGAGGCAATACGTTGCGAACAGTTTTATTACATATGGTTGGAGGGTACTCCTTTTAAGACCATTGAAAACAGAAGTGGTCTGTTTTTACAGATTTCTCTGCAGAAGTGTCTGTTAAACAAGTGAAAACTGAAGCTAGGTTTTATCTAGATTCAGGTTTGCATTGGCAAAAAATTAAGAAAAGCCTACCGGCTCAAAAAACAGAATTACTGAGTCTAATAGCCCCAACTAAGAGGGAACACTACTTGGATAATTTCTGTACAGACACAACCTGAGACAAGTATCAGAGGGGTAGCCGTGTTAGTCTGAATCTGCTGAGCTACAGTTCATCTGCAAATCTGACACCATCAGTTTAGGATTAAACAAAGGCTAAGACTAGCCAAGTACAAAAGCAGTTTTTCCTCTCTTGGTGTTCACACCTCCACATCGGCTGTTAGAAGTGGGCCTCACCCTCCTTGACTGAATTAAACCTCGTTATCTCTAGCCTTATTCTGGCCTGCATATTTATACCTGCCTCTGGAAATTTCCACTACATGCATCTGACGAAGTGGGTCTTTGCCCTCGAAAGCTTATGCTCCTATACATCAGTCTATAACCCGAGAGAGTTCTTTCCTAAAATCGTAAGTAAACAAGACAGTGGGCAGGACGGGAAAGAAGCACAAAAAGTGAAATTAGTTGACCGAAGTCACACAGCAAGTCAGTGGTAGAAAACCATGATCTTCTGACTAGGTCCAGTGTTTTACAACACTGCTATGAAACCTTACATCTCTAGGTTACCTGTTCAAATCCAGGCCAGGTCAGCCCTGACCAAAAATAGTTACCATCCAGTTGTTAAACGGTTACTATCTATCCAATAACTAATGAACTACCTAGCCACAACACAAAAGCCTCCAACCACAAAAGCATCTGTGCTTAAAGTCTCAGTTAAGAAGCCAAAGGACTGGATGTGCCTGAAAAAGTCAGCCACATTTTCACTACTAGAAGAGGGTTGAAGCACAGAGCAGCATGACGAAGCTTACACTGGGGTCTTCCCATGCTACAAATGTTCTGTTGGTAAACCAAAGACCTTACATGCCAGGACACTCAGACCCCCCTCTAAACACAGATATATATATCATACAGGTATTCTAAATCTATTGCTCTTGCTTTAGGGCTTAGCACACTGGCTGCAGTGCGGTACATCACGAATGCCCCCACAATTATTTATTGAAAATGGAGCCAATGTAACATGTTCAGACCATCCTAAATTCAGATCTTAACAAATAGTGAAAAACGTTCACGGAAGGGATGATTCACAACTAGTGACATCACCACTGTGGTGGTGTGACAACCCTTCACAAGCATATGGAATAAGCACATCCAGGCCTTGCACAGATATTCTTAACTAGCTTGGTCTCTTTTGATACATGTCTCGAGAAAGGCTTTGACACAAATAAATGTCCTTAACCTTCCATACTTCTTACGCAACAGAGGTGCTCACTTGGAAACACAAGTTTCCAAGAAACGTTCAAGCTTCTCCCAGGTCTGTGGCAGTACTAAATTTACCTTGTCTAAGGAAGGGCATGGGTTGGATGGATTGACAAAAGGAATCAGTTCCTCACCTCAGCTGATCTAGTCTACCATGGATACTCATTCATCATTTTGGAGAAAGTATAGTTATGGTAACAAGAGTTTGTTATTTCTAGTGATCCAAAGCATGCCACTGTCAATGCTTTATAAACATAAAGCTATACAAAGTCCCTGTCAAAATAGCTCACAATCCAAAGGCTTAACCCAATTCCAATTAAAGCAAATTTCCATCCGTTTCACTTTAAAGTAAGCTAGCTTAAGTCCTGTTTACGCAACTTGGGCACGAAGGAAAGTCAAAGTGATACAATCCTCTTCGCCCGTCCCCATTCTAAACTGTTCTTCTCTTCCCCCCTACCATTAATTTAATAATTAATTTCTAAAATTGTGAGCTCATTTAAATTCAAACCCACTCGTTTAATCTCTTCCTAAATCTGAATTCATATTTTTCTCATAAAAATTGATCCTTGCATATTACTCTGAGTGGTCTGTCCCCTTGCCTTGTACAATTTCAGACATGCAGTCTTAGCTGGGTTAATTCCTTCTAACCAAAGTGTTTTTAAAAGGAAAAAAGTGATCCTTTCTTTAGGTTTTCCAAACCCATTTGTGTTTGGCAGATAGATGTGAAGTTTAAAGTAACATACAGCGTGATGGGCAATTATGGTAAAATGCCATTATGACAGACAGGCTATGGCTAGAGCATGTCAGAAAAACCAGTTAGGGTATCAAGTTTAAAGAGGAAAAGCCATAAAACTTTCCTCTGACAACTATGATTAATGCAGATCAAAACCATAATGGTATTTTTCTAAACCAATATACTTTACACAACTTAGAAAATAGTGAGAGATTATGGAAGAAAAAGTTAGAATATACATTTTGACGGAGATTACTCTGGAAAGAGCTATCCAGCTTCTCCCCCTCCCCCCCCCCCCCCCCCAAAAAAAAAAATAGGCTCCTGGATGTTAGCAAAAGCATTTTGGAGGAATTCCACAATAGCTCTGTTTAAACAAAAGGAGACAAAATTCATTGCCTTCCTTGGGGCAGAAGTGAACAAGTAGGTAGTAGTAATTTTCTGCCAAGTATGGCTTTAAAATGATTAATTCACTGTTCCTGAAGTCATGGATATTTCCAAAAGCAAGTAGTTTAAGGCAAGTGAGTGTTACACAATCCAAGACCCACAATCCAAGCGTTTCAGTCCTAACTCTCCAATTATTGCTTTGGCCAATGAAGTTGGTTACGTGTTACGTTAACTAGCAGATTTACCCAGTATTGCTCAGGTCTGTAATTCAGGAATTCCATCAAATGTATTTTGTATCTTCATCTTTATAAACTCGACATTTACTACGTTGTATCAAAAAAGGGTTATAGTCAATTTGGTTTTCAATATTTTCTTCCAGTTTTCAAATCTGAAGCATTGATTTTGCTGTGCCAAAATGGAGCAATAACTCCACATTTCTTAGTTTGATCTCTTTTCTGTTTGGTTTTATGAGAAGCAATCCCATTCCAGGCACATCCTGTTTTCCTGGCACAATAAACCCCTTACGTTGCTTTAAGTTATGATAAGAGGTAAGCTACATACTAGATTTGGCGGTCCTAGTTCTTACTTTTTAGGAAGCGTTCTGGAACCAACTGACACAGATGGACATACAGGTACATTTCTAAAATATAAAATAAGATTACAGTGACCAATTGTCATGCCTACATACTAGAAACACACAGAGGGGCTGCATGGAGCCCTTTTCAGAGACAAGATAGAATTGTCACTTCATACATCAAAGAAAAAATTCCCAGAGTAATGGCCAGTCAAATATACATGCTTAACTAGATGAAACATCTAGCTAATTCACCTCATTCAGTGCTAACTGATTTATTTCTTTACCTCATGAACAAGTAATTTTTTAATATAAATCAAACCCTCAAAGATATATATTCCTGTTGCATTTGGAATGGCATCTGAATTCGGTGTTTTTTCACTATGTAGATTTTCTGGTTTATGTTGATAGATTTTGTCCCCCCCCTTTACATTTTTCTGTTTCACGTTAGCTAGAACGGAGTATTTTTCATGTAATGACAATAAATATAAAACCAAAGCTATGGTATGATGATGAAAACTATCATTCAAGGTTAGTGGGAGCCTGTACTCTAGTTAAAGCTTCTCTACAGATTTTCACACCAAGAGTGAGCATAATAGATTAGATAGCAAATTCAAACTCATATTAAAACATTATAACAGTGTTTATGGCAAAACCAAAAATAATGCAATAGAGACAGACAAAAAAAGTGCATGTCCTGTTGCAACAAAATCTTAAGTCTCTTCTTTCCATACCTATAAAAATCTAAGACAACAAAATGAGTAGACAGAGTGGTTCAGATTTCTCCTTTTGTATAGTATCGATAGGATTTTCATCATACTGAAGAGTTTAGGGACAGGCAAAATTACTTTTGCATACTGTAATTTGTCTAGTATATTGGAAACCAGAAGGCTTTTCTGAAATTCTAGCCATGCTCTTTCAATCTTTTACTCCCCACTTTTTTCATCAATTTTTTTTTTCCAATGCTGCAATTTTCTGATTTTTGATCCCTCTGAAGAAAAATCTGGAAAAAAAAAATCGCTTTGTGCATGGTGCTCCGAGTGAAAATAATGAGGTTTACATATCAGAAATCCTCCCCTTTTAAAGATGTGTATGTTTTATTTTTATAAATATATATATATATATATATACACACACACACACACGTTTGTTCACCTCAGACATATTTGCAACTTTCAAAAGTGTTGTTCTGAAAGGAGATTCTAATATTATTTTAAAACCCACACAGCTCACTCTAGAAAATTTAACTAGCACATTGAGAAGGAATTAATATAGGACAAAATGGTCTGTTTCCTTATCAGCTCTTCTAGATTATTTGCATGTTTTTAAATGCAAACATGTTCTTCTTTATGACTGTCGGTGTAATAAACTGAGTCAATGAATTCTAGGTAGATACAAGCAAAGGAGAAAAAAATAGAATCAGGGTACATGTGTGCATACGTACAGACAAAGAAGTCATTAATTAAGATATGCCTGACTGCTAGCAATGGAGTCACTCATCTACATGGCTTCCCAGGACTGGTTTGTGTGCTTTCAGAACCTGGGTAGCCTTCTCCATGGCTCTGCCCCGTTGGCGCTGATTATGTATGATTAATGATTTAAAGGAATAAAAAGAGAAAGGTCAACTTCTGAGTTCAAGACAGAGCAGCTACACAGGGAGTAATTAAGATACTTGTGTAAGCATGATTAATAAGCACAAACTGGCACACTGTGCTGTAAACAAGATGCAAGCAGATGGTTAGGATGAAACAGATTTTTCCTAAAAAGCAATTTTTCAGTGCCTTGAAAGTTGGCTTATTCCTCTCCCCCCCAAATCTTGCAACACTCATCATTTACACACCCTAAAAAGAAAAATAGTAACCCTTTCAACATTCACCCATTTATTTCTATACAGAGATATTCACAGATAACTAGAGTTTGCATGTAAATGGATTCAACTCATCTTTGTTTAATGTTTCCTTTTATGTCGAGTTTCATGAATTGCTAAGCCTGACAAGGTTCACTAGGAGTCTTTTAACTCCCACCCACAAGTTCTCCCTAGCTGTCATGTGACTGGCAGTATAGAGGGATCCGCAATGGCATTTATGGAGAAAGCTGGAAGACAGGTGTCAGAACGGTCCAGCAGGCAAACCTAACGAACACTAATCAGCTCTGGTGTTCTTTTACAATCCATATCTAATTCACAAGTTTCATTCTTTCTGAAAAACAATTACTAGGTTTTGAAGTTCATTGTGCATTTACTCAACTGTCTCTTCACATTAACGTAAGTGGGAACAAGAAAAAAATAGAGTCAGCGGGAAAGGGACATCAAAAGATCTTAGAATGGATGGAAGGCTTTATTTTTAAGTAATATAATTACAGATGTGTGTAATGTTTTACAATACATTTAAATGCGAAGTTACATCTTTTATGCACCAGAAAAATATTAGCTGTTTGTCTCTCCAGCTGAAACACTAGTACACAAAAATGACTTGACTGAGGAAAAACAAAAAATTCTCATTGTGACAACAAAGATATGGATACTAAGTCAGTGGTGTGAACTACAGCATGATTATGGTGTCAGAAATATCTGAACATACTGATACGGCTGGCATCCCATCAGCACCCCACCAAAAAATACAATATTCTACACATTTTAATCTCTCTGTACTCAAAACAATAAAAAATAAAAATCAGATATTCCTTTAAGGTTAATTTTGCTTCATCTATATTTAAAAAAAAATCTCTGCTTTCCATATTAACAAATTCTCTTCAAGTTCGAATATATAATCCAGTAAAGCCTCACCTAATAAGAAGTGGGTTGTGCCCACGAAAGCTCATGATACCATCTACATGTTTTGTTAGTCTTGCAGCACCTTAAAGACTATTTGTTGGTTTTTTTAGGTTTTTCTAATTACAGACTGACTATTACCCCTCTGAAGCTTCTAATCTTCATTGTTTGTTGTGTTACTGATGCCAATATTAGGCAATTTGCTTTTGTGTTATATAATATTAGGTGGCATTTTAAACTTAGACATTTTCAGATCAAATAAGGATTTCGCCTACGATACTTCATTGTCACTTTCACACTAGCAGCTATGAGAACACGAGAAACAGTTATTCAAGTAATCCTGTTCTTCCCAGTAATGAATTTCCTTTCTTTACAACTCTCACTGTAGGAAGGAACATACTTGAAATGGAAAAAAGAGTGGCATGCTCAAGTTCATTGTAATACCATTCCATTATTCATGAATTCTTAATAAAGTTCTTATTTAAATGTAAGAATCATGTCCCAACAGACATGCCTCTGTTCGATGTTTCAGAATGGCATTAAGTGATCTAGGGGTACATCTATACAGCAACATTATTTCGAAATAAGGAGCCATATATCAAAGTAACTTAGTCTGCATCTACACAGCAGGCAGTTATTTCAAAATAATGTTGAAAGCTCGAGGACTTTTTAGTCCAACTCCTGTAATCCTCATTGTATGAGGAGCAAGGGAAGTCAGAAGGAGCGTGCTCTATTTTGAAATAAGTGCTGTGTAGACACCCCCAATTTCAAAATAAGCTATCGAAATAAGCTATGAAATTGACGTAGCTCAATTTGCGTAGCTTATTTCGAGTTAAGCACTGCTGTGCAGATACACACTAGAAGTCCTGCAACTATCCAAATTGTGATGCTTGCAAGAGGGTAATGGTATCAAGAGATTCTAAGTAAGGATGTTAAGTATCGGGTAATTAACTAATCGAATAGTTAATGCATTTTTGCATTGACTATTCAATTAATTGATAGGGCACTTCCACCTTTGAAGTGTAGCAACAGCCCTTGGGAAAAGTGGAAAGCGCCGAAGCCCTGGCTCATCTGTGGACTCCCCCGCTGACCCCGGGCTCCATGCAACGCTGGTGCTTTGAAACGCCCCAGCTGACCCTGCATTTCCAAGCAGCAGCACTGCACTGAGCTGCTGACCCCAGGCTCCATGTGGTGCTGCCGCTTTGAAGTACTCCTCTTTTTTCCCCTCCTTGCTGCCTCTAATAGAGGCAGCAACGATTGGACTAGTCCTTCACATCCCTAATTCTAAGAGCATTTTGAACTGTGTGCGTGTGTCAAAACCTAGCGTGAAGGAGGGTCACTGTATGTCCCCATATAACAGAAGAGATATTTTGAATATCTGAAAATTTTATGTCTAAGTGGCAACTCAGATATTTTACTTAGACACTTCTATAGGCACTAATAACCCATACTTCTCCTTGGCTATAACTGCAGATGTATTTAGGATAAGGCTGCAGAGCCCAGAACAGAATCTTTGAACTTCAGGCTCATCTGAAATACGCATCAATTAATATTTGCATCGCTAACTTATATGGACAAGTCAGCCGTCTCTAGATCTTTTTCTTTCAGAGGCTCCCCCAACATACTATAAAAACTCCACAGAGCTTTCTGCATATAAGAGTCAGGGCCTGCATTAGTGGGTAGCAAGTAGGGCAATTTCCTAAGGAATCTACAAAACTAAGTTGCTCAGGCTTCTGTTTCAACCCTAAGTGGTGGTAGGCTCTCTGCCATGGATCCCAGCAATCCCAACACTGGTGCTGATCAGTAGAGCCTCTGAAATCTGTTTGCTGGCCCTCCCCCACCCTATAGCCCCACACTTCTGGTTGAGAGCCAGCACCTGAGGCGAGGTCTACACTAGACCCAGAAGCTCAGCTGAAGGTACGCAACTCCAGCTAGCGTAGAATACGTAGCTGGCATCTGCTTACTTTAAGCTGAGCGTGGCGCCATCCTCACAGCGAAAGGCCAAAAAAGGAAATGCTCCCGTTTGCTTCCCTTGCTCCTCACAAGAGTAGGAGTCCTGGCTGCCAACGGGGGCACCCTCTGAGTTGAATTTAGCGAATCTTAACTAGCTTTGCTAAATCAAATTCCGGAAGATAGATCGCAGCAGTGTCAGTCTTTTGCAGAGTAAAGACAAGGCCTAGAGGTCTGAGGACTGCATTAGTAGTCAATATTACTGTTGAAAAGCTGATAATTTTGTATCAGACTTTTCCACGCATCAGCTACTGTAAGCAGGTTGGTATTGTTGTATCCTCTGAAGCAATTGGCAAAATGTTTTAATAAAGGAAAACTGTATATTTGTACTGATCTTCGGTGGCTAGCCGTACATTTACACATCTGTTGTTTCTGAACAGCTTATAAAGGCCTGTTCAATGGAGAAATAATAACTCCCCAAAAACCTGTAGGCCAAGTTGGATAAAATGGCCTGATGCAATGTTTCTCTAGAATGCCTGAGCATAGTGCATTCCAATGACAAACACATGGTAATTTTCCCAGACTGAGAAAGCAAGTATCAGGTCATTGCAGTCTACTTTATCTTTCCAAAACACTCCTGCACTGGCAGCATCTCTAGTTCAAGTTAATTGTGAGTGACTTTAGACATCAGGGCAACGCAGTTCCACACATCAACCAAACTGAGAACTAACAAGTAGACTCCAAACAATAACAGTCACCAAGCAACAACTAGGTTAGCATTCTCTCTCGTTTCTTCTCTTTTTTTCCCCAGATACCTTAGAGGGTAGAAAGTACTTAATGGACTACAATGAGCCTATGCTGATAGGCTCCATATGGTCAACTACCTCACTCTTCAGACAAGACAATTCCATCACGCAAAGGAATCGCTATGAAATATCAAAATAATCGGTAACCACCACAGATTTTGCTAGTAACAACTTTTAATCATCAGTGTCTCATTGTTTTGAAGTGATATATTTCAAAAAGTGTCAAAACTCTTAATGAATCCTGGTGGTAAAATGAATAGTCTGTTTGCTTTCCCTATTGATATACCAGGTTTCAGACTGTCAAAGTGCTTTTAGTTAGAATAGAAAACGTACAAAGTTAGCTATGCTTGTTTTGACAACTACAAAAAGATTTTATCAGTTACATGTACCTGTGAAGTACCTAGGTTTTCAAAGCAAAATTTGTTCATGAAGTTCTTAATACTAATGTTTTCATATGCGTATGTAACACTTTCACCTTCATAGGTATTTCAGAAAAGCATATAAACAATAAGACTTTAGCACACATTGCTTTCTCAAATTGCTACAACTTCATGCCTTTTTACTTAACTTAGAATTTACTGTAAATGTTGCTAATTTTGCGCACATGCTTGATTTCTGTCATGCATAGAATTTAAAAATGTATAAAAATGGAAAAGCAAATTTTTCAAAAAAAATGCATGTTAAAATCAAATATATTACAAATAATTTTGGGGTATACATGAACACTGTGTGTATATATACAGTTTAATTTACATTATTCACCAAGTTAATTCTTATCATAATTAACCATGTTAATCACTGAAGAGTATATTTCAACTTCATATTACTAGTTTTTCTTATTAAAAAATGAGTTCTACTCATCTGTTCCAACTTCCCTGCAAGAGAAAAGTGGAAATATTCCAAGATGGTAAATTATCACACTACTGAAATACTAAAAAACATGAAAGCTGTCTTATTTAGCAATTTACTTTTCAATAGTTTGTCAATCTAGATATTTCATTATGTGTTGCCCTAGAATCTTTTTTAATTGTAATTTGGAGCACATTATAACTCTTTTCTAGCCAGATTTATCCGGTTATACCTCAAAAAGTTTTAAGCAACTGCTAACTGTGTTGAATTTATTTATATGAAACTAAGCTAGAAATAGATTTCTAAAATAGTACTTTCAGCAGCCACAGTAATAAAAGGAGCAAAGGCAAACAATAGTAAACAAACACAATTTTACTTTAAACCCTACGTTCCATAATGCTTGTTCTAAACCAAAAGCATAAAACTAATTCAGTATTTGCAAGCAGCTGAGGCATTTTATACATAAATATAAAAAAACTGTATAAAATACAATAGTTTATCAGCTCAATATTTGTGACAGTTTATTCCAATCTAAGTTACATGCAAAAGCTACACAAAGGCAACAACTTCAATTTAAGCTATTTTAAAACCTTGTAGCAGCATTTAGAGATAATTATGTGGTGCATTATACACAGGAATTACATGCATATGTAGAATGACTGGCGTTTGACCATAAATAGGAAGTTTTTTAATCATGACCCTAGATGAATTGACTCGTGTATCTTTGAAGAGTACCACCACAGAAAGATACACTTTTTAGCCCACTGATTTTGTTTACTATGTTCCTCTCAAACAATCAAGATTTTCCTAAAGGTTTTACTCTGTCATGAATCATGGTGAGTGACAATTAGCACTTTCTGTGGTACATTATACAGCGAGGACAGCTAATAAGGTATAAGAATCCAGTGCAGGTTTTTCACTTCACTATCCCATCTAAAGCTTGAAAGAAAGTCTGTAATCTAATGAATTCTGAACTCATGTCAGCTCAATAAAGAGCTCAGTCTTTTATCTTCACCTGGAATAGTTAAAAAAAATTGAACTGTATTTCCCAGTATCCAAAAATAGATTCTTACATATCTTGTTTTAGACTAATAAAGAGACCTATTAATTCGGGAGGGGAGGGGGGAATTGGTAATGTGACCAATAATTCAACCCCTTAAAAGAATCAGCTGATATTTCCTCCATAATCAACAATATTTCAATTATCCAACAAATTACCATGGATTAGAAATAAAAAAAATCCCTGATTGTGACACTTCAGTGACTCAAGTTGTGCAAAATACGTTATTATATAGCATGGAAAGTCAACAAAAGCTGCGAAGGAAACTTACATGTACTACCTAACTCACTCAGTAAAAATTGTCACTATCGGAGGGTACCTTGATGCCATGCACAAAAAGAATTCAGTTTGCAGAACACCCATCACACATACAAAAACCTGAACCGGCACCTTTGTTGACAGCCTCAACAGAGACAGCAAGAATTAAATAGGCATGGAGACTACAGCTGAGATGATACCGCCAGAATATGGCTGAAGCCTATTAGCGAGGTAGAAAAACTTCAAAAGATACTGCTTTGTTCTGTGGAAACTTCATTCATAAGGGCATTCAAAGCAGTTCCCTTCATAAACACTAAATATACTATGTAATTAAAAAAAAGATCATTAGCATTCATTCTATTCCCTAAAACATTGTAGAGGAGGACAACACAAACTACACTATTCCTAGTTACAACCATGATTTGCATTGAAACATTTTTGGGGATATAGTTCAACTATTCCACAGCTAACCAAAACATGGCTAAAACTAATGGTTTCAGCTCTCATAGTACACAGTTGCAAAGCCCCAGCTTAAAGCCTCCTTTCTTCTTAAGGATTAAGTGAAGGTTTTGAGGTCCTAGCGAATGGGGGGAGGAGGAGGAGAAGTGTGAAACAACTAACATCTACCATGTAAAACACTGTTTAAGAACAGAATTTGATGACCAGGTAAATACATCTGCTTACTACCTGTTAAACATATACAAAAAAGAGCCCTGTGCAGGATAAAAAATTTGCATCTGCAAAACTGAGTCTCAGATAAAAAGCAAATATCCATATATTTGCAGGGTTCTAGATACAAATTTGTACGCACACCCATATCTTCAAAAATGAGCTGCAGATATCTGCATGCAACCTTTGTGGATGCAGGTACCTATGACGTGACTAGGCCATAGATTTGCAGGACTCTCTTGCTGTTCAAAACAGAAGTGGGATCTTACAAAATCCAGAACTGCATATGCTAATCAAAAGCAGTAGTCAATTTGTCTTGAATGGCGGGACAATATCCTTCAAAAAATATTTGTACTCCTTCCTCACTTTGTCGGTCCCATGATCTAAGACTATCCCATGGAGAACCTCTCCACACAACCAACGTAAGCAGCTTCCACACACTATTCATCTGAACTGCATAGCTACATCATTTACCAATAGTTGGAAGACACAATGTAGAAAGTCAGAGATGACAACCTTTACACCTATTCCATCCTTGTACAACTCGTGTACCATTTCATATCAGCATTGCTTCTCTGAAAATAATCAATTAGCCAAGTTATATGAGGAAATGTTTTGCCTCTGGATATCAGAAGACAGTAACACTCTTGGACCCAGCCATGCTGTGTATGTAAGAAACACACTTCACTGTGTAGCCATAAAGGTAATGAATTTGCATGCCGTGGGGTTTGCATCAGATCTGGTGGCCAAAGGTTAAGTGCCTGCAGCAATGGAAACATAGGTATCGCACTTCATAAGGTAAAAGCATGGAATATGTTGCCTATTGGACACACTAGAGATTTTTAAGTAAAGATATATAGCAGGGAAGCTATTTTTTTTTAAATCCAGGAATAAACTGTACCATGTGACAGGAGCTGTTCAAGTCTGTATGGATTGATGGCTGAAGCCAGAAGTGTCCTATTGAACACCCAAGCATAGGTTCTAGAACAATTTATAGTGAGGGTGCAGAAAACCATTGAACAAAAGCTTTAACCCATGTTTATAACGGAAACCACTACAAACAAGGGGTGCTGCAGCCTCACCCCCCCCCCCCAGCATCTCACGTTCCAGTACTTACGAACACAGGCGGCTTGTCCCAACTTTTGAAAGCAAACTAAAAATGGTCATCTTTTCCCTTTTTGCGTCTCAAACTCAGCTGTAAATCTAGAAAGGGGAATTACATAAGAACGGCCGCACTAGGTCAGACCAAAGATCCATCTAGCCCAGTAGCCTGTATGCTGACAGTGGCCAGCACCAGGTGCCACAGAGGGGGTGGACCGAAGACAATGATCAAGCTATTTGTCTCCTGCCATCCCTCTCCAGCCTCTGACAAACAGAGGCCAGGGACACCATTTCTATCCCCTGGCTAATAGCCTTTTATGGACCTAACCTTCATGAAATTATCTAGCTTCTATTTAAACTGTTATAGTCCCAGCCTTCACAGCATCCTCTGGCAAGGAGTTCCACAGATTGACTATGTGCTGTGTGAAGAAGAACTTTTGCTTATGAGTTTTAAACCTGCTACCCATTAACTTCATTTGGTGTCCTCTAGTTCTTCTATTATGGGAACTAATAAATAGCTTTTCTTTGTTTACCCTCTCCACACCACTTATGATTTTATAGACCTCTATCATATCCCCCCCTTAGTCTCCTCTTTTCTAAACTGAAAAGTCCCGGTCACTTTAACCTCTCTTCATATGGGACCTGTTCCAAACCCCTAATTCAAACTATATGGACTTGGAAAACACATGGAGTAAGGAAGCAGGTTTGAGAATAAAAATACATTGAAAGAGATTATGGATATTCAAATCAACCACTAGGTACTTGTCCCTTCAAACATTTAATTATTATGCCTATTCCCTTCCCCGTGTCCTTGGTCCAGCTACTTAAACTCTTTGCATGTATTTTTACACCATGAAAGCACTCGAGCTATGAATGTTAACATACTGTAGGCAGCAGTCCATAGACTAAATTACAAATGCACAACGCATGGTGTTTAAACAATTTGGGCCTTTGATTCTACTGTGCTTTATTATAAAGAGTTCAGCGTTATAATCTGATGTAATGAAAGTAAGTTCCACTCTCTTGTTGTGTTTTTTAAAATAAACACTGGTACTTGAACTCAGCTAAAATGAAGGTAGTTTTTACGAACAATGTTTTTGTGTGAGGGTTTTTGTTGTTAATTACTTGGGTATTTTACTCATGCACATAGTCATTCCCTTTTTGTGAAAAGCTTATAGTCAAAGCCATTGCTTTATTTCTTTTCTCAGATTGCTCTTTTTAATGCAGAAAGATATGCAATGCTGGGAAGATGAAGATATCCTACAATGTCTGCAATAAAAAAAACCCTGGACTGCTAAAAATTCAGTATTTTGCTTCGGCTTTTTCCACTAATCCACAGACATGCCTGACTGCTTGCAGTTTCACAACATAGGTAGGTATGGATTTCATTTATAAAAGGATGTTGGACTTGCTTAGTCAGAATTTGGTGGATATTGGTAAGAGGCTGAATGTGAGTCATATAGTAATTGTTACAGTAAAGGAAAAACTATCTAATTTAAGATTTCAAAGGAGGAAAAATATGAAGACATAGGACAAAATCCTCTATTGCCCAAGCCAGTGTCCGTTACCATTCTTCTAAGTCAACAAGTAGTCCTGTGGCACCTTAAAGGCTAACAAAAATATATAGGTAGTATAATGAGCTTTCATGGGCAAACTCGATGAGTTTTGCCTACAAAAGCTTTTATATATAAAAAAATAAAAAGGTCTATAAGATGCTACCAGACTACTCTTTTTTTTTTTAAAAGATACAGACTAACATAGCTACCCCCTTAGACTTTTAAACATTCTTAGAAGAAGCGTTTTAGAATTTGCCACAGTATAAATGTGTACATAAGGCATAAAACAACAGACTCTTGCCCATAAAGGCAACTTCCAACAAACACACACTGAGAAATAAAGAATACATAGCAAAATGCTGAGAAATCATATTGAGGACATTAAAAAAAAAGTTAGCTGTACTTAAATTTTAGCAGTCTATTGCATATTGCTCCAAATGCATGGATATTTAGCAACTTAAAGTGATATTAATGTTAATATTAGTATATTAATATTATAATTAATTTTTGTAACCAGTGAATACAGCGTGTGTTTTCCCATCACATTTTGAGATGCACTGAAATAGCAACACTGAAATGGTCAAAGGTGCTTAAACCTCAGTGATATTTTTCCAATATATCACAGATGAACAATCTAAAAATTTAAAAAATGTGACGTCAAAGGAGGACACATTTAAGACTCCAGAATTTAATTTTAAAAGCCAGAAGACAGCTCTCCAGCTCAGCAGTCCAAAAAACAGAAAGGCTACTGTGACAAAATCCTCCTTGAAATGAGCCTACTTTATGTCAGAATAAGGGTAGACTTAGGGTTTGTCTACACTGTGTAGCTTTTAGATGTATCGCTGCAGCGATACACCTGGGTTGCTAAGTCAGGCAGCGTAGCTGCTATTTTCTTGCTTTTTTTGCCGACAAAATACTTCCATCTCCAATAAGTGACGTTAGCTATGTCAGCAGGAAAGCACTGTTTGTGGTGGCATGTGTGGTCCACAAATTTGTCTGCGCCTCTGGTGTTTCATTCTAATACCTCTCAATAAAGGTTTTGTCACTGATTTGCTAAGGTAGACGTAACCCAAGGCGACCTGATCCCTTGAATACTTCAGTGGTTCTAGAGAATCAAGAACCAGACTACACCTAGACAATGGAGAGATAACTGAAAAGAGGGGACATGTTCCCCCTTTCAAAGCAAGGCTTATTTATTTATTTAGTCTCTTTTTTTCACATTTAATGCCACTGAGTGTGTACAGCATTGTTTAATAGGATGTTCTAAGTATTATCACTTATTATTGTAATTATCTATGATTAATCCCATTATAATGGGAAGCTAGAGGGCATGTCTCAAAGTTTCTGTGTTATCGATGCATAATGTAAGTTGACGGGAACTATAGTTGAGGGGGAAAAAGAATGAGTGCTCTTTGACTAAAGGCATTTTTTGTGACAGACAAGATTGGATGGAACTGGGTTTTTTTGGTGGGGTCAAATCTCACTGTGCTGAGGTCACAGCTGACACATCTGTGCAGGTTAGGAAAGTCTTCTCTGATGGTCATACCAGACCTGGAATCTTCTGTGATGGAAACCGCTTAAGTTTTGGATCCTTTCTATGGCACCATGTGCCTCTATCATAGATGAAAGTTCTGTTAAAAAAAGTGTTTTTGTTATGTAATCTCTATATAGAGGCATTATTTCAATAGGAAATAATGCACATTTTCATTGGAGCTTACATAATAAGGCCTGAATTTTAAAAAGTGACACTTTAAAATGACACAGATTTGTCAGAAAGCGTTAAGCAGTTATGGTCTGAAAACCACCGCCCTGCACCTTTAAATAGCATAGGCAGTGTGTTTGGCTGGCTGAGAGAAAGGAACAGTGCTTTATGGCTGGAGGGGAGGTGATGAAAAACTGCTGCAAAAGGAGTCCGAGCAGTCACAGACGCCCTAGGAAGGCAGATTTGATAAAAGGAAGAAGAATGCACCCGAAGCCTCCCTTTGACATGCAGCAGGCTCAAGAGCATATCTAGCAGGGTCGTGGGGAGTCTCTGGCAGGAAGGGTACTAGCCATGCAATTTGGGGCACAGGACTGGTTCTAGGCTAGAGCACATAGGCCAGGGAGGTGGTGGGTTTATGGCTCAGGGCACTCCCAGGGAGGTAACCTTCTCTCAGTCAGCAGGAATTTTCACACAAGCTAAGACAGCACTTGGGGTTTTCCAAGTCGACCATATGACCCGAAGCACTGATGTTCATCTCATCTGGGTACAAGATGTTAGGGTGATGCTGAAAACAGGTGTGCAACAAAGGCATAGGGCACTGGATGCTGGCTTTGGAAAGGGGTGTGTGCCCACGAGGGCAAGCATGTTTGCAAATTATGTTTTGGGGTGCATGCAGCATCTTCATGCCACAGAGGGAAAGAAAGTATCTTGGGGGAAATCAGCGTAGCAGTACATCAGGTGCCGCCCACAGGTTTCCAAAGACTTTTCCAGGTCAGTGGGAAATTTTACGGCGACTCAACTGGAAGTATCTTAATACAACAGATGGGGGGGGCACATTCTGTGGGTTTAGGATTCTGTTTAAATAATACCCAAAAACATGGAGTCATGGGTGTGGATGGGGTATGTAATGTTCTCTCAAAAACACCCAAACCACATTCTATAGGTGGGGGCATGGCTCGGCTATAAAACAATCCAACCAAAACATTCCATGGGAATTAATTGAAGGCAGGATATCAAGGGCTCTGCATACAATGGCCTGCATGTAACTCTCAGATTTATCTCTGGGGCTTGTGTCCTGAAATAGGCTCCCAAGTATTAGCCCATCACTCTATTATTTTTCTTGAGGCAAGGTATCTGCTTTGCCAGTATCGACCCATTTTTAAGGAACAAGGTTTCCAAAGTTGGTACCAGGAGCCAGCCAAGAACCTGAGTGAATTCTGCCAGCCACATGGAACCTGGGGACAAGATGGGGTCCTCACCAATCTTGGAATTGCCAGCCAGCTGCTACATTTAGCAGTGGGCTAGATGGTTATCCATATCCACTTAGTCTGAACGCAAAGGTTGCTGGCAGGGTGCTTGTATTCCAGTGGCCCTCTCCAGCAGTCATGTGGGCATGTCACAGTTGATGTTCTCAAGAATCTGAACAGCCTTGCTCACATTAAAAAGCAGTATTGGTGCTTTTAGGATCAGTGAGCTAATACCTGGTTTTGGTAGGGGACACGGTCAAAGAGGGGACTTGGAACTGTGCAAGGTATTGGGAGGGGCCAAAGGGGCGTTAAATCTGAGGTGAACAACCACTAATCAAGGAGACTGATCAGCATTTATCTTGCAGATAAGCTGTGAGCTTGGCTCTGTCCTATGGCAGTTAGTTCTCAGTCAGAGGCCACAACAACAGTGGTGCAGCTGGGTGCAGGGACTCAGGATGTGTCTCCACACCACAGATTTTTTTGGAGAAACAGCCATTTTTCCAGAAAAAAAAAACCTTCATTTACCTCCACACTGCAATCGCATTCTTTCGACAAAAATTCAAAAGAACAGAGGAGTTTTTCCTGACATTTCTATGAGGAAGAAGCCTTTTTCTGAGAGAGTTCTTTTGGAAAAAGGCATGTGGATGGGGAAGAGCGAGTTATTTTGAAAGAGGAGGAAAAAGCACAGGTGCCCTGGTGGCCACTCCATCCATAATAATCACAGCTTAAATGTGAGAAAGCGTCCATTCAGTGTGGACACTCTCTTTCAAAAAAGCAGATCACTTTTCAATGCACTTTGACAGTGTGGACACTCTCTTTCAGAAGATCTCTTCCAGAAAAGCTTTTTCCTAAAGAAGCCTGCATTATAGATATAGCCTCAGGCAATTCCGATGATTGGGTGTTGGCATTCGGAAGCATACAATACATGTATGCCACCTCATGTGCTCAGTCACCATTCCAGATGTTGGCAGACTGGCCATGAAGATATGGGTATAGATCTGTGGGCATAGGACTGTTTTTCTTGTACACCTGATGACCTAGTGTTCTTAAGGGCTGGCAAGTCTACGTTGGTATGGAAGCAACAGCACGTTATTAGCCCAGCTCATGCCACTGCTGCACAGTCAGCTGTCTCTTACAGAAAACAGCACATAGGAAGAACACTAACTGGGGAATGTGCAAAAGAGTTCTGTGACTGCTCAGGAAAAAAAAAGGGGGGGGGGAATTCATGCTGATCCAAGTTTTCAGACAGCCATGCTTGCAGTGTTTGGCATCTTGAGGCACTAATTATTCAGGGAGGATAGGGTTCCCTGCTAAAGCTTTGGAGCCAATTTATTTTGGTCAATATAAAAGGGGCGGCAGTAAGAGATTTCTGGGAATCTGACTGGGTTTGGGGCAGAAGCAGCAAAGATAATAGCTGGTGTCTCCTTGTAGCAGATGTCTAGTGCAGGTACTCAATGGCTTGGAAAAAGAATTTAAAGTGTTCATTAAAGGAGCAAATGGGAGGACAGTTAAAGACTCCAATGGTTGCTTCAGCAAGGAGCCAACTCCCCATTCTTATATCCTACCTTAATCTTCCTATGAGGGGTGATAGATGGTAAGGTCCCAGCACTAAATTTTCTGGAGAGACTTGGATGGAAAAGGGTGGGGGGAGAAGCTGCTAAAAGCCCCCTGGGTAATTACAAAATTAACATGGAATTTCCTGCCCTGGACACTTATGTTCTGGGTAGTCCAAGGCTTCTAATAATACAATTGTGGCCTGATTAAATCCATGTCAAATGTGTCTTGCCCTTCTTTTCATGTAGTTAGACAATCAGGCCCCTGTAGCTTGTCTGAAATTGGGCACCAAAACTTGATACACTTCTAAGCACTAATCACTCTTGAAAATTTAGGCCTAATGCTCCCAGCATTTCCACAAATGTGCCAGGTTTCAGGGAATGCGATTATGATTTAATTAACTTTGCCAAAATATTACGAGAGATGACATCTGCTGGTATATTACATACTTTTAAACATGGGATGATTTCATATTATACAATTTGGTACAATATACTTTATAAAATGAACTACTTGATGTGTCAGACTAGGGTACATTTATCAACCCCATATGGTTTGATGTTATGTCTGATGAAAGCTTGGAGGTTAGATGGTATATTATGTAATATATTTCCTTATTTGTGTGAGTGAGAGTGAGAGTGAGAGTGAGACACATCTCAAACTATTTAAGAATGATGAAAAATTTGCATAATAGATTGACATTGCACCAATTCAGAATGAATTTACCTGCCCATAAAAATATGCAGTTTATTTCCTCAGGAAGAAAAAGATTGCTTTTTGAGGCTATCTACAGTTACTGCAAAAAAAATTAACACAGTAAATATCTACATTCACAAAGCAAAGCTACTGCCAAAAGCAGTGTTCTGAGTGCATAGTTAACATCTATTGTTCTTTGAGGTGGGTTACTATTTGTAATGCTGATCTAAGTTTACTGTTCGGACACAGCATGTGCTCATCCGGTGAACTGTGTATCACCTGCAATGTGGCCTTGCACATCTCAAACAACCCGAATCCAAGTCTCATCCCTGCTGTCACAAGTTGCTTGAAGGCACAGACAAGGTTCTGCAATCTTTGCAAAGTTTAGCCTCCAGTCAAAAAAGTAGACCCTCTTTCACAACAGGAGCCTGCTGACCTCTGGGTTAGATGTAGTAGCCTCCTCCCTCCTTGCCAATAGAACTCAAAGTAGCAGCAACATTCTTTGTGCAGACTCAAAAAAGAGAGTCAACTAAAAGTCTGTGTTATCGAAAGACCTTTCACCACATTGGGCTACCCCCCATTCTCCATGCTTGTCTATCAGCAGCCATGTGACCCAAGTCCTCCGATTTCAAGTTAAATTTTTCTCTGTCATTGATAATTGTATGCTTCCAAGTCATCCTAGGCCTATACCTCTTGCTTGTTGGATTTTCTAGCTTCCAATAGAGGCATAATCAGTAGTTGGTTTCCACATTGTGAAAATTAGGAATTTGCAAGATGAGAAAGATGCAATATTAAAAAATTTGCCAACCTACAAAAAAAGGGAATGTGATAACTACACTTAAATTATGGAAAGAGTTTTTGTATGTATGATGTTGAAAAATCTAGAAGTCTTTTTAAGTGAACATATTTGATAGGTGAATTTTGTTTAGTATGCTCCTGGGTAAGTAAATGGTATTGGTATCTAAGATCTGGGTAGAACTTGGGTTCAGTCTAGTTAAGTACTTCTCACATTTAACTGTAAAGATAGGGATTAGTTTGAGACAGAACAAAAAAACTTCTCCTGTGAGAAAAAGTTACTTATCCATACAATAACCAAAGATCACATTCAACGATTTAGATATTGGCATAGAAAGTACGCTCATTAAGTTTGCAGTTGATACAAAGCTGGGAGGGGTTACGACTAATCTGGAGGATAGGGTCATAATTCAAAATGATCTGGACAAATTGGAGAAATGGTCTGAGGTAAACAGGATGAAGTTTAATAAAGACAAATGCAAAGTGTTCCACTTAGGCAGGAACAATCAGTTTCACACATACAGAATGGGAAGCAGCTGTCTAGGCAGGAGTACTACAGAAAGGGATCTAGGGGTTATAGTGGACCACAAGCTGAATATGAGTCAGCAGTGTGATGCTGTTGCAAAAAAAGCAAACATGATTTTGGGATGCATTAACAGGTGTGTTGTGAGCAAGACACGAGAAGTCATTCTTCCGCTCTACTCTGCGCTGGTTAGACCTCAGTTGGAGTATTGTGTCCAGTTCTGGGAACCACATTTCAAGAAGTGAAGAGAAGAAATTGGAGAGGGTCCAGAGAAGAGCAACAAGAATGATTAAAGGTCTAGAGAACAAGACCTATGAAGGAAGGCTGAAAGAACTGGGTTTGTTTAGTTTAGAAAAGAGAAGATTGAGGGGGGACACGATAGCAGTTTTCAGGTATCTAAAAGGGTGTCATAAGGAAGAGGGAGAAAACTTGTTCATCTTGGCCTCTGAGGATACAACAAGAAGCAATGGGCTTAAACTGCAGCAAGGGAGGTTTAGGTTGGACATTGGGAAAAAGTTCTTAACTGTCAGAGTAGTCGAACACTGGAATAAATTGCCCAGGGAGGTTGTGGAATCTCCATCTCTGGAGATATTTAAAAGTAGGTTAGATAAATGTCTCTCAGGGGTGGTCTAGACAGTATTTGGTCCTGCCATGAATGCAGGGGACTGGACTTGATGACCTCTCAAGGTCCCTTCCAGTCCTAGTTTACTATGATTCTATGAGCTTTTGTGGGCACAAGAAGTGGGATATGCCCACGAAAGCTGATGATATCATCTACATGTTTTGTTAGTCTATCAAGTGCTACCAGACCCATTTGTTGTTTTTTTCTGTACAGACTAACTCAGCTACCCCCTGAAGCTATTGGTAAACAGTTTGCCAGATGAAATGCTATTAAGTTTTATCTACTTATCTTGTCATTTGTTTCTTTATCTGGTGACAGTGGGTGGTATTAGAACAGGACCCCCTTCTCACAGCCTGGTGTGACACTATTTTAATACAATTTAGATGGAATGTGAGTATGTGACTCCAGGCTTTTACAGCTAATGGCTGCTGCTCTTCAGTTAGGCTGCAGAAGGCGGCTTTAGTTTAGGCCTTCAAATATGGCTACAGGCCTTCCAACATGGTTACAGAAAATTCATATCGTTACACATTATGTATGAACAGAAGCCTCAGCAGCTGATTTAAATATGTCCAAAATATACAAGCTCATCAGTATTGCTGCCAAAGTTTTAGGAGTTCTGGTGAAGAATGCTCAATGTAGAAGGAAAAAAAATCAACTTTGGCCACTACATCACAGGTTGTCACAGTCAGATATTCATAACAGACCTGTCAGCTTAGAAAAGATCTGAAATGTTTATTTTTCTGCAAATAAAATGCCAGGCCATATCTAACATCTAATATACACAGCGTAGGCTGTTTTGAAAGGTGAGTCTTAGGAGGGAAAACGCAGGTGAGTGTATATCCTAGTTTAGGCGGAACTCTTTAATGACCATTGGCAAAAACCAAAGACTTGTCCTCAGACACACTCTGGATTTTAAAGAGTATAAGGAGAGTCAGTAATTAATGTTTAGATTTCTCCTACCCCACCTTCCAATCAAAAGTCATTTTCACGGAAAGTCTAAACAGTGAATACATCACTGTTGGCTAAAAGAATAAGCTCAACAGAGTCCAGAGAAAGTAGGTTATGGTCCTCTGGTGAAACTGGTTCTTCAGCAGATGGACACACTTCAAAGCCCCTTTCAAAAACCTGATCACAGTTGGGAGAGAAGAAAAGCATGTTCATCTACTAGAGGCTGTTGTGCAGAAATAGCATCCCCTGACTGAGCTAAGTGACGGGTTCAATTGTTTCAAGTAGAGCAGGTAGCCAAAGATGTCTGGGTCTTCTGGTGGATTTAGAGAACTCTGGGTACAGCAGGAAGAATTTTTTTTTCCATTTCACCAGGTAAATTTGCCTTTTCCCTACTATTAACTAAGAGTCTGGACAAGTGAGGAAGAGGATTGCTCTACGTTCATCCAATAGCCACACCATCGGATGAAGGGACTTCAGTTCTGAATGCAGGAGTTTGCCTTCACCTTGTGACAGCAAACCCGTTAGCAGAGCCAAGGTCTTTGGCTGGTAGATGGAAACGTCCCTTATATCTGAGAACTGAAACTGTCTCAGTCATGCTGGTGGTAACCATTTCAGCTGGGTTAAGTCCTGTCTGATCTTGCAGAGAACCACTCTTAGGGAATTTAGACCCTATAAGAGATGCTCAATTGATAAACTTGCAAAATGAAATATCTATACCACCTAGCTTCATCACAGTGCTTTGATCCTGAGAGGTCAAAATGTTTTACAAAGGAAGGTCATTCCCATTTATCGATGAGGAAACTGATCCGCCAATTGTAAATTGCCTTGCTCAAGGTCACACAGAAGGTGAACTATCAAGCTTGGAGTTAAATCTAACTTCTAGTCACGTGACTTGCCCTCTAAATCACCGCGTATTTAAGGAGCAGGATAATGAGGATAGCACAAACAATGGCACTAAAAGCTTCCACACACCCACTTCTGCCAATATGCTTCACCCCTTAAGTACAACTATCTCAGCTAGGCCCTGGAGGCTAGTTTACCTCATGCCTATTCAAATCTACTACTACTAAAATGGCAAAGAAAATTATTGAGGAGTGGGAATCTGTTATGGGATGTGGACACAAGGCCCACTTATTTAAAAAAAAAAAACCTTGAATTGGGTCCTCTAAATTAATACATGTAGCATAGCAACATTTTCAGGCACTATAGACAAAAGACTATAAACACAAAAGATCACAGAGAGATAGAAGTCTTTACATGTAATACAGATAATCATCTATTAAGTTCTATGCCAATACTGAAGGCATTAAAAGTTTGTATGGAATAACAACTTTCATTAGCTTTTTACACAGGTGCATGTTTGGGGAAAAAATATATAATGGTGCCTCCTTTAAAGACTTTGCTAGCTTTATTAGACAAACATCACACGTGGCGACTAAGGAAGGAAGAAGGGAAAAGATAGATAAGGGTTAAAAGAGAAGACTAAAATGAGGGACTGAATTATATACAATAGAAGCTCAGTTAGGAACACTGAACAAATGCTGAACAAAAATATTACGATTGTTCTTTCAAAAGTTTACAACTAAACGTTAACTTAATTCAGCTTTAAAATTTTACTGTGCACAGGAAAAATGGTTCTTTCTACCATCATAATTTAAATGCAACAAACACAGACACTGTTTCCTTACCTTGATTTAAAAAAAAAAAAAATAATAATTTATATTGAACACACTCCAGAAGTGCATTGAGGAGGGGGTAGGGAAGGGGCGTCCTTTCCTGCTGCCTGATTCCATTCTTGCTTCTGGTTCCAAATGAGGTATATGGGTAACCAGTCAATTCCTAATTCTGGTATTTGTACCTGAGGTTCTATTGCAAATCCTAACATTCAACTGGAGTCTAAAATTGGCTGGAGAAAGAACAAAGGAAAAAGTATGATGGTTAAAAAGTCAATGAGGAAAAAGCAAGGCATTTTCAGGGAGGCATTTTGAAAAAGGGAGGTCGAGTGCTTAGAAAAAGCAGCATGAAAATGCATGGTATGAAGGCAAGAGTCAGAGTATCTACCACACCAAGTATCAAGGCAAGAAGAATGGGGAGCAAGAGTATGGGCAATGAAAGATGTAAGCAGGCAGGGCTTGGTACAGAACCTTGCAAGTGAAGAGAGATTTGGCCATTATGCAGAAAGACGCAGTGAAGGGAATGCAAGATGTATGAATGATAGAAACGTTGAAGAATTAGCCGGAGTTAAGGAGGTCAGAGGAAAGGCCCTTGGGGGAGGGTCTCTGAGGGGACCAGGACAATGCTCCTCTCCACCCATCACCCTACCCCTGCTCTACCCCAACTCCATCCCTTCCCCCAGACTCCACCCCTGCTCTGCCCCCTCCCACGCCCATTGTACCCCTTCCCCCAAATCCTCAAGTGATGTGGCATGGGTTATTTCCAGGTGCCTGGCACTGTTAGCAGGGGTCAAGCCCTCTCCGCACTCACCATGGCGATGGGAAGCAGAGCAAGCTGGCCTCACCCCGCTACACTCCCCTGACTCCTAAGCACATCACTTGGGAAAGTGGAGTGGGCTGTGACCTGGTCACTCCGCCTCCTGCCACTACAGTGAAGCAGAGCAACCTCAGCTGGGAGGATGGCAGAGAGGACCAGGCTGGGACCAGGTCACTCCACTTCCTGCGGCTCCCACTGACACTAGTGAGTGTGGGGGCGGGTCAGTTCCCTGTGGTTGGTGCCAGGCCCCCCACAGTAATCCCCCAGGCTGTCCTGGGCAAGCAAGAGACCCTCAAATATCCAATGAATGGGATGGTTCTACAGAATATAAACCAGAGTTTCGTCAGCAGAGAGGCAAAAGGGATGGGATTTGCTGAGAGAGCCGATGGAGAGCTCTGTTTGTAGAATGACTACATGTTCTCCAGGCTACGCTTCCTATTTACAATCAATCTAATTGGAAATTCGGGACTCAACTTGTGATTCAACAAAACCCTTCAGCTAGGTCTACAAGGAAAGAGAGAGAATGAAACCAGACTTCAGTTTGATTATATGTCCATCCTAGCTTCCATTTGATTTGTCTCATCTATTTGGCCAAGGATTGTGTACCCCATCAAGGAAATTTTGAAACTCTGCATCCTTTATGTTTTGTTTTACAGATATACCTTCCCCTCCAAAACATGCCTACACTACGTTCAAAATATAGGTGGCCTTTGAGATAGCCGGTGAGCCATCAATTGGAAATATTCACACCATGTTACTCTGAATCTTAACACCTGAAAACTAGTAGTTTTCTGGAGAGCGAGGGGAAACACACTGTACATGCTTCTTATTCATCACATAAAAGATCACATATGCTGGCCAGATATCACCAGAGCAGAACAGTACTGCTCTGGGGTCTTAGGCTGGGAGGCTGAAAGTTAGAGAGCCTGCGTGTAACAGCTGGGTGTGTCCCCGACTGTCAATTCTGGTGGTCGAGGGCTTCACTCTTCCAGGATATTAATGGAGAAATTCTGGGGTCTGGAATGGAGGTTGGGTGCAGAAGGGAGCTTGGGGGAAGTGATTAGGTGCAGGAGGGAGAATGGAGTCTGGGACGGAGTTTGGGTGGAAGGAGGCAGTTGTGACCTGGGGCAGGGAACTGAGATGACCTAGGGTAGGAAGGATTTTAGAGAGTTGAGAGTGCGCAACAGATCTCCCAGATAAAAACCCAAAACTCATAAGAACAGTCACGCTTGGGTAAACCCAAGGTTCATCCAGCCCAGTTTCCTGTCTTCAGACAAGGCCAATATCCAGTGCCCCAGAGAGAATGAACATAACATGCAATCACCCATCTTCTGACAGAGGTTGGTGACACCATTACTGCTCATCCTGGCCAATAGCTATTGAGGAACCTAAATTCCTCCATGAATTTATCTAATTTCTTTTCCCAGCATCCTTTGGCAAAGGAGTTTCACATGTTGGCTGCATGTTCTACGAAGAAATACTACCTCTTTGTTGTTTTAAACCTGACCCTGTTTAGTAAAAAAAAAATACAGGTGCTCAGTTACCGAGTGATTTTTCCAGGATAATATGAATGTACGTCAGGCATGGGAAAGAGGCTGCCAGAGGGTTGGATCCAGTTTTGGGTTTTTATCTGGGAGATCTGTGTTGCACACTCAACTCTCTAAAATACTCTTTCACACCTCCTTGCCATATACCGTGGAATTAAAAAAAGTCACAATGAAATACTCCACATTTAACCCCTGTTCTGGTTTTACTTACAGAAGGAGCAAGCATTGGTTTGATAGCTGTACTATGGCATCTGCATCTACCTTGATTAATAGACAGGAGTATTAATTCCCATACCCCCCTGAATGGAACCCCAGATTGCCTTGACTTATAGTCAAATTTGTAGCCTCTTGCAAAAGTAAATGAAGGCAACCCAGCAAGATGCAAAGCATCATCCCTCCCCATCTCAGAAAGGACCCCTATACATCTCATTTAGCTTCACCCTAGTCTATTCTTACCCACGAGCTTCCAGTCCTCAGCCATTCCTGCCCCCCAAACAAAACAAAACAAAAAAGACGTTAGTAGGCATTTCATCAGTAGCACTCCTCTTAGCCTCTAGTCTATCATCACACTTCCTTACACAATGAAGTTGATGGCTTTTCATAATTAGCTCAACTCTCGTGAGTCGTAGCTCTAGCAGCACAAAGCCTTTTGCTTTACAAGGCTGTAAACATTCCCAGTGAAAAAACGACCATTTTATGAACACCGCTAGCTTAAGCAATTAGCTTGTGGGTTTTTGTGTAGATGGATTTACAGAAAGAATAAGGAGTGCATCGGGTGAGGGGAGAGTTGGTCACTTCATTTATTTGCCTAATCTGTCCGGCTATTGCTGGCCAAATTTGCTCTTGGAACAATGAGAAAGGCCAATTAATTTATCAATCTGTACTCCTCTCTGCCATAACATATTTTCCTCTTGCCAACAAAAAATGTGTCCATTATCAGCCAGGTCCCTGTCCTCCCAGGCAGCTCGTGCAGCTGTATAATTACACTTCTTCCCTTGACAACTTGCATGATTGTTTTCCTAACAGTATATTACTTCGTTAGTACTTTCCAATATACGTTATTTTTAAACTGTCACTTTTGCCCAACTCATCCCAATTCGCACTCGTCTGTTTATCATAACAATCATTAATAACTGTCACTCCACGCCATCAATTTAACGAACTCACTCCCTCATTAGCATGTTCTAGCATTTGTTCCATAGAAAGCCTGATTATTTTCTACAACAGGCCAAGCCAATTACTTTAGTGAAATGGAATCACATTAATCAAAACTTAACAAGGTGGCAAATTTAAAGATATCAGATTGCAAAAGACAGCATAACTAATATGTCAATGTCAGAGGTACTATGTAGGTATGCAGCAGCTGTACTAAATATATCTCTTCACGGAGGCCACATGAATTTTGACGTTTCATATGATCTGACAACTACCAAAGTGATATGAGAAGACTAGAGGCTGGGCTGAGCTGCCCCCAATGACTTTTGTAGATTCTGGCAAGGACAACGCACAAAAACGGAATGGCGGGGGTGGAGGGAGAAAATGGTGACCATGGAACATGTATGGTGTCTGGCAGACAGCAGTTCAACACATCCCTTTATGCCAAGACATTTTCTTTTACACTTTAAATGATGATACTCATCAATCACAGCCTGACAGCTGCATCAGAACCAGCTGCACACATGGAAACCCAAGCAGTCTAAAATATGCTGACATCTAACAGAAATACATATAACATGTTTCTTTCAGTTTAAATTGAATGGAGAGAGTGGAGGCACACTCCTAATATAGTGAGTGTTTATTTTATATATCTATACACACACACACACACACACACACACACACACACACACACACACACACACACTGAAGTTTGTGTCTCAAAGTGTTACTCCTTTAATATATTAAGCCATAACACACCTGTATCCTCAATCCTCACGTGCCTCATGATTAAACAATGCCCAGCTCTTTAGATGCACCAGCAAAAGGTAAACAGCCCACATTAGTCTTTACTGGGTTGAAAAGGAAATTACAGCTTTATCCAACACACTCACATGCTCTCTACTTGTTCTTTACAAAGAATGGCAAACACTCGTGGTTTATTTTTATGTTTTTATTTAATTATTATTTTAAGGTGGGACAAAGAATCCAAGAGCTTGTAACTTCTGCTATATAATGTTATTAGACTTGGTTTTATCATACAGTTCATGAAATGGTGCTATGATTCATTTTTACAACTTAAATAGCTATTTGGTTGGGTTGCCAGGTTGAACATGATAAATGTATATGATAAAAAAAACCCACACACACAAAGAGAAGGGCCAATGCTTGTAAACCTACATTAGTCAGGGTCTTAACCCATTCCAGCCTTATTCATCCTGACCAAATTTGCTCACTTGATCCTCCAACATCATGTTAAAAATTTAGATTTTCATTGTAGTTGCAAGTTACCGCAACATACTAATTTTTTTTTAAATCATGATTTTTATAGGACAGGTATTTTTAGATAGTCAGTCCCCAACTTTACCACCAAAGTTGAAGACTCAGTGTCAGATTCAGTCAGACCAAAGTCAAAAATGTACTTCTCAAGCACCATATGGTGTTCCTATAAATCATAATTTCTCAGATGATATTTTTGAATGAGTTTGCTACCTAACGTGTCCAGACATACTTAGGTTTCTCCCTCGAACACACATTAGGGACCTTATGAACATATCTGTCCCATAATATATACATATGCTATACTGTGGTTAAATTGTAGTTTAATGCAATAGAAGCACAAAACATCTGTCAAATCCTATTATAACCAAAGTGTTATTTGTATAAGATTAATATAGCAACACTAGTCACCAATAGCAATACAACTATCATCTCTGATCAATTAGCAACATAGTGCAAAAGCATGATATGCTTCAAGTTTACTTTTCCTAATTTAACTAAAACTAGTATCTTCTAACACTGAAATGGTCTTCTATGTTTTAATTAAAAATATGTATAACAAGCACACACAGACTAATGATGTTTTTGTCACTAGCACACCTGAGAACACCTCTTTGCTACCTCAGAATTTCAGACTTTGGATAACCTATATACGTCACATTTATTGATATTGCACCTCCCATTCCAAAGAGCTGTGAAAGATACAACTCACTGATAACACTTCCCACACCAATGAAATGCAGCTCTCTCTGAGAAGGAGCAAAGCAGCTTTTTTACAGCACAAGACAGCATTGCCTAATGGTATACAGCACAAATATTTAGTACTAAAACTGTAAAGTCAAGTTTGGGTTGGTAAAATGCCATCACTAGATACTATGCCCTTCTCCATGACACCAGCACTGAAGACTTCGAATTCTTCATCAAGGGTCAGTCCTTTTCAAAGACATTTAGGCACCCACCTAAATCTCAAACTCTCACTCTAAAAATTAAATATTCATAATACTGCCTTCTTATAGCACCTCATTTTTATATGTATATATTAATAAAGTGTTAACATTACTGGTAGAATGTTAAATATAAGCACAGTGAAGACTAAATTTAAAAATTCAGTGAAACCACAAGAACAGCACTGAACTTCACTGTGCCTGGTCAAAAGCAAAGTTGAATCACGAGATAGTTGGTATTAGCAGTACTCATTTTTTCAGAAGTACAGAATCTTTCGAAAACCTATTCCCCCCCCCCCCCCCCGAAAGAACCATGTCTAGACAGCGGTTTCACTTTCAAAATATCCGTTTTCAGAAGAACGCACGGCCGCCATTATACAAGAGACGCACAGGAAATTCAAATCCCAGCTACATTTGCAATTTCGATCCTTCTTTTAGAAGAGGGATGTAGTCTAGACATAGCCTTAGTGACGGCTACTGTAGTATCTTTAAAGAGAGATATCACTTCTCCTTTTCCCACAATATAACATACATCTGTTCAGAATACATTGACGAGTAAAACCATTGTTAGTTCAAAATGTAACCCTATATTAGTGCAGATGAATCCATTGTCTTAGGTTCTTATAAATATTGATTCTGAATTGAAAGTCTATGTTAATTTGATGGCTACTAAGAGATCTAAACACTAATATCGAGTGATACATTTCATAGTATTTTATTCTTGTCCTGGTTTTGCATGTAACAATTTTCAAGACAACTAATTTATCATCTGGTTTTTGTACTGTTTTTTCCACTTTGTTATGAATAATCTGTGTAAAATAGCCACCACCAGCCAAGAAAGAACATACTTTTGTTGAACATGTTCGATAATTTGGAATAAACCTGCTAAACATCACAGAGTAAATAGCAATGCTCTTTACCAGAGATTATGCTAAACCCTCCACTGTTATCCACTCTTGTGTTTCAGCCACCAATGCAGTATTAACAGCAAACTGCCCTTGGAAACTTTACACTATAGAACAGCATTCTTGAACTACTAGGAAGGATACAACATATATCGTAAATGAGCCTCAGAACTGCATTAAAGCAATTAAAGGAAAATTAAAATCAGTCCAGTTCCTTTAAAATACATGCAAAAATTTAGCTCCTGCCTTTTCCACTGTGTGCTGCATATCGTGTCTACGATTAATCCCTCAGGAGTTTTTTATTTCCTATTCTGCCTATCTTTCATCTTCACCCCAGACTAAGCAGATGGATGTGAATTCAAAGTTTTCTGATCTTTAGCACAAGTTATGGAGGGTTATCTTTGGCTGTATATCTTTCTGCTGGCAGCACTCCCTTGGTGATGAAGGATTAACCACCACAGCTGTCTCTTCCCAGAATGATGCAGTGCAGCGCTCCTCAACACGACAGCATCACTTAATCTTAATGTCCGCTCTTCCAGCGCAGCCGCGCAGGACAAAGCCAATCAACATCAGATGCCACCAAGATGGACCTACTGCTTGGCCCTGGAGTCTTTCACCCTCGCACACCTATTAATCAACATCATCCAGTCCAATCCCAGAGTTCACTTCTCTCAAACCACAGTTAAACTAAACTAGGGTTTATGTTAACAGTCTGAGGAATATAAAAATCGATCTGTAGAGCAAACATGCGTATGCAAAACCACAGTGCACATTCAAATGAGGTTTGTGGAGCACGGTTCATCTGGATAAGCTTTGGATCTAGCAAGTTAATGATATTTGTCTGAATTCCTAAACTGGGGTAATTTGCTTTCTTTAACAAAGAAAGCTGCCAGATCTTTTATCACCGACTACCTTGTGCTTGGAAAGGCTTTGGAGGACATAACTACTGCATCGTAGGCTGTGAAATTTTTATTAGGAACTGCACCAGCCCACAAATAGTAAAGACATCTTTATATTGCTGAAAATTCCTTGGTCTCAAATCACATACTTTCACAACAATATATTATCTTGTCAAGACTTATTTTTGCTACTTTAACTTACCATACGCAGACTGTTTAGTCCTCTCTTTTCCCCCCCTGGCTGCATAGCAATTATAATATAGTACCGTCTTATTTTATATATATATATATATATATATATATATATATATATATATATATATATATATATATATATATATATATATATATATAAAGGCTAGCAAAATTTTCAAAGGCAAATGCAATAAAACAGTAAATTATAGATAGAATTTACTAAACAAACGCAACCTAGTTAAATTTAGAAAAATCTTCACTTTTGCTTACATTTGCAATTTTACTGCTGAACTACTGGTATTTCTTACTTATGCAACATTAAAATGTATAAGAAATCCTCTTGTGTACTATATGCAGCAACTACTCTTGATTTATAATACCCAATTTAGAAAAAAAACACACAACTAAACCTGATTTAAATCACAGATTACTCTGTAAAACACAAGCAAGGAACTATTCCAAATCCTAAATGTAATTTAAACATATTTATATTTTACAGTGATATATTTTCCCCATTCCTTGTCTTACTACTGTAAACTTTCTGTAATTATATAAGCAATTTCCCTTAGGTCACAACATTGATCACAGTTATATATTGCTCAAGTATTACAAAACACAGCTAGCAGTAAAATATTGCTGGACATCACTACACTATTTTGTATATAAATTAAATGCAAAACCTGAGGTGCACAAGTGGCAACTTTTGCAATAAAGTCTTTTCATTTAGTCATTGCCTGTCGACCTCACCCTTTGCTGATTATCGTTAGTTTCACCCAAAAGAGTTGGTATATTTTCACACTGGAAAAGGAGTAAGAAATAGAATAGTGTGGGTGTTAACACATTGGAAATAACTTGAAGGGCAGCAAAAACTTTGCCAAAACATCACTTCTTTATGTTCTACTATTTACCTGCACTGCAAACGTATTATTGCCATCCCCTTAGAAACTCCTACGCTAGCCAGGGACTCACAGTACCACCCCACTGGAGCTCAGCACAATTTTCAGTGCCCCTGGTTAAGCTGGAGTTCTTACACAATTAATGAGAGGAGAGTTTGCAGCTCCTCCATGCACTATGCAAATAAATGTCATTTACAAGCAGTTAGTGTTGGCACGTTGCACAGCGGAGCTGTCGCACCAGTCACTGTTTGCTAGTTAACCAATGCAAGGCTTTCCTTTGGGCAGATGCATATAGAAAAAAAAAAGAACAGAGGAATGCAGAAGTGAAAATAGGGAGAAAGCTGTAAAAATTATATGCATGTAACAGGGCTTCACCATAGCTGTAAAAAAAGGGGGGTGGGTGGAAAGACACCGTTTGATGGAATCAGAGTGCACTTAAAGATTGGGAGATCATACAGTCTTCAGAATTTGTTTTGGAGTTCCTCTCAAAGCAGGGTTTCCCAAACCGTGTCTTACAGACAAAGTTCCATCTATTGTTGCTCAATTCTGGTGAGATTAATTTAGAGAGATGGATCTTTTCACGGAAGCGACCTTGGCAAGTTCTTCCACAGTCTCCTCTGAAACAAAATGTGGAAATAAATGTGTGTCCATTTTAGGTCAAATAATTTAAAAAAAAACCCTCATGGTGACTTGTGTAGAGTGCTCTCAAGTGATTTGCCATTGATAGTACGTTGAAGTTTTGGGGACAAATACAAAATTCCATCAATGAAAGATAATAAGCATGAAGATTTTTCATCAAAGAAAACCGGAATTCTTCCTAAAAAAAAAAAAAAAAATCAAGATAGCTTGATTGCTCAAACCAGCATTATCAACATAGATATGCCTCAGGCACTGTATTTGATCTCTCTACAAAAATTAGGCAAGGAGCACACCTTTGCAGAAAATCATGTCCTGCTCTGGGGAAGAGACGTGGTTTCAATAGTCTGAAGCAGCTACCCAATTGAACTGTGCATGTCAGATAATGCCATGAGAACATCCACCAGCAACTGCTTTTAAAAGTTCAGGAGAAGCAACTAACTGGTAGTTCAACTTCATGTATCAACCAGTGTCTAAATGCACCACAGATTCCAGAGTTGGCCAAGATTTTCAAAAGAAAACTTGCTTTGGTGTAAAGCTATTGCAGACGACAGAATACTTATGCAAGATGCTTTAGAAAGCCCTCAAATATTTCCAGGGTCATGATGAGTGTGGTACTTTTACCTGCATGGATACTAGGACATTAATAAGAAAACAGAATATTGATTCGCCCCATGAGACCAGGCTAAGAACCTTGCTTCATGGCCTCACTTACATGAACTGTCACATAAGCAAGTTCTTCACAAAACAGTCTACCTCACTGTAATGGATGCCTTCTCTCTCAACTGTGAGTTTCATGACACAGGCTCTCAACTCTCTGCAGTGCGGTGGTCCTCAGAGCTGCTTGTACCGTTCTTCAAGCCAGGTTGTGAAGTGATTTAGGGTGCTATTCCCTGCCAGTCTGGCATCTTCTGGCACCAAAATGAAATACACTCTTCTCTCCAGAGTGTAATAGGAATATTTTTTCCATTCATGACACAGAATAAGTCTTTATCGGAAAAGTCTGGATATTGGTCTTTCCAAGTGCCAGTGTGGTTAGCTCCTGAATCAGAATTGATCAAAGGAATTGGAGGAGCTTGTCAAAGAACCAGTGAAATCTGAGAAGTTACAGGACACTTTTCTCTGGGGGAAGGGGGAGGGGAACGGGACTCAGAAGAGAGGTTTTGCAACTATTCTATTGCAAAAGAATCTGACCGACTTCTCAGCGGTAGTGTTTTCATAGGACTTTTCCTAGTCAAGAATTTGGCATATTTTGGTTCTCTTTTGAGAAAAAAAACACACCCCAAGTTTTTAGTTGAAGAAACCTGGAAAGCTTACACTTTTGTTCTTTCAATCTCAATAAGTAAGGTTCCTTTCCAATGGTAGCAATACTATTTATGTATAGCAACAATATCTATGCCTAGTAATCACACAATCAGAAATGGAAAATGTGTAGTCTCAAACCAATCAATTGGATGTAGAACATCTCTTTTCCGAAAGACAGGTGTGCCCACTCTATTGCATGCATATTTCTGCTTATCTCTCTACACTTACAACTGAAGCTGCTTTTTTGGATATCATTTCCGGTCTGGTTATGATGATAAGTGGTACTCTCTTCACGGTTTGGGTTAGAATCTAATGGGGAGGAAATGTTCTGCAACCTTCTTGGTATGGAAGGAAGTTCTGAAGCTTGGAAAGTTTGGGAAAACCTGATCTAAGGGAAAGGAGCTTTTCCAGGAAGAGAACGGTAGCAAAATGAAAGCAAGGTAGGACCAACATCTTTTAGAGACAGTCTCACTAAACAGCCATAATGAAGATTAGCTTGAAAACTTCTTGGAAAGTTATTAGAAAACTGATTCTCAGTACTGGTATGTAACTCATGTATTCTTTTGGGTCAGGATGCATTGACAAAGCAATATATCCTGGTGTAAGCAGAGCATATTTTCCAAGACATTCTTTTATAAATCCCAGTTACTTTTCTATTTTAAATTGCCATGTCAAACACTCATTCACACATACACAGAGACCTCCACACACAAAAAGGGGGACCTTAACAATTGGAATATGTCTACACTACAGAGACTAGACCAGCATAACTTACACCCCATAGCTATGCCAGTATAACTTCATACTGTGAATGCAGTCTATTGTGAGGGAGGGAGTTTTCCAACTGGCATAGGAACACGACCTCCCCAAAAGCACAGCAGCTACACTGACAGAAGAATTATTCCATCAGCACAGTTGCATGCGCAATGGGAGTTCTGTCAACACAGCTAGTCAGACATGTACATGTTTCACACCCAACTAGTTATGTTAACCTAGTTTAAGTGTAAAGCAGAACTGGATTGTAACAATCAAAACTAAAACTGAGTATCAGTAAATAGCATAGAGTAGCTGAAGTAGCAAATCATTTTCTAATACAACTTGTGTTATTACTACACAAAAAATATTCAGCACAGATTTTCCAGTAGAGTGTTACTACAACGCACTTAGCACTGTGGTAATTCTAGTTAACAGGACCTCATGGAACAACAACTGTAAAAATGTAGGCTTTGGTTTTACATATTTGGGGCTCTCCGTTTCCTGTGAGAGGCAGTGGCCTGCACCCTTTCAACCTGGAAGAAGCCAAGGACCCTGTTTCAACAGCTGGAAGTGAGCCTTACACACCTGCAGTTCTGATCAATAGATATCTGACATTTAGAAGAGGACTCGAGCTTGGAGTTTAATGGTCAGGGGACTAAAGCAGCCTAATATGAAAGCCTATTTTGTAACGAACAGGCCAATGGTTCGGTTTCTGGGCAAAAACACTGTATGTTCATGATGAGGGGCAATAAGGATGGAATGAAGACAAACTACAGAGAATATCCAAATGGTAGGCGGATTGAGTCATCCCTGTAATGAAAAAGGTGTGGCTACATAAACTTGTACTCTGTTAATGCCACAGTTGTAGTAACGGTTAATAAAATTAATTAATGCATAGCAGGTCCGTTTTTGAAAACTTTAAGACTGTGTTTCTGTTCAAGTTTTTAAAACTTGCCTTTTAGATTTGACAGTTTTTGTACATGCCAAAGTTGTGGCACCAGAGGGGGAAGAAAAAAGGAAAGCCAGCTGCAGAAGGAAACCATCACGAAAAGGAAAAAAAATTGTTAGCAACCTCAAGACACCCACTTGGTGAACGTGTAGGCCAAATGTGACACCTCTTCAGCTCACATGGTCAAGCCACCTGCTGAGAAAGTGGCAGTTCCAAAACATTTTCTGATCTAAAAAGAAGGCAAACTGTGTCAACTACCCAGGCATCACATTGATTTATGGAATTGCATTATCATAGACCAGAGATTAAAGTACTCATCTCAACTTTTGGCTACAGACAAGTACTTCGCTGGGAAAAGATAAACACTACCCTAGAAATGAATGGGTGATCTATATAATAAAGTTGGACTCTTCTGCCATCCAAAACAAGGAAGGAAAAAAGTCTCAAACCAACTTTCTTTTACAATTAAAAAACAATCTAACAGTTAAAAAAATAAAACAGGAACAAGTCTGCCCTCATTCAGAAGGCAATATTGGGAAAGATGGAGTAGATAAGAGAGGAGAACCTCGTTTATATTACAATTAAGAATTTAAGACAGCAAAATAGCAATAGAAAAAAAATACCACTTCAACGACTGCCAAATTCTTGGGTGCACTTTTTAGTCAAAGGCTTATACATGTTACTTAAGTCTTTATAAGGCAATTCTTTGGACTTTTAGAGAAAAGTGGTATTTAGTGAAGCCACGGTGCTACTTTTGATCATTTCCTTTGCATTAAAAAATTCTATTTTTAAAACTTTACTTGCAATGACAAACAGAAGTTTTTTTAAATGAAAATCCATTCTTCATTCAAAAAACCTCCTCTGTTTCTGTTCTTAGTGATTTATTTCAATAAAATGTTCAAGTGTAGGCATTAATAAAATTACACATGTGATAAAGTGACTGTTCTTTTAAAATCTGACCTGTAATAAATTTTATAAATTCTGATTACTGGGTATTCAAGCCATCAAAGCTTTGCCAACAATAGCCAGCAGAGGTCTATTACTGAAGTGGTATTAATATAGACATCATCACCAATTCAAAGCAGATAATAAAGGAGTGACACATTTATTATCATTATTAATTAACAGTTTTCTGAGATGGAATTAAATCAATATGCTGCTCTGATATCATTTTAACTAGTTATGCAAATCAAACATTTAGAGCCCATGAACGGATATAAATGCCATTCAAAATTCACTTCACACTTATTACTGTAATATCAGAACTTTCAGGCTTTGCTAGTAAAAAAGGACTTAATGCTCATTTAATTACACTCAGACATAAAGCTTATGGAATGAAAGTTGAAATAGCTGATTAGTTAGGAAGTCAGAGTAAGGCTATAACACTAGGGATAGACAATGAGATAATAATGTGAAAATGCAGAGCAAAAGCTCTGCGTTGTTCTGGCAGATCCTATTAAAAAGAACAATGACATATGTAGGAGAAAATGTTTTAAAATTACAAAGTTGAGGAATCTTTGTTAAAGCTGGAGAGGAAAAGAAACCATTAGTTGTCATCTATATAAATAGAAAAATGCTAGGGTAAATCATGTAATTTTTTTTCTAATTACACCATTATATTTAAACTTTTAGATGTGAAATTTTAACTATTTGTCTGCATCAGTAACAAATGAAACTCTGTTGATCCAGATCACAGTTTTGAGACTATGCAGCAACAGAGACTGCCAGAGTCAGCGGATTAGTAACAACTGGCCCAGCGAAGGGCTTCTGATGGATGCCACTGGAGGCAACGGTCTGTCAAACGGAAAGGGCCTAGGGTAAGGTCAGCAGCTTAGACTGACGCAGCCAGTCATGTCAAGCCTTTGGCAACCCACACTTGCCAAATGTGGTGTGGTTCTAGCCAAACCCTCCAGCATTATGGAAAAGAGCATCTCTAAAAAGGCCTTCAATACGATAGGCTGGGAATGGCTGAGGAAGGAAGATCATAGACTCAAGGGTTAGCAAGCCCATAAGCCTAAAGCAATCAAATTGTCAGTGAGAAACACTCTGTAACAGTCAAGGGCAACCTAAGCTAGCAAGTGGGCCGCATGAGAGAGCCTTCAGTTCACTGGGTGCAAGACTGTCATAACCAAGATGATCTCCTGGGATAGGGTAGCTTTGCTAACTATACTTGTGTATCTAGAATTTGTGGGGTGTGCCGACTGAACCGTAGCAGGACTATGACTGGATGCAGAGGGAGCTCACGGCTCTCACGGTCACTGTTGTGTGCAATCAGCACGCACCTCACTTTGCGTGCTCTTGTTTTAAGTACATGTCACTTTTGGAATACTGGTAGGAAAAAAACTACATGGACAAAAACCAGCAGAATCTGGCAGCAAACAAATTGTTTCATGGATCACACAAAGACCCAACGGGCCGCATGAGGCTATAAGGCTGCAGGTTGCTCACTACCACTCTATAGGTTTGTTTAGGGGGCACACTCCAACTACCTCAATTCCCAATGAGCCAGGTGTTCAGGAATCCCATGTGTAAGGAAGTGAGGAGGAGGGACAGGGGCTTGGACGTGTTTCAGATGAGCCTTTAAAAGCCGATGTCCCATCTGCTCTACATGATTATTCCATCATATTTTGTAAGAACACCACAGGGGCTTTACCCAAAATTTACACTCTCTCAATTGTGGTATCCCATGCTGCATTGCTGGTGATATGCCAGGTGGCAACTTTTACTCTCCCCTACCCTGCACCTCCAAAATGACCAAATCTTAGTAGTGCATTAGGCATAATGTAAAACACTCATCTTGGCTCTATCAGCATTCAGGAAGAACAAAGCTATGTCACTTCAAAAACAGTACCTAACGTTATAATGCTTGCAATTTGTTCCTTCTTAATTCTCGAACAACATCTCCCAAAATCTCAAAAGGAAGCACTCAGAGAGTAGACGTACCTATCTAGGAAAAGGAATCATTTGCTCATTCTGGCAAAGTAGAATTTAAAGTTTGATGTAATCCTTTCATGAGATGATTATGCTACATTAGAAAGGCATCCGACTTCAACAGACTAGTATAGTTTAGACAGATACCATGGTATGAGGTTAAAAAAAAGGAGGCCAGAGCTGGCAGCAAGAAATAGTTATCTGCAGCATATCGCTGTGTGTTGCATTTACTCATGAGCCTTGTTTTCAAAAGGAGTTTGCTTAGATTCAACTCTGGTGATGTTACAACAATGGCATCTCTGTTCTTCACATCACTTCTTTGTTCCTAATTCTGATTCTCAGTTTATCTACTGCTAATGTATGGCCTGTTCCCACAACTGCCCCCTTCCTGCTATTTGTATCTTCTAAAATTCTTCCCATTTGTACCACATGTCTTTTGATTAGTAGGACAAGGGAAGATTATTCCTCCAATGGCCATTTCTCAAAAATCAGCCATTCAATATTCAATTCAGCAAGACTTTATTTCCCCATAATTACTTCCCTAACAACATCCCTACTCTGTACTTTAACAATCACTTCTCCAGTTACTAGGACAACAACTCTTGAGGACCTCGTAGAAGTTTTCTTATTTCCTCTTAGCTAGCATGATTTGCTGGAGCATATGTTGAATAGTGAACATTTCCTGGAAATCTAACATAAAATAGTGTTCTAAACTGATGCTCATTTTATCAAGCTTGCCCTCCTTGATCATATCAAACCCATTTTGTGTGTACTTCCCTGGTATTTGGTAGTCCATATTATTTGTCTTGATGTTACCCATCTCATTTCACTTAAGCTAGTGTATCTAGTTTATCTGTCCATATTATTATTAATATTTTGACCATTTTACTGTGCTTGTATAGGGTTAGAATATTCCAAGTACACTTTTTGGTTAGAGATTGAGACGACAACAGAGTTGCTTCCTTTGGTGTTTGGCCAAGTCACGTTATCATCATCTCTCTTCTATGTCTATTTGAATGGAATTGGTTTTTTTCTCTAACACCAGTGTAGGTTAGATCATCACCAAGCTAAAGCAAATGAGAACGTGAGGGTTAGAATTCTGCTAGAAAACAGATTTGGAGACGAAGAAGTCTCGTATCAATGGTGACGTGTGACGATTCAGCAAACAGTATCTGAACACATACATGCAACCTCAGATCAGTTTGAGAATCAACAGCATGTGTGGGACACACAATATTGTCCATGACCATTGCAGGCTGTTGTAGTGTTTCTTTGAAGCAAGGCACAAGCACATCTTACGTGAAAAGCATGAACAGCGCAAAACTGTGAATAGTAACATTAAAAATTTGCCATCACTCTTGCTCAGCCATGGGCTTCCCAGCTGCTAAGGCCACCCGATGTGCTTTCAAGTTTGATTTCAGCTAATGTAACACACTGTACTGGCCACCAAGAGATCAGTTGGTAAGGCTTTAGCAGATCATAACATACCTCCTTGAGTGTACCCGAGTTGGCCAATGAATGAGATGCACAGCCCCATGCTACGGAGTGTTTAAAGTATGCTTTGAATGCCGGATATCTGATAATGGATTAAGGATTTCAATATTCAGAATCCTGTCCACCACTGGATCCTGCAAACAGGCTGAAGTAAATCGATACAAGGTGCATGAAAGCAAAGGTCATGGAACATTAGCATACAAATGGGGAGAGAAAACTTTCACTAAAACTTGTGAAATAGTGGGATTCAGAACAAAACATCCCAGTAACGAATGGGTATTGGAGGACACATTGCAGAAAGTGGAAGAAATATGGAAAATGAAGCAAATTAAGTCACACAAGAAAAGGAACACAGACAAAGCAACTCTCAGAGTGATAAGCCATGAAGAATAATGAAGCTAAAAAGACTGCTGGAAAGACTAATGAGACTTTATAGACAAAATGTCAAGAGGCGCCCAGACTGCTGCAGCACAAAATGGCATGAGGATTGTGAACAGCATTAGTAGACAGCTGCCAGGAAGAAAAACAAATATTAACCAGCCAGTTCAAGACAACAAGGATAACTTAATGAAGACATCAGAATAACTGACATATGGAAGCAGTACGTTAGTCAACTAATGAATGGCAGGCCAGTGGCCAATCCCCCAAACATCAAGAGAAAATATCTGGGCATTGGACTATGGCTCACCAGAGTAGAAGCAGAGAAAGCAGTAAATTGGTTAAAGTGCAAAGGCACCAGGTCCGCATAACATTCCAACAGAGATTCTTAAGATAGACTTGAAGAGCATACTAGATATATTGCTAAATCTCTTACGAAAGATACAAAGAAAAAATACCAAGGAGGAAAAAAGGGTCAGAATAAAGCTGCCAAGAAAGGAGACCACAATCAACGTAAAAACTGATGGCACATTTCTCTGAGTCTATCCCAAGTAACATATTTACATGTATTTCTCTAGACAGAACAAGTGGTAGTTTCAAGGTTATAACATGAACAGGCATGTTTCAGAGAGAGGAAAAATCATAGATAAAATTGTAACCCTATAATCAGTCACCACTTATGAGTTTTACAGATATTCAAGTATCAGAGGGGTAGCCATGTTAGTCTGAATCTGCAAAAGCGGCGAGGAGTCCTGTGGCACCTTATAGACTAACCGAAATGTTGGAGCATAAGCTTTCGTGGGCAAAGACCCACTTCGTCAGATGCATGCATCGCCGTTTACAGATATTCAAACAACCTTTGTTACAGTAGGCAGAAGAGTTCTATGGAAGTTGCTTTGCCACGATAGAATCTCTCAGAAATTTGTGATCATTCAGAGCTTCCATGGAAATATGCTATGCCATTCAAAGTTACCACAGGTGTCCAACAAGGATGTCCATCACCCATGATCTTTTACTGGTAACAGATTGGTAATGAGACCACAGAGCAACCAATGGACTTTCCCATGGAAGCTAGAGAACCTGATTTTGCAGATTACAGCAGCTTCCTATTCCCATACTCAAATAGATGCAAAGCCAAACAGATGATCTCTAGGTCCATGTGCAAAAATGAGTGAGGTTGAAAACCCACACAGATAAAATATCAAAAACATGTTCTGAGATTGATGTAAAGAGAAGGCCAGCATGTCAGCAGCATTGTGCATTCACAAGTGAAACAGAGAAAGATCTTAAAAAGCCAGAAGATAAAAGATCCAAACATGCATTCGTAATTCTGAAGCTTATCTGGAAACACATCATGCTCTCCAAGCTAAGCTTTGAATATTTCACACCAAATATGTGACCAAGTTATGTTGGTCTTACTACATGGTTCAGAAATGTGGAAACTTAAGACTTTACTGGTCTCAGCACCAAGTTTTCATAAGCAGCTGCTTTAGACAAATCCCCAATATCAGGTGGACAATAAAAAAAGGGCACAATCTAAGAACTCTGGAGGACGACAAAACCAACTGAGAGGTCAGGAACCTCGGCCATCCACAAGACACAGGAGTTTTTGCTGTGTATGGAACCACAACTGCTCAGTAAGAGACCCAGACTTAGGGACCTTCCTTTACTTTCAGCTCCATCAGACCTACAACATATTAGTGGCAAACCTTCAATTTCCATTGTTCCTTGCTCTTAGAGAGAGCAGCTCAAGGAAGATGAACAGAGCATCACTGTCATGCTCATGATCTGAGCCGCTATACTGTTTTGCTTATCACAGGATTATGAATAGATAGCAGAGAAGGGAGGATACAACAGGCCACCAGAGAAGCTTAGTGCCTTTTGCTACAATCAGTTGCTCTGATCTGCAATGTCAGGACTGAGCTCAGGGAGCAGAGGGATTTTCCTTTTAAAGCAGGAAAAGCTGCTGCTAAAAATCCCTGGCTGTGTGTGTTGAACTAAATTGGTGATTATGATTTTCTCTGGGGTCCCACACACCAAACTTACCCCGCACCAATTAACTTCCCACATTCTTCTCCTAGTCATCTTATTTAGGAGAATGGAGGCAGTTTGGAAGAAAAGGTGGCAGGAAACAAAAACCAGAAAGAGGAGACCCCAGATGGTTTCCAAACAAGTGAGGGGCAGGCTCACCATGGAATCATTGATGACCTGAGGCAGGACAGCCAGTACTTGTGGTACATTCCTGAAATCCCCCAGACAGTCTCCAATTTGTGATGCAATAGAGTAGGATGTAGCTAATGTGCAGATTCAAATAGCTGCAAATGTCTCTAAGGAAGGGGAGGCGGCCACTGGTGCTATGGAAATGTTCCCCCAAACTACAGCACCCAGTTGTAAACTGAAAAATTCCCCCTCTCAGTCCTGAAGGCAGAAGAGAGCAGAAGGGAAACGCTCATGAGAAGCGCTCTCCCTGCAATGCCAGGGTGAAGAAGAAAGCCAATTACCTAAGGCCAGATCTACACCAGGGGAAAATCAAAGAATACCAGAACTGGGAGTGACCTCAAGGAGTCATCAAGTCCAATCCCCTGCCCTCCCGGCAGGACCAAGCACCATTTCCCACAACACACCTGTTAATGCATCCCAAAATCATGTTTTCTTTTTTGCAACCTTGTCTCACTGTTGACTCATATTTAGCTTGTGGCCCATTATGATCTCTAGATCCCTTTCTGCAGGACCCCTTCCTAGACAGTCGCTTCCCATTCTGTATGTGTGAAACCGATTGTTCCTTCTTAAGTGGAGAACTCTGCATTTGTCCTTATTAAATTTCATCCTGTTTACCTCAGACCATTTCTCAAGTTTGTCCAGATCATTTTGAATTATGACCCTGTCCTCCAAAACACTTACCACCAATCCAGGAGGGGTTGCATCTGCAAACAAAGGTACGTAACTCCAGCTACAGGAATAGCATAATTGGAGTCAATGTACCTGCTTAGCTGGACTATGAGTCCCAGAGTCAACAGGAGCATGATCAGCAGTTGATTTAGTGGGTCTTAACTAGACCCGCTAAATTGACCCCGCCCCCGAAGATCAATCTCTGCAGTGCCCATCTCTTGGTAAGTGTAGACAAGGCTTAATACTGTCTTGGAATCTTATTTAAGCCAATTCCTTCCACTCCCACTTCGGGAGAAAGAGGAAGTACTTTTTCAGAAGAAAAGGTTTCCTTAAAAGCAGCACATTCTCACAGGGAATTTATATATATCCTCCAAAACAGACACTCCTGATGTCAGAAGAACAAAAGATCAAGGGCCATCAGAAGTTTCCCCTCCAAAGCTAAAAGCCTGAGTTTCTACCACCTGAGCTGCGAAGAGCCAAGCACTGCTGATGGGGATAGGCAGATTCACATTCTCCAGATGGGGCACCAAAGAGGAACATATCACACCCTGTTTGGTAGGTCATACATTCAGAAAGAAGATTGTTATATCTGAAATGCTTCAGTAGCAGCCTAATTGAGATCATAGGCCCATTGAGCTAGGGTCTGTCCAAATATAGGCAAAGACAGTCCTTGTCTCAACAGTGAAAGATTATTAGTTCTTCAGAAAAACGGAGGAAAAAATAGAGGTCTGCCTTTATTAGCCGATCAAACAAGATTACTCAGTACCTATTACTTCTCAGGCAGTAGAGGCAATGCAGATGAAAGGTGCAATGGTTTAGTGCAAGTAGCCTCTCCCTCTGGAAAGCCTACTAAAGTGAGAAGAAACCGTCTCCTCCTTTCACGCAGTGCACACTACAAAAGTCACCCTACACTTGGATAAAAATTGAGCACAACTGGCAGCTCTGAACCAAGATGGGCCCAGATCTGTAGCCGCAGAAATGCTATTTGGCCAAGATTGAAAGGCATTGGCAGAGCCGTGCACAAGATGTGCCAATTGCTTCTCTTAGCACTCGTTTGAGCTGCTTGCACTGAGAGTGATTTTCTTTCAGGAGCACTAAACAACATCATGACTGAAGGAGGTTTGGAAGTGGTGGCAGGGATAATGGTGGAAAATTTAGGGCTCAATTGTACTGTATCTGAAGTGGGATGCTCTCTCAAGAAAGGTTACGTAAATCGGTATTTTACTAAGTAACTAGTCTCTGAAATTGTAGCCATAAATTGGAACACTTATTTCTGAAATCACTGAACATATGAAAGCTACTCAGCTCCCCATGCTGACCAGCCCCACGGGTCATCATACAACTAGGAGAACTTAAAAAGGACTTTTCCTGAAAAAGCTGCTCTCAGCCAATGAAGGAGACACCCTAGAACTGGAGCAGGGAGTTCTATTAGTACCCACCAAGGAATCTAAAGGAAGCCATTGGACTCAAATGCAGAGGGGACAAAAGTTGGAAGTGTGGGGGGGAGGTGAAAGAGGGAAAGAAGTCAAATGGGATCAAGTCTGGTGAGATCGGAACCACTGTGGCAAGGAGACGCCAGGATAGGAGTCAGGGAAGGAAATGGGTGGCCCGCTGGGAGCAGGGATAACAGCAGCACTAACATCAGATCAGACAAGGAAATAGGGGAAGATTTGGCCTGGCCAAACAAGGAGACTTGGACTAGAAAGTAGTGGGGAAAGAAGAAAAAAGGTTTGACAGTAATGTTAGTACACAGGGGGAGAACTGGAACTGTCTGGGCAAAGAGACTGGGATGAGGAGCCAGGAAAAAGAAAGGGAGAAACAAATTGGATGAAGATCCTGGTGTGGGTAGGGGGAGAGAGAGGGAAGGACTCTGAAGTAGCAGAATAAGGGGAGATAGATCAAATAGAAGGGGATACTGGAATTCGCTGGACAAGGAGACCGGGCCTGAGTTAAGATGCCTGAAGAATGGAGTCTGGGATAGTAGCAAGGGGTGGAGAAGAGATAGAACTGGGCCCACAACAGGTTGGAGGTCACAGGGATGAAGAGATCAAACCTTGAAGAGACTCCCACTGAAAGCACATACCTATCTCCAACATGGAAAGAACTAAAGATTTCTGAGTCTCTGCTGTTAAAAAATACCCATGTAAGCAGCATGTTCCCTCTAATTTTATCTGTCCACGTGCAGAATAGCAAAATTATTTGCATCCAAGCACATGCAGATGTGCACCACCAACAGAAAAACATGCTGCAGGCAGTGAAGGCTCTGTTAAGCAACTGGGTGGCACTGGAATCTCTCCTGGGCAGCCGCCAACACGCCCAGCTTACGGGTAACACTGCCTGGCAGGTGTCGCATCCTGCTTTAGAGAGCTGGACCACACAGAGGCCAACAACCTGCCATCATGGTCAGTTGCTCCAGAAGGTCAAGCGGCCGAGGGGGGGGAAGAGGGGTTCCATCAACTAGTCGATTAGTCGCTAAGTGGAGGAGCTGCAGTGGGGTTAGCGCCCGTGCCCAGCTAACCCTGCTGTGGCTCTGCCTTTTAAATGTATTAAGAGCACACAGTTTCTTAATACATTTAAAAAGGCAGAGCCACAGCAGGGGAGACCAGACGCGAGCTGGGAATCAGCCATCCCAACTTGTCCCAACTTGTGCCAGAACGCCCCCACTGCACTTCTGATTTTAAATGTATTAAGAACTGGTAGGCTCTTAATACATTTAAAAAGCAGAAGTGCAGCGTCTGGGACTGATCAGAAGCCAGGAATCAGCTCGTCCCTGCTACTCCACTGCTGGCTTTTAAGCTAGCTCCCCCCAGCACCAGCTCCTACTCTCCCCTGCACTTTCTGCAAGGCGGGGGGAGAGGTGAGGGGAGAGGCACGCGGAGGAGGAAGCAACTAGTCTAGGGACTAGTCAACTATCCGCTAAGCTTTTGTTTATCTGATAGTCAACTAGTCACTTATCAGTGGGGGGTAGGATGTAACAGAAGCGGCATGGCTCAATAGCCAATGAGTTTCTCAGACCCATTGGTTTCACAGACTTCATGGAATCCATTTCAAACGTACTGTCCTGAAAACTGTTCAGAGACTTGCCCCCAATCCATCTCCAGTCTTTCTGGTCTACCCCCTGCCCTTGAAACTCAGTTAGCAAGAGACTATTTCTCTGTTCCTTCTTAGTCACTCCATAGTTATCACAAGAGCCTTTATCTTCCTCTAGCTCCTTCCCTATGGAATAGCTGTCCTGTATCTACAGGCATGGACCTCAATGTCTTCATCTTCCTTTCAATTCCAAAGCACTTCAAATATTAAGGAAGCTCTCTGATTTATGGCAGCACTGCCATCCTGTGACGCTCTACACCCTATGCTTGTCCCTTTTACACCACTCTGATCATGTGTACTTTGTACGAAAGTATCATTTGAAAACTCATAATTTAATGATCATCATTGTCCTGGTAAAATGCATGTAGCAACATTGCATGTAAAAAATACGGGATTCTACGGGTAGACACATATTTTATCTCTGGGGAAGAGTCAAAAATCAGTTCCGCCAGAGACAAAAGATTAGCTGAGGCATCAGCCATGTGTCAAACACATATCAAATGGATTATCACCTCCTTAAGGGCCAGAAAAGAGGATCCAGGCCAAAATCTACATCTCAACAAAAGACTAGTGGACGGGCGGGAGAGGGTTCCTGTGTACAGACTTTCCATCTCATGATCCTTGGATGGAGATAATTCTCAAAGAAGAGAAAGGACTATAAAGGAAGGTGCTGGTCCAACAAACTCCTTCTTTCTTTCTCTACCCGTGGTATCCACAACACCTGAAGAACAAAGGAAACAGCTTTGGAGTGAGTGAGGGATCCTGATTACAAGATTCAATCAAGCCAATAAAACTGCTAAAACACGTGGTAAGAGAAACTTTTGCTCTGAATTCACGCTAGCCAACAGCATTGTATACGTAGCTTTTAGTAATAGTTGCATTTTACTTTTCATTTATTTGTAACCAATGACGTAAGTTTCATTACTTGTAACCACTTAAAATCCATCTTTCTATAGTTAATAAACTTCTCACTGTTTTATCTAGACTAGTGTCTTTTGGCTGAAGTGTTTGGGAAGCTCCAGTTAGGGTAACAGGATTTGTGCATATCATTTTCTATTCATAAAATGATAGACTGTCATACATTCTTGTATTTCCAGGAGAGAGCTGGACAGTACAGGATGTACATTTCTGAAAGTCTAGGCCTAGGATTTTGCTGGAGTTGCTCTGCAGCATAATTCAAGGGTGGCCAGCCACGGAATTCTTGCAGAGTAACTGGGAGTGAATCACGTGCTATAGAGGCTGTGTGCATGCGCATAAAAACCAGGAGTGGTAAATCTCACAGCTAAGCAGTGAGAAACACACCCCAGAATGGAGAACAGAGTGGGCACCGCTGTTTCACCAGTCCAGAGCATCCCCTGGATGATGTCACACATCCCTGTTTTGCAGATGGGGAATTCAAGCAGAGAGGTTTAGTGATTTGCCCAAAGTCAAGTGCGTGTGGCACTGAACCCAAATCAACTGACTTCCACTCCTGTGGGTTTTTTCCCTCCAATCCAAAGAGGGAAAATGAGGAGGTGCGAGGGAGAATTAAATGTAATGAAATATAGGAATATTTTTAGGATGCATTTAGTCCTTTGACTCATTATATAACCAATTTTTAAGACTACATGCTCTTTCCAGAGTCCATGACTCTGACTAGATTTTTATTAGTCCTGCTTTAGTAAAAAAGCAGCAATATGATTCTTCTCTGACAAGAAATACCAGCATAATTTATTGCATTATTACTCCTCTGAACTGAAAGCAATTAATTACCTCCAGCAGGATGCACAAGTGAAAATTCATCAGAGGAAAGTGATGAAAAATGTACCCGCTGCTTTAAAATAATAGGTGCTTAATGGTTTTTTGTTTGCTGGCTAATCTAGAGCATCTTATAAATGACTCAGGATTGGTTATCAGCGGCAAAACCACTTTTTCCCCCCTTATATTATTCTATCATCCATAATCTCCTTGGAGGACAGGAAGAAAAATCTGCAACATCCAACAAAAAACAAAAAGGCTGTATAATTTGCCTGTCCTTGCCACATTAAAATCATCATCATAGCAAATGGATAAAAATAGGATAGAATGTGCACACAATTATAATTGCTAGGTTGGTGTGGCTTCTTTTTACTTATTGATGTATCATATCCTTCTTGAAGAAATAGTAACCTTTTACTTTAAAGGTTAGGAATGTGACCTAATGTCACATTGCATTTGTGCAACACAGAAAGTGACCGATTCTTCTTATTGTAGGCAACTCCAACATGCGACACAAAGGAGACAGTTTAATAATGTACCATGCATAATGAACATATACCAAACTATATTTTGGAAAGCAAACACCCTCCACTGAGTACACTTCACGCTATTATAAACAATACTTTCCAGCAAGTGAGAGAACTGTATGTTATTAATAAATGGTGCATATATGTAAATGATAGAAACAGAGCTAAACTCATTACATTTATTTCTGCTTTTCAGAATTATTCACATCTGTATGATTCAGTAATTGTTTTTTCTATAAAGTTATTGGAGTAATTTTGCATGGTATATTCCCGATCAATTCTTCCTCTCAAGGGCACAGTTGAAAAGTGATATTTGAAAATGGCCCCTGATAGATTGCATGGTTAGTCAGCAGCAGAGACAAACAACCTAATCCAGCGCAAATTAGTTCGGCTGCCAGCAATAGTTTTATACAAAGATGTAAATTATGTTGTCAAAATCGGTCGCTTTCTAGCTTGCTGCTCAGCTAACAAGAAACCACTTTGGCTGATAAAGATGAACACTAAGCTTTTCTCGCTTACAAATTTGCAAATCTGCCATTTCAGCATTCTGTTAGCCACAAACAAACAGCCCAGTATAATTGCTTTCTTTTTTTCCTGCAATGGTATTTCTCTCATACTACTATTTCTTTAAACTTTAGAGATGCAGCACTGAAGAAAAATGCCAAGCACGGCAAGACACACACACACACACACACACACACACACACACACACACACACACACACACACACACACACACACACACACACACACACACACACACACACACACTTTTTAAAGGTTCCCAACAGAAGCACAACACACAATGCCCACTTAAATATCACAACTAGTCATGCCAACAAATTTACAGACTTACTGTATGTGGCATCCAATGAATGGCTAAACACAGGGTGACTGTCTTACTAAATGGAAAAATACAAACATCTAATTTAATGTACACCAGAGTCTCTTTGGAACAGCCATGACTTGACAATGGTCCATCAAGATAGGTTATTGTGCATGCTCTTATTTTGGGTGGCAACTTCAGAGGCTGGTATTCCTCTTTAAATGCAAGCTAGATAGATCTAACATTGGTATGAAAAAAATAACACATTGTAACTGTAATTATATTCAGTGCAAGTCAAATAAATAAATTATAAATTACAATTACCCTTTAAAGTTGCTAGTCACACTATTTGCTTTAAAATTAATTGCCAGTGCTCGAGTGTTTTATTACAGTCCTGAAGTTGTATATTTGAAAGAACAGTACAGATGATTCCTGTTTATTTGTTAAATTAAAGCTTTGTTGGTAAAAATTACAGCTTAATTAATATTATGGGTACTGTATAACAAAATAGTTTACCTTGTGCATAATTTATTTCCACATGCATATCTCAGCACAGACCCATTACAGCTTAAAGGCAGCTAAAATAAAATATTCCTCCTTTGCTGGCATTTTTCTAAATAGCAGTTCACTAAATCAATATTATTCACTTGGTATTTTTAAAAGCAGTGTATCTTAATAATTACACAGCATTAGAGTAGGCAATAATTTTACTTGCTAAGCATATTAAATTTAGCAAGCCATCAGTCAAATAGTTTGTTCTTCTTCAGAATTTGTAAGCAGTGAGTGAGAGAGTTTGGAATCATGTTACTTTGGTATAAATGTCACATATAGTTTAAGAGTGCGTATGTGACTCCCTAAGCAAGCACAATGCCATATATCTTTATTAGTTTCATTGGTCAGTGCAGTGACCAGTTGTTTATTCTCATTACTCAAGACAAGGTGAACCATTTGGCACAGACTGCAATCACAGCTAAAAACATATGACTTTGCAGAAAATAAAAATCGTAGACACAGCTACATACAGTGTTGTATTCACTATCAGAATAAGATTTTTTTTTTTTTAAGCGTGGTCTCCAGCTTCCAGTTTTCCAGGCATGCCAAGCCATAAATTCTTACAGCTTGGGCTCCCCCCCCCCCATTGATTTCAGCTAGGTCTACACTGCCGAGAATATAGTCGGAAAAAGTTGTGACTTGCAATTTGTTCCGCTTCTCTTCTGAAAGAGGCTCCCCCAAAGTTTGGCCCATCTACACAGGGACAAATTTTGGAAAAAAAAAGTCCTCTTTTGGGACATCCCTTATTCCTCTCACCGAGAGGAACATAAGGATGAAGAACACGTCCGCTTTTTTGTAAACTGTTCCGAAAAAGCGGATGCATTCCTTGGATGTGACAGAGCTTTTCCGGGATAGATCTGGTATCCCTGAAAAGCTCTGCAGTCTAGACATAGTCTTAGTATCAAGCATTTTTTTGTTGATCTTCATCCTGGACTTTGGGGGAGGGGGAGGAGCGAGATTAATTATGCAAATTGAGTAGCAAGCCAAGAGTTATAAAGACACCACAAAGACCTCATCACCTACTCTGATACCCAATCAAGTGTCAGGTCCCCACATACACCCACATACTGGTAAGGTTTCTCCACACTATTCTCAGAGAACACATTTCGTTCAGTAAATGGCCGTAGTCTGAGAAACACATTCCTTTGGTCAGTGCATGGGGTCATCATCAAATTACTGGTATTTTAAAAAACAAAATGATTGCAATTTGTAAATCTACAATAGGTTTTGTATCCCCAAGCATGAACTTTTCCCCCACCACAGACTCTCAACCAGGCATAAGGCAACATGCCATAAAAGGAACAATTGCAAAATTCCTTTCCCCTCCAACCTCCTTTTGCCACTCAACTTCCCCCTCCCCCTTATTTGGAGCAAGTCTCTTGGGAGCAGAAAGACTATATTTCCCTTTTTTGTGCCTGAATGCTCACAAGAAGCAAGGACTAGAAGAAGATGGAGCACTGGAAACATATGACCACAGCTTCCTCTCTCCAAAATCCTAGTAAATCTGTCTCTAAAATAGATATTTAGGAGTGGAAATCTGCAATGCCAGCTGGCTAGTGTTTGCTGCGAGTCCAATGAGCAGAACAACATTTGGTAGTAATTATACATGCCTTTTCTTTTAAATGTTAAAAAGTGGGAAGCGTCTGCAAGTAGTGGAGCCCAGACACTCCGGTGTCTGGAGAAATCTGAACAAATGCAACATTAAGGCGTGTCTACACTTCAAGACAGAGGTGCAATTTCCAGCTTGAGGAGATGTACCTGTGCTGGCTCTCTTTGAGCGACTGTGCTAAATATAGAAATGTTGCTGCCATGGCACAAAGGGAGGAGGGGTTGGCTAGCCGCCCAAGTATATCGGTCAGAGATATTAGGCACATAACCAGTCCTTCAGATGCTTACACTACACAGTGATGCTTCTCTTTCTAGAGCACCCGGTCATACAGAATGCAGTGGAATTACACCTCCACCCCGAATTGTAGGCATCCCCACAAATGGGTGGGAAGAAGGACTTGTGGCACAAGAGGGGTGTTTTGATAAGAAATCAGGGAAGAAAGAGCCAGTGAGGGAGGGAGACCAGGAAACAGAAGATGACCAAGTATAAGGCTAAAAAGGAAGGAAGAAGGCAGAAAAAGGACATGAGAAGGATGAAGTGAGAGGTAAGCAAGTGAAACTGGACAGGTGTAGTTCAAGGACTACAACAAGATAACTATATGACTGATAGAAAGATTGCATGTCAGGACTAGCTCCCAGAATCTAGTATCCAATGGTAGCTACCATTTATGGGATTGTGTTGTTCCCTTTTAAAGAAAGATTAGAAACCTAGATTTCTGACCCTGCATCTGCCGAGCAACTGGCACAAAGAAAAAGAACAGAACGTATGTTTGGGCAAGCAAAGAACAAACAACTGCATGCTCATTCTACACCAGCATCCAGAGACCAGCCACAGATTTTCCTTTCCAGACAGCATTGTCACAGACACCCATTCAAGCCACTTACGAGGTGCTGTCTTGGGCAATGAAACACAAGGGACATTTCTAGTATTAGGCCTTAGCATTCAGCCTAGGTTTAACTCCTTAAGCCCTCAAAGCAGCAGTTGTCTTGGTCGGAGACCTGAGATGGGAAGGAACATTTGAACATACATAACACAGGGCAGGAGGGATAGCTCAGTGGTTTGAGCATTGGCCTGCTCAACCCAGGGTTGTGAGATCAATCCTTGTGACAGCCATTTAGGGATTTGGGGCAAAAATTCATCAGGGATGGTACTTGGTCCTGCTGTGAAGGCAGGGGACTGGACTCTATGACCTTTAGAGGTCCCTTTCAGTTCTAGGAGATAGGCAATCTCCATTAATTTAATTTAACACATTATGCTTCATCAGGATCAGCAGGCTGGCTCACTGTGAAATAGGTATGCGGGCATGAGAAGTTACATCAAAAGTTAGAAAATCAGTCCCCTCAGAAGAGAACGTCTCTACACACCAGTGGTACTGCAGCTCTTTAGAGACTAACAAGAATGTATGAGATCATGAAACGCTTTGAGTGCTCTCTCCAATGAAGGCAGATCCGAGGTCATTATGCCTAGTTCTCAACCTGTATGTTTATAACAATATCCAACTCCACAATGCCATAAAATAACCCAGTTAATTTCTCTGGGCTACTTTCCATAGACGTGTCCTAATGAATTTTTAAGCACTCTGTGAAAGAAAGCTAAAGGGTGAGGACTGAGCTGTGTAACTATCTCCACCTCCAACAGCAAAAGACTTGAAGGATCAGAACACACTCAAGGGCCATGTGATTCCAGTGGAGAACCACAAAGGTCAGTTGCTGGTCCTATGCAGTTTAACATTTTTAATGAATGCCCTAAAGAAAACATACAACTGCCACTGGTAAAGTTTGCAGAGGACAAAAACTAGGTGAGTGATAAACAACAAAGACAGGTCACTGATTTAGAGCAATCTGAATTGCTTGGTAAAATGGGAGCAAGCAAATAGTGTGCATATTCACATGGCTAAATGAAAACATACAGCTGGGAACCAAGAATGAAGGTCATACTTACAGGAGAGAGGGTCCTATCCCGGGAAGCACTGATTTGGGGATCACAGTGGATAATCAAGTGATCATAGCGTGACAACATGGCCAAAAGAACTAACCGAGATCCCGGAGTAGGGTATATGATCTGGGGAATCTTTACACCTTTAACCTCTGTGTACTTGGCACTGGTGTGACCGCTCCTAGAATTCTGAGTTCAGTTCTGGTGCGCACAATTCAAAAAAGCATGTTGATGCATTCGCGAGGGTTCAGAGAAGTGCCGTAAGAATGATTCACGGATTAAAAATGCTTCTCCGTGATAGACTCTATGATCTCAATCTATTGAGCATAATAAAGAAAAGGTTAAGGGATGATGGTTACAGTCTTTAAGTGGGCAACATATTTAATAATGGGCTCTTTAATGTAGCGGGAAAAGGTATAATGTGAGCCAACTGCTGGAAGATGATTCTAGACAAACTCAAACTGGAAAGAAGGCATAATTTAAAGGTGAAAGTAACTGACCATTGAAACTATTTACCAAGGATCATGATGGATTGTCCACCATTGACCATTTTAAATCAAGATGGGAAGTTTTTCCTGAACCAGCTGCACGTTGAATTATTTTGCAAAAGTTCTATGGCCTCTGCTACGCAGGAGGTCAGATGAGTTGAGCATGATGGTCCTTTCAGGCCTTTGGAATCCATGAGGCCGTTTCTAAAATTAATCTCCAGTGAATTCTTCGGACAAGTCTCATCTTCATGCTGAAGATCTCATTGTAAGCACAAACCAACATAAGGTCTGTGAGACAATGGCACAGGGGTGTTGCTAACAAGGTGTACCAAGTCCTTCATCTCTAGGGTATGTCACCAGTTTAAATTCAGGACTACATGAGTCCTTACCACATGAACAGTGTTTGGCAAGCTGGTATATAAGAAATGAATTGTCTTACTGTAGGTCTCATGTTCTTTCAAGAGAAAAAGCTAGCAATCTTATTCTAGTTCTTAAAGGGCAACACTTCCATCTCTCTCTCTCACTCTCCTACAAAGAGGACTAGGAATTCACAGGCATGATGACTGACATATCCCTACGTTGCCTTGGAGTGAGAGCTGAATTTTACATAGCCGGGCCTTTGGAAGCTTGTATTCTCAAAGTCCATATTACATTTGTTCTTCAGAGGGAAAAAGTGCCCAGTGTGGTCAATCCAGAACCTTTTTCACAAGCACCACTACATTTAGTATTAGTTAAGTTTACAATCTGAAATTAATGCAACACAATTACTGCTTCATTAACTAATAAGAGAATGATAAATAGTAAGTCAATTTGCTTGGGTTGGTATTGGAATTCTTTTTCCAAACAAATAAAAATGCAATTACCAGGAATGTAATTAAATCTGATAATTTTCACAAATGCAAACATACTTCATGATATTTTTTCCTATAACAAAACGTTACCATAAATTGGACCTCTCACAACAGATATCCTTTTCTTGATAAAAAATGGCTAGAAAGATTCTGAATTTCTACAGTCTAAACCTTTCTTAATATAGGCTGCAAAGCCACAAATGTTTATATCTATTAAGAAAGTAGTTTGCCAATTGTACATGTTCCTCTCCCCCCAAGACAGAAAGTTTTTCATTTTGCAGCTTTGCTTGTTTCTTTAAGGAAGATTGTGGCTTCTCAAGAGACAATGAAGAGTATGTTTCAGCAGCTGCTGCATCAAATTCCCACAATAGTGATTTTCTTCCCCAACCATCACAAGTTTTAAAAGTGCCTGTTGGAGGGGAAAAAAAGTATCCTAGGCTAGGTCCTTCCATCTTGCTGATGTCCCACGATTACAAGTTGTCTACGTCCAGTCATCTACGGCATTATTCAAAAATTTAACATGAAAATGTAGCGTGAACAGCAAAGCTGCTACTCAGTGAGTATGTATTACAATCATCTGACCTGTGTTTGTGTCACCAGATAAGTGCTTACACATAGGTACAAACAACTGAGCTCCTTTTCCCTTAGAGGAAAAATAATTCTGGCAGGCAGGGGGAAAAGAGTACTAGAGAGGGTTTTCTCTTGTGTGCCTCCTCCCCTTGCCCTGGACCGTGCTATGGAAAAACAATGGCTTTTCTGAGGCACTGTGCAGACAAGGCAGCTCTGGAAAAAAAAATAATAGCCATGATTAATGACAACGAGCTAGAGGAGAGTTGGGACACAGCCGCCACATATATCATCCTTTCCCATCAGTCTCTGCTCCTCCTTGCCCCTCTTCCTACTCCCAGCAAGGCATTATAAAAACGTCTTATCTGCTTTTTGACTTTTTTCTGAAATAGCAGCCCCTGCCAGGAGAGAGAGAGAGAGAGAGAGACAAAGAGGCGATAGGGTGAACAAGAAAATGGCATGTAAAATAACTATAAGATATTCCAGGGGAAAATGTGCAGGCTGAAATCATTCAAGATTTCAGCAACTTGACTCTTCACATGCTGAAGCCACATTTTCAAGGTCTTATCTGCCATATGGTTCCCTGTTTGGATGATTTATTAGGTGTAGAAAGCACACTGATAAATTTTACTGCATTTCCCTGAATAGGCAACCTATGGTGTCAATAACAAAGCTCAGGCCGCTTTAATGAAAACTGTAAGCACCAAAGGGTAACCATTTATTTATGAGTCGCTATAGTATTACTAGGACAAAATTTATCTTCCCTTCTCACGCACTCTGCAGAAACCAAAGCTGGTCAAAGAAACGGAGATCACATCCATATGTCAGTGACTTACTAAGATCTCTCCTGCGTGGACTGGTGCTTATTTCTGAACCAAAAAAATGTCGCTTCATCCTATTGATTAATTTTTATTTCAACAATTTGGTTTTAAATTTCAATAATGTTGTTTATTAAATTTAAAAGTGGTGGGAGTTCATACTTCTGCAAAGGAGAAAAAAGTTTTCTAGGAAGAACGAAAATTGGGGTTGTGGTATGTAATTATAAAACCTTAATTTTCTTTGTTAGTTTTCAAACATTTAAAGAAAAGTCCCCCAAGACAATCATGTTAGTTTGAGCTTTCGCAGTAGATGAGAAGATTGTCCAAAATCACTTCTAAGAGTCTGGAAGGGGGAAAAAAAAGCCATAAACAAATGACAGCTTTTAAAAAAAGGTCTGATGCAAAGCCACTGTTTACTATTCCATCAAAGGTTTCAGAAAGATTCATGGGCTGACACTTTGGCCTTAATTCAACAACCATAAAAAACTCTTAAAATATCTTATATGCATGTTTCTGTCCACGGATTTTTTATGGCCTTCACGTTTTGTTTAAAAAGGAATGTGTATCAATTGAACTCCCATTTCATATGCTGAACTTTACTTATGTATTTTTCTCATAATTAAAAAAAACCCTAACTTTTCTTTTGTAAAGTTGCTATTATCATAAACTGAACTGAAGCCTTTTATTATTCCACCTGCAGATAAACTGTTTTGCTACCTTGGGCTGATCAAGAGCAGCAGGACGGATAGCATTTTTTTTCCTTCCTCTTCCCCTACTCCCAATCCTTCCCTCCTACAACAAACAAATAAGGAAATAAAATTTAAAAATAAACTCTTTAGAAGAAGAGAGGGCAAACATTCATGTGTACATAGTTGTTCAGTGTTGCATCTTCCAATACTGAGGATCTAGTTAAACAGAAAGATTTGCAGAAGTAAGCATTACTATCTGCGCTAATTTCAATTCTACCACCACCATCAATGCACGAACAGTAAGACCAAAGACTAAAATGCCAGATGTTCAAAAGGTCATTAGAGCTGCTGGCAATTTGTGAAAACCTTTGCTACTTCATCTTGTCTAAATGGGAACCGCTAGATGGCAAACTCTTGAAAAATCTGCCCTGAATGTCCACCTTTTAACTCAAATCCATAACACATTATTGGTACATGTGTGTCCATTTTATTATAACCATAAAACTGAGCACTGCAGCCCCACTGAATAGATCTAGTTAGAAGTGACATACGCACTGCCTGGCAAAACTCCAAATCATCTCAGAATTCTAGTTCTTGGGGTATACATTGCAAATGTATTTAAAGGGGGTAAAGAATTTTGGTTTTGTTTAAGGCAGGAAGTTTTATGTTTGTTTGTTTTTAAACCTTTCAGTAACTGAACCTCAGAATGGCTTTTCCTTGTAAGTGAAATGATTGTCATGATTTCATTCTGGCTCTTCACATGCGTATGTGTTTATCAACCCTACTTGGGAAAGTGAAGTGCTAAGATGACACGTTTCAAGTCAAAATGTTGAAAATAAAAAAGTCTGGACACTAGTAACCAATATTTTCTATATTCTAGAACACCCTCTCTTGCTAGCAAGAGACTGTAGCAGCTTCAAAAACAAAAAATCCAAATACTATACAGATTTTCTTATTTCACAACTGTGTAGGGAGACTAAATCCAATGTCTGTTAAGCACTTTGAAATCCCAGGTGGTGGTAAGTGCAAAGAATATATTAAAAATGAGGGTATTTGTGCATGCACACACATGCATGTGTCCTGCAAATTTAGTTCCTTAAACCTGACTACTTCCCCTTGCCTCCACCCAGCATGAGTCTCCTGAGAATCACAGAAACTGATTTACTGAGCAGATTTATTTGTGAATGACACAACCTTCTGTCATAGCCTTTTAATAAGTCAGTTTTATGGAGTAAGATATGAATGGACTGCAGCAATTTAAAATCAACAATCATTTTGATTTGTCTATCTACTGCCAATACTCCCAATTTTTCCCTTGATGAGGAAAATGCACGTCAACCTATTTTTAGGCATAAATAAAAGCATGGGTAGTAATACATGAGCCAGAAACAGCATGCATAGTACATGTGAAACATGCGACTCTTTTAAAAAAAAAAGTACAAATTTTGTTTGTTTTTAAACATAGACCAAACCACAGAGCCCTTCCATTTCTTGTTATTATCAAGCCAAGGAGATTACTTCATAGTTGAAATATCTGATTCCTAACCAACGTGAAGTTTTCAAGAAAACTTTAGCCTCCACAGCTTTTACACCTGCCTTTTCTTCCACCAAAAGCCTATATGGGTAGACTCTTCTAGGTAGCTTCCAAGGGCTTGGAGAGCAACACTTGCCTGTTTCCTGCAGTCAACTTTCTCCTCCCACGTGAGTTACCAAGTCACACAATGAAATGCTCACTTCACAGCCCACCTGGGTCCTTCACATTGCGCCATGAAAATTACACCAACTATGCAGCATCACCTGCAAAATGTGGAGTCCCTTTTACTGAGCTGATGACAAAGACCAGTACTGTGAGCACCTCCATTTGATAGGTACATCCACCTGCTGTCTCGTCCTACACTTGGGATGCAAGCCCTTCAGATGAGGGGCAGCATTTGTACAACACCCAGTGAACAAGGAGGCTGCAGACCGATTAGCACAATACAAATAATGATAATGTACCCTTCTCCTTTCCTAATACATCCAGCTGGGAGTGGTCAGCCGCTCTGAAAATAAACTGCTTAGGTGCTTATTATGATGCTGGCAAACCAGGAGCCAGGTCATGCCAAAGTCCAAGGTCAATTCACTTGTGTACTATAGATCAAAGCAACTGTTAAATGGAGAAGAGTATTTGGTGTTTAAAGCTTGTGGAAATTAAGGGGAAGTTAAACACATTCTTTTCACTCATCTGTATCCTGTTATAATGAAGCATCGAACGTTTACATTGTGCACACCCCTGTAATTAAATAGCCCATTAAACAAGAGAGAAGTGCTAATTTCAAAGCAAGCTACCGTTGTGCGTGATGACCGGAGGTCCAAGACTGGAAATGCATTCCTCACTCTCCGTCAAGGGAAAAAGGCCATGTAGGTAGTGCCCTTTGTCAGCTTGTTTTTTCCAAGTAGCAGCTCTAAATTGGCATCCAAGGAAAGCCCTAAATCTCTGAACTGTTTGGAGAATAACAGGTCAGAATGGCTGAACAAGAAGAAGATGGCAATCCCCAGACTTAATGCTGGGTAACCCCGAGAGACTTTTGGGGAACTAGTATATTACTAAATCGTTGCCACTATTTGACGTTATAGACTGAGACCCACCTGCACATATATAGCTCATCTTTAAGTAACTCACTCCCTGTTCTTGGCTAATAAACTTTTGGCTAGTGGATTGCTACTTTTTCGGAGGCCAGGCTTTGGACAAGTCCAGCTACTGTTTTTCTATCTGTATATTTTTGTAGGTACAGGTTGGACCTCTCTTGTCCAGCACATTCGGGAGCTGAGCAGTCCCAATTGAGGGGATTTGCTGGATTAGGGGCGGTCCCTCCCAACATGGCCCATGCTGAACTCCTTCCCCTTAGCTAGGGCTCCACCCCAGCACCACTGCTGCCTTTCCGGCCACGGCTCCCCAGTCTGGAGCTCCTTAGCTATACTAGTGGCTGGACCGGAGGTCCACAGGCACAGTCAACCCCACCACTTCCTGGCCATGGGGTGATGGGGGGGCAGAACTCTCAGCTGTGTTGCCCTCCCCTACATGGGGCTCCCACCTGAGTCACCGCCCCCCTCCCAACGCACTCCTGCCCAAAGCCCAGACTTCCCTATACCTGGGCTCTGTGGTCCAGGAACATCGCTGGTCCTGACAGACCCATGGATGTTGCCGGACCAGAGAGTCCCGGTTAAGGGAGGTACAAAGAGAACCAAAGATGACGGAGCAACTATATGCTAGCTTCCAACGCTATCAAACACCTTTAGGTTCTTCTGAATAACCTGAAAATTCTTGGTCCTGCACAGCGCAGTGTATCTGGAAAACTGCTGTTATATATTTGAACCTTTAAAAACAAAGGGTGATTCTAAAAGGAAAGCTCTTAACCTTATTTGTTTTGGGGCTTTCAGGGTACGTCTAGACTACAGGCTTTTGTTGACAGATACCGTCGACAAAGCTTCTGTCGACAAAGAGCATCTAGACTACATTCAGTTCTATCGACAAAGCAAGCTGCTTTGTCGACATAACAGTGTAGATGCAAAGGACAGTGTAGATGCAATAACACCTTCTGTCGACAGAACTCTGTCGACAAAATGCCTTATTCCTCGTAAAATGAGGTTTACAGCCATCGACAAAACTACTGAGTTCTGTCGACATTATGTAGTGTAGACGCAGGTATGGTTTTGTCGACAAAAGTCCACTTTTGTCGACAAAGCGCAGTAGTCTAGACACACCCTCACTGTCCACTTAACGCACACATATGCATGAAATAATTTAGCCGATTACTATCCTTGAAATGCTACAAGAGTTTAAAATTTATCATTATGAAAGGATTTCCAACTTTTTTAAAAAAGTCTAAGAGGAGTCAGGATAGAAAAGCGTATTTCACTCTTTTTATGAAGCTGTTCTTGAGAGCTAAGCAATTTGTTGTAAAAGAACATAAAATATTGAGAATGGAGAAAGATATTCATTCCATAAATCGCTGTCCCTCTTAATACTTCATTTCTGCAACTATAGCACTTGATCTCTTCATAAACGACCCTCATGGCAGCATGTGAACTGCTTTGTCCAGCAGGCTATTTCAAACATATTGAGGGTGTTTATGATGGTAGTTAGATTTCAGCCTAAGGTAGCCATGCTAGACACAAAAGAGAACTTTGTATCATAGGGCTTAATAGCAAAAGTTCAGATATCCGGAATGGTATGATCTCCAGACAAATGTCAAGTTGCGTGTAACTTCTTCAAAAAGTGATTTTTTTAAAAAAATGGAAAATTAGAGTGGGCTAAGAATGTAATGCAAATTTCATTTGCAAATTGTAGCAGAAACTAAACTGGGTTTGAATAATTTTAGTATGAAATACATTTAAATCAATAATACTCACTCAAAACGTACGATATGGTAACATAGGCATATGTTGAACTAACAGGATGATACCTTCAACTTGGAGTGAGTAAATTTAAATTCTAAACTGTTTATACCACTTATGCTTTCATTCCAGTCTGTAGTGGTTACCAATCGAATAGGAACCAAGCACATTACTATGCTGAAAAAAAGTTATATTTTGAAGGAACAGGAAGAAAATTTTAAATTAAGATACAGCAAGTGGAAAGGTCAAAAACATTAAATCAAACCCTGTGCCTTGGTTTTGTATGACTATTTCTTCTCCTTACTCCCTTACCTCTTTTCCACATTCCTGTGCTTTGAAACCAAAAAGTTGATGCTCTTTCTCTGTAATAAGGTTTCTCACAAATTGTTCCATCTTCTCTTCTAAATCTTGGTTCTTGCTCTTGTTCTATGTTGCCACAACCCTGCAACCTCTGATCCTGGGTTTCACATTCCACTCTGCTTGCCTGTGCAAAATGCTGAACCTAAAATATCATTTTTCATGCTTGCAGTCCTTCCCCATCACTCTTCTCCTCATTTCCCTGCATCAGCTTTTGGTCTCCTTCTACATCAGCCTCAAATGACTCTTACTGAGTTCTCATGTCCAACAATTTAATCTCTTTCTGTAGTTCGCCTGTAGTCCACTCCTATTCCAAGGTGTAGACCCCCCACATTCCCTTCTCCAAGTGCCTCCATACACATTTCTACCAGCGATTCCATGGTTTTGCTCATACTGCTTGTAATGCCTAGGTTTCCCTGGCTTTACTCACAATGCAACTTCTTTCCTCCTTTGACTGCCCCCTAAAAGTATCACATAGCTACATATTTAGCACCAGCCACTCCTTTCCCCAGACCCAATTTTACCCCTTGTTTAACTAACAATTTTCTTGGCACTCCATTTCCACAAAAATGTCTATAATAGAAGTCACTCCTATGTAGTAGCAGAATTTCAAATAGAAATTTGGGTGTGCTAAACTTAGAGTGGATGGGCAACCTAGGAAGTTCCTGCCATCATAGTACACGGTTCAAAAACAAACAAAACACAAAACAGTGAGTGTGCGCACCCGTTAAATTTGCTTTAACATGGCATTTACACAGCATTAAATTTAGGTGGTCCTGAAAGGCCCAGTTACATCCCATTCCTATAGCAAGCTAAACCTGCAAACAAAATAAGTATCTAAGAGACACTTTGATTCTTATATTGTTGTAACCTCTCCTCTCTTTGTGCTTGGTCATCCGATATTATTGGATTGACCAAATTTTATAAACGCTCATTTGGGTAGGGACCAATCAAAATGTTTTCCTGTAGAGCGATAGACATCTTAGGCCTGTCTCTACATAGACAATACGGTTAATTGAGAGGATGCTGAGACTGTTCTGATTTCACACAGGTATAGGACCATCATTCAGTGAGGAGAGGCCTGCTAAAGGGAAGACAAAAAAGGGAGTGATTGTTTGTTTTCAAACATCTCTCAGCCTTCCCAATCAACAAAACCCCATTTGTTCCCCAGCAGTCTCGGCTCCATTTTCTTTGCACACTCACACGTATATTTTAGAGTTTTCCTCTTGCAACTGAAAGGAATATAAAGTTGAGTTAATGTCTTTCTTTTTGAAAAAGAGGGTAGGATATCAAAATATGAGGTTGACTTACATTAGCTCTGACGGGGTGCTACACCTTTTAGGTTTTGTAATGACTATGATAAGGTCACTAATGGTTTTTTTTTTGGGGGGGGGGGGGGGCCTTTACCTCTTCAAAAAGCTAGACTGAAGCATTTCTGCTCTTTTCTGAGCTGAGTTTTGTTGGTGCACTTTACTAGTGATACATTTCATGCAAAGATCTGATGGGATCTTAGACTCCAGCTGGGAAAAGGAGGTTGTACATATTCCAATAACCCCATGGAGTAAGCAAAGCAGATTCTTGTGCTTGGGTTGGTTAATGGATGTCAAAAAGCTTAGTGATTTGCCTACTGTAAAGTTACTGAAAAATAACTACAATGATTATGCAAACTGGTGCCCAATTAGATTGCAGAGAATGGCATAAATAAGGAGAGAAAGCTGTACTGTACATCCCTATCTCTGACCACTGGCTAATACAGTTCAGCAGTATTCCGATTTACAACTAAGGGAAGTGAATCATTCCACTAAGACAACACAACTACCATCTTGAAGTTGTGCTATTCTCTACACCATATAAGTTCACAAAATCAACTAGTGTATGTGCACACAGCAGCCCTGTTAGTGGAATGTACAATTTATATATAGAATCAAGTTGCTTTTAAGTATCTAACATAAGAAATATATGGTCCTATTAAATTATTCTACTCTCACTTTTTAGAAGGGTAGATCACAGTGTACAAGAGTAATGTTGTGTTGATAGTGGTCACCCGAGTCTTTCATTGTTATTGCCTTTGTTGATTTCCATCCACCTCTCAATGAACTTAAATGGAGTATTTTTCTGTCTTTCATTTGGTTTCTGTGGATTCACAAAAAAGTCTTTGACATCAATTTGAAAGGGGGGTAGATGTGCCACCCCTCCCCCCCAATAGTGGTTGCCACCAATAGCTACTCTCACTCAGATTAGTGTGCTAGCTGACTCAAGATCCCAAAATGCAGTGCTATGGAAGCCACTAGTTAGAGCTGAGTGAATTGTTAGGACCAACAGCAAGCCAACCGCTCAGTATGGCTACATTTGTCTGTTTAGCAGCTGCTCAGTTTAGTAGCTCTGCCTAAGAGCTCAACAGGCTGTCAAAGAATGCCCCATGCAAAGAAGATAGGCAGGTAGGTCTCAAGCCAAACAAGCGAGCTTGCTCACGCTGAACAGAGGTGAGATGAAAACCAAGCAGCTGCACACAAAATTCCACAGAGGCTGTAACTCCATCATTTACATTGGGGGCTTGAGTGACTAACACTAGCAGGAGTCAAGACTGCAGGGAGCCAGGAAGCCATAGCTGGAGCAGCAGAAATTTTCACAGGCAAGCAAGCAGTAGAGAATCTATGGAGAGGGGCATAGCCAGGAAGCCCAAAGATAGAGGTGCAGAACAGCAAAAGGAGAAGAACTTGTCAAAATGAGGCCTGGCCTGGGCCCTTAGGCCTAAGTGCTCCTGGATCTTATGGTGGCCAAGAAGCTGCTTCTGAGCCAATTGAAGTTGTAGACCAGGGCTGCCAGCTGAGGCAGAATCCTGAGATTTATCAGGTAGGTGGGTAGGCGGCAATGCTCATGGGATCCCAACCAAATCAGGCATCCAGTCCTAGGCTTGGAAGAGCAGTGAGGACTGGGCATCCCTGAGAGCTGGGAACATCCACATTAAACTGTACAGAGGCTCCTTTTCTCAGAGCTCTTAATATCTACATCTGAGGTCCAACTTGATCCTTTGTCCTCCATTTCAGAAGATGGGTGTGAAATTACCAAGGAAAATGCGTTCTTCCTGATACTCTCTCTCCCAACCAAACAGCTCTTCCTTCCACCTCCAAGCCCCTCACAGTATGAAACTTGTTTTCTGATTTCTCCCATCATTTTGGGGGGGTTGAGGGAGGCTCCTCTTTCTTCGTTGATGTTCCTGCAAAGCAGACACACAAGCACAGAATGAGAGCGAGAGCGAGAGAGAGAGAACGAACAGATGAAAATAGATCTGAGAGCTGGGGCTGCAAAAAGAACTGTAAGGGATGAAGTCCTACAAAAGGTGGATCCCAGCCCACCAGTGAGTGGTGGGAAGAGTTTAAGTGAGAACTGAGGGTTCCTCCTACTTAAAATGCTGCTCCAGAGCTCTGCACAACAGCTCCTAGCAAGGACTGTGTCTTCTGAGGACACGCCCCGAAAGAGGCTAAAAGTATTTGTACTGACAGGACCAGACAATAGCATTTAGGTTCCTAACTCCCTTTTGAAAATAAAACAGGTTCCTGCATAGCTTTGGTTTCGCAACCCTGAGCACAACAATGCCTAAATACCCTTCCAAAAATCCTGGACAAGAGCAGAGAGCTTGAAGAAAATTCATTGCTTTCATTACGTTGTCATCAAGCTCTCGACAATCTTTTCATGGAGAAAAAGTGAAAAACCGATTTCCAGGTTGTGATGTCTCATGCCTCTTCCCCAGATGAAGCATAGCTAATTAAAGGAATAAACCTCTGAAGAAATATAAAATACACTCTGGAGTGCAAGCTGATCATCAGATCGGTGAGATTAAACTGAGTCACAGGAAGAAACGACCACCCAAGAGATTCTGGACAGAGACCCTCCAGAGCAAATACTCCACCGCATGAAATCCTATTAGATTCCTCAGGTGATCAAGTGCTTGGGGGATTTACACCCCTATGCAAACTCCAGCAAAGTGCGCTAAACTGCAGGGATATACGCTGATCCAGCCTGAAAGATAATGGAGCACGATGTAGCCTCATTCAAAGAAAAGAATGATGTGGGAGATTCCTCAGTAGCAGTTATTGTGAGAGCAAGCCAGCGGTTCCGGGTGCTTCCGGAGTAACAGAGTGCTTCTGGCCCAGCACCCAGGCACTCTTCACCCACAACGGACTTACTAACTGGGGATCAGCCCAGCTCACAAGGCACAGTGATGACTCAGAACAGTGTCTTGCCCAGTGTCAGCTGAGGAAAAGCAATTCAGCAGCTGGTCGAGGCAAAAGGGGCACACAGAGAACATGGAGCCCGAAAGCAAATTCTTTGATGCAAGAGTGGTTTCTAATGAGCCTCCAAGGAGAAGAATTTAAGAGTGGACCTTGGGTAGTAAATTACCTGACAACAAAAAGGCACAAGAAGCATTTCATTTTCAGCTATTGTGTAGAGATTCCCTCCTCCCCATTATTATAATGCAAATCCTTTAAACTAGATTTATTTAGTTGTACCAAAGCTATATCTAAACTAGCAAACCCCATGCTAACTATTTGTTATTTCAAGGAAGCATATTCAGTCAAAAGCTAACTTTTTCTATTTCCTTCTGTACTCGTACAATGGCTATTCCTATTTGTACTAACCTACGTGGCAGCTTGTGCGTGCGTGCATCTAAACAGTTTTCAGAATTATGCTACAAACAATATTTTAGGACATTGATACAGTCATTCGTTCTAATATCACATCCATGCATTATTATTAACGCAGTATGACATTTCACAGTAGACTCCATCAGCGTATATTATAAACAAGGAACAGCATCATAATACAGAATTCACATGATTCAAAGAAGCTTCTAATGACCAAAAATACATTGGGTGTTTGCTTTTTTTAACCTTTTTGCCACTATATCCTTTATACAAAATCTTTTGCACAACCATTTCTCAGTTGCTTCAGATCAAAGTACTTCCTGTCTTATTAAAGAAACTTTAACAATGGTAACTTTATATGGAGAGCAAGTTTTTTCCCCCCCATAAGGATTTCATTTTATCCTTTTTACAAAGTGACTTGTATGGGCTGTTCAACTTTATTTCTTTTAGTTGCAAGTATACTGTATCTAATTTGAGAAGAGTTCCAGTTACCTTATAATTCCTGTTAGGAAATGTATGACCTTACCATCCCTCAACATAAAATTCAGTAATCTACAGTCCAATGTTTGGAGTCAGATTTTGAGCTACATATAATTAAGCTTTCCCATGATATCTGTAAACATTGTATATGTTTCACATTTCAAATAAGAGACGAGTGAATATGAAATTTTAAAACTAACAACGAAGAGTTTCAGTACTTTTTCCCCCCATATATGACCAGTTGTAGAAGAACTGAGGCACACTGACATGTATGATATTCCATCATAAATTATTTTAAACATATGCTTAGTTAGTCCTTTGTTCTAAAAGCTTCTCTGTAGAAGGTGAACCATAATTCTCTTTGGTAATTTCCCTGCCATCCCGAGGACAAGTGGTCAAATTTATTTAAGGACCAGCAAAGCTACAAATAAATTGAACATGTTCAAAAATTGCACATTCGAGTTTCTTTCTAATAGCTAGCGCTGCTCCAAAACTAAGGGGAAAAGGGGAGCCATTCAATGTAAAAATATGGATTTGCATTTTCAAAGAGGTTTGAAAATGCATTACTTATAAATTAGCAAAACAAGCAGAGTCTGGCGTGACAGCTTCACTTGACAAACCTTTGAATGTTTGACAAGAAAAGGTCATGTTTTGTAAAATCCTCAAAAGGTCATTCAATAACAAATCACATGAATGAAATCACAAAGGTTCAGTGGGGTTAACAGAAACACCACAGGCATTAAAGTGTGTTTTCAAGGTAAACAAGGTAAAAAGAAAAACAGTCTCTGCCTCAGTATTGGAAAAGGGAAAACAAGCAATGTCTCATTTGCCAAACACTGTAATTTTAGGACATTTTCTCTGTACTGGGTGGTTTAACACTAAGTATTATTTCTCATGCTCAATGCATTTAGGGAAGGATTAACAGATAACAAGAGATGAAACATTTAAACTCTTCAAAGGTCTAGGCTGACCTTATTCTCCCCCACCCCCACCCCAACTTGTGAGTAGACACTTGGAAAAAAAATAAAACAATGCTCGTGTCAGCTAAGCCTCAATCTCAAAACTTCACTGCTTGAAACTCTGCCAGCCTTTCAGCTAAACACTTTGACCTGCTGGTGACCTCTTATTTCCAGGTCTATTTTCTTCTTTACCAAGAGCACACAACATTTTTCACAGGCAGGAATAACAAAGCGTTGTTTATATAGGGTAATTTAACCACAGGATCAGCGCTGAGAGCAGTGAGATGTATTTGATCCACAGACCGGGGGAGAGGAAAAAAAAAAAAAAAAAAAAAAGGACGTTCACTAGTGGCTGAAGACTAGACTATTGAATAGTTTCCCTGGGGCAACCCAGCAAACTGGGGCATATCTTCACGTCTAGGCACAGAAGAGAAGCATTCAGGAATGACGCTGGGTCTCGCTCTCCCCAAGAAGTTGGGCCATTGGCTTATCACAAGCCTCAGGTTCTCAAGGCCCATGGTGCTGCAGAAAGGAAGTGTTTGCCTACATTAATTTAATGTTATTCAATGGAATTCATGATGCAGGGGAGGGAGCTCGCTTTTAGGGTGGGGAATTCGTTAACATTTTGCCGAGCAGACAGATCTCCTAGAATGGAAGGCAATACAAGTGCAAATGGTAATTTACCCTTCAACCCTCTTGGATGGAGGTATGCAGGGAAGCTTTCGTGTGCACCATGAAAGGCACTCTGTACATGAGGCTCTACTAGAAGGAAGCCTCCAGGGAGTCAAAATTCCCGTCTCCAAGCTTGAAACGGAAGTGGATTTTCAAGGATCCTATTGCTGCTGCTCTGGGGACAGCATAGGTCAGTGCTCTTCAAACAAGGGGGCGCAAGCCAGGACTGGATGGTGGAATGTCAGTCACTGGGTCTCATTACTGCGGGGGGGGGGATGTCAGGTGAGCAGTGGGGAGGCTAAGGCAGCTCCCTGCCTGTCCTGGCACCGCAGACTGCACTGCTCACCAGAAGCAGTTGGTAGCAGGCCTGACTCCTAGGTGAGGGCAAAGGAGCAGAAGAGCGCACAAGGCTCCGTGCACTGCTCATGCCCTGAGCACTAGCTCCGCACCCCCATCAGCAGGGAACCTGCTGCAGGCTGCTTCTGGGGCACAGCATGGTCTGTGGTGCCAGGAGAGGCAGGAAGCTGCCTTAGCACCCCCACTGCACCGCTGACCGGGACCCACTCGAGGTAAGCGCCTTCTGCCCCAGCTCTCACACACCCCACACCAAGCTGAAGCTCTCATTCTCAGTTCCACCCCAGAGCCCAAATTTGTGTCAAATTAGGTTGGGTTCGTAGGCACCAACAATTTTCTTCAACTGGGTCCGGATAGAAAATACAAGTTAGAAAACCACTAACCTAGAGCGCGTCCAAATGTGTAAACAGTTGAACAAGAACAGGAGCACAGAAAAGAAACACCTGGCTCTTAACCCGGATGAAGTGTGGAAATCATTTAAGGGATCCAAATCCCTCCATTTTATAATTTGGATCACCAAAAAGGGTGCTGCGTTCAAACGATGTGGTGACAAACCGTATTTAGCCAAGTCATCTACCCTTGCACTTGTGAGCACAGTAGGCTGCACACCAGGCAGTTGCTAATAGGTAGTGCTCCCAGAGTAATCAATATTTGTTCTTAAAGAAGCTAAGGTGTTATTAATATTAATTTAACTTTGTGCTAGATAGAACCCACCAAAATTTGATCAACACTACATTCCAGTGCTCATTCCATATTCAGGCAATTTTCATTTTAATTCTGCACTAGTATACTGGTACCATGGTAAGAAGGTCACAGAAGTAGCCCTCTGCATTCTTCATATCATGGGACCTCAATACAGCATAAAGCAAAAGTCTTGTTCCTATTTCTACTACTTTCTCACTCCAACCATTTTATGCTATGTTCAGCAACACAAGGGATGACATTCTAGTTCTGTTCTTCCCGCACAATGCCAAGAACAAAGAGCCAGCGGTAAACGTGCTATATTGTATTTAAGGTTCGGGCTAACTTCCCCCCTGCCCAATTATTCTGGGGTTTGTATTTTATTTTCAACTATATCTCCTCTAAAAATACCTCTTGTCCATTAGTGCTATTGTTTCTTTAAAAAGCTATCCCAGTTCGCACGAGGACTGATCAAACTGACTATCGGAAACAAGACGCCTCATTTTGTCTTTCTTGCCAACTATTTTAGCTTATTTGCCATGAGCACAGGGTATAATTAATATCACACAGGAGCCAGCATTGTCATTTTTCAAATCATTTCCCTGGAAATGTTCTACACCTCTTAATGGCCCTGCTAATGCTGTAGCTGTCATGTTTTGGACAGCTGCGCTTTTACAAGACAAACTCAGCTGTGCCATGCGCCTCTCTGTAGACTTTTTAGCTCAACGGCTCAGAGGCCATGAATGCCAGCTGGTAACAGCTATATGGAAATCTTTGATTAATTTTTTTACCTCTCGGTGCTGACTGTTGCTCAAGTGTCACCTTCCCACTTTCCATCCCCAGCCAGCATTTTTTTCCCTCCTCTCTCAACATTATCGGACGGACGAAGGATCCACTGAGTGGGCCAAAAAAATCATATGACTAATTAAAGGCAGGACAGTCTGTCCAGATGTGAAGAGAACAGAGTCTGGCTAGCCGCCAAATTAGTCATGTTAAATGCCACCATGTTCAAGAGACAAAGCCCTTAACTAAAGGTAGGAGGATACATTTTTCTTAGTATTTAAACACACACAGATAGTACATCCCTAGATAAGAAAGTTATACCAATAGCTGATGTGAAGCATCCTATGAAAGAATCTGTCTGCATAGTTTATAGCTTAAGCAACTGGGGAATACTGGTTTGTACTAAAAGGTTCTCTAATAGCAGTATCACAGACGCAGCATTTACAAAAAAAAAGTCAGTACCAAATTTGTTTGGCTTTACTTGCTAAAATGTTTCATGTTGACAATGTCAACAGATTAGTACTGGTCTGCAGTTTTCCCAGAGGGTGATTTTCAATGCAACAATTGATTCTTCCTAGGGAAAAAGAAAGTATTAAACGCTTCTTACTGAGCCCAAAACTGGGAGGTATGATTCATGAACCAACCAAATGTTTTACAATCCTGATACATGCGAGGTAAGCCAAACATTCATATTTTAGGCTCAACATAGTGCTGCTTTCCTGATCTCTTCATACTGCATTCATTAGTGATCTGCAACCCTGAGAAAGGATGTTACAAAAAACTTCCTCTCGTGCTGCGCCTGAAAAATGCTGCAGAAAGTGGCGTTCATCTGTGCAGCAGCAGCAGGTCTCCCCGTTGAAACCAGCCAGGCCAGAAAAGTGACATGAGCAGGATGCTGCTAAACATGCACAATACAAAAATACACACTGTATTCTCTTCTGCATGATTTGCTGCCATTTAAGAGACAATAAACAGCAACTTTAGATTGCTAACAACATGTCATTTAGGGTTTTCTGTTGCTCAACATCAAGAAAAATCAATGCCAACTCTACAGGGGCAGAAAACCCAGAGAAGTGAGCTCCATTTCAGGTCTGTTTGAACTCATTTCCTTTCTCCATGGTCGCCTCCTTGCACACCCCCTCAGGCATCCCCTCACTACAGGGATGACAGCTTGACACATTGACAGCTTGCACTGAATGACAACTGATTTGTACAAATTTCAAGCCTTATAAATCTACCTGTCACAACAACAACATAAAAGAGCCTGGACCCAGCAGGTAACTCAGAAAAAGCTTCCCCTGACAGCACTTTCTGAAAAGCAATGGCTTGCCTCCTGCCAAAATTCCAACTATCATCCTTGTATAACTTTGAATAAAAATTCAGGGCCCATTTTCTTGCCAACAGGCTACCAATCGTCTTATTTAAAGATTAAAAAGAGTGAACAGGAGAGGAGAGGAGAAAAAAAGCCAACCACACAATTTCATTTTATACTGATATGAAAGTACTACCACCTGCTATGGCAGGATTACCACACCATTTTTCTCGACAGTGCTCAGACAGAGTAAATGAGCAAGGCTTTTTACGGTATTTAAACAATATCCCAGATTGCAATGGTGCTATGCATCCAGGACACGAACTGTTAGTCAATGCTACTCTCCCTGCTAAAAAAAGTTCAAAGGTTTTAGTTTGTAGGTGTGGGGTTTTTTTATTCCTCCTGTTTTTGTTAAAAGTGAAATTGTAACAGTTAAAAAAAAAAAAGAGAGAGAGCTTTTACGATATAAGCTACCTTTTGCTGTCCAGCTCTTATGAAAGATAACATGCATAGGAGTTAAAATGCAAACATCACATTGCTTTCAGAAATATACAGCAGGATAACGGCACTTGATAATTCTGACAGTCATGAGCATAGCAATTCAGAAATGATCTTTTTAAAAGAATTAACTGAACATTGGGGGCAGAGTTTGTAATCTGTAAAGGGGATGCAAAAAAAGAGTATCAAGAAAAGGATGAGTCTGTAATAAAGAAGCAAAAAAGTTAAAAAAAAATTTTTTTAAAAACCTGGTTTTGGAACAGCCATGGACTTGCTGGAAACATGAGGATAAACGCTAAATAACAGCTTGTACATCTCAGGTGGGCAGAAGGACGCTTGTTGCACGGAGACCAACAAAAACAATTGAGAGATTTTTCGAGCTTTGAGAACACTTAAGTTTTTGAAAGGGCAAGTGAAAGTGTTTTAGCAGTTTGCAGTCCAAAGGCACAAAACTCAAAAACTATGGTTTCCACTCTGCCAAGCCTGCTAGACATATTATAATAGTGATTAATTCAAGCAATGAGCTGAGATCAAATCTTGGCTGGATCACTCATTCAACCTCTGGGACCTCAGAGAAGTTGCTGCTCTTCTTTTTACCTCAAGTCAGGTCTCTGCTACAAGTGTACACCACCACCGCTGCGGCAAGGCAGCTGTGCTGCTGTATTGTGTTGGCTGACAGCATCTTCACCAGATAAGAAAGAGCTCTCCATTTGGCTTAATACCTCCGTGAGAGGTGAGTGAATTAGTACAAGCTTAAAGCACTTCCAAAAAACAAGTGCTGTGGGTTTTTCTACGTGGATGGTAGTGCAGGGGGAAGTAAAAGATAAAACTTGGATCAGAGCCTGGGTAATCTGCTGTTGACATAACCTAAAGCTCCAGTCCTCCAAGTTGCTCTGCACAGACATTGGCTTCTACCTGCACAGAACACCCTACAGTTCAGGGCCTAAAAAGAGTCCTGCAAATAACCACAGACTTTTTTTTTTTTTTTGCGCTGATCACCAATCAAGAGCAGATACAAATTCTGCATCTGCACAAGACTCTACATAAAAAACCCCCAACTGTACACAATCGAGCCATTTTAACAGAAGTTGCTTAGCTACAAACACAGAAGGATATGAACTACATAATTTATAATAATGGAAATTTACACCTCTTCAAGTTCCTTTACAAATTAAAGAGTGGTTTCTTTAATACTCTTGTGAAAAGATAATGTTCTCCAAGCCAAATTATTTTAAACTACAGGGAGGGAGAGGGAAAGCTTGGCAGGAAGGGAATGCAATTTTTTTTTTTTTTTTAATTCTTGCAAACATTCAGTGGACTTCCCTTTTTTTCCATCTTCAGGATCAGCTTAAAAAAACAGGACATTTGAAACAACACCATACACACTATTTAAGTGTCGCTTTGGGAAATTCTAAGCGTCACAGAGAACGTGAATTAAAATGAAATTAGTATTGTGCTAGAAATATTTCTAGCTAGCAGTTTGTCAGGACAAAGACAACAATATTTCATTTTAAACACTTCCAGCCAGGTTGTGTCCCTTGGACCTATCTCTGTGTGCTACTCTGGTGGACTGGAAAGCTCTCTTAAAACACCATGAGAAGGAGGGGAAGAACGCTTACTTAGCCCAGGGACACCACAGTAAGCTGCGTGCCATTATGCCGCTGCAGGTGGTCACTGTAACAACCCAAGGTAGAAAATTTCCAATTTAGGGACATGGATGGAGCACGCTGTCATCTGGGAATTCACACGCAGTAGGTCAGCACTGCTTGTTAGAGTAGCCCCAGTGCTGCTCTAAATTACACTGGGGAGCCCTACCACTCCCAGCCATAGGAGGAGGAAAAGGGTAGCGTTAACAGCATGTTAGTATTCCCATGTCACCTGTACTCAACCCTACCCAATGTTAGAGAACTCACTCCGCCAGGAGCAATGTCCCTAATTTTAAGCACACCAGCACGTCCCCTCACTCCCTGACAAAGGGGAATAGCCAGCGACCACAGTAAGATCCCAACAGAGGACCATTATGCCACTGCGGGGCAGGTAGACTAAGAAGGGCACCGTTTTTTACTCTTCTACAGAGAGAGGCTGCATATTCAGACCGCTGACCCACTTTGTAATACTTCATTTGTATACAGCAGATAGAACTTACTGCTCCCAATGGAAGAGCATGGCCAGGTAGTGTAAAATAATAATATAGAAGGGGCACGTTCTAGGATCTTGCTCTTTGGGCTTGTAGAAGTCAGTAAATTTTTGCCACTTAGAACAGTCAATGTTATTTGTAACTGTCAGAGGAAGAGAAATCTGTAATTGTTAAGAGGGAAGAAGCCTGTGCAAATTCTTCCCCGTGCAAAGTGAACAGTCAATCACTTTTATAAGGACAGGAACAACTGAAACTATCCATTCGTATACTTTCCTTTAGTCAACAATATTACCTTTAGTAATCTGGGGAATGTGCATCCATAAATTACAGAAAGTGTTATTGCATTGCTGAATAAACAGCAACATTTCCATCAGCAGCAGTGGCAGCCCCACAAAGGTATAACAAACAGACTCAATCATTTTCTTGTCAAGCTTTGCAATGACTGCAGAGTTTACTGCTGGAGATAATGTTGCTTTCCTCAGCATTGTGTGCCAAACTGCAAACTGCTTATTAAAACAAAACCTCTTTTTCTGAGCAGCATGAGTTGGATAATCACTTATTGCACTCAAGACAAAACAAAACCAAAAAAAAAACAGGTTTGATGCCCAGAGGTGGTTAGCAATCAAGCATACGCGTTAACATTTGGTTTGTAAAAAACTGGTTAAAAAATAAATGATCTGAAACGGAATTATAAGAACCAATGCCCCCGGTTGATCATTCCACTATGGCTTCCAAAGAGAAATTAGTGAACTAAGTTCAAGAGGCAGCGAAATATAATCACTGCATCTAATTTAGAAGTGTACTTTTTAAAAGACGCATATTCGTTTTAAGATGAATAACTGCACGGGCATCTGTGCATTCCAAGTGCAGGTGGCAACTGGCTCTCCAGGGAGGCAAAAAAAGCAAAAACTTAAAAACTAGTCAACTGTGTCCAAGATATTTCTGTAGCACGCATCTATTATTACTATCCAAAGAAACAGCTTGGCATAACTAAGCCAGCCAATACCCCTTAAAGCCCCAGTTCAATTTTCCTGGCTTAAAATAGATTGACAACCATTTTACTTGGTTGAATAACAGGAAAGCTTGAAACCCAAATGAGCAAGCCCTGCCATGTCAAGAAAGCACTGCTCAAGGCAAGCCATTATTCTTGACTTTAGAAGGGCTTCTACAATGCTCTTGTGTCCTTCTCATTTTCTTTTCATAATGCATTTAAGAAATATTAATATCAAGGTGAGTAGACAGCTTTCTTCTTGGTATCTTGATAACGCCAATTTCCTTGTGGCACAGAGGTATCAGCGGTTCAGGAGGGAAGCCTAGATTTTCAAGATCCAGAAAATAGTGATCGGCAGACTTTATAATAAACTTTGAACAAGACACAGAGCAGTTCAAATAAGCAAAAAAAAAGGAATTTGAAAGAGCAAATGTTAATGCTGGCTCTTGACGCTCAACTTTAACAAGACTGTAAGAGTAAAACCCAATCCATTGTGACACTGAACATAAGTACAACTATTAACAAAGCTCAGGAACCCCGATGGAGAAACCTTTCCAGGTCTTCAGAGGTTGAGCTTCTGAACTTTTGACTCCAATCCCACCAACCTTTGAAATAAAATTTTTTGAAGACATCCAAGTCCCAGAGTTTAACTTACCTTTAATGGGTGGACAGCAAACAGCATAGCTTCTCTGCTGTTAACCAAAATATTAGGCAAACAAACCTACAACCATCGCTCGTACGCCTGCTAGAAGCCAGAGTACACTTAACTAATGCCCATCTCAGCTTTCCTTGTCTGCGCATCAATTTTCCGCTAATTATGCAATCAAAAACCAATAGCCAGTATAGATGCCTTGATACAAGCTCTAGGCAAGTCCTTTCAGTCATTTCAGAATGTGCTGGCACTGTAGTTTTATTTGGATTAAGGATGTATCCCATATTTTGGCATTTCAGACATCTACATCAAATACAATTGTGTTATAATCAATTAAATGCATTCATATACAGCTTGAACCTCTGAGTCTGGCACCCTCGGGACCTGACTGGTTCCAAACCAAATAATTTGCCAAACCACGAGAGGTCCATATTTTCTACCAGCATTACCAACACTTCTACTGCTTACTGGGCTCTTAGAAGACATTTAGGGGTAAATTAGAGCTAAACAACAGCACAGAATACAGAGCCAGGATTGGTGGCTATAAACAAACTTTATGGGACTCCGGGAAAGCTGGCCACACCCATGATAAGTGGACCTCCGGCTAACGAAATTCATGCCAGACCACGGACGTTGCCAGACTAGAGAAGTTCAACCTGTACTTATATAATGTGTTATGAACATGGGTGGAAATTTAACCCCAACTGCAGGAATCCTTCCAGGGCAAACTACACAGGGAAATGGTGAAGGGGGAGGGAGAGAAAAAAAATCAACCTACAACCTTTCTTTTCATCTTTACATTGCTGTTTGCTGGCCATTAATTTTTATTCTTTTGTCTCAATCTCATTTCCCCCTTATTCCCTTTCCTCCTCTGCAAACCCAAGCAGACCTTTGCTTCCCCCTTGTTCTTTCTCTCTGTCCCACTCAGAGTTCTCCATTCTGTTCTATGATCCCCTTGCTGTCCAGTCTGCTTTTCCCAACCCCAAACGTTTGCTTTTCCATCTGCTTCCCACTTCTATTTTGCCCCTCCTTTTCGTATTTTTTCTAACCCCTGACGTCTTGATCCCGCCACATGTATAGCACTTAAATCCTGCGGTTCCACCCGTTTCCATCCCTCCCACTCCTGCCTTTGTCCAGGTCCCTTGCTCTTCACCACCTTACATGTCCCTATTTCTACCCCAGATCGTGCCCCTCCCCTACTCCCTCACCTGGGCAACAAGTGGGATGAATCTGTGCACCAAGCAGGTAGGATGAAAAGCGTTGGAGGCAAAAAAGCCTGCCGAGTTCTAATTCCTAGAGAAGACTGCGTCAGGAGCCCCAGCACAAGCTTGCTGGGCCCCATGAAGAGAGGGGAAGTCTGTATATTTTTGTAATATGAGCTCAGATATGAATATTGCAGAATAGCCATTCCCCCCCCCCCCGAGAGAATAATGGTCCTGTACGTAGTCTAAACGGTTGCAACTCACTGTGTCAGCACCTCAGCACATTCCATTCCTAAACAAATGCAGTAGGACGTATGGGGGGAAGTAAGGAGGATGGCTGCGTTACTGCAAGTGATTAAATATGCAAATAATTAAAAAAAAAGCAGCATTGGGTACCTGCACTGCCGCCCCAATGCTCTCCTTTCCTATCATTATCTACTGAGATGTTCAAATGATTCCTCAGCTGCTTGTTAATAAAAGAGCCCAAAGGTGCTAATATCATTATCACCTTGTCAGCAGTTCCTGTCAGAATATTGTTGGCCATTAATCGCCTGCTGTTGCAGTCCATCAGAACCCTGTGACATACTCAAAGAATCACAACAAAATGTCTAGTATATTAGAAGTCTTATTTTCTAAAATAGCAACTAGCTGGTACATGCTATAAAATGCTGGGCTGGCTAACTCCAAGTTATGTAACTATTTTTTTTTTTAAGTTTCCCAGAAAAGACTGCATCATTTTAAAAGGTGTAGCCATGCAGGGATTCCAAAATGTTTCAAGTATTGTATCCCTAATTTATTATTTTATCCTATCAATGCTGCCAATAAAGTAATTGTCATCAGATGAAAAACACCTCAATTGCTAGCATTCCATTTACTGAACAAATGCTAACACGCTTATAACTCTCATTATTTCAATGGTAGATGGAATTTAAACAAATATTTCCAGCCCAAAATCAGAGCATATCTGGGACAAATGTTTCCTTCTCTCGTTGACTTCAAACTTCAACACTGGAATTTCTGACAACCTGAATACAGGCAGTCCCCGGGTTACGTTCAAGATAGGGACTGTAGGTTTGTTCTTAAGTTGAATCTGTATGTAAGTCGGAACTGGCGTCTAGATTCAGACACTGCTGAAACTGACCGCCAGTTCTGACTTACATACAGAATCAACTTAAGAACCCCAAGCTTCCCCAAGTCAGCTGCTGCTGAAACTGATCAGCGCTGATTCCAGGAAGCCCGGGGCAGAGCAACTCTGCCTCGGGCTTCCTGTAGTCAGCGCTGGTCAGTTTCAGCAGCGGCTAAATCAGGACGCCTGGGGTAGAGCAGCTGGGGTGCTGCTGGGTTGCTCCAGTAGCTCCGCTCCTCGGTGCTACTGGACCAACCCAGCAGCACCCCATCTGCTCTGCCCCAGGAGTCCTGATTCAGCCGCTGCTGAAACTGACCAGCAGCGGCTGAATCAGGACCTGGGGCAGAGCAGCTGCGGTTCTGCCGGGTTGGTCCAGTAGTGCCCAGAGCGGCGCTGCAGGACCAATCGGCAGCGCCCCAGCTGCTCTGCCCCAGAGTCCAAAACAAAAGCCTGGTCTGCTGGGGGGGGGAAGCACACTAGCTGTGCCCCCCCCCAGCAGACCAGGGACACGGGGAGCAGAGCCGCAGCAGCAGCGGGGTGCCGCGCCTCTGAGGCTTTGCTCTGGCAAAGCCTCAGAGGCGAGGGACCCCGCCGTGGCTGCGGCTTCAGTCTGGGTGCCTGTGGTCTGCTGGGGACCGTCCCCAGCAGACCACAGGCACCGGGAGTGAAGCCGCAGCCGCGGGGGGGGGTCCCGCGCCTCTGAGGCTTTGCCAGAGCAAAGCCTCAGAGGCGTGGGGAACCGCCGCTGCTGCCGCTTCAGTCTGGGTGCCTGTGGTCTGCTGGGGACGGTCCCCAGCAGACCACAGGCACCCAGACTGAAGCCGCAGCAGCGGCGGTTCCCCACGCCTCTGAGGCTTTGCTCTGGCAAAGCCTCAGAAGCGCGGGAACCCGCCCGGTGCCCCTGGTCTGCTGGAGACGGTCTCCAGCAGACCAGGGGCACCGGAGCAGCTTACGAACGGGGCTCTCTCGCCCCGACCTTCGGGGCGAGAAAGCCCCGTTCGTAAGTGCGGATCCGACATAAGTCGGATCCGCGTAAGTCGGGGACTGCCTGTAGTCTCACATTTAGCAAATGCAAACATTATAGCAAAACAATCTTATATGGGAACATGAAATCACATGAATATGATTTTCTCTCTGGTAGGAAATACTTCAGAATTAATGCAATAAAGAAAAAAAGGAGACGAATATATTAGATATATAAAAGAGGGAAAAATCAAAATAAAAAACTGTTAAGTGCACTTCTACTGCATGAAGACTACTTACAGAACAACAAGATACTAAGGCCATCAGAACTGGGTCTTAACGTCAGGTTCTTAAGTGAGTTAGAAAATGAATTAAGCTTACATTGATCTCTTCTGAAAATCCCATCCCTAATCTACTTTTAGGCATCTAAATTCACTGTCCTGATTATCAAGAGTTCTGGGTATTTGCTCCCATCAAAACAAGGCAGAGCTGTCTGATGAGTCAGGCAACTTATTAGCTCCGAATGTGGATTGAGGATGGGTTTTTTTCAGAAGCGCTCAGTGCTAGCCCAACAGCTCCCATGAAACTCAATGGAAGTTTTTATGATAATTTACTTCATTATTTAATTATGGACTATTACAAAAGCAGAATTAGGCCATCATTGAGAACTTCTCAAAGTGTCATTTTTGACAATTAAGATCATGATCTTCAGAAATGGGTGCATAAAGTTGGGCTTATAAACAGAACGACGTAAAAAAAGCAGCAGCTTCTTAGACCAACTGGCACAGGAAAATTATCTGTCCATGCAAATGTGGAGACAAACCGTGCTACAACCATGGCAGATTATAGCTGTGTTTGTAAACCGTTCAGCAACCACAGATCCATTTCACTCACTGTCATCTCGCTAGTACAAATCGAGAATGCTATGGAATATGCCGAAGCTCTTCAGCTTTGCCACAAGGCATACACTTCCCCCAGATTCTGAGGAGGACCACTTTGCTTTGGGAGGTGAGTTTAAGTCAGACATCTGAACAGGGAGCCAAGATTAGATCATCCAGGTCTTGTCTCCACTGTAGTTGGGTCAACTTAAAGAGATTAATGACATCGGATGGGGATGTCTATACAATATTCCTTGTAGCACAGGGGTGAGGAAACCATTTTTGGGTCCAGGGCCACTGACTCCCAGGAAAATCAGCCGGGGACCACACAAAAGTGAGAAGAAAAAGAATGTGTGTGTTCCAGCCCTGCGGGGGGAGAGGGGGGGTTTCAAGCACCAGCGTGGGTTCCCCATTGCTGGGGGAGGGCCTTGAGCCTCAGAGGCTGGATCCAGGCAAGCTGGGGGCTGCATCCAGCCCCTAGGCCTGAGGTTCCCCACCCCTGTAATAGTCTGTCCCCAGCTGGAGCTCTTGCACAGAGGGTTGCACTGTTGGCAGATATCCCACTGTGCACCTCACTATCCTGTATCCTGAAATGGATCGCAGTGCATCATGGGAGTGCTCGCCCGCCATCTCTGCCTGAAAGCATGGAGCCTGAACTGCTGACGAGCATTATGAGCACAATGCAGCTGGTCCTGCAGTATTCATAAACTGGGAAACTAAGCACAGATGTGCTTATTCTGCTCTGCTGTGTGCAAGAATAAAAAAAACCATTCAAGACTACAACTGGTATTCATGGAGCAACTGCATACGGTGAACCATAGGGACTGGACTTGAGAAAGACACTGAATGATGGTATCACACTGCGATGCATGCCTGTATTATTAGTACAGGTTGAACCTCTGAAGCCCAGCACACTCTGGTCCAGCAGTATCTGTGGTCTAGCATGATTTTAGTGAAATGGATGTCACCAAGTTTCCTAAGTCAAAGTTTTACAGCTACCCATGCTGGCTCTCAGTGTTCTGTGCTGTTCTTCAGCTCTAATTCACCCCCTAAATGTCTTTTATGAGCCCAGTAAGAAGTGGAAGTGTTGGTGATGCTGCTAGACAGTATTGACCATCCAGTGGTCTGGCAAATTCTCTGGTTCAACACCGGTCAGGATCCTAAGGGTACCAAACTAGCTAGGTTCATCCTCTAGTGTGGTGAGCAGTGGAAGCAGAACTTTGCACATTCAAAAGGCACCTTCCAGGAACTGTGTGTGGAATCCACCCTCGCCCTGTGGCCATTAGAATGCAAGCAGCTCTCATAGTAGAAAAGCGAGTGAATGAAGCTGGCAAATCTAGACCATTCCTGTTGTGAAAAAGTTTGGAGCTGAGAAGTTGCTATGATGCAAGTTTGCCGAGCCATTAATCACCCCCTGCTACAAAGAACTGTAACTCTGTGTAATGTGCACAAACTTAAACATGTGGCTCCTTTTGTTGCCTGGGGAGGTAGCAGAATCTCCATCACTGGTGATATTTAGGAGCAGGTTGGACAGACATCTCTCAGGAAATGATCTAGATGGTGCTTGGTCCTGCCATGAGGACAGGGACTGGACTTGATGATCTCTCGAGGTCCCTTCCAGTTCTAGTATTATAGGTTTCATACGAAATGCGCTGACAGTGCATTGCATATGCAAAATTACATGCAGTGTACTAGAAAAAAAAAATCCAGTAAACTTTCAACTAAGCCATTCTCACACAGGAAAAAAAAAAATACACAGACTTTGTAAAGTCTACAAGTCAATGTATTTGGGCTGTGTTGGACTAGGGAGAAAGTGAAGTAAACACCAGGTTCCAAAAACCTTCTAGAAAACAGACTTGTCAGAGCCACGACATACTCTTCTTCATCCCTTACTTTCTTTTCCTGATCAACTGCACTGGAATCAATATTAGCTTCATTGGAGACAGCACTGATTACTACAGGTTCAACCTGTATTAATTATATCAGTGAAATGCTACATGTAATCACTTGCGTTGAATGTGGATGGGGGAAAATACATATGTAATTTATTTGTAGGCATATTAACAACTTTTTATCATTTTTAAAATAGTTGTGTGTGTGTAAATATCCCAGTATACTTAAGTGAAATGAAAATGAAAAATGCTTTAAAGGTTTCTTTTTAATGTCTATATTACTTTGATTGTATGAAAATTTTACACCGATTTTTATTACAGTTGATTGCTGAACTGACAGGGAGAAAAAAATATTTCCAGGTTTCCCTCTGCTAACACATTAATAAAAAGCAATTTTTAAGTATCATTCTGAACAGAAACTGAAACATTAATTTTTGAAAGAACAGCTTTCACTTTATCCCCACTGATAATGAATAATAATAATGTCAGGCTTAGTTGTATTTAAAAAGTAAAGGGCCTCTTCTGATCTCTCGTTAATCTGATTTTTGCAGAACAAACTAGAATATGCACATGCATACACCAGCTCATTTTACAAGCTATGTTTTCAGACAGACAGACGGAATGTACATTAGGAATAGGCCAAGTTTTGCTTGGGGGGAAAAGGGAGGGTGTGCAAAATGTTTGCCTTTAGCTAATCTTTTCCTCCTGTATTTTACACTGACGGTCCAGAATTCTCAAATATAGACTACCCAAACAAAGATGCATAAATGGGAACAATGCTCTGAAGATATGTGCACAGCGCTTCTGAGAAGTCAGCCCCCGTTAATATGTCTCCAGTTTGATATCCAAAAATCAGTGGCGTCTTTTGAAGATACTGACCACTGTCTTTCCACCAAGAGGAAACTCAAAATTATTTCACCCATATTTTTACAGCTGATGCAAGGTCTGTGCTGTATTACGAATAAAGTAACTCCTAACATCTAAACTAACAATCTTCTATGATTGTGTGATTTATATATGACATATAGACTGCATTTTGTATACATTTTCATTACAACTTCTCTGTTCCCCTCTCCCTTGCCACACACAGTCTCTCCTAAGTTTAAGACGAAACCAATAATTTTCAAGGATAAGTTAAACTTTTCACCCCATGCTGCAGAAGTGGGAATAAAGATAGATACCACACAAGTTCATTCATGTATGAAATTCTGTTTATCTTTAAAATATCACCACCTACTTCTGTCTTTTAAAAAAAGATACACCAATTTTTGAGACCGCTAAAAGTTTCCTAACCCAAGTAAGATGCAACAGCAAAAAAAAGAAGAAACACTGGTTTAATCAAGCTATAATACATGAAAATAAGATCTCCAGTAATCAAATCTGATGCTTCCCCTAGTGTGAAAGCTAGACTTTTAAGGTTGAAATATACTTACGCTATGTCTAGACTATGCGGAAGATTCGAAAGAGGATATACAAATTCTGTGTGAATTTGCATATCTTCTCTGATCTCACTTTTGAAAGCGGAGCTTTCGAAAATGCAAGTAGTCAGGATGCAGCTTTTTCGGCAACCCCCCCTTTTTCGAAAAGCCACGTAAACCTCATTTTTTGAGGAAAGCGGAACTTTCGAAAGTGAGATCATAGGAAGATATGCAAATTACCATGGAATTTGCATATCCTCTTTCGAATCTTCCACGTAGTCTAGACAAGCCCTTAGTTACAAATAGAGGCTCAATAATTTACATGAGAGTCTCAATCTGTTTTGGCTTTGGGGACTGGAGTTTGGCATATCAACTATTTGTTGAATCCAAGACAACTGCCCAAGCAAAAAAGTGGAGAGATTTTCAAAGACCAAGTTATATTATGAAATGTTCTCTATTTCATGAGTCTTTTTAAAAAGTAGGAATACATACAGATAAGTGTGATGAGCCGGTATCCCAGGGATGACAACTGAGCTATTACTTAGCCTATTCTGCCAGCATGGGCCCCCATTAAACCCTGTCTCCTTGAGACAGACACAGAAGCCTCCTTCAGCAAGCTCACAGGCAGGACCACACCCAGCTGCAGAAGTACAGATACGGAGATTAACCCTGGGAAAACTTGTCTTAAGAGACTTTCCCCAGCACCCAGATGTTCATCCTCCCCCCCTTGGGGTACAAACCGAAACTTACTTGAAGTTTCTTCCTTTCTCAATGTGAAAAGATAGGCACTCCCTCTCCCGTTATAAAGCAGAATAAGTTTGACGATCAAAAGGTGTATTTTAAGTAGTTCAACAGGTAGCAATCAGAACAAAGATTACTAAGAAAATCTGAAGCACTCAGTCTAAGAGATTCATTTTTTAAAAACTGGTTACAATAAATTTCTCACCGTAGATATTGTTTAGGTAGAATCCTTCACAGGCCAGATACCTTTTAGCTTAGATCCAGCAATTCCTTCCACCCCACCCGCAGCTACAATCTTTTTGTTTCCAAGTGATTTCAAATATCCCTTTCGGAGGGGGATGCAGTTAAAGACCATCATTGTTCTCCTTCCCTGTCTTATACAGAATTTCCATAAGGTAGGAAACCTTTGTTTGCTTCTTGCCACCTACCCACTCCCATGAAACAGTTCATTGGTCCAAGGAGTTTGTAAATATCAAGTGACCTGACTCCACCATCAGTAAGTCAGTGGCAATGTGGAATATGCGCAGGAAGGCCAAACCAATTCACAGTCCGTTGTATTAGTGGATGGCCCATTAAGCCCAGTCTGGCTTTTCCATTGTAGTCCCTGAAATGTCAGCAACAGGAGTGACCCAAAGCAACAAATATGAAACAGATACAATAGTCAAAATTCCTAACTTCATCTACAAAATGATACATGCATGCACATGGGGTAATCGTATTCAGTAAATCACCACCTGTCCAATGACACTTTACACAAACCTTGTTGCATAAGCCATATCCCAGTAAAGTCATTTATAACATAAGCATATGGAATGCCACAATAATAGGTCAGAAAAGCTAGAGTGACTGAGGGGCATTGAATCAAACTTAAGTTCATCTTTGTGGACAAGAAAAATATACAGAATTCATATTGCCTACAAATATAGCCATGGTATATCCAACACGGGCCAGCCTTCAGCTAGTGACTCAGTTTGCACATGCCCTGATGCCCACTCAGAGCGACAAGGCTGTTTTTCAAAAGTTTGAGGTTTCTTCTTGTATTTTTTTTATGAACATTGAAAAAAGTTCCTATGAAGAATGTACAAGTTTACTCTGAAAACACAAGATAAGATATTGTGCAGAATATGAAATCTTTTATTGAGTACGTGAACGATTTTTCTATTTGTCCTTAAAAAGCACCCACCTGACAGCTGATTCCTAACTGGATAGGAAGCATGGGATGGACTGGGCTCATTTTTTCCTCTGTAAAAGCAACGTATCACTGAAGATAGGCATTTTCATGGATCAGATACATATTTTATTTCTGCCCCATAATCCTTTGAAGTTGCCTCCAAACCGAAGTTAGTCTGACGGCGCAGTTCTTCAGCCTACATCTGAGCTCTCAGCATCTCTCTTGCCCCCATTTGATTAGGATTTAGCCTATGCTGACAGATTATCTCTGGAAAGGCCCCTGGCTGTGCCAAAAAGAACAAGTTAAGCAAAGGATTAACCAATACGCTCTCCCTAATGCAGTCAAACTGTCACCAAGATCAAAGACTTCCCCAAGAGACAGAAAGGCATTGCAGCAAGTGTCCCTCAATAAATTAATGCAAAAATACATGAACAATCAAACTGTGCCCAAGTAAAAGAATACAGTATTCTGCCTTCCCTGCTCAGGAAACTGCCTTTGTGTTTTAAATGAAATCATTCGTTATTTTTAAAAGAATAATACTTGTGTCTTCTTGGCACTTCTAGTGAGGCAAAAGACACTAAGAAAATCCAATATTTTACCCAGGTTTGATAATATTCTTACAATAAGAAAGCATTAAACAAGTGATGGGCATTATATGAAGAGCCAAACTTGAATAATGTCAAAAGTAGCTGAAGCTTTCCTCTGCCAGCATGCAAGCAATAAGAAATCCAGAACTATATCCTAAGAGATGTGTTACACTTAATGCTTTACATATCCACCTTATGACGGAAATCATCATGACAGATATAAACAAATACCTAATAGGTTATAAGGTTAGGACACAAATTCTAAATGTTATAAGCAAATACTTAGTTGGTAGAAGGATCACGGTTTACTGAACCATGTGGGCACAGGCATCTAATAAACTGTGACATGTTAAACCAAAACAAGGTAGGTTAGCATCAGAGACAAGGTGATGGGCGCATAAATTGGACTAGAATTTAGCACCAAATTCTTAGCCACAGAACTGAAACAGGAGAGCGACTTGGCATAATCTGGAAGTAAATTTAGGATGGCACATTCCAACCTTTTCAATCAGCAATCCAGCAATGGTATCAACTCTGATGAAAAGGAAAAAACCCACAATGCTCTCACCCTGCTGGTGATAAGGAAGTAATTTTAATAGCATCTAGCAAGGAAAGGCTGAGGGGGTAGAAAACTAGATAAAAGTAAGTGAATATGATTGGTACATGCCTGACAAAAGATTACCTTTGTCTACATATTGCAGCTTCACAGCCCTGCTCTGCTGGATACCGTGCCTCTGATCTGTCTAGAATGAGGTTTTTTTTGGCATAGTTTCTTCTTGGAACACAGTGACTTGGAAGCAGCAAGACATGCTCTGTGCATTTTTCAGTGCAATCACTAACTTCAGCGGATGTCCCTCGTAAAGGCAAGGTTCTCTCAGGGGGCTCACACAACACTCAGTAAGTCAAACATGCTATCCATCGCACAATCCAAAAAATTAGCCCTGGAATTCAGATATTGTGACATGAAGGGGGAAGATAACTTGAAGTTGCTAATGTGTAACTCAAAGATTTATGAAAAAAAAGCTTTGTGACGGAGATATAGGAGTTTGTTTTAAAACAGCCAGATGAATGCAGATTTAACCAGAAGGAGAAATTACATTGGAGGAAATTACATAAAATGGCAGAAACATTGGGAGTTAAATCCTTCAGTTTAATAGGGCCATTATTAAACAGAACATTGGCAGGATTCACTGACCTTTTTTTTATGTCTCCAATACACTGAAAATAAAGCAAAATTTAACGAACAAGAGCAACATACCTCTTGGGTTAACACTTATGATCACCCACTGTTCTGCATATCTGGTTTGTATTGTCTGTTTAGACCTAAGCAACTATTTGCAAAGGTCACGTGTCTTGGAGAAGCAATGAGTACACTGACGGCACTTAATTTAACCTAAAAATACATGAACAATCAAACTGTACCAAAGTGAAAGAATACACTATTCTGCATTCATTCGTGATCTAATGAGGGAGTACGTGGAGCACTAATGAAATTCCAGAACAGAAGTTATGAAACAGAAATAATAATATAGGGTGGGCTAAAAGCAATGTGGCACTTGCAACACATAGTACATGTGTGAAGCTCATTTCTCAAGCACTGCTTTAAAAAAAAAAAAAAAGCGAGCTGAATCTCTAATCTTGCACCAAGATCCACACTCAATCCACTGATGTCATATGTTTGCACATAACTCATTGCAGATTTTTATACATTAGGTTTATCAACTGTTACAGTCAGGTCATCCTTTAAGCAGGTGACTTCTACATAGCAACTGGAAATTCAGAGGTCCCACTTGATCCTTCCCTTGTGGAAAGGAAGATTTTGATTCTATTACTGTGACATTACCAATCAGAGGATACAACATAAAACAAGTTCATCCAAAGATCTCAAAGTAGGTCATCAGAATGCACATAGGTCCTAGGCCATCTTCCTCTGCTACATCCACCAATTCCCTTGAACACCTAAATTCAGTCATCCAGAAATGGAGGCAAATAAAATTAGGAACACTTTGGACAACATGGGTCTTATCCTTGCTCTGCTCTCCATCCCCACTCTGCAAGGGGTGAGCAATGAAACAGACTAGTATCTCTAGGATGAAACAATGTGCTCAGAATCACTTTGGAGACCTAGAAATGAAATGCACACAATAAGTGCAAAGTATAATAAGTTGTGACAGAAGTTTAGAATGATCTAAAAAAAGACGGAACCAATTTCCACGGAAACACGATGTTCCAGATGTCTGGCTCTTCAGCCTAACAACGGTCGTACAACATTGAACCACCCCACCTCCCTCTACACAGTAGGCCAACAATGAGTTCCAGATTCCAATTTGCCAGATTGCATCTTGCTGCCAATTCTTTTCCTCCTGCAATACATTTCCTTTCCATTTCACAAATGGATTATGCCTCAGAATTAGACATGATCAGAAAATTGTCCCTCCTAGCAGAAAAATCGGCAGTTTTCAACAGAAAATTGAAGACAAATAGTTCAGCCAAGCCCCACGTTTTTTAAAAAGAAATCCAGCCACAGTGCCTCAAGCTCTCATTCTCTGTGGACCAGGCTACCTGATCGGACCAAATCTATGATTTTGCACTATAATATCTCCTGTTGGTGACCAGTGTCAGTGCACTGTTGCAGTCACATAGCTGTGGTGCATCGTGGGAGAGAAAAATACAACTAGGGTAACCCAGCCCATAAGCAAGAATGCAGTTCAGGTGCCTCTTATTCTCATCGACCATGAAGATCAGCTGTGTTTTCAAGAATCTAAAATGTTTTCATATGTTCAATTGAATAAACAAGTTGAAACTTTCCCACAGGCAAGCTTTTTTTTTGTAAAGCATCAGGTTTAATCAAAAACCCATTTTTTCCATGAAAAACAGTTATGGTGGAAGATATAGAACCATCCCTGATCACACCCCTAGTTTTAAAATAGTAGTTTAATTTATCACCATCTTCAAAGCCTCCCCACTTGGTTTTGTTTGATTACTGCCTACTGTTCAAACCGTATAGCCTCTGGCTCAGAAACTATCTTTATTGTTTATCTTGTTCAGGAACATATAATCCTAATTTAACCAATAGCAAGAGCTAGAACACCACCACCAGAACAGGATAACCCCACGTAACCACCATAGGTAAACTCCAGTGCCATCTTAAATTTTATCCTAAATAATAAAGACAGGCAGATTCACATCCTCAATTAGTTTTTCCACCCATTCCTTTCCTCTTCATTTTATTTACTGAATTCTCTCGTGACTCCCCATTAAAAGTCAATATACTGCTTGTTCACATGCCCTTCATTGCTAATAGTTAATCTGCAAAAATATTAAACCGAATTTTGCTGTGTGAAGAAGTCTGGCAAGTTCACAATATGGCAGCACAAAAACTAAATTAATGTAAGTTATTGTTAATGTTAAGGGCTCTTGACAGCCACCCTTTGGAGAAGCATTTGTGCTCAATGTTTAAGAAAACATACAGCATTTCATCACTGTTTATACTTTTAAAAATATACAGTTTGATTAAGGGAGAAAAATGTTAGAAGTCTTACTATGTGCCAAATTAAGAAGAGAACTTGATAAAATAGGCACTTCACCTTGTGAGTAACTTGAAAGAATAAATGTTTTTCGTTACAGTTTCAGCTCCCAGCAGGTCATACATAAACCATGCTAGCTGCAGTTCAAACAAAGGTCTGTCCAAAGGATGGTCCCAAGATGTGGAGGAATTATTATTCCAAAACCAGAGCCAATCTTTCTCCTCTCCCACCAACACCTTTCTCCCCACCATTTTAATAAACTGGGTTCAACTCAGCACTTCTAAGAAATGTAGTTTATTGAAGAGAATTTTAACCATAACTTAAATGTTCTATTTGTTGTTTTTTCAACTTTCGTATGGAAAATATATATGTACCATCAATGAAGCTGGCGAAAGTGCTGGTATTTTCTCTAATAACGCTAAAGTGAGTCCAATAGCTTGCGGGGAATCTAGTTATGCTGGGAAAAGTAGCAGTGATGTATGAAAAGCTTGAAAATAAGAGGTAAAGTTAAGTACTTTTAGAATAACTATTTATGCAGCATGGCATTTTTGGAAAAATGGATCTCTAACTTGCTCACAACTTGAAGTTTTCCACTAACATGCTTTTTAATCACTCTTTACCTCTGTACAGAAAAACACGAGCATGTTAGCAGTACCACAAAGTGTAATCACATGGAGCTACAAACAAAAGCTTTACACTCTCTCTCAAAAGGTTTCTTTTAACCCTTTTGGGGGGGGGGGGAACATATCAATGTATGCACCTCAGCCATGCACAAGAAACCACTCATGTAGAGCCTTCAAGTCAATGGAACTATGTACAAGAATCTGCCTGCAGGATTAGGGCCTTGGAGATGACCCACTCTAGAGTGCTAGGATGGATTTTGGAGTTACCCACAGGAATGCCATTGAATACCAAAGAATTAGCACGTCATTACTAAAACCTTCATCTCCCTCACAGAGCGCCCTTCATAATGACTTTGACAAGGATAAGGATGTTACATATTCACCTGCAGGGGTTTACCATCTGCATGGAAGCTCTTTTTTACCTTCTCCCGTCTCCCAGTCTATTTCCATTTCCGAGCAATTGATATTAACCCACCTACTCTTACAATGTGAGATGTATCTTAAAATCCTGTTAGAGTTTTCCGCATTCATTAACAGAAGTGCCAATCATAGTGGCAGATGTTTAGGTTTTGTAAAGCAAGTTTTGGGGTTACATTTCCAGTGACCTTTGCTTAACTAGGTCTTTTGATGATGGTGCCAGATATGAAATGTTGGTTTGGAAAGCCGTTGGGTGGAGTTGCATAGGTTTTAAGGACACCAGAGAACATCGACTGCCATAGAATAGCACACAGAGGTTCTTATATTAATTAGTAAGATACTGTCACAAAAAAGGAATTCAAATCCAGGACTACCAAATATCAGGGTTATTTAACTTAAGATCACATTTCACAGAAGAAATTATATTCAGGGAAGAAAGTACCAAATTGAAGTGCCAAAATACATCTCAATCCAAAAACTACAGGAGAGTTGAAAAAAACTAAACTAGATTAGATCTTACTTCAGAATAAGTGGAGCAAATAAACAATACTTCTGCTGTGCCCAGGGAAAGAGTCAAATCATTCCAAAAATTAAAACATATCATAGGTTAGCAAATAAAATAAAATCAGAGAATGATAATTGGAAAATGAGATGGGAGCAACATGGAACTCTCTCTATTAGAAAGAGGGGGAAGAAAAGAATGAAATCTATTTTTTGAAACCCTACAGAAATAATGAATACACAACATTGCAAAGTTCTAAACTCATCTTTCTTCTTTATATCCCCATAAATCGAGTCCCCTGGCACGTGGAGTAGGGGAAGTGTTATATAAGAGAACAGTTATGTTAACAGTTCCCTGTAAAAAAAGCAAAAAACAAAGCAGCTAATTTTTTTCAAGTGGGAGGGATGTGTAGCCTCATGTGAGTAAGGGAACATGCCTAAGTTATTACTACAGGAAAGTAATCTGTCAAAGCCTGGTTGTTTTGGCACAGTGAGTACCACTGGTGAGATCAGAGAATCAGATTCTGCTTGCAATTATTGCTCAAGGACCTTGGATTCAGGCAACTTGCTATCTATTATACCCCTGGCCTCAGACACTTCGGCTTGTCAGGTTCCCAGTGTCCTCTGTTTTGTAAGAGTTCTCCAGCTCTTGGATGTTTTTTGTGTATATATTACTCTTAAGTGTCATTAACTATTCAATTAAAATTTCACAGCAACTTTCAAACTTAAGCACATTAGCAGAGTCAGTTACTGGTGTGGCTAAAATAAAGTCCAAAGACAGATAAACATGAATTGAATCTCAAAATTCTGACTTCAGAAGTCAGTCTTTCATATGAATACCCTTATACATAACACTCCCTACTATCCTAATGGAACGGTATGCTTGATACCCTTTCTCTGCTAGTGGCACTATTCCCATGGTCAGTTTCATTTTTTGTATGAAACAGAAATTCTACTGTACTTTAAATCATGTAACTTCTTGCACTGGCTCTTTTAGTAAATTACATTTAGAGTACTACAGCAGTTCACATGCATAAAAAGACTCCACCTAACTAAAACACACTTAAATTTTATATTACCTCTTTGTTTCATTAGTTTCCCTTCCTGGGAGAAATTTTCTTGACCGATTAGCTCCATCTTGAAAGTGTAAATGGCAATTAATCAATCTAAAAAGGTATATTACATAGGAGCTTTATTATAGATGATCGTGGAAAACACACACACACACACACACACACACACACACAATTTTCACACAGTTAATAAATAGTCTTAAGGGTTAGGGTTGGTTGTTTTTTTTTGTTTGTTTTTTTAAGTGATGTCACTATACCTTGTTAAAAAAATTGAACTTAAGGATTTTGAATGAACTTCGAAGTTTCAGTCTTAAGCCTTTTCTAAGGCAGCTTTTCCTCTATACCCTCAATGGGTTTAGTCATGCAAGGAGAAGATTCTTTAGTAACTTTAAAGACTTTGTTTAAAGCCCAAGAAAATGTAGACTGTCAGCATCTTTTGTGTGTATTTTGCAGCTTAAGCCCATTCCCCTGTACATTGCGACCCTCTACCCCAATTCTCTAGTTTCTTTTGGACATCCAATTCAGGATTATTGTTTGATTCCCTTCTAGGTAAAAGGAGATTAAAAGCCCAGCTGCAACATCTGACAGACAAAAGGGAAAATATAGTTTAGCCCCTATGTTTATCACTGTTTTCCCCCTTCCACATACCAATTAATAACATTAACCAACTTCCCTGCAGTGTGAGGGAATACAGGGGGCATCTCCCCTTCACAGTGTCAAACACAAGAGTTGTCAGTTCAAGGCAAAAATGATTTGCATGTAAATTCGGATCAAAAGCAAGCCTGCACCCTGAAGTTGTCAAATTTTGCTACCAATTTGACACTTAAATAGGCTATAGCCAAAAAAAAAAAAAAAGAAGAAGAAGAAAAACCACCACCTTCTATTTAAACTGAAGAGTAAAAAAAAAAAAAACATGGCAACTCAATTACCCCTTGCAGATCAGATCTGGCAGTTCAGGTCAAACTTTTCACCCTGCCATTTCTCAATACCTGATGCCTTAAACAAACAATATGTATTCCTCATACAATCCTGCCAAAAAAAATACATTTCCCATGGCTCTCTATTGTGCCATTTTTCTCCAAATGCTACTCACAAAATATTCCAAACAACATTTTTTAAAATCATCTCTTCTGCCATCTCCACATAGCTAATCCATGGCAAATTTCCTACATGGAAACACATTAAATCTTCCAGTTCATTTTTATTTCCCCCCTCCCCCTTGGTACTATTAAAAACATACTTCCCTACATCATAAAACATCCCCTGCCATTAGCTTGAGAGATACTAATTCTCATCTTCATGCACCACTAACATTGAAAGTTTATTGTGCCAAGTAAGAGTTTCAAATGATATCTTATAAGGCATTTGTAAAAAAGTTATTCAGGGCTATATTCACTCACAATGGTGTCGGTCTCCAAATGAACTAGAATAGCTTAGCCCTGATTTTCATATTACCTATGCAGTTGCACACTTAGTGGGTCCAATTACCATAACTGCATGCAAGTGAGTCTTTTGTCTTTGCAACTGCACATGTAAGTTAGGCACACAGCTGTATGCAGAGATGGAATTAAAAGTAATTGCACATAGTGCCATAAAAATAAAGTTTGAAGCATATCCCTGACAGTCAGTAACCATATCCACTTAAAGCAAGCTATTTTTGTGTGTGTCACATGGTTTATTAGGTGTGCATCCACAAATGCATCTTTCAGAGCTAACTAGTGAGTATCGTAACCACAGGAATGTGAATACAACTGACACAAGAGGATGTGTAACAGTAAGGTTTATGGGCATGACTGAAGAAAGAGGCATTTCCCATTAAACTCATATAGGTATGAGTACAATCAGGTAGACACTGAAAGAAACTTGAGGTAGAAGGCAGTCGGTCAAACAGCAAAAGCAGAGTCAATACTGAGTATCCTCCTTCTCTCGCCCCGGATAACCTGGTACATCAGATAACTCTTTGATACCCCTTACTGACCTTCAGAAAACTTAGAACTTGTATGACTTTTTTAAAAAGAATTATTTGGTTATGAAGCAGGCAAATATTGCCTGCATTTTTAGAGAGAGAAAATTTTAGAATAGGTAAATTAAGGACAACACCTTCTAGAATTTGCATCTTGAGTTTAATATGAAAATCGTGCCAGTCTTGTAAATTAATCATGCCCTCAGTGTCTCAGACAGGCTGAAGACTGAACGTTAGTGACCACTTTCAGAGGCTAACCTTGAGTTTTCATTCCAACATCATGCCCCCCCCCTTATGATTTTGGGAAAGCCTCTTAAATTGTCTTGCCCTCAGTGAGGATGATATATGCCTGCTACAAACACATGAAAGTCCATCATTGGCAGAAGTTACACTGCAACTGTTTTTAGTCCCCAACCTTGTTAAAACCACAGTCCTTCGTGAATCTGGCAAAGCATCGCTCATTCCCACAAACCCTGCAAGTGTGAAAAAAATATAAACAACTTTGAATAGTGTACTTTAAGCCTGTTTTATAAGAGATGAATACCAAAAATATAACCATCCAAGTGCAGAAGCATTCAGTACCCTTTCCATTATATCGCACAAGTAGACTAACTGCTTGACAGAAGCTGGCATCTGTCATTAAACTAGCTTCCAACCTACAAAAATCAATCTAAGACATGGAATGGATTTTTTTATATTTTTAGATTTATAGGGGAAATCTCCATTTAATCATAGAATCATAGAACTGGAAGAGACCTCAGAAGGTCATCAAGTCCAGCCCCCTGCTCTAGGCAGGACCAATTCCAACTAAATCAACCTAAAAAGACCTAAAAAAGACTTATTACTCCTCTTGTCAACCTAGCCACACATTCCAAGGGGTTTTGGGAAGGACAGGATTATAACTGAACACTATCATAATTTTCCTCCCTTCTTGAACACTATTAGGTTTTCTCCCCACTACTTCCTAGGCCAAGCCCTCTGTGATGTGAAAGTTTTCTATTCATGTAACAGGAACACTGTATGCTAGCCAGAAAGAGAAGAGCAGAGGTCCTCAACCTGGGGCACATGTCCTCCTGCGGTTTTGCCGATGTCTAACAAGAAGTACATCAGCTCATCTAGTGATTTGCCTAGTTTTACAACAGGGTTCATAAAAGCACTAGTGAAGACAGGGAAGCTGAAATTTCATAGCCAACAACATTATTTGTTAATACTGCTCTGGAATAGACACTGAAATGTAACTATAATATACATTTTCCAGTTGATGTTATAATTATATGGTAAAACTGGGAAAAGAAGCAATATTTTAGTAATAATGTGCTGCAACACTTCTGTATTTTTAGGTCTGAGTTTGGAAGTTTTTGAGAGAGGTGAAACTTGCGGGGGGAAGGGGATACACAAGACAAATCAGACTCTGGAAAGGTGTAGTCAGGAAAGGTTGAGCACCACTGCTGGAGAGAACAGGTTTGGCACAAAAGTATAGGGATGGAGCGGCAGGGGAAGTGATGACCCACACAAACCTTGCAAAGCTTGTTTGTTGGGATGAGCGGGTGGACCAACATCTGAAGGTTGTTGAACTCATTCATAACTTTTGGGGGGGGGGGGAAATCAGGTTTAAGGTCTTCAATTGGTAGAGGGGTAGCAGATTGCAAGTCAGTGTGTGCATGGGGGGGTATCCCCAAAAGTAATCTGCTCACAGCATTTCATGCCTTCTGAAGAGGCACGTTGACTCTACATTGCATCCACCTTCAGGCCCCCTCCCCCTCCACACACATACACCCCCACACAATAATGACCTGCAGCTATTCAAAGTGAAGGTGAGCAATGCATAGGTCCCTGGAGAGGAAGCAGCTTTATTTCCCTGTCTAGCTGCAGATGGAAGATGACATTTCTTGTAGTTGTCACTATCCAGTCATCTGGAGAGTTATTCACTTATCTTTTAGCTTGCAGGGTGCTCAGATTCCAGAGCCAAATCTCCCGAGGGTTGAGAGAGCGCGAGAATTAATTTAGTTTATTTGTCAATGGTTCTAATTGACTTTTAGAGAGTGAAGGTCTTTGCCCCAAGCACACATAGGCTGGGCAAGGGTAATGCAAGCCACCCTCGAGCCAATCTAACAAAACACCTCAACTTGGCTCTATGGAGCTTGGATTTTGAAACAGGGCTACTGTTCTTATTTGGAAGATTTGGACAGATGCATTGGTATCCGAGCATAAGCTTTCTCTAAACAGCTTTTAGGGTCGCTTTGATTATTTGGCCTACTAGCCTAGAGGGTCTCCTGGAGTATTCGGAGGCCCAGAAGTGCTGGCAAGAAACCAACTGCTTCCCACCTCCAGTCACATGGCCCGTTTCAGCATTCTGAAACACCAATACCCTTAAAGGTCCCCCTTTAATAATCCCGGGAGTAACTGGAGAGTTTTCATTGAGAATTTCAGACATTTTGCCATACATATTTAAAATCTGTGGCATTTTATACTAAAATCAGTCTGACAACTTTATGAACTGCCAAGAAAAAAAAAAAACCATTCTGATATCGTTTTACTGAGTTGAAAGAAAAAAAAAATATGAAAAGCTATGCCAATGTATAAGCACAGATACTTGGCTGCATGCAATCGTCTGTTACCAATCAATCAATGCGCTAAAAGCTTTGCCTTCACTGCTTCTATTCAATGAAAAGAGTTGAAGTGATCATAACCATGCAAATGTATCCAGGCTTATTGCTGGGATTTTTTAAGACCCTTACAAATGACTGAAGATCTGACTGACCAGAATAATTTGTTCCCTTGAGGCTCAAGAAGTCTAAATCAGGTTTCCTTAGTATCACCCTTTATCAATGCAAAACTTACCCCCTCCTTTCTGCTCACAGCTGAACCAGATTTACAATGGTCAAAGCACAGGAGGACAGATAAATTAATCTTCCCTTCATGAGTTTACATCCCAAGCATCTGGGCTGCTGATCTGGCCCTAACAAGCACAGGGTCTCTACAAGCGGTCGTTTAAAGTTGATGTTTTCATGACTGGAGATGAATTATTCTGTCATGAGAATCTTTTTATTCAGCACTTGGAGGGTGGGGTATTGGCTTGAAGATGGGATGATTTCATGGGTTAAGGTACCCTTGATGCATCTGCTCAAATCTCGTACACTCAGCCCCAAATAGTTTATATTTAGGGCCTTTCCCAAATACAACAAGCTTAAAATTTCAAATATAATAAAGTAATTTTGTTTTTCTTAAGTATAACACCAAACAAAAGAAAAAACAAAGCATTTTGTAAACCACCACCAAACTAGGATTCCTAAATAAATTTGGGGGAGGGAAGTGGTCTCACACTAAAATCAGCCCAAAACAAATTTTGAAATTTCTCATTAACCAAAAATTTGAGGTTTCAGCCCCCTCTAGTTTAGACAGATATATTAATTATTATACATGCACACACTGGTGTAGGTAAGAAGTGCAACTGCTCATGGGAGTGCTAATTAAAAGCATGGCATGGCATTTCTTGACCTGAAAACCGACTGATTTCCCTTTGCACTAAGAGATCTTGTACAAGTCAATCTGTCCTTCTAAAATGGATGTTTTCAGTGGCGGCCCATCAATACAGGCGAATTAGGCGGTCACCTAGGGCGCTAAGATAAACAGCCGTTGAAGGCTTTGGAGGCGGGGGCGCCGATCGCACATTTCGCCTAGGGCGCTAGTTGCAGGCAGCTCGTGTAGGGCCGCTCCTGGATGTTTTCCTTCAATGTATATCTATCTGACCAAGCAGTTTGTAGTTTTGTAGGACTAAAAGTAATTGGATAGAACAATCAATCAAAGGAGGAATTTTCCATCAGAAGATTGTTTCAAATAAAAATACTGTATAAGCAATGTTCTTGAACTGTAGTTTTACATCTTAGACTATTTCAACAGGTTAGCAAGATCATTTGCCAGTATAATTATTTTTCACAAACTTTATATTTTAAAATAATGAACTGAACCAAGACCTACAAGATCTTAAAGAAAGAGATCAGTGTTAGGTATTCATGACTTTAGTCATTCTCTCTCAAAACAACAGATGAAATAAAATGTATGACATTCCCAAGGAGGGAGTTTCTAGTGTAATTCATCTTAAAATGCAATGTTCTGTCATCTCAAGTAACACTTACTGAAAGCAACCATCAATACTTTTTGTCAAAAACCTGCACTCTGTGTAAAATGTTCCATCAATCTCTATTTACATAAAACAAAAACCAAAAAAAAAAAACTTCAGCATGGTTCTAAAGCAGAACCATTCAGAGTCTGTCTCCCACTTTCATGCTCTGTTGAAAAATTATTTTGACTGGCACAAAAACAACCCTTAAAATATAAGGTAGGAAAGCTTCTCCCCCCCCCCCCAAAAAAAAAATTGACACACGTTCTTTTGCAAAGGTGGCTTTGGTAAAAGGAAACATTTTTGCCACTCTCATTGCACAGTAAGAGCTAAATACTGCTTGCCTTACTCAAGTGAGTAGTCTCCGTTTGTCAACAGTTTTTCAGAATGTATGAGTCCTTGGTTATATTCCATTTCACTTTTACAATATTTTTTAAGTGCTTCTCCAGGGGAAAAAAAAATAGAAAGTAACTAAAGTCACAGGAAGCCTGTAAACACTTCACATTCACAGGAGCTGTCCCATTACTTTTCCAAATTGTCCTGATTTGAAGTCAAAGTGATCCATGCTCTTAAAGAGATGGGATCCCCATTATTAGACTTCATTAACAGACGCCATTCAAAGTGTGTCATTTGGTCCCGTCGCTAAGAACCCTCAAAACATTTATTTTATACAGTATTAGCATATTAGGAGAAGAAACCCAGTGAGATAAAGCTGCTCATTACATGCAGGCTGTGTCTAGATTGGCAAGTTTTTCCGCAAAAGCATTGCTTTTGCGGAAAAACTTACCAGATGTCTACACTGGCCACTTGAATTTCCGCAAGAACACTGACTTCCTACTGTCTGAAATCAGTGCTTCTTGCGGAAATACTACGCTGCTCCCGTTCGGGCAAAACTCCTTTTGCGCAAAAGGCCGAGTGTAGACAGCTCAGATTTGTTTTGCGCAAAAAAGCCCCGATCGTGAAAATGGTGATCGGGGCTTTTTTGCGCAAAAGCGCATCTACATTGGCGTGGACACTTTTCCGCAAAAAAAGTGTTTTTGTGGAAAAACGTCCGTGCCAATTTAGACGCTCTTTTCCACAAATGCTTTTAACGGAAAACTTTTCCGTTAAAAGCATTTGCGGAAAATCATGCCAGTCTAGACGTAGCCGTAGTGTGTTTCTGGCATATTAGCCTTTTTACCTCTGGAGATCCGTGTTCAAAAATCCTAGGTGAGGTGGCCAGAAGAATTAACTGAGTGGCTAAGAAATGGAAGAGGAGGAATGAATAGACATCTTTTGCTCCATCTTCCAGAGCCCTTTTGACCCATCCCCATGTAACATATGTCCTAGTGCATCATTCGCTGATCAGCCTGATGAGACCATACCTTTCAGAGCAATTCAACAGTCTCTTATGCTGGCACAAATGTGATGGGTACAAGGGGGCAGAGAACGAGGTTGAAGCAGACAAAAATACCCACATAAGTCAGCCCCCAAACAACGCAGCCACAGGTATAACACCAAGAGTACCCACTGCAAGCAAAGATGCTGTAGAATTCTGCTTTGATTTTCTACACTAGGCCCATCTTGCTGACCATAAAGCCTAGATAGCTATTATTGCCATGGTGAATAATCTACTTGTAAGCAGAATATGCATGCTAATTTTTTTTTTGTTTACAATTTTTACTGTGAGGGAGATGAGGAGAGACATGTTCCCCCTACTCCCACTTTTTACTCGCAGTGTCTTTTCTACTCACACCCATTTACCATTCACACACTTGCCCTACCACACCATGCCCATTTTCTCTTCTGTCTCCATGGTCCATTCAGTCCTTGACTCCGCTGTCACGTTAACATCAAGAATGCCAGTTAGGGCAGCTTTATGATCATTTCATTGCTTTAATTGTTTAAGAACAGAAAAGAAGGGGGGAGGGGGAAGACAGCCATTTTCTGTGTTCATGTTCTATCCCTGTTAAGAAAACATTCCACAGGCATGACCGTAGAATCTAGCTTCTCAATTTTTTTGAAATGCAGACACAACACATACGCCTTCAAGAATTAAGTAAACATTGCCAGCATATACATAAGAGCAAAATCTGAACAAATTTTAAAATAATTCCAGACATTTTTTCTTTGGGGGGGGGGGGGGGGGGAAATCTTTCAAAAGATACTAAATACTCTAACTAGACCAAATCAGGGAGAGATCAGATATGGAATCAAAGTGGTATTATAATAAGCTTGTAGACTTGGGGGAGCCAAGCTTTTAAAAAGGCAATAAGGCTTGAGGATCAAAATCTTAATTTTTCATTTATTTTAAGGAAGAGTCTCATTTTATGGCAAGAAAACCAAACTGTACAAAAATCCTTCCCAAGCTATAACAGATACAATGGATAGATACAGCTTTTCTTGGTGATGGTTTCATTATTCTTACAGCAAACATCTGTCAAATTTTGTTTAACAACTACGGTAAATTCAAGCAAAATAAATAACAGTCAGTTTTCTGCAAACTCTTATATCCACACAGGTATACTTTAAATGAGCTACGCTTGACATAAAGCACACACTCAATTTTCTGGCAGTGTAATATTGCTGGGAGATGCAACCATGAAAGCTCAGCAACCAAGATGCAAATACTTCCTCCGTCTCCTCCTCATGGGATCGAGTCCCAAATAAGCACAGCCCATCTACATCAGTTATTGAGAACTCAGGTGACTTTCCTACTCCTAACATCAACAGTTAATAAATCAGTCACGAAAACTAATTCCACTTCAAACCACTGCTGTAATGTTAATAGGGCCTTTGTTGTCAATAAACCTGCATTTGACTTCTCCTATTTGTGTGTATTTTATTTATAAATTACTAATGCTTTTCCTAGGGCAAAACGGTTGAAGTAATAGTCTACACCAAGCTATAGCCCTGTCAGCTATAAGAAAAAAAAATACAGTACAAATTGACTCAACGAGGGGGAGCTATTAGCAGCGAATACACAGGCAGTGCTCAGCGCCGCACAATCATCATTACCTACACAGTTGAACGCTTACCATCCTACTTACCAAAAGTGAACAGTTCCTAAGTGCCAGCAACATTATTTCAGAGATAGAGAAAATAAGATGCAACACTGGGGGAAATACAGTAGCTTTATTTTTTCCATTTTCAGTAATAAGACCTTGAACTTGTATAGAAACTCATTTTAGAGATCTAAAAGCCCTCTTTGCACTTCTGTTATTTTAAAGTCACACACACAAATCAGAAATGGGGTGAGATTCCTCACTTATGTCACTGTCTTGACTTTGGATTACACCCTAGGTGACTTTAGCCCAATGACAGTATTTTAAAAATTCTGAAACCACAAAGGTGAGACACCCAAGTCACAATAACAGGTATGTCACCAGAGCTATGATTTATAAAATGATTAAAAGGCATTTAACTTGGCAATCAACCCATTATACGTCCTAAGAAAGTCAATGTCTTTTTTAAAAATACACGGAAGGTATTTGGATGACTCAAGAGCTGTGAGAACAATTATTTGAGGTGTTCCAGGAAAAGGAAAGATTTTAGTCAGGGGCCCTCCCCTCCACAACTTGCACAATAGTGTTCCGCGAAAAGACATGCAAGTACTTTCTCCAGTTTCCAAAGGTGCAAGACATCTCACCACTTTCTTGGACAGAAAGAGACACTTGCTAATACCGAGGCCCAGCCATCCCAGAGACCAGGAATGACCCTGTTCAAAACTAACAAATTGTGAGGCCTGCAAAATGAGTGGAGAAGGAGTTAACACCATCAGCCTGACCAGACACAAAGAGCAGTGGCAAGACTGTTGCTAAGCAGAGAGTCTCTTATGAAGAAGCTGGAACAAAATACAGATTTAAAGAGACACAGACCAGGATATACTCCTGCTGAGTCAAGCTAAACCTACAAGCAAGGCATTTGGCCTGGCAATTTTGTTTCTCTATGTTTACACTGCAAAACAAGGTAAATTCTTAAACTGGTTTAGTTAACTTGCATTACCTAACTTGGATTAAAACAGCAATGAAGACGCAGCAACTTGGCATTTAACTCTGGTGACCAGCTCGAGTCCAATCCTGGCTCCAGTTTGAGCTTCTTAACCAGAGTCAAAATTCAAGGTGTTGTGTCTTTACCGCCACACTTCTCTGCCCCCTCCCTCCATGTAGATATACTCTATCGTTTACTTCAATTCTGCATTTTCCTTTCTTTCATTCGTGGCTGGTTCAAGCACAATTGGAGGCCCCCTCCACATGGCCCGGGCTCACTTCCGATGTCATTTGTTGCCTTCTCTTATAGATACAATTATATGATTTATGTACAGGTTGAACCTCTCTAGTCCAGCACTCTCTGGTCCGGCAAATATCCATGGTCCAGCAGGATTTTAGTTCACTGGATGTCCACTTATGGGTTTGGCCAAGTTTCATGCAGTTCCATAAAGTTTGTTTATAGCCACCAGTCCTGGCTCTGTGTTCTGTGCTGTTATTTTAGTTCCAATTTATCCCTAAATGTCTTCTAAGAGCCCAGTAAGCAGCGGAAGCATTGATAATGCTGCTAGACAATATTGACCTCCTGGGGTTCAGCACCGGTCAGGTCCTGAGGTTGCCAAATTAGCGAGGTTCAGCCTGTAGTAGTATACAAATTAGGATACTTCTTGCTTATACTTGAAGACATACTGGAAGAACTGGGCTGAGAGGAAAGGACAGGCTGGCTGGAGATGGGGTAGGTAAAGTGGAGACAAAGAAGAAAAGATAGCCAGCTGAAGTGGCAGAGATTTGAGCCCGTCTAGATGGAAACTGCCAGCCAAGATAGCAATCTCCAGCCAGGGAGGGCTTAAGTCCCCAATTTAAGCAGCAGCCAGAAGTAAAATCTTAAGTGGATGTTGGACCAAAGGGCAAATCACAAGCCAAAGAGAAAAGGGTACTACTTGGTGCTGCTAACTCATTTTCATCACAATATTGTCTCACGATATTTCATATTTTTCTTAAAATTGCAGCTACTGGATTCACACAACTACGCAAGACTCATCACAGCTTTCATATACAAAAATCACTTCTAGACTCATGTCTGTGGAGGAAAGCTTGAAAATATGAAACAAAGGCATCCCAAAAATTCAGAACAGGAGGCAAAGTCCAAATGTATTTACCTTTAAATAGGATATTTTTAGACCTGACCCAAGATTTAACAATACCAGAGTCTCAAAATTTCTTCTTTCCCTACCAACACTTCCCTTTGTGACTCTCGTGGCATGAAGACAGATGTCTCCTCTTCAATCAGCTCATAAGTCATTGCAGGGCTGGCTAGCCGAGGACTATGGAAGGAAGTGGGGGGCGGGGAGGAACCCACCACCATCTTTCCCTGACTTCCCTCCCAACCATAACTTCCTACCAACCTACTGTGCTATAAGCTTGTGAGAAACACATCTAATTTTACTGCGGTACCTACCAAGCCACCATCATTTAAGAATGGTATGTCTAAGCTCCACAATATTGTATTTCACACACACACACACACACACACACACACACCCCTACGCCTTCACAAAAAGTTATATTAGGCTGCCTATGTATTTGCTCCCTTTAAAACATCAAATATTACTAAAAATCTGCAACATCTTAGTATTACCCTAACTGAAAGGTAAGAAATATATTATGGACTCCAACAGAAGGGTGAGCTTTGAACTATTCCCAACTGGTGAGATGTAAACCAGCCGTTACCGTAAGTCAACCAGAGGTCAACTATGGAAGTACTAAGGAGAAAGGGCTCTGATGTTATTACAATTATCCTGTCTAGATGTGTTCTGAGCAGGGTTGGGTGACACCAGCTTTCTTGCCACTTGTTACTACCAATAGAGCTATCTCAACAGTGTACAAGAGCATGTGGCTTCACTGCAGATTAGCCAGAGGTTTTGTATTGGGCTCCATATACAAAAACTCACCCAGGTTAGATGGTGCCGTCAAGTTGGGCTTGCTCCCCCAACTGCTACAGATCAGAGCTCAAAAGCTGCTTCCCCTTGGGCCAACAACCCTCTCTGAAATGAGGACACACTGACCAAGTCACCCAAATGCCAACAGTTCTGCAATGCCTTCTCAATTCTTCTCGACTGTCTTTCTGGGCACCAAACTCTCCCACAACTCGCTCATTCCCCCCTCCCCCCAGAGTGACTCCGCTTCATACATCCCCCGAAAAACCTGGGTTTTGCCCCCCACAACCAACATATTTGGGAAAGTGCCATATAAAGGTGGAGGGAGTGACTCCAGTAAGACTTTTCAATGTGACACACATAGCTGGGGGTTAACCACCTAGGCTAACACCGCAGTGAAAATGCAACCAAAAAGAGACCCGTTTGGAATGACTGCATGACTATTCTGTAGGTAAACCAACGTACTGAAAAGGACCTTCACATAGCAACAGCTAGGATAACCCCACAATCCAGACAATAGAGTTAGATGCCTATCTTCACAAAAGTACCCTCGAACAATATGCATAATCAAAATGTGAAATATTAGAAGAAGCTATTTGTTTGATAATGTACTCGCCTTCTGAAGTATCTCTCAAGAAACCACATTTCACTAATCATAGGCACAAGACATTTCAATCTAAGTATGCCAGCTATTGTTCTTCAGACATGTTTTTTCAGTGGATTTTCTTCGGGCTTTTATCATATCTTCATGTTAATTCACATCTCTCTCAATGCTTCATGATTCCAAAGTCATTTCTGTATGATTATTCCAACTTAAGATTTTACAGGTCACTACTGCATTTTTGTTTTAAAATTTAGCCCCTACACTTAAGTACATTCAAAACATATGAATGTTCCACCAACTCCAAAAAGTCATTACAAACATGTAGCTATCCATACTTATTTGCATTAACAATGATAATTCACCCTTTTACAGAATCTTCCATCCAATAATATTTAAGAGCTTTGCAATCCACTGGCTACTAGGTATTGCTACAATACTCATTTGAAACATTGGTCAAATAAAAAACTTTTGAAATAAGCTACACAATTTGTGAAGCTCAAATTGTGTAGCTTATTTCGAGTTATGGGTGCAGTGTAGATGCACCCTAATAGATTAAAACAAATTGATTGTTACTATGTACAAATCAAACTGGCTTTGTCTTCGCTCTGTACAGTCACTGAGAACCTCTATGACTACATTCTCCAATCAATGCACATTAATTAGAATTATCTGTGTAAATCCTTAGCAGTCATCAAGGAAAGAGTTACAGCTTCTGGATTTTGTTAAGAAAACATTTTAACTGAAGTACTGGCCAGATATCACTCAACTGAGTATATTTAAAAAATAAAAAGCAATAGAAAAGTAAAGCTGCTCACCTCCCCCCCCCCCCCCCCCCAACACACACACACACACCCTTTTATCCGTGTTGCCTTGCTCCTCATTTTCACCATGGGACAGCACAAAACTACCAGTGAAAGCCACTAGTCTGGAAAAAGTATGAAAAATAATCCCACCCTGTTCATTTCTCCATCCTCCAAAATAAAAAGGTGTGCAAGTTTTAATTAATCACTTCCAATTAAGATGTTGAAAAATGGCTTCTGAATTTTTGTGTTAAGTGAAAACTAGAAGCCACATGCTTAATATATTGCAATGTGTTATCTGTAATGTCTTTCAACCATAGATAACAGAATCAGCCACAAGAAATTCTAAGATCCATGCCAGGTTGTGGAGGGAAGGGGAGTATAGAGAAAAAAAAAACAGCAAGATAATAAAAAAAGATGAGAAGGTTGTATAAGCAGAGAGACTATTATAAGGGTAGAAAAGCCATTGTTAACACATTCCAAATTAAAAGACTTTTTAAAAAAAAAAAAAAAAAAAAAGAGAGAGAGAACAAAAGCCTGCATTAGCCAAGGTTAGCTCCTTCAAATCCTGTGTTCAGAGAATATCCAACAAGCACACACATAGAGCGCACTAAGAATTCAATTTGGAAACCATCATCTAAAGCACAGAGGAGAACAGGAAAGTCATATTGCTATAATGCTTAGATTATCAATCATCTTGACAGTTTATTGGCTTTATCACCACACATACCATTAAAATGATGTCTGGCCTAGAATGTCAGGAGGCAAACATTAAACAGACCAGGATTAAAAAGCAGATCCCAAACAGCACTCCAGTAAAGTTTCCCTTCCACTCTGAAATTAGTTAGAGCTGACTAAGTAACTGGCGCTAGACTTTGAAGAAATATACAGCCTAAAAGGCGCAGAGTCAACACAGACTTGACAAGCTGATAGGTAATGTCATGTTATGGCAACTGTAAAGCTCCTACGGTTGATTTATCACGTACTGTGTGCAACAGAATGATTGCTAATGGAGGGTGGAAAAAAAAAAAACCATAATTTGCTTCTTCTCAGAACCAGGGGTTTGCATCAAAAAGGGCCAAGTCAACTCCTTGAAGTCAGGCAAGAATGCTCATAATTTCATATTACTGAACAAACATATTAACATCATTCTGTGTGTTCAAGTAATTGTACAGATTCAAGAGAATCTAACAGGGAGAAGAGATATTCATAATTCAATAGCTCCAGACAGGGAAAGTTACAAATGCCGAATTTTTAATATACAACTGCATGTGTCAATCTGGCAACTAAATCCTGACATAATTAAGACTATATATCAATATGATACAACTGAGAACTGTGCACCCATCATGTGTTAGACAACATATTTACAGACACTCAAGAATCCAGGGGAGGGCAGTTACAGCTAATTATAATTCCCTTCTTCTGCCCAAGGAAAATTATTCACACATCTGAAACCATTTTAATTTTTTTCCATTATATTGTATTATCTCCCTGTTTAATTAGTCTAGTCTAATAGTAATTAACATATTAATACTAACTGCAAATTAATAGCAAAAAATCCTAAAAACTCCTATCCAAACTAATCAAATAATTCAAGCTATTCCATTTTGTAATATATTCCATTGTTTTCATGCTCAAAGTAAAAAACTATCCATACACAAACAAAGAGCTCAAATTTTATGGGACTGATTCAACAGTAACAATAGCCACCATTTCAGAGCCTCAAAAGGGTGATTCTACCACCCAAAAAAGGTATTGGGAGGTTTATTGTCTAGCAAGTGCTTACAGAACTTTGCTGTACAATCCAGCAGAGTAATATTATTTCAATGCTCTCACAATCGGATTCAACATCATTACTATTTCCCCAATAGTCAATTACTCGCACTGTGATGGACTGAAGCAATGAGGTTTTTAAACATAGCATCAACACATTTGAAACTAAAAACAATTAATGGAAATTCTGTTTCAAGCAATGTGCTGGCCCCTAAGTTTACAAGTTGATAGATCTGTGTCATGGCAGTGATAAGTGAATCACTGTTTTATCCTTCGCTGAGTCATTCACTGTGCATCAGATGACAGAAGAATCCAAGCAGATGCCGTGCCAAAGAACAAGTCTCACAGCTGAGCAAATGCTGAACTTTTAAACCCCAGTGAAGACTGGAAAATTGAAGTCTGGAAACACACAAACATAGCCCATCAACAGGATGGGAGATGAACAAGACCCTGAGTGTTTAGCTAACTTCAAAAAGATATGGACAAGATTGCAGACATCTAACACCACAACAATCCTCAAATGTATGAATGGCTGGAGTGAAAATTCTAAGGGTTCTTAACTCATTTACAGTCTTAACCCATTTACAGACTCCGAGGATACTCAGAGGCAGGCTGAGGGCTCGCTCAACCGGCAGCACAAATCTTTCCCGCAAATGGACCATATTGCTCAATTCCACACACACTATTAAGATACTCAGAGAATCAACAGCCAGCCACAACTGCTTTAGGAGTGTCTACCTCATTAATATTTTTCACCCAGCTGATTCTTTTTTTTTTTTTTCTTTTTTCAAAAAGGTAATCCACACAATGCAGTTGCATCAGTGGAATATTTTAGATAAACTGAGGCATTAAAAGTCACACGGGTATTGCAGTTAGTTTTCCTTTTCACCAAAATAGCATCCACTATATTTTAACTATTTGCTGTAGGTGCTGAATTTCTAATACCTTAACATCATATTTAGCAAAAAAAAAAAAAAAAAAACACAACAACAACAAATGGTCTGGTAGCACTTTATAGACTAACAAAACATGTAGATGGTATCATGAGCTTTCGTGGGCACAGCCCACTTCACAGCAGAAGTCCTAGGCACCACCAGTAGTTAATGGCCTATTAGATAGCAAACCAGCAGGTGGCAAATGCTCTAGGTAACAGACAAAGTCAAAGGATTACAGCTATTATTAAATGAATAGTCATGGTTTTTAACAGTAATAGTTTTAGATACAATTCATACAAATCACCCAAACTATTACAGAAGTAAAGAAGTTGTCCTATAGTTCTTTAACATTGGCAGAAAGGGCCTAGCTGCTCTCTCAGCACCAAGAAAGTCAACAGACTTGCCAGATCTCTGGGCAAGGTGGGTGGGGGCTGGCGCCATGCAGCTGGAAGGGGCAGGGCCTCAGGCAGAAGAGGGAGAGGCCAGAGCAGCCAGCCCTGCACACCATGCTGCCTCACCACCCCAAAGTGCCATTCAGTGTGCCTAGGGCTCTAAAACACACTCCGCAGAGCTCCAGCAGCAATTTAAAGGCCCCAGGACTCCAGCTGCCATCACTACTGGAGCCCCAGGCCTTTTTGAATCACCAGGCCCCCTTTGTACACTTAACCCTCCAACTCGGCACACTGAACACAAATGGTCCTTCGTTTTAATGGAGCCACACCAAAAAAAAAAAAAAAAAAAACCCACCCAAGTTAAAAATCGCCATTAGTATTACTAACAGGTCACAATGAACAAGTAGTATTGCTAAGAGTGATTATTCCAAAGGCTTTGTGATGCTATTGTTATACAGCTTAGCCAATAAAACTAGCATCCTACCTCCCATTTGCTTCCTTTGTTTTCCATGAAGAGTGGAACATTGGTGATAGCTGTGACAAAGAACGATTAACCTGCTGCGAATAACCTATTTTTAGAGTTGCCAGACGTCCGGTTTTGAACCGGACAGTTCAGTAGTTGAGCTCTCGGTTCAGGAAACAAATTGAGAAAATAGAAATGAGAAAATAGAAATGTCTGGTATTTTCTAAAGAAGATGTAATGTAGATTGTGATGCAATATCAAATGTGTCCGGTATTTTTGTTGAAACCATCTGGCAACCTTACAGATTTTCCATTAACCTACTTTCCTTGGAGAATGTAATTCACTGGGTTTGCACTGTCTAAAGATAGTCCATTAAACATAATTTGCATGGTATAACATGATACCACAGACACTTCATTATTCACATGTTCAGATCTCCCTTCAGATTCATTTATACAGCCGGAACTAAAAGGCCTCAATTAAATAGCAGGAAAACAAAAAACAGCACAACTCTGAGTGATTGTTGCAATGAGGCAGAGCCCAGGTCTGAGGGCTCAGCAAACATGCAAGTGCAACAACCTCTTAAATATTAGGCCACCGGGAATATCATCTTTCATTTGGGAAAACGGATGACTAGAAACAAGAGGAAAAAGGAACAAAATTAAACCTTACACGTTTAACTGGCATTAGTGGTATGAAACAGAGTCCATTAGAAAGCCCTGTATCATGATATAGGGAACTTGTAGCCTCAATTTTATTGTCAATGGATCAGGATTAGGATGTTGGATTATATGCAGACTATATTGATTAGCTATTTTAAAACTAACTACATATGGGCCATAAGGAAGAAATCTAGTCAAAATGAAAATGTTGGCAGTTCAATTTGTACCAGAGTACACCTCTTTTGGCTTGTCTTTCTAAAAATACAAGACTTCAATCTCAGGTCACTGGCTAAAGCCAATATATTTTAGACCTTTTTATTATTCAAGTGAATTGCTATGATCTGGTATGACCTGTAAACAAGAGATCTTTTCAACATGGAAATCTGGGACGGTTGGATACCAAAAGTCACAAAGCTCCACAGGCGGAGGAGTGGGGAAGCATGAATCAATGCTTATTCCACGCTCCCTGTCAGTACTGAGCCTGGACCAGAGAAGCCAATGATGCAACCAGCAGACCAAATTCAGTGATGAATCCAGGTCAGATTCCATGTGAGGCACATTGCACACATGCTCAGACAACAGAGGTCTACCATGACAAGTTAGCATGGAGGAAGACAAATGGACTATAGTGTCATTGGAGTTTTGTTGGCCCCAGAATATTAGAGAGGTACAATACAGGAGGTAATATCTTTTATTGGACCATTGGTGAGAGAGAGAAGCTCTAAAAGAAGAGCTCTTCTCACCAATAGAAGTCAGTCCAAGAAAAGATATTACCTCACCCACCTTGTCTCTCAGAAGTGAGTGGAGTAATAAGGAGATTTAGATCTTCAGTCCCAGGTAGCTGGTGGGGAGCAGTGAAAAGGAGGGAGATATCAAAAATAGGAAGGCTATTTATCTTAAGGTTTTCTATAGGACCCAATCACCATAACATGTAACAATGACCCAAGTGAATTAAGTCTGCAAGGAAACGTTCCTAGAGGACTTCATGAATCTCCTACTCTTTTTCTGTTCTTAGCAGAAATTAGCTTTGCTTGGGATATACACCTATGTGATAGGATTTTTTCCTCACTCCCTCTGTCCCTAGGTAATTTAGCTACAATATGAAAGTACCATGAAAAAGATTAAGGCCTTGCAATATATCCTGCTAACGTACACTGAGTTACCACCTTAGAGAAATTCCTCAATATAAGAAACTTGTACTCTAACAAAACACATTAAAAAATAGACATTTGCACATTGAAATCATAACACATCACCAGAATACAAACACACATTTGTGGAACATCTGACATGTAACTTGAATTTTGTTGTCTCAGGAAAAAAAAAAGCTTAATATCTGGCTTCCCACTGATTTTCTGTATTTCATAGTGTAAGTTGAACCTCTCTGTCCGTCACCCTCAGGACCCGACAGGGTCCCAATCAGAATTTGCTGGACCAGGAGGTCAATATTGTCTAGAAGAATTACCAACACTTCCACTGCTGACTGGGCTCTTAGCAGACATATATTTATTTGAAATACTTTTTACCTGAAGCATGTTTATCTTTGCACTGGAAGACCAGGGTCCAACTGGATCAACTGAAAGTGGGAAATCAACCGACATGCCCACGACTGGGTGTACTGGCACCGCACGACAGAGGAAGAGGTTAAGGCAAAGCACTTAGCAGCAGGAGCTCCTTGACCTTGCTGGGCAGGCTTGAAGTGTGGCTTTAGTTTAAAAAGGGAGCTGCACAACTCCCCCCGAGCTTCAGCTGAGGAGCAGCCAAGAGACTGGACCAAAGGGAACAGGAGATGCTGCAGCCCAGGCAGCTATCTGAGCAGCCATGGATGCCTCAGGGAGATGACAGTTACCCGAGGCACTTAAGACCCCATAAACTCCCAGATTCAACGACAGGAGTCAAGCCAGGAAGCAGCTCAGGGAAGGACCAGCCGGTAAAAGGGATACTTATCATTAACCGGCACAATACAAAAATAAACTCTTTCTTTGAAATAAAGACCGAGATACAAGGTTGATGCATGATGAACTAATGCCATTGTAGAATTGTTTCGGTCCACAGATAAAAGTACGTAGTCAGAACCTTAAGGAAAGCACATCTGCCTTCAAGATTCAGTTACTGTGGCATCTAGGATGGCTGATTCACTGCTAATGAAATGAAGCACAAGTTGTCCGATATTTGGTGGTGTTGCTTACACGTGACATGGGCACGTTCTATTCCAGGAAAAAGGCTACGCGGGGACGTTAAAGAAGTCAGTTAAATAGTAACCGTGTAACTGCTGAAAAATCTCAGAGCCTGCAGCAAAGCCTCCACAGGAATGAGACTGCCAGCCCAGCTTCCAGGGAGGAGACTTCCTTGCCACAGAGACACTACCTCCCTGGAAGCTGCTGCCAGCCCCTGCTGGCTCTGCTCTTGGTGAGGCAACTTCTCTGCCACAGCGAAGCTTCCTCCCAGGGAGCTGGCTGGCTAACTTATTCCATTAACCAATAAGCTGACGCTTGTTGGTTAAACAGACTTGGTTAAACAGACTTGCAACAACATTATGGGTCATAATAATTAGGGTATATTCTGAAACAAAACAGTAACAGTCACCAAAACTTTCCACTTTTGAGTCTCTACACTATTGAGTATCCTATGCAATATGAAAAATTCCAAAGTGACTTGTATTTATAAGGCACTACTAAGCATTGCTCATGGTAACTCCCTCATTTATATACTAACCACTTATGCGCTAAATTCTCTGTTCAACCTCATGTTTAGCTGCGACACTCTTGAGTATCTTTCCCTTGAAAGTATCTCACCAACAGAAGTCAAGTGAATTAAAACACACACACACACACACACACACACACTACTTCACCCACCTTTTCACTCAGTGCAATAAGCTTTTCAGAAGACAACAGCTGTACCCAGGTATAGTTTAAGAATGCCTCCCAGAGAAAGTCAAAGTATCACAATGTTCCCTTACAGCTTTAATCCAAAAACTTCTCTGCTTCTAGCTGAGAAGGAAGAGGAAAGCAGGCAGCATCAGACAGCTTCCTGGTCCTGGGCCCCTTGTCTGGATTTCATGAAATCCGGAGAGAAGTAGTTCTATACAAGTTAGTAAAGCAGCAAGATCACTGCACCAGGAACACAAAGTTCACTGGTACCAAAAATTCACTGTCCTTTAGTCACTTTGGGGCCTGCAGTGAAGGACACTTCTTGATGAACTGGAAAAATGTATCTAGAGCTTGTTAATTTTTTAAGTTGTCCATTAATGAATCTGCCTGCATAAGCACTGAGGTATATATTTGCAATTAATAAAAGCTGCCTGCTAGTAGAAAAGCATTACAATCCAGCATGAAATAAGAAGTCAAATTTGACTGCATAGAGGCCACATTGTCTTTAAGAAAAAAAGCAACAAAGCCTCAAGCCATCCATAATAGTCTTTCAATGAGCAATGCTCAATAAATGCTCAAGCCTTGAAGCTTTTAAATGCATTAGAGTGATTATGATATCATTCTTAAGGCACTTCAGCAGAACATTAAGAGAAACAATTCTCCTCCACGCTAACTGCAAACAACAGTAACCAAAAAAGTTGATTAAATGCACATTGTACCAAAAATATTTGCAGTATGTAAGTTTATAGACTAAGTAAAACTAGCAAGAACCTATAAAATGTCTTTTTTAAAAACACACAAGAGCAGGCAAAGGAAAGTAATAAATATTTGGTTTAAGTTTTATTAGCAATATGCTAAGAAACCACAATTTTAAATTATATAGTGAATAAAGAGACCAATACTAAATAATAATAAATATCTGGAAGAAATAGTGTTGCCATCTACTATAGTTAAAAGCTCAAAATGTATTCAACTCCACGCAGGCTGCTGCTCCTGAAAGTCACATTGTTATAAACCACTGAATATATTGCCTTTGTTTGTTTAGGTAAGGCACAAATAAAATTGTGATGACAGTTAAAAAGACACAGCCTTGAAGTAGTCTACCCAATAAATTTGGAAAGAATGAGAAAAGGGAGAGAAGGGGGAGAAGTCTAAGATTTTCTTTGTTGCCTGCTTGTTAAGGAATCCTTCTGGTACAACGGAGGGGATTATGAATTCACATGTGAATTTATCCCCTATTAAACTTTTAGCAAAAGGGTCAGTTAGCAGGAATGATAAAGCTTAAGCACAGCAGTCACATGCTGGCAGCGCATCTATGGTGAGCACTACCCAAGCATATTCCTGTTTCCTAGGTTTAAAATGAAAAATAGAAAAAAAAAATCTGCCAGTCTCAGGATGGAGACATGATCCGGCATAGTCCAAAATCCTAATTATGTTTTAGACAAAAAAGGAAGCCTGGTTTCTCGTTATTCACAAAAGCAGTGCGCTAGGCACCACACTTATGCCTGGTTTGCACTAGACAAGACAGGTCGGCTTAAGGTACGCCATCCAGCTATGCAAAAATCCAACACTCCTGTGAGCTTCCCTTACTCCTCACAGAATAAGGAGTACATGCACCAGTGGGGGATGCCCTCAGCGTTAGATTTAGGGGGTCTACACTAGACCTGCTAAATTGAATTCTAGAAGATTGATCTCTGCAGGGTCGATCTTCTTTGTAGTGTAGACAAGCCGACCCAGTGAAGAACTTTAGCTACAGAACACTCCACTGCCCAGCTCTGTTGTTGCTCCTCTTGGAACTTTTGCAGCTTTCATTGCTTGACAATACACTCCATTGCCTCCACCCCCATCATTCTACGTAGCATCCTTTTGTTCTGGGCACCGCTCAGGGAATTACCACCAGAAGATAGGAGACAAGGGTCCCCACTTAAAGTGCCAATGCCAAAGGCTAGAACTGATTTTCTATATGACATCAGGAAGGGATCAAAAACAGAACGAATTCAGAGAAATCCAGCTTTCGGAGTCAAAGTTATCAGTTGTGACAACTTCCATCACATCATCCAGAGTGGCTCCCGAACAAGCACGCCAACCACAGGGCAGACTGTTAAAAAGCAGGGTTGACCACCCAAATAAGTGGTATGCTCTACAACTGGATTTCACCAAGCCAGTAACAAATGTGAACTCTTATCGTGGAGTCACAGGCAATCCCCTAGACACTCCAGTCTCTCTTGCCACCGAGGCAATGTAAGTGTCTCCCCCTGGCCAACTGGAGCACGCTTACTTGGGGGACCGTGTGAAGGGTGCAAACGCACCCCCCGTCATAGCCCCTGCATACGAGCCTGGTAAGATAAGCCAGCAGCAAGTCAATGATGATCCATATGAACTCTATTGCTGCTCAGATCAGGAGTGGCTCTGGTTGGTTAGCTACAACTGGGATTTCCATTCCAGAGCCTTGTGCGCCTCAGTTTACACAGGCTGCTCTTTCATTTCCAGGATTTTACTACAAGTACACTAAACATATGCAGTCTTATAATAAATCACAGCTCAAAAATATGTTCTGTGAACACACCCGAGGCAAATGGAGACAAAGTTATGTGGAAAAGAGATTCAGTGTCTAGGAAATATTTTACTTTGAGAACATAACTGATCTGTGACAGAGAATCCAGGAGTCCTACGCAGACCTATCACAACATGGTGTGTACTTCATCCAACACACTGACCACCCCCCAATAGCAAGTAGGGAAACCAGACAATCGCTACACTCTCAAACGATCTCTCACATGAATAAAAAGGACGGAAGACAAAAAAAAACCACAAACCCACACACCTGATCATTTGTGAGTATACAAATATCAAACCAACACTTTATATATGACCTATCAGGCCTCATCCTCAAAAGGAAACTACCACACATTCAGAAAACTGAGCCTGGGAGTTTAAATTCATAACTTTGCTAGACACTAAAACTCATGCACTGAATAGAGGCACTGTTCTAACAAGCCATAAATCCAAACTATAGCCCATTAACACCCCCCTTCATTTTTCCTCCCTATAACTTTAGGGGCATTAACGGGCCATTTCACCTTGAAATATGCATTAACCGCTTATGCTAAACAAACTGTTCCGTGTATTGAGTAGCAACACACTGAATGTGTTTTCCTGATCTGAAAAATGGGCGCTGTTAACTTCAAAGCTCATCTCTCTCACCAACAGAAGTTGGTCCAATAAGAGATATTACCTCACCCACCTTCTCTCCTGTAACAGGCTAAAGAACCTCAGTCTACCCCAAGAGCAGCTTAAGACCAGCCAAATATATTACTGAGATATTGGAGTGACACTAGTCCCAGTTCAAAAATCTACCCAACAGTTCAAAAGTGATGGGTTGTCTCCAACAATTATAAATACAAGGATTTTGGAACAGAGGTTACAGGGGAAGAAATGAGCAAGTAGTTTGGAACAAACAACTTACTCAACTTTGGCTTTGTTTTCAGCTCTCAGAATAGACACAATACCAAGTCCTCGATATAGTTATTTGAATTGCTTTGAATTTTCAATTTCTCCCTCTATGGTTTGATTATAAATATTGGAAATCAAGAGGTGTTGTTGGTATAGTTGCGGTGGTAAGATCATCCTTTTGCATTCCCTTCAGGGATGCTCACAAACATTTCCAATAAGAATGCTTGCATGTGCAGATTTAAAAATTCAGTTTCCACTAACGTTTTACCAGTAAAACTCAAATTGCTTACAATGCATACAGAAAGCAAACAGTAAAGGTGCTCAAATAGGATCAAAATATAATCACTTTAGAATGGTAGCAAGTACACATACATTTTTTGTTTCTGCCGTATACAAAATAATATTGCCTTTTTTTTTTATTAAGAGTGTTGCATGTGTTTTTCCTATCATCTTAAAGGGGATTAGATAGATATTTTTTAATTGCCTCAATTCCAACCAATAATCCCTGTTCAAATATACTACTAATATATCCGTTCATATGCACATTATTTATGTACCTTTCAACTACATCTTATGATGCTTGTGATATATATTCCATTATGTATATTTTATATATAATGTAGGTACAATATGATAGTTTGGTGGGTAGGTCACAAGTTTTACTATGGCACTAATAATCTTACATCTTGGCCAAGAGCTCTAATGGAGAATACTGAAATAGGGAACAAGGATTTGCCCTACTAAAATATATGCACAGTATTAAGTGTCTTAATAAAATGAAAATGATGGGGAGGGAGGGGAGAAACATGTTTTGTGCAGTTCCACCTTACTAAAGACAGGGCTCGTTCAGCCAAAGACAGGCTTGGAGATGCAGCATTTGCAATGTGCATCACGTGATATTACATCGAAAAAATCTTGACTTTCCAATCACCACCGCAGAATGACCAATAAAATGTGTGAATGTCATCACCTTTCCAGAGATGGCTCAACCGTTTTGTGTCTCACAGAAAATGCAAGCGAATAGCCGCAAACGTAATTTTAAATTCATCTGAAAATGCAAATTTTCTATTATCCAGCCTTCTTTTGTTGTTGTTTCGACCACTATGTTTAGAAAGAATAATACAATGAAGAAAAATAGGAGAATTTGTCATCAAAAGCATTCATGGCTCTGACACACAAACACCTGTCAGTGGAAAAAGTCTTCAACTTCTTTACTATGAAGTAAACGCACATGAAGCTTTCAGACTATTCTCTTCGAGTGGTTTGAAGTAGCTTTCAGTTCACATGAAGGCTAACAAATACAAAAAGGCAAAAAAGAGAAATAAGGGGGAAAAAAGTGACAGTGTAGGGACTGAGAAACACTGAAAGTCCCCTAGTTGATAATTACTCTTTTGTTGAATAACCCCCTTGCACAGTTAAGGGTACACAACATATGACAAATAAATATACTTCCTGATTTTTACATTTTGTGATGCAAGTGCCTTAATTTTTTTCCGCTTCCTATAAAAATCTCACAGCATTAAACAATTAACCATACTGCCAGTGTATGCCTAGAAATTACATTTTCTTTTGCTTCAAAATTAAAAATCTTATGCAATCGGTTAAAAGTTGTTTAATTTCTACGACAGCAGTCCAAGGAAATATTACATTTTTCAAGCCAGCCTACAAATGGATAAAACATACACTAATTTAGAACACTATTTCTGAATAAATGAGCAAGTCCCAAACTAATTTCATGTGAGTAAATGGTACAGATTTTGAAGTGTGTTGTGGTCAAAGCCTACCTAAAACTAAGAGAGAATATCTGTGTATACATTTGGAACAATATTCTGAAACTTGATCAGAACATGATTCAGACGTGAAATTAATCCTTAGACAATTTTGTATTATTGAAAAATATAAACAAAAATATCAGTTGAAATTACAGCAATCTGCAGTCACGAAAACATTGGTAGTGTTTGCGATTAGATTAGTCACAAACATTGTAATGAAAAATGCCCTCTCCACTCCACTCCCCAATCTCAAGCATACCTTTTCTCTGAAACAATTACACTTGAAGTTTTGGACTCCTGGTTCAGACTAATCCATCTAACGACAGAATGCACCTTTCAAGCTTCCATCTGACAGAAGTCCATCGTTCATCATTTGCTAGTGCATACGCTTTTTGCTGACAGAGCTCCATTACTAGAAAAAGCTCAGTAAGTAAAGCTGATTTGAAACAACTATATATTATAGGTAGCCTGTATATGACAGACTGATTTTAAGTCTTGAAAATCATAATATAAAAGAGGGCTCTGGAATGAACTGCTTAATTATTTAAATACTTTCACTTCCTACCAACTGCCTACAATGTGATTTATCAGCAGTGTTAATAATTTGTAATTTTCTTGGGGAGGTAGGGAGCAGAAAAACATAACTCCAGATAGCAAGTACACATCATGCTTTGTAATTCTTCTGCTTGAAATGATTACGTCTCGTTGATTAATCCTCAAATGCTGCACTAATGCTACCAACATTTAGACCTGCAACTGCAGCTTGCTGTAATAGCACAGTCCGAAAGCAATATGATACGCCATAAATTCAGCAGCATCCTCAGCAACTCATTTGAGTCTCTATCTTCACCAAACAGTGGGATGGCAGAGTACTCTTGACAACTCTTAGGCATTTAAGCAAGATTTAGCCGGCATTGCTTGGGTCCTTCACCGCAGGGGAGGTGGAGACATGGGAGGGCGCAGGAGTCAAGGCAAGAGGATGAGGAGAGGCTTAAGGTGCAGGAGGGATTACAGGACTCCACGTTGGGGAGTGAGGAGGAACTCAGGACAGAAGCTAGAGGTGTGCAGGATGCAGGAGCTGGTGGGGCCCATGCTAGTCAGCAACTGGGCAGTTTACCTCCACCCCGTGACCTCTCCTGCCTCAATGCATTTATAGCTGTCACAGTCCCCATCTGTCTCCTTGCTGCCCCCCATGTTCATTACACAGTATAACAGTCCCAGCTAGCAGCCCCCTCCCTTTCCATGTTATGGATAACAATCCCATTTCAGGCACATCCCATTGTCCCTTGCAATCAAATCCTTATCTTTAAGTTATGATATGAAGAAGCTACATACCAAATGTGGTGGTCCTTGCTCTTACTATTTAGGAGTTCTTGAACAAATCTATGGCCAGACAGACTTGCTCGCTCACAAACTCTCTCAAATATATAGTAGATTAAACCTAAGAGCTCTGTGTGATCAGGTACTTCAATATCCATTTTGCAAGGTAAGAGAAGCTAGGTAATTTAGTGAAGATCCAAGTTTTCCCAGTCATCAGGCAAGGCTGCTCAGCCTATGATTAAAAAGGCTCATGCTCCCTATTTTAGTTCAAACTTAAACTTAATATTTTTCAAATGGAAAATGGAGTATGGCTTACACTGACAGACTTTTGCAGACTCCAGAAAGAGTGTGGTTTACAAGATCATAACTGGAAGCCAAGGAAGGAAAGGTTCAAGCTAGATCATCAGGAAGTAACTTACATCACTGCTAGTTGAAAACTTGCTAAAGAACAAATGGAAGCAAGAAATATTAATACGTTCTGGGAAAGGATGGATATTCACTTCCTGGGTTTGTCAAGAAGCAAGAGGCAATTTAACTAAGTGGAAACACTTAACCTACACCCTCAACTTCCAAATATATAAATATACATAGCACTAAGATATCAGCAGGCACCACCATTTCAAATTAGATTTTGGGATTTTTTTAAACAATCATTCCTGTGTCTATTTGAGAGAACCAGCCTTATCTGTTGGCCTCAGAGTATTTTCTACTTAGATTATACAATTCCTTGGGTCAGGGATTGTCTTCCTTTGTGTCTTGCACAGAGCCAAGCAAACTGTCTATGCAAAATATCAGAGTTCGGTGAAGGGAATACCATCCAGATCGTAATGGGGAAAAACAAAAATCCCTTTGCCACTGATGATTCCTCACAGGTATTAATGGGCAACTTATGCTTAGGAATTACTGCTGTTTGTGCCCATTTTATTTAGCCACAAGTATCTTGGTTTGCATATGCGCTAGTGGCTCGCCTTTCCGGGACAAGACCTAAGTTGAAATAAAACTGGTATTAAAAATTCCAGTTAATATGGCATTCTGTATCAGGTAGGTCTGGAACATAGCTATGCACTCTATTAAGAAAATTTTTATGCATGCATACAGGGTGAAACCAACTGTCAAATCCAAGTAAGGAAATCATTTCCCTCCATTCGCACGCCACGCCTGCCAATTTGCAGGGCACAATGCCAGGAGCCTAGAAACAAGGTTGGAAGGAAGGTGTGCTTTTTTCCTCTGCAGCACTAAACAAGACCCCACCTAATAAGATTAAATGGGCACATCCCACACAATTAATTTCTTCTAACTACATAGGAGAAGGAAGGGTATTGGTGAACCTTTTAGACATTGCTCTTATTCTAAAGCTCGTCCATAGTCACAGTGCAAGGTATACCAGTGGTTCCTACATTAAGCGTAAGGATCATATTACTAGTGACAGGATACTCCTACCTCCCCAAGGCATTATTAAAAACAAGTATTGGGTGCATTTTTTAAAAGTTCTTTGTGTTCAAGGGGCCAAGCAAATACAACAGCGACTCCACATTAGAGAGTCTGGTACACTGACGTGGGAAAGTATTTTTCATGTCAGAATCTCATGAATAAATTTTGACAAAAACTGAAGATGAATACATTTTGTTTTGCGCACCGAGGCATGTGAGGATGTGCACCACCAGTGGGCACTCTGCTAGTCAGTTGTGCAGGATTTGATTCTCACCTGCGTGGCTCCCCAAGTGTTCAACTTACAAGTAACACTGGTTATTGCAGGCAAATCAGGGATCATCTGTAAAATCTTTCAGAAAGTCAAGCATTTCCCAAAATACAGCTATAGCCAGGAAAATGAAAATGTTAAAAAATGGCTCCTACTTACACATCATACCTCTTTCTTTGTGTGTCTGAGACCTAGGTGCTTTGCTACTGAAACAAGATTTTAATCCTGTTGGTTCTGCAGGGCCTCTAAAGCTGTTGAAGGAGCTTACTGATTTCTATTCTGCCTCATCTAGCATTAACAATTGTTAGCCAAGTTCTTTATTACTGGTAAGGAAACAAGAGAGGCACAAAGACAACAAGTTGAGTTTGCAAAAAAGTTAGTTAAGGAAACTATAGGTGGTAACCAGTCCAAACAAACATAAGGGATCAGATACTTTTATTTGTAAATCATGCAAATTTGACATGGTTGTCACCAGGGTACTTTTCAAAAAGTCACAGTCTCTTTTCTAGTTATTGCTCATCTCAAAGAGGAAAAAAAGGATTGACTTTCCTTTGCTGTATGTACTTTTGGGTGTGGGGGGAACACTCACTAAAAGTGCAATAGACGTTTGGGATTCTAACATGACATTTTTAGCCATTTCATAATATGCCATAATGCAACATGACAGATTTCATCTTTTCATGAGATTTTGCAAAACAGGCTCATTGGGAAATTACACTGTAAGAGTCAGATTTCAAATAGTCATTAAAATATATCAGGGTTACTTGGCATAGTTTTTGAAGTATCCTGCATCAGCTTTGGGTGAGGACACACTCAAATTTAAAAAAAAAAAAAAAAAAAGTTTTTTGAAACCATTAAAAAGCAAGTTACTTGTTGCACCAGAAACCAAACTTATTTGGACTGCCTGCAATAATTAAAGCAATCTCCTGGCAGATATTAATAAATCTTTGGAGTTCTAATTCATGTAATAAGATATGCAACTTGTGTTTCAAAACACAAATAGTGATAGTTATTATGACAGGGTTACAAAATAGAAAATATTTGTCACTGTCCTACTATACCAAATGAACAGTTTGCAGAAAGGCATTCTGGTAGGAGCTGCAGAGGGTAGCCGAGTTAGTCTGTTACGGGGGGGGGGGGGGAGAACAACAAATGGTCTGGTAACGCTTTATAGAGTAACAAAACATGTAGATGGTATCATGAGCTTTTGTGGGCACAGCCCACTTCTTCAGATGACCGGAGTGATGAGTTTGGGAAGTGAACACTTGAAATAAAGAGGAGAGGGGAAGGCGAGGGAGAAAAAGGCAGTGGGGGTGGGAGGCAGAGCAGCAGTAAGTATCTGGAGAATGGGTACTTAAACCTAAACAGAGGCTATAACCCAGTAGTCACTGCTTTAAAGGTACTAGAGTTGCCAGATGGCTTCAACAAAAATATCGGACACACTTGACATGACATCACAATCTACATTACATCCTATTTAGAAAATACCGGACATTTCTATTTTCTCAATTTGTTTCCCCTGAACAAAAAGCTCAAGTACTGGACTGTCCGGTTCAAAACCGGACACCAGGCAACCCTAAAAGTTACCACAAATTTAAATTTTTCTAGCTATGCACAGCCATACCTCTACATTTTTATACAATATGCACCAGAATGAGAGTCTGGCTTCACCTCCATCACAAGCCTTCAGAGGACATGATAGAAGTATACAAAATTATCAGAGGTAGCGAGAGAATAGATCAGGAATGAAAAGTAGGGGTTCTCAATGATGTCGTAAGATGGCAATTTCAGCATTTGCCCCAAATAATACACACTCACACTAGACTGTGGAACTCATTGAGGGAAGAAGCCAAATCTATAATTTATAGGGGCTAAGAATAAACGTTTCTTAGGATAGAATACTCACTGTTGCCTATTGAAGAGTTTCTTCCTTTGAACTCTTGGTACTAGGCATTATGAGAAAACATGATCCTGTACTAGATGAACCATTGACCTGATGTAGTATGATAATTTCTGTTTTCAACATTACTGTAATTTGTTTTATTATTCAAGCTGAAGGGAAGGGACATTAAAGTACATGATTTCTCTTTTACATTATTGTACACTTCATTTTCTCCCTTTGCAGACATCTGACACACTACTTTTGGCAGATTATACTCAGTGGTATTCACAAGATTACTGATGACCAAATTTTATCACCTGCCTTTAAATGTGACATTTTTAATCATGACACATACATACAATACTGAAAAAAAAAAAAATGAACTACCTCCAAGCTACTAAACCACTGACCACCAAAGGGGAAAAAAAAGTGCATGCAAATAGGGAAAGGTTAAACTGGGACGGGGGGCAGGAACCAATGTCAAAATAGGAGCTTTTTAGAGGAAACCGAAAGATACTGATGCGGTATGTCTCCCATCTCTTGATTACTACGTGTCAAAAATAAACTAACAGTGAACCGTTCCACATCAGTTACAAAGACTTTTGCCTAGGATTGGATTTCTAAAGACTCCCATCAGCACATTTAGATGCTTAAATATGATGCTGCCTTCACCATTTTTTAACCTAGTCTCAAAACCAACTTATGACAGATAGACAAGATAGATAAAAATTGACCGGTCTTTGACATGATGTGCACATGCCAAGAGTCCCACACATTACTACTGATCCATCGAAAGGAAGATTATTTTTCTTGAGTAATTGTCAGTTTAATACTGTAAAAAAATACCACACACAAAACACTAACGGTTCCTATTTAAATGCCAATTGCAACCGAGAGAGATTGGGAGAGAAATGAAGGCAATAAGACACAATAGGAACAGCATCATTTTCCATTGGGGAGAGAAGTCTCTTCCTACTGAGTGACTGGCCTAGTTTGTAACAATAATGAACTAACACATCATAGGTGGGATAAGCAATTAGAAAAAAGGAATAATAATTACTTCAAACATGACAACTCAGACTGCAATAGAAGAGAGGTCTGTCAAAGTCAATAATTCTTAGAAATTAGCAGCTAGGCGATTACAATGTATTCCTCATGAATTATACTGTTCATTAATGATGTTGTACACAGCCCTCAGTCTCATTATGCCTTCATCAGAGTCGCTAGGAACACAGGACTCACGTTGCGTTCAAATTCTGCCTCTCCAAATACTGGAGTCATGTTTGAATATTTGAAAAGAGCTCCTATTGTCTTTATACACACCGGACCATTTTCTGTTGCAAACTGTGATGGCATTCAAAAAAGCTAACATTAAGAGGTCAGGAGGACATGTGAACGCACTTTTGGTTTTATATTCTTCATCTGTATGTGCACACGTGTGTGTCCAGGACTTAACCATTGTTCTTAAGTCCACCTCCTACTCCCCTTCCCCCCCCCCCCCCAAAAGCAAAAGTGATTAATAAGGCTTCGACGGAATTTGACCAGGGTGCAGTAGGTCCTTTAGAAGGCATATATCATTTCTCCTCCATCATTAGACCTATTATAATAGGAGTGACCAAGCCAGGAGTTTTTGGCGTGTACCGCCTATATCACCACAACTACTGCCAGCCTGACAATCATTCCTAACACAAAAGAGACAGTATAAACATAAATGAAAGACATTTCATTGACACTGAAGGAATCTGAAAATGGTTTCTTCCCTTGCTTTCCCTTTTTATCCCCATCTTACATTTTTACACCTAGACTATTGCTAACTGGCCCCCAAATGTATCCAGCCTCAAAGACCCATATTATGTAGCCATATTTTAGGCCTGGGTGCAGGTCATCACTTTAAATGCAGTAAGTGACATCTTCAATTAAAATAGCCGTAGTAGGGACCGTTTGTGTCAGGGCTGTGTTTGTTTCAACCAAGTGTTGTATCAATTTAGATGAATGTGGTTTAAAAAAAAAATGGGTAACAGTGCTATGTATTTCCCAGATTGGATATGAAAGAAATCTTTATGGTGTGGCAGCAAAAAAAGTCATTGTAGCAGCTAAAGATAATCAGCCCTTTTGAAACACGAGCATTCAGAGTGTCTCTGCTTGCCAACTCTGCGTCAAGGTCAGGGTCCCCTCCCCTTTTTGTTTAGATTTGTTTTTAAGATTATTTAAAATCTGCCTTTGAAGCTCAGAGAAACCCTTTGTCCCAACAGGGCGATGTGTAAAGATTCCATTAAAATTAAATTGGGAGTTTCCCCTCCCGGTGAGAGAGAACTTGACACGACAAAAGACACCTGATGAACTACAAAGGGTGGTAGGAAATACTCTTTGACTTTGGTCACAACTAGGTGAAGAAGCCTACCATATACGCAGCAAGCTAATACCTGAAACAGCACAGCTGGAATCCTTTAAGGCCCTAACTCAAACACATGCTTATGTGCTTTGCTAAGTCCATCCCAGTTCAGCAATGTATATATTTAAGTGCTTTTTGCATCAGTGCCTATCACATTTAACAAAATAATTACATGTCCTAATTTTTTTTAGTTCTCGCACAGAACCATTACAACAAATTGGATCTGCTACCATGGCGACACATGGTCTACTGGTAGCGAAAGCTTTCTTATGGACCTTCTGCTGACATTATAACTGATTCTTTGGTGTCAACATTTTATCCCTATCCGCTTAATGAGGCTGTGTCAAATTGTTATGGCTTTATAACTGCGCAATAGAAAGCACTGTCCACTGACTCCGTACTGTCTAGCATGTTGGTTCTTGACCATTACAACTTTCATACTAACAGATCTCTTTGGGAACCTTTCTGAAGTCAATGCCTGCAGAGTGTTCTCAAATAAAATTAACATAAAAGGACCAGATTGTCAGCAGCCAGTACTTTACATCACGAGTAATCCCATAAAAAGTCAATGGAACAACTTGTGAAGTAAGTCGCTACTCCGTGTGAGTAAGGGTATCACACTCGGCTTAATACTAAAAGAATATATAGATTTAGATGGGATTTTCCCAGGCCTGAGACCTTAAGAAAGTAGATTAATTCATGGCTCACTTCCTACTTTAGGTCCCTAGTAGTGAGAAGGAAGGGTTAAAGTGCAGTGCAGATGGCTAGTGCTCACAAAACACTTCAAAAATAATTGGTAACACTAAAAGGTGCCCATACATCTCATTTTGGCTCCAACATTTTTAATAAGCCCTACTCCAGCCCCTCCAATTTGTATGGCAAAAGTGGGCATTTGTCTTGTTTGGACTTGCTAACGGAACAACCTGACACAAGTGCACATTTCCCCCATTCTGATAAAAAAGTGGGGTGCAGAGCAACACACCAAGATGGGTGTGATAATGCCAACCCAGCCACAGAGGAGTGAGGGGAAGGCAGGGCTCCGGGAGAGGCCAGGCAGGCTCGGGCAAGCAGCCATGTCAGTCCCCAGACTTTAGGAAATATGGTCACCCTATCTAGTATGTGCATCTGCCTGCCCAAGCCCTGTCTGGGAAGGGCGGCTTAAGCAGTGAACCTGGACAGCCAGGGGACGAGGGCTTGGTCTGGCCCCACCGTGGGTCCTGTTTTCCCTTTGGAAAATATGATCATCCTAGGTAACATGAATGTGGTTTTTACTGGAATTGTTGAAGAGTAAAACTTTATACCTTACGCCCATGGGACTTTGTCTATCCATACTAGACGCACAGTAAACAGAAATGTATACTGTAATGCAAAAAAAAAAAAAAAACACCCCAAGCAAAAAACACACCCACCCACACACCCACCCACCCCAAAACAAACAAAGGAGTGAGAAAGAAGAATGCTTCTTAATGTTGCTGGGGGGGGGGGGGGGAGTAAAGAGTGTTGTTTGTGAGGACAACACTTGGAATGCTTGGTTGCATCCCTATTGCTGAGCAACATGCCCAGATCCAGCCTGTTTTTACACCATTCATCCTTCCACTGAACATTTTACAATGATAGTAGCAGCAGCCCAGCCAACTTTCAACTGTAGCACTGCCCTTCCAGCCTCAAGATATGCCAATGCCAGATGGCAGATATGGCATGAGCATGAAAAAAAAAAAAACGCCTTTCCAATTTAAAAGCGTTTACAATATGACAAAGCTCCCACTTAACCTTGGTGGGTCCCGCGCTTTGTGGCAGATTGCTTGCCTCAAAGGCTCACGGCAGCCCTTGATATAGGCACTGTTCCTAGGGCACCAGCTTGCTGTTTGTTGTGCTATTCTCATCATAGGCCGGCATACAGACCAGAGGGAAACCAAACACCAGAGTCTCAGTGAAACCTCCGAATGAAACAGGGCTGAATAAACTCCCTTTCTTTCCCCAGCCAGACCACCCACTCACATAGAAGGTGGTGAGGGTAAACCTGAGCCCACCCTCTACTCCGGATTCCAGCCCAGAGCTCTCTAAACGTCTCCAACACCAGCTGCATGATAACAGACCCCTCAGCTACTTCTCCACACCTTCCCCAGCACCTTCTTTATCTCAGGCTCTTCCTCCTCGTACCCTCTTGTGTTTGCTCCTTCTGGATCCTCCACAGCTCCTGTCTCCTCAGTTCCTTGTGTACTAGGATGGAGGGGGGAAAGGAGAAGAGGGGATTCTTTGATTTTTCACTTGCTGCTATGAGGCAATATTTGGCATCATATATTCTTCTAGATGTGGCAAAATGGGTCTAAAAATTTAAGCTCATGCCTGTGTCCACAACATCACAAAGAATCTAAGGGTCTTAAAACGCATGGCTTTCAATCACTTTGGAACACCACCAAAATTGCTTTCAACTCACACTTCAATTTTCCTCCATCTGTTGAAAGAATTATAGATGCTTTTGTCATTCTGCATAAATTTGCTAACACAAGTTCCATGACATCCTGTCATTAGGGTCAATTTTAAGAAATCCCACATATCCGGTTATAAACATTTTGTTTCTCTTTCAACCTGGTGCACCATTCTTGAAATTTAAAAACTTGTTTATGAGTGAAAAAGCAAACGTACTATTCCAATGAGTTGTATACGTTCTGGAAGTTTCTTTAAAAGCTAGGCCACAATTGCTTAAAAGCAGTGAATTCCTCCGAATAAAAATTTAAAAATGTCTTTGTATGGAGAAATTGCTTTACAATGGTTGGAAGAACTAAGTAGACATTTAAAAAAAAAATGCTCCAAGCCTAACCCCTCAATTAAAACTGGTGAAAAAATAAAATACAACTTTGGGTTTGCTTAACATTTGATTTAATAAATCCAGTTCAGATAACATTTGCCAAAAATGTCATTACAAATCAGTCACAATATGCACTTTGGAGACAGCTTATGTACAAGGTTAGCCATAAAAGGAGGCTGTGTCTACATTCGTTTTTATAGCTTTAGAATAATTTCTGTTCCTTTGTATAGACGTCTAGTGTTTTGTTTTGTTTTTTTAAACACAATATCCTCAGTGCAAAGTTACACCTGTCAAACTTGTGGACTCTACACCAAAAGGAACAGATACCACAAATCAAATAGAAGTCAAGCCCAACATGGTCAGTCCATTTTCCGCTGAGTGCTATCAGCAGGAATTCGGTTACAGGTTGAACTTCTGTAATCGACTTCCCTAGTTCAGCAGAGTTCCTAGCCTCAACCCACTTGTTTTTCCTCATGAGTACACCAGCCCTGACTACGCTGTACCAGGACCATTGCTAGTCTGGGGAAAAACAGACCCCTAGGCGCCAGGGCAACAACAGATTCCCCAACGGTCCAAAGTGGAGCAGACCAATAGCCAGGAGCAGAGAGACCTGTTTTGACTTCTCCTGATCCAGATAATTTCCTGTTTTGGGACTAGTCAGGTTCTGATCCAGCATCCCGAGGAAGGTTCAACCTGGATAAGACTCTTTAGTGAAGACATAGCTCATGAGAGGGGCAAGATCTGCCTATCAACTTAAAAAAAAAAAGTGTATCCATGTTGCTCAGGGGTGTGAAAAATCCACACCCCTGAGTGTGGCAGTTATTCTGACCTAACCCAGCAGAATGTCAACAGAAGAGGCTCTCCCCGTCAACATAGCTATGGCCCCTGAAGGAGGCGGATTAACTATACCGATGGACAAGACCATGGCCCTGCCCTTTCCACCTGAGGCTCCGCCCCTTCCAGGAGCCCCCTGAACACCTTGCCGAATGGCTCACAGAGGCCATCAGCTCCCCTGGCCACATCCGTTGTCAGCAAACAAGTTCCTAAGGTAGACGAGGCTTAGCACGACACAGCATAGGGTTTCGGAGAAGGAAAGAAAGCATACTACATCCATCTGAAACTGCTGGGAAATGTAACAAAGTAAAGCCGAGACCAACGTGGCACATCTGACAGTGCTATAAAGCCTGTAATTGCTGCTGGATATTGTCTGCTGTTCTTTGACAGGAATATAATCTTGCATAATGCTGACCCATGTCAGGTGACTGGGGCTAGGGATTAAAAGATTAGTCTCTTCCCAACACTCCTGTGCATCTAACATTAATCCACAAAGGCCTCCAATGGTTCTGATTATAAAAAAAAACCCCACTATTTCAACTGACAATGCTTCAAGAATAATTCACTATTTCATTATTGCAACACACCCCATAAAATATGATTCTCCTCAAAACAGATTTGCTTGGGCAACATGTGATGTCATAAATCATGTTTTCTTAGAGTTTAAAAAAAAAGTATCAAAAGCCAGAACCATCATCTTCTAGTTTTGCCAGAAAAATGCATTTGCATTTCCAATACGTCTGTCTTCACTTTTTCCCTCTTGCCCTCCTACAGAAGCGATGTGAAGACAAAGCATCACAGAGCACATCAAGCCATGAAGCCAGCATGAATAGAATTTTTTTCCTACTCCTTCCAAATATGAATTCCTTTTGGTTGCATTCTGGTTTCCTTCCAAGGAGAGTAAATATATAGTTGTATCACTTTGAAAACTAAGTCTACTCCAATCCATGCCTCACACACAGGCTATTAATCAGAAGGATGGCATTGTGTGATAGAGGCCATGAACTGAAAGTAAGCCATTTACCAATAATACAGAAGATGATTTACCCTTCTGTTTTTGTTGGCACTTGATTCTGGCTTTCATGAAAATTCTTGGTCAAGAAAAAAAAAAAAAAAAAAAAAAAAAAAAAAGGAAAGCGTTTGTGCTTCTTACATTTTAACCAAAACATGAAGACATCTTTTTAATATAAAGTTCTTAGTGAAAAGAAATCTCTTCAGAACTATGTTCATTAGAAGAAAAATGTTTAAGAGGACTACTGTGAGAAAGAGAAAAAGTTTGGAGAAGTGGGGAAATATTCAACAGCTTGAATGTTAGTACATTTATTATCCTCAGAGTCTGAGAAAGGTCTCAGTTGTCTAGGAGACAAATAGATGTAAAATGTCACAATTGAGGTATTACAATAAGACTGAAAGATGAGGCCACATCTACAATTATGCACATTGTATCTGTACCTCTAGAGATACAGTTCTCATCTTCAGCCTCATTTCTGAATAAAGAGTTGATGCATGCAACATCTCTTATTTTAGAGGACACTTGCCAAGGGACAGTATGAGTTGAAGGATGGCTTTGCAGGGGAGATAGACAGCCCCACGTTATTGATGTGCAAACCAGCTTCCCATTACATCCACATAACCTATGTCGTATGGCCTTCTAAATGGACATCTCACCCCACAAGGACAGCTCCCAGGAGAGAGAGTACCAGGCAGACAGTGGCGCAGGGCCTGTAGCAGAGACTAGCAAAGAACATTAGGTCACATGGGGGAGGGAAGGGAAGGCTTTGAAGTAATCAAAACCAGCCTCAGCCCCATGAATCTTATGGTTTGTGTGGGTGTTAAAAAAAGACTTCTTTGTTGACAGATATCCGGGGGCACCAGAAGGCTTTGAAGACAGAGGATCACAGAAATCTTTCTGCCTCAATTGCACCACAAGGAGGCACTCATCCAGACAAGGTGCCACATCTAGGTCAATACTACTACAAAAAAAGAGACTTTCATGAGCATTTTCTCTGCTGCTGCAATGGGAACAGGAAATACTTAATGGTGGGTGTCCCCTCTGGAAACAAACTTCTTGTGCAACGGGTGAATGTTCACATTCAAGTACACGTCTTTCATATGGAGAGCCATGAACCATTCCTCAAGACTCCGTTCCTCAAGGGTGAGATAGAATGCATCAGCTTCTTGTTGAAGAATCTGTTCTTGGGAAAGACCTCCTGGAGGTGATCAGGTAGGAGAGCAAGGAGGCAGGAAGGAAAGGAAGTCTATGGAGTATTCAGAGGGGGATGATCTCTAGTACCCAACTCTCTGTGTTGATCTAGCCCCAATTATAGGCAAATAGGGCATGATGGCCACCAAAGAGGACATGTGGCACAGCATTTGGCTTCAATGGAGGTTCGTGATTCTAGCCCTGAATATCAAACCTGATCCTTGGCCAGCGATTAGAGGTGGAAGGAGTGATTGAAGGCTGAGGAGGTGGCAGCCACGGAAACTGGGAGTTGAGGGCTCAGGGACTGCTGATGTTTCCGTGGGAGCGCCTGAAGGTGCCGATAATGTGACACGTAGGTCCAACATGGCAGGTTTAAAAGGGAGTATTTCTTCACACAACGTACAACCTGTGAAGGTTAGGACTTTAACAGGGTTAAAAAAAAGTGCTAGATAATTGATAAAGGATAGGCAGTAGAGACAGCATTTCTGGTCAACACTCAGATTTAAAAAAAACCACACACCAAGGGCAGGGCAGACAGTTTTTCAAGTCCTGGATGGTGAGGGACACAATCACCCAACCAGTGAAGAGATCTATTACACAACACAAGCTACCTTCGGGACACTAGAATATAAAGCAAGAAATGATTGTCATAGCCAGCTCCATGCAAAAAGGGACAGGGTTCCAACTCAGATCATGCAGCAGTAAAAAGGGACTTAGACTTTATTCCTCAGTCAGGAGCACTAGGGAACACACTGTGCATGCGTAGGTCAATGGACAATGCTTGGAAGCAATTCTGAATTCTGGCACACGCACACCCATGTGTGGAATGCACATACAGACCATCACCCAAAAGAAGGTATTTTTACAAAGAATGAAAATTAGGAGTTTTTTTAAAAGTACAAAAATAGAGTAACTTGATGTTTACAAGAAGGATTGGCAGTTTGCCTTAAGACAAATAGTTTTGATCGTTAATTATTACTCAAAAGTTTGTAATACAGCCTCTCTTCCCCCTGCATTTCTCTTCCAGGAATTAAGACAATTTGGACAATACACGTGACTGCAAATAAAACTAGAAAAATTCTAGGACTCCCAGATGCTGCTGTTGTGTGCTACTAAAATGAAGCAGTCAGTATTTTCAAAATGTTTCCCTCTCGGTCTCTCAATTCCAGAAATTATCAAAGTTTTGACCCTTAACTCACATTACAAAACACAACATTTAATAGTAGCTTGTAACCTAAGTAGTAGTGCAACTACCCCACAAACGAGGACAACACACCAACCTTCTACGCCCTCAGTCCAAATCGGTGGTGGGAGGGAGGGAGAATCTTTAGATTCAAAACAAGACTTCTCTCCCCCCATGGAAGAGCAACAACTATGGACAGAATCTTTTAGGGTCAAACTATCAGAAGTTCCAAATCAACTTAGACTCACACCAAAAAAGTCAATAGGACTTAGGCTTCTAAATCACTTAAGCAAATCTGATCCTTTGCATCTGAACTATGATTTCCAGTACTACTTTTGCACTAGTTACAAAAGGGAGAACAATGAATTGCGGCTCTCAGAGTAGAACTTCGTTAAGCAAAAAAATGTTATACTTCAATCATTCTCCTGAATTGAACATTTTTACTGTTCATGTGGGAGATTGACTGCCATGCGCCAGATGTGTAGAAAAGAGGAAAGTGGGGGGTCAGCGTGATATTTAAAAAAAAAGTGCAGTTTCAAATTTTTGAAACGTGAGGTCAAGCTTGTTCAACAGTCCTACAAATGTATTACATTAGCCCAAATTTAGTGGGTGATAATTGAAATCAGAGCTCCAGTCATTACCACCGACATGTTTCTAAATACTACCCAATAAATTTTTGCCTGTTTTGGATTCTATATGACAGCTGGCAGTGCAAAAATCAAGTTCTTTTGAAGGACGTTCCATTCCATTCCATTTTAGAATGAAATGTCAAGTGGCAAGACACAAAACTCCATAAGTGATCCCCATGTACTCGAGCAATAATTCAGAAGCATACTTCATCCTAGAGCACTACTCCTGCAAGGTATTGAGGGCTCAATTCCCACCGAGTCAAATCAGATACATAGCACCTCTGTATCCAACAGGACTAGGCCCTTAATAATTATACTATTTCCTACCTGCGGATTTTGACAATGAGTGTTTTACAGATATTCCACTAAAACCTATACATTGTAAGCAACACAAAGCCTCTCTTGCTTTAAATTCTTTTGTCCTATGCATAATAATGACAAGTAATCAGCAGACATAGGGTACAATCTTGGCCCAGTTTAAGCCAACAGATTTTTTGTCACTGACTTCATCCCAGTGCCATTCTTAGCTCTACCATCGTTGTCATGCCTAGAGTGATTCACTAAGGGTTTGTCTATTTTACATGGAATATCCATTGCCAATACCTGCTGAAATCTGGTGCTGAGTATAGCTTAGCACCAAACAGCCCCATTTAGCCCCATTTTGGAAGCATTGATGGAGCACAGTTTTCCACCACAATTTCTGGAACTGCATAGAATTGGCTTCTACTTGCTGCTAAAATTACTCTTGGCATCTGTTGGCGATTCCCATCAAAGGTTTTTCCTCTCCATCCTTCAGTTTGGCCATCTGGAATGGAGGTAGCACTTATTTACCTCCGTAAAGCATATTGACACCTGACAAGGAAAAGCACTCAACTAATGGTAAGTATAATTTATAACTGTGCCTACAGGTATGGTAAGCACTTCACAGAATACAAACAAGTAGATGGTTCCTGCCAAAATTGCTTATCATTTAGCATTTTAGATGACAGAAGGTAGGGTGATGAGTAATGGGTATGGAACAGGGAGAAGGAAGTAATATGAATATATGGGTACTCAGTTTAGAAATTTGGTGGCTGGTAGCTTCCTCTCTAGCTCCCCCCCCCTTGTTTGCAAACTAAATCTGGTCTTATAAAGCGATGCCTGGCACAAAGACAGTAGCTCCTTCCCAAAGGCTTTGTTTGCTTTTAAGGGAAAAGCAGCAAACTTCTTCCTTAGTCTAGTTTACTACTCTTCTAAATGCCATTTAGCGGAAGAAAAGAGTTCGTTTACAAGCTGCCATAGTTGTAGATAAAAAGTAAAAAAAAGTTAAGCTAGAGGCTATGCATTCTTTGGTCTTTTTTGATCCTAGGACACTAACTTTATGAGGCTTTGCTAGCACTCACATTGTTTAACTTTGCCACCAGCCTCAGGAATTAAAAGCAACATTGGACTCTGTTTTTACTAGCCGATACATTGCAATCTGTGGTTGACACCTCAGAAGCAAACATATTTATCAAAGACAAACATAACTGTGGTGCTCAAAGTTATCAATAGAAAAAAGAAAATAAATATTTTCAGCCTGTCAGACTTCACTTCTACTGCTGAGCTATTTTGCTGGAAGCCAGTGTAGAAAAGCCACACAGCCGGAAGGAATGAGCCATAATTCAATTCATAGTACCATGAAATAAAAGCCAAACACAAGACCTATATTCAAGGAACATATTAACAGTTCTATTTCAAAACTTCCCATTTACTTTTAATTTATCTTCTTATTGTCTTTAAATCTAAGTTGACTCACCATATGTTTGTTTCCATGGCTCAACCATACAAGATACTTCCAAATTACAATATACAATACAAGTCTTCCAGTTTGGCATAACACCAGCAACGTTGCCAATCTTATCTACAGATCAAGGCCCCAGCCCTTCCTTGGGATCTCCTATTCCCAATGCCTGTGCAAAGTCTCATTGAAGAACCAGACAGTCAACTAGTAATAGCTGCATTTCAGAATTTAACAGGTCAACGACATACCTGTATTGTTAGCAGCTAGGATGCTGAAGTGTTGTATGACTCTTGAACCAAAGCACAAAAGGTCTGTCAGCCTCATTCTTATGCCACACATTGCTCTTTTACTTGTTCCCCCCCACCCCCACCCTAATGGCTCAGAACTCCATTTTCTCCCTCGCCTTTTCTTTTGTAGCCATATACATATCCACAACGTGTGTAAGTATTGATTGATGTTCCAACAAACAGAGGACCCACAGGCCTAGGGCATGTAAGGTAGCAAACTAATCAAGGTCTAGGTTGGCATTTAACAAAGGATCACTTGGCTGTCATTTACGACCGTGCATTCACAAGTGAGGAGGTAGTAACAAGTGTAGCCAGTCAGCTGACCAGTATAAAGCAACAAACAGGGTATAGGTATTTTTAGAATTCCTGAAAGGAACTTTGCAATTGAAACTCATGGGCATTTACTGCAGTAATAGGGCAACAACTAATTTATGTAAATGATGGCGAGGAAAATGGTTAATTAAACTACAAGAGGTGGGATGTGAAAGTTCAGATAAGGAAGCCATCGTGAATATGCATAAGATAAAAGTGATTGTTAGCAAAATAGAATATAAAATACATTACCTGGCATAAGTAGGATGTGAGATGCCAGGATAAAGACCATGCACTGACTTTACCGATCAGTGGGACTTATAATATGGTCATCTTGATCTAAAGGAGGGTGATCAGAGAGTCCTGGATAAAGTATAATTATAAAAATGAGCAGTCGTGTGGCACCTTAGGAGATTTTATATATGTGTGTTTTTCAAGTTACAGACTAACACAGCAACCCCTCTGAGTACAATTATAAATTAGGCTACATCTTCTTTGGTGTTCTCAAAGCATCCATTACAACAAAGAGGTTTAGTAATTTGGGGTGACTTTAGTGTATTATACAATTCTCCAGGTACTCAATATATTTATTAATCATTTTCATACGATTAACGGAATAACCCACAGTTGGCTATATTCATTATATTATTCATCAATCTAAAAAACAGGAAAAAAATTGGAGAGGAGCAATTTCAATATTTCAAAACAGATGCAAATCACTACCAAGCAGGCAACAGCATATTTTTTACTGAGACAATTCTATACTTGTCTGAATAATAAACAAGTAATAAACCAACCATAGCTTTAGAAAGTATATTTCTCTTCCATCTGATAAAACTAATTATGCCAACACAACATCACATTTTCCTAAATGCCTTATAAACTGATCCAGTTACTCAGAAAATATTATTTTTACTCAGATGTGATAGATGCAAACTGAAATGTTCAGATTTCAATTCTGGCACCAATTCCCGAATCCCCTTCCCGAGTAATTTAAGGACTTCCTCCACATAGTTTTTCATATTCTTTTAACTGACACTTTATCTTTATACAGTATCTCAGCAGAATGAACATGCACTAAAACAATGACAGCCCTTCTTTGGCTGTCATCTCTCATTCTGGCAAAGACAGATGTCTTACACTGGCTTATGCCAATAATAGAGCCGACAAAAAACAACAGAGACTACCTGCCTCTGATGTAAAGGCACCAATTCACATTTGTGACACTCATTTGTCAATTAACAGATTTCTTCCATTGTTGACACATGGGACTTAAAAGATGTGGGCTAGAATCTGATGAATTAAAAAAGACAGATGAGTAAGCTATGAGCTGCAAAGTAATACTATAATGTGCTTTGGATAGGAATATCAACTGACACCCCTGACAGGCCATACAAGGTTTTATTTCATTTTGCACTGTATCTAGGCTTCATACTTTGTCTTCTTTGTTCTCTTTTCATCAAGCTCCTAACATCTCATTCTGACAGCCAGAGACATTTAAGGCACTTTCGCTTCAAATGCAAGTTAGCGTACTTGATTTGTCATTAAAATGCAAAACGATTGCCAATGCAGGTAAATGTAGGTATGCTTAAAAGGTTGTATCTGCAAAGTAAAAGCAGAAAATGGTTTCCGGCTGCTTCGCTTAACTCTTTCACTAGCCACCAAGCTTTTCAACGCAAGTATTACTAGGCTCCAACAGAAGTGTACCAGTGCACTTTCATACATTTAAATCATGTGAAGGTTTTGAGTTACAATGTCTACACCAAGGAAATTCGGTCAAGTGTATTCATTTAACCTAGGTACAGAATTTCACTCAGATTTAAAAACATAGACAGAGTCTATGGTTCTAAGCTTTATGCCCAGATGAACTGCATCATCTAGGCACCAACCAGCCACTGAAGAACAAAAGAACTTAAAAAAACCCAGCCAACCAACCAGCCAAAAGACACCCACCCCAGGTCTTGTCTTCACTTACTGGGAGAGCAACGCTGCAGAGATCTAAATCAACCCCTGGGAGATTGGGGGTCTGGTAAGGATGCACTAAAATCAACTGCTGATCATGTTCCCGTTGACTTTGGTACTCCACCAGGTCGCAAAGAGTAAGGAGTAAAGGAATGGGGATACCGTGGTACATCTAACTAAAATACGTTGACTCCAGCTGAAATTGCTTAACTTACTTCCACTTTGCCCCCCTACTGTAGACCTTAGTTGCAGTTGGTTTAAGCCAGAACCTTTAATGACTTTAATAGGGTTTTAATATTGGCTTTCATTTAAGGCACAATAAGCAGCTATTGGACACCCCGCATTTCAATAGCTCTTTACATATATACTCCTTTGTTATCAGCACCTAACTTTCTGCATATGAGCATCATTGTGAATGTACATACCACATTATGAAGTTATTTCTATTCACAGTAGCCAGAGCACAAAATAAACAATGTTTGCTGAAGCAAAGGCTTGTTCATGCTGTGTTTGACAATACAGGAAGGATTCAGCAGATCCTTGGTTTGAGAAAATACAAACCATGTCCCACTTTACGTAAGTTTCATAACTGTTATTATTTTATGTTTTAATTCCACGGACATGTTCTTCCCACCCACATCTAATTTCTGTGGCTCAGATGGAGTACCCTCGTAAATTTCATAAGCTGACAATCCTGGGGACCCATACGTCATAAGAACATATGACAGATCAGACTGGGTCAGACCAAAGGTCCATCTAGCCCAGTATCCCATCTTTCAACAGTGGCCAATGCCAGATGCCCCAGAGGGAGTGAACAGAACAGGGAATTATCAAGTGATCCCCCTCTCATCATCCATTTTCAGCCTCTGACAAACAGGGGCTAGGGACACCATTCTTATTCATCCTGGCTAATAGCCATTGATGGACCATAACCTCTATGAATTTATCTAGCTCTTTTTTAACCCTGCTGAAGTCCTGGTCTTCACAACATCCTCTGGCAAAGAGTTCCACCAGTTGACTATGCGCTCCATGAAGAAAAACTTCCTTTTGTTTTAAACCTGCTACCAATTAATTTAATTTGGTGACCCCTAGTTCTTCTATTATGGGAACAAGTTAGTAATTTTTCTTTATTCATTTTTTCCACACCGGTCATGATTTTATCGACTACCATATTCCCTCATTCACCCCTTTCCCCTTCCCCCTCTTGTCTAAGCTGAAAAGTACCAGTCTTTTTAATCTTTCTTCATATGGGACCCGTTCCAAACCTCTAAATCATTTTGTTGCCCTTTTCTAAACCTTTTCCAATGCCAATAGATCATCTTTGAGATGAGGTGACCATATCTGTACACAGTATACAAGATGTGGGTGTACCATAGTTTTATAGAGGCAATAAGATATTCTCTGTCTTATTCTCTAGCCTTTAATGATTCATAACATTTTATTTGCTTTTTTGACTGCCACTGCACAACAAGTGGATGTTTTCAGAGAACTATCCACAATGACCCCAAGATCTCACCTGAGTAGTTATGGCTAAATTAGTCCCCATCATATTGTATGTATAGTTGGAATTATTTTTTCCAGTGTGCATTTCTTTACATTTATCCGCATTAAATTTTATTTGCCATTTTGTTGCCCAATCACTTAGTTTTGTGAGATCTTTTTGAAGTTCCTCAGTCTGCTTTTGTCTTAACTATCTTGAGCAGTTTAGTGTCTTCTGCAAATTTTGCCATCTAGCTATTTACGCCTTTCTCCAATTCATTTATAAATAGGTTGAATAGGATTGGTCCTAGTATAGATCCTTGGTACTAGTTACCTCTTTCCATTCTGAAAGCTTACCATTTATTCCTCCCTTTGTTTCCTGTCTTTTAACCATTTATCAATCCATGAGAGGCTTTTCCCTCTTATCCCATGACAACTTACTTTAGGAGCCTTTGGTAAGGGACCTTGCAAAGGGCTTTTTGGAAATCTAAGTACACTATATCCACCGGATCACCCTTGTCCACATCTTTGTTGACCCCCTCGAAGAATTCTAGCATATTAGTAAGACGATTTCCCTTTACAGAAACCATCTTGACTTTTCCCCAACAAATTACGTTCATCTACGGGTCTGACAATTTTATCTTTTACTATAGTTTCAACTATTTTGCCCCCTTACTTATGTTTATGGGTCTGTAATTGCCAGGTTCTCCTCTGGAGCCCTTTTTAAATGTTGGCATCACATTAGCTATCTTCCAGTCGTTAGGTACAGAAGCTGATTTAAAAGGTTACAGGACACAGTTAATGGTTCTGCAATTTCACATTTGAGTTCTTTCAGAACTCTTGGGTGAATGCCATCTGGTTCCAGTGATTTGTTACTGTTTAGTTATTAATTTGTTCCAAAACCACCTCTAATGACACTTCAATCTGAGACAACTCCTCAGATGGTTTCCCCTAAAAAGAATGGCCCAGGTTTGGGAAACTCCCTAACATCCTCAGCTGTGAAGACCGAAGCAAAGAATTCACTTAGTTTCTCTGCAATGACCTTATCATCTTTGAGTGCTCCTTTAGCATCTCAATCATCTCGTGGCCCCACTGGTTGTTTAGCAGGCTTCCTGCTTCTAATGTACTTTAAAAACATTTTACTATTACTTTGAGTTTTGGGCTAACTATTCTTCAAACTCCTTTTTGGCTTTTCTTATTAGATTTTTACACTTAATTTGACAGAGTTTATGCTCATTTCCTCACTAGGATTTAACTTCCACTTTTTAAAAGATGCCTATTTATCTCACTGCTTCTTTTACTTGGTTTTTAAGCCATGGTGGTACTTCTTGGTTCTCTTACTGTGTTTTTAATTTGGGGTATACATTTAACTTGGGTCTCTATTATGGTGTGTTTGAAAAATTTCCATACAGTTTTTTGCAGGGATTTTACTTTTGTCACTGTACGTTTTAATTTCTGCTTAACTAACCTTCTCATTTTTGTGTAGTTCCCTTTTCTGAAATTAAATGCCACAGTTTTGGGCTGCTAAGGTTTTATCATAGGGATGTTAAAAATTTATTACATTATGGTCACTGTTTCCAAACAATCCAGTTGTATTTACCTCTTGGACCAGATCCTGTGCTCCACTTAGGACTAAATCAAGAATTGCCTCTCCCCTTGTGGGTTCCAGGACCAGCTGCTCCAAGAAGCAGTCATTTAAGGTATCAAGAAATTTTATCTCTGTATCCCATCCTAAGGTTATGTGTACCCAGTCAATATGGGGATAGTTGAAATCCCCCACCATTATCGGAATTTTTTTATTTTGATAGCATTTCATAGTCACTATCACTATCCTGGTCAGGTGGGCAATATCATATCCCTACTGCTATATTCTTATTATTAGAGCATAAAATTACTACCCATAGAGATTCTATGGAACATTTTGGTTCATTTAAAATTACTTCATTTGAGTCTACATTTTCTGTCATAGTGCCACTGCCTCACCAGCACTTGTTCTGTCCTTCCAACATATTTTGTACCCTGGTATGACTGTGTCCCATTGATTGTCCTCATTCTACCAAGTTTCCGTGATGCCTATTAGATCAATATCTTCCTTTAACAGGAGACACTCTAGTTTACCCATCTTCTGATTTAGACTTCTACCATCTGTGTATAAGCACTTTAAAAATGTGTCACTATTTATCGGTCTTCCATTTCTTGATGCGTTAGACTTTAATTTTATTGTTTTGCATCTGATCTTACCCATACTTTATCATCTTCTATCCTCTCCTGCTTACTAGAACAGAGAGAATCTCTATTAATAGACTTTCCCCTAAGAGAGGTCTCTGTCCGATCCATGTGCTCTTCCACATTCATCGGCTTTCCCCCAGCCCTTAAAGAGCTGGTCTACAAATTTTTTAAAGTTAAGTGCCAGCAATCTGGTTCCATTTTGGTTTAGGTAGAGCCTAAACCTAAATTTTAAAAGGATGAGGTCCCAACTTATTGGTCCACTCATCATCTGGAGCCCTGGTTCCATTTCTTTTGAAATAATTGGAACTTGTGTCTTTAGGGAGGGTTGGAAATTTGTTGATAATGCGTAGGTCCAAAAATTGTTATACCTTATTGTTCCACATAAGAAAAAAAAAAAAAAGATGAGATCCTGGTTTAGGTTCACTCCAGACTAATTGATAAAAAAACAACACCATTGTCATAATCATATCAAGGGAGGTAGCTATGTATGCCAGCTTTTTCTAAAAAACACACGTGCACACACACACACAGCACTTTTGCTCCTGAATGGAAGGGAGCATTACAGTTCTCTCCCCATCCCCAGAATTATGATATCCATTAGTGCACAATCAGGTATAACAAAGAAAGCTCAGATTTGACATACAGTTTATTTGATTTGGCTTAAAGGACTTGGTCAAGTCCTTGACTACAAAGTCAAGAGCCTTCATTTCCTGAAGTGGAACACACAAGGGAATATTTCTGATCACACCTATTCAAGCGTTTGCACTTCCTTTCTCTCTATTGGATCCACGCATAGAACAATGTATCACACAGGGAAAATCATGCTCACAGAATGCCAACATAAAACAAAAAAGTAACAAGATTGTAAACGTCAAGTGAACCAAAGCATGAGCAAAAAAAATCCAGATGGTAATGCATTAATTTGCTGTTTCAGTTTAGGGATTCATATGCTTTTGCTCAGTCATCTAAATGAATGCACTCCTCTCTAGATTCAAGCCAACCAAGATTAGCAAATCAATCACCACAATTTAACAACCGATGGCTGTTGGTGGCCTGTGTGAAGCGTGTGGATAATCACCATTGAAACTCCTATTTGACAGGTGACCACATTACAAAAGCTACCATTATAACTGGCACGAATAGTCACCCCTGTTGATAAGCTTATTCCAGAACAGAAGGCTGTGAATGAGCCAGGAAACAAGCTATCCCAGAGTTGGTCCTTCCAAGCCAGGGTTCAAACACTTCAATAGGACAGCACATGAAGCTTTGTACAATAGGACAGCACATGAAACCTTGTACAATTGTGGTAGCTGCTTTACTTAGCCTATGAGAAAACAGAAGACACTATTCTCTAAGGCTGGCATTCAAGCTCCTCTCATTGAGTATGTGACAAAAATAGGTGCTCAGCACTCAGGGGCCCACCCAGGAGAAATTCAAATGCTGCCCAGCTGATTAACAAAATGCCAACAGCATGTGTTTGTTGGTGGTGCACATCTGCACATGCCTTGATGTACATAAAATTTATTCTGCACACGAGTGGAAAAAATTAGATGGAACTCTGCTTATACCCCAGTCATGTTTTCAAGCTTTTTCTCACAGCCTAAGAAGGCTAGAAAGATGTTTTGGCTGTTCATTTTATTTAAGTAGATATTCCAATGTGATCCCTTAACTCCAAGACCCAGAGCCGTAATGCATGAGATTATAATGCTAATGTTAAATCTGGCTATGGAGAAGAATAGGACAGCAGCCAGCCAGGGACTCTTCCTGTCCAAAATGTAAAATACCTTGACTAAAATTCGGTGTGTATCCTGTATTAATTAAAAAGAAAACCAAGAGGGACTTATTTTCCTCTTTTGGACTTCTCATTTTGGTCCCATCCCTAGAGCCCTGCGTGGATACAGAATTGGTATCTGCATCTGCAAAAATGATCCGTAGATGCAGATACATGCTGTTTTGAAGGACTCCACCCATTGTCACAAGTCAAATGTATCACCTCTTTTAACTGTCACAGATAGGATGCCTTCCTTTGTAGTGGTCAGGGTTAGGTAATCATTTTCTATCTTTCTACAATGGCATCATTTGGTCACTGTATTCAAGACTGCATTTCAGGTCATCTCTCAAAACATGCTGTAGTCCCGGGCTAGATTACTTGGAACACGTGGTTTAAAGGTTTTTAAATATAATGGACCTATAAATATTGCCAGTTTAATGCTCCACCTTGTCCCTCAAACTTTTGGTAACTACAGGCTCTTAAATGAAAAAGGCCATACTTCCAATGCCAGCTTAACAGAGTTTGGAAGTTACTATGGGTATGGGCTTACATGGCCATGTAGACATGGTTAGTGGGTCTTGAGTTTGCTGACCCATACTAGGGAACTCTGAGAGCTTGAATGTTAAAATACAACATAGGCTCCAAGACTATTAACCCACTCTCAAACCTAGAGCTCTGGTGTCCATATTGCAGCATTCAGTTACAAGTCAAATAGCCTTATCCTAGAGTCCCTAGTGCCAACTCTTCCCTCTTCCAGAAATGTGGCTGTTATAGTCCTAGAACTGCAATGCACTATAATAAACTTTACTGCCTGCTCAATACATAAGACGCTTGAAACCTTTTGCTTTGCAAAAGGCTAGTTTTGTTTGCTCTCCATTCCAAATCAAGAGGCTCAGTGTGTGCCTGCAGACTGCTTCTCTTCTGATCACCGGAGGCCATGTCTTCACTAATGGAAGATTGATTCTGCTGCAATTGATTTTCCTGAGTTTGATTTAGCGGGTCTAGTTAACACCTGCTAAATCAACTCAGAGCATGCCTACCAGTCATAAGTTGGTACCCCTGCTTCTGTAAGGAGTGGGGACAATGGGGAAACTTAAATAAGGTATGTCAACTCCAGCTACATAATTAATGTAGCTGGAGTTGTGTATCTTGATTTGACCTTTCCCTTTAGTGTAGGCCTGGACTGAGCTACAGCTGTTCTCTAAGAGGAGGAGTTGGCTTCTTTTTTCGAGATAGATTGCAGATTGTTGGAACAAAAAGGACTAAGGTAGTTGTCCCATGGAATTGTGGGATAATTCTGGCTGACTTCCAAGACCCGAGTCAAATGGGGCTGTGGCTACACTGCAAAGTAATAGTGATCATATCCTAGCTTAACTCAAGCTCAGACAAACAGAGTCCTGAGACCCTAGATCAGCAGAATTGCAACACAGATGCAAGGAGAGGTGATGTTTGAGCATGGACTCAAGCACAGGCTTGCATTAGGGAGAACAATTGTTCAATTTTTGCCCAGAATATCTGGTCAAAAAGGGTGTATGTACTCTGAACCCGGAGCTTGAAATATGCTACACAATTTGAGCTATGCAAATTGCATAGCTTATTCCCCGTTGATTTCAAAATAGCTTATTTCAAATTTTGGTACGGTCTTCAGAGCACTTATTTTGAAATAAATCACTATTCCAAAACATCCCTTACTCCTCATGGAATGAAGTGTGCAGAGAAGTCAGAATAGCAAGCCAGTTATATTTCAAAACAACAGGCATGCGCAAAAGACACAAGAGCTATTTTGGAGTACCTCCAGTATCCCAAAATAGCGCTGCAGTGTAGAGGTAGCCAAAGGGACGCTGACGGCTCCAAATCAGCACCATTGACTGTGCTTTTGATTGTCCCGCCTGCCTCTGCACCACGTGGCTCCCAAGAAGCAACTGGCATGTTCTCCCCCCCCCCCCCCCCCCATTTCCTAAACATAGGCACAGCCAGCGGGCTCTCAATGCTGCCCTCACTGCTCTATTGGTTAAGAACTGCAGCCAATGGGAGCAGCACACAGAGCTTCCCCTAGCTGAGCCTCCACCTAGGACTGGAAGGGACGGGAGGGAGAACATACTGCTGCTTCCGGGCATTGCCTGAGGTAAATGCTGCCTGGAGCCTGTACCTCTGACTCCCCGCCCCCCCCCCCCCCCCCAGCATCTCAAACTCCTTCCCCCAGCCCTGACTTTGGAGGAAGCCCTCTCCATTGTGCTTGCATGATCTGATTTTACTTTTACACCTTTAGCTCTTTCAGCCTAACACAGAATCAAATGCTAGCTACCCAACTGCCAATCTGAAAAGGCAGCTGCTTTCTGGACTCTGTTGTACAAAGAATGTCAACTACCTTTCTATAGCAGGCAGAGAGTTAAAATGGAGAAAGAACTACTGTAAGGAAAAGAGATCTCTAGATAAGCAGACAGCTGATTTTCTAGCTCTGTCAAAGACTTTGTCTCTGAGCCACCCAAATACAAAGTCTCAGCTCAGCCTGACTGACCAAGGAATGAAATGAGAGGAGTCAATTAAAAGCCACATAACTTCACTTGACTGGCAGCATCTGTTGAGTGAAGCCCAGCACTGAGATAAACACTGCATTAACTTCAGAGGTGTAGCCGAGTTAGATTGTAACAGGAAAAACTTAACACAACAACAACAAATAGTCTAGTAACACTTTAAAGACTAACAAAACTTATAGATGGTATCATGCGCTTTCATGGGCAAAACCCTTTTCTTCAGATGACCGGACTCTGACCCTCAAGATAGGTATATACCGGTGTTCTGACATGCTGACTTTTTTAGTATGACAAACTTGTCTGCCTTTTGCAGTTCCATGAGACAGGTCTTCCTATACTTCTTCCATTAGGTGAGGCTTTTTAACCTATAAAAATATTCTCCAACAGGTTTTATGTATTATACAGAAATCATACACCATCAACAGGACAAAAAATGGAAAGAAGTACACAAACAATGCACTGATATATGAACTTCAAGAAAGCATATATCAAATGCCAACAAATTGCTTTCATAGTGGAATTATTCAGGGGGCAACTGGGTGGGGGGGGTGCAGCAATAGTTTCCTTCTTACTCCTGCTGGAAGTGAGCATGTGTGTACTGTTTCTTTAAAGCTGCAGCAGGAACCAAACCAGACATGAGAAGGGGGAAGGATAGGGGCACAAACCCTGTAGCAAAGGGGGAGGGGGGAGGAACTTTAGGGATAATGGTGTTTTCCTCCTTCTAGTGAAGTGTCTTGTTCAGTGCTGGATACCATCTCCTCTGGCAATTTTTTTATCATTATTATAGCACAGCAACAATGGGAAAGTGATGGGGTTGTTTTATTTTGTGGGTTCTGTTTGGTTTTGGGGGAGGAATAAAGGGGGAAAAAATTAGCAACATGGTTCATATAAAATTCTAGAACAGCCCAACTGTTGTGATCTGTACAGACTGAAGCTCTCTCGTGCAGCACCCTCAGGACCAGACCAGTGCAGAATCTCAGATTTTGCCGACTACAGGAGGTCAATATTGTCTAGCAGCATCGCCAACTCTTCCACTGCTCGCTAAGCTCTGAGAAGACATTTAGGCGTAAATTAGAGCTAAACAACAGCACAGAACACAGAGCCAGGACTGGTAGCTGTAAAACTTTATGGGAGCATGGGGAACATGGCCACAAGAGGACACACAGCTAAGTAAAATCATGCTGGACCACAGATGTTCCTCGACCAGAGAATGCTGGACTGAAGAGGTTCAACATTTACCAGAGTTATTTATTTATTTATTTTTTAGAGAGGCAGGAGGGTGTCCTGAATCCTTTAAAAAAAGTTAACACTATTTTCCTTACTTCTTTAGCCTCACAGCCACCAGCTAACCAAGCAAGAGTGGTAGAGAGGTTACTTCAGGGACTACTGATGTCACACCTAAACAGTAAGCACAAATCAAAATGCACACTCCAAGTGCTTACATTTCCCCATAGGTGATAATAGACTGGTTACACTGGCAGATTTAGTGCTGTTGAATGTGGAGAGTCCTACAAGGAGTCATGGATTCTGCCCCTTTTCAGACACTCTTAGCTAAGCTGTTTTTCCACAAACCTTAACACACAAAAAAGTTGAGGATTTTCATTTGTGTTTTACATTTCGTTTTAGTACTCACAATAAGTGCCAGACAGAGCTCTAGAGAGAAGCTCTCAGTTTAGCCAAAGAATAGATCCAGCACAAGCAGCGTGAGATTCCCAACACTGCTCGTCAGATACCTCAATCACAACCTGCAAGGACCAAGACAAGGTCAAGAGGTAGTTCTCCCCCACCCCCGATGGTCCTTTAAGTTCATGGCGTCTCTTTGAAAGATGCCAGCCAACACAGTTCCTATTTACAAAACTACCACTCCCTGGTCAGTAGTGTGAACTGTCATCTAACTAGGCCTAGGTGAAGTGTGAGGGGCTTTTGTATACTGACTCCAACTACTAGGCCGCACTACACCCACTGAAAGGGATGTTGCGTACTAACTGCTGCAGTTAGGCCCTACGGTCACAACAGGAGGGCTGGGGGTTTAGGACTGAAGAGAAATTGCTGGACGCGCGGGGTTAGGGTGTAACTTTAAGAGCCCTAGGCATTTAACTACTCCCTCAGGGGGACTGGGGAGTGTACAACCCCACAACACACATGCAGCAAATAGAAATCTAATATTTCACACTACAAGTTTTACTTCACTTATTCATTATGCATTTTTGAGAGCAGGGAGGCAACATTTATGGTCCCAGATAGGTCAGCTGAAACTCAAGTCAGATATAAAAAAAAAATACAAGTTGGACCGTATTGTGTACTTAGTTGACTTGATGTTGCTTACATCTAATGATTAGTTTTCTGTTGGTCTACAAAGTAACAGCAGAGAAAAAAAAGACTAAACACACACACACGCAAACATGTAAGTTACATTAACATATTTACACTATGTATTACAATTCAAGCAAAAAAAATATCCAAAAGGAAACTTTCACCATCAAGCTTTAGGCTAACTAAATACTGAAAAACATACATGGCATTTACTTGACTACTATTTCTAAAGCTAGAGATTATTGGGGCAATAATCTTTTATTCTTACTATATAGCCCAACTTTAAAAAGATTTTCCTCATACATTATCCAGATCATATCGGTTCTCTGGTGAAATGCCACTTTTTAGAAAGCGGGGGAGAGGGGAAGAGAAATGACCAATTGTGTCCTTTTTATTTTTCTATCAACTAGTAACACTGAAATAACCATTGCAGATGAAAAATGATAGTTACTGTAAAACCTAGATGTTCCTTCACTTCACTCTTGCAACAGATGCATATATATTTAATATGCACAAACTCGATAAAGCTTTTTCCTCAACAGCTCTCTCTTCCCCTTATCACCACCAGATTGGTCTTTAGTCCCATACAGAAGAGTAAGACTAGTTCATAATTATTTTTATGAGAGAAAAAGGATTTGCATCTATACTGTTTAATACTCACGTGAGACTATCTGAAAGACCATTAAGTCTGAAAATTCTAAATATAAATGATTCCTTGTATATAAAATAAAATTTTATGATGAAATATTTCAAGTAGCAAATTGGATTTCCCAATGAATTGCATGGAGAGAAAGCCAGTGTTAAGCACTGTCAGTGCACATTTATGATTCCAAGGCATGGACAGCAGTTTAATCCTTTTTAAAAACACTCTCTCATGAAATGGTGCAAATATCTGTATAGGAATAAAGTTTAAGTAACTGCCTGCACTTCTAAATTAAAAAAAAAAAAAATAAGTTTGACAGACTGCAGAATACATGTTTGACTATTTAGTCATTTGTATGGATACTTTTCTCAGGTTATAGAATCTGGGAAAGAGGGTCAGTCATAAACGTCCATTTTTAAAGGGCTGCACAGTTTGAAGTATAACATTTATAAACAAGGTATTTTAAAGCCATACTTCTCAGAATGGCACTCTTTGCTTTACGAAAGCATTTAAAAATTCCTGTTACTGTTAAGTATTTTAAAAGTCAGCTGAATGATACACAATCTTCAGTCAATACATTCATTCTCTTATTATAAACTATTTGAAAGAAAGCAATGGAACAATAACCACATGGGTCCAATACTCTCATTGCAGACAGTGCAATATAGGCAGACTGTAAGTAAGCAACTATAATGTGAACACATTGAAATAACACTGGGATCCAGTTGTGGTCCAAATGGTTCTGTCTGAACAGAATTTTATTTGGAGAATGGATAAATGAGAACATATCGTATCAGCAGATTTTGAATGAAGATTCAGGTTCTCTCTCTGGCTACTCTTTGTGGATCAGAGAACCAAAAAGGAATAAAAGAACAGAAGAGTGTCTCTAAATTCAGGCCACACCTAAAAGGACTAAAATAAACCACCAACCATTTGCTACCATAGCAATGAGCACAGCTGCATTTTCTTCTCTGTAGATACAGAGGTCATTTTTTCCTTCTTTAATAGTAAGAAAAATTGTAATTCATCAACTGTAAAAGTTAAGGCATACAGAATGTTTTGTTTTAGATTCAATGTTCAGTCTGATGCAGAAAAATAGCAGTTTCCCCTTCTCCAATTTCAATCTTTTCCCCCTCCTATATAAAAAAGAATGGGAAAGAGAGTCACGAGAAGACAGAATGACTTCAAAACACAATCAGGTATTTGTAAACAATACTTTTTGCCTTCAGAAATCATCTGCAACTGCCAGTTGCAAAAGAAGCAGCAGCATGTAAGATAAATCAATTAGCTTGCTAATTTCTCCCCTCTCATTTATTTAGCTCTGCACTGTATTTGTCGTAATTGACTATAATTATGTTAATTACTAACTCCAGTATAATTACTGTATTTATTGTCATTGAGCACACTACGTACCCAAAGCAAAGCTGGCATTTGTTGGGCATCAAGAAAAAGAAGGCACAAACTGTCAGGAGGAGTTTTTCTAAAAACCGGCTGATACACCTTCAGCAAATGAAAGGGCATAAGAGATTTCATGCAATGCTAGTTTGAAAGCACTGGTTCATTAAGGATATTAATTTTCTGATAACTACACATTTAAGCATGACACACTGGAGCAGTATCTACAGGATTTAGCAATTATTAATGCGTGACAGTTTCAAATGCTAAGTGAATCAATTAAACAGCAGCATTCACAATTTGAGAAGAGATAACTGCTTCATAACTGCCTAAGTCTACAATTTTCACATGACAAAAAAGGGCCATTCAGGCTCCTTCAAATCCTGACAGGTCAAGAAAGAAGTTTGAAACAAAAGCACCTTATAACCATCATCTCTCCTCTTTACTTGTCAGATCAACTTTGCTAGTGTCTCCGCTGAAATGGCATCACCATGCCAGCTGCCACAAGGTGATTTTTCATGTCTTGTCAAAGAAATCTTTTATTCTATTTGCTCTGCATTAACATGTTACATTTATTGATCAAGCCCTTTCTGCAGCCACAGCAGGGCACTGTGCTCTTATGCCTAAGGGGGCTTTGATGTCCTGGTGACATTCTAGACCAAATAATGCACATACTAAATGGATTTAATGCAGAAATGTGTTTGTGCATGACAGCTACATTAATAACAGCCCCTCACACTGATAAATATGCAATTGCAACTATTAAGAGTTACCCAATTACGGTGCAAATATTTGTCTACCTTATAAATAAACCCATCCAAAAGTTTTAACAGTAGTGCATTTTCTTACATATTTCAAGGCTGTAAAGATCAGTCTCAAGGCTTTAAAAAAATGTCACGTCTTATCTTGGGGACATTGGGGTTTTTTAAACATTGTGTTGTTCATCACCTCCCTGTTCTGTGCATCTTTACTTCTGCAACAATGGCAAGATGGAAAAAAAGAGTCAAAACAAAACAAAAATATAAAACCTTCCTAGGAGCTAAGAAGAACATGCACTCAACAAAGGGGGGCAGATTCTACCTTGCACTGCCACATACGTGCAGGCAAGAGGAAAAGCATAAAGAGGTGAAGAATTTCCTACTCCCCACCAAAGCATGGAGACATTCCACCAGCCTCAAGGAGTCATGGAAAAGCATTCCAGCGTAAGGTTTAGGATTTAGGGGATTTTTGCAAACATGCCCACCCAGCTCAACAGTGCTAATTATGCAGGTGCACACAGAGCATAAATTATTCATGCTCCTAGCAGAAATAATCTGCACACTGGGGAAGTGGGAGAGATACCTATCTATAATCCAAGCCCAATTATTGGGTTAAATCTTCCCTCATTGGCCAAGAGCTGAAGAATCACTCTTCTGCAAGTAAAACCAAGAGGAAAGTTCTGAAAGGAAAAAGGGAAGAAAAGCAAAAATTTCAAGCACTCAGCAGCAAATTACACTGGCTTCTCAATTAGCCAATCAGCAATATTATTTAGCAGAACATGGCACCCATACAGATCACGTGTGTCACCAAACACTAAAGTCCATGTGATCTTGAGCATGAAGAGGGGAATCCAGCACAGATGAACCCAGATGAAATAATAAATAGCACTTAGAAATCTAGGTGTTTCCTGGATGAAGGTAAGGAGGCTAGAGGAGAATCCAATACCAGTAATGACAAGTCTGCAACTTTCTTGCCAGGAGCAGTGGTTCACGTATCTCATCACCTGGTCAAACAATAGTATATAATCCTCTCATAGGATTGAGCAGAAAATAGCTGCAAGCATCATTATGTTTAACAGATATTTTGCTTCTTAATGCTATTTTTCACTCACCAGATTTATCATAGTGATGCTAGATAAGATGTGAATGCAAGTAATTTAGTTTTAAAATTACAAAGCTTCCTATTTTAAATGTGTCAATTAAGTTCTCTTGCTTTTATTGCTAGATTAAGACACATCTGGTCACCCTTCTTGGCCATGTAACACTTAAGGCTTCTTGTCTACCATGCGAGGATGGTTCCCTAGCAAGCTCTGCCTTGCTTCCATTAACATCAATAGAAAGAGGACTGGACCCTAAGGCTATGTCTAGACTGCAAGCCTCTTTCGAAAGAGAGCGTCTAGACTGCACGTTGAACTTTCGAAAAAGCGGCTTGCTTTTTCGAAAGAAAGCATCCAGTGAGTCTGGATGCTCTCTTTCGAAGAAGCCCTATTTACATTGAAGAACGCCTTCTTTTGAAAGAGGAACTTTCGAAAGAAGGCGTTCTTCCTCGTGAAATGAGGCTTACCGCCATCTAAAGAAAAGCCGCGTTCTTTCGATTTAATTTCGAAAGAACGCGGCTGCAGTCTAGACGCAGGTGAGGTTTTTTCGAAAAAAGGCTACTTTTTTTGAAAAAACCCCTGAGTCTGGACACAGCCTAAAAGAACACATACTACATTTTGTTTCATTCACAATATAAACTGAATTAGCAGCTTCTCCCATCAGATCTGTTTCTTGTTTTCTCCCCACCCTATAAATTTTTAATGCCCACCAAATGCTAAAAATCTATAAATCTGCAAGCATTCAAGTAGTTAACTGTCTAGCAGATGGTAACAGTCATTCCAGTTATATCAGCCATTTCTATAGGAGATATTGGGGGAAGGGGAGTAAAAGAAGTTTGCTCTTTCCATGCAATAACCTTTCAATGGTCAAAAAAAATCTAACGACCAAGAATGGTTAGTGAGATTGGTATACAAAAAGGAAAAGGGAGAACTATCCCATAGGGAAGCATCCTGCCATTAATTTTATTTTTCTTTTAATTTAACTCCCAGCAAAAACATAAAACTTCCCTTATCTTATTTGGAAAGATCTGACTTTGCCCCTCAATCAAGCCAAGTCTCCACCTCTCTCCCCTCCAAATATCAAGAAGCTATCCAGCATGCATTTCCCCATTTCCCCCAGAATTCCTTTCAAGGAGACCAAAATCAGGCTTTCACCAACACCACAATCAGAAAATTACACACTCTACTACAGCATTGTCAGTTCTTCAAGCAAATAAAAGTGTATTCAAGTGGGATGAAAGGATTTCACTGTTGAAAACAAGTTCAGCCCATGCCCAGGACTTCCCTACCAAATGCACATCACTTAAGGCTATACACTTTCACGAACATGTGTTTTGTCTTATGCTATAACTGATGACACACTAGGTTTTCAGACATCAGTAATACAGAGGACACTATGTGAATTTGTATTTTTATCATGGTCGAAAGTAAACAAGGGAACCTTATTCTCTCCCTTTCCTCCTGTTAAAATAAAGAGAAACCATTATCCTTCTCAGCTTATGTCCTAATTTCCATCATTCCAAGCAACTCTGCCCACAGTTATAGCCATTACAGCTTCATTCCATCCTCTGCAAGATTAGTCCTTTGTATGGTATCAAGCGTCACCACCCTAGATCGAAGGTGAGCAAGGAGATAAGTCTACCCATTTAACTCTCAGTCCCTTTGAGGTCTATCTATCTTTTCCCCTCATCCCTACAAGGATTTCACTCTTAGTGAAGATACTATTTTTTTTAAATGTTTTGTCACCTCCCTCCTTCCCCAAAAACATTATCAACTTCAGAGCATTTTATTTATTAAAGTCTTAACATTACAAATGAGTGCTGCTTAAATATTTCAGGAATAAACAGAATATTTGAGCACAATTACTGTTCAACCTCTGGCAGAAAAGAGGGAACAAATTCTTTTCCCAGATCCGTTACTTCCATACACCCAAGAACAGAAGAGCAATCCTGTTGGCACACATACAGGAGGAACACCAGAAATATTTTGAAAAAAGCACCAGCAGAAGTTTCCATATAATCCCATCAACAACATTGTGTTGTCTGTTCAGTTCGGTTTAGAGGATGTCGTCCTCGGTGAGCATAAGTCACATGTTAGATTGTGACAGTCATCAGCATCTACAATGCACAGACTGTTCTCCAATGCCTGATTTGCTCCGCTATGTCTTGTGTATCTGAGATCATAATCAGTGTTTGAGTTTACAGTGAAATGAGGTATCTATAATACGTTTTATCTACTGATTTTTATTTATCTATTTAGAAAAACAAGATACTACAGTGTTGCTTTCAACTGTGAATTTTTACAAATAGGCTTAGGCAGGGGTTGGCAAATACAGGCCCCTGAACTGGATCCGGTCTGCCAAGATTAGCTCCTGGCAAGCCCCAACCACTATATTTACCTGCACAGCCTCAGGTACCGGCAATTGCAGCTCCCATTGACCACATATCACCATTCCTGGCCAATGACAGCTGTGGGTAGCAGTGCACCACCAAGAACGGTGATCTGTAACCAACGGAAGTTGTGATTGCTAATACCTGCAGATGGGCAGATAGACAGTGGTCGCTCTCCAGGGTTCGCCTCTGGCAGACAACCACCACTCTTTCTCGTTCCATTGACGCCCATAGAAATATTACCATTACCACACTTGGAGAAAAATGCCTGCTTACAACAAAGTAAACTGCGGAATTCCAAAATTTGGGAAGTATAACCTTTATGCAACAGCCCAGTCAACTTCAGACTGAAGCCAGTAGGATTCTATTCAAATTACTATTAAAGAAAAACAAACAAACAAGTGTCTCCTTTCAGTTTTGTTTTTAAACCAGTCCAATGGAATTCTTTACGTTGAATTAAATTGTAGAGGCCTTTTGTTTTAACAGTTCAACACTCATTTATTTTAACAGACAGTATTCCAGAACATTGAAAATCACAACTGTCAACATGCAAGGAAAATGGGAAAAAGGAGAGCACACTTACTTGTAAACGTTGATACTGGTGAAGCACTGTTGGACTCATTCTCCATTTTTTCCCCCCGTAGAAAATTGTTGGTTTGCTTGTTTTCCCGCAAAGAGCAAATAAAGACAAATGCAAGCTTTGCTTTGTACATTATCTGGATTGATGCTAAAAGCTTTTGATAGACTTACCTGTTCATTATTTCTCCACATGCTTTAAACATGTTAACTGTAAGAAGAATGTCTACAAAAACAGTACTACTATTTTACAACAGCAAAAAATATATATTTGATAACAATTAAGACAACTTGATGTATTTTTTTTATCCTTATCCAAACAGGAAGAGCATGTATATATAGCAACTGAAAATATGGGGGGGAAATGAAAATGTTTAACTTTTGGAGACACAGCCTAACTTTGCTTATACTGCATTTGATAAACCATACATTGTCACATACCTTAACAAGTTGAAGCTAAGGTCTAGCCTTTTTGCAACGCTTCCATATTTTCTTCCTAGAAATTCTGGAATTTCTTTGCAATCTTGACTAATATAGGACACCTGCAAATTTAAAGAGGAAAAATTTAATAGGTGAACACTGCATATTTTCTCTTATTGTTTCTTCTTACTGATCCAATGACATGGCAAACAAAACAACATTCACTACCATCTTCCATACTACATCAATTTCAATACGATGGACTCCACCCAGAGTCTCACTTCTCTTTTAACAGCTGTTAATTCACAGCCAAATGTAAATAGAATTGGGATTGCTACATTTGGGAAATCAATGCTCACTGGCAAGTTAGTAGTTTATAATACTTCACACTCCCATTAATACGTCGATCTAAAATTCTCCAAGGTGAATATAGTTTTCTGGATTCCCAATTTGCAACACCTTAGATGGAACTGATTTTCAGAAGGCTCAACACTTTCTAAACCTTTTGAAGTGGCTCAAGCCAAAAATCACTAGTTACTACAGATGTTAACTATCGGTTACACACTTATACAAATAGCAGATTGAAATTTTAGCAGTTACACATTTACACAAAGGTGGGGGCAGGCGGGAGCCCTCTCTTCCTGCATCCTGGGGCGGGGAACAACAGTTTGGTGGAGGCCAATATGCACGGGGGGGGGGGGGGGGGGGGAAGCCAAGGCAGGAGCCGGCTTTTAAGCCAGCTCATCCTCCCCCGCTGTCTGTCGCAGGCAGGAGGGAGCCAGCTCCATGGAAGGCAGTACACTTGGCGGGCCGGCTTAAACGCTGGCTCCTCCCTCTCCCCACTGCCTTGATGGGACACAGTGGGTGGGGGGGGAGGGGGCAGCAGGAATACATGCAGTTGATAGGATTATCCGGCTGCCCAGACTTATCGGTTTATCACATAGTTGACTACATGTTGACATCCCTACTAGTTACCTCAAAGTTTAGACCAGAATTTCTAAAGCCAGTCAGTCAGTAGAGTCAGTCAATCCCTTTTAACCTATAAAAGGCAAATCTTATACCCATCTGTGTAACTGGGAAATAGTAGAAAGGCTATGTAAATTGCCAACAGACAGCAAGGAAGCTATAGCAAATCAGATCCAAAATTAAGCAACCCTGAGGAGCTCTTGGTTTACAGCCCTGTGCTCAGAACACACTCCACCTTTGTGTATAATGTTTTACATATCATGGGGAAACTAAGTATTGAAGTGCATAGACAACCAAGATTTCTCCTAGCCATGACAAAGTGACCTACATACCTCCACAATATCTCCAAAACGGTAGGATTGCAAATGTTTTTTATATATAAAAAATTTATTTGCAGACAAAAATATTTTTAACAATTTTGGTTTATCTGTTGGGGGATTCTTGGAAGGAATCAGGCCTAAGAATCCCCCCTGAACTAAAGAGCAGGAATGTCAGACACAAGCTATAATACATTCGCTATTTACTCTGGATCCTCTCTCCAGTAAGTCATTTACAGCGAGGAAATGGCAACCCTGACTAGCTACCAAAAAAGTCAATAGAATTAAGAACAAATAAAAGCTGACATCTGTAAGTTTTGCACTACAGAAATCCCTCCTTTTGCAACAACTGGCTGCCTAGTTGGGTATCACAATATTTAATACTGTGCGATATAAATACTAGAGTCCCCTTTTACAGCTGGTCTACAAGATGCTTAACCATTCAAATTTCAGACAAGGAACAGATTAATAAAAGTAATTCAGGTTCTCTTAATATTTATATTTAAGAGAACATGAAACCAACCTTAAAGGACAACTTGTCAGTGTAGTCAACTTTACTAATCATCGCAGTTTCATCCAGTATTAAAATAACCACAAGCTGGTAATACAATATTGTAGTACCTTTAATTCATTCTTGTTCAGTAACCAGATGAGAAGATAGCTGACTACAGTGAAATCATTTTTACTTTCAGTACAAAACCTGAAAGAGAGGCCTCAAAGTTCAGCCTTGCAATTCCTTCTCTCTTCTTCGTACGACACATCTTTCATCATGACTCTTGTAATAAATTCCAGTACCAAGACACAAACTTGCCTTTTGCAACTATGAGGAAGAGGAAAAGGGATTTCTTCAAATAGCCAATATCCCAATGACTTGGAAATAGTGGAAGCCCACACACACACACACACACCTTACATGCATGTGTCTTACTTGTACAATTCCTTTCTTCCCAAAGAACCACAAAGCACTTTACAAGAGGTCTGCGCATATGTATTCATCTATTTTAATAAATAGATGATTCAATTAATCCATTGCTGAAACATAGGTACACTATGATTTTGCTACCATGATCACAGAAGTCAGGTCAGCAAGCAAAAGGTAATTTCTGTAGCAAAAGCGAGAGCAATATGGTGGCATGAGGTCTAGCCAACACAGTACAAGACTGGGACTCAGAGGGGATCTATTTTAATCCCAGCTCCAGCATCAATTCACTGTGTTACCTGAGGCAAATCACTAAGGCCCAATTTGCTCAACATATCGGAAGACTCGACCCTTGACCTCTCTCTGACCAGGTGGAGTACATTCTCCCTAGTGCAGTGACACTTCTGCATTCTTTATGTCTGTATTAATGGCGCTTAAGTATTGTTGTAGATACATCTTTCTATTAGTCATTTTATAATATAGGAACTTTGTAAGTCTTAAGTTTGTATTAATCTTTTTATAATGTCTTATAGAAACTCTGTACTCGCCTTACGTAGTTTCTACAATATAAAGCATTTTAAGAAGACTTTGTATTAAGTGCTTTCATCATGTGTATTAAGTCTTTTCACATGGTAGAAACTTTGTATTGTCTCCATAATATAGAAACTTTGTATTAAGTCTTTTTATAATGTTATAGTCCTTAGGAATAATTAAGGTAAAGAAAACATCTTGGTGTTAGAAATAGAATAGATCTCCCCCTTTGACTTGAATGGGGGCCCTGTTGAAAGAATGAGGTATGAATGAATGAGGTGTGTAGGGCATGCACCTCCCAACAGCTGCAACTGTTGGAGAGAGGAATAGGAGCCAAACCCAAGGACATGAAGACCGCTCAAGTGGGCTCACTGAGAAATGATCAGACAGTAACAGCCTTGAGAGTCAGAGGCAAGAAGTCAATTCAAAAGCCCTCTCCGAAGATGAATGTAGCAGCACTGAGGACAACACCCAGAAAAAGGCGCCACAAATGACTAACTGACACAGCTAGAATGAGTAGATTTGCGTGAGAGGGAATTTACTTACGAGGGACTCCGAGTCTCATCTTGTCAACACTGGAACATCGATCCTGATTGGCAGAAGCCCGGCTCCTCCCCTCTCACATCTAACTCAGCTGGTTAGTGAAGTTAGGGGGAGCAACTAGTTGACAACAACAACAACAAGACTGAATGTGTTTGTTTGTGTGTGTATATGTGAGTTCGTGAGTGTAGTATATCATAGGCATGTGATATATTATACACACACACACACACACACACACTGATGTAGCCCTCCACTAATAAAAGTGGCTGTTTGCCTTATTCCCCCTCCCCTCCCCCCAAAAAAGATCCTGTGCAGTACAACATTGTAACCAGGCTATTATAGGGCATGGGGGTGAGAGGGAAGCACATCAAGTTTCCTCCATCCTGCCCTTGCCCTGCAAGGAGCGAGCAGTGCTTAGAAGCACCATGAGCTCCTGGCATGGTGGGAGGAGACTTCACATGCTCCCCACCCCCAAGCTCTGATTGGCCTGGGGGCAGAATGGGGAGCCCACAAAGCCTCCTCCCACTGCCAGGGGCATGAGCCTCTGGGTGGGGGCAAAGACTTCACACACTCCCCTGCCCCCAGACCAATCGTGGTCTGTGGGTGGGGAAGCAGGGAAGTATCCTGGCCCCACCACTTCCGCTTGAGGCCCAGGGCCAATTCAAACATTTCTAAAGTGGCCCCTGCCAAAAAATTATTGCCCACCCCTGTGCTAGTGCAAAGTATTCTACTGTTAACACAGCATCTTACCAAGGATTTAACAACATTCATTAAAGTCTCCCAGCACCTTTTTAAGGCACTATTTCCATGAAACTTTGGTACAGACCTGTAGGAAAATAAACTTTCCATTTTCACTTTATAAGAAGATATTTACAACTCTGATTGCAAGGGGAACTTCCTGCTTTTCTGCCAGCTTCTCATGACAAGCGTGAAATTCCATACCCGGGACAGAGTGACTTTTGCAGCTTGTTGTATTAAAAATAAAGTTTTGGGTCTGTTTGTTTTTTTAAACAAAGCTCACTTTCAAGAAGCCATAAAAATGCCAGTTCCCACCAGTAATTCACCTCCCCCCAAGCTTATTTTAGTGGCCTATGAGCATCTGCCCAACCACACGGCCACACTTCGCAGTAGGCTTCATCAGGGGAAGAATAATATGCCAACCAAAAAGATGCTTTTAAACCTCTCTAAAGACATGGACATCAACTATAACAAGCCAGTTAACACAGTACTACTATAGATAGAACTGCTTATGGAGAGGTCCAACACCTAGACAGTGGAATCGTCACCCATCACTAGAACTCAGGCATTATGGTAATATCAGAATTTAATAAGATTCCCCCCCCCCCACCCCCACACACACACACTTTTTACATCCAACTTAAAGCAACTTGCCAGAATGTGATACAAACTACCGTCCAGGCCAAATCCCTCCTCCACTTCCTTCAAAGTAAGGATGATCCTTCAAGTTCTAGTTCTTCAACATCCCCCATTGCTCATAGACACTGAAACATATGGTGGTTCTCCAGTCCAGCAATAGCTAGGTAGCATGGAGCACCATAAGGACCAAGTCTCATCCATTGGCTCTTCTGGATAGTGGACAGCTTTTTTATTTGCTCCCCAGATAGCCCAACAAGGTGGGAGGACAAAAAAAATGTCATGGATAGATAATGGAGTCCAGCACATTCCATGCCTAGTTTTTTATCATTCAAATCCAAGTCAGACTGGAAGTAACACCAAAAGGTGTTGCCATCTGAGAGGTGTCTGGTGACATGTATGGACCAAGTTTATAATAAAACTTGGGTTGTGAGAGATTTCAGGTTTTATTGTGAATGTTTCACACCATTATAGTTTTCAGTAAGTTACGGAGCAATTCAGGGAAGGGGGGGGGATTAAATACATATTTTAACTAGACAACATCACCTTAACTAGCTTCACTTACCCCTCTTTCTATACTAGAGAGTATGATGCAGGTTACCTTGGCTGTGACCATTTTGCAACACTGCATTGAGTGTAACCACACAGATCATAATGCAAAGTCATTAATTCCATGAAGAATGTTTCCAATTAGGATTTGTCATTAAATTTAAAGAGGATACATACTAAAGACTGATGCAGACTCACCACCCCAGACCAGAAACATACAGCTAGAGAGTGTGTTCTTAATTGAACATTATACTGTACAATTCTAATAAGTCTATGTATGTTCACCTGTTAAGTATTGTGAAGAGAAAAACCAGATATTAAAAAAAATTTCTAGCTAGCATATGAATATCATGTCCAAAAGAAAATCCTGTTTTGAAGCTAACTTCATACCACATTCACATTAAGAAAATATTTAGATTAGAAGGGATATGATCAGCCTCTAGGGAAGGAAGAACCATCCATTCCACACCATCATATACCACAATGACCACAGAAGCCGTTTCTTACAACTGCTACACTGTTAGCCAACTCCCTGCATGATCACCATTTCTATAAGCTATACATGGAATTCTCTTAACTAACATCTCTCTAAAAAGAATACTCCTGTTAGAGAAACATTTAGCCATGCAGCACTCTCAGTAGGTGATACTGTATTCTCATATAAAAAGTGGCTGTTTTGTTTTTTTAAAGGTCATAGACCCCCCCCCCACACAAAAAACCCCCACAACACTTAATTCATAAGTGGGAGACTTAAAACCAAAAGGGTCCTGAGTCCCACAGAAAAGCAATGGAAGTTAAATGCCTTACTCCCCTTTGAAAAAGTCTCCCCATAAGCAAACGACATTATGCATATGAATCACGTGTGTTTCTCTGCTAAACGCAAACATAATAAACCACTTTTAGTTTCCCACCCCCACATTTTCGTTTACTGTTTAAAGAAATTAGTGATTTTAGAACAGGTGAAAACCCTTCCAAAAGGAGAGTCATCCCATCATTCATAATGATACAGAATCAATACTAATAATATAAGCTTTCTCCCTTTATCCACATTGCCCTTGCAGTAGCATTTCTCCCCTTTATCCATGAGTCACTCTCAAAAAAGGTTAAAGAACTATTCACTCTCTGTGGGCTATTCACAAATGTACCACCTATTAATGATAAGGGTGATTGTAGATCTTGGATACCACCTCTATCAGAGGGAGGGGTCGCATCTCAGCAGGTGTAAAATTGTGACTGAAGTTGATGGAGATGACAGTTTATACCAGCTGAAGATTTTAGAAGATACCCTCAAAACATTCAAACACTACCAACCAGAGTGAAACTGACCCCATGATGTCTTCACTTATAGTCTTTTCTGTTATCTGAAAAGTTCTGCAAACTCATTCCCAACTCTTAAGCCATCCAGTCAATGTATCATTACAAAACTTGACACAGGCCACAGAAAGGGAAGCTCCCATGGTAAAAAGACAAGTATCAGTGATCTTAGACAACATAAAACACATCAAAAATAGTTTCCTTTTGTTGCCTTCGTACCATTTCCTTTGCAAAAGTTACACTCACTATGTGGATACAAATTGTATATCTGTGTACTAGCAAAGTGGAAAAGCCTTAGCAAAACATACAGCTGCACCGAAGTGGTTAGCAGTTATACTTAAGAAATCTATAGGTGTGGCCACTAAACCATCTTGAGAAGCATTAATTTCACAACTGCCGCATGTGATGTGATTTATTTGTTGTGTTTGTTTTTACAAGCACGACTTTCCTCTGCCAAGCGTGTGAACAACATCCACATCCCATCTGAAACACATGCTAAGGGCTTCCCATGGAAACACATTTAAAACATATCCATTCATTATAAACACAACCATTAAAGAAATAAGAGGCTCCTGGAGTTTGTGGCTTTCACATCAGAGAAACATACTACCACCTCTCAGGAATAAGAGCGTGTTCTAGTTACACCTGGGCAGGCAATTATGTTGGTAGGACTTTATTTGAAGTAACTGATAAGTTTTATAGGGGCATCACCTGAAGGTAAACATCCAAGAGTCCAACCCCTGAAAAAGCAAGTGACTAATGTTTCTATGCAATTCCCCCATAACTTAACCTGGACACAGAATGAGTAAAAACCAAACTCTAAGGGTTTGATTCAACTTTGGATAGGATAGCTCCTCCCTGCCCCCACACGCCCTTTGCACCACGAATTGCAGTTAAGAGATAGGTTGGGGGGGGGGGGTTAAATTACTGGAAAAAAGCAAGACAGGCCTGGTACCCCCCCCCCCCCCCCACCACACCCACACCCACACCCACACACACTTCACGTGAAAGGAAAGACAAGACATCGGGGGGGGGCACTTTGGAGGCACCCAGAAGCAGCAGAAATAAATCTTGCTCCCTGCAGACGCATAGGGAGGGGGGACCAAAAAAAGAGAGACGCAAACCCAGGCACTGGGCTCTCTCGAGCTGCAGACACAGCGCGCCCTGAGGGGACGGAGCAGCCAGCGACAGGCTGCAGGAGAGAAAGGAAAAGACCCGCCAAAAGTGCTACTGCGGGGGCTTGCAAACAGCTGGACACAGGCACTTACTTGAGCTCCACTTCCCACGACCCCGGCCATCTCTGCACACTACACACGGCCTGGGCTGTGCCCCCTGGGTGCAAGCCACGGGGGGGAGGCAGCAGGGGTTGGGCTCAGTCAGTGGGGGCTGTGCTTTTGGGGGGGCGGGGGTCAGGCACTCGCCTCTCTCTCTGCCTCTATTAAGGGCTCAGCAGCTGCAGCTGCTACTTCCTCACTCCAGTCAGCTGATCCCGGGCGGAAGCGCGGCTCCGTTGCGGCTGTTGCCTGCTCCGCTTGCGATCCGGATTGCAAAGCCCGGCTCCGTTTACACGGGCTGCAGGAGCAGGCTCGGCCCCATAGAACTCCTGCTGGAGGGGGGCGCGGGTGGGAGCTGCCGCCAGCCTGGGCTAAACTGAGTGGGCTTCCCGTATATCCCCTCTTACTAGGGCACCTCCACCCAGAGCCCCCTGCCTGGGGTGTCCTATAGGGACTCCCCTTGGGTTGCCCCTTTAAAAATGCAGAAGAACCCAGCTACTCTCCCCCAAAATTCACCTGTTCTCCCCACTGCCAAAAACCAGCCCGGAGCTGCCCCACCACTGCCAGTAAGTGGGGTCCCACCAAAATGTCCTGGAGCGCCACTCCGCATGGGCAAAACCTGTCACCAGAACTGGCCCGCTGGAAAAACACTTGCAAGCGACTCCCGGCCACCTGGGTTGTCCTCCCACTGTGGAAACAGATGGTGGACAGTTGCCATCAATCCCGATTCCTTCCCCTCCCCCTCTGTCACCAGCACAAAGGGGAGTCAAGTCAGTGATGGGATGGGGTGGCATTGTTGGAGAGGAGGGGTGACAAGGTAGGCAGGGAATTGTGCAGCCTTAAAGACTCCCCCATCAGGAAAGAGCGAGGAACAGGTCTCTGCTCGAGAGAAGAGACATCAGGGAGGTAGAAGCCTGAAGGTGACCCCAAGAGGGGGAGCTCAGGTGCAGTTGCCCTACACCAGATATAGATCACTTGTGCAGAAACTACGGACAGTGAGAGGGGACATAAGTCTTGGGGGCGTCCCTTCAGGTAGAAATATGCCACAAAACTGTCTTTGCAGTTCATTCAGTGAAACTACTACTGCACTTGCTGCTGTGTCTCTTAACCTCATTGGAAAGTACGGTAGACACAGCTATGGCATGGTTGCTTCACTAAAGTCTCATTCTCCCCTTTTTCCTCTGGCTATGCTGAGGGAAAACTCAGAACAAACCGGTTAAGGGCCATTTAAAAACGTTTATTACCATTCTTTTTATTTCTCCCCGCGCGTTTTTATTTCGCGCGTTAAGAACAAGAGTACACACGCACGCAAAATATACACAATGAATCCACACATCACTTCAGGCCTGATTCTCCATTGCCTGGTACTTTGTGTAATCAGTTACCTTTGGGCTAAGTGGAGGCCAAACACTGCCATATCCAGGACTGCCCATCGAAAGCAACTCCACAAAGCCAGCACAGGCTGTACTTAAGTACAGGCCCAACCTGCAGCAGATTAAGAACGTAGGGGCTCCACTCAACTATGGTGATTGCTCCTACCTGCTCTCTCACTCCCTGTCCCCAGGAATGGGGAAGCCTTTTGAGGTGGTAGCAGGGAGGGGGGAAGTACAAGTCCTGCCCCCTGGAAATTACAGAGGGGTAAGTGGCTCATGTCCCATGGGACTGACTCAGCTCTTTTCTCTGGGCTGTTGACTCTCACCCACAGTGCAGATGGGGCTCTCCCCTTCACTATGTGATTTCCCATCCCCTTCTGAGCCCTGGCTGGAGGGAGCTGTGTCTTTCTGTCTCCCCTTGGTAGCTGAGGGCCCTGTGAGATGGGGTCCCTATACAAATGCAAGTTGGTTGATCCACACTACTCTGAACCACATGAGTCGCCCCACTGGCGTCATGCTTAAATTTAGGCACATACTTAAGTACCTTGCTCATTGGAGTCTTAATTTATTCCCGCACTTTGGAGAGAATCTGCTTAGGAGGCAGCTCTGAACCACGTATTCCTGCTCTGCCCAGCAAAGGAGGTCAGATTGGGGATATGCCTCAGGATGAGAGAGAATGACTAGAGCCCAACAGCTCTCCGGTGAATCCCATCAACAGGAACCATTGCAACAGAGTACAAGTTAAAACAGCTCTGAGATGTCTCAATTTTCACCAAACAGCCATCTGATCAGGGAACTTAAGGTGTCTCCCTCAGGTCCTTGACCAGGCAAGTATGGGTGAATAAAATAACATTTCATTACCTTTCTGACTGTGCACAGGTGTAATTGACTACACAAGATGCAGAGCAATGGCGAATCAATCGGTGATGGTGAATAAACATTCCGACACATATACATAAAAATACTGTATCAGCCATTCAGTAAGAGTTTCTGCATCAGGGCCCGTTGTTAGTTCAATCAGCCACTCAGCCTGCTTTGGACACACTGTACATTTATTTTTGGATTATACAAAGTCAGCAAATTAAGTGTGCCAAGAACAACAAGTTATATCTGGATTGTATACAAAGCAGAGCAACATCCTACTTTCTACCCTCCCTTTACCTCTCATTCAAATGGAGAGTAATATGTGGCCAATTATTATCCATCTGATTCTTAGAGGGCCACAGGACATTTGGTATATGCATACAAACTCAGTAGACAGGAGAATTGATTTTAAACTTCAAAAAGGAGAGGTTCTTTTGAACTGGAAAATGGACCTCTTCTTTCTGAAGCTATCCAAATGTTCCATTTGACAGTTTCAAAACTTTCCCCTCACATTTTTTTCCATGAGTCGAAATGTATCAACACTGATCTTTCCCACAAAAAGTTCGTTTTAATGAACCAGCGTTTTCCACACCCCCCCCCCCCCCCCAAAAAAAAATCTTATCTTGGAAAAAAGCCTAACCAGCTCTGGGAATTGTGTTATTCTGCACATTTGGAAAATTTGCCCCCAAAATTGTCAAAACAATACAACTGGATTGGTTGGCAGCCCTATCTAAATATATTAAAGAAGAAGCATGGTTGCCCTTGTCTTTATTTTATTTTATTTTATTTTTAAGTTTCTGCAACAATCAGGTGGCGCACTACATGTTTGGGCTAAGCTGGTTTCATTTGCACTAAAGAGCAGTGGAGTAAGGACATTTTTGTCAGTGTAACCCACAGGAAGTGGAATGTGTTATTTGGATGTATTCAGGATTTGTACCCCAATTACTTCAAGTTGGATGGTGCTTAAATATGATGAAAGCAAGAAAAAAGTACAACAAAACTGTACTGATCAGGCCAGAAAGGAAAATAATGACCTTATTGACAGCTCCCTCAGGCAAGGTCTATACTAGACGCAGAAGGTTGGGTTAAGGTATGCAACTTCAGCTGTGTAAAATACAGAGCTGGAGTCAGTTTTTAAGCTGAGCTTGGCACAGTCTTCAGAGTGGGACACCGACAGGAGCAAATGCTTCCGCTTCCCTTGCTCCTCATGGCTGCAAGGAGTACCGGTACCAACTAGAACCACCCTCAGTGTTCAATTTAGCGGGTCTTAACTAGACCCACTAAATCAAACTCCAGAAGATCCATCTCTGGTACATAAGTGGAGACGTGGCCCCAGTCTGCATTGGATGGAAGTAAATTCTCCCTCCCTGTCTCCAGTCTGTTGTTTCTATCCCCACCTATATGCAGTGTACCAGTCATCAATACATGTAAGTACTGTGAAAAGCCTTTAATGCACATACAGATAATACACCAATATTATTAGATGGATGATGTTGGTGTGAGAGTGTGCATATTAGTCCTCTGAGACTTGGGGCTAAGAACATCCAGACTGGTTGTATGTTTTGTTGGGAGTTTTTTGTTTGCTTGTGGGTTTTTGTTTTGTTTTGTCTTGTTGCAACTAAGGGACTAATATGATTGCAGTGTGATCTTCTTCAAAACACTGAATGCACACGCTTGCCTGTTTTTCAGCTCTACAGAAAAGCTGCCGTCAGACTGGAAAAACAGCCAATGAGAAGTGATGGATATGTAATATACTGGCCCATGTAATGCATCTGCACTGGTGTGAATATGACACCCTTAGTCAATGGCCCAGCCTTATCTTTCCCCATTTTTCTAGAGCACAAGATATTCACCAGCAAAGAGAATGAAATCGATGCTTTCGCTTTCACTCTGAGTTTGAATCTCAATCAGATTTTTACCCTTTCCCACAACAAGGTGGAGGATTGTCTTGGCTGAAGCCTTTCCTAATTAATTAAGTTGATTCTCTTTAGCATCTTTAATTAATTCCTCTTCCACTCCACAGTAAATAAAGAAACTGGCATGTGATATGAATTGCAGATAGCTCAATAGCGATGCACCCATGTTAAATAGAGGAATATTTCACAGCTCATTTATAGATAGTACAAAGGGGGGTGCAGGGTTCAAGGCTCAGGCCAGGGGGGTCAAGGCAGAGAGCTGGGAGGTTGGGGGGGGCACACATGGTGGTGAGAGTGATGCTACTCTGACGCCTGCTCCTTCCAGGGGGCTGGAGCTATACTGCCCTGGTGTCTCCTTGTAGGGTGAGGAGGGCTGGCCTTCCTGGCTGGCCAGTGTCTCCTCATGCGGGGGAGAGGACAGGGGTAGGGGCGGGCTGGGGCTGGAGTGCCCAGCCTTCTGGTGGGGAAGGAGTGGAGTGGTCACACAAACACACAGCATATCGGAAACATGGTCAGCCACCCCATTCCCCTTGTGGCCCTGCACCCCCTCCCATTCAGTCCCTGGATGAATGCTGTCATCCAGCTAGCTCCTGTGCCCCTAATGGCCTCTCAATAGCTCTTCTGAACCCCAGTCTGTGCCACTCCTTCAGCCCCATGTGCCCCATTTTCTGCCCCCCCATATCCCATGCCCCCGCACGTGGTCCTGTGGCTGGGACACAGTGAAGAGTACAGCCTCTCCTTCTCCCTACCTGCAGCTAGCAAAAGGTGTAATTGCAGCACCTCTCTAGCTGAATATTTTCTGCAGAGGAAAAACATGTGGGGGACATTAATTCTGTGCATGCTCATCAGCACAAAATTTGCCCAGGAGTCTGCAGTTGGCCATGTTTAGCCGCCTTTGTTAGGCTCCTGGGTCAACTAAAGTCACCAATGCCTGTAGACAACAGCGCCAGTGTTCATTTCAATTACCCTATTCACAGACACTCCTACCCATGAGCTACCCCAATCCTTATTGTCCCAACTTGCTCCCTTTCTTCCCAGACTGTATTCATTATAGTTTGGACTGCTGTGGTGCTCTCTGAACCCCAAAGAGAAGAGGGAATGCAGTGCTTGTAATGTGGGGAATCACAAGGAGCATGTTCAGTATACCAAGTTTCAATTTATCTTGTTTTTACCCCTACTATTGTACCTCTGTGCATTTTATCTTAATGGGACCTTGAGGGTCTCTCCATTCACCCCATCAGAGCAGCTCAGACAGATAAGAAGGAAGCGGACGTGGAGTGCCATGTTTCAAGAGATTATGGAAGCCTCTGGTGCTACAGATACCAAACAAGGGCTTGGGTGTTGGGCTTGTAGACACAGTGGACTGGGATAATGCAGAAAGAAGAAAGCACATGAAAAGAAGATATGAAGCAGGAAATGCTAGCGCTTCTCACGTGGCACACAGAGATGCTGGAGTCAGAGTATGTTTGTGAAATGGAAATGACTGTTCTTTCGCCTTCAAACATTCTCTTCCCTCCATTTATAAAGTTTTGTTCTGTGGCAAATATGTCTGTTTGCATGAGTTTGGGGGAAAAGTCTTTTTTATGGAAACTTAATTAATCTTTATTGGTTCACAACATTTTCTGGCTGGGGCTAACATCATGTGCCGTCAATAGCTATACATGCATTTGCTGTGTTCTGTCACTACCTGCATTACAAGGTTCATACCAGGGTGCAAAGAAAACTACGTCAGGCAGTGTTCTTAAAGATGCCTGAATCATGCCACACACATTACTTTGGCTCACCCTTAAAGAGGTTTTTCAAAGCCTGCCTAAGTCGTAACACGTTCCATTGAGCTCTTCTTATAGCCCTGGTATCTGGCTGCTCAAAATTAGCAGACAGCTGCCCCACCTCTACTCTCCACCCCAGTGGAAACTGTTCCCCATTTGCTTCCAGATATTATGAAGCACACAGCAGGCAGCTATAACCAATGGACTATCTCTGCCCCTCCCCCTGCTGAAGTCTGATCTTGTGGTTAGACAGCAATAGTCGCCTTTTCAAATAGCCAAAGGCACTTTGAATGGTCATTCTGTACCTGTTGAATCTATAGTTGACAGCAGCAAGAAGCAGCAAGGTTGCTTAATGGGCCATTGGAGTAAGGAGCAGACTGGGTCTCCCAGGATTAATATTGGCATTTCAACCTCCCCAAAGGTAATTCTCTGGTCAGGAAAGAAAGTCCCTCCTTGCAGCTTTCTGACAGGACCATGTTCTTCAAGATGCCTGCCTCATGCACCTTCCCTGATTGCCCCGGGTCGATGTCGGTAAAACATCCCTAATGATCCACCAGCACTTGCAATACGATGGAAAAGTAACCCTTTCTGTGGAGGGTTGTGCCCTAGGGCTGGCATCGCATGCCCGTCAGTCACTGCAGACAGTCTGACACGTGCTTTCTCTTTGCTGTGCCTCTTCCTGGTGCCATCCTGAGCAGCTCCTTGATTGGGCTCTTTAATTTAAAGATTATGAAGGCCACCGAATGATTTGGTCCCTTGTGCAGCACACATCCCCATCAAGTGGAAGAGGAGAATCCAGTTTGTCTGAGCAGCAACTGCTATATAGAGGCCACTTCCATTAGAATTATATGCACACACACAAACACACAATTTCTCTATCCTAGATGACCTACTCACAACCCGAAGAGCATCGTTTGTCTGAAAGCAGTGATACACTTGTGTGTATCAGATTGGCTGCTACATTGTTTTGAGCAGGCAAATTACTATACTGAAGCAACAGACAGATTGTTCTGCATTTATGACTGCTTGCTCACAAGAACACAACACAGAAGCAGAGCTACAAAAAAAATAGGTAAAGCAGGAATGAAGTCTACGTTTAAGCCCACCAGCCTTCAGCGTTCCCTTTTAAATAATGGATTGTGGGGGTGGGGTTTAGTTTTCACTGTGTGACATAGTCTGGTTTCCTCCTCCTTCTCTCCCCCCCTCCCCCGCCCCTCCCCTCCTAGTCTGAGGCTGTCTCACAGTCAGACACAAAATGAAATGGTTTCCAGCAATACCCAGACAGCATACACACACAAAAAAGTTTAAAAAAAAATCAAGCAACAAAGGAAGTGGCTTCTGAGGTCAGCTTGCACTTGAGCAGAAAGGGAACTTGTATTTGAGCACAAGTGAGATCTCTATTCTTCTAGTCCTGCTAATGTTAGCTCTGGCTGGTCAGATAGTTAATGAATTGTGTAGCACAAGGAGCCAGCGTCAACCCCAATGCCCTCCAGGGGACACCAAGCCATCTGTCCACACTACTGTCCCTTCGAGGTGTTCCACCAGTAGAAGGTAGCTTTAGTCTCCATAGGAGTTTGCATCAATTATGTACTACATTCCCTTACTCTCCTGATCATGCCTGCTCGCTAACTAGCAGCAGCCATTTTTCATTCCAATGGGTGCCTAAGGATCCCACCATGGAGTAGAAGTTGCAGCCCCTGTGCATGGCTATAATGTCCCCCAAGGCACTTCCTACTAAAAAAAGGCCTTATGCCCTGGTTCACTCTGGAAAAGGCTAGAAAGAAGCAGGGAGGAGTTTAGATCAAGTGCTGAAGGTACCTGAAGTCAGCAAACCTATTCCAGCCCACTTTCAATGCTACACTCAAGGCCTCATCTTTAAGCCTACGAAGGAGGCTTATTTTGTGCTGGTTAGATGGTTAGGGTGAAAACCACAGCCTCCCACATAAGTAACTGCTGAATAACAGTGCCGCTGAAGAGAGATCAAGAAACAAGTCACTAGTCCAATCAGCTTTCAGCATAGCCTCTCCTGATACTGTCAAACTTAAGCTCTTTAAGAAATGCAAGTTTTAGTTCCTCCCTTTGCTTGTTGTAGAGACAAATTCTACTCTTGTTTACATCCGTCAGAATGATACAGTTCCACTGAAATCTATGAAACTGCTTGGTATAGAACAAGAGCAGAATTCAAAACAATAGATTCAACTTCCAGAGCTTTTTATAGAGCAAAGGATGCTATTTGCTCACACTGCATCATTAAAAGTCATCTTCGACTTCACTGATCTATGTGCAGTCTTCTTCATGACAGAAGGGGTTTTCCCATCCATGTCCCAGAAAGAGTGAAAGATGTGTAGAATATCTGAGTATATAATAATGGTAAAAAGACTTCTTAAGGGGTCTTAGAAAATTGTTTTTATTTCTGTGACATGTGGCCAGAAAGGGTTAAGCATCCAGCAGGATAAATGATACAAATTCAGCCTTTTGGGACATACTAGTAAATAATGTTTGTATTTTACATATATTAGAAGCTAACAATGTGACCAAATGGTTCCTGTCTGTAATGTATTCATCTCTCTTTGAAGTGTATAGCAAATCTGCAAATGATGGGCAATTGTTTTATGTTCCTCTGTGTAGCTCATTACCAGTGATGTTTAGGAAATACGTCTTCAGGATTGCCTATTTTTTGCCTAATGACTCTGAACTGTGAAGAGACACCTGGGACTGAATACAGACTTTTGGGATTTGATCCTTTTTATCTCAGATCTACTTAAGCTTCATTGGGGGAAATTTGAGTCATAAGACAGAGCTCTAGTCCCGTCTGGATCACCCTGATTATAGTCATTGGACTTTAACCTACACACTAGTTCTGTAAGAACTCTTTGCAATTACAAAGCTCAACATCTCTACTGTGAATCGGATCTCAGAATTGTACTGATCTCTTCTAACCAATACTCTTTTTTAATACATTTTAGCTTAGTTAATAAGAACTGGCTGTACGTGTGTATTCAGATAAGATCTGAAATATTCATTAACCTGGAAGGTAATGTGTCCCATCATTTGGCACTAATAGAACCTTTTTTTTTTATGATTAATAAGATTTTCAATGATGCTCACCATATTTGACTCAGATGTCTGGCTGGAAGTCTACCGCACGGTTGTCTGAAGGGAATAGTGTTGTTGGTTTCTGGATAGCCAGTAAGGTATTATAGAAGTTGTTTTGTGCTGGTTTGGTAAATCTTAAGTATTAGACTATCCACCAGGACTGGGGATTGATTGCCCCCTTCTTTGCAGTTCACCCTGATTGAGTGACCTCATTTTGTTCCTCTGGGACTCGAGTCACAACTTTCCTTGAGGGTTTCATACGGTTGATTCAAAAGCACATCTAATCAGGTAGAACACTCTTAGAATTTCAGGGCCTTGATTAGCAACACAGAGGTGGGTTTTTAAGGGGGAACATTCTTCAGTTCCCCAGTACCTTATCTCTTTACTCTCTGAGCACCCACTTTCAGTCAGCTACTCGTCTGGCCAAGGACAGAGGATTTCAAATCATCCAGGAGTCATTAGAGAGAAGGTGCATGCACCCACACAAATGATGCAAGATGAAGGAGATGAACAGACAGTAAGCAAATGCAGGAAGTCAAGCGTCTATCCATGGAAGTCGCAGGTCTCCTATATCTACACTAGGAAACTATTTCAAAATTATTAAATTCGACTTAATTTAACTCCTGATTTAACGCATTTGAAGTAGCTTGTCCTCACTACAGGGAAGCATCTAAATGAATCTGCGGCAGGCTTCGTTCATGTGGACGCACTACTTCGGATGTAGAACCCCAGGAAGCACTGGGGAGTAAGTAGTTTGAAATACTCTGGGGAGTCGTTATTTTGAAAGAGCAGCACTAGAGCGTTGACACTACTGCTATTTTGAAATAACTATTTTGAAATCAGCATTACTTCTGATGAAAAGCAGGAGTACAGATTTTGAATTAAGCAGCCCCATTATTTTGAAGTAACGGGTTTAGTAGTGTGGAAGCTCCACTTATAAATTCTATCTACGGGGGGTTATTTCAAAATAAAAGTCCTAATGAAGACCAGGGCTTGGAGGCAATATCTATACACCTTTTGGGGCTGGAAGAAAGTAATATGCGGTGGCTTACTTTAATTTACCTCTTCATGCACTGTCTTCTTCATGGCTTTTCATGCTTCGTCCATTCCTTCTGACCCCTTAGCACCCACAGTAGCTTAGATGTCACTGAACTCCCGTAGATTCAGAGGGCAACTCTACATGCAATAGATGAATAAAGCAAGAAGATGCAGTGAAAGGAAGGTCTTGCCAGCAAGTTAAGGGAGTATAGATTGGATAAATGGACGTTAGATGGGTGGAAAGCTGGCTAGACTGTCGGGCCCAATGGGTAGTGATCAATGGCTCAATGTCAGGTTGTCGGTCAGTTTCTAGCGGAGTACCCCAAGGATCGGTTCTAGGACCGGTTTTGTTCAACATCTTTATTAATGACCAGGATAAGGGGATGGATTGCACCCTCAGCAAGTTCGCAGATGACACTAAGCGAGGGGGAGAGGTAGATATGCTGGAGGGCAGGGATAGGGTCCAGAGTGACCTGGACAGATTAGAGGATTGGGCCAAAAGAAATCTGATGAGGTTCAACAAGGACAAGTGGAGTCCTGCACTTGGGATGGAAGAATCCCAAGCTTTGTTACAGGCTGGAGACCGACTGGCTAAGTAGCAGTTCTGCAGAAAAGGACCTGGGCATTACAGTGTAGGAGAAAGTGGATATGATAAGGTGCATTAGGAGGAGCATTGCCAGCAGATCTAGAGAAGTGATTATTCCCCTTTATTCAGCTCTGGTGAGGTCACATCTGAAGAATTGCATCCAGTTTTGGGCCCCCCACTATTAGAAAGGATGTGGATGCATTGGAGAGGGTCTAGTGGAGGGCAACCAAAATGATTAGGGGGCTGGAGCGCGTGACCTATGAGGAGTGACTTAGGGATTTGGGTTTGTTTAGTCTGCAGAAGAGAAGAGTGAGGGGGGATTTGATAGCAGCCTTCAACTTCCTGTAGGGAGGTTCCAAAGCAGATGGGGAAAGGCTGTTCTCAGTAGTGACAGATGGCAGAACAAGGAGCAATGGTCTCAAGTTACAGTGGGGGAGGTCTAGGTTGGATATTAAGAAAAACTATTTCACTAGGAGGGTGGTGAAGCACTGGGATGGGTTCCCTAGGGAGGTGGTAGAATCTCCATCCCTAGAGGTTTTTAAGTCTCCGCTTGACAAAGCCCTGGCTGGGTTGATTGAGTTGGGATTGGTCCTTCTTTGGGCAGAGGGCTGGACTTGATGACCTTCTGAGGTCTCTTACAGCTCTAGGATTCTATGATTCCTCTACCTGCTGGCTATCCCATAATGATTTCCCTCACTTCTTCAATCCTGCACTTACTACAGCTCAGCCATACTGTTTTTTTGTGAAAAAAACAAACACGTGAGACTTCTCATGAAGCACCCCCTGTACTGGGTGGAACGACTCAGCAGAAAAGGGAAACCCAGCACCTGTTTATTTCTGAGCAATTTAATTTATGTGACAGGACCCAATAAGAGGGGAATTTTCACCAAAAATAGCATCGTGTATCAGGGCTACCGGAGAAAAGAATAAGACAACGGATTCATTTAAAATAAAATTCACTTCCAGTCTGGCTCAGGCCCTGAAGTGACTTAATTCACTGTTCAAAACACTGGCGATATGTAAAGTTAATTGTTGTGATGGACTGAAGCATCTTTATCAAACAGCTGAGCCTCCAACATTTTTCCAGTTTATCAACTTCTTCTGTTTTGCTAGTGCAAACAAACCCCACAGCTATTTTGCCAGTGTGGATATTAAGGTGTCTTTTATAAATGGATTACAAAATGTCAGCGTGATCTAAGGTATAAGCCTATGACTCAGAGTGCTCATGTCTATAGCAAGCACATCAGAGGAGACAGCAATAAGCCATGGTCAAATAACCTATTGGATCTGTTGGACTTGACAACAATGGATTAACCCTTTATAAACAGAACTTTCACTTTTCTATAGCGGATGTTCTCACGCTATGGTCTTGTCAAAGAGTTGTGTTCACCTCTCATGAGCACCCACTGGCCAGGTGTGGGCCTGCAGCTCTTTCTGTCCGTGGTGACCCCTTTTGGCAGTTTCTCTGTCAGTTTCTAGTGTCTCAGCCCTCTGGATCACAGCTCAGACAGACACTTTCTGGGCTATTGGTCCATCAAAGTCTTTAAGCATTCCTGGCCACGGTGGGGGAGTCATGCCCCTGGGGTTCCTCCCTGGAGAGTCTTGGCCCTCTCTAGTCTGTTCTGACCCCGCTCTCCAGCTGGGCCCCTTAACAGTTCAGATCCCCTCCTGGGGTTTATCCCTGACCAACTGTAGGCCGCTTCCCCCGTGAAGCATGGGGTGCACCCGCCATTCTGAGGCCTAGTCCAGAGACCCTAAGAATAGCAACCACATACCATCGTGTCTTTAACTAAACCACTTCCATTCTCCTTGGCTGCTTTCCTGCATTATCAGCTTTGGCCAATGCTTCACCCTTAGCTCAGGGCTCTTCTGCGTTCATGCCCAGCAGCCAGCCAGGACCTCGTTCTTGTTCCTCCCCCATGGAGATGTCTGTGGTTCTGCCGTTCCCTTTGGCTGGCTGGGAGCACCATCTGCACTCCTCTAGCGCCAGCAAGGCATTGACTGGCTAGGCTGTGGTAGGGTTACCAGGTAGACCCCCCCCAAAAAACTGGACACACTTGATCGGACACACTTGGGACCGTCCAGGAGGAGGGTGGGGCTGGCTGGGAGGAAGGGGGGGCGGGAAGCAGAGCTGGCGAGGGGAGGAGGTGCAGTGGTGCTTGCCAGGGGAGATCAGGAAGAGGAATGAGCCTGTGGGAAGCAGAGCTGAGGGGGGGTCGGTGGCCACGAGGCTGGCCGGGAGGAAGGGGGGGCAGAGAAAGGGGGGCGGGAAGCAGAGCTGGCGGAAGAGGGGTGCAGCAGTGCTGGCCAGGGGACATCAGGAAGAGGAACGGGCCAGCAGGAAGCAAAGCTGGGGGGCAGTGCAGGGGGGCTGGCCGGGGAAGATCAGGAGGGGAAGTGGGGGAGAACCAATGGGCCGGGAAGGAAGGAAGGGGTGAGCAAATCAGCCAGCACAGAGTGGGACTGACCTGGGCACTTGCAGATCCCAGGGCACTGCCTGTCCCACGCAGGCTCCCAGCGACACACGAGCGAGGAGGCAGCTTCCCCTCCTCCTCACTCTCAACCAACTGAGGGCTCCCAGCTGCAATCGCGGCCCCGCCTCCCAGCTGGGACTCTCAGCCACTCCCCCCGCCCACACCAGGCTTCCATCCGGTGTGCAGCCAGAAAATCAGAAAATACTGGACATTGCGCATGTCCGGTATTGTCTGATTTTTTTACTGGACAGAGAGTGCAAATACCGGACTGTCCGGTACAATACCGGTCACCTGGCAACCCTATGTAGTGGCAGCAGCTCTTTTTTATATGGCCCTTGTAGGCCCTGATTGGCTGTTCCCTGACTCTTTCTGACTGACTACTTGGGAAAGAGGGAACTTTGTCTCATCCCACTTTAGGCTGCTTGGAGGACTCTTCTACTGTTCCTTTCCTGGAGCAGGTGCGGCAGCATCTTGAGTGTAATCCATCACAGATCTAGAAGGAATTGAGACAATGTTAATTACCTCCCCAATGATATTTTTGCGAAATGCATTGGCAAATGGGTGGACAGGCAATCCACCTGACTGCACAAGAAGGCCTTCACAAGACAATCTGTTTTGAAAAGTAGTTACATTCCATTTCAAAGAATGGGAAGCGTTCCCTAGTGGGCAGAGCCCTAACTCCCTACATGCCCTAGTGGCTCAGGTCTGCAACTGGGAGTAGCACCTAGTGGTCTGAGTCTTCAATGCAGCAAGGAAACCCAAGCTCTCCTATTACATTGATTTCCTACCGAGCCCTGCGGTTGGCAGTTTCGGCCTGCCACATGAGCATGGGTTCTGCATTCCTGCCTCTCCAGAGGCCCAGTGAGGGTTTCGCTGTTGGCCTGCAATGCATACTCAACTGGAAGGGGTCCAGAGGTTCTTCCCAGCCATCTGCAGCTCCGTATTAACATCTGTTCCAGGGCAGAGTAGAACTCCTGCTCTATCCCACCAAGAGCTACCAGCGTGGCTGGTTCTCCGGCACCACTCTGACTGCTATGTGTTCTTTTAAACTCCCCCTCCACTCTGAGCATGCCCAGTAGATGCGTCAAGGTGGAGTTTCCTGGGTCCCATGGTTCTCCTGAATTCTCTGATCCCCTGCGTGAGGTTTGCACATCTCATCAAAAGTCCACTCTATGAAAAAAAAATGACAGCACCTGCTCGGAAGCATAATTATTAAAAACCAGTTTGGTTTTAAGTAGAAAGACGAACAGCAAATCATTCAGTTATCACTAAGCCTAGAAATAGAAGTGACCAAACCGAGGAGTCGATAAGCCCACTGGAAGAATTTAGAGATTCCGTTTTATGTGTAATGGCTTCTTATATGATTGTAGCCACAGACCCATCTGTTGACAGATTAGAAATAACATTTGCCATGTTAAATCTACAGGGAAATGGTTATTAATGTTTCTCTTTTCCTTTTAGTGCATGGAAATAGATATTAATTTCCTTTCTCCCTTTATTGCCTGTTTTCAAATTGTATTCACTGTTCAGTACTATAATTTGCCTACTAGTGGAAAGATTGTGAATAAATGTGCTCCTAAAATAAAAGTATCTGCTCATAATGATCCACGTTTATTATTTCTACTGGCTACTTTAAAATAGAGAAAAAATACTCAGCGTTTGCACAGTGCCTTTCATCGGAGGATCCCGACGCGTTTTATATGTATTATTGAATTAAGCTTCACGATACTTCTATCCATTAGACATTAATATTATCAGTCTCTGGTTAGATCTGAGGTTCAGAGAGGTCAGGAGACTTGCCAAGGTTCTCACAGAGCAAGGAATACAAAAATTCCAATACTGCCATTGGATTAAGAAGTGTTTGCCAGAAGCTGGGAACATGCGATAGGGGATGGATCACTTGAAGATTGCCTGTTCTGTTCATTTCCTCTAATCTAAAGCACCTGGCTGACATTGGCCATTCTTGGCTAGATCAGGGGTGGGCAAAAGAGCCTCCTCGGGCCAGACTTGGCCCGCCAAGCAGGTGGATCTGGCCCACAGACGCCCTGCTGCTCCCCTACCCCCAAGCCAATTAGGACCTGGGGGTGAGGGAATGCTCAAAGCCTCCTCCTGCCCTGGAGCAGAGTGGAGAAGGCTTTGGGCACTCCCCTGCCCTCGGGCCAATCAGGGCCTGGGGGCGGGGAAGCTGTGTGAAGCTTCCTTTGCCCTGCCCTGGCCCTGCGAGTAGCCCGCGGCTGATTGGCCTGGGGGTGGGGGAGTGTGCCAAGCCTCTTCCAGGGCATGGGTACCTAGTGGGAAGGGGGGGCAAAGGGGCTTCTCCACCCCCAGACCAATCATGGTCGGGGGTGGGGTAGCCCCGTCCCTTCCTGTTTAGGTCTCGCCCCTTGTGGGGTGGCCTGGGGCTACTTCAAAAATTTTTGAAGTGGCCCCCGGGCAAAAATTATTGCCCACCCCTGGGCTAGATGGAGCTTTGGTCTGCCCCGGTCTAGCCATTCTAATTTTTTTATGTCATCTAAAACAGCACTGTGCACATTTGTTTGCTGAGGGTTGATTTGATTCACGATGACACTTTGGGTCACTTTGTTGAGGTCGATTTCCACACGCCGGGCGTTGATAATGCAGCGTGCTACCTCTCTGCCCAAAGAAATAAGCCTGGAGTTCAGATCCTCATTTGGGGTACGTCTAGACTACAGGGTTTTGTCGACGGAAGTTTTATCGACAGATACTGTCGACAAAACTTCTGTCGACATAGAGCGTCTCGACACATTCAGTTCTGTTGACAAAGCAAGCTGCTTTGTCGACAAAACCCTGTAGTCTAGACGCAACCCTACAGGCAATAACACCTTCTGTTGACAGAACTCTGTTGACAGAAGGCGTTATGCCTCGTAAAATGAGGTTTACCAGCGTCGACAAAACTGCTGAGTTCTGTCGACGTTATGTCGACAGAACTCAGCGGTAGTGTAGACGCAGGTATAGTTTTGTCGACAAAAGTCCACTTTTGTTGACAAAACTCAGTAGTCTAGACACACCCTTGGTGTGAGCTTCTTCAGCTCAACAGACTTCAGTAGTGCTACCCAAGTGGAGGACCTGGCTGGGATTTTGAAGTGTTACTGGCAGTTGAGGTCCTAACTCCCTTAGGCTTCTTGGAAAATCCCAACCTACTGCACTAGCTACACGCGCATGCAAAGCAATTACGGTAGCCAACTTCATTATTTTTTCGGCATCTAAGAGAGATCCACCACTCTCGCTCTTGTTGGGTAGAGTCTTCTCCCTGATGCAATGTGTCTCTGCACCGCAACTCACCACCTATAGGAGCAGGGCCAGATTATGGCCTGAGCACATCCCCAGCTAGCATGGCTCCATTGAGGACCATGCACTGAATGAGGCAGGAAAAGAAAAAGAGTATGGGAACAGGAAATGAAAGACTGTGCCATCCTGCACAGATAAGAAGTTCCATTTAGAGCTGCACATGCAACCTCAGCACCAGAATATCCTAGTTTTCAACGGCTTGATTTTGCCATGTGATGTTCTTTTACAGAGCTTTCGTTCTCGGGCTTAGCGGAAAGCACGAATGACTGACACAGAGAGTCTGGGCCAGATACTTAGATGTGTAGAAGAAGGTTGCCACCTTAAAATACCACCCTCATGGTCAGGATTGGCCCCGTTGGCACCCAGCCCTCAGCACCCCCTGCAGTCACGGCAATAATTGCCTCTCAGATCTAAAAGCAAGACTCCCCCGTTTTGTGGGGTCTGATTTATTACCTTGTCCTTAGCCTCCGATATCCAACCACTGGGGTGGGTTCCCTCGCGAGGGGGTGGAATTTCCATCCCTAGAGGTGTGTAAGTTCCGGCTTAACAAAGCCCTGGCTGGGATGATTGAGTTGGGGTTGGTCCTGCTTTGGGTAGGAGTTTGGACTTGATGCCTCCAGAGATCTCTTCCAGCCCTCGGGTTCTATGAACCCTCCTTTTCCCTACTTCGGAAGACCCACAGCTGAGACTGTGCTAACTCAAGCTGGCGGTAGCCCTAAAGTAATTCTCCTGGACAGCCCCTCCTTACTTAACCCTTTCCCTCCCCGAGCTAGGAAAGGGCAGCCAGCATCCACCACTCCTTCCCCTACTGGCCTCTCTCTCGTATGAAAGAGAAAGCAGCACATGCCCTCTTTCCCCAGGGCTCTTTCTGGTGGGTTGAGAAAGAAGGACCTTTGTCCTATCCTGCAACACAAGGTTCCTAGTCCTGGAACCTTACAGACATAATAGCCTGGTTTTTCCCAATCATTAAGTATTCTCCCACCCCTTCCTCCCCACATGAGATCATCTTCCTCTCCCCTTCCCCCAAACCTGCCTTTGCCCTTCCATGGAACAGAAATCAACGGACTCCTAATCCTTGCTACCCTTCAAGGACCCCATCACCCTATTAGAGTGTTTGGTACAACTAAGGATAGTGGTGGTAGGGCAGGAAGTAGGTGGTTTTCTAACACCTTTCCACCTAGCCACACCCAATCTACTAAATTCAGCCTCTCAGCAGTGTCCACACCCTGTATTGTGGGAGGTGTGCTCCAGCTATACCCCCACCCGCCTCAGGGAGGAGACAGAAATTGGTAACAGAGCCAAATCTTTGACAGGCTGGTATGCCTCAATATAAGGGGAATTCCCCAGCTACTGCCATAGGGCGGCTCTCCATCTCCTTAATGCTACAGGAGTTTCACAGTGTGAATGGAGAAAGGGCATTTTTAATCAGCACAGCTTTGAGATAGGCTCTGCTATTTGATTTTAAGCCCTAAATTACTCGTAGGGTCTTTATATCTTTCTAAAATCAAAGGCAGCTTTGTCATTGCAAATGGTGAAAAAGAGCACGCAAGTCTCACGACGATAAAATCATTTACAAATGTACTAAGACATAAAAAGGTTAGGGTTAGAAAATACACAGGCTAAAAATATTAACCATTCCCAGATGCTCTGGTCTTACGTGCTGGTTTTGTAAACTACCCAAACATTTTTCATCATCCCTAAAGAAGTGCCATTCATGACAGCGATATCTCAATCACTACTATGCATTACGCAGTTAATATTTCTTCCAACTATTCAAACCCATTTGTATTAAATAGTAACGGCAGACACTATTCAGTTTACATTTATAAATCTTTAATAGTTCAGGGTATAGTGCACATTAGAATAATTTACATTAGCTATGGTGGCTTTTTTCAGGTCATTTTATATGAAGTGATAGAGCGGAAACTTTTAAACATTCTTGCTACTGAAAACAAACAAACAAAAACCCCACACGTGTATACACTGGTCAGAATTTGACCAAAACTGATAAAAGAGCAGTGACATTCAGAGTTGAACCCACCCATTAAAAGTGAACTGTAAAAAGAAAAAGATTTTTGTAAATAAACTAAAAGAACCCAAATCAGCAGCAGGATAAATATGCAGAGCTAAAAATTGCAAATACTTTCACATTTAAGAACAAAATCAGGGAGCCCTCTCTGCCTTATTTATCTGAAACTCAAGCCTGGCCCAAGTAAAAGTTGTTACCATGGAGTGGCTGTTAGGCAGTCTGTGTGAAATCGATTGATAGTCTTAATCCATTTTCCAGTGGGCAGGTATTGCTGTTGTGAAATCCAGCCCTGCAACTGTGGCCTTTGCAGAATCAGCAAGACTGACCTGCTCTCTAATCACATTGGCAGAGCAGCGCAAGGACATTTTCACTGCTTCTCACAGTGCTGCATTTCTGCCTTCACTCCCTGGTATCACCTATCTGGCACCTTTCATGAGCACTAAATTAACTTTTCTTTAGTTAAAGAGCCTGTCTCAGTCCCTAAGGCTGTAAGGGTGAAAATCACCCAGGTTCCTAGTGGCCGTGGAAGACCCTAGTCTAGCAGAAGCATACTGGCGTAAGGAGTAAGCTGTCGTGGAACAGAATTACATGTCGAGCCCTGACATGTTACAGAGCCTAGTACTGAGCTGGTGCGGTACAAGTGGCAGTTTGGGGTCAAGCTGGAGAAGGAACGAGTGCATAACCACTGTACTAACATGATCCAGCCTACTGCTGCTTACATAAAAGAAATGATGGGTGGTTATTATTTATAAAATAAATAAATACAATTATACAATATAATTATATAAACCCATTATAAAATATAAGCAAGCATGCAACCCATGCTCTGGATAATTTAATGTTCCCATGGGTGCACTGGCTGCACACCCCTCTCCAGCAATGCATATGCAAAGAGGACTACAACATGGGGACAGAAGGGACTACATTTCCCAGCAACCCTCTCTTCTCCTGGGTTACTGAAAGAGGTCAGCTTGGAAGCAGCCTGAGCTAACCTGGGGAGTTGCAGCCCACCCAGCTCATGGAATCTCAGCCTCAGACCCTAAAGTCACGGTCAGCTACATGGGATTGTATAAACATTCCAGATTGGTCCCCAAAGCAGCTTGTTCACACTAAAAGTTCACACCCTCTGTCCTGTAGGTGTTTTTTTAGAAGTGTAACAGAAACAAGCTGGGGCTGGCCAAGACGATTTTCGGATCCAGCTATGAATGGCTGTTTAGAACTGTAACCGTCCTATGTTTGCTTAACCTGATGCCACATTTGGAAACGTACTCTTTTCCAAAAATACTCTCTGCTCTAATTTTAAGTGGCTTCTTCTCGGCTTTCTATGCTACTAAGCAAGAGGACTGCTGATTCAGAGTTACTGGTTTTTTTCCCTCGCTAGTTTATAAAACTTATACACTGTTAATAACTACAGAGAGGATGAAACAACTGCAAACACACACACAGACTGGACTCCAAAACTGTAGGCTTTGAAGAGGAGTGTCAACGGTGCTATGTAATAACATACTATATTCTTATAGTTTCCTTGCTTGTTACAATTTTGGGAGGAAACAGTTTTTTTCTCTGGATTCATTATTGAGGCATGTGGCTTGCATGACAAAAGTGTGACCACTACACAAGAGTAGTTACTGAACCCAGACAATTCATAACCGAGGCCCAATTCCATCCTCATCAAAATAATTGAGAATGTTTGCTTTATATTTCTATGGGAACAGGATCAGACCCTAACTGAGGTAGCCTCCAAATGATTATGTTTTCTCCCTCTGTCGTGGAGCTATCCAACCAGAGAATAAGGTTATTTAATGTGAATAAATTACATTTTAGAAATTGTACTTTGTTCACTGATGTTGCCCTTGCATATTAATAAAATTCAAACAAGTCGACTATCCACAGACAGTAGTAAACTTTGCACCTATCTCTCACCAATATGGGGATACTTCATGAGATAAAAGTACTGGATCAAACCCAGTACCATCCTGCACATCTAAATTAGATTTTTAAAGGACATGTGGCATAAATGTCAACTCTCAAAGGGCCAGAAGGCAATTGTATGTATTTATTGCATTATTTGTATTTTGATATATCATATATATTTTGGTGCTTTTGATTGCAGGAGAGAATTTTCTTAGGTGGAAAAATAAGTGCACAGAAATAACAGGAAATAACAAAATAAAACTCCCAGTGGCACTAGCCTATGAAATAACAATATTTCATAGAGGCAAACGTGGTGGAATGAACTAAGCATTGCATCCCAAACAAGAATGTGATCACCCTCTTGATTTGTATATGGAATTCCGCAGCATGATCAAATATAGAACGACGCATGATGGGCTCCACTCACCCCACTGGCATCTCTCGGTGGTTGTTCTGGGGATTAACTCTTCCAGTTGGAACACCCACTCCCGGTGGTGTCTCGCCTGCTGTCACTCTGCTCCTGGCCCCACATCACTCTAAGAACCAGTGTCCCGTTCATTGCCTTTTAGCCATGCTACAATCCGCACTCCCCCTTTTCTGGGGCTAGTACCACAGTCCAACTGGCCAGTCCCTTCCACAGTGGCAAGTGGGAGCAAAGGAGAGATCTAGACCCATCCTCTATTCCAGATGCCAGCACGGGTACCCTGTATCTGTCAGCTACATGCTACGCCACTTCCAACCTCTCAGTACATTTCCCTAAGGGTATGTCTACACTACCCCGCTAGTTCGAACTAGCGGGGTAATGTATGCATACCGAACTTGCTAATGAAGCCCGGGATTTGAATTTCCCAGGCTTCATTAGCATAAAGCCGGCTCCGCCATTTTTAAAAGCCGGCTAGTGCGAACCCCGTGACGCGTGGCTACACGCGGCACGGGCTAGATAGTTCGAACTACGTAGTTATTCCGAACTATCCGTACGCCTCGTGGAATGAGATTGCAAATCATGAATAGAAGAAGAGGTGGGAATAGATCAGTCAGTCCCTATTTTCCAGTATTTTCCCAATCCCTGGGACTTTTGGAGGAATAGGGCACCCCCACCCCCAGTTCATTTTGTTGTTCACCTTAAAAACTTGTTCTAGGACACATGATCAAAAATGCTCAAGTGAGAAATTTTGCAACATGTGTCTTTTATAGTCTTTGCACGCCTCCCACTTTTCCAGTTCCTGATGTCGTGCAAAAGAATAGATCAGAAATATCAGGCTAAGCAAAAACCATGCCCAAGGAACTGAAACAAACTGCTGCATGGATTGTTCAGGAAAGACGGTTTGCCCAATTCTGGTTCACAGAGCAAAAGGGCTGAGTCAGAGGAAAGGCCACATGTATTTGCAACTTCTGCTTTTCGATCCAGAAACAACAGGAGCATAGCGGGAAAGTGCAGCTTATTCTAGCCCCTCCTCCTCCTTTCTTCCCTTTGCCAGGGTTTAGAATTTTAAGCTATCCCTTTCCTATTGCAGCTCCAGTAGCCCACAAAGCTCTTAGTAAAATACAGGAGAGGATGACTGTACATTTGGGAGCTGAAGCTGCAACGTGTTCTCGCTCTACCTCTGGAACTCCTTGCCAGAGGATGTGGTTAAGACTAGGAGAGGAATCACATGAGGATTACCTGTTGTGATCCCTCTCTCTGGGGTATCTGGTATTGGCCACTGTTGGCAGACAGGACACTGGACTGGATGGACCATTGTTTCTGACCCAATATGGCCATGTAGTGCAACAATAAGTGCATAGGTGGCTGTCCTCTTGAAATGATGCAGTGCAGAAAGGTCACACAACCATTCAGAGCCTGGGTCAGCCCTTTGGTCACTTCTCCGACTGGTTGGCGACAGACCCACTCTGCGTGTGGCTCTTTCTTGTCAAACATCAGCCCTTGAAAGTCAACAGTGTGCCCTTGTAACCAACAAGGCTAATGGCATATCAGGTTGCATCAGGAGGAGCATTGCCAGCAGATCTAGAGATGTGATTATTCCCCTTTATTCAGCTCTGGTGAGGCCACCTCTGGAGTACTGAGTACAGTTCTGGGCCCCCCACTACAGAGAGGATGTGGACACATTGGAGAGGGTCCAGTGGAGGGCAACCAAAATGATGAGGGGTCTGGAGCACATGACTTATGAGGAGTGGCTGAGGAAGCTGGGTCTGTTTAGTCTGTAGAAGCAAAGAGTGAGGGAGGATTTGCTAGCAGCCTTCAACTTCCTGTAGAGAGGTTCCAAATAGAATGGAGAGAGGCTGTTCTCAGTAGTGACAGATGGCAGAACAAGGAGCAATGGTCTCAAGTTACAGTGGGGGAGGTGTAGGTTGGATATTAGGAAAAACTATTTCACTAGAAGGGTGGGGAAGCACTGGGATAGGTTCCCTAGGGAAGTGGTAGAATCTCCATCCCTAGAGGTTTTTAAGTCTCGGCTTGACAAAGCCCTGGCTGGGTTGATTTAGTTGGGATTGGTCCTTCTTAGGGCAGAGGGCTGGACTTGATGACCTCCTGAGGCCTCTTCCAGCCCTGGGATTCTATGATTCCACGATTAAAGCCATTAGGATGGTCAGTGAGGAAGGACGGGTAACTGAGCTGCCAGCGTGCTGCACCGTCTCCTTTGACCCAAGTGGCGTGCACAAGTAAATCACGGTGGATGGATGAGATGACCACATGTCCACACTTGTATGAGAGCTGGCTGAACGAGGTGGCACACAGAAAAGATGGAGATACTGGTGGTGGTTTGGGGCAACCAAATGGGAAAATGGCAATGTTTCTGCCGGGTCCCTCAAATTAAGGGGTACCCCCTTGGTCTGCCACTGTGCCATTTGGGGTTTTGTTAGATCTTCCACTGCCCCAGGATATTCAGGTAGCAGAGTGCAACTTTTCCTCCTCTTCACCCACTAGTAGCGTGCTCTACACTGGGCTACCGCTGGGGATAGAATCATAGAACCATAGGATGATTTGCAAATCAGCCGGCTAGTGCGAACCCCGTTCCACGAGGCGTACAGATAGTTCGGATTAGAAGCCTAATCCGAACTATCTAGTCCGTGCCGCGTGTAGCCGCCCAGCATGGGGTTCGCACTAGCTGGCTTTTAAAAATGGCGGTGCCGGCTTTATGCTAATGAAGCCCGGGAAATTCAAATCCTGGGCTTCATTAGCAAGTTCAGTATGCATACATTACCCCCCTAGTTCGAACTAGGGGGGTAGTGTAGACATACCCTTAGTGTAGATGCATTACCTAAGACTTAGGGTGTGTCTAGACTACAGGGGTTTTTTTGGGGGGGGGGGTTTCGAAAAAAGTGGCCTTTTTTTGAAAAAAATTCCCCTGCATCTAGACTGCTGCCGCGTTCTTTTGAAAGTAAATCAAAAGAACATAGCGGGTTTTTTTTACTGCGGAAAACCTCGTTTTACGAGGAAGAATGCCTTTTTTTGAAAGTGCTCTTTGGAAAAAAGGTGCTATGTAATGCAAACTGCGCTTTTTCGAAAGAGAGCATCCAGACTGCCTGGGTGCTCTCTTTCAAAAAAGCAGCTTGCTTTTTCAAAAGTACTGGTTGTAGTCTAGTAATAGAGATGTAGCAGTGTTAGTATGATCTTGCTGAAACAAAAAAACAACAACTATGCAGCACTTTAAAGACTAACAAGATGGTGTATTAGGTGATGAGCTTTCCTGGACCAGACCCACGGCCTCAGATCACATTCTGGAAGAGAATTGGCATGACCATATATACCAAAGGAATAGAATGATTCCTTTGGTATATATGGTCGTGCCAATTCTCTTCCAGAATGTGATCTGAGGCCGTGGGTCTGGCTCAGGAAAGCTCATCACCTAGTAAACCATCTGGCTCTAGTCTAGCCACTCTTTTTCGAAAGAGGCTTGCAGTCTAGACGTAGCCTTAGAGCCCTAGGAAGCACTGGGGAGTCATTAGTTCGAATTACTCTGGGGAGTCGTTATTTCGAAATAGCAGTACCGGAGCATCCACACCACCGTTTTTTCGGTAACCTCTCCAGCCCACCGAGGTGGGAGAACTGGATCCGGGCCAAGAAGCACGAGGCTTATTCCTTGGTGCTCCTAGAGGATTTTTTCCTACAAATAGTTTTCCTTTAGCGCTCTGCCATCCTCCTTCGTCCTCGCTGGGGCTGTTCTCCCCATCGCCCGTCTCCCAGCGCTGGCGCCTTGGGCTTTGCAGCGGCAGGGCTGGGCTGTACAAAAGCTAGCGAAGCAGGGGCAGGCAGGGAATTGGAGCTGTAGGGCCTGTTGGAAGCGTCACCAGCAAACTCCTCCCCTGGCGGAAGCGTGGCTCCAGCAGCACCTCCGAGCTAGGTCCGCCCGGCCAGTGGTGGCTGGCTGGGTTTTGTGCCTGCAGGTCTCTCGCGGTGCGATGTTGCCCTGTAATCTCTGCCTTGCTCCTTCCGAGGTGGGGGAAACTTGGCTTTTCTCGCTTTTTCTTCCTTTTTTAAGATCTGTCCAGCTCCCCCACCCAGGGTCCTTTATTTAAAAATAATAATAATAACCCACCCGATTGGCCGCATAATTCTTACTCTAGCGGGGTCTGTGTGTTCGAACCGAGCGCCCCGTGTAAACGCACAGGTAACGTGGAATAGTGATAGAAATGTAGCCGTGTTAGTCTGGGGTAGTTGAAGCAAAATGCAGGACAATGTAGCACTTTAAAGACTAACAAGATGGTTTATTAGATGATGAGCTTTCGTGGGCCAGACCCACTTCCTCAGATCACATGTAAAGGTAACGTGGAGACAGCTGGGGGGCGGGCGCGTGGTGTCGGAATCCGGAGCGCAGCAGAGCGGTAAGCTTACACTGCTGCCTGTGACACAAGAAAGCGGGGCTGGTTTTCTCGCTAGGGCTCGGACCGGTCCTCTTTGCAGCGGGGAGCTCCGGCTGACTCTAGCCGTTCGCTGGCTGGGTTACAAGCTAAATGGGGACGGATGACGGTAACAATATTAGAAGGTGTTTTTTTCTGTTCATAACCAACCCGGGTGTTTTCCAAATGGCAGACGCTGGGCAAAATCCACGACAGAATTGATCTGCCTCCATCAGTGACAATCTCTCTGTGTAGCTAGACGTGTGTGTATGTGTGTGTGTGCGTGTGTGTGTTATAGGCAAATAAACAGCGTTGTGGTTCAGTGTTATGTTACAATAAAGCTAGGGGAAAAGCAACACACCGGTCTGCAACCAGGAAATGCAAGCAGCGCGGAGTTGGTGTATTTCATTTACAAAGTACATTTGATTTTTTTTTTTTTTTTGTCCGTTGCAAATCTGCTTTTAGCTTTGGAACTCACTAGAATCGGCTTTCGTCCGTCGTTCCTGCTAGGTAGATAAACTTAAATACTGTTTTCGGAAACATCCTTTTGTCCGATGAAAATGATTGCGTGTGTTTCCTCAGAGCCAAGCGTTACAGAGGATCTGGACGAAAAATAGATTCTGCAGAACAATATGATCTTTTCCTCTGGCTGGTTCATTTTTTTTTTTTTTTTAAAAAGCCAGTTATTCTTTAAAGAAATAATGAGCCAGGAAAGAAGATGAGTGTTTCTTTCATTAACCTAATGGTAATTGCGAAAAGACTCCTCTTTTGTCAGTTTCACCTAATCAAAACCGAATTTCTGTATGTGGCACTGACAGAATCAGTAAAACTTCACCTTCGACTTTATTGATCTGAACAGACAGGCAGAGTTTTCTATGGTGTTCAATTTAGGGAATTAAAAAAAATCACTCCACTAACAGCATTTGGTACATTTCTAACCCATATGTCACCTCAGTGCTTTAAATAATTATATTTGCATGCAGGGAGTGATTCATAAATATGTCAGGATTGTGAAATATAGGCAGGCATTTCAAACTTTCTATTTAAAAAACATGAATTATGGCCACGAAAAATGTGTTCCCATTTAAGGGTGATACGAAGTATTTGGTGTCTAGTACGGAGGCCCATCCATCATATAGACAATAAAGAGAGTTTTTGCCTGACGTTGGAAATTTATGGTTGCCCTTCTCCTCTCTAATAACTCAAGCATTGTGTCAGCCTGTGACAGCCTTTGCAGAAAAACAGCAACCCTGTTATCAATCAAAAAGCCCTTTTACATTTTTAGCAAAACTCGGATCATCCAGACACCCTTTTAATGTATATATTACATCATTATAGATCATTCTGCACTTTTACTGCAACTCAACAAAATGATCCATCACATCAGGGCAGCCCTGATGAACGCTGATGTAAATTATTTGTACGTCACTAGTACAGTCCACAATGAAAAATGGACTTTAGGAGGAATTAATTTTAGGGTGTAAAAAATAAAGATGAAAGTAACTAGGATCAGGGGAAAGACCTAAAAAAGTATCAATAGGGGGTGCTTGGAAACAAACTCACTTCTGAACGTTATTAATTTTTAAAAACCTTTTCAGGATCATGGACCTAGACTATTATATATCTAAAATTGGGGAGATGGAAGAAACATGGAAATATATAACACCTCCGCCCACACACACAGCTAGTGTGTAATTATTCCAAGGAGTATAACCAACTTGCCAATTGTGCATGGAGCAAAAGGTACCTGGATTGCAAATGTCAATTGTATATGTAGCTTACAGCTTTCCTTTAGATTTAAATGGGCACCACTCCCAATACTGCTAAGCTACATCTGTTAGATCTGCATACTTTCCTTAACAAACTTGTCCGTAAACCAGGTCTCAGTCCTGGATCCAACTAAAGACGCTGCAAGATTGTCTCCATTTGCGTGACTCACTGTTAATTTATGAAGGATTACTGTAACTAAATATGTGCAATATTATTCTCATACTCCCAGGGCTTGTACCAAAGAAAGCTTAACTGCTTTTGAGATTTCTGCAATTCCATGATCAACCCAACGTGTTACTGCTAGAAAGTTATTTATTTCGCTCTTACAGTCGTGGCAGTAAATATTAATTTGTTAAAAGGTTCTGAATGTGGACTTATGAAGTTATTTGATGATTGAGAGGTTAGCCTTAGTACATTGAGTTGTGCCACCTGGATCCTACATCTACATGCATTTGATAGGAAACGTCACAACCTTTTTGTGTCATCAAACTCGTTTGCTTTGCTGCCCCAACTCCCTTTAAAGAGACCTTAAAACTTACTTAAAATAAAACTGAATTGTGAACTAATAACCACGCTGAACATAAAAGAGGCAGGCTACTTTTGGAACACAGCTGTTTAGTAAATAGATTCCAACCTAGGGGGTAAAATCTTCACGCACACACACAAACACACAAAAGAAACTCTTGCAGCAATAGGCGAGGCTGACAGAGGCTTTAACAGAGAAAAGTTTAATTTCATTGGTAATGTTAGCTTCTCTTTTCTCTCCTAGCATACTAACGGGGAAGGGGCCTGACAACTCACTGTAGGAAACATTTTAGGAACATGCATGTTATCCAAAACAATGGCAAACATGTACATTCCTGCTAGTTGGTTCAACAGATCACTGACAATTGAAGCGCATATTAGGTTAAACACGACTATTATCTTGCAGATGGCTCAAAAATGACCACTATTCATAAGAACATATAATTGTATTTCCTGCAGAAGAGGCAAAGAATGCATTCAGATAGGTCTTGCTTATATATTTTAAGAAGGCACTTACCACCCTGATATTACATATTTTTGTAGAATTAGCCAATACAAACAGAGGCTAGGTTTAGAAATCTAATCCGCGGCTGGCAAGCATTCAAAATATGTTCTTTTATTAACACGGGCAGCATTGAAAATAATTGCCCCCCCCCCCATCCTCTCCTCCGCCCTACGGCGGGGTACCGGTGCAGATAGATCAATTTCAGTGTGAACACATCCCCCAGTCTCTTATTTAAAAAAAAAAGTTTTTCTTTCTCCAAAAATGCACACGCAGTATTTCTGATGGACCGTATTTCTTAGTCATCGTGTTTGCAGTCAAACAAATCCGCAAAAATGCCTCCCTTACGACTATTTGTGGCAAGGCAAATCTTTTTAGAACTCCCTTGCGTGGGTGAAGGGAGGCAAAATACAAATTAAGCCGTGAAAGAGACAAATAGGGGAAATATATTCGAGTCGGCCACACAAACCAGTCAACTCACTTTTTGGGGGAGGGAGGTCTCACTAAAAAAGCAAAGAACTGTGGGTGTTTTTTTAAAAAATAATTAGAGGCCTGGTGAGTGCTGGTTGTCCAGTTTAAAAGACCAAACGTCCTTTCGCAACACGAGCTACACACTGTGGCACTGAAATGCCAAGAGAAAGAGCCAGATTCCCAAGCAGGCAATGTGATGCGGTGATTTTTTTGCTCCGGCCTTTCCCGAGGGGAAAGAGTCCGGGATTTTTGGATGATCCTGACCAGGGTTTGCAGCTCACCAGCCTGACCTGTCAAGCGGATTATTTTAGAGGGAGATTAATAGGGGAGGCGGGCTGCAATAATAATCGTTTTGTTTGATGTGACAACTTTGATAGGCGTTGATTTACTTACAAACTGATAGGCTTTTAATTGAGCGCCTCCATCCAGCTTGAGATGAAAGGCAAACCGCATTGAAAAGCTGCCCGAGTGCCCGCGAGCCTCAATACTGATTAGCCATCTCGACAGTGAATAGTTCAAGGCATTTTCAAACTTTTCTCTCGCTCCCTTCTCCTCCTCAAATATCTTGCCAGCCCACTCCCTTTTAAGAGAAAATAAATCATTCCCATTGTGTGCAAATAAAATCGACTTGACATCCTTGCCAATCGCTGGTAGGTAAAGGAAAGTGGGGATCGGCGCGCGTTAATTAATTCTCTCCTTGCTCCAGATCTTAGTTTTGTTTTGAAGTGGAGCTTTATAACAAATCCACCACCATTTCAACCCGTAAATGCCAAACGGAAACCCGGCTTCATAGGATCATTAAACACGGAGCCCAGGCAGAGAGAGCGAGGCAGGGTAGAAACTATCTTTCCTGATGCATTAAAACAAACAAGAACGCCACGCCAAAAGCAGGCACGATTCTCATACATTTGCGCGTCTAAGAACGCTCCTAGAACGCTCATCTTTTAACTGTGCGCCGTGCGTTCTGAGCAGCGTAAATGGTTCATCAAGGCTAGGAAAATGGTTCAGGAGGGTTCCCGAGATAGATTTTTTATAAGCTTCTACTTAAAAAAAAAAAAAAAGCACCGGAAACTTGCACGTGTAAATGTGATTTACACTGCGCATCAAAGGCACAGCGCTAAACGTGCTGTCTTCTGAAGTTGCTAATTAAACTACCTGCTGTAGCTTCTGTTTGAGATTAAGGGTTTTTTTCTCCCCCTCGCTTGTAAACTTTCCCCTCTTTCCGTGTCATCAATACGCCGCTTGTTTTACACATGTACCGGGTTATCACCTTTGATTCCTCGGTTTAAACGTTGTAAGAGGCCCCTCCCGGGCCTTCCTCTACCCCCCACCTCCGCCCCAAAAAGCCTTCCCACCACTGACTCTACCTTAAGACAATTAATCTTTAGTCTTTCACCCTGGGAGGCAGGACAAATACAACGAGAAAACAGATAGGAGTCTCTCTGGTCCTGTAAGGAAAACAGCTGTTCCAAGCACTTTAATGCAAATGAACACAAATGAAGGTTTCAGCTTTTTTTTTATTCCAGAGTTTTACTGCACGCCATTTATCAAATGGACTTGACAACAAAAGAAAGAACCGGGGGGAAAACCCGGGGCAGATTTAAGTCATTTCCACTCTACGTGGGGGGGGGAGGAGAGACCTTACAGTGAAGTTGTGAGTCTTGTGAGTCTTGCTGGAAGGTCAATTTCTGGGGCAAGTCTTCCTTCGCTTTGCCCTCCAGTTTTCGCCCTCGCATAAAATGACCCCGTTTATTTTAACATCTGCCCGGGGGGATGCACGAACAAATGGGCCCTTTCCCCCTTTCAACTCTTAGTATACACACACACACACACACACACACACACACACACACACACACACACACACACACACACACACACACACACACACCTCTCTATCTCCAAAGGACGGCTGGCTTTTCAACGGCAAAGCTGGCTTTTAACAGAGACCTGCCATATATTTCTGTGACTTCCGAATTGGAAAGGGACTGGTTTAAAGGGAAAAAGACCTGGGAGAAAATGCCAACTGTAGCTACTAATCTAAGAGCACGAACTGACACTATTCTGGGGAGCGGGGACTGGGTTTCAAACATCCAGCAGACGCAACCACGCACACAGCAGAGAGTTCTTTCCGGTTCCCCGTCCCTTTTCCAGGATCAGGCCCCGCTCTAGCTGGAGTCCAGGTCAGGAATTGGACGCGATCTCTCAAGCAGTTGGCTTGTCCTTCGCTTGTCAAACGCGTCGTATCTCCCGAAGTGCCTTTTTGTACATGTTGGAGATGGCGTGGGCCCCCATGTCAGATCCGGATACAAAAGTAAGACATTGATTAACACATTTTGCCTGTGCAAAAAAAAAAAAAAAAAAAAAATGAGTTGGAGGAAGAGGGTTGGAGACTGAGGAGAGAAGCTGAAGGATTTTTGTGGTGGTGTTTTTTAAAGCCAACCCAGAGCACCAAAAAGAAGGGCGAAGTCGAACCAAAACTCTGCTAGCCTATGACCTACCCCCGGGGGCATTTCTCCTGAACAAATAATGGTGACATCTTTAAAGAAGGGCTGAGGAGACAGGTGCGTGTGTGCATACCAGAAACTGTGTGCATACATGGGCGTGCTGCACACACAGGTAGGTGGGTCGGTCGGTCGGTAGATTCCAGGCAAACAGACACGTGGGCAGCTCCAGGTCCAGGTTAGCGGAGCTACAAATGGCGAGTCAAGAGGCTGCTATCTAAAGCGAAAACTCCGTAACTGGGGCCCCAGCCTGGCCGAGCCTGTAGTGACATTCCGCGGCAGCTCCACGTGTCAATCTTAATTCTCCTCTAAACATTCCGCCGTGCCAAGCGCTTGAATGACAGGCAGCCGGGGGGAAAAAAAGCCCAGCCGTGGGTAGGTCCGTCTTCTTCGCCCTACTCATCCCTCCGTCCTCTTCTCCCCCCCCCCCCCACTCCAACCACCCCATCCTCCTCCTCAGGAGCCCAAGAAGCTGTTTAATAACCCAGGCAGGCGACAAGGGGGCTTGCACACACACATACACACAAACATACACCCAGCAGAGCCACCCTCGTTAATTACAGCGGCTCCGCCAAGGTAGATACGGTGGCGTCTCGGAGAAGTCACTCTCCCTTTTGTGGGCATACAAATTGAGTTTACTCGGGGAACGATTTATTCCTTACATTGAATGGCTCTTTCTCAAAGAAGCCCGTCTCTCTCCTCCTTCGTTTTCCCCTCCTCTCCCCCCCCCCCCCCTTTCTTCCTTCAAGTCACACCAGGCTTGTAATCAGCAACAAAAGCTGACATAAATCAAGGGCGGATTGACAGGGGCTGACAAATAACTGATTGATTGCGGTTGGGGAGCATTGACAATTGATGGAGGGGCGGAGAGACCCAAAAAAGCGAGGGGAGGAGGGCGGCGGGTGCAGCCCTGGGAACATGTGACAGTCACATCCCCCAATCTCTGCCTTGGGTTCCCAGTGTCATCAAAGGCCTGATTGGAGCGCTTCCAGGGGGAGGGCGGACTCTACCAAGTTTCACGTCCAGAACCACTTTGCAAATATGAAGCAGTAGGGAGAAAAATTGCTGCCTACGCCGCCTTTTCCTCCAGGGCCAGGCAGGACATAACCCAACCCGCTCCGCACTAGTCCTCGGTTTACTGGGGCAAGATTACAAAACGTGCCAAGGCTGAAATCACCCTGGGGGAGGGGGGCATAAAGCAACAGCCGCAACATGACGGCCTGGGTGGCTGCAGGCTTAAGCGGAAAACGCTGTATCAGTGCACTCGCGAAAGGCGGTCAGAGCCTGTGCTGCGGCTCGTAAGGGCGAGCGCGTCTTAAATAGGCGCTGGCTTCGTCCTTGCTTTTTTTTGCACGTCCCGGTCGAAGGGGCTGCGGAGAGCGAGGAGCATGGGGATGTGAAACACAAAATTAACGCCCAGCCAGTCCTAGGAGCAAAAAACCAGAAGGGGAGGGGAGAGCCCATGAAAACCGTAGGGAAGGGGGAGGGGGGGAGGAAAAAAAAAAAACCAAGCGCCAGCCCGGGGAACGTCACATCCCCTTGACCCTCCAATCACCTCGGGGTCCCATTTGATTGGAAGGCGGCAAAGGCTTTAATCTCAGCCTAATTCCGCTGCTTTTGAAGTGAGTTGCTTTGCCAGAGCCGGGGCTGGACGCGCAGCGACAGCAGCACAGCTGAGCGGCGGCAGAGGAGGGCGGCGAACGCAGCAGCTGGGGAGCCAGCGAGACGCACGCACCCCCACCCCGGGATTATTGTGCTTCTCCCCCCCTTCTCGCCGGGTTCCCCCCGCCTCCGCCAGAGACGTTTTCTGCCTCGGTGTGTTGGGGCGAGTTTGCTGGTTGGGGGGCGTGTGTGGCTCCCCCCCCCCTTCCCAAAGAGAGAAGGTTTCCGAGGCTGCCCCGCGCGACTCGCCCCAGTTTTCATGCGAGGTTTTGGGTCATGATCACATCGCCCTCGCTTTCTGCGGTAAGAAGTAGGAAGCTCAGCGGCGGCAGCGGAGACTTTGGCGTCGGCGGAGGCAGCAGCAGCAGCGCCCCAGATCTCGCCTGGCCGAACCGGCACGCTGGGAATACTACGAGCTGCTCCAAGCCTTTCTTCCACCCCGTCCCGCCCTCGGACCCCTTGCGCCAAGCCAAGCGGCTGCCCATCAAAGTCCTGAAAATGCTCACGGCTCGGACGGGACACATTTTGCACCCCGAGTACCTGCAGCCTCTGCCTTCCACCCCCGTGAGCCCCATCGAGGTAAGGAGCCGCAGGCGATGCCTGATTCTCCCCCCCCCCCCCGCCCCCGACGACGGTCTCTCTCTCCCCACGGTCACTAAAGGGCAGTCTCCCCGGCCCTTCTGCTCAGTTCAAGGCGGATCCAGCCGGACCTCCCTCCCTGCTTTTTGGGCTGGGGGAGGGGCTGTCATTTTTTTCAGGGAAAGTTTGTGCGTTGCTTTACACCCCTATTTTTTTCGGGGGGCTTCAACTTGAGGGCTGGATTTAGGGCCCCCCAGGCGCGAAATAGGCTTGATTTGGGGAGGGGATGTGGGTGCGGCTGCTCCCAGCTTCCCATGATCTTAGCCTGACTTAGGATGACACCCCACTTGCGATGGGGTATGGGAGGGGGGGGTCCGAGTCCAGTTTCTCCGCCTTGGGATGTTTGTAGGGACTCCCACTCCGAAGGAGGGGTGGGCGAAGGGATGTTTTCCTGGGAAAGTCTGCTCCCTCGGGAAGCGCCGGACCTTCCCGCAGCCTGGCGCGCCCGCTGACTCCGGAGCGGCTGGGAAACAGCGCGGCCAGCTAGAAATGGTGCAGTCGCTCCCTTTCGGGGACGCGCGTGCGGTGGGGACGAGGCAGAGCCAAGCGGCCAGAGGAAAACCTGAACTTTGCAGAGCCCCCCGGTAGAAGACACCGTTGCCTTTTTAAACCATTGTGGAAAATGGTGCATGGGGGTGGTGGAGGGGGGGGGGGGGAGCTGTCAGGATGATGGATGCGCACAAAATCGTGGCCCCCTTTTCAGGCCGCCCTGTGCAGGACGAGTCGGCCGCGGCCGGCTCCCGTGTGTGCTGCGAGCCCCCCCGATGCTGACCCGTTTGCCTTTGTGTGTCCCTCTTGCTCCCCCGCAGCTGGACGCCAAGAAGAGCCCCCTGGCCCTGCTGGCGCAGACCTGCTCGCAGATCGGCAAGCCCGACCCCTCGCCCTCCTCCAAGCTCTCCTCGGTCACCGCCAGCGGCGCGTCGGGGGACAAGGAGGCCAAGGCGGGCCCCTTGAAGCTCAGCGACATCGGCGTGGAGGACAAGTCGAGCTTCAAGCCCTACTCCAAGCCGGGCGCCGAGAAGAAGGAGCCGGGCCCGGCGGGCGGCGCCGCCGGCGGGGGCGCGGGCGGGGAGAAGTCGGGATTCCGGGTGCCGAGCGCCACCTGCCAGCCGTTCACGCCCAGGACAGGCAGCCCCAGCTCCAGCGCCTCCGCCTGCTCGCCGGGGCTGCTGCCGGCCGAGGCCAAGGCGGCGGGGGAGGAGAAGAAGGACGCGGAGGGCTGCGGCAAGGCGGGCAGCGGCGGCGCGGACGGGGGGCCGGGCGGCGCCAGCCTGGGCCACAGCCGGATTAGCGTCAGCTGTGGCGGGATTAACGCGGAGGGCGGGCCGCACCCCGAGGGCGCGCCGGGCGCCAAGGCCGCGGACTCGGTCTCTTGCAGCAGCAGCGGCCCCGCCACCTCGTCCGCCTCGGTGCTGGGCTCCGGCCTGGTGGCCCCCGTGTCGCCCTACAAGCCGGGCCAGACGGTCTTCCCGCTGCCGCCGGCGGGCATGAGCTACCCGGGCGCGCTGGCGGGCGCCTACGCCGGCTACCCGCCGCAGTTCCTGCCGCACGGCGTGGCGCTGGACCCCACCAAGTCCGGCAGCCTGGTCGGGGCGCAGCTGGCCGCCGCCGGCAGCCTGGGCTGCAGCAAGCCGGCCGGCTCCAGCCCGCTGGCCGGCGCCTCGCCGCCCTCCGTCATGACGGCCAGCCTGTGCCGCGATCCCTACTGCCTGAGCTACCACTGCGCCAGCCACCTGGCCGGCGCCGCCAGCGCCTCCTGCGCCCACGACCCGGCGCTCAAGTCCGGCTACCCGCTGGTCTACCCCACGCACCCGCTGCACAGCGTCCACTCCTCGCTGGCCGGCGCCACCCCGCCCTCGCTGGCCGGCCACCCCCTCTACCCCTACGGCTTCATGCTCCCCAACGACCCCCAGCCCCACATCTGCAACTGGGTGTCGGCCAACGGACCCTGCGACAAGCGCTTTGCCACCTCCGAGGAGCTGCTGAGCCACTTGCGGACCCACACGGCCTTCCCGGGCACCGATAAACTCCTCTCCGGCTACCCCAGCTCCTCCTCGCTGGCCAGCGCCGCCGCCGCGGCCATGGCCTGCCACATGCACATCCCCACCAGCGGGGCGCCGGGCAGCCCCGGCACGCTGGCCCTCCGCAGCCCGCACCACGCCTTGGGACTCAGCAGCCGCTACCACCCTTACTCCAAGAGTCCTTTGCCCACCCCGGGCGCCCCAGTGCCCGTCCCCGCCGCCACGGGACCTTACTATTCCCCCTACGCACTGTACGGGCAGAGACTCACCACAGCCTCCGCTCTGGGCTACCAGTGAGGCGTGGGGTAGGGATTGCAAACCAGCGGCCGGGGGAAGGGGGGTGTGGAAGAAAAAACAACCCACCCGCCCCCCCGCCACTTTCTACAAGCTGAAATCTGACTTTTTATAAAACTAGTGTTCATTTGAGGACTGGATCCGTGAGCACTGTATTTATTTATGTTAGCTTCAAGCGGGACAATGAATCATAAAGTGCATTACTTAACTGAGCTCAATAGGTAACAAAAAAAAAGTTGAACACCCATTGTAGAATATAAATAAAAAAAAAGAAATAGAGGTCTTCTTTAATGTTACTTTAAAATTGCTATGATTGTATTGTACGTTCTTATTTAATGTCTCCTTGAAACGAAAAAAAAAAAAACCTACATGCATGTTTGTTACTAAAAAAACAACAACTCGCAATTTGTCAATTATAACTTCAAATTGCAATTATTTTTACGGTGTATACAATTGAAAGAGAATTGGTATTTTTTTGTATGTAATCTGGAAGAAGGAAAAAACCCCCACAAAAAAACAATTCTATTCCAAAAACCTCATTTGCCTTATTTTGTTCTTTAAAAGGAACACTTAACTATTTTTAATTTTTAAGTCCACCCTGTAAAAGGGGGAAAGGTTTACGTCATGTACTAAAATAATAGACAATGTATCGCTTTAAAGATTAAAATTCCGTATATTTGATGTATTAAAAGCTTTTACTTTTTTTTGTAAACAGTCCGCTTTGAGTCTGTTACAAGCACAACGGGCTAGATGGGAGACTTAATTTCTCCTGAGGCGTTTATTCAATTTTAATTAAAATTTTTAAAACCCCAGTTTTATTATAACCCCCGGGCTCTCTCTTAAAAAAAAAAACCCGGTACATGTTGTATTCGTCCCTACGATCAGCTGTGCAGGAATGAAACTAGAGAACTAAAACTGGTTGAGTCTGGTTTTCCTGGGTGTTTTAAGAAACCAGTTGAACTACTGCTGACGTGAATGGGGAAAGCCAGTGTCTAAGACACTCTTTTTTGGGGAAGGAGGAGGAGGAGGGTTTGAGATGGAAAATAGACTTGATTTGAAAAGCTTGTCAATTACAGCGAGAGAAAGACACCCCCCCCCCCCATCACGACATGCAAAAATCAGCAGGTTTCAATGGCGGTATTGTAGAAATTTCGCGGGGCAAACGAGTGGCTGGTTAAAACAACTAACCAGCTCCTTCCAGGGTCTTCTCTCGCTCTCTTTTTTTTTAAGACGAAACCAAGTCTTTCAAGGTAGGACAAACCTGCTCGAAGTTAATTTGAACTGAATAGGAGAAAATCCCCCCCGACGCTCTACGCTTTCCATGGGCTGCTGTGAGTTTGCCTGGTCGTTCTTTTCTTAAGCACCCGTTAAGAAGTGCAGTTAAGAACTGGGACGCAGTTTTGCGCTGGTAACTCCAGGACAAGGGAGCTAACACTTGCAAACAGAGCACTTAACGAATTTACAGGGGCTCCTCTTCCTTCGCCAGCTCCACACACGCCACTGTGTGTGTGTGTGTGTGTGTGTGTGTGTGTCCCTCTTCCCCTCGCTTGAACCGAACGCACGAGAAGAAGGAAAAAGTTACAAGTGGCGACTGTACCTTGACAAATTACTTATTTTTCCTCCTCTTCTTATAGTCCCCCCGCACTATAATTACTGCTCAAAGTTTCCCGCGGTGCTCAGCTGCTAATTAGCTCGCTGCATTTACTCGAGATAATTAGGAGAAGTTAGAGTGAGTGTGCAAAGGGGAGAAAAGAAGCCAGCTAATGAAGTCTCTGCGTTCGTCCAGCCTTCCTTGCTGGCCTCGTACTAGGGAGGTTTGGGGACGCGTCTGTGCTAGAGAGACACGATCTAGCGAGAGAAACGCTAAGGCGCGCGGCTCTGAGCCGGTGTCTGGTTCTTTCCAGGCGTCAGTGCGAATTAGGCACTAGAAACGCCTGGTGCTTTAGTGAAAACGGGGTTATGCCAACTCGTTCTGCTGGGGGGGTTTCCAAGGAGCTCTCTCTTGTGAAATGAGGGGGGCAGGGCTGCGTACCTTAATTACACGAAGTAACTTCACAGCCTAATTCTGTACGATGAAATTGACACAGGAGCAGCTAACACTCAGGGGAAGGGACGCGCGGTGGGTTGCAGGATGCTAACACCGAGTTGGAATCACACAAAAGAGAAAAATAATTTGACTTTTTAAAATCCTAGCAGGGTAGTTTAGCCGGCTTTATTTTTAGCCACCACCTAATCTGGAGAAAAATACATATTTCAGGCTCCTATCTGGATTTGGACTAAATTTATTGCAGATTCACCAGGATTTTTTTTCCCCTCTAAACTGCTCTTTTCTTTCTCTGCAGCTACTTTTCATTTGCCTCCCTCACAACCATCTCTGCCACATGGCTCTCTTAAATGATCGATCTAAAATCTATAAACGGGTGTGTCTAGTGCTATTTTTAAAATGCCTGTTAGTTACAAACGTTACTTTTATTTTATTTATTTTTTTGGTGGATTTCTGTTCTGTGAAAGTTTCAACGGCGCCTAAAGGTGAAGGATGGTAGATGTCAAGTTTTAATTGCAATGAATCTTTCCCATTGTTTTATTTATCACCATTTTACTTGGATCCTCTGCTTAGTATTATTGAAAATTTACATCGCTTATTTTATTCCCAGGAGGATGGGAAGGAGGTTTTAGATCTTTGATCTGGCAAGTGTCGCCTAGGATTTTGATGATAAGCAGGGAAATGTGCGTTTTCTAATAGACACCGACTTAGGGGCATTAATCTATTTAGGTAAAAGGGTTGCGTTTGGTCCCCCGGCCCCCCCCCCCACCTTCCTTCTTGCTAACTGGATGGGTTGTGGAGTTGACAGCAGCCGCTGGTCCATGCCGCCGAACTAAAATAATTTCACCGTGGAAAACCAGCTCGAGAGGACAAGCAACAGAAGGGCAAAACTCATCAAAAGCCCCACCTCAGATCAATCTGACCAGAGTCAGCCATACATTAATTTAAATTAATCCGGTTGGCCTTCCTAGCACATCTGTTCGGAACATTCCATAGACACCCGCGCAGTATGTAAATCGCCTCTGGTGGGCTGCTGCGTGCCAGTGACGACCCAAAATTCAAATGGATGAATTCCCTTCCACTCCTGAAGGGTTACGCGGCGTGTCACTTCAACACAACCCTTCCGATAACAAGGCTGGGTGGGAAAAGGAGGGCTGCATTTATTTGAGCTGTGTCATTAAGCCGGCTTGCTGAAACAACCGAACAGCACAAGTCCCCGTGAGCAAAGGAGAAGGTAGACTCTATTGGCACTTATATGAGCGCGTACAGCCGCGAGCATATCTCTGCAATACCCTCCAACTCCTGTCCCAGCTTGCTTGGCCGCCCTTAGTAAGGATCTAAGCTATAACGACTGGACTTTCCTTTTCGCGATAGGTGATCGCATTTTCTGGGGGGAGCTATATTAACTATCCCTGTTAAATACTTTTAATGCTGCTTACAAAGACCCACGTAGTGCGATGCTAGATCTGACTCGTGCTCCCGTTCTGGCTTTGAGTAAAGAGTCAACGGAGAAAATCAGCCAGGTAGTACCTGAAAAGTCCAACGCTGAGGGCTCAGGGAAAAGGACGCCCCCTCCTCTCCTGAAGAAACTATTGAATTCAATTCTGCCCTTTAACTTCCGAAAGCCTGAGAGAAAAGCATCTATTACAGGTGGCCATGAAAGTGCCCTTCGTTTAGTCGGAGTCACGCCTTTATTTTGTGTCCAAGTTAGAAAAATAGTGAGGCCATCAGCATCAAAACTTGGGGGTGTTTTTTTTTAATTGTAAAGATTTCTAACTTGCCTGGAGAATTGCGGATCATTGTAAACATTTCTAACGTTGAAATTGACACGCACACGGTTTTGTTCTTTGTGTAACTTCGAATGCTGACCGTAAATATCCCTCCAACATTACTGCACATGGATGGGGCGGGGGGAGTTAATTTGTGCTGAGCATCCCTCTGAGCACAACGTTCAGGCCAGATGGCTCAGGGTCCCTCACCCTTTTTTAAAGGCTCTTGCGATGAAATTGGAAGGTGTCGGGGGAAGGGAGACGAACCCTTTCTTCGTTTGACTCGCTCTCGATCACCGATGGCTTTAGCAGCAGAGTGAGTTTTGGGCTTTAAACACAAATTAAAAGAGAGCTCATCAATACTGGGCGTTTCCAACAAACCGCTCAGGTGCTGGGGGAGGGGGTCCTATTTCCGGCTGGTGCCTATGATGGGGTGTTTTTTTTAACTGAAACAAACAGCAATTCACAGAGACTTTCTTCCTGTCTTAAGTTCATCAGCTGCCCCCTCCGCCCCATGAAAAAGGTAAATCCATTTTAGTTCTGAACGCTGTAGAAATCCTGGTGTGTATTCTCTTCCCCCCTCCACCCCATCTTCAAATGAATTAAAGACAACCTGACAATGCTGTCATTTGTCTTCAGCGTCACATCAAGGCAAGACATAATGATAACAGAGCAGCAGAAAGGACGCCCACTGAAACCTGGAAGACACATATATATATAAAAAGCGCCTCGGAACATCTTGAAAGAGAGCAAAATTAGACTAAGCCTAGGATCCTGCACTAAGAACCTTTATGTGACATACATAAAACTGTGTGTCGACTTCAGGGCTTTATTCTGTGCACAGCCAGGGTAGTAGATCAAACATACTTCTGTGAAAATAACACTGAACATATTCAGTAGATCCAACGTCTTACAAACCTCAGGAAACCTTCCCCCCCCCCATGACGATTCAAGCCCAATTTGCAGTTAATCATCAATGTTTTTCACCTCTTAAAAGTGTCACCTAGATTGTGGCACATTTAACACTGAAGCTCACGTGAGAAACTAAGACAGACCCTTCCAGGCATGCATCGATGGGGGAAAAGATGGGATTTTGTATCTTTGGTGTGTATATTAGGGGGAAAATCTGAATGCCTGTTTCTCCTGCCGCCAGGCGGCGACGCTGAGTCCCTCAGCGAAAGAGAGAGGAAAAAGAGCAAAGCAAACTTGTTATTTTGCTTTGAAGAGCTGCCCACCTATTTAAGTTTTTAACCTTTCTCCCCCACCACTCCAAGATTTAGCCAATTTTTAAAGGAGGTGAGTATTCCGTCAGCGGGCAGGAGGCAAAATCCTACCCCCTGTTCCAAATCACTTGTTCCGGACAGGAGGCATCTTTGATCTAATCCGAAGCGAAGTTTTGCAGTGTAAATGGATTTAGCCAGATCCAAACAGATAGGCCGGACTAACCAAAAAAACGTGCCGTTGTTGTTGCTTTATCGCGCTTGTTATCTCAGCTACTCTGAAGGGTAAATAAATTGCGGTTATATCAAAAACAATTGGCCCTACATGTGCTCATAACAGATGGGATCTTATCAGAGTTTAACTGTAATACATTCTGACTTTTGGAAATTGTAATCTTTAATCGATGTTAGATGTTGTCTCTCTCTCTCTTTTACTGTAATAACAGGCAGCAAAGTTTTGGAAGCAACTGGGAAAGTTTGACTTTGTTATGCGTTTTCTCCAGAAAGACAGATGTTTTACAGTGGAAGCGGGAAGGCTACAGAAAAATTAAAATACAGAAACGAAAATGCTGGAGACAAAATGATCGACCTCTCCCCCCCCCCCCTTCTTTCAGTGATAAAGGGCTTGCTTTAAAAAATGAATACATATCAGAAAAATAAACTCAGGCAGTGGGGAAAACTATGTTCGAAATTCAGACGAATCCTTCTGCGACCCAGATCACGAAATTAACAAAAAATAAATGTGAATAATTAGGGAAAGAATAAAAGGATAATCAATTGAACACGCGCGCAAACACACACATACAGAGGCTCCCCGATGCTGTTTTTCACGTTTGCAAGAAAAATGCTTGCAAATCCATTGCATTTCCGTAAGTCCTCTAGCCGTTCCTTTTTCGGCCAACGCTTTTGCACCGTGAATTGAGTTTATTACACTTTGCGAAGTCACTGTGTATTCGCACCCGGCGGGTTTGCATTGCAAGCATGTTTCTTTTTGTTTTCCCTCCTATGAAACCTGTGTAGCAGAATTCCTAGAGCTCCGCTAGACTGTGGTCTGGATTTTTTCCCCTACCCTGATCTTGTTGGAGAATGTAAACTGTAATTTGCATGTGTGTAATAATCTAGATTTAAAAAAAAAAAACCCAGAACTTTACAGTTGGTGAAAAATGACTATACATATAAACACAAGACAATTTTCTAATTTCTAAAGGGGAAGGGAATGAAAATGCGATTTGGTGTTTAGATCAAACTGATTTAAAACACCTTCAGTTTGTGGTTCATTGAGGTTACTGAATGGACAGTAGTCAGTGAGGGAAGCCATACTGAAGCATAAGGAGAGATTTAATTTAATTTTAAAGGTACATCCTCCGAAGACTCCTGGAATAATTTGTCTTCTAAACAAAACTGAATGCCACTGTACTTAGGTGGGTTAAGAATTTCATGTCACTTCCAAACCTTGTTTAGTTCCTTTAGTCTGCAACTCATCACGGTTTCAATGAGCAATAATTATGTAGCTGTGGTTTTGATTTTCTTTAAAGATTTCGCTGATGTGTTACCCCATATTTCACACACATATTCAACCTTGTGCAGCAAAACCAACTCATATCTCAGCAAAAAGGAACCGTTCCTCAGTGTAAAAGGCACCCTAGCAAACAAAAGACACTTAACTCCAGAAGAGATCTTTTATGTCCAAGACATTTGATGCAGAGGGGTTTCTTTCAGACCTAACTATTAAGGTTGCTCCCTGATAGTTTTCTTCAAATTCACTTCAAGATAATTTCAGTGTTGCAAGAGGAACGTAAAGTTAATAGGAATAATTACTGTATATCATAAAAAAACCATGTAAGACTTGCTATTTATAAACAAGTCAGCATAGCTACCTATACCTACCAATAAAGCTATAATATATTTTATATTACAGATTTAGTGTTTATCTTAATATATACCCTCTCTGTGTGTATAATATATACTATGCATACATTTATATGCATAGTATATAATATATATTTATATGCAGAGTATATATTGTACAGCTGGTCATTTGCTTTTAAAACAACACACATGAAAATCCCTGGCAATTGCCAGTCATATGAGATGGGGGGGGGGAATCAAAAATCAAAATAGCTTTAGCACTTATTGCCCCGCCTTGTGATATATCCCTGGTGCCAAATGCAGGACTCCTGTACAGTGTAATATACACAGCGGTGGGAGAGGAGTTGGAGGAAAACACACTCTGTATTTAACTTCATTGTTCACCAGCGAGAGTGGAAGCTATAACTCATCCCTCCGGAGTGAAAAGCAATCTTTTCCCCACTGCCCTTCCACGGGGGACAGCACGCTGCAGCCTAGAATTAACCCTTTGGGCTGCTGATCTTTGGGCTTCTTGCCAGCCTTCGCTGCTCGGCTGCCGGCTCCCGCTACAATTTGTGGAGACTCAGTTGGCTCCACTGATGGGCTGGGTCACGTCAGGCAGCAAGGAGGTGGCTAGCTAAAGGTCGATGGAGCCCGTTTCCTCGTTCCATTGGGACAGAGGGAAAGAGAAAAGAAAACAGACAGCTAGTTTGCATCTGAATTCTGTCCTAGCTGAATCTCCCTGGAGGCTGGGGTGGGTCAGGCCTAGACTGGTAAAGTATCATTTTGGGGAAGGCTAGGAGGGGAGGCATTTTTTGTGGAAGGGGCCTGGCAGATCAAGAGGGTTGCTCAGTATTGGAGAGCATGCCTGGAAGAGAATAAGTGCTTTACAAGCTATTATTCTAGAGAACATAAGAACGGCCGTACTGGGTCAGACCAAAAGTCCATCTAGCCCAGTAGCCTGTCTGCTGACAGTGGCCAGCACCAGGTGCCCCAGAGGGGGTGGACTGAAGACAACGATCAAGCGATTTGTCTTGTGCCATCCATCTCCAGCCTCTGACAAACAGAGGCCAGGGACACTATTCCTACCCCCTGGCTAATAGCCTTTTATGGACCTAACCTCCATGAATTTATCTAGTTCTCTTTAAACTCTGTTATAGTTTAGTCTTCACAGCCTCCTCTGGCAAGGAGTTCCACAGGTTGACTATGGGCTGTCTGAAGAAGAACTTTTGCTTATTAGTTTTAAACCTGCTACCCATTAATTTCATTTGGTGTCCTCTAGTCCTTATATTATGGGAACTAATGAATAACTTTTCTTTATTCACCCTCTCCACTCATGATTTTATAGACCTCTATCATATCCCTCCTCAGTCTCCTCTTTTCTAAACTGAAAAGTCCCAGTCGCTTTAGCCTCTCTTCATATGGGAAGGTCTGGTCTGGTCTGGGTTGGGTGGGAAAGGTGGTTGATGGGGTGAGATCTTGGGTTGAGGGGTGAGATCCATTGAGGTCTTCGTTAGGTCACCTCAGAGGGAACACATTGGCATAGCTCCACCAAAGCCAACAACACTTGACCCTAGGGCTATGTCTAGACTGCAAGCCTCTTTCGAAAGAGCGCGTCTAGACTGCACGTTGAACTTTCGAAAAAGCGGCTTGCTTTTTCGGAAGAAAGCATCCAGTGAGTCTGGATACTCTCTTTCGAAGAAGCCCTATTTACATTGAAGAATGCCTTCTTTCGAAAGAGGAACTTTCGAAAGAAGGCGTTCTTCCTCATGAAATGAGGTTTACCGCCATCGAAAGAAAAGCCGCGTTTTCGATTTAATTTCGAAAGAACGCGGCTTGAGTCTGGACGCAGGTGAGGTTTTTTTCGAAAAAAGGCTACTTTTTTCGAAAAAAACCCTGAGTCTGGACACAGCCTAGCTGAGGACCTGGGTCTCTCAGGGCCAGTTGCACTACAAAATTAAGTCTACCAAACCTAGGGGGATGTACAGCCACTGCAGTCATTAAATCACTTTTGCACGTCCATACCATACCCCTTGTGTCAGTGGTGCGTGCCCTCCCTCACCAGGAGCCCTTGCACCAATGTAACTGACAGTGGGGGACAGCTTCTGAAAGGCAGCACCAGTCCATGTAACACAGCTTCCATGCCAACATTGTGTCAACCTAACTACATTCACCTAAGCCCTACACCGTTGCCATAGTGGGCAAGTTATAGCAGTGGAAGTAGATTTTCGTGCTGATATTTAGAGTTAGGTTGATGTTGACCTCACTCCGTAGTGTAGACCAGGGCTGAATGTCTCCATTCCCCACTGGGCATCACTGAGTTGATGTTAGGGTAAATAAAGACAGTCAGGGATTTAGATTCTGTGGTAATGGGCACCATCAAGCCACTGCCAGAGGGATGGGAAAAGGGCCGTTGCTCGGTGCCCAGCAATTCAAAAGGGCCCAGGGCCAGCAGTGACAGCAGCCAAAGCCCTGGGCCCTTTATTGCAACTGGAGCACCAGGGGATGTGCTCCAGGTGGCACCAAAGGGCTGGTGGAGTGAGGCTACACCCAGCTCCGCCTCTTGTGTCCGAGGCCCCGCCCTTTGTGCTTGAGGCCCCGCCCCTTGTGGGAGCACCAAGCTGCTCCCCACCTTGCCCAGGGGCCCAGCAAGTCTGGTACATCCCTGGGTGTCATATATATATATTTATCTATCTTAAATACTTGTGTACACACACACACACACACACACACACACACACACACACACACACACACACACACACACAGTGTTGCTATTTGACACACAATTTTATCTAGATGACCAAGAGCGTCTATTAAAAAAATCAGATTTCCAATCAAGGTAATAAATATTGGACCACTACATTTTATAAGCAAGGCAATCCAACGGCACAGCGTACAACCAACAACACAGTGTAGTTCCCATCGTGACATCTTTACGGATGCCCATGTGAGTTGTGCCAGTGCAAGGGCTCTGTCAGGTCTGGCCCCATGTGCACACTCACTACGCCATGGGCCTTGTGGAAAAATGCGGAAAGCACTTACCAAAGTGGAAGGCAAGTTATAACCCAGACCTTCCACAGCACCCATTCCTGTGGACAGGAGTCATGACTGCTTTCTGTGCTCTCTTTGCAGGGCTTTTCAACCCCTGGATCTATGTAAGCAAAGATGGAAGGGCTTGTTCACCTAGCCTGCTCCTCTTGTTCTTATCTGAACCGGCATATTTGGCTGGAAGCACAGCTAGGTCTAAGCCCCGATCTTTGGCACTGGCAGGGTACTACAGAGATTTTGCAGCACAGAAGTGACATTTACCTAGTATTGCTAGATATCTGATCAAAAACTTCCTTCATATTTTTGTGGTGGGAATGGGGGAGGCAGAAAATGGTTTTCCTAAACTAAATAGAAACTTTTTTTTGCCAAAAAGGCAATATTTTTAGATTTTAAGTGATCAAACATTTCAGTTCTATGTTTTTTGTTGATTCCCTCCCCCCCACAAAGAATCATTTATTTCCCAACAGGGTTCAGTCACCCCAAAACTCTGCTTGTGACTCTCTCGAGGAGTGTTTACAGTTTTTTGTTTATGCCTCCCGTCCCATTTCAAAATTAACAAAAACCATACCGAGAAGCAGGGTTATTGCGTTCCGAACACATACGAACAGCATCAGCAGTCCGGGATGCCCCCCCGATGCACCAATGAGTGTCAAACGATTCCAATTTAAATCATTCAACAGCAGTGTCTTTTTGTCTCCCAGCTGGGGTGTCAAACATATTTTGTAGAGAGGGCTGAATTGCATTGTTAATTATGGTCTGCGGGCCGGGTGTACGAAGTTAGGTTAAATGTTATGCTTGATCAAAAGCAGATATCCCACAGACTGTAACAGGAAGTTTGCACAGATTGAGAGAGGAACATGGACCAGATGAAGCAATCAACAACGTACTGAATAGTGTCGCTGTTGCTTTCAGCGGGGGAATATACCCACACAGTTGAGACTATAAATTACTGAAAACCTGGTGTTTCATAGTGCCATCATTAGGTTTTAGCCTTAGTACTTATTGTAGATGAATTAAAGAGGTTTATACCTGCGGGCTTGTCTATATCACTAACCATTTGTAAACGGATATATAGTTTCTAAACAGATATGGTTGAAATGGTACAATCCCCCAGGGTGGATGCAGTTACCTAGCTAAGACGGGAAAGTTTATTCCCATTAGGGAAGTGACCTGTATGCTGATGTTCACACTAGGAATTGCACCAATTAACTCTTTCACCAAAGTCACCCCTTTTAACCTAAACAGCTAAATCCATATGAAAAAATGCAAGTATATCAGGTCTAAGTTTTCCAGACTTAATCTACAGCACTGCACATTCAGATGGTTTATCTTGGTGACCACCAGAGCCAGAAACTTAGTATAAATCCTGGCCATGTCGAAATAAAAGGGCATTCTGTCTCTGACCATTATGAGCTCAGGATTTCATCCTTCCTTAGGAAAAGCAATACAAGCGTATGTTCTGTATAATCAGAATTTGTAATGATGAGTAGAGGGATATCATAAAGTTGCTTATTTCAGGGAATGTTGAGGGGTGGCCTGTAATTGTATTTTAAAATTTGATAAGATCTGAGTTTTTGGGAGCAAAGCATTCTGGCTGCTGGTTCTTGCCTGGAGACCAGGAGGTTTGGAAAAGTAATGGTCAGCAGTCCAAGATAGTAGCTTGTTTCTTGTTTTCCTATACGCTCTAACTCAGATTGCCTATGAAGAATAGAGGGTTGAACGTATGGAGGGCTGTTTTGGGGGTGTTGGATGAGAGGTATTGTCAGACATGGATATTCAAGTTTCTCAGGGCACTAAAGTGCAGGAACTTAACACAAGTTAGCATCTCAATCAGCTTTTCCAGGATACCTTTACTTTGGGAGGTAGACAAGCATAGATTTGCAGCAGAATTGGATTCCTTCAGAGAACACTGTCTTGAGGTGGTGTTTCTTGCATTTGAGGCTAGATTGGAATGGAATGGCTGCTCTCTCTCCAGCCTTATCTTCTATGGAGCTAAGGCTGCTGTTGGAGGAGCAGTCTAGGAGAATACAGTACTATCCAAACCGGTTTCAGCAGCAAAAGCGTCTGAACAACCAGCTTGAGGTTCTGGCATTTGCCTTCACCAGCTATAAGAGTGTGCAGAGAGGCTGCTACATGGCTGATTTGGTGGCTAGGAATCGGTGCACTTCCGATGTGTGCTTCTTTCAAGACAATGTGTTTGATGCGGCTGTTGGAGAAGGTCTGGCCATGAACTGGAAGACCCTGGTAACAAGTGTGTGACTATCATAGATGTTGTGCTAGCAGAAGAGGCAGAGCTGAGCTGATATTCAGAACAATATTTTAGGCACAGACGTTAGATGGGGGTGCTGGCAGATGGCACTCAAATCTTGTAGGAGTGTCCATTGTCCGCTCTGTCCTTCTTATGAAGCAGACAGCGGAGTGTTCCTGGCCGCTGTGTGTGACTCACTGCTACAGCAAAGTTATTTCTTATTTTAAAGGTTGTATCTTATGATCATCACTTGCTTATGGAAACTGCTCTAACCCTAGGTCAGGTGCTACCAAGAGGAAACACGAAATTGTAGAGCAGCCTTCTAAGCTCTCATCAGGGTCCAGGTTCTATTTCACTTGATCTGTGACCGAAAAGTAGATGGATCTGTAACTCATACCTCAGGATTCCCCATCTGCCTGCCTGTCATAAAGTGCATTATATTGCCCTACGTATATATTGGGACTTGGAGTAGCTTCCATGCTTACCTTCTACTATGAAGGGACGAGTCTCTAATGACTGCTAGCCAAGCGGGAAGAGCACACTGGCTGAGGTACAGGTGACTCCAGGTGTGTTTCACCGCACAGGTGAGAACCTTACCATCCATGTCCTTACATCAGAGCCACCCACGCCATTTATTTTTGTCTTGCTTGACTCTTTCTGGGTGCATTTCAGGCCAAGAATAGCGTAGGCCCAAAGCTGCAGGAATTGCACCTATTTCGATCCAGCACCCTCCTCCACATCCCTAGCCGAGCCACTGTGGTCAGGAGGAAGGATGTACAGTGGACAACTTGCTAGTACAGGTTGAACCTCTTTAGTCTGGCAACATCTGTGGTCCAGCATGATTTTAGTTAGCTGGAGGTCCACTTATCATAGGTGGGACCAAGTTTCCCATGGTCCCATAAAGTTTGTTTACAGCTACCAGTCCTGGCTCTCAATGGTTATTTAGCTCTAATTTACCCCTAAATGTCTTCAGAGAGCCTAGGAAGCAGTGAGTGCTAGCAATGCTGGTAGACAATATTGACCTGCCGTAGTTTGGCACATTCTCTGGTTCAGCACCGGTCAGGTCCCAAGGGTGCCAGGCTAGAGGTTCAACCTGTGCATAAGGCCACCAGAACCACTGCTATGAAGTTCCTCCCATACAGGGGGCTGTATGATAGTGCTGGGGGAGGGGTGACTCTACAGACAATGTGGGTTAGGATTCCTCCCGCTTGCCGAAGAACAACTCAATACTGCACAGGCTGGTAAGTGGGCTCTCTGCTAACCACACCATTTGGGCTTTACTCTCAGTTAATGTGCCTTCTGCTGGGCCCACAGAGCTCACTGTAAAACAACCCACTCAACTATATTTCAATAGTTAACCTTTCCTGACCAGGACTTCGACCCCCAGTGCCCACCCTGCTTTTTCTTGGGTTGTGTGGACCCCACATCCATAAAAAATGCATGTGTTTTCTTAACACTCCACATACCCAGTTTTTTTTAAATCTGATATCGCTTTGGTAAAGAGCCTGCCCTCACATAACTGTGTCTCATCTACTTTTTTTGTGATCCACACACTACGCCAGATAGGTTGTCTTCATGCTCAGCAGAAACATCCTCACATTTAACTAAAACAGGGTGACAGACTAACTAGCCTGTTTCATCGATGAGTGACATTTGTACATGTGGTGTTTGTACACTCTCTCTCACACACACACACACACACACACACACACACACACACACACACACACACACACACACACACCCCATTGAAGGGAATCAAAACTTCTGGCTGCGTCTAGACTGGCATGATTTTGCTCAAATACTTTTAACGGAAGAGTTTTCCCATTAAAGGTATTTCTGCAAGAGCATCTATACTGGCAAGTGCCTTTGTGCAAAAGATTTGCTTTTGCGCAAAAGCACCCATGGCCAGTGTGGATGCTCTCTTACACAAGAAAGCTCCGATGGCCATTTTAGCCATCGGGCTTTCTTGCACAAGAAATTAAACTGTCTGTCTACACTGGCCCTCTTGTGCAAGAATACTTGCACAAGAGCATTTATCCCTGAGCAGGAGCATCAGAGTATTTGTGCAAGAACCACTGATTTTGTACAGTACAAAGTCAGTGTTCTTGCGCAAATACTCGCGGCCAGTCTAGACAGGCAGGTCGCTTTTGCACAAAATCTTGCCAGTCTAGACGCAGTCTCTGTATCGTAAACCAGTGTTTTTCAACCAGTGGTATGAGGTAAGTGGGAGGAAGGGGGAGGGTGTATATCAAGACAACTGAAAATTGGAGAAAACTGAATTTGTTTTAAGTTTTACAGCATTTTATTATTTTTGTACTTTTTACACCCCAAAATTTCATTGCCTGCCCGGCTACAATTTTGTTTAAACAAATGTGTTTACAATGGTAGAAAAACAATTTTTGTGTCTGAAAACTGTGGTAGAAAAACAATTTTTGTGTCTGAAAACTGTAGGTACGTGGGGGTACTTACTTTTTTTAAAAAGGGGTACTTTAAACAAACAAGTTGAGAAACACTGTTGTAAACAAGTAAAACGAATAGTTAAGGGGATAAGTGAAGGGTTCTACCCATGAAGGACAACAGTGCTAATGATGGAAGACGCCTCGGAAAAGTATCTTTTCACATCTGCATTTATAGAACATCATCCTGGGGAAGTATCAGAATAAAATGCAAGTTACCATTATGGGCATAGCTGAAGGTCCATTCTATGCAAGTGTGAACACACACACACAGTCCTGTCTAGACCATAAACTTGACTAGTACCTGAGAGAAGAGGGGGCAAGTTTTGCACCTCAGATTTTAGAACAATTACTGCATGTAACAGGGCAGGACTCACCAGCATGGCACCTCCTGCTGGTCACTCAGAGAATGAGTTCTGCCTAGTCCTACTGCACCCCCTGCCAGCTGGTGTCTCACCCGCTGTTCCTTGTATCTATGTTAATGGATCTGCCATATCCCTCCCAGACCACAGCTTCCTGCCCTCTGGATACTACCCTGCTGCAGTGTCCCCATACTCTGGGGTCCTCTTTCCCAAGGTACCCTCAATCCCTTGTACCCCACCGCCCAGGTCATCTAGCCCCTGTCTCAGGGACAAATTGCCATCTGAAATGGCCCCTCCTCATTAGCAAGGAGTCATAGACCTGCTGCCTACAGCCCTAATACTCTAGGCCTCAAAAGCAAGGCTTCAGCCTAGGGCTGTGTCTTCACTGGCACATTCTTGTGCAAAAATGGCCACTCTTGCACAAAAACATGCTGTCTGTCTACACTGGCCACGCATTCTCATGCAAGTAAACTGACATTGTACTGTAAAAAATCAGGGCTTCTTGCATGAAAATTCTGACACTTCCTGGCTACATCTAGACTGACATGATTTTCCGGAAATGCTTTTAACAGAAAAAGTTTTCCATTAAAAGCATTTGTGGGAAAGAGCATCTAGATTGGCATGGACGCTTTTCCGCAAAAGCACTTTTTGCAGAAAAACGTCCGTGCCAATCTAGACGCGCTTTTCCCCAAAAAAGCCCCAAACGCCATTTTCACGATCAGGGCTTTTTTGCACAAAACAAATCTGAGCTGTCTACATTGGCCCTTTTGCACAAGACTTTTGCGCAAAAGGACTTTTGCCTGAATGGGAGCAGCATAGTATTTCCACAAGAAGCACTGATTTCTTACAGTAGAAAGTCAGTATTCTTGCAGAAATTCAAGCAGCCAGTGTAGATAGCTGGCAAGTTTTTCCAGAAAAGCAGCTGATTTTCCAGAAAAACTGGCCAGTCTCGACACAGCCCCCTTCCCCCCTCCTCAAGAAGAAGCCAGTGGGGCTGCATAGCTCAGTGGTTTGAGCATTGGCTTGCTAAACTCAGGGTTGTGAGTTCAAGCCTTGTGGAGGCCATTTGGGGCAAAAATTCATCAGAGGTGGTACTTGGTCCTGCTGTGTAGGCAGGGGACTGGACTCAGTGACCTTTCAAGGTCCCTTCCAGTTCTAGAAGATAGACAATCTCCATTAATTTAATTTAATTTAATTTAAGCCCTCTTGCAGAAGAGCTCTTCCAGAAGAGGCCAGTGTAGACAAGCAACATAAATTTCTTGCACAAGAAGCCCCTATAGTTAAAAGGGCCATCATAGCTTTCTTGCAAAAGAGAGTGTCTATACTACCATAGATGCTCTTGCACAAAAGCACATACCAGTGCAGACACTCTCTTGTGGAAGAGTTTTTGCACAAGAACTCTTCCACAAAAGAGTTCTTACACAAGAAGCTGACAGTGTAGACATAGCCTGGGAGTTTACCTGGCCAGAGCTCCTCTGCCCTACTTACCTTTCCCTAAGCCTGCTGTGTCAGGAAAGCACCAGCTTTCCTAGTAGGTGAGTCCCACCTACTCCACCAATGGTACAGGTGCACATAAATCTCCCATCTCTCCCTGCAGGAGCCCTTATTGATATAGCCCTCAGCTGGGCCCAAATTGGCTGTATCTGCCTCAGCTGCAGGCTCCACCGTCTCATCCCTCTCCCAGGTCTGGATTTAACCTTTCTTAGGCCAGTGCAGGACAGATGCCCTGTCACAACGCCTCATAACTGAACAAACGTCAGTTATTCTATTGTCTGCTCCTTCACCAGCATTATCCAAGTCTTTCTGTACCCCACATGAAAATATTTCATGCATATTTCAGCAAGGCCTATTTTTACTTGTCATATTTTAATAATTCTGGGGGGAAAATCCACTGCATGGAGTCGTAAGAAAAATACATATTTGTCTTTCTAGAATGCGGAGGCTAATCACTTTTTCGGCACAGGAGGGAGAAGCTACAATCCCAAATGCAAAGTCATAACCATAACCTCCGATCATTGCCTGGGACCTAAAAACTAGGGCCCTGGACTAAGAAGGGTTAAATCCAGCCCTGGGAGAGGCCTGGGCGGTGGAGCAAGCAGCTGTGGCACATATCAGCCAATTAGGGCCCAGCTGAGGGCTGTATAAATAAGGGCTCCTGAGCAGAAAACAAACTTTCATGTGGGGGGAGCTAGCTGGCTGTAGTTGCTAGAGAACCTAGCGGTCTCCTGAGGTAGAGCAGAGTAGAGCTGGGGTGCTCCAGTCAGGCAAGCACCCAGGCTGAGGCCTTTCTCTCAAATTCTGAGGTAGGAAGCCCACACTCCCTTGTCAATGATGAATAGCCATTTCAGACCGCAGTTTGCCCCAAGAAAGGGGCTAGATGATGACTGGCAGTGTCACACTGAGCTAAGGGGGGCTATGTTATAGTAACGCTATACCTTAACAAGTAGCTGTAGCAAGTACGTGTCCTTCGCTGGCCAGCTATAGAGATGGGAGATGCACCATAGTGAAGAGTGTGACATTTCTATAGCTACCTGTTGAAGATTGGCTACAGGCCAGTCTATATTATAGTTTTAAATTGATTTTTTTTCCAGAGGGTCTGAATTGCATGCACTCAGAATCTCTAAGCCCCAGTTCCACTTAGGTAGTGGTATTCACACAGGTTCATTCATAATGAAGGAACATGGGAACAAATTCTATGGCTGTATTCTGGCACCTGCCATACCAAAATCCAGTTTGGAAATGACACTCTGGTTTTCTAGCATGGGCTCTAAGGTGTGGTCTGCAAAAGCAAATCTAGGGGAACTGCTGAGTCATGGTAAAGTGGGAGCAATGTAGAGACAGGCTGGTTACATTTTTATGAAAGACTTTAAACTAGATGATAGTAAACATTTCAGGCAAGCAATAACTCAAATAACTGTTTTCCTTTTAAAATGATAAAAAACCCTCTAATTCTGCTTTTCTTCCTGAAAAAAACGCAAGTCACAAACAAACCATTTTGAACCAACCATATTTTCAAATGAAAACAGAAGATGTGTAGAATTTCCTTTATGAAATGAAAAGCCGTCCTAGCAACCCACACATTTTGCCTTTACAATGCACCTAGAGCCAGTCAAATTTTGAAAATTCAAACAAAAGACCAATCCTACCAACTAACGCTTTCCTTTTTAAAATGAAAAACCATGATGCAAATTGTCAAAGCCGTGTAGGCACCAAATTTCCTTTTCTTGGTTGAAGAAAAGGAAAATGCAGTTCTTTATAATGAAAAGTTTATTTGCAAGAGGAAAAAGGAACAACAATTTAATCAAAACAAATTTATCTATAGAAAGGTCTGAGAGGGGGTTTTCAGTTCATATTGTTTAAGATCTCAGAAAATTCTCCCAAGAAACTTTACTTTTTTCCTTGTTAATCACTGACCTTCTGGAAGTCCTGGCTAGAAATACAGAAGTTGTGTTTGTGCAGTGCTGCTATTCCTGTGTAGTTAAAACCAGGAGAAGAGAGCAACTGAGTCAAGTTTTCAGTTGATCTTGCCACACCTCAAGGCTGTTTTGTTGTTGCCAGTCCTTCTGAGATTTGAAAAAAGGTGCATCTCCCTAACCCCAGACTGTTCCATACATCATTTTCTATATTGCTATTTATGGCCAAGATTTTTAAAAAATAGGAGCTTAAGTTGTACTCCTAAATTTTCATCTTTGCTTCTGTTAGCCCCACTCCAGCAAGAACTCATACACTTGAGAAACTTTCATCGCAACTTTCATCGCATAGGTTGTTCCTCTTCTGTGTGATGACTCGTAGGAGTAAAGTTATTCACATGCCTAAGTGTGTCTGGAATCAGGATTTCAATAAGTGAGCTGGTTTTCAAAATGCTGAACCTACTTAAAGGCTCCTCTTTAAAAAACAAACAGAAAACCCTTGGCCTTGATTTGTCATCCAGAGAAAGTCTTCAGAATCAACTACCCAGTAACATAACTGGAGAAGTTCATGCCTCTCAGAGAGCTTCTGTTTCAGTCAGGCGGTATGTTTACACACCAAAGTTCCATCGGTTTAACTCAAAATTCATTCTCACAGGTGCATACACGTCAACTCATTTACAACTGGTTCATATCCATTTAGCTTCGTCAGGCAATTCCTTGGACTCAGGAGTTGGCAGGGGAACAAGGCCTATAGGGCTCAGAGGAGGGGGCCATATGGGACGGAACAGGGCTAAGAAGTTTGAAGAAGACCAGGTCTTAGTGTTCTCTTCACGCTGACTAGGCACCAGAAGAGAGAACTCTGAGAGCACAGGCAGAGATACAGTTCTCTGTTCCTGTTCTCCTCATCAACACCATAGTGATCCCTGGTGTCCTGGAGGAGTCAGTACCTAAGCCTGAGAAAGTGTGGCTCAAACATATACCGGGAAATTCTCATCTCATGGTCTGTGAGCCTTGGGAAAGAAGGGGTCGTGAGGTACTGAACATTTTATAACACTGACAGAAAAATCTTACTTCCCTTGCCCTTCGAGGTCAAGCGTTCTTTGTCACTCTCCCAAAATACACATACAAATTATGTAGTCATAGCGTTATCCCCTGTTCATTTTTAACTCTGACTTCTATAGTTGCAAAAATTTTTAACTTTGAATAAGAGATCCTCAATCTCAAAAGGTTTACAAACACTGTACCAGAAAATTACGTGCAGTGTCTTGAATTTTATTATAAAATGTGTAAATATGACAGCATATTAACCCCCCATGTTCCAGCCACGGCCCTCGCCCTATAGTTTGAGAAAAGCTAGCGTACTCACATGCTAGTCAAGAGCAATGGCATTATGCCAATTTGATGTCAATAGCTTTATCCCAGGGTAAAGAGAATAAGACCCTGGTGTGTTTTCTTTTCCCCAACACTGATCTGGATTTCTGCCCTGCTCAAGCTTTCTGGAGTTCATATTGAAACCAGGCCAATACAGTTATGGATTGTATGGCCCCTAATTACATAATTATTAAACAAGAGATTCAAATAGCTCTGGTGTATAAGATATTTGACACATTTTTTTTAAAGGGAGCTGCTCATCCCTCTATACGTTTTAGAGTGCTTTTCGTTGGCTTTTGGTGGGATGTACCCGATGCATATATGGATGTGAATTAAGTGCTGGGGTCCAAGGGAGCAAATGTCTGTTCAGTCACAGCTCAGGAACAGCAAAGGCAGTAGCTGTACTAACCTACTCATGCTGCCCAAGCAGGGGATGAAAAACCACCTGGGCAGCCTTTCGGAATAAGGAGACAGCTCAGCCTTCTGAGCCCTTTCAGTGGCTGGCCTCACTGATGAAGATGCCATGGGAGCCAGCCTCATGCTCAGTGTAGTGGAACTGGGAGCACCGATGTCACCTTTCAGTCACTATTGATCTGAGAAGACTTGGACGACACGGGCTCGGATCAAGCCCCAAGGTCCATGCATGGAAAATCTTCTTCTGGCAGCATCCCCTGTGGTCTGCAGCTCTGTTCTCAGCTAAGCACACGGAGAACCTTCCTTGGGGTCTGGGATTTGCATGTGGGGAACAGATGGGCAGTGGACAGCATTAGAGGGAACCGTGTGCTCTGTTGCTGCTCCTACCAAACCCACAGGGAATCATTTGAAACATACAGCCTGAGGGTAATATTCCCTCTGGGTGTGCTTAGACTACAGGCTTTTTTTGAAAAATTAGCCTTTTTTCAAAAAAAAAACTTCCCCTGCATCTTGACTGCCATCGTGTTCTTTCCAAATTAAATTGAAAGAACGCGGCGGTTTTTTCGACCACGGTAAACCTCATTTTACGAGGAAGAACGCCTTTTTTCGAAAGTGCTCTTTTGAAAATAGGCGTTATTGAATGCAAACAGGGCTTTTTCAAAAGAGAGCATCCAGACTGCCTGGCTGTGTCTACACTGGCCACTTATTCCGGAAAAGCAGCCGCTTTTCCGGAATAACTAGCCAGCTGTCTACACTGGCTGCTTGAATTTCCGCAAGAGCACTGACAATCTCATGTAAGAAATCAGTGCTTCTTGCAGAAATACTATGCTGCTCCCGTTCGGGCAAAAGTCCTTTTGCGCAAAGCTTTTGTGCAAAAGGGCCAGTGTAGACAACTCAGATTTGTTTTGCGCAAAAAAGCCCCGATCGTGAAAATGGTGATCGGGGCTTTTTTGAGGCAAAGCGCATCTAGATTGGCATGGACGCTTTTCCGCAAAAAGTGCTTTTGTGGAAAAGCATCCGTGCCAATCTAGATGCTCTTTTCCGCAAATGCTTTTAACGGAAAACTTTACCGTTAAAAGCATTTGCGGAAAATCATGCCCGTCTAGACGTAGCCTTTGTGTTTATTTGTTGATCTCATAATGCACTTTAATGTATAGGCTGCTGTTTACTTTCTAAAAGCAACTGCTAAACCAACAACTGGGATAAATGACAGAAATGTAAGCACCAGACCTGGGACATTTTGAGAGCGTATTCATGGCAGGACCAGGCAATAGATGTGACAAAAAAACCTCTTTCGACCATAAGAATGGGATACAGTAGTTCAGACCAATGGTCCATTGAGCCCAGCATTCTATCTTCTGACAGTGGCCTGTGACAGATGCTTCAGAGGGAATAGACACAACTGGGCAATTTATCAACTGATCCATGTCCTGTTGTTCAGTCCCAACTTCTGGGAGTCAGAGGTTTAGGGATACCCAGAACATGGGGTTGCATCCCTGACCTCCTTGGCTAATAGCCATTGACGTATCTATAGTCTATGAACGTATCCCATTTTTTTTTTAACACAGTTATACTTTTAGCCTTCACAATATCCCCTGGCAATGAATTCTAGAGCTTGACTGTGCCTTGTGTGAGGAAGTATTCTCTTACGTGAGATGGTCGCTGCATCTCAAAAAAAGATATCTTGGCATTGAAAAAGTTCAGAAACGGGCAACAAAAATGATTAGGGATTTGGAATGACAGCTATATGAGGAGGAATTAATAAGACTGGGACTTTTTCAGCTTGGAAAAGAGACGACTAAGGGGGGGATGTGATAGAACTCTGTAAAATCATGACTGTTGTGGAGAAAGGAAATAAAGAAAAGTTATTTGCTCCCATAATACAAGAACTAGGGGGCTCACCTAATGAAATTAATAGGTAGCAGGTTTAAAACAAACAAAAGGAAGTATTTCTTCACACAACATATAGTCAACCTGTGGAACTCCTTGCTAAAGGATGTTGTAAAGGCCTTGACTTTAACAGGGTTTTAAAAAGAGCTAAATAAATTCCTGGAGGATAGGTCCACCAATGGTTGTTAGCCAAGATGAACAGGGATGGTGTCCTTAGCATCCATTTGTTAGAAGCTGGGAATGGGCAACAGGTCATGGATCACTTGACGATTATCTGTTCTGTTCATTCCCTCTGGGGCACTGTTGGAAGACGGGATGCTGGACTAGATCGACCTTTGGTCTGACCCAGTACGGCTGTTCTTACATTTGTTTGTTTTAAACCCGCTACCCATTCATTGCATTGGGTGAACCTTTGTTTGTGTGTTATGTGAAGAGGTAAATTCCTTATTCACGTTCTCCAGACCATTCATAATTTGATTGCCCTCTATCATATCCCTGCCAATTAATCTCTTAACTATGCTGAACAGTCCCCGTCTCTGTCATATATCCTCATCGGGATTCTGTCCCATACCCATTCTCATTTTTGTTGCCTTTCTCTGTATTTTATCCAATTCTAGTACATGTTTTTGAGATGGAGCACCTAGAACTGCACACAGTATTCAAGGTTTGGGCATCCTGGGTGTTTATCTAGTGGCACTGTGATATTTTTATGTCTTAACGTCTATTCATTTCCGAATGGTTCTTAACAGTCTGTTAATTTTTTTACCACCACTTCACGTTGAGTAGATGGTTTCAGAGGGCTATCCACAATGATTCCAAAGAAAAACTGGATATTTAAAAGGGCTTCATTTTATTTTTTCTATGATGAAAAAATACACTATCATAGAGACCTATTAAAAAAAAAAAAAAAAAGCAGACTTTTCCTCCCATGGATTGTGTCTGAATTTGATAGAGTGCTGTCACACCAAACAACTACCTGTCTACTGAGCAAAGGAAAAATAACCGAGGTTCTTCTCCTGTCCGTAGCACTTAATCTACTAGTGACACAGAACAGAAAATATGAAGAATATGTGGCTCACCGCGCTCTGGAAAACAGTGCTTTGCAAAGACTAAGTAAATAAATGGGGGTTAAGAAAGCGATGCTTGCACTGTAAACAAGGGTGCATTCAGTAACATCAATAACAAGATCATGTTTACACAAGTGAACCCGAGCAGGGGTAGACGGTTTGTCTACACACACAGTTGCACTGGTCAGGGCCGTATTATGACTTTCGTGGGCCTTAGGCACTTTTGCCTTCATGGGCCCCTTTCTTCATTAAAAAAATATTAAAAATTATTTTTGATATAACTTTAAATACTTCAACATTTTATTTTTTTTCTGTTTTAGGCAAAATTTAATAGATTTTTGTGGGCCCTAAGAGTTTCATTTTTTTCTGATGTGAGAAAAAAATTAAAACATTTTTCTTGACCCTAAAAGTTCATTTTTTTTTCTTCTGATTTCAAAAGAAATTAAAACATTTTTGTGGGCCCCTAAAAATATCGTGGGCCCTAGGCACTGTGCCTACTGTGCCTAATGGATAAGTTGGCCTCGGCACTGATATACCAAAAGGTGTGATTTCTTAAAAAAAATGATTAAGTCCAATTTCTATAACCCTTTGTGTTGATACTCTTACTTATATTCCACAAGGCTATTTTGGCATATTTTAAATGGATTTCAAACAGGTTTAAGCTAAACTTAAATAAGACTGCATTACATCAAAATAAGGAGGTCCACAATGGAGTTGGTACTAGGTCAACTGAAGTGATTTAACTATACTGCTGCAAGTTTGTATATAGACAAGAATGGAGTCACTCCGGAGTGGATTCTTTTTGAGAGAAGGACCGTGGGCAGTGTATCACTTTCTGTCACCTTGTCTATTAAACGGATTGATGGTACTGTCAGCAGATCTGCTAATAAGCAGGTGTGGGACTCTGTGGATATGCCTGTCCAGTAATCCAAGACGTAATTTTGACCTGTGTGTGAATATCCCCAAGATGGCTTTAATTCAGCTAATTCAGGTACCAACTGCAGTGAAGCCATGGCAGTGGGGGTTGGACATGGCTAGCTGCTTGAGTACGTATTCCAGGGTGGATTTGTACTGCTGAAAGCCACGATGCTACAGTTTCACTGCTCTTGGTACCCAAGTGAGCTAGATAAAAGCCAGTGTGGCTAAGCCTACCTGTGCTGCAGCCACATACCCCGACTGCAATGTAGACCTGTCCCGAGCAGAGAGAAAGTGGGTGAGGTAAAACCTTTTACTGGATCAACTTCCATTCATGAGAGAGACAAGCATTCAAGCTTACACAGAGCTCTTCTTCGGGTCTGACCTTGAGTTTTCAGATGACCTCAACTCTTCACTGTCCTCTTGTCCAAATCTATCAGTGCAGCTGATAATTTGCCCAGTGTCCATGAGAGGCGCCAACCCTTCTGCACTAGGCACTGCATGGAGCTCACCAACGTGTGCAAAGCTCAGCAGGTACTAGCAGCTTTGAGTTGTTAGTGAGTTGGGTGGATGTGAACAGATATCCAAGCATCAGATCCTTGGAAAAACAGTTTTAGCATCTGGCATCATTACATTGGTCTCCAGTATCAATATTATTCTACTATTTTTTTAAAAATTTGACATACTTCTTCCACTCAATTTGGAATTGTTTTACCATAGTGGAAAAATAGTTGGCATTGCTATGTCCAATTAATGATAATTCTGTAACCAGTTATATATTTCTAGTATGTCCTGCATCCGGCATTTAATAAAATAAGAAAGTGTCCCCTCACTAACTTGTCACTGAAATGAAAAATGCCAAGTTGCAACTTTCAGTTTGAAACTGTTCGTTTTTTTTTTCATATGGGAACAGTTTCTTGAGTGACTTGCAGAGTCAATTATCCAAAGCTAATGATTAATGTTTCTGCCATGGGGTGCTAGCAATTTTGCATATTTTGTAAGCTTAAATTTGGAGCCATGCTAAAGGTTAGTTAGCAAAGGAAACGGAGGAACTTTTACAGGTTGTTCTGTTTACAGTGTGTAGAATATTAATGCAGATGGTGTTAGTTATTGAGTGTAAATAAACACAGGTCAAGAAATCAAAGGCTGAATAAGGGTCATGCGTCCGTCATTTTTGCCATATTCCTAAAGGGCCTCTTCTCTCAAGTAGCACTTCATACAGAATGCATAGAAAGGAGGGGTTTAGTCAATGAAGTTTGTTTAAATGACATTATTGGGGACAAGGCTGAATGATTTTGGAAAGTGTTATCCTAGTGTTCAGAGACCTGCAGCTTAGGCAGCCAGCCAAAATCTATCTCTATAGATTCGCAACAATCAAGACCTTGACAAGTTTTATGTTCAAAGAAAACCAGTTAGTCAATTAGCTGTTAAAGACTTCAAAACATCTTTTTGTTAGTATGACACTGATTTAAAAGATAAAAGCCTAAGCAAAGGCTTTCAGTAGTTTTCAATTCTTTCCCCAAACTCTGCTGATGTGGGAGGGTGGGGGCGGGGGAAAAAAAGCCCTGCTAAAACAGAGCATAATAGCTGACCACTTGCCAATCACTTAGGGTAACTCTTCCATTAGTAAGTGGTACATATTCTCTAAAATACAAAGAAGGTTTCAATGGCTTTTACAGTTTCAGACTCCAGTCGCTTCTTTAATTGGATGACTCAATTTAATTTTGAATTGAGCAAAAGAAAAAGTATTACATTCTACTGCATGCCAACTTTGGCAGAAAGCAAGCAAGCAAGCAAGCAAAGGACCATTCACATTGTTTTAGGGTGGCACGTTAAGAACTAGATTCTTCTTGCCCTGCTGCAGTTTGGGAACATCAACAGTTGGGAATACTTTGTGCATTTAAAGGGCCAGGCCATCGTCTCTGCTCTGCTCGACTGGGAAGGCAACAAGTGAATGAGTTACCTTTGCTCTTTGCAAAGACCATTTCTCAACTTTGTGAGGGAGGAAACTGTGAAACGACCTGCCACGGCAATTTCCATAGTGCCTAGCAAGTTCCACCAAAAGTTATTGGACACAATGCAGAAAACTAACTACTAAGAGAAATTCTGTGGCCAAATTATATAGGAGGTCAGAGATGATGACCACAATGTTTTTTCTGGCCTTGGCATCTATCACTCCATCTTCTTAGAGTCTTTCAACCTTCAAAGCACCTATTGGCCTGATAGGTGCTTGGCATCACAGTGCCACCTGCAGTCCTTGGCTATTCCAGTGATGGTTGTATTGAAGGTAATATCTATAGATTGGCACCCCTCCCCATACCTCCTTTCACCTATCTACTTCAGCTCTCCCTCAACAGCCATCTGAATAGCAGGGCTTTGCAGCATACTTTGAAAGCCATCAGATTTGGGCTCTTTCCTACCAGAAAGAGTGAATCCCAAATTCCAGGCCCATCCTAAAAGACACCATGCCAAGAACTCCTGTTTATGAAGAGCACAGACTTTGAGGTGGACAGGTAAGACTTAGAAGGAGTTAGTGATGAATCTGGCTATGGTGCAATTCTGTTGACATCAGTGAAGTTGTACATGGGCTGAAATTCGTGCCTGAGGGCCAATCCTGTTCTTTCTCCCCAGGGCCTTGATTGGGGTAAGCATCTCTCTTCAGGACGAGCATGTGCTTGTTCGTTTTCCTGAACCAGGGGCAGTGTGTGGAAGGAGAACTAGGTTCTGATCCAATGCCCATTGAATACATTGAGGCTGTGTCTACACTGGGCCACTTATTCCGGAAAATCAGCCACTTTTCCGGAATAAGCTGCGAGCTGTCTACACTGGCCCTTGAATTTCCGGAAAAGCAACGACGTTGAACTGTACAAAATCAGCCGCTATTCCGGAAAAACTATTCTGCTCCCGCTCGGGCATAAGTCCTTATTCCGGAACACTGTTCCGGAAAAGGGCCAGTGTAGACAGCCCAGTAGTCTTTTCCGGAAAAAAGCCCCGATCGCGAAAATGGCGATCGGCGCTCTTTTCCGGAAAAGCGCGTCTACATTGGCCACAGACGCTTTTCTGGAAAAAGGGCTTTTCCGGAAAAGCAGTCTGCCAATGTAGACGCTCCTTTTCTGGAAAAACTGAAAACGGAATAGTATTCCGTTTTAAGCATTTCTGGAAATTCATGCCAGTGTAGACACAGCCTGGGAGTATTTCTAGTGACTTCAGTGTGTTTCAACTCAGACCCCCCAAAATGTAGCTCCACTGTTTAAGCTGAGGTATGATCCATGCTTGTGGTGTCCACACAGAGTGCACATGTGAAAAGAGTGTTTGCGGGGCAGAGTGAGAGCAAGCCAGCAAGGGAAGAGGCTAAAAATTACACATTGCTTAGCTCCTTCAATCCTTCCCCACTCATGGTGAGATGGAATGTGTTAAGTCTGTGGGGCCTACCCCAGCCAGTAGACTGAAATAGTCCCGCTCTGTATAACACTGCTACCACTGCACGGCCTACAGGGAGGATGCCTGACATCTACCCTTGCTTATTCTGGACACCTTAACGTGTTAGTTAAATGACCTGTCATTGGTGGGTGGGTTGTTAATTTTCATTTTTTAAATACAGTCTGTGGGGAATTTAATATAATGAAGTTGAGTGTAAAGCTGCTGCCTGGCTAAAAGGAAAAAAAACCCTTCGTTTTGTTTAATTTCAGGCGATACACGCCTTACATCTGTGAAACGGTGCTAGTAAAACTTCAGCTAGCAGCAGAGAAATACAGTCTGGCCAAGTGTTTCTTGGGAGAGGCAGTTTCAGGCGTGTGAACAGATAAGCTTTTCTCTTTTTCAGCATTTTCATGGAAATTAAAACTCATCCAGTCCTCATTATCTTGACAGAGATGTCTCCCTGGACTTGCACCTGGTCAAAAAAAAAAAAAAAATGGGAAAAACCTTCACAAACACGTTCAATTAACATTTTTCATTTTCTCTTTCTTTTACTTGACACTTTGATGTAAATACAAAACCTCGTCTGCATTTCAAAATTTGAACTATTTTGGCCAACTCTGCAGGGGTTAAGAGAGCCGAGCTCTGAAAAAATGAGGAGTGGTGGGGCTGAGGCCTACCTTGGTGGACATACAAACCACTTCATGCCATGGGCAGACACTTTGCTCAGATAGCACCCATGTGTTCCCATGGCAGGGAGATGAACCCAAAGTGCCAGTATTCTCCTCTTTTCTATCCTACAAAGTTCCTTCAGGTGAATTACCTACATTTGGTGCTCTGTGGGATCGGGGTGGGTACATGGCTGCACTGAGAGAAGGCAAGGTTACAGGAAAGACCTTAGACTTGATTTTTCACCGCTTTAGGCCATATGTAATTATTCATGGGCATGCAAAATAGGGGTAACACACTGTAACTACCAAACCCCGTGTTCTTCACTCACTCAGGGTTTGTTCAGACTAGGGAAAGTGGTCGAGTGTATAATACCCTTGATCTTTCCCTTAGATGTAGGTTAACATCTTTTGCCTTGACCCTCGACTCCCACCAGCTAAACCAAGGTGAAAGGTTTTAAGCTGCGTGTAAGCTGGGGTCATGGCTAGTTAACATGTGTTAGCTAACCTTTACCACTTTTCCTAGTCTGGGCAATCTCACATGGCAGCTTTTGATACCCACTCAAGCCTGCTGATGGGGGGGGGGGCGGAAGGGGCAATTGTCCTGGAGTCCGGTGATTCTAAAGGGCCCTGGGCTCCCGGCCCTTTAAATTGTCACCTGAGCATCACATGACACACTCTGGACAGCTGTAAAGGCTGGGGTGGGTGGTGTGGCGCACTGAGGGCTGGCTGCCTCTGGCCCCACCCCTTCCTCCTGAGGCCCCGCCCCTTCTGGAAGCATGGAACCACTCCTCAGCCCACACCTTGCCCAGGGGCCTGGTGTGGCTGTCGGCTCCCCTCTACCCACTTTCCACAGAGATGATACAGATAAAATCAATCTCTCACAATGATCCACTGGCAAACAGGTAGTGAAAAACAGGTAGTGTTTATGGAAAGTGTCCCAAGATACTCCCTCAAGGAGTGCAGTGTTAGTGCTTAGACACAGACTGCTCAGAGAAAGGGTACAAACTTATGCTGAAGAAATGGTTGAATAACATGAAGACTGTGACACAAACTGGTAAATGGAAGAACTTTTCATCATGGATTATACTCGGAGCTAAACTGAGAGGTGATATAAATCATGGTGCATACGATACATCATAAGCCAGCAAGGGTATAACCTCCTGCTATCGGGGGTTGTAGCAGGGAAGACAGCCAACAATAGGAAGGCTTAAGAAAGCAGACCCTGGGCTAATTTACTGTTGTGAGCTGGTATGAGATCAGCTGGAAATGTGATGTTCGGGTCAGACTCCGGATCCAATTTGAACCTGCCTCTAGTTATGGCAAAAGCTCTATGGAAAGCCAGGTGAAGTGAAACAGCCATTCTAATTTAAGCGCCGAAAAAGTGCTCAGTGCTAAACAATGGACAACAATACAGACAGCTCATGTCCTGGTAGAGGATGGCTAGTGTCCAGAGACCTTAACTGGGGCTGGAGCAATGCTAGGCACTGGAGAAACAGACAGACAAGTGTGGCCAAGATTTTCCAAAGTGTCTACTTGTTTTTGGGAGGACCGAGTTGAGACACCTTCAAAAGGGTCTTATTTTTAGAAAGTGCTGAGTATGAGCCCTCTGAACATCCATCCCCTGTAATGTGTCTCAAGTTGGGTACCCAAAACTGGAGGCATCGAACATCACTAGTCTCTTTAGAAAATTGTGGCCGTTGGCCTTGCGCTGATACATTTGGAAATCCTTGGACACACCAAGTTTCACTTTGAGCGTTGGGGCCAAATGAACCAGAGCCCAGGTCTGGGCAACCTCCAAGAACTTCATTGGGAGTTTCATGAGCCTTTCAACTCCTTCAGAACCTCAAAGAAAACAAAACAAAACAAAAATCTCTGGAGCTTGGGAGAGGGATGGAATCAGAGGTAAAGAAATTCCACTTGTTGTGACATAATTCAATTCCTCTTGACCTCATTGGGATTTTTTACATTTACCAGTTCCCATTGAAGTGCATTAGGCCTTTTTCTGAATAAGGATCGGAACACTTACTTTAAAATAAGGGGAAAGTACTCTAAGCATATGGCTGACTAAGCCATTGAACAAGACACAAAGTATGTGTTTAACTAGAAGCACAGGAGTGTTCCCATTTACATTCAATATGCGGAACGGGACCCGAGGGTGGGTTTACACTGCATCTATAGCTCAAAATCAGCTACGCAATTTGAGCTATGCAAATTGTGTAGCTTATTTTAAGTTAATTTAGAAATAGCTTATTTTGAAATTTGGCACTGTCTATATAGCACTTATTTTGAAATAAATCGCTATTCTGAAACGTCCTCTACTCCTTGTGGAATGAGGTTTACAGGGACGTCGGAATAGCGAGCCCATTATATTTTTAAATAACAGGTGAGCTCAAAAGACACAGAATAGCTATTTTGGGATGCCACCAGTATTCCAAAATAGCACTGCAAGTATAGATGTAGCCTAAGTGATGACCACTTTTAATTCTCTAACTCAACCACAAGGTCAGCAAAGCACTATTAGGGTGTGTCTAGACTACAGGGTTTTGTCGACAAAAGTGGACTTTTGTCGACAAAATTATATCTGCGTCTACACTGCCACCGAGTTCTATCGATATAACATTGACCAAACTCGGCAGTTTTGTCGACGGTGGTAAACCTCATTCTGCAAGGAATAATGCCTTTTGTCGACTGAGTTCTGTTGACAGAAGGCGTTATTGCATCTACACTGTCTTTTGCATCTACACTCTCATGTCGACAAAGCGGAACTGGATGTAGTCTAGACGCTCTTTGTCGACAGAAGCTTTGTCGACAGTATCTATTGACAAAGCCTCTATCGACAAAACCCTGTAGTCTAGACGTACCTATGAATGGGCAAATGCAACGTGTTTTTATATTTATACTAGAAACCAACTAATATAGTTGTGAGAATGTGAAAGATTCATTACAATGAATCAGACTACCCTCTAGCTAAGATTGTCTTCTCACTGCCATTGTGGAGTGTCATTCCATTGACTCTGGTGTGACTCCGCATTTATTGGGTGGAAGGGAGAGTCCAATTTGCCCTTTTACATGCAAAAATTCAGCACAGAACAAAATTTCCGCCCTACCTCTTCCTCCTCCTCCCCTTAAAATGGGGTTTCTAATGTAAACATGGACACAGTCTTCACTGTGGCACCAGTGCTATATGCTATTATTGTTAACAGACTGCTCTTTCTTTGTGATTTGCAAGGGTGTGCTCCAACTGGTGCATTAGTTACAGACAGTATAGCTTGTTACACAAACCATTCCCATACGTATAGACCAACAAATACATTCTTTTTAAAGTGTGTCTCTGATAAATTTTATTCAAATGTAAAAGGTAATAGGCAGAAAATGTAGTTTGCTTACAAGTTTCCTTTATGGCTGTTTGACTGTCACTTCTCTGCAGATTTATGATAATCATTCTTGCAACAAAAACGTTTACTTCACTGTTTAAATAATAAGGTAATTTGTTACAGCTAATTACTCAAGTGCTTCTTTAATCTCAATTAAAAGATTCAGGCTGATTTTCTCTATTTCTACAGCAGTATGTTCCAGAATATCTTGTTAATGTATTCCCAATCACATATTTGTTAAGGAATGCATGGTCCATGCAAAACTGAAATGCTAAAATACATAGCTGCAATCTTAAACAATGATTTATTGTGACATGGGATGTGGGACATTTCCACAGCTTTTGTGATTGCAGTAATGAAGCTGTAAACCAAATAGCATGAAATGAAGCAGGGCTTTACAATTTAATCAGCTCGTAAACAGATCTACTGCATCAAGCAAATGACATTATTATCCATCCGAAGTAAATCATGCTAATCTCAGGAGATAAAATCAACATCATTAATGGTCACATGTCATATTCATCAACACTAAACCATCCCTTTTGACAGATTAATCCTAACTACAGCTCCCACGATGTATGGTAATAGGGCTTGGAGCATACATTTCATTCAGCAGTAGGGCTAACCAGCACTCTTAGTCTGCTATTACAAATAATTTTTTTATTGATTTACATATTTTAAAATGCATTTAAGGTGAGGTACCATTAAAAATCCTGTCACTATTGCATATTTCTCCTTCCCAGTCTCTGGCGGTATTAATATACACTGGAAGTCAAACCTGGTAGGCCTTATAAATACTTTGTTTAGCATGCTGTTAGGAGTAATTAAAGAATTCTGCCTGTGTTTTTCATTCCGCAGCAAAAATATGTGCCCACTTTTTACAGGATTTAAAGAACCATCCGTGTTACTGTTCTAATTTATTATTTGCAATGTGGTAGTGGAGGAGGGCTGAGACAGGATCAGGGCCCCGTTGTGCTAGGCACTTTGCAAGAACAGAGCAAAGAAATGAAATGCCTGCCCCAAAGAGCGTATTGCCCATATCTGCTTAATTAATATACAGAGAAAGAACATGCCTATGTCCTTCTGACATTCTCTCCATCCTGCGGCTTGCTGTGTCCTAAAGAAAGGCTGTATTTTTCTGCTCACTCTTCAGCTCTTGCGTATTGCATATTTGCTCCCAACACAAAATATATTTATTTATCATGAGACTGACCCTGTATGAATGCTTTGGAAAAGTGTCCACTATTCAAAATGTCACTTTCCTTGAACAGGCACTGAATTATATTGACAGGCACATTATCAAGGGCTGCTGACTGACAGAATGAATGACTGCGGCTACATGCCGCATTGCCAGTCATTGACTGAGTGGGTGCAAAAATTATCTACAACCTTTGTAGATCTAAAGCAGTCTGAACTAAGGCTAGGAAAGAAGATATATGCAAGTGATTTACTAGCGCAGCATTTATCAACTTAGTACAAACATCTCAACTGTTACCCAAACTACTTCACTAATGTAGTAATTCATTAATGGTTTATTCTCTCCTGAGACCAACCATTTTTTGTAGACACTCTCTTTATGTAATTATTAATACCACGGTTATTTAAAATATGTATTTATGTGTCACTAATGAAATGTCTGAGGTAATTTTTTTAAAAGAACCACAGCCTTATGCAATGGAGGATTATGCACATGGAAAAAAAAAAGTGTGAGGGCAAAACAAAAGCTTGATAGTAAATTTACAAACCAAATAGGCATGATACAGGAATCAGGTTAAAAGAGAAAGCAACATACTCTGTGAATTGTGCTGATGTTTTATCCATTGGGGGAGGGATAGCTCATTGGTTTGAGCATTGGCTTGCTAAACTCAGCAGTGTGAGTTCAATCCTTGAAAAGGCCATTTGGTGCAAAAATCTGTCAGGGATGGTACTTAATCCTGTTGTGATGAAGGTAGGGGACTGGACTCAATGACCCAAGGTCCTTTCCAGTTCTAGGAGATACCAGCAATCTCCACTGATATTTTTTAGCAGACTAAATTAAACATAAATATGTAGCATTTATTTGCCAAAATGGCTAATTGAATGAATTTTTTTTGGATAGACAAGCTATACCACAAAGACTTTTTTCTTCGTAAAATCTCATCTGTCAGTTAGACAAACTAATACAATGTTCAATAATTTCAAATCTTAAAAATACTACAGCCAAGTTTATTTATCCACAGAACTTAAAGTGATCTTTAGAAGACTGCCTGACTTAGGGGACATCTACACTGCAAAGCTATTTTGGAATACCAAAGTATCCTGAAATAGCTATCCCGCGTCTTCGCAGCAAGCCTGTTATTTTGGATTTGCTATTCTGACATCCCTGTAAACCTCATTCTATGAGGAGGAAGGGACGTTTCAGAATAGCGCTTTGTTTTGAAATTTGGTGCTGTGTAGATCGAAATACAATATGCAATTTGATCTATGCAAATTCATGGGGGGGCGGGGTGCTGGTACAGCATGCTCGGGGAAACACTGGGGGCTGGCTGCCCTAGCCCCGCCCCTTCCACTTGAGGCCCTGCCCCTTCTGAGAGCATTGAGCCTACCCCACCCCCACAGCTTGCTTAGGGGCCCAGTGAGCCTGTCAGCCCCGCTGCCCTTGCCAAAAACATCTTAGAATCCAGATGGATATGAGAGAGAGAGAGAGAGACAAAAGAAAAATTATCCCCAGTGAACAGATGGAAAATTGTAGGCACAAAGAGATGCGGTGATTTGTCCAAAGGTACACAGGAAGTCTGTGGTAGAGCCAGGAATCGACCACAAATTTGAGTGTCAGTCCAGTGCCTTAACTGCAAGATCATCTGCCACGCCAAGAAGCAAGGGTTGGTACAAGGTAGCCTTCTAAGACTGTCAGCATTACAATGGAAAGCATTAACATCGACCCCGCCTACTGGCTCACTCATCTACATTTTTTTATTTGGACATAAAAACCAAAGGAAGATTTTTTTTTTCTACTCGCGAGCATGATGCTTTTGATTTTCACAAATGTAGGAACACACCTGCAGATGGTTACAAAATACCTGTATAAAATGAAACCAAGATAACTTGAAAAAGCTGCTCTCAAACTACAAGGTGTTGTGGCTAAAACATGGCAGGGCAATTTAAAATACAAAACGCAAAGTTATTACTCTGACCGTGTCCTAGAGAGGCTGTGACTTCGTGCCACACTGACCTTTGAAAATATCCTGGCTTGTTTAAATATCACAGATTTCACCTGGGCTAAATTTCAGACCTATCCAAATCATCATCCCCAATCCAGTCCATTGAACCCAATTTTGCTACTTTTAAGTGGAATCCCGCCCTGCCTGACCAGCTCAGAGTTCCGTAGGGAGCTGACAAATGGCAAAGCCGGATCTTGTGTTCACCACCACACATACTTCCTAGTGGAGGGCATAGGGCGAATTATCATGGGGATACTCTAAATCTCAGCTAGGTCCTTTATTGACCGTGCCCAACTGGCAAACTTTAGAGCAGCCTGTAAGTTGCTCAAAATCACGTTAGATGCAGCACCAACGGGGACACAGAATCAGGGAGCTGTAACTGGATCCCTGATGGCCCACCCCCATTCTATTGCATTAAAGGAGGGTGACGCCACCAATACTGTCATTCGAGTATCAATTCCAAAAAGAAAATGATGCAGGCAGGTTCTATTGCAACTAGGAAATTTGAGATGAATGGAAAACTTGACTGAAGTAAGTTAGATTTTGTAAAAAGGACAGTAGGAATGCTTCTAATCCACTCATTTTAACTGTGCTTTTATGCATATGGATTAGGAGGGTGATGGCTTTTACAAGAATAAGGAGATGCACTTCCATGGTACAAAGTAACACTTTACAATAAAGTAGCCATACTTTTTTTTTTGGTCCTCACCAAGGAGCAAATTTTTAATCAATGTGTAATAAGAATAATATCCATCCCCCCAAAAACCTCCTCTTGTGCATAAAGGGATTTGAAAGTGAAACTCACACCAGCCTTGGCTCACCTGTAGTACAATTTTGCTTCATCCGTAACCTTAGCAAGAGACTTATTAAGTGTATCATTAAATTTAGTGATATGATTATAAAGAGAACGGGCTACTATTTGTTTTCCTTTTGCGATACAGTTATAATAGGCAGCCGGGCATGATTTTAATAAGTCATGACTATTCTATCAGTTTAAGGAGCTATAGATAGCTTGCTGTGGCTTCAAAATGATCTCTGTATCTTGACATGATTTATCATTTCATTCCTTAAAAAATGAAAAGAAGATGTGATTTTAAAATGTCATGTTTTGGTTGCATGAGCCAGATTCCTGTAATCAATCATCCAAAATAAACTGCATAATTTGGGAGCTATTTGAAGGTAGACCAGTCAAAAACACGATTTTAAAAAATGGTCAAAAATTGCTTGGAAAAAAAAAAGAGAGGGTTTAGCATATAAAGCATCTACATTTTTTATACTTACATGTTGATTGTTGTTTTGTGTTTAGGGCAATTTTGTACAATAAATCAGTCCAATGAGCACAAGCTGCAAAACAAAGTGTTTATATACGCTAATAACATCAGTTTAACAACTGACTATTAAGAAAAGGCACCACTAAAATAGCATGGTAATCATGTTTCACAAATATGGGCAAACAGACGATGCAGGGGGCTTGCAATAAGACAGAAAGGGCTTGGCTGTACACTGTGTAGACATTTGCTCTTGTCATAAATCACAACCAGATCAGAATGGTTGTATTTTACTACCTTTGGAGACAGGTATAAGGATGACAGTGTGTGTCAGTCAATATAAAATCAGACCCCAAACCTCTCACCTGTGGCTTGTCAGCTAGGATTTGACCCAGGTTTGTAAAGCCTAATGAAAAAAATGGTTGCCATTTGAGCTAGTGTGGGTGTTGGTGGTCTTAGCCAAGCTGTAAGGCCCAGTTTAGTCTGGAAATGCCTTTAAAGATCAGTGTAAAAGCTACAGCATGAATCAGTAATTAAACTACATGTTAGATTTGAGGAATGACATACAGCACTCTTTTGTTTCAGCTAGACCAGACTAACACCGCTACATCTCTATTACAACACACAGATATATGCTGTGTGAATGTGGAATACACAGACTCTGCTCTTGGTTGTGTCACTAAAATGGGGGAAAAGAATAAGCGGTAAAGTAGTGAGTACCCAATTAGGTACTCAATAAGTGGCAATAGGCATATGATATCAATAGATTCACGGCCTCCCATAGTGATATTCTAGTCTGATAGCTAACACAGGTCATAGAACTTCCTCAAATCAGTTTCTAGAGCAGATATTTTAGAGAAACATCCAATCATGAATTAAAAATGGCCAAGGGATAGAGAATCCACCACAATCTTCAGTAAATTGTTTCAGAGGCTAAATACACTTTTCTGTTAAAATATCTGTTCCTGGTTTTCAGTCTGCATTTGTGTAGCTTCAAATTCCAGCCATTGGATAACATTAAGTCTTTCTCTGCTAGACTGAAGATCCCAATATTTTTTCCCGTTTAGGCATTTATAGACTATAATCAATCCTTTTTGTTAAGGTAAATTATCAAGCTCCTTGACTATCACAAAAAAGAACCACTGGGGGGGGGGGGAAGGAAAGGAAGCAGAGGCAAAAAAAGGCATCTTTTAAAAAAGAAGTGGAAGTTAAATTCTATTGAGGAACATAGGAAGGACCTATGGCAAGTGAAGTATAAAAATATAATCAGTAATTTGAAAAATAGCTAGTCAAAGATCTGAAGAGTAAGAGCAAAAAATTGTAAGTACGTGGGAAGCCAGTGGATGACCAAGATACTAAAGGTGAACTCAAGGAAGATAAGGCATGAGGAGTAAAAGTTAACTCGAGGGAAGGGTTTTGGATTGGACCACCACATCTACACGCAGCGAGTTAATTCAGGCTACCGGCTTTTTAAAATGGCAACCAACCACGAATATTCTAATCAAGCGCAGGATATTGAAATTCTGCGCTTCATTTGCAACTTCGGTATGCTTCATTTGCCTCCCTAGTTTGGACTAGGGAGCAAGTGTAGACATACCCAAAAGGAGGAAGCACATCTTCACGCAACGCACAGCCAACCTGTGCAACTCTTTGTCAGAGATTGGTGTGAATTGGACTCATAAAAGAACTTGGTAAGTTCATGGAAGATGCATGCATCAATGGCTATTAGCCAGGATAGGCAGGGGATGCAAAACCATGCTCTGAAGTGTCCCTCACCTCTGTTTAGCAGAAGCTGGGGATGCGTGACAGGGGATGGATCGTTTTGATGACTTCAATGTGGCAACTTGGCAGAAGACAGGCTATTGGGATAGATGGACCATTCCTCTGACCCCCAGTCTGGCTGTTTTTCTGGCTTCTAATTTTTTAATCAATCTTGTGGCTCTTCTTTGCACCCTCTCCAATTTTCCAACATCCTTCCTGAATTGTGGGCACCAGCACTGCACCCAGCATTCCAGCAGCAGGGTTAGCATCCCCTCTCTGCTCCTATTTGAAATTCCCTTGTTCATGCATCCAAGATTGCATTAGACCTTTTCACCACAGCATCACATAGAAAGTTCATTTGCAGTTGATTAGCCGCTAATACCCCCCATTTTTTTCAGAGTCATAGCTTTCCAGACTAGAGTCTATCTTCCCGTAAATATAGACTGTTTTGTTCCCAGATGCATAGATTGGCACGGAGGTGCCAAGGAATATAAGTATCCAGGAAACAGAAGAAATAAGTGTAGCTGAAAATTCTTGCTGGTTGCTTTTCCTAATATGCACTCTCCCTTTCTAACCATTCAGCATGGATATTACATTAGATTTACATGCTCAGCGAGTGTCCAATTGGTACAAGCTGCCTGCTTTAAGTGATTTATACTACCTATCTTACCAGCGTATGTCCAATGTGTAATTGGCACCACCAGTGTTTGGTCACTGCCAAATTGAATCCTGATGTGTAAATGGAGGTATAAGTTACATCAGAGCAGAATTTGGATCCTCTAAATTAGAGGGATACCAGAGAAAAGATCATTATCGTGATCACGGAGGTGTGTGCGCAACTCAATCTGTAAGTTGAAATTTTGCAAGAAGGAAAATAGGAAACATTCTTTTATGCTTATTGAGGTCCAAGTCAATGTGTAGAATTTATGGAGGTCGTTATTCAGCAAAATTGTATTAGCCACTCTTGCTTGTGTTCTATCATCGACACTTAATAATGACATAAGAGAGAAGTGCCATAACTCATCTTCCAGCTTTCGATTTCTCTGGGAGTGAATGAGGAAAACTAAGTCAAGCAGAAGAGAAAAATCTACCCTCTGTAACAACCATATTATAATCAAAAGAGTTTACATGACACAAATGTTCATTGTGTGCCTCTAAGTGCTCTATGTCAAAGGAGCAGCAGATTCTCCATGCGGCACTGGGTTGTCTTACTTAATTTGAGTTGTGACTGAAAAAGACACACACTCGGATCTAGGCCTGCCTAAGAACAAGGGGAATCGGACCCTTTGGACTTGTGGCTGCCATAAGCTGCATTCATTTTTGCATTTTTATTTTAGAAATAAATTAGGTCGGCTTGGGGACGGGGGGACTTGGAGTTTCTTTTGGTACCTGTATGCCAACTATTCTCAAAACCTTCCAGGAACCTTCTAGTTTCTCAACTCATTCCAGCTTCATAAATAAAAAGAGGATTAATACATTCCTTGGATGTGTGTATGTCAAGAACACCCTCCCTTTATTTATGGTGAAACGAAACACCATCCCTAAACTTTATTTTGCTTTATCACGGAATTGTGGGATAGGAAAGTTGAGACCCACTAACTTGAATAGATGACTAAGAAATCTGATATATCAATCCTAGAAGGAAATAGCTTCATGACTTACAAAGGCAAGGCCCTGGGTCATCATTTTAAAGTGAGATTTTCCTCTGAAAAGCATTGGTCAAAATGGCATGTTCTTACCCATGAGTTTTTCTTGTGACTCTGGGGCTGTGTCTAGACTGGCCAGTTTTTCCAGAAAATCAGCCACTTTTCCAGAAAAACTTGCCAGCTGTCTACACTGGCTGCTTGAATTTCCGCAAAAGCACTGACGATCTCATGTAAGATTGTCAGTGTTCTTGTGGAAATACTATGCTGCTCCCGTTCAGGCAAAAGTCCTTTTGCGCAAAAGGGCCAGTGTAGACACTTCAGATTTGTTTTCCACAAAAAAGCCCCGATCGCGAAAATGGCAATCGGGGCTGTTTTGCGGAAAAGCGCGTCTAGATTGGCACGGACGCTTTTCCGCAAAAAGTGCTTTTGCGGAAAAACATCTGTGCCAATCTAGACGTTCTGTTCCGCAAATGCTTTTAACGGAAAAGTTTTCCGTTAAAAGCATTTGCGGAAAATCATGCCAGTCTAGACATAGCCTGGGTGGTTCATGTTGGTGGCTGGATTAAGCTCTGCTTCAGTGCCAGTATAGTTCTGGACAGTGAGTGTGATTTTTTTGGGGGGTGGGTCTCAGACATAATCAAGAGCTTCGTTAACTAAGTTCTAGTGGCAAGACCACGACTGAGCCGGACATTGGCTTTTCTGACACAGCACAAGATGGTGATGGCACAGGCCTGTCTTTTCACCAGCTAGGAGACATGCCAAGCAATGATGGCTGAAAGAACTATCCAGCCCTGAGGCGGGATAGATCAGCAGGAGTGTTATGAGCAAGACGCAAGAAGTAATTCTTAGACTCTACTTTGCGATAAGGCCTCTCCTGAAGTATTTTGTGTGATTCTGGGCACCACGTTTCAGGAAAGAGGTAGGAAATTTGGAGAAAGTCCAGAAGAGAGCAACAAAAATGATTAACCATCTAGAAAAACATGACTGATGAGGGAAGATGGGGAAAAAATTGGATTTTTTTAGTCTGAAGAAGACAAGACTGGGGGGGAGGGGCAGATAATTTTTAAGGCTCTAAAAGATTACAAGTTGCACCTCCCCAAACCAGAATTTTTTGGTTCTGCAACATCCGGGGTCCAATAGGACCCCGGATGTTCCTGGATCAGAGAACCTTGGTAGCCTAGTGGCAGGAGGGCAATCCAGGAAGGGCTGGGCTGAAGCAGTGGTAGGGGGCAGGGGCTGGAGCTGGCAGCAGTCCCTGGCAGCCTGCAGCACTGGCATAAGGTCAGGGAAGCCCCCGGCAGCGCAGAACCGGGCCACTGGCAGTGCAGGGCCGGTGCCAGAGCCCTGGGCAACCTCTGGAAGCAGGGTGAGAGCCACAGAACAGGATCCACCACAGAACAGGAGCCGCCACAGAACAGGAGCCCGAGCCCTCAGCAATCTGTAGCAGTAGGGGGATGGCCAGGGCTAACGGCAGCCCCAGTAGCCCATGGCAGCATGGGGCCGGAGCTTGTGGCAGTCCGGGGTAGCAGCAGCAGCAGTCTGGCCGGGGTAGCAGCAGTGGGGCCAGGCAGCCCAGCCGGGGCTGGAGGTTGTCCCCCACCCCATTCCCCCAAGCTGGAAGAGCTGGCGGCAGTGGCTGGGAACCTTCTCTGGTCTGGCAAGTTCCCTGGTTGAGGATGAGTCAAGTCCTGAGGGTGCCAGATCAGGGAGGTCCAACCTGTACAAGATGAAAAACTGTTCTCCTTAACCTCCGAGTTAAAGAAGCAACAAGCTTAAATTGCAGCAAGGAAGGATAATGTTGGACATTAGGAAAAACTTCCTAACTGCTGGGGTAGTTAAGCACTGGAAAAATGTGCTAAGAGAGGTTGTGGAATCTCCATCATCAAAGGTTTTTAAGAACGGGCTAGACAAACACCTGTCAGAAATGGTCTCGTTATTACTTAGTCTTCTTTGGGTTCAGGGCACTGAACTAGATGCCCTCTCAAGGTCTCGTCAGTCCTACACTCTGTGGCCATGTGTACACTAGGAAATTATTTGGAAATTACTAAATTAGACTGAATTCCATTAATGTGTACGCTCCATTAATGTGTATGTGCTACCTCAAACTCAGAGCCCCGGGAAACACTCAGAGGAGCTGTGGGAAGCCTTCCGGAGACCAATTAGTTCAAATTAGCTGCACCGGAGTATCCATACTAATGTTATTTCGAATTTACGAGTTCAGAATTAGTGTTATTCCTGATGAAAACAGGAGTACAAAGTTCAAATTCCTTGTCCTGTTATTCCAAAGTAACGGGCTTGCTCATGTGGACGTACCACTTACTAATTTGAACTTGAGGGGCATTATTTCAGACTCAGGTCCTACTGTAGACCAGGGCTATGATTCTAAGATTCTATTCGACGCATTCGTAAATGATTTGGAAAAGGGGGTAAATAGTGAGGTGGCAAAATCTGCAGATGATGCAACATTTATTCGAGATAAATAAATCCAAAGCAGACTGCAAAGAGTTACAAAGGGCTCTCACAAAACGGGGTGACTAGGCAAGAAAATGGCACATGAATTTCAGTGTTGACAAGAGCAAAGGTAATGCACATGTAGAGCCAAAAGTATAACTAGGTTTTAAAAGAACTAACTACATTCATGGAGGATTGTTCCATCCACCAAGATTGCCAGAGATGCATTCTCCTGCTCTGACAATCCTCAAGCCTTTGAATGCCAGAAGCTGGGATTAGATGACGGGGATAAATCACTCAATAATTGTCCTGTTCACTCCGGCTGAAACATTTGGTACTGGCCACTAACAGAAGACAGAATAATGGGCTAGATGGACCATTGGTCTGATCCAATATGGACATTCTTATTTTCTTATGTTTCATATCCGCGATTTCCAAGCTCTGCCCCAGCGAGGACTGTATGAACCTCAGCAATTTTAGTTGGCAGTGGGCTCTGTAAGGTTCCAGATTTCATGGGGTGCATAAGCTTCACTTTGCTCATGCGGTAGAGAGAAGAGCTGACCCCTTCCATGGTAACGTGTCCTCCAGGTCCTTTCTCATCACCACAGCTCTTGGCAGGGTGTGACTGGTAGTGGGGGTGAGTCAGGGAGACTGTTGCTTTATGTTCCATGTTCCCCTTGAATTCCAATGGTACATCAAGTGCTTTGTGGCTGTTTAAAAGAGCCAGAGGAAAGGTAATGCTGTTCTAAACATCGTCCATACATCCAGTGGATGACAGGAAGGGTGTATATGCCAAGCCCAGAGCACATAAGGCCAGTAATTCATAGATTTGTCCCCTGTATATTGCAGCCTTTGCAACTGTGCTGTGCCTCTTTCTCCTCAAGTCCATTTCACAGTAGGCCCCATTTCTCCAAGGGGAGCAGCCAAGGAGCTGAAGATCTGTCCTCCCCTTCTTTGTGTTTTAAGGCACGACAGAGATGATCTGGGCTTTGGATTTTCAAGTGTTAAGAAAAAAAATTTAAAACCTTCTGGGTCAGATTCATCCTTGGACTTGTCTGAGCTTCCCATGCAAGAGTCTGGCGCCTCTTCAGAGACATCAACTTCACAGCCGGAGAAGCACCTGAGGCGCACTGATTATTTCACTCCTGGTATGATGCCATGTTTTCTAGCATGGACTGCTCTGAAGTGACTCACGAGAAGGCGTTTTTGAATGGAGACCCAGTCCTTTTGGCACCGTTTCTATGTACAGTCATGGGGAAATCATCCACTTTTCTGCTTGTGGTCAAGGCACAACCCCAACTATGGCATATTCCACACTGTTCCAATATTGTCCTTTCAGGAGCGGCCAAGAAATAAACAGAAGGCAGCAAGTGAATACTATACACACAGCAGAGTCTTCAGGAAGTACTTTCCCCAGAGTGTGCAGACACTAGTCTTGCACACTCAGCATGGAGCTGGTGCTCAGAAATGGATTTTAACAGTGTTAATATAGACGTGGGTATTTTAATGATGCATTTCAGCGTTTAGGGTCGTAACAGTGCTGAAAGAGACGTATTAGCTCAAGTCCTCTCTTCAGCAAGGACAAGACCCACGCTGTGGCAATTCTAGTCAAGGATCATCTGATATGAGGCTAATAAAAGACTTGATCCAAAAGATCATAACATTGAGAGTGTTTGAGCTCGTCCAAAGCCCCTCACCACAGCAACAGCCTTCCTGTGTTTTTCTACTTCACTGGGTCCCTCGTCCGTTCCAGGTCTGATTGGAGAAACAAAGCCGTTTCCTCTTAATTCCCCTCTCCAACTGTTCCTGTGCATTTTATTTTGGCAACTTCTATTTAACGTTGGGATACGGGGCTTGATTCTCCGGCAAGCAAGATTGTCTCCTTACGTTGTGCTGTACTGGGACTATGTTTCTCATAGGCTTTGATTCCTGTCCCACTAAAGTCAATAAGTGCTTTGCCATTGACTTTGGGGGGGGGGGGGGAGAGGCTAGCCCAAGCAACATATATTGCAATACATCCTGCGACTGTATTTTTATGTAAAAGGTACTTTTCATTTCATGCGATAGAGCTTCAGTATCCAATGAGTATATTCTTTCTTAATCCGTGCCATGCAAAAAGCTTTTTCATTTACTGTACATTTCGTTCATGTGCATAAAATGAAGTGGGACCGTTAAAATGGGCAAGTATCGCGTCTGAGGATTGAGCATATTTTATTTACATTATTATAAGACTATTAGATGTAATATTGTCTGCTTCTGTCATTCTCTCTGTAACGTGTTTGATGATACAGGGAATAAATAGAACCCAGGGTTAGCAAATAAATGAGAACAGAATTGGCAGAACACCAACTCGGCTTTATTTGACTGAAAGAGAGATGTGTTACATGCCCTGTTTGTTTAAATTACGCCAAAAGCTGAGACACACCAGGTGTTGGAGAACATGGAATAGAGCCCTTGGAGTGTTCTGAGAAATCCAAGTCTGTGGCTAGCCAAAAAAATACAGCCAGCAGATTGAGGGTGGTGAGCTGAACAAAGATTGTCAGAGTGTATCATACATTTTTTTAATGCACTAAGCACCCTCCCCACACACAAACTTTCTCATTGTCAATAGCAGCAATTCAATGTCCCTTTACCTCTATTACTGTATCTGCAATACACGTAACTATCGGATTATTCTAAATCCTACCGGTACTCGTGACTGTTTAATTCTGTAATGCTATTAGGCAATGCCATAACAGTAAACTGATTCTAGCAGACTTTACTCCAGGAATACATCCACTGAGTCAAGTCGCTGGGGAATTTGGCTCTGTCCCTGCATGCGTCCTCCCTATCCCCAATCAAGCCAGAAATGGGTGGAGTGGGTTGCGTAAATCCAGGTGACTTGTCAGGGTTCATTTAGAACTGGGTCATAGGTACCTCCATGGAGACAAGGAAACCTCAGCAAGGGCCCAGGTTACATCTCAAAGCTGTAGATAAAGGTTAGTATCAACGCAAAACAACAAATGATTCAGAGGCAGACCCACCAACAGGGAGGGTAAAGGGCACAACTGACCCAGGGCCTGGCAGTTCAAAAGGGCCCAGGCCTCCTGGCTATGGCCCCAGGCCTATTACATTGCCGCCCAAGCACCACGTGGTGCACTGTGGGTGGTTCTGAGGGCTGCGGTGGGGTGCCCACGGTGCTAGCACTAGCGCTCCGGTCCTTGCCCCTTCCGCCTGAGGCCACGCCCCTTTTGGGATCATGGAGTTAGGCCTCCTCATACCTGGTCTAGGGGCCTAGCAGGGCTGTCGGCTCCTCTCTTCAGAGGATAACAACTTTTACTCATGAGCACCCTGAGCCTGATTCCCACCAGTGATTTTAGAGTCAAAATACTAATATCTTACTTTCTAATAAAGACAAATACATATAAGGCATCTTGAAGGCAGGGGAAGTCAACAGGGGGGACCATGGGCCACATTTAGACTGCCAGATGCTTTAAAACAGAACCCCAAACCTTTCTTTTTAAAATACTTTTGAATTATGTTTTCTCCAGTGTCTAGACCTTGACTAGCTCTGTATGCCGCAGGCCACAACCCCTCCAGAGTGCTGCTGCCACTCTGCTGGGGATTCTGCCACTCCTGAGGAAAGTGCAGAGGTCAAGGCTGGGGAACCCAGGCCTGGCCACTCCACCAGGTCCCAAACCAGGGTGGCAGAGGATTGTCCAAATGTCCAGGCTAGTTATTGATCTACCCTAAGTTAGACTTTCCCTTCGGGTCACTTCTTACCAGACTGGCACTCTTTTGGTTGTGGTGTGATCATTGTGTTAGCAGTTTCTTTTAAGGCTTTCTGCTCCGCCAGGTATGTCTCGGGGGAATCCAGATTCCTACAGCTGGAGGAGCCTTATCAAAGCTGTAGTCACTCCCTAGAACCAGTCTTGTGTCCTGGTGCACCTGGAACTCCTGCCCCACTTCTTCCTGGGACACCAGTGTCTTTTTCAGCTATTCCTTCCTCTTTAGCACCTGTTGAAAGGGGAAGCCTACCTAACCCAGTATTGCGCTATTCCTTGCCCAGGTTCAGTGTGGAATCACCCGATGTAACTCCATTGATTTCTATGTTGTCACATAGGTGTAAAAATAGAGTAACGGTGGTGAATCTACCAGATTCTCTGAAGCTATAGTTCTACACTATAGTTTTTTTTCAGAAAAAGCTAGGCAAGTTGCACACCTCAATTTACGTAGCTTTTTCCAATCGCTTTTCCGGAAGAGGCTTTTCCACCATTTGGCTCAGTCTATATGGGGCCGAATGGTGGAAAAAGCCTCCGCTTTCGACAGAGCCCTTACCCCTCATAGAACGAGGAATACAGGGCTCCCTGAAAGAGCACATTTGCTCTTCCACAAAAAAAGCAGAAGAGCAAACGCGTTCCTTGGATGTGCTGGAGTTTTTCTGGGATACTTCTGGTGTCCCAGAAAACCCCCACAGTGTAGACATACCCTATCTGATCAAATGGCTCAGCAGTTGATGAATAAGAAAAGGCAAAAGAGCATGATTAGGAGATGATGTTCCAGCTGTGCTATCGTGGGAGGATCACACAGTTTAACAAACAAGCTGTTATTGGTGACAAAACCCAAGTTTCACTGGGAAGAGATGATGTGAAATGTCAGGGCTGCAGATCTTTTAAAAAGCTTTTGTAATGATCTAAAAATAGTCTGCAGTTGGCACTTTTAGGCCATCCTGTAAAGCGACTCTGGTCACTTCTACATCTTTGTTGAATACAGTTTGCTAAGTCTGAGTTCCACCGTCACCAAGATTTGTTGCTTTGGGACTTGGGACAAAAACTAATTTTAGGAGGGCCCAGGCTTCTGCGGATAGCAGTGAGGCATAATATCAAATGAGCCGATTAGCTCTGCTTCAGCCACATGTGTGCATTGGTTACAAGGATCATTTTCATAATCGCTCAAATGACTGGTCTTCCTCCCAACATGGAAAGCAAGCCGGATTCCATTAGGCCCTGCGTTCACCCAAGTGACTCAAACAACTGGCCCTGTGCATTGTTCGGTGTTAGATTCGCATTAGCCAGCAGCACAGCTAAGAAAATTTAAAGCAAGAGGAGGCTGTTGACGCAGTCTCCATTAGGCCCATTGGCCATAGTACGTCATGTCACTTTAAGTCACACGAGCCTCAAACCGGAGGAAAACCGTGTGCGATAAAATAAGACCGACATTGTTTTTGACCTAGTTTGAACAAAGGGGCAGAAAATCAATGAGCCTCGGAGTAGCCTAAATGCTTTGTTAGCTTTTTACTACAACATTATATATTACATGCAAATAATGGCACAAATTTAATACCACTATTCATGTCAAGTGATTCCTTTGAATCTATATTTTACATTTTACAGATCTTGAACAGTAACATTTTTCTTTTTAGCGCAAAGTTGCTCAAGGTTCACTGGAGACTCTTAAATTGCTGCTTTCAGAGAAATAACAATGTAAAATGACATTATGATGTATAGCACCTTTCTGAAGGCTTGAACCATTGCAGCAGCAAGTCCCTAAAGCCTCTGGGAATGAAGCAATCTCTAGAGCACTATTGTCCAATTGTCCTAACTGGATCATTTTTAATTAGTTGCAATTAATTTCCAGTGACAGCCTTACTGCACTATCAAATCAGGAAGCACAGAGAAACACACTGGAGTTTGGAAATTATCATCAGATAGCCCCTCTATTATAGAGGAGAACAAGGGCTGAGCATTGCCTGGCGTAACCTACTTAGAAGTTTAATTAAAATAATTTGCATTTGTGGCTTTAACAAAGGTAGGGCACAGTGGTGCTGGGAAGACGCCCATCGTTAGCTCCTGGTCATGGGACACAGGTCAGGGTTACAAAAGATTAGCGCTCTTGTCATATGGCAGGAGTCAATATCCACTGACTCTAATGGTTGCTGTCGCAGTCACATCAGTGGTTGACTATGGAATCGATGCTAAGTTTTTACCTAGGAAATAGTTGTACCCCAAAGGTCCTGTGCTTCTGGTGGATAGTGTTTGCCTCAGAGGCCCGCTGTGGCCCTCCACACAGGCTCTTCTTTTTCACAGCCTACTGTGCCATTCTTCTCATAGGCTAGACCACAGTTTGGAGTGAAAACTCCTCCATTGTTCTGGTTTCCCCTCTCAGGGGCAGACTCTTTAGTGGCATAGAGAGAGAGAGAACCTGGGCCTGCCCACTACTCCATGTTCTGGCCCAGGGCCCCTAAGAGAATGGCAACAGGCAGGGTTTATTCTACTCCCAGTCTGGCACCTTCTTCTCTGGGCCACTTCCCCCAAACGATCCCTTCCCTCTAGGACCTGAGCAAGTCAGTCCGTCTCCTCCACAGCACTCCACCTTACTTGCATCCTCAGCTCACACACAGCGCACCTTCTCACTCTCAGATCTTGTGCTACTACCCTTCCTTCAAGGAGGCCTTAAAAACAAGCCCCAGCTGGTCTTAATGGGCTGCAAGTACTCTAATTAGCCTGCTGCTTCCAGCAAGCTCTAAATTGGCCCCAGGTGTCTGTCTGATTATGCTGCACTAGGCTCGGCCCTGTTTAGACATCTCCACCAGTTACCATCCATCCCTGATAAACATTGCCTCTGGACTTCCAGCTGTGGCTCCCCTTTCCCTGGCTTGCTGCAGGTTGGGGTCACCACCTCCCTCCCAATCCCTGGAACTCCCAGAATATACCTTCTCCCTGACCTGCCAGCCTCGATTCAGCTGTCTGGCTGCCTTTTAAACCCCTCTCCAACCCAAGCATGCACCGCACAAGCAGAGAGGTGGGGCTTTCTGAGCCCACAGTTACTCCTTAACCCCCTCCTGCCCAGTGAGGCAGTTATACACCCTTTTACATGCCCTAATGAGGATCAATGTGCACAGGAAGCACAGACACAGATTGTATCACTACATTGTGATACAAGGTACCTAGTTCTGGCAGATAGTGTTCAGACAGTGTATATTACAAATTAAAATGCTAACTCGTCTTGACACGATAATGCAAAACAGCTCATGGGGGCCAGATTTGCAGACTATGTTCAGCACCCAGCAGCTCCCATTGTGACACCTGGTGACCATCTTTTTGAGTGGTTGATTTCCAAAGTGCACCCAGCACACTGGGCCTTGAAAAACTTCTACCTGTTTATTTTGGTGCTTAAATGAGAAGTGAGCTAATTTGAAAAATCTGTCCCCTAATGTATAAACCCCCAAGGGTGTGTCTAAACTACATGGCTCCATCGATGGAGCCATGTAGATTAGGCTGATCGGCAAAGGGAAATGAAGCCGCGATTTAAATAATCGCAGCTTCATTTAAATTTAAATGGCTGCAGTGCTGAGCCGACAAACAGCTGAGCTTTATCGACCTTCCTGTTATGCCTCGTAGGATGATTATTTAAATCACGGCTTCATTTCCCTTTGCCAAACAAACAAATCTACATAGCTCCGTCGATGGAGCCATGTAGTTTAGACATACCCCAAATGACAACAAAATAAGTTTTTACAAGTCAGTCTTTAACTACATGTTTTAAAGTCGATTTAGCATGAATTGAAAACTTAGACTGACACCCTTGGAAACGGAGATTCTTGACTTATCCATAGACGTACAATTCCAGGAAAAGCAGCACCAAACCCCCGTATGGGTCAACGTGCCTTGACCCTGACCATTAGGAGCAAGGCCTCTGAGATTAGAGGATAGTTCATTTTATGTGTCCAGTCAGCCCTTAGCCTTTCTGTCAAGATGGCTGGCAAGATGTGAATTAGTACCAGTCACTATTGGGAGAGTATTCCTTCCCCCCCTCCACTGACAAATGCACCACAAACTTATGTCACCAAAATAGTTTGCACGTGGTAACTACTGACAGGCTGCAAATGAATCAGCAAGAGGCTCTGTAGCTTCGTCTCCAGATATTATATACAATCCTCTAACATTTTGCATATTTTCACTCAATGTATTTTTGCATTTCAATCATGCAGATGACTGTGGTACTGACATTGGGAACTACTCTGGAATAATTAAAATACTTGAGTCTCCTGCATGGTGAGTTACGGTTTTGAGCAAGGTGCAGATACATTAGCATTTATATTTTCACCATCCATTGCCAAAAGATGTAGAACCAAGCACCTTACCTGTCCAGTTCTCAAAAATAAGTGTGTTTCCTGTTAAACTGTAGCACTCTCATCAAATTACATTTCTTCATTGGAAAGATGTGGTTAGCATTATGAAGTCAATGAATCTACTATTTATCAAAGGGTTTCTTGCTGGCAAATGGGAGAATAAAGGGCGCATTTATATTTCTATTAACACTTTCATGTCCTATAACTTTCTAAAAATTGTTCACTTTCAGATGAAATTTGGTCACTGTGCAAAAGCAAAATTTTCTGAAGGGCTTGAATAAAATCAGTTCCCCCATTTCTGAGGTATGTGATGTTGCAAAAAAAAATGGTGGAATCAATCTTACATTACGATCTAAGGGACCAGCAAATAATATTAAGATTTGTTTTACTGTTGCACTTACAGACCACAATTAACATCAGGGACCTATTGTCTTAGGTATTGTTCATATGTACAAGAAGAGACAGTCCCCAATGATCTTACGCCGTAAGTGGATAAGACAGACCAAGAGAAATAGTTGCACAGGAAGATGATTTGACTTGTTCAAAGTCCAGCAGCAGGCCAGTGGCAGGACTAGACTCCTAATCTCTTGATACACACATAAGCACGGGAACACTCTGCCTGTAGTTCATCACATAAAGGTGATCCCTGATGATAAGTTAGTGAGAACTGGACAAGACTCCGGTAAGAGCAGAATCTGATAGAGTTTTTGCTGCTCTGACAGAGTTCATAGGTCTGTCAGTGTTTGTTTTCTTTCTCGATTTGTTTTCTTTAGTGGGGCAGAATCTGATTTTAACTGTGTCAGTCTGTGAACCACCAATGCAGTCACTGATGATTCATTACCAATAAATTTCAGCGTATATGTGCTCATAATAACGCTTGTATACATAATTTAGAATTTGCAAAGCTGCAAATCCCTTCTTTTAGGGGTGAAAAGTCTATTAAACTCTTCTCAAGGTCTATTAGATTCTCCATAAGAATAACTCTGGAATGAGAACAGGCCACATAACTTGCTTGCATTTCCAAATGATTGATATGGTGGGGTAAAAGTTTGTTTCCATTACTGAAATAAAGTAATTCTAGATAATATAATGTGAACTTTGATGCTGCTCTGTAATTCATTGTTTCCAACAGGATCTATTTTTGTTTTTATGATCCCATACCCTATATGGTGCCTTTTCATAACAGAGTGTGACAGTAGCTTAATTCCTGGTGTTATGAATCAAGTCTGGAGCTGAGCTGATGACAGTGAGTTAGTGATTTACAATGGACCCGGCAAACGATAAAAAAAACAATGGTGGGGATTAAGAGTTCTCAAGATGTGCTGAGCTGGCACACGGTGCTGAGACTGTGAGCCGCAGTATCCAGAGGGAAACGACCGTGGCACAGCTACAGTTAGTTATACCAGCAAGGGAAAGACGTCAAAGCCATTTAAAGGTGGGGAAAGGAAAAAGGAGGAAACTGAATGAAAACCAGTAATGTCTCCAGAAGCAACATCTCGCAACTCCCAGTGGTCGCAGGAAAAGAAACTGTGCATTCAGCATTTTAACAAAAGCACGTGAGGAAATATCAAAATCAAGTTGAAAGCAGCTCTGTTTCCTTATTTGGCCAGGAACTGTAAAAGACAATGATGGTTCATGGGAGGACACAGTTCTGCAAGAGGTGGTTCCCCTTCCTCTGCATGCAGCCATGACCAATGAAGGAAGGCTCAAGACAGGAGGTGTACTACTGTTAGCCTCTCTTCTCTTATTCTGGTCACCAGATTCCTCCTTGAACTCAAGTCATCCCTTTGAGTATTTTTATAAATAGGAACCCATCGCTTAAGCCTCGGCAGGCACTTACGTTGATAAAAGCAGGAAGTCAGATTCAAAGTCAACATAACACCTTTGGTTACAAGGGAGCTACACTGATTTACTCTTGCCGGGGGTCTGGCTCATATATTATACTCATCCAAGTGGCCACATTCTGCATGTAGAATGGAATGGAACTGTAAGTGAGGCATGTAATGTTTTCCCTTGCAATGAACTGACTCTTACCTCCTGCAATTTGAAGCAGGGGAGCTCCTTTCTTGTCCAGGAAAAAGACCTCTTTTGGTGGCCTGCCCAAGGAAGTGGAGAGAACTAGACTGGGATCAGAAATGTACAAGTACTATATTGCCAAATGACTTCAAGGGGATCACAGGGAGCAGACTGTGCTTTAGTTACAGCCGTTAGTGACTGCTCTTTATCCATGAAAACTGCATTGTACCTGAGCTGAGGTTGAGTCGGCTAGTCTTTCTCCTTCCAAGAAGTCGGGCACGGAAAGAGCAGGGACTTCAGCAGCTGAGTCTGATGGAAAAAAAGACATCTGGGTGTCGTCAGCATATTGAGGAGCCTTGCCCATCTACTCAAGTGTCTCACGTAGGAGAAGAGATGACAAAACAGGATCTGCAGAGCTCCGTATCTACTTCTTGGACATGGAGGATCAGAGTCAGCAAGCAGCCATCCTGCTCATTCTCACCCGAGACCCTCCTAGGCAAGCCAAGGACATCTTGGGGTCAATGATCTTAAAATCAGTGGAAAGATCAAAATAACACCCGAATGTACAGCTGCCAAGCAAAAGAAATAGGGCCCAAGTTGCTTGTCACTTTCTGCAAGGTGCAAGTGTGCTCAGCTGCTACAAAAGTGGAGGATCTTCAGCACCCTCCAGGTTCGTTCCCCCAAGTCTGGTCGCAATGCCCAATGGATAGATGTCTAGAATGCCAGGAGAATCCCGTTCTGTTTCCAGTTTTTAGAGGTGCATTTTTGAGAAAGGGCCTGATAACTTATCGGAAGCAACCAACATGCTCTCCTCCAACAGGAAGGCACTGACCTATCAGATAGTGAAATAAACCTTGCTGCTGTTCTCCAGTCATGAGGGTCAAGTCTCTGTCTCGCAGGCTATAGGCTACAGTGACTCTAAGGTGTCTAATCCCCATCTGGGAGAAATGTCAAAAGCTGTCAGGAAGATGCAGTGCATTTGTCCCTTCTGAATTGTCCCTTTATGCCCAGCTGGACTGTCCAGCCTGAACACAGTGGATTTAACTTTCAAAGTACATTGAAAATTCTCCCTGGGAAGGTAAGATAGACTAGACTCTGTCTAGAAGGCTGCAAATATGATGCTCACCTTCTGGTCAACATTGATTCTAGAGTCCAGGAACTAATTAGCAGAAGACGCTCATGCGCCATTTTATCTTTTTCCATGTCACCTTCTCAACACTCCTGGGCTCCATGAACACAGAGGCCAAAGTTTATGCCAAACACAGGCCCTCCATGCACAGATTTCTGCTTTCCTTTCAGAACAGTGCTGCTACTATTAACACGCCGTGCTCTGCAATGCCACGCCACCAGCACTGAGGAAACTCAGAAGCACGACTAATGCTCACAGATGACCATTGTTGGCTATGAATAGATACTAGGTTACTATTCTCTGACTGAACTATGCCAGGCGGGCAGAACGGCGTGACTTATTTTCATCCAGATAACCCAAGCAGAAAAAGTTTAGTAAATCGTCCAACTTTTAGAATTTCCTGTTTTAAAGTCATGAGTGAGTGTCAGACAGATGCTCTCTCATGTGAAACAGGCCTCCATTTTTGGACCCAATGAATGCTATAACATGGATATGACTCCTCTAGAACTGAATTACTGCTTTATGTGGGTGACTTGAAAGTCATTAAAAACATGCTGGGGAATAGGGATAAAACGTTAGTTGCAGGAGGAGTATACAATATTTATACAAACAAAAGCAGGGTACAAGAGGAATAAAATGCTTTCTCATGAAATTTAAAATATTTAGTCTCCAACCCCTTCAAAAAAGCCTCCAAAATTTCAGTTAGCAAGGTCAACAGGACGGATCTGCAAATTGAACCAAGTGTGACGGACAAAATAGTGTTAATGGCTTTCAAAAAGAGGTTGGCTTTTAAGGCAGTCCCTGACATGACAGCGAGTGAGTTTACAATGAGTTCCTTAGGTAATGCATAAGTAAGAGCTTCATTTAGAAGGTTTAAAATATGCTGATAATTTTGGAGCTGACAATCTATGATTCCTTTAAATCTTGTAGCGCTCCTTGGGGATAGGGAAATCTCATTGCTTGATTATGGAGAGAGATGTTTTGCCTAAGGAAATTTCTACTGCAGCTGGGAAGGCACCATCCTTATATTCCTTACATACACCCCCACCCCTCACCTCCTTCCCATCCCCCTGCTTCCCACATCCTAAAAAAATATAGTAAATGTAGTGGGGTGGCTTCCCACTCCAGCAGGGAAGAGGAGGGAGCCTGCATACAGCCAATCAGAGAAGCTTTTTAAGAAGCCAATCAGAGGGCTGCTTGCTGAGGCAGCCCTGTATATAAGGAGCTACTTGTGGGAGCGGAGGGCAGTTATGGCCTGACCAGGGAGGGTGTAGGACTAGCTCCCAGAGAAGCACTTGGGATAGAGCAGTGCTGGGCAAGCTCAGGGGAGCAGAACAAGAAAGGCTCCAGTTTGACACCTGCCAGGCTGCAGGCCTTGATATAAGGGCCTGGAGGGTGGAAGGGTCACAGGGGAAGTGGCCCAGGGAACAGGAGGCAGGAGAGGGGGAGAGGAGGCAGGACAAGGCTGCTTCCAGAGGGACCCTGGGCTGGACCCCAAAGTAGTGGGTCTCCCTCTTCTCTCTTGCACTGCACCTAGCCACACTGAGGAGCGGCCTTTATGGACTTCTGGCTTGCTCCTGAGGAGAGGGGTGAGACTGCGGCTGCAGTTGGCGATGGTGGCTGGTGCAAGGCTGAGGACGGCAGATACCCCCCCAGAATGGGGGCGAGAGACCAGTGTGGAGGGCACTGAAGGAGGGCAGTGTCCTGAAGAGGACACCACAATTCTGGGAGCACAGTGGGTCCAGAGACAGAGCGTGGCAAAAGCATGGTGTGACAACGGGTGAGACGCTGGCTCAGGACAGAGTTAATTCCCAGGGTGACCAGCAGGAGGCGCTGCATTGGCGAGTCACACAGTGTCCATTACAGTAAGTTTGCAAAGTGCAACACTCAAAAGTTAAGCAATACCAGAATGAAGATAGCCTGTGCACCCTTCATTTGGTTCCCTTGTGCATATGCATATAATACAGCATTAATTATTATATACCTCCCACAGGGCCTTTTAACATGCAGTTATTCAATATTTTGTTTTCTCCTAGTTGATTGTGCAGCTGTAGGCACAAAACCCCTGCTCTGAAGGCAGAATTATGAATTTCCTCTTGGGCTTTTCAGTGGCACTTATCACTATAGTTATTGAGAGTTTCACATGCGGCTTTAAGGGCGGGGGAGGTCTGCTGCGCTCCTGCCTTGGCCCCGCCCCTTCTGCCTGAGGCCACGCCCCTTCCTTCACCGAGTTGGCCTCTTTCACTTTGCTCAGGGGCCCAGCACGGCTGTCGGCTCCCCTCCTAGCCTACTGAAAGACCTAAAGTTAGCCCTTGGAAAGAATTTGCCAAATAACAGAAGTCACCCAACCCAGAATGAAGCGTATGCAGGTTTGGGCAGTCCCTGTAGATGTGATAGACTCTAAGAAAATGGACGTGAAGCAGAAAAGCATGCAGAGCTCAAAGCAAGAACAAAACACGGAGTTTTCCAGGCAGTGTCAACCAGCACGAGACAGGTTAATGGCTGGTCGATGGGGAAAGCTGCAAGAAATGCAATAGATTGTGTCCTTTTGCAAGGATTGGCAAGCACCATTAGAGAGCATCCTGCATGGCCAAATAGGACAACAGGAGCAGCTCTAGGCTAGACACATTTTTCAAAGGTGCTATGGACACTCTTGTAAAAATGGACTATGAAACTGCAAGCCAATGGGACATTTGTTGGTTTTAAGTTGAACACGGGGGCGCACAAGCCAGAAACATTAGTATTAACGCTGGAAGAAAAGCCACAAAATGCAAGAATTACAATGGTGAAAAAGATGGTGCCTTTTGCCATTCCCATGACAATTTGACCAAAGTTACAATTTCTGACTAAAAAAAAAAATCACACTTTGCACGTGCTCAGTAGAGATCGGCAGCAGAATTCTCTGAAGATTCCATCTATAGTGGGCACATTCCATTTCCTTACAGCTCCTACAAGCAATTGGAGCACACATGCACCTTCCCATAGACAAACTGAGCATGTTCCAATCCAAGGTGAGCCAGGCTCTCCCTGCAATTGTGCCTGTTGCCTGCCTAGGGACCACTAAGGGGTCAGAAACTGGGGTGGATAGGAGCAGAGGGTGACAGATAGGCTAGGTGTACTGGGCAGAAAGCAATCAAAATCTTCTACAGAGCCTGAAATCCTGAGTCTCTGAATTCCTCAGCTGCCAATAAATGTCTGTGAAACTCACTGGCAAAATTTGTGTCTCATACCCCTCGAATGTCTGGTCTACATAAAATATAACAGACTACTACTGCTACCAGGGTATGTCTACACTACCACCCTAGTTCGAACTAGGCTGGTAATGTAGGCAACCGGAGTTGCAAATGAAGCCCGGGATTTGAATTTCCCGGGGTTCATTTGCATGTTGCCGGGCGCCGCCATTTTTAAATGTCCGCTAGTTCAGACTCCGTACCCGCGGCTACACGCGGCACAAACTAGGTAGTTCGGATTAGGCTTCCTATTCCGAACTACCTGTACTCCTCGTGGAATGAGGTGGAACGAGGTGTACAGGTAGTTCAGAATAGGAAGCCTAATCCGAACTACCTAGTTCATGCCGCGTATAGCCGCGGGCATGGAGTCCGAACTAGCGGACATTTAAAAATGGCGGCGCCCGGCAACATGCAAATGAAGCGCGGGAAATTCAAATCCCGGGCTTCATTTACAACTCCGGTTGCCTACATTACCACCCTAATTCGAACTAGGGGGGTAGTGTAGACATACCCCCATTTACTCCATTAGTTCAAGAGGCACTGGTCTGAGGTATAGACTTACTCGTCCAAATTCTGTTGAACACCCAAGATGGGGATAATATGATTCCACCCAAGAGAATTTAATTTTTATTTCAGCTAGGAAATTATACTCCAAGAAAGCTACACTAATGGAATATTAAGGCTGCAAAGTCAATCACTCAGGAAGTGTCCGAATGAAGCCATCAGCCTCTTTGCGCATATGCGTTATAATACAGTCTTTAATTATCTGGTCACATACTGTTTCTTCAGAGCATCATTTGGAGTGCATGTTGGCAACCTATCAGGTCTGTACAAGGGATGCAGCTGTTGCCTGAAGGTCTCTTGCTTTATTTGTTGCAAAAGTTGGAAAGTGGGCACTATCATAGTAGTGTTAGCAGATCCCTTGCTGCTGGATGTGCTGTCCTAGACATAGGTCTTAAAACTGGAGGCTCAGAGCTTTTCTGACCACTAAACATCTCATGGTACTTGGCAAAGGGGTAAAGAAGGTCATCCCAAGGCCTCAGAAACTTCTGTATACATCCTGTATAATTGATGATTCTATAAAGGATTTTGAGGCCTGATGCATTCACCTAACTACTGTGAATGATTTTGTATCCTACGTGGGAAAGCCACAGCTCCACTGCAGAGATGGTATTCCAGATTTTCCATACATCTGAAAAAGTTTACTTCAAAACCAAGTCTTGTGGGGGGAAAAGTCCATATCCTATTTTACCTCCCTCCAAGGAAAGCTCCTAGGGGCTAGTCCTATGAACATTATATTTGCTCTATTTGTCTGGGCTATATTTGACCTGCAAATAGACATTTCAAATTCACCATTCAGTGAGCATCAGTCTGTCAGTCTTTTCTATGCCATATTCATCACAAGATCTCTTGCTTTCTAGGTTTCAAATTCTCCTGGGACTTTTATAATGATCACACTTCTCTCCCTGGCAACACAAAAATGAGGTGTTTTACTCTGCCCAGATAGTCTGCTCTGCCTACCACATGGTTGACAAAGGGCTGACTCTCTAACCTGCTTTAGCACATTTTTTTTTCTTCAAGTTTTTGGAAAGTCTGTATCTTATTTGAGAGCCTTCATATTGGCTGTCAGTCTGTCGGCACCCTGGTTTTTACAAAAGGTTTTAGTGGTAACACTCATACAGGTAGCTCCTTTGGATCAGGTGGTTAGCAAATAGCTTTACTGAGACAGGTCACTTCCCTCTTACCACTGAAGAGCAACTACCACCAGAGGGTTAAAAACACACAGCCTCTGGTGGTGGAATGCAACACCGCACAGCATTTAATGGAAGAGGACGTGAAGACTCTTTGGGTGCATCTAGACTGGTAAGATTTTGCGCAAAAGCGGCCACTTTTGTGCAAAAACTTGCCAGCTGTCTACACTGGCTGCTTGAATTTGCGCAAGAGCACTGACTTTGTAATGTACAAAATCAGTGCTGCTTGCGCAAATATTTTCACGCTCCCACTCAGGGATAAGCCCTCTTGTGCAAGAATACTTGCACAAGAGGGCCAGTGTAAACAGGCACCTTAATTTTTTGCACAAGAAAGCCCGATGGCTAAAATGGCCATCGGAGCTTTCTTGCGCAACAGCGTGTCTAGATTGGCACGAATGCTTTTGCGCAAAAGCACTTTTTGTGCAAAAGCATCCTTGCCAATCTAGATGCTCTTTTGCGGAAATACTTTTAACGGAAAAACTTCTCCGTTAAAAGTATTTCCGAAAAATCATGCCAGTCTCGATGCAGCCCTTATGTATAGATAATGCCATTTCCAAAACTAGAATGAGCAGAGACATGCTAATTAATGCTACCTGGAACAGTTCCTCAGCTGGTACAGATCTTCATAGTTTCGTTGCTTTCAGTCTTGATTAATATCAGATGAAGAGCTGGCTTCCTTATTCCTCTTATTTTTATCTAATAGATTAATAGAGACTCAGCATAACCAGCAACACCCACCTATTGGCCCAGACAGAAGATTGCTACCTCCAGAATCACCCTCACTCACTTGACGGTTTCCTAGACGGTTTCCATCCATCGACTCATCCAGACTAGCCCCTGACAGGATCACAACTTATGATGGTATGACAACATAATTTAACTGGCAATTGCAGTTTTCTGTAAATGTCACTAGTATTAATTATGCATTTGCCATACAGACATGCAACTTTCAGAGTTGCCTGTTACATTAAACACAAAACTTTCTCCTTTTCTGCTCTCTAAAGAGATGCAGGTAGATAAAAAATTCAACACTTTTATCAGAGGCACGCAAAATTTATTACATGAAAAAGACTTGAGAGGCCTGGAATTGTTGGCTCTATTGATATACGTCTTCCAGGAGCTTAACTAAAATGTTATTTTGTATTTGCCATAAAATATAAGGAAATATTGATGGCTTTTTAAAACTTGATGTCAGCAGGGGATAATCAAAAAAGGAAAGGATGGAACGACACATGGAGTATCCGGGGAGGAAACCCACCCCCCTTTATTTTTAAAGATGAAACCCAATGTAATGCTTATGTGGTTAACTGGACTTTAGCTTGTGGGGAAGCTTAAACAATTTTTGCTCCTTTTAGTCTTTTAGGGATTGTCTGTGTGACTGTAATGTCTTCTGAAGGGGCAAATTGGCGAGCACAACTATTAGCTGGGTGACATCAAAGAGCATTAATCTTTTGTTCTATAGCAAGGCCAAGATCACATTAGTGCATTTCACCCAGTCATTACCAAGACTGTAGCCCAAGGGTATAATAAATGTTTTATGGCATGCAAACCAAGGTAATGGAATGCAAATTCCATAATACATCCATACATTTATTTTCTAATAGAGTAAATGATGATGTATTTTACCCAAGAAGAGCTGCTGAATGACAAGTGCTAGTTCAGAAATTCAGAACTGGAGATAAACACAGCCCTACCTGGGGTGGGATAGCTACCAGCATCAGGAAAAGAGTGTTTTGTATTTTAGCTCTTTAGAAATCATCTGGCATATGCTTTAAGGGCAAATGTTTCCATCTTGTTCTTTAGAGTAAATCTCTTTTTGGGGAGGTGACTATAGCTATCTTACATTTTTATTTCTAATTACATTTACTTCTTTGAATACCAATTTTACTTACATTTGCTTTAGAAATATATGGTAGCATTACTGTAAGAGATTTTAATAGGAATAGGCTCAGGAATTTTTCAGCTGCACTAGAGTTATGTATTATTATATTAAGAAATCTGATAGATTAAAAATTATTCCTAGAATACAGGAATTGAACCAACCTTAATAATAAAGATGAACGTCAGGATCCTTGCTATTTCATAACATGTCAAACTAAAGGTAACCATTCCAGTAATTGCAATGGCAGTTGACTGGATTAGCCTCTGAAATCTCTGTAAACCATTTTATCTGCCCCTAAGAGATGGTTTTATTTCATCCTTACCTTATTTCCTGTTGATGTGCAGTGCTCTTGGTCCAATCTAATTGAGAGTTTCATGTTCGTTCATTGCTGAGTTTCTCAGGTAGAAATGTAGTCACAGAGAGAGTAAATTGTATTATAGGGCAAAGTCTGAGTTAGATGCTCATGAGTGATAAGTCCTAAAGTATAGACACCCACAGTTAATAAAGGTGACAGGATGGGAACAGTTTCTTAGTGACTCCTGCTCATGAAACTCTGCCTAGAGTCCTGAAGGACTACAACACGCTGTAATGATACAACAAGGTGGTTTGGATGCTGACCAGTCACATTTCTCATTGTCCACATTAGCATGATTTAACCTTTGCTACAGAGACATGTAACTTTCTCATTCCACTCTTGAGATGAAGTTTTGAATGTGGATGTGTCTATGCAAGATTACGTACAGAATTATTGCTGGGCATTTTGAAGCAGGGGGAAATGGGGAGACAGGAGAAAGGAACCAGCCTGAGAAATGCATCACAAAATACATTCAGTAACGTAGATTTCAAAGTCTCCAGCCCCTTACTAGCTAAGTAGATGCCATTCAAAGTGGTAGCCTCGGTGATTTCAATGCAGCTATCTGCAGTGAGGTGGCAATATTTGCAGATGACATAAACGACCCAAGATAGGGAAGTCCAAAGCAAGATGTGAAGTGTTAGAAAGGGACATCACGAAACTCGGTGACGGGGCAATAAGATGGCCATGAAATTCAATGCTGATAAATGCAAAGTAATGCCCATTGGAAAACATAATCCCAACTATGCTTATAAAACAATGGGCTCTAAATTAGCTGTTACCACTCAAGAAAGAGACTTTGGAGTCATTGTGGATAGTTCTCTGAAAATATCCACTTAATGTGCAGCAGCAGTTAAAAAAAACCCCAAAACATGTTGGGAATCATTAGGAAAGGAATAGATAATAAGACAGAAAATATCATATTGCCTCTATATATCCCCGCATCTTGAATACTAGGTGCAGATGTGGTCACATTGCATTGGAATTGGAAAAGGTTCAGAAAAGGGCAGCAGAAATGATTAGGGTTATAGAATAGCTTTTGCACGAGGAAAGATGAATAAAACCGGGGTTTTGCAGTTTGGGAAAGAGATGACTAAGGGGGGATATGATAGAGGTCTATAAAGTCTTGACTGATGTCGGAAAGTAAATAAGGAAGTGTTATTTACTCCTTCTCAGATAACTTCATTTGGTGAGCCCCTAATTTTTGTGTTAATAGGCAGCAGGTTTAAAACAAACAAGGAAATAGTTCTTCACACAACACTCAGTCAACCTGTGGAACTCCTTGCCAGAGGATGTTGTGAAAGCCAGGACTATAACAGGATTAAAAAAAAGAAATAGATACGTTCAAGGAGAATAGATCCATCAATGGCTATTAGTTAGGATGGGCTGGGATGATGTCCCTAGCCATGTTTGCCAGGAAATGGGTGACAAGGGATGGACGACTTGATGGTTACCTGTCATGTTCATTCCTTCTGGGATACCTGGCATTGGCCACTGCTGGAAGATAGGATACTGGTCTAGGTGGACATTGTCTGACCTAGTAGGGTCATTCTTATGTTCTTACGAATGGGAACTGCAGGATCAGCTTTCACACAGCTTTCTGCTGGGAAGCATTCAAGGCCTCATCTGAAGACTAGTCAAGTCAATGGAAAGACCCCACTTGACCCCAGCTTACTTTTGAATCAGACACTTTAACAGAAGGCTTCCCTCTACCTGTCGTCAGTGTTTCACTGAGAAGAAAAACTCAATGAGCCAAATTCATTCTGAATAGAACTGCACTGATGTCAGCACAGTCATCCTAGGGCAATTTTGGCCTACAGCATCAGGAAGCTTCAATTTCAATCTTCTTGAGAACCATCCATAGCATTTTAATGTTCCTATTGGTCAGGTCGTGCAAACACTAGTGTTGTGCCAACTGAATACTTCCAGGGAAGAGAAGCCTCATTGGCCTAGAGGGAGAGAAACACAAGAACACACTCGAGGATCCCTCTCGATTTAACGTTGTCTCTGGTTGAGTAGGTGCAGTCCATGGCTGCATTCTGATGTCAGGGGTCGAATTACTTTTGTTTAGGCCTTGTGGCTGAGATGTGACTATGGAAACCGGAAAGAAAATATTCTGAGCAGGACAAAAACCATCATACAGTTTCAACAGAGAAACTGAGAAGAACTTACTGTTTACATACACAGCCCAGGATGCTGTTGAAATAGGACTCCGTTAGCACATGGACAAGAGGTATTCAGATCTATTACTTTGCATTAAAGGAGGAAGCCAAAATGAGAGAGAGTCATACACTGTCATACTTAACTATGGTAAATACACTTATCTAGGACACGTAAAGTCTTGCTTAAGAACCTGGGGAAGAGCAGGGAGGAAAGATGGGAATGTTTATTTTCATTGCATCACTAGCTAAGGATGTAGGTCTTGGGCACTCCTTTCCTAGAGCTTTCTGTACACATTGAACACAATACGTCCAAGCTTGTACTTCCCTCTGAGGGGGAGTCTACGCCATACCCTAAATTCAAAACAAGATACGCAATTTGCGCTATGCAAAATGCGTATCTTATTTTGACTCTATTTCAAAGAATCTTATTTTGAAATTTGGCGCGTCTACACAGCGCCAAATTACGAAATGATGTGCTGTTCCAAGCCATCCCTTATCCCTCGTGCAATGAGGCTTACCAGGAGGCTGCAATAGCGTGCCCGTTATTTTGAAAGATATTTCAAAATAACGGGCAGCTTGTGTAGACACGGGGTAGGTATCCCGAAAGAGCCGTGCAGTGTGGACGTACCCTGAGACACTGCTCCCATTGACATCAATGGAAATAGTACCATTGCAAGAGAAGGAAGCAAGAGCAGGGTTTTATTGGTGAGGTACTGTGTGCTCTATACTTCCAAGCCAGAGCCAAACATCTGGGCCCTTTACTTGCAGAGAACTGCCACTGTAGTTTAGGGATGTTAAAACAACTGACCTATTAAACAATAGTCCTTAGCCATTTTGTCCTTGGCCCTGCCACAGCCATGAGGTCCCACCTCAGTCCCACTACAGCCATTCTGCCCACCAGTGGGATACCATGGCCCAGGGTGCTCTGGGACTCACTGGCAAAGGCTGGTAAGACTCATGCTAACCAGTATGCTTACCAGTTAACCAGTTAACATCCCTACTGTAGTTGGTGCATTGAAGCCATTTGGATTGTTCATTCTATTGCACTATGCCAGGGAGTTTTCACTAAGGGTATGTCTAGACTACAGGCTTTTGTCGACAGAAGTTTTGTCGACAGATACTGTCGACCAAGCTTCTGTCGACGAAGAGCGTCTAGACTACATTCAGTTCTGTCGACAAAGCAAGCTGCTTTGTCGACAAAACCCTGTAGTCTAGACTCAACCCTAGATGCAATAACACCTTCTGTCGACAGAACTCTGTCAACAAAAGGCGTTATACCTCGTAAAATGAGGTTTACCAGCGTCGACAAAATTGCTGAGTTCTGTCGACATTATGTCGACAGAACTCAGTGGTAGTGTAGACGCAGGTATAGTTTTGTCGACAAAAGTCCACTTTTGTCGACAAAACTCTGTAGTCTAGACACACCCTAAGTGTGAGTTTACTCATTGCCAGCTATCCTGTTTTACTCAGTTCTGCTCTCATGTCAAGAGACTCTGTGACATTGCCATTATTGGCTTTCTCTTTCCTTGTGACATGCTCAGTGTTGGAGTAAGTCATCTGAATCCTGGTCTTGTCTATCGGGCGCACACACTGAGTCTACAAATGGTTACACTTATGTTTTTACTTCACACACACGTAGTTTCCTGTGATTGTGTATCTGTGGCATCAGGGCTTAGAATCACTAAGATTCTGCATATTAGTAGCTCAGTATCTGGCTAGTGAGTCCAAAATTTTATTAGCTACAATGCTAAAAGCTATCATGGAAAAAAAATCAATTAACACCTGGCATTTTATTTCCAAATTGAATAATTAAAATAGTCTTTGGCGTGATGTAACCACTCACTGTCTCAGCAGAGGATTTATTGAATATCTGGTATGGGGTGATGCCCTTCACAGACAGCTGTTGAAAAGCACTTAAATTTACTGCCCACTTTTGTAAGATTTTTTAAAATAATTGTTGTAAGACACGATGCTAAGTTAGCAGTTATAAACCCGTCCTCCATATAAATTAACTAATCATGGAATCCCTGTGGTTAAATAAATGAACAAAATCATTTTTTCAGGACTAGATTTTTTTATGTTTTTAAAAATTATATGAGCAACTCAAGACAAATTTTGCTGCATTCTTTTTTTCCCAGGATTCAAGGAGAAAGGAAGATTTGGAAAATGTTTACAAAGAGTGAGGAAAAATTGGCAGCTTTTTGCGGGCTTTGTCAACTGTGGAAATTTAATGCAATGATCCCGAGATCCTTTGGTTTATTTATATTTTATCAGAGAATTACAGTTTTAAACACTGAGTATGTGAATCATTACTTCATCAGTTCATTCCAACAACACTCAGCATTAACCTTTGCCAAGTGACGTGCTAAACTTGCATGGTTTTTTAGGTGGCAAAGCAATAATGAAATTTACCGATGGATTCCCTCTCTTTGTTTCAGTAAGGAATGCTAGTTCATGTTCGGTTTCTTTACCAGTGACTATGATGAAATTGTACATAGAAACATTTTATTAGTAGAGACACATTAAAGTACAGGATGGGGGGGAAAAGATACTGAGAAGTTAGCGAGGAAGAACTTTAGAACAATTTACATTTTAAAAAAGCCTTGAACCTTTTGCGACTTTTACCATCTGAGTTAAAGTAGCCTGTAATCTGCTTTGCATTAATAACCCCAAATTAAAAACAACAAACAAACAAACCAAAAAAACCCAACCTCTCCTGCCAGAAAGATCTGCCTGTTCCCACAGCACTTTAAAACTATTTCAGTACATGCATCCTAATACTACTCTGTCATTTTTAAAAAACCTTGACCAATGTCTGTCAAGTTTGGGTGTGTACATTTTGGGGGATCCCAAAAGAGCCTTATTTTGAAAGAACAGGTTTTTCTCGCTCCCTGAAAGCCAGGCCCCTTCAAGCTGTCTCAAGTTTAACATCTCAAAGTTGAGGCATCACAACTTTTGACAGTCTTGGTTACTGGGCCTAGCTTTGGCCTTGACCCTGCGCCCACTGAAATGCAACAGAGACTCCTCAGCTATGTCTATACTGCCCCCTCTTGAGCAAAAAATATGCAAATGAGGCAAAGAGTGGAATATCGCGGCACTTCATTTGCATAATTAATGAGGCTCTGTTTTCGCGCATGAGGTTTTTGTGCAAAAAGGAGCCGTCTACATGGCTCCTTTTTGCGCAAAACCCTCCTCTTGCACAAGAGCCATTCTTCCTGAAAAACAGCTCCTTTTTGCGCAAAAGCCTCTTGTGCAAAAACGGGGCCTAATTAATTATGCAAATGAGGTGTGGCGATATTCCACGCTTTACCTCATTTGCAAATTACTTTGCGCAGGAGGGGACAGAGTCGACATAGCCCTATTGATTTCAATGATAGGGGATCAGGCTCTTGATTTCCCCTGGACTTCCTTTGGAAATGGGATTTCTTGGCTTCTCTGAAAATCAGGCCCCTATTCACACCGCATAGTTACTTAATCATCTGAGTTGAACTACTGAAGCCAAAGTATCAGACTCCCCTGAAGGTGCTGGGCCAATCACTCCATCACCAGCATCTCTTATCGCAGGCACCTGAAGTTTCCTTACCGCCTTCCAACAGAGGGCTGCTCAGACCCACTTCCATTTAACACGGGAGCTTAGACAAGAACGTGATGTGGTGTGGCTGTATACAATGGGATGCACTGCTATTTCCCTTCTACAGCTGAGAAATCAGTGGGGGTACCACTGATGGCAGAATTGAACCCAGGACCTCTGGAGCTAAATCCAGCTGGCTCTAAGCTAAGGCTGTAGAGTGGACCAATTATTCCTTCTGCAAATTGTCTCAATGTCAGTGGATGGGACAGGACAGCACACTCAGAAGGTGTGTGGGTTACATACTTCCCCTATCTCAGGAAGCACATCCTGAGCCCCCACTTGTAGTGCTGACAGACAGAATTGAACCTGGGCCCTTTGGACCTTAGTGGATCAGCTTCTAGCACATGAGCTAAAAGCCAGCTGGCTGTTAGCTAAGGCTGTAGAGCAGACTCATTGTTCTCTCTGTACATGGTCTCAGTGCCACTAGACGGGACAGTGCACCACACCCAGCAGGCGTGTGGGTAACATGAACACATTTCCGGTGAAGTAGCGTCCCATGGAAGGTTTTATTGACGTTGGGATTCTAGAGTCCCAGGCATGTATTATAACATCTCAGCCCTAGAAAAAGAACAATATGGAAGAGCACTTCTCCATGCCTTGATTCACCCAATTGTTCACATTACAGATCTGCTGGATAACCCATGAAATGCTAATGAATTATCCCAGGTCAGGTTCTTTTTATCATCCAGAGAACAGAGTAATGTACTGTACATGGGTGGAGCGGGAGAGACACGCTTTCTGCTAATTACTTGCTTATCAAATGAAGGCCTTGGTGAGTCTAACCACAGAGCCCTTCGGTGGAGTGTTTTAATGGTTAGTGAATGATTCAGCATATTTCTTTTATGTCATTTTACTCCTTATCTAGAAAATATCAAGGAATCCTGAATATTTCACGTTTTTATTTTGTCGGCAACTCTCTCACTCTTTCTCAGCACCCTAGAAAGGGCTCTTTTGGCCTAGTTCTTCATTTTGGGATTGTTTCTGCAGCTCTTGCCTTAGCACCTCCCACTTGTTACCTGCTGTATTCTTCTGTTCGGGTAGAACATATACAATATTTTCTCTTCAGCCACAACCAAGTCCACCGTTCGATCTAACATGGCAGGAGGTTGTGGTGTGAGCCGCATCATCTCATGTGGAAACAGTAATTCTTGCCTCTTTTGTAGCTGCAAGCAGGGCAAAGCAAAGACTCGATTCTCTTGCATTAACACTAAAAGCTGGGTCAACAAGGCCAGTAATCAAATGGTCAGACTCTTTTCTGAGACAAGGACCCAAACAGAGAGAAGTAAAACAACAATGCAGGTGGTCAGGGAATTAATTTTGTTAGCATGTTGTCTGCAACAACAGTTTGCTACTTTACAACATAACTCACAATCATAAAAGAGGGAGCCTTTCAGTTCTTTGAGAGATGGAAATAAACTTGGGACAGTGCTGAAGGACAGTTGAGGGGTACACAAGTCACTCACTGGCTAATAATGCTGACTAGAACAGGCCTGCCATACAGCTAATCTTGGATCCTGTGTTTGGCTTGGCCTATAACACCAGAGACAGGTGCTGAGCCTCTATGGTACACCTGATAACTGCATAATACTTTTGGATGGAAGGACATTTTTTCCTGAGTCCCCACATAGATTGTAAGCAGTTGATTCTCTTGAGAATTTCTCAGTTCTGCAGAGCAGAGGAGAAAGTGGAATCCTCCAAAGCCACTTTGCTACTTGGAGGAGTAGGAGGGAAGGAAGACCTCAGAGGAAAGAAGTCATTTTAGAGTGGCCAACAAAATTTTCGTGCCGTTTCACTGATCTACATTCAGTATAGTAGAGTACATTGAAAGACAACAAATTGTGGATCTTCCAGATTTTGCCTGTGTTTCTTCCAGGGACCCAGAATTCACAAAGAGTATTGAGTATCAGAGGGGTAGCTGTGTTAGTCTGAATCTGCAAAAGTGGCGAGGAGTCCTGTGGCACCTTATAGACCAACTGAAGTGTTGGAGCATAAGCTTTCATGGGCAAAGACCCACTTCGTCAGATGCATGTCGAGTATTGACTGGAGACATGGCATTAAAATAGCTCCACCCAAAATCACGGAGTAGCTGGATGATACTGGTAATGTGATGAACAGCAAAATAAGGAAGATTAAAATGTATGCTGTTTACAACCCTTACATTTAAAAGTTAAAAGCCCAATTGAAATGAATGGATTTAGATTTTGCTTCTCAGAGCTATGGTTTCTGTCAGACTCAAGACAAGAGATCTGCATTGAATCAGTTAGTAGGTTTTCTTCGTAACCAAAAGGATAGGGGTTTTTTGGTTTTAATGTAAGCTTCAATTTGGTAGTAGCTGATGGAGCCACCAAAAAGTGTAGTTACAGGACTCATGCCGTTTGAGCTCTGAGAGAGAATTTGGTTGCTTGAAAATTACAAAAAGCCATAAGGAAATACAGGCTTTCATGCAATTTTCTCTAGCGGGCAGAAACTCTTGGTAAGAGTTTATTTTCACTGTCACTTCCTTCCAGCTATGTGTTCCCTTTCAGATATTAGTTTTCAGAAATTGTTGATCACAGAATAAGAAGTCTCAGATTGACTCAATCTGACAATATGCACATATCTCATACACCAAGATATAACCCATGATCACTTTTCCTCTTTATCAATGTGTCTTCCAAGAAGCAGCAGTGTGACCCAAAGTCTCCAATAGATATCAAAGTATTTTGGGCTCTGAAGCCTTTTAAATTTCAGCCCCAGTGCCCAGAAACTTTACAGAGGCAAATCCAACTACAGGCAGTCCCATAGCAAAGCCTCAGAAGCGCGGGAACCCGCCGCGGCTGCGGCTTTGCTCGCGGTGCCCCATGTCTGCTGGAGACGGTCCCCAGCAGACCAGGGACACCGGGAGCAAAGCCGCAGCAGCGGCGGGTCCCGCGCCAAAGCAAAGCCTCAGAGGCGCGGCACCTCGCCGCTGCGGCTTTGCTCCCTGTGTCCCTGGTCTGCTGGGGGGGGGGGGGGCGCAGCTAGTGTGCCCCCTCCCAGCAGACCAGGCTTTTGTTGTGGACCCTGAGGCAGAGCAGCTGGGGCGCTGCCGGTTGGTCCCGCAGCGCCGCTCTGGGCACTACTGGACCAACCCGGCAGCACCCCAGCTGCTCTGCCCCAGGCGTCCCCAAATCAGCCGCTGCTGAAACTGACCAGCGCTGACTACAGGAAGCCTGAGGCAGAGTTGCTCTGCCCCGGGCTTCCTGGAATCAGCCGCTGATCAGTTTCAGCAGCAGCTGACTTGGGGACTTGGGGTTCTTAAGTTGAATCTGTATGTAATTCAGAACTGGCGGTCAGTTTCAGCAGCGGCTGAATCTGGACGCCAGTTCCGACTTACATACAGATTCAACTTAAGAACAAACCTACAGTCCCTATCTTGTACGTAACCCGGGGACTGCCTGTAATTAACTAAGAAGTCTCTAAGGCATGGTACCTCCATAAAGGAGCAAACCCCAAGGAGTGCAGTCCAACTACCCTGATCTATCGCAGACTAAGCAGGGTGAGATGGTCAGTATATTTGACTGGGAAGCCTCCAGAGAAAATCCAGGATATAACTGAAGTTACTCATTTAGTGGTACTCTTTCCCTCTGAAGCAATATGAAAAACCATGCCCTATTTCCAGAGAAAGTGCCATCTTTTTGGCTAAAATATGAAACTAAAGTTCTGAATACTATGGTCACCGAATTCTTATATAGGAGGTGTTAGCACTCTTGCAAGACATGTTAGCTCCAAGATCTTGGACGAGTTCCAGTTTAGGGAAATTACAATCTGTTTACTTAAAATTTCCCCTTTATTCCCAGTTGGATAAGGAATTTTCCACCTCCTGTCCATATTGGTCATGTAGCATAATGATGAGCAACATCAGGGCGGGCTTGCAGTGAGCTGCATTTTTGTAGGTGAGGAACAGATTCCTACATAGGCCTCTTCTCTAACATACTGTTGTACTTGTGCTCTCCATCTGGTGCTACTGAGCAACAATGACCTTTTAGTTGCAGTTACAGGATGAGATTTTCACCCGGTTGTGTAGCTAAAGACTTATGTCGGCGTTGACAATTTCAGCCACTGTTCTGAAGCAGTAAGGATGAGAAACAATATTTCAGCTCAGTATATGGTTTTGGAACAAAGCTAAACTGGAACATTACCTCAAACCCCTCTGCACACATGTTAGGACACTCGCAGATATGTTCAGAAGTGTACCTTCCTTTTTATTTTCTCCCCGTAGAGGTCACTTGCACAGACAGATCCTCCTCCAAATCTAAAAGTGACCTTTTCTCTGTAATGTAGACATGCCCCTAGGTAGAAGCATTTCCCCTAACTAGTCGGGATTCTGCGGCTTTCAGACTTTGGTTAACAGGCTTTGCTTAACTTAAACTGGAAGTGCCTGTAATTTCATAGGTGTGTGTATGTCATTTCTGAATTTTGCAGCATTTAATGTAGTGCAATTTTGACCTCTGCCCTCCTAGCTACTATTTGTATAGTAACTTCACTTCTCTACCACCTAAGAAGTTGCAAATGTTTTACTGTGATTAATCCTTATAGGCAGAGTTGTTTCAGCTGTTGACAAAAGGCAGGCAAATTAGGAGAAATAGCGTATGAGATGATTCAAACAAAACTGAATACTAATAAACTATATATAGAGAGGGAGACTTTCTGTGGGGCTTATACCTAAGAGAAGAATGGGGGATTTCAATTTGTAATGGGCAAATAATTCACAACGAATAACTTATTCAATACTTTTCACCTCTTTTTATTCTAGTAAATGGCCCACTGGCAGATAGTGATTTTCTCTAATTTACTTGTAATTCAATTTTTTTCTACTAAGTACTTTTCCTGAAGAATTATTGGTCTATGGATAGCTTGTTTGCAATATTCTATATGAGTTTGAGCTGTGTTCGGAGAGTTTGGTTAGGACACAAGATACAGTTTTGCACTTTGAGTGGACAAAAATAACTTCTGAGAACCAGATTTCTGGTGTGAAGTCTCATGTTTACAGATTCAACCAACATTCTCCAATATCTGATTAAAATATTCTGCTTCTATTTTCCTGACAGGAAATTCATTGGCTTGGAATAACTGTGGAAAGAACACAAAAGTCAACCAACTGCATTGAAAATGAAGTAGATTTAAAATATTCAATTGCTATTCAGGAGTGGGGCATGGGAGCTTCTAATTAGCTGTACAATATTTATTAGGGCTTTAAGGGTGGCTCGCGTCAATACATTCGATAACTGCCTAGATGGACTAGTAGAAAGGCATAAGACAAAAGAGTCAGGTTGCTGCTAGTATGTTTGGCTGTATATAGAGTTGGGTTGATTTTGTGCTTTTCTGTCCTTTCTTGAACAGTCAATTTCTTTTGCTTTGGTATGACATGGAGTAATCTTAAAACACAAAAGACTTATCTAGAGATGGGTAATATGGTGAGGATGGATAGAGCTGTAAGAAAGGCCTATATTTCAATTAAGGAGATTCAAAGAAGCTATATTTGCAGAAGTAAATATTGAATAGGCTTTGTGGGTACCTTAAGAGGTAACCAAAATCACTATGGATGCTCAGAAGCAATAATTTACTGTGTTGTTTTAAGTGCTTGTGTGATTATGTGAGAGGATTTTCAGTGAAAACTCATGCACTGTTACCTGCACAAGGTGTCTATCTTGCAGCATGAGCTTGCTGTAATGGAGCAAAGCCTAGCATGGAAAGTAGACACCTAGCAATGGAGTATGGCCACCAACCCTAGAAGTAGTATTCTGGGGCATGTTATCTCGTATGTAAATGGCAATTTTGTCACAGGTGGATTTACGCTTATGGTAGGACTCCAAAAGTTGGGTCTTTATTTTCAAATTAGACAATGATTTAGATCAGGTGGGCAGTAAAAAACCACTGCTATGGTGCCTCCACAGGTATCGGGTGATGGCAGATCTCGTTGGTGATGAATTGCTGTTCATGGCCAATAGGAGTGGTGGGAAGCCACATGGATTGCAACACAACTTCCTGTGGCTCCCATTGGCCGTGAACTGTGATCTGTGGCCAATGAGAGCTGTGATCACTCAATACCTATGGAGGTGCAGGTAGACATAGAGGTGGCAGCCTGATGGACCGGATCTGGCCTAAGGACCAGTATTTTCACATCCAGGCTTTAACTTGTCTATTACAATTGTTAAGGCCCTACCAAATTCACGGTCCATTATGGTCAATTTCATGGCCATAGGATTTGAAAAATGGTAAATTTCACGTTTTCAGTAATTTATCTGAAATTTCCTGGTGTTGTAACCATGGACTCATGACCCAAAAGGAGATGGAGGGGTCACAAACGTGCTGTACTGGGGTCATGGGACTGCCACCCTCCCTTCTGCTTCTTTGGCATACCCCAGTATCTTGCAATGCTCCAGGATTCACCCATCTCTAATCAATGCTCATCAGGGAAGTCGTCTATCATGAAAGGTTACATAAGCATTCATGAATATGGGTGGAGGTTCCATAGGAGCATTAGGTCTTGAACCTATGTCTTCACTGCAGTGTTTCTGAGCCTTAACGCAAACATTTCACACATAATTATCATTTATTGATGTGACCTTACTTCCTCATATTCAGTAGAGCAGATCTATGTTGATACAGTTGGTCACCATTTTTCATGTTTACCTGTTGATCTGATTCCTCTAGTTCTTGGTATACTCCTGTGTAGAGTTCATTGCAGGACTGAGGTTAAGATGTCCAGCCAGTCACATTACTCATTGGCAGGAGGTTCTACCACCTTTGGGCTTTATCCACACAACTCTCCCTCGGGTGACTAGTTCACATGGAAGTCAGGAGGGCTAGGCATCAGTCAAGTCTTTAAGCATGAGTACAAATTCCTAATATATATGCAGCTTGGACTGTACCCCATTCTGCACCCATTCTTGGCATCATTTTAAAAATTGTAATTATCTATTTTAGAAAAATGAAGTTTAAACACCTCCCCAAAACTTAATGTATTTGAATACAGACCTCAGCCCCAACATTCAACCTAATCAGTATTCCTTCATCTCTTCCCCAAATTGGTCATATGGGCTATGTCTAGACTGCATCCCTCTGTCAACAAAGGGATGCAAATCAAGCACATCGAAATTGCTAATGAAGCAGGGATTTAAAAATCCAGCACCTCATTAGCATAAACATGGCCACCGCTTTTTTTTAAAACAGAGTTTTTTGGAAAAAAACAACAACCCAGCAGTCTAGATGCAGAGCTGTTGAAAATAAAGTCTTTTTCGACAGATCCTGTATTCCTCAAAAAATGAGGTTTATAGGATCTGTTGAAAAAGGCTTTATTTTTGATAGATCTGCATCTAGACTGCAGTTTTTCCGAAAAAAACTCCGTTTCGAAAAAAGCAGTGGCCATGTTTCTGCTAATGAGGCTTGGGATATTTAAATCCCTGCTTCATTAGCAATTTCGATGTGCCTAATCTATATCTCTCTGTTGACAGAGATGTAGTCTAGACACACCCATGGTGACATATTAGTAGGATACAAAAGGGCCTTGAGGATGTGTGCAGGCAAATTTAAATGATCTTGAAATCAGATATCTGATATTTGGAAACATCCTTTGAAAAAACCAAACTTTTCCTGAAATTACATTTTGTCAGGGTTCAGACATGTCCCCCAAATCATGAAGCATCCAGTGTTTATCTACATTATTACTGAACAGAACTGTCAAAACCTGGATCATCACACATAACATGAAATGTATTTTGGTGTGTGTTCCTCACCAATCATGTACAGATCCTTCAAAACACAGGAGCCCAAGTTGACCCCCCTTTCCTGCTCTTGTACCTATCTTATGTCTTGACTTCTTTACTTGTACAGCTTTGCAACTGATCTTTAAGGCCTTTACTCTCTGTATTATCCAATACTGAGAGAGTTCATATTGCAGGTTGGTTTCTCAAATGTTACAACTAGTGGACTAGATAAGCTGAGTTAGTTCAGGTTAACTGATTTGTTTTTAATGGCATTGACTTTACTTCCCTATAGTGTTTACCAGCTATAAAGCTCAGTGGAAAAACTGATTAATTTAAATCTTCCCATGTTTATTTGGGCATGTTCCATTTAGTTTCATATGTGGGGAATTTCATCTCTTTATAAAATCCCCACTGCTGGAGACATCTCAATGGACAGCCAGGAGCAATCCTTCATTGGATGGGGGAGAGGGAGTTAAAATGATGAGATCTTTCCCAGTTCTGACTTCTAATTCTATCCCTCCATGGATGCAATGTTTTCAGCTGGACAACGGCACAGAAATCCAAGGGAGTTGTTCCTGTTTACACCAAGGCTGAATTTGGCTCTCTGAGAATAAGGGAGTTTATTGGTCATTGACAGATACATTCCTTGCCTTAAAAACATGAATGTACATGACACAATGTTTTTTCAAAGGAGGTTTTCAAGGGGCAGTGGAAGATAAATGAAAGAAACTGGGGATCTGGGGTTAAGAGAACAATGCAGAATGTTTCATCACACATTTAAATCAAACTGGACCAAAATGAAATGCTTCTACAGTCTGCCTGAATAAAGATAGTAGAACTGTGTCCTGTTCATGGAACTGAATGGCCAACTGTTTGCTATTTAATTGCACCGCTTTCCCAAGACAACCAGGCAACCTGTTCATAATTTGACACAAAAAAGAAAAAAAAAAGCATTATAGACAATTTCGTAAGAACAAACAATCATTATTGACCCATTAATAAATAATCATGATCCCATCACTAGTGATTATATTCAGTAAATAATACATACAAAAAAAAGGAAGGTTATTAGATTTTTCGGTGCTCATCCGAAATCGAGTGTAGCTAGGTTCACTACATATATCTTCATACTGCAATCAATATAATGGTATACTTTTCATAGACCTCAGACTTTAATATTAATTTGTTCTTATTTATATACTACAGAAAGACACAGAACATCTTCACTTCAATGATAAAGCCTTCATTCAAAATAAAGTATGGTTATATCATCACTGGGGTTAAGAAGATTTTATGTTTACTACTTGAAAGATTAATGGGTCACTCAAGCATTTACATTCTCATACATTTTTATGACAGTGCTATGAAGTAAATTTGATGTATGTGCAGAATAGAATGATAGGTTTAAATGTCTAACAGCTGCTCTTTTGAATTTCAGCAATGTTTTAAGTGTTGCTACCATTTAGCACTTCCACTGCTCACTGCAATTTGTCGTTCTCCTCCATTTGTTATTTGTATTTGCACAGGGAGACAAAAGGAAAAGAATTAGGTGCAGAGAACACACAATTTTACTTACTTTAGGCCACCTGAACTGAATAAATCTTAGAGGTGAGCAGATTATATATGATAAAATCTTTGTTTTAAAGCATCACAAATGCAGGAGAGACTCGCAGTGAGGCTATGAATGTTCCTCCATGGAGCCTGTTTGAAGGATCCTTCATGTTCTCAATTGCATTAGCATATCCTGCTGCTCTCTGAGCTAGTTCTGGGGGTAAACAAATTGAGGGGCTGATTTCAGAGAGGCTGTCCGTGGAAAGACAACAAGGTTAGCAGTGCAGCAGGCAGCTCTGGGCTTATGGCTCCATCAGATGAGACAGCCTTCAATCCTGTGGTAATCTTTTCCTATGTGGGCTGCAGAGCAGATGCATTCTGTTGCCCGGAGCATTGAAATCACTCTTTGACACACTGGAAAAATGTCGTACCAGGCACTTATGTGTTGGCTGGCAGGCAGCAACAGTTAGTTTAGGTGCACAAGAGCACCCTGGCTTTCGAGGTGATGTCATTCATTCTGTCCATAAAAGCATGGTTTCTGGTCATTAACGCGATGCTGCTGTTATAACACAGGAGTTTAACTCTGGAAGAAGGGTGCTTTTCCAGTGCCTTAGGCTGCGTCCGCTGCACAAATCTGTACATTCCCTCATTAAGGCCTGGTCTACCATAAAGAGGAAAGTCGACTTAAGGTAGGCAACTCCAGCTACCTTAATTAAGTAGCTGGAGTCGAAATATCATAAATCATATTTTCCCACCATCCACACAGCAGGAGGTTGATGGGAACAAACACTCCCATCGACTTCCCTTACTCCTTGTGATGAGCAGGAGTACCGGTGCTGATGGGGGAGCCCTCTCAGCTCAAATTAATGGGTCTTCCATAGACCTCCTAATTTGAATGCTAGAAGATTGACCTCGGGAGGGTCAATCTTCTCTATAGCATCGAAAAACCCTTCGTCCTCTTGCGACGAGGTAAATCCATGGACCATGCAAATGGGAAGTGAAATATTTAAAGACAGCGGATCATGTTGTGACTGGCTCAATGGGAAAGCACAAATAAAGGAGCAGTTACAAGCAAACGCCAGCTTTGAATAAGGTCTGACCACAATCTGAGTGGGAATCCAGGCCCTGTGCCAGATCCCGGAGGGGCTCTGCTTTTTTTCCTGTACATCCTGTGATAATACAAGTCCTCTCCTCAGCTGCCAAGTGACTCACTGCCTCATCCACAGTCTGTGAGGCTCAGTTGCAGAGTAAAACTAACAAAACTGGGTCTATAGAGCACCCTTCACATCCCCAGCTCTCCCTGCCTCTCCTCCCAGAGGTCTCCAGCAGGCCCACTGCTCCTGCAGCTTTCTGACTCACTCTCCTCAGACAGCTCCCTTTCACAGTTGGGCCTGCTCCTGTCTAGGACTGGTCTCACTGCACCACCCCCGCTGACCTAGGTACAGCCATGCCCCTTTAATTGGTCCAACCGGGAGCACCCACTCCAGCACAGCGGGGCCGGACCTCCTTGAGTGACAGGAGATGGCCACTCCATGGCATACCCTCAGCTGCTAGTGTCTTCAACCCACAACCTGGCCCACTCAGGGGCTTTTGGAATGTGAATTTGTTGCCAGCGTAAATCTTTGCAAACACAACTTATATTTAATTTTTCCTAAGAGCAACGAGGTGACCATAATGAATCATAAGGATCCTTCTGGTCTATTTCTGCCTTGACATCAGATACAGGCATGAACAGCCTGCTGGATAAACAGCTTAGTCAGAAAGAGTAGCTGGCAGAGTTAATCAAACCTGGGGCCTCTGGCGCTTAGGGCATGAGCCTCTACCACTTGAGCTAAAAGCCAGCTGCCTCTCAGCTAGGGCTGTAGAGAAAACTCATTCTATCTCTCTGTAAGTGGTCTAAGTGCCACTGCATGGGGCAGTGAACCATACTCAGTAGGTGTGTGAGTTACATAGACACAACCAAAATGTCGCCTGTTTTATTTACATACATACACTAGACCTGGACCAGATGTGGTCCCAGACAACATGCCATCCACCCCCTTCCTGGGGTCTCAGCTAAAATGCCAAGGCGTAGTTCCCAGGGAGCAACTCTGCCTCAAGAATTGACTCCAATCTGAGAGCAAGGCAGAGAACACAGCTCCTCTCCACAGAACTCTGGGTAATAAAACCACTAGCCCCTGGCAGGCCTTCCACACCTTGAACACCGGCTGGCACACTGAGAGATAGGACTGAAAGACTATGTATGTCAGCCCCACCTGAAAGAACAATAGAGTCCATCCAGGTTCCCACTCCGAACGATTTCCTTAACCCAAATAAAAGAAAGTAAAAGAGGGAAAGGAAAGTTCAGAAGCAAGTAAAGAGATGCAAGGAGGATGGGTCCTTTTGTTACGGTACAAAACTGGAAGTCAGGAGTCCTTGGCATACCTGCTGTCCTGCTAAGCACATATGTGAGACACAATTAAGGCCCAAAACAAGATGTTAAAAAGTATCATAAAGGAACCTATAAATGCAGTGGGATTCATCCTAGTAACGTGCATATTATTTTCTGACTCTTTATTTCCAACACAGATGACCATCAAGCATGAGAGAGAGGGGGGGGGTGCCTATTTTGTGTGCAGCATTGTAATTTCGGAACTAAAATGAATGACACTCAAAATGGAGGAGGCTTCAGAATCCTGGACCTCAGCTCCATTTCCTGCTCCACCAGAGATGATTACCGTGGCGACTTCCATGAAATATCAGTGCTTTGGAGCAGATTAATGCTCTCCTCAAGGCACCCTGAAGTAGTAAGATTTTCAGAGAGAGCTGAATGCCCAAAACCCAGTCCCCTTTAAAGCATCAAGGGAAGCCGTCATATCTGGTGCTCTCAGAATTACTAGTCATGTCTGAAAATCTCATCCTACTTAATCCTTCTGTGATGGAGCCACAGAGGATCCTGAGATGAGCATTTTCATCAGTTTTTTTAAGGTGCCTCACCTCTCAAGGCACAGGGAGAGTTAGTCTACGGAGGGTATGTCTACACTGCATGCTTATTTCAAAATAAGCTGTTCCGGAATAGTTATTCCGAAATAGCTTATTTCGAAATAGCATGTCTACACTGCAGGGAAGCCTCAAAATCAGTCCGAGGCAGGCTTCCCTAATGTAGACATGCTATCTTGATTTAGAGCCCTAGAAGGCACTAGGGAGGAATAACTTAGAATGGCCCCAAAGAGGGACTATTTCGAAATAGCAGCAATGGAGCATCTACACACGCCTTATTTCGAAATAGCTATTTTGGAATAGGAGTTATGCTTCATAGAATGAAGTTTACAGGTTTCAGAATAAGCCGTCCATTATTTCAAAATAATTTCGAAATAACGGAATGGCTGTGTAGACGCTTGCATTGTTATTTTGCAATAACATTAGTTATCTCGAAATAATGGTGCCGCGTAGATACACCCTAAGAAAGCAATACACAGAAGCCAACAAGCTGAGTGGGGAACTGAGCTAGCCACTAGGAAATCCCAAAGAAAGGGGTATGACCCGGTGCTTGACTTCTCACCAGAGAGAAGCACCTCCCTCATCTTGGAATCAATATTCATTAGCTCCAGGATTTGAATGGTGGTGTCTCACATCCCAGAGAATGCCTGAGCCACCAAGTTATAGAGCCGGTTTTGCTCTCTTTGGCCCACTGAATATTCAGTACGAAGTGGAACAACTTCCATAGGAGCAAGGGAGAAAAAACCCAGCCCAGAATACACGACAGTGTGGTGGTAAGAAGACTCACCTGAGTTCAAGCCCTCACTTCAAATCAGTCAGAGAGGGGATCTGAAAACAATTTTCCTACATCTCATGTAAGTACCCTAACCCTAATTATATTACTGGGTATTTGGGACCCCCCCCCCCCCCAACTGCGTCTGGCTGCGTTGTGTGCAAGACCCAAAATAGTAGGCATGCTCTGAGAACATCTCACCTATGAGGCCAATCCAGTAGATATTAGGGTCTTAACAAAAAAGCTTTCCTTTTCCTAGGGATCAGGTGAGACCTACACACAAAGCAACATGGTGGCATTAGGCCTTAGGTGGCTTTATTCATGCTCACCAGCTGAAACTTAGTTTCCTTAGGGGGCTTTGCTGGCAGAAACATAGGCATCACTAGAATTCAACATCAGTTTACCTGTGAGGATCTCTGTGGTGTTTAAATGTTAGACCTGTAAAGGCAACCGGAAGTCCCTTTGTAGAACTAGTTGTCTATGTCTGAATTTCCCCATCTGTACAATGGAGTTAATAGTATTTCTCTACTTAATAATGACGTTGCAGGGGTGAATGATTTTGAAGCACGCCATTTGTTGGGATGGAAGGCAGGTATACCAGAATAGTTGCAAGTTATTCAGATGCTATGTGTTCTGTGACAAACAACACACTGCAAAATAGCACATTTCACGATCGGATTTTGGGCAGCAAAATGTAAAAATCAACCTTTTCAGCTCAAGTTCACAGAGAAGATGAATCGTTATAATGAAGCAAAGCTTTAATGAACTGTAAATTAAGCTGATGAGGTGTCTGCCCAACCCCATTAATAAGTGATACTTGAACAGAGAGTGCATGTGTTCATTTTGGAACAATTCATTCCCAGTGTCAAATACAGACTTTTCTCCTCAATCCTTTGTTAGAAAGGGAGCTTTCAAAAAAAAAAAAAAAAGAAGCAATTATTTTTGTATAAAAAAGTACCTTATCCACAAAGTATGTGGCATAATTATTCCCATTAGATAAATCAGAAACAGCAGTCTGTTTATTATAATGGTATTAACTAATATTAGTCCCCCCCACAAATATATTAGTTACCAAATTTCTCCAAATTCACTTCATTAAGGCTAATATAAAAATAGACAAATAAACGCAGCTGCACAAATTAGGACCATGTAATATTATTAATGCCAGTGTACTTTTGAGTCCCAAGAAAACTTCTAGTGAGGTATAAATTCACATGCTGAAGAAAATAAGTGAAAAGATAATTAGACTCTAATTAAGATCACCCTTTGATGTATAGCTCCAAGGAGGTATAGAAATGGCGGCAGCCTCATTAAGAATGTAGGTGCAGCATTTGTTCCTACTTTTAATCAGGGACAAGCTTATGTTGCTACTAAAGACACTGAGTCAGACAGACATTCTAGCATCTGCTTGAGCTGAAGAGAGTGCATTTCAGAATAGCGATGGGATTAGTCACATGCATATGGTGAAGTTTGTGCTGAGGCCATTTGCTGAATTAGAGTACAGCAGAGGCTGAACTGTCCTTAGCCTGGTGTGGCTCTACGAGGGGATAGAGGAAAGTCACTCCAAGCAGGAGACGCCCTTAGTACACATAGGGCTGCCAACGCTCCTGGTTTCACTGGGAATCTTCCAGAATCTGGCTCTCTCTCCCAGAGGTGCCGAAACCAAACAGGGAGATACTAGGCCACTAAAAGTCTGGTAGTGCAGCGGGACTAAGGAAGGCTCCTTCCTCACGAGGAGTAACGGTAGTTCGGACTAGGAAGCCTAGTCCGAACTACCTAGTCCGTGCCGCGTGTAGCCGCGCGGCACGGAGTCCGCACTAGCGGACATTTAAAAATGGCGGTGCCCGGCAAGATGCAAATGAAGCCCGGGAAATTCAAATTCCGGGCTTCATTTGCAACTCTGGTTGCCTACATTACCACCCTAGTTCAAACTAGGGTGGTAGTGTAGACATACCCCAAGCTACATTCAATCAATGAACATCAATCTCAGCCACTTAGAAACTAGTTAAACACTCCCATAATAACTGTGTAAACAGGAACAGTGCAAAACACATTCACTCGTGTGTTTGCAGGTGCACTATATATGGGTCTCCTGTCCTAGGGTTTACTAATAAACAAAGGTAACGTAAATAGTACAGTTCCAGATCTTTTCACTTCCTCACTCCACAGCTTGGTTTCTGTAGGTGCCCTGACACTCATACTGAAAATGATCCACGAAGTAATTAATGTCACATTTGTTTGGTCTCATTCATCAATTGTTTTTGTATATAAAGGCGGCAAATATGTGCTTGGCTCAGACAACAGGGGAAGATGAATAAATGAACAAGCAAACTCCCTTCCCCGACTTCAGCCCACATCAAACTTCCATGTACTGAACAATCCTGCACTGGCAGTGATGGGAGGGACTAGATTACCTAATAGTAATAGGAATGGGGCGGTATATCCCTTTGCATTACTGCTTGTGGCATCATTCACACCAGTGAAAAGCAAATGCAAAGCTGGTATAAAGTGTCCCTGAATTATAGTGTTTTACACCCGCATTCCGTAGATTCATAGAGCTAGTGCTCTATAGATTCATTGCAATCATCTAGTCTAATCTACGGTGCACCAGCCATAGAGCTTCCTCAAAACAATTCCTAGAATATAGTTCATAGCATTATAGAGCTGGAATGAGCCGTAAGAGGTCATCAAGTCCAGTCCCGCCATCTAGACCATCCCTGACAGGTGTTTGTCTAACTTGCTCTTTAAAATCTCCCAAAATGGAGATTTCACAACCTCCTTAGCCAATTTATTCCAGTGGTTAATCACCCTGACAGTTAGGAGGTTTTTCTTCATGTTCAACCTAAACCTCCCTTGTTGCAATATAAATATGAGCCCATTGCTTCTTATGCTATCAGTAGAAGTTAAAGAGAATATTTTTCTCTCTCCTGCTTCCTGTCTTTATGTACTTGAAAGCTGTTATCATGTCTCCTCTCGGTCTTTTTTTTTCCAGACTAAACAAACCCAGTTCATTCAATCATCCTTCGTAGGTCATGTTTTCTACACTTTCATAATTTTTGTTGGTCTTTTCTGGATTTTCTCCAGTTTGCCCACATCTTTCCTGAAGTGTGGCACCTAGAACTGGACACAATACTCCAGCTGAGGCCTAATCAGCACAGAGCAGAGCAGAAAAATTACTTGTTGTGTCTTGCTCATAGAACTCTTATTAACAGTTCCTAGAATTATGTTTATCTTTTTTGCAACAGTGTCACATTGTTGACTCATATTTATCTTGTGGTCCCTCATGACCCCTAGATCCCTTTCCATAGTATTCCTTCCTAGGTAGTCATTTCCCATTTTGCATGTCTGCAACGATTGTGCCTTCCTCAGTGGAGTACTTTGCATTTGTCCTCATTGAATTTCACCCTATTTACCTCAGACCACTTTTCCAGTTTGTCTAGATAATTTGAATTATGATCAAAGCACTTGCAACCCTTCCCATCTCAGTATCCTCCACAAACTTTATAAGTGTACTCTCTGTGCCGTTATCTGAATAATTGATGAAGATATTGAACGGAAACATCTTTTACAGAAACATACAGTCTTGATATAGAAAAAGGTCCAGTGATGGAAAATTCACCACAAACTTTGGTAATTGTTCCAGAGCTTAATTACTCTGGATGTAAATTTTACACCTGAATTTTTCTAGCTTCAACTTCCAGCCACTGGATTGTAGCAAAGACCTTTCTTTGCTAGGTTCAGGAGCCCGTTACTAAATGTTTATTTCCCATTTAGGTACTTTTAGATTGTAATCAAGCCCTCCCCCCTTCACCTTTTCTTTTTTAGCTCTATCAGTGTAAGACAGGCTTTCTAATTCTTTAGTCATTCTCATGGCTCTTCTCTAAATCCTCTCCAATTTCTCAATGCCCTTCTTGAGTTGTGGGCACCAGAGCCGGATACGGTATTCCAGCAGCAGTCACATCAATGCCAAATATAGAGATACAATAACCTCTTTGCTCCTACCTGAGATTTCCGTTTATGTATCCTGGGATCACATTCGCTCTTTTGGCCACAGCAGCACGCTGGGAGCTCAACATTCAGCTGATTACCTGCCACGACTCCCAAATTTTTTTCCGAAGCAGTTCCCTAGGATACAGTCCGCCATCTGGTAAACCTGGGTTGCCTTTTTTGTTCCTTAGACGAATCCATTTCGCCATCTTAAAATGCATATTGTTTGCTTGTGTCCAGTTTACTATGCAATCCTGCTAGCACTGGATCACTATCCTGTCATCTTCATTTACCATTCCCCCAGTGTTTGGGTCACTTTGGGCAAACTTTGTCAGTGATGATTTTACGATTTCTTCCAGATCACTGGCTTAAGTTAAACAGCATAGGACCAAGAGCAAATCCTTGCAGTTTCCTGGTAACAACACACCCTCTCAATGATTTCCCATTTAAAATTACATTTTGATACCATTCAGTTAGCCAGTTTTTAATCCATCTAATGTGCAGCATGTTCATTTTATAATATTCTAGTTTCCATGAGTGTAAGTAAATAGCTACACGTGGCACAGGTTATGGAGAATCCATTCACTGATTTCTATAATTCTCTTATTTCCTTTCGTAGAATTAGACACCAAGGCAAATTTAATCTGCCTTTCTGACAATGCTGCCTCCTCCATCTCCAGTAGCGATTTCAGTGCTTGAATTTCCCATGGAACATACTTTGCACCATGTGGGGGAAGAGCCAAAGTTTAGTTTCACCTTTTGGCTTTCTTCGCAAAAATCTTTGCATGATCCTAACCTATCTTTGGACCTCTCTGATAATACCACACACACAAGACGAGATGTTCTACCCAGACAACTTCTTGTACATTAAATGGACAAATATCACTCTTTGTGTGACTATGTAGAAAGTGCCAGTTCCACTTTCCAAACTCAGCCTTTCTGATTGTGATGAGCATAAGAAGGTTACTTGGGCAGGGAGGCTATAAAGAATCTCTATTGGTCTCTGCTGTTTCAGAAGCATCCATTCAAGCCAGTCCTTAGATTGCTGGTTTGTTTTGTTCACTATTTAGCATTTGCTTATGGCAAAACACCTAAAGAACCTGGTATTGAACCTACTGGTACCAATAGAGAAGAATGGCCCCCATGTTTGTAGGAAATGTTTAATACTAGGATTTTCATGCTCTTACTTTTTTATTAGTTCTTTTCACTAAGCAGAGCTGTTCACTGCCTTCTGTCTACACACTTCATTCTTTGTTTTCAGGAAAGTTCTTTTGCAGTCAGTCAGTTCTTCCTTGCCTTTGCCTTTTATCCCAGTTAGCATCCACAATGGTCTACACATGCTGTCCAATCACAGGAAATCACAGCCTGGTCCCAGAGAATTCGTTGTTTAAGGAGCAAAGAATTTAGCTTCAGAAGTCTACTTTGTTGTCCTCTTCCTGACCATTAGCTTGAGGCTATTCTAATTTGCAAAGCTACTTCATGAAGAACAGAGTTTAAGAAGAGTAAATGGAGCATATTCCCAAGAGGAAGTGAAACGTCGGCACACAAGCAGCTAAGGCGCATTGTCAGAACCCGAGAGTGGATGTCTCACAGGAGACTAAGTGCGAGAGAAAGATTTTTCCTTTGCTCAGAAGCTGTCATTAGAAGGGGGGAGGGTATGAGAACATGCCCAAGGTATTTAGATGACCCTAGAGCTAGATTCTGCCCCCCAACACACTATGCCACCATGCTTTCTTTTGCAGAGACTACACATGGCCCATAATAGGAGCAGAATGCTCCAAAGGGAATTCCTCTATTGCAGGGGCAGCTGGCATAAATAACCCTATGCTGTCCCCTGAGCAGGCCTTAGTACAGGATCATGCTGGTAGCAGGAAAAGGGGCAGTCTTGGAAATAAATCTAAATAATGCCACAGATCCCTTAAAATCTGGGAGGTTTCTCATCTTCTCACCACTGTTGGAGATGAGCCACACTGCAGCACCCTCCCGCCCCTCAGAGCTACACAGAGTCACTGCTGTGGCGACAGCGTTCTGGCAGCGATTTAAAGGGCCAGCTGCCACCACTGCCATAGTAGTAGTGGCAGTGGGCGAGAGCCTCTGACCTCTTTGTATCGCCGAGCTGTGGAGCAGCTGTCCCCTTTGCCCCCCACCCTTATCAGTGGGCCTGGTATTTTTATACCTGTAGGTTCCAAAAAGTGCAATGGGATCCTTAATCATCAGACACTCAGATTTGCATCCCATTTTACTAAGCAACGATCTTATGAGTATCTGCCACTAATATAAAATATCAGATTAAATATTCAAAAATGTGACCAATGATTTTGCATGCCCAGGCCAGGACACCAAAAAGGGGAGTGGTTTACAGAGGGCAGTCAAGCCCTTTTCGGGTGTCCGGGCACTCAAATTTTGAAAATTTTAGGCCAAGTGTTCATCAAGTGTTCTTATATTTTCTGCAGCATATTCTGCTTTCTATGAGAGGTGTTGTCACACTGGTTCGCAGCCAACCTGGGGCAAATTTGTAACCTGACTATATTTAGGCACATAAGCAGACCAGTTGAATGAACAGAGGTTGCAAAATTAGGTCCATAGAGAAAATAAGTCCTACTTTTAACATCACTCGCATTAGGCTTGTTCTGTCGCTGCTTAATTCTAACAACAAAATTTAGGTAAACTGAAAAAACAACAAATAGTCTGGTAGCACTTTATAAACTAACCAAACATGTAGATGGTATCATGAGCTTTCATGGGCACAGCCTACTTCTTCAGATGACCGGAGTGTTGGATGTCTAGGACCAAAATAAATACGGGAGATGGGAGGCGGGGTGAAAGAAGGGAAAATTGGGAGGGGGGAACAAGAAAAGGCAGTGGGTAAAAAATATATTAAGGGAAATCCGAGTCTATAAGCACCTAAAGACTAGATAGTCAAAGGGGGCAGATAAGAACCATTTACATTCAACAAGGTCATGAAAGGGAGGGATATGTTCTTAACTCTGCTGGGAACATTCACCACAGAATGAAGTAGGACTTAGTGCTACCGTGAGTGCTGAGGTGTGGACTAGATGACCTCTTGAGGTCCTTTCCAGTCCTATGATTCTATGATTCATTCCTTATCCCTCATCCCCAAGAGCTAGCGCGTATCTCTCTAATTTTTCAGAGAAACCAACTGTAGGAAACCAGTTGTTGCTCTCCCAAAAGTTAACTTTGGACCCCTTCACAAACTGCAAAGGCTTGATTAGTTTATTGTGGTGAAACAGTTCGAACTAGGGTGGTAATGTAGGCAACCGGAGTTGCAAATGAAGCCCGGGATTTGAATTTCCCGGGCTTCATTTGCATCTTGCCGGGCGCCGCCATTTTTAAATGTCCGCTAGTGCGGACTCCATGCCACGCGGCTACACGCGGCACGGACTAGGTAGTTCGGACTAGGCTTCCTATTCCGAACTACCGTTACTCCTCGTTTCACATTTCACGAGGAGTAATGGTAGTTCGGACTAGGAAGCCTAGTCCAAACTACCTAGTCCGTGCCGCGTGTAGCCGCGCGGCACAGAGTCCGCACTAGCGAACATTTAAAAATGGCGGCGCCCGGCAAGATGCAAATGCAGCCCGGGAAATTCAAATCCCGGGCTTCATTTGCAACTCCGGTTGCCTACATTACCACCGTAGTTCGAACTAGGGTGGTAGTGTAGACATACCCTTAGAGATTAAGACAACCCAAGAGGCCAAATGACATCTTTGAAGAACATATTGACATTAAAACTTGACGGCAAGTATGTTTAGAGAGCAGTAGTTTGTTATCCTCTATAATGGGAAGAGTTGTGGGATGACTAGTATCTCATTCAGCCACTGCTATGAATTGACGCTAGGAATTTTAAGGGAACTTTGTTCCCATCAGTAATCTTGGGCCAAGAAAGCAGATAGACTCCAATGTAGAAACTACATGAGAAATCTTGAGATGGTCATTTTTCTTGTAGAATAGCTTAATCCAACTTCACTGACACTCTCACTTGTCGTAGGCAGTATCCACACAGACCAAATCCCCTCTCTTATTCTTGAAAGACATCATCTTACCAGGGCTGCTGTGGGAGTGAGGTTGAGAAAGAAATGAGAAATTTGGCTGGTAATTCATGTCTCTTTTCTTGCTGTTAGAGATTATTGAGTTGTTGTTTTTTTAAATTGTATTTGTTAGAGGTACTTAGAGTGTTCAGGTAGGCTCTTTCTTGTTCTTTTGTAAACTAAATAGACATAAAAGTCAATAGAAGATAGGGGGAAATAAATAGCCATGAATCTATTTTTCTTCAACTCCACTGAAAACAAAATGTAATTGTTTCAGGAGATGCTGGCTAGAATTATCACCTACCACTATTAGGAAATATATAGTACTGTGTCTTTAAGGAGTGGAACCAAAGTTCACTTGGCATGAAGGGGCTTTGGACCTAGTCCTAAATCTACATCACTGTGAGGTGACTTGGTGATTCCCTAACTTTGAGGTGAAAGTTTGAGAGAGACATCGTAGCCAAGAGGCAGGAATAACTAGAATACACAGATGCACTGTCCAGTGCTTGGCAGTTTTAGGGTACGGCTAGACTGAGGGGGGCGATTGGGATATGGAGGTATCCCGAAAAAACTCTGTCATGTCCAGGAATGCGTTTGCTCTTCTGCTTTTTTTGTGGAAGAGCAAACGCGCTCTTTCGGAAGTCCCAGTATTCATTGTTCTACAAGGAAGAAGGGGGTTTCCGAAAGAGGGTTTTTTCCTCCGACATTTGGCCCAGTCTAGACGTCTTCCTACAAAAGAATTGGAGCACATTTTATGTACCTTTTTCTGACAAAAACTTATAGTCTAGCTATACCCTTACTCTCTACATCTCAACAAGATGAAAGCAAGACATACAACATGAAGGTGTGTGCTGTTTTGAATACTGCAAGGAAACGTGTGTGACATTTTCTCCTCTCCATTTCTCAGTAAGTGAGAGAAGACTTGTGCCCGTTTGTCAGTCTGGTCCTCCATTAAATCTCTCTTCATGGAAATCAGGGCATATTTATGCAGAGTGACTAATGAATGGATGTATTCCAGCATCTGCTATTGTGTATTTCCTGTAAAGTCATTTATTATTCTAGCTAACAAACACTGTTCTTGGGTTGATGTTTAAGATTAATGAGGCATTTACTCCTATTCAAGAAACAAGTTCAGAAGACACATTTTCTCCCATTGAGTCGTGTTGATAGTTTAATTAATGCCATTAATACACATAAGTCACCAAAAACTTTTACAGTAACAGCAAGGACAGTTTTGCATTAAACTGGTAAAACAAGAAAATACAGACTTAAAAGCTGCAGCAGAACATATCCCTTTGTGGCCAGGTAACACAAGGCTGTACAGACAGCGGATGATCTGATGGATTGCATGAGTAACAAAACCAAGATGTAATGAGCTGACATAAAGATGGTGTTTCAGTCTTAACTCTGTCTTTGTGCTTGTGTGGGTTGAGTCATACCCTGAATGTTATTTCATTACAGTATTTTTTGTGGTTTACATGTCATCTCTCTCTCTCTCTCACACACACACCGAAAAAAGGAAAGAGAAAAAAATCCCCTCATTGAAATGTATGAGTTAACAGAATAGACCATAAACACCATTTTCAGAGTTGTTATGGTCTGTGGTTTACAGACGTATTGGGGGGACTTTTTGAAGTGTCTTATTACTGTGACATAACTGAAGGAACATAATGGTGATTGCAGTGTTCCTAAGGCTCCCTGCTCAAGTTTATATGTGGGGGCTTTACACGAGGGACGCATGAACTCATTTTGTCTAATCCTGAAACCCCCTCAGATGCTGGCATTGAAAGCTCAGTTTGAACTCAACTGTTATGGAGTCTACTTTCCACATAAAGGAAACTTGGAGGAAAGAGGAGAAAAGCCAGTAGGAAAACAGTGCTTGCATAACTGCCACCAGGCAGATTTGAATCTGGCGCCACTGGAGCCTAGTGTCGGAGCTTCTACAAGCTTGAACTAGAAAGCTAGCTAGCTCTCATCTTAGGCTGTAGAGCCCACTCGTTCTTCTCTCTCTCTGTAAGTGGTCCAAGTGCCACTACATGGGACAGTGACCCACACCCACCAGGTGTGTGGGTTACACTTGCTGCCTCTATGCTCACCATCCCAGGCACTTCCTAGAAACAAACATGGTTTCCAACTGAAATCTTCACTCCAAGTCCCAAAATAAACAAAAACAGGCTTTCTCCCTGAGTTGCCCACCCAGACACCCTCTCTCATCCTCAGGTCAACCTCATCCCCACTTTGACACAAAAGCATCCTTTTCTACCTGCCGTAAAACATTCTGCTTGCCCTCACAAGCACTTAAGCTTTCCTAGCTAGTCCTGAAGGCCTTCCAAGCATAGAAGATGGAGGGTTTAAGGGCCAGACTCTTAGTGGAGAGTCTCATTCCAAGTCCAGGTTGCTTTTAAGGAAATGCATGTATCAAACTGCCATATACAGGACATACGACTTCCTTCCTAGTACAGAACACTGGGTTCCTTTGTTTTCATTTCTCTAGCTAATGGCCTTTTCGTCCTTTCCTTTTTAAAAAAAATATATAAACAGGATCATGGAAAGCATGATGGGTTTGAATTACAGAGGTAAGTAGTTTGTAGACACACACTAAGTATGCAGATCTAGAGCCCCTCTCAAAAAAAGTAAAACACTGAAAAAGATACCCGCCTCCCGCAAAACACAAATAAACCAATAACCACCCCCGCAAACCCAACAACCCTCCTTCCCACAACACTTGAATGGTGTGTGAACCGTTCAATGGGACAGACCCAGCTCAACTCTTTAAAAGCAGCTTGTTCACTTGAACTGCCTCAGTAACCCCTATGAACCTGCACTGTGAGAACTGAACTCCAAGAGGTCAGGAGGGGAGAGGTCAGCATACGCATGGGCTGATGGCTGCTCGCGGGAGCACTGGATAACCAAAAAGCTGTGTGAATTACTTGACTCGCTGATTCTAGCTTAGCCAAGATAGGCACTCTCTCAATGGCTCCTTCTGAGTGTGGACTCCTACTGGGACTGGGTTTGTGGGCAGTGGCAGCTGTAATGTGGAGAACTTGAAAAGGACTGAAGGGCTCTCCTTTATCTAATGCATTTTATAGTGCTAAAATCCTAAAAATATAGAGGCCAAAGTGACTTCACTGCGGTTATTGTAGACTAATGACTTCAGGAAACCTCTGGAAATCTCACTATAAGCAACATTGTTTCACTTTACCTCAACATTTCTAAAAAGAGACATTGCCTGAAATTTCAGATCATTGTTACACAGACATTCCATCTTCTCCTGCTGACTGTTTCCTACCAGAGACTATAATCTTGTTTCTGACATCATTCAAATCTACCCCGCATCTAACTTAAATACAATCAGCAATGGAGTGTGGCCAGGAACGATGAATAAGAAGTAGGCTCAGCTGAACTACTTTGGAGCTTTCACTCAGATCTACCAAAAAATAAAAACAGAGAAAGAGAAACACAGAAAACAAAATGGCCTCCAAGGAGAATGTTTTTTCAGAAGACACTAGCAGATCGCAATCTCGGATACTGTGGTGATAGGCATGATTATTATAACCTAAACAGATTAAAAAAGAAAAACGTGTAATGCTTAATCAAATTTTTAAACGTCACTTCAGACTATTTGCATTTAACATCACTCAAAGTTGTTTGGAAGAAATTTGATTGATCATCTCATGAAAACTATATTTTTCCAGGACTTTTATGCTAACAGCCACAGATTAAACAGTATTAGATTTAAAGACACACTGTACTAAACTGTATTAGGCATGTGAAAGGACTTTCATTCCTAATTAGCTGTGCTTAAGAAAGGATTGAAACCCCCACCCAAAACTACAAAACGTTCCTTGAACAAAAATCATACTTGTTAAAACTTTTTTTATTCTCAGCTGAACTGTGCTTCAACTCAAAGCAAATCAAGTCAGTTGATTCCATTCTACGAGAGGACAGCTTTAAAAAAAAAAGTGTCCGGTGGGTCCTTGAACAGTGCTCTCTTGTCTGTCACATCTAGGCATGGCTTATACTTCACACACTAGTGACCATGAAAGGGAATCCTTGTGACTTCTGAAGTCCCATCACCACAAAAAAAAAAAAACTTTTCTTGAAATGTCATGCACGGGGGGGCTGACTGCTTGCATCTCCTATGATTAATGACTTGTGGCCTTATTGTGGAGGCTGCTAATTAGCTACAGACCGATTAAGGACACAGAAGGCAAACTTCAGCTTGATAAACCTGAACTTCCTCCCCACCCCCCGTACAAACTCGGCATGTGGAAACTTTGACATCCACTTTTTTTTTTGAAACATCAGACAAATTCTCAGCAAGAATGAATGTACTCACAAACGACTGCTTCATTTGGCATTGCCACAGGCCTGAACTGTAGTATTTTCCTGCTCAGTATATTTTTAAAATTCTAACAAAGGTTTCCTGCTTTTTGTTTAACAACATGTTTGGCACATTCAAGTGGAGACTATGCATTCGAACTAGAAAAATAGTCTCTCTCTGCATTCACATGGTATAAAACCTCCAACTAGCCAGGCAATGCTTGTGTATTTTATATAATCATTAATAAATGAGACAGTTCATTATGATTCTCTAAATAGTTGCACATGGCCTTTTTGCATGCTCATTTTAAAAAAGAGCAAAAGATTCTCAACTTCTAAACTGTTATTGCTTTGGACCACCTGTTTAACTGTAAGAAACTCAATTCCTGCATTTTATGTAAGTTACAGGCCATTATTCTAGAGGTAGAGGTCTAATACTTAGAAAGTTTCCATTCCCACTCCCCCCTTAGGATTAATTGGCTTGTTAAATTGATCTTCTCATGGAAAAGCATTCATTCCACTAAGGTTGCAAATACCTACACACGCCAGATTTTTAACACTAACCTCATCAGTCTGATGTACTACAGCATAACGCTTATTAACTTAATAACTGATTACTTGTCCTCTGGGCACAAGCAACCAAAATTAAAAACCTTAACAGCTCATATACCAAAGTAATAGGAGCCTGCTTTTTCAGGAGATCTGCCGTTCCAAGTGGGAGGAAAAAAACAGCAGAACAACTCCATTTAGGGGAGATTTCTTGTTTTCACAGAGGTGAATTAGAGCACTGATAACATAAAGCTGTGGAATAATCTTTCGAACAAGAGACTATGTAAACGTGTACACATCTTGTACATGAGCGCAAATAATAAGCCAACCAGAGATTATCCTAGTGACATTATTTTTCCATTTTCCTTAAACAAATGTATTCCGTTCATTTAAATCCTTCCAAAGGCCTGTTGGTTGTTAGGCTTTGAGGGGCTTCCTTTTGAGCCTCATGATGTGCATGGTTATTCATTTGTGGTTTGAGAAGCCCTTGAACTCTGACGGGGCCTACCTGCTCAAGAGAGAAAAGGCAGGCAGTACCTGCTCAAGAGAGTTTACATTCAAGGCCCCAGTCCTGCAAAAATGCATGTCGGCTTCGATTTTACTACCACTGGTAGTCTCAATGGCCTTACATGTATGCTGGTTTGCAGGCTCAGGGCCGAAATTTACGAAGGCAGACAACAGATGGATGCAGACTGACCGAGCACAAGGCAACAGCGAAATGAAAATGATTAACATTGTAAGTAGGACTCCTCACACACCAGCTGGGATTAGGCCATCCACTATATCATTTGGGCCCTAAATCAAGATACACGCCTAACTTGAAGCATGGGAATAGGCCAGTTGAAGTCAACAGCAATCCAGGCCTTAATCAGTATCATCATTCACTTTCTGTACATGCAAATTTATTTTTCGCAGTCAAGACTGTTTGCTATATGAAGGGGGAGGGGGAACCCCAATGGATCAAATTAATCATTGATGTGGGGGGGGGGAGGGACATAATTCCACTGCAGTTCAATGGAGCTCCGCCTCACATTAGACCTGGATTTAACCCGGTGCTTTTAAAAGATTCAAAAGCTTGTGTAAAACTCTTCTGGCCTGTTTTGTTTTTGAAACGGCTTTTAGCCGTGTTATAACTCACACTGATTCGAGTCAGGCTTTGTTGATAAGTCTTTATTGTTCAAGAACAATAGAATGGTGACCTGCAAGAGCTCAGACACGCAATCAGGACCCACTTCGTACTTTCTCAGGGTGCACTTTCTGAATAAATGGAGCCCAGCTCTATTGATGTCAAGTGGCCGGCAGAAAATAGACCTCATAATAAATCTAAGCATAAATCTGTCTCGGCCCTATCTCGCCATCTGTACAAATCCGCCAAAAAGTGAAAGCACAAAATTAATAACAACAAGCAGCCTCTCCAAGAATTGAAGGCTGAAATATTACCCAGAGGCCACATGGAGCTTAGTTTGTATTCAGGCCAGCTTTGGGGGAAGGGTTCTGCGGGATGCAGAAAGCAACAGGTGGAATCAGAGCGCGGGCCAGGACAAAGTGAATAAAATGGACTCTGGAGCCCTGAGTCAATCTCACTCGTATGTTTCTGTACCGCCACTGATCATGCTACCAGAGCCGCTGTCAGCTATTCATCAGCTTCATCCTCCTTTCTCTTATTTTCTGCTCCCCCTTTCATACCCTGGGTCACGGCAGCTGCTCTATATTTACTTGTAAGGGCCTGTGGAAAATAAATCAGTTCACACTTAATAAGAAAACAAAACCAAAGCTTGGGGCTGGTGGAGGGTTTAGTGGCTACCTCAGGTGGCTAAAGGAAGAAATGAAAGCTTTGTCAACCTGCAGTGCCTTAAGGGGAGGAAATGCAAAGAGAAAAGTTACGTCACAAGAGCATTAGGGGACTCAGGCATTGTTTGTTTTACTTTGTTTAATTTTAAAGGACGCAGGTGAAAGAAAATACGATGGAACCCCCTGAAACATGTTGCGGGGATAGTTTTGTTCAGTGGAATACATTTTCTGTGCAAATCACACGAGTACCATGAGTCGATTGTTTGTTGAGAAGGCTACCCAAGCAATTTAGTAGTATTCAATGCCATACCAAGATGAGCAAAAACCTTAACATAAGAATAGCCATACTGGGTCAAACCAAAGTTCCATCTAGCCCAGTATCCTGCCTGCCAACAGTGGCCAATTCACTTTCTCCATAATTGTCATGATTTTATAGACCTCTATCATATCCCCCCTTAGTCTCCTCTTTTCTAAGCTGAAAAGGCCCAGTCTCTTCATATGGGACCCGTTCCAAACCCCTAATCATTTTGTTGCCCTTTTATGAACCTTTTCCAATGCCAATATATCTTTTTTTGAGATGAGGCGACCACATATTTACACAGTATTCCAGAAGGATGCGCATACCATGGATTTATATAGACGCAATAAAGTAGTTTCTGTCATATTCTCTATCCCTTTTTAATGATTCCTAACATTCTGTTTGCTTTTTTGACTGCCGCTGCACATTGAGAACTATCCACAATAGCCCCAAGATCTTGCTCTTGAGTGGTTATAGCTAAATTAGTCCCCATCATTTTGGAAGTGTACTTGGGATTATTTTTTCCAATGTCCATTACTTTGCATTTATCGACATTAAAATTCATTTGCCATTTTGTTGCCCAATCATCTAGTTTTGTGAGCTCTTCACAATCTGCTTTGTTGCATCGTAACACCTTCAAAACTTTGCATGTTTGTCCCTGTTCTTGTGGGGGGGGGGGGGGGGGAGGAGGGCGGGAATTGTGCAATTCAAATGCACTAAGTTGCTGAGATTTAGCTTCTTTTTCAGCTCCTAAAATGTCTGCAAGCAGATCGTGGTCCCCTCACAGCACAAAAACACTTTTGCTATTGTTTTTAATCAGCATCTTTCTATTTATCTGACTTCATGGATTGATAGGGAATGGGCACCATGATTTACATGTGGTTGGTTCCTTGTGACCGGTTACAAAGCAGAGGGAGTGGTCAGTGCATGGATGAATTAAGAGGACAGGTTCGAGGAGCTACGGAAGCTTTCAGGCTGTCAAGGAGAGGAAGCTGTTCAGGGAAGGGAAAGCAGGCTTAGGGAGTTCAAGAAGGTAAATGCTTCTCTTAGAAGTAAACCAAGCTAAACTGTTTTTATATTAGTTGGCTGGCTCCTGTCGCACCCACTGTAAGTAATTGGGGAAGTGCGCGGTGTCTTAGCTGGAAAAGATGTTGACGTATTGGGGCCCCCACCCTGTGCCCACTGAAGTGAATGGTGAATTGACTGTAGTTTACAGGATCAGACTCTGATCCAGCTCCGCACCAGTGCCTGGGGTTGGGCTACGAGCCCCCTGGTATGAAACAAGCAGTGTCCTAGAATGTGTGCAGTATCCCCACAAGATGTGCCGCATATAAATTCCTCAAAACAAGGAACAATGTCTTCCTGTCTATTTATGCAGTGCCTAGCACAATGGGATTAGACCCTACCTGGTGCCATCAGGTGTTTCCAAACTACACATTACAGTGAGTCCAATTCTGTCGTTTTTCTGACATCACCACTCAGGTCAGTGATACAAAGAAGCTGCAGGTGCCAATGTAACACCAATGGACTCTAGTCATCTGTGAGTAGAATTGAACCTGGGACCTCAGGAGGACCTCATGGGCCTCTACTGCATGAGCAAAAAGTTAGCTGGCCATTAGCTGGCTTCAATGAGATTTTGGCACATGATATATTAGCATAGTGATGGGCAACATGCGGTTCATCAGGGTTCTCTGTGGGCCCAGAGACATTTTGTTTACCACTGTCTACACATAGGGTTGCCAGATTCTTCTGGTTTCTGTTTGTCATTCTTTTCCTACCAGTGTTACAAAAGTGACATGTACATAAAGCAGGAGCACGTAAAGTGAGGTGTGTGCTGATTGCACACAACGTTGCCTGTGAGCTCCACGTACTCCCTCTGAATCTGATCGAAGCGCTGCTAGGGTTCGGTTGGCACGCCCCACAAATTCTAGGCACACAAGCTCAGTTAGCAAAAGTACCCTATCGTGTGAGACCCTCTTGGTTATGACAGTCTTGTGGTCCACTGAGATGAAAGAGGACACATAAGACTCTCCACCACTACAAGGTGATGATCCATTAAGCACGGCCACTACCAAGCAGTCTTAGAAGAAAAGTTTCCATCAGAGTTTCTGGAAGAAATTGAGGAACATTGGAGCCAGCTGAAAGCAGTAGTCATCAATACCTGTGAGGAAACCATAGGCTACTACACCAGAAAGCATCAGGACTTGTTTGATGGGAATGATTTTGAAATCAAGCAACTCATCAATGAGAAGAGAATGACATTTTGTGCTTGGCTGAATGATATACATTGCAAGAGAGAGAAAGATGCCCATGCTAAGGCAAAGGATGAAGTCCAACATAAAACTTGAGAACTCAAGAACAAATGGTGGACTTGAGAGCGCAAAAACTCCAACGTTTTGTGGCTACCCATAATACACGTGGTTTCTTTAGTGCTATGAAGGCTGTTTATGGGCCAGATTGTCATGGCATGAACCCCTTTCACTCAAAGGATGGAACCACACCTTTGAAGAACAATGAAGCCATTAATTTTCACTGGAAAGATCATTTTGAAGAGCTTCTTAATCATAATTCCGTGGTTGCACATGAAGTTCTAGAGCAAATCCCCCAACGATCTTCTAGGGATGAGCTTGGAGACCCTCCCAATTTGCATGAGGTATACAATGCCAGCAAGCAGATGAAGAACAACATGGCAGCAGGTCCAGATGGGATCCCCACTAAAATCTTTAGAGACAGTTGATCAGAGCTAATTCGGCAGCTTAGCCTGCTTATCCTTAAAATCTGGATAAAGGAGGAGATACCCAGTGAAATGAGGGACTCCTTGATTGTTACCCTCTTTTAAAAAGGTGATAAAGCAGACTGCAGAAACTATTGTGGTATCTCTCTCCTTGCTGTTGCAGGCAATGTTCTGGCATGGGTCCTTGCAACTTGTCTTCTGCCACTGTCAGAGGAAATTTTATCAGAGAAGTGTTGGGAGCAAAACCGACCACTGTACATGGCTTTTATTGATCTAACTAAAGCCTTTGACTCAGTGAATCACGGTGCCCCTTTTGACTGTACTTTCAAAGATTGTATATCCTGATAAATACATCAATGTCCTAAAGTTGTTTCATGACAACATGAAAGCGACTGTTCTGAGCAGCAGTGGCTCCCAGAGTGAACCTTTCAAAGTACAAACAGGAGTCAAATAGGGCTGTATCTTTGCCCCAACCATGTTTGCAGTCTTAATTGCAGTCCTTTTCAACCTAATTGCTGGGAAGCTCCCAGCTGGCATTGAAATCATCTACAGAATGGATGAAAAGCTGTTTAGGCTTAGCAGGATGAAAGCTTAGAGTAAGATTTCCACCTCATCTATTGTAGAACTTCAGTATGCTGATGACAATGCAGTTTTTGCCCATTCTGAGAAAGATCTTCAGGCTATCTTGAATGTGTTTGTTGGATGCTTATGCATGTTTTGGTCTCGCTCTCAACATCAAGAAAACCAAATTGCTCCATCAGCCCTCTCCAAATGAGGTACCATGCCCCATCTATTAAAATCAATGGAGAGGCATTGGAGAATGTCGATCCTTTTCTCTACCTTGTAAGTTATCTTTCATCCACAGCAGATATCGATGTAGAACTCCAACATCTTCTGAGCTGTGCCAGTGCAGCCTTTGCTCGTTTATGGCACAGGATTTTTGAAGATCACGACATACAAACAGCCACCAAACTTCTCTGTCAAGCCATCATTCTCCCAACACTATTATATGGGTCTGAACCCTGGACAACCTACAGACATCACCTGAAAGCCCCTGAGAGGAATCGCCAACACTACCTCCACAAGATCTTGAAGATCAAATGGGAAGACAGATGCGTTAACATCAGTATTCTGGAAGAGACAAAGACTATCAGTATTGATCATCCATCAGCAACTTTGCTGGGCTGGTCACATTGTTCAGATGCCAGACCATCACCTCCCAACGCAGGACCCATTTTCTCAGCGGAAAGAAGGGTACCATAATGTGGGAGGACAACAGAAGCGTTATAAGGACTCTCTAAAGGATAACTTAAAGAAGTGCAACATTGACACTTGGGAGACACTCGCCCAGGATCACTCAAAATGGAGACAAGTCCTATGCAATGGCTCCCTGCATTTTGAATTTGCCTGCCAACATGCTGAAGAGAAGAGGTGCAGGAGGAAAGAGGGACTGGCTTCTAGTCATGATCAGCAGCCTCCTGTTGTACCTGGAAACATCTGTCCTCACTGTAATAGAACTTGCGGGTCAAGGATCGGCCTTATCAGCCACCTGAGGGTCCACAACAACCACGGAAGATGATCGTACTCGGCAACAAATAATCGCCCATCATCAACCACTCACTAGCCTATGTGTTAGCACCTCAATCAGTAAATAACTAAGCTCCAGATTTGTTTTCACATGAACATTTGAGCAAAAACAAAAAAAGCACCCTTGGTTGTTTACCATGACGGGGTCCAAGCACCACTACAATACAAACGATACAATAATGGGCACGAACAAAACAGAAGCAAAACATTTTGTCATTCAAGTGATTTCTTACAGAAAACTCTGCCGCATCTACTAAGCAAGATCAGCAACATTCTGTAGCATCTTCCATCTGAGCATATCAAAGTGCTCTGCAAAAAGTAATTAGCATCAGGTTTTTACAAAGGGAATAAATTAAAATAAGTGTTTAATTTAATTACTCCAAAGGATAGCAATGGATCCCATCTCAGCGAAGCCCTTCTAGACAGAGAACAACATTGCAGATGCATCAAAACGACGAGCACAACAGAAATTAACAGATCTGCTGAAACAATGCATATTCACTCATGCACAACTCAATACCGCAAATTCCTGGAGGTTGTATACAAGTCCAGTTAATAGAATAATGTGTTGGCACACAAAGGATTATTATAGAATCAGTTGAAATTCAATATTCGTTGGTTAGCAAAAATTATTAATAGCCAATGGCTGTTCTTTGACTTATAGGACATGATTTAATAGTCTCTACCCTGTGCCCGGGATTGCTTAAGCAAAAAAACCCTACGGCAACTAACTAGCTGCCTGTTCAGAGGAGTGTGAGAGAGAAGTGGTATGGCTGGCGTCTGAGCTACCTTCTCCTGCCAAGCCAAGAGAGGCCATGGGTGAAGTTGACCAGGAAAGCTTACACTGTTGCTGTACAGCAACTCCTGTACTGTAGCTAACTAGAGTGGTCCCTAAGGATTGGTTTGCTTCATACATACGTTTTCCCTACAAGCAATGCACTCACGCCCCTATGTTTCAGGTACTACACAAAAATCCAGCTGATGAATGTACCAGGTTTAAATGGTCATGATGCTCACCAGAAATGAGAGGCCAGATTCCATCAGGATGTTACCCCATCAAGTCGGTGAGGAATTTAGGGATAAATCTGGCAAAAGGTGCATAAGCAAGTTCTCGCTGGTTCCGGAACACCTTAGTAACTCACACAGAGCTTTGCAGCAGTTTACATTAGCTTTAAAAAATCACACCTTCAGAGAAACCAGTGCCACTGCATAATAAGATCAGTCTTGAAACTCTCTGTGGATTGCTGCCCACATTTGGGATGGGTCCTATTTACCATTTGGGAGAAGGGGAAAGAAACACTAAAGGTTTTTACAACTGCCTAGGATGGTGGTATTGTTTCAGTGTATTGGTGAATGACTGTTTGTGGTTATGCCTGTTTGTACAGCAAACCAGTATCCACTAGGTAAAATCCTCTGAAAGGCAATCTGGTCACAGATGGTATGTTGATACAGAGATTAGAGACCTCTGGTGTAGTCTGATTTAGGGAAAAATTACTATACAAGCATCTATACAAATCCCAAGCCAAACAAGCCCAAATCAGCGGACCCAGCCCAGCGTAGGATGTTTAGCCCTGTATAAACATACGCACAACTTCATGGTATTGTTCCTGCATTTGTTTTACATGTAAAAGTATTTGACAGCTGAGACTGTAACTTTTCATAGTCCAGAGAATGTAAGATCCCTTATTTATTCAGGGTTAGTGCGACGGCAGCAGAGGCAAACAAGCCACTATTCAGAAGAGTGTACAACCCCCAACAGAAAGAACATGAAAAACAGTGGCGGGGGAAAACAGGCCTAAATGAGTCTCCATTCTCTGGTTATGATTTAGAAAACTCTAGAGGAGTCTATATTGTGCAAAAAGAAACACACCAGGCCTCCGGAGCCTGTTCTTAACTGATTAAGAGATACCCAGAGCCTGTATTTCAACTCAGTAACTAGGGGAAAAAATGGTGGAAAGTAAAGTTAATCTGCACTAGGGTGAGACACAAGACAAGAGGCTAGCACACACAATACTGCATTTTAGATACTATATGAAAATTGGCCCCCCAAAGAAAAAGAGTAACTGGTACATCACACTGGCAATTGAAGTTATTAATAGTGGGGAGGGGAATGTATCAATTTTCCAAGCAAGTTGTAGTAATGTTTAATAATTGATGCCATTTCTTGTAATTAAATACTAATGAATTAATTTAGTGAATAATGTACTTTTGTATGACTACTCTCCTACTTAGAAATATTTGTATTAATTTAGAGTGAGTCATTTAAACACTAAGTAATTTCCAAATAATATTATTTTTCATCAGTTCTTAGTAAATAGCCAGTAATTGTTTAACTTGCTGTTTGTAATTCGAGCTTTACCTAATTGGTGGTGGACAAGGCTATTAATAATGTTTAAAGCTCTAATGTATCCTCTTATGGTCCCAATCCTCCTTCCACAGTGACAAAACTCCCACTGGATTCAACAGGAGAAGTAGACCTGATGGAAGGGTGAACTTGTGACTAAAGCACTGGGCTAGAGTTCGGGAAATATTGTTCAAGTTTCTATCACCACATGAAGTGCCATTTCACGGTCCTAATTCCCCATCTGTAAAATGGGGGTTATTTCCCTCCCCCACCAAAATCTGTCCTATCCAAGTGTCTTCTCTTCCCTTGGGGTACCCATGCTGGACTGGACAGTCTTCCATTGGCAGCTAAATGACATGACTACAGAGTTGTTGCACCAGGCTGCTCAGAAAAAAACCTTCTGCCTATTTTTGGTGCGAGTCCACTAGCATTGGTGCGAGTCCACTAGCATTGGTGCGGGTCCACTAGCATTGGTGCGGGTCCACTAGCATTGGTGAAAAAGTTTCACAGTTACAACAAGCAGGCCCTAACCTCTCCACCACTGGCACTAAAGCATGTCTTTATCCAATCCAAGTGGCAGGTCCAAGTTCTCATCCCCTCATTTATTATGAACCATCATTTCCCTCAGGTGAAATGCCACTTTCTCGTCTCCTGTAATGACAGCTATATGAGTTACGCCCTCTATGGATCAAATTAGGGACAAGTGTAAGAATGAGTCAGGCTCTGTTGTCAGAGCTGCCACAGATTCTTGCCTTCAAAGGGAGGAAAGGGAGTGCATAACTCGCTGGTCCGAGTGTGCTAAAGAGGAAACTCTTCCCAACTATTTGAGGTCCAGGATTTGAGCTATAGTGGTCAATTCCTTCTTTATATTACAGCCACCATCTTGGCCACATCCATGATGGAATGAGGAACCTCCATAACTATAAGCATGAGAGTCGCTATGTCTTGAATTAAACCGAAGGCTGTCCCATTTCAGGTTGAGATTTGCATTGTCAATGGAGTGGTAGAATCCAGGAGCATCATTTCCAAAGTCAATCCTGAAGCCAGGACTTCCGGAGGGTAATCTTTAAGTTCTACTTGCAAGGTCCTAGGTCTAATCTACCTCTTGGGCTGAGGTTGGATATTTACATATTTGATGTCTTGTGTTGAAAAGGGCCATGATTGAAAGACTGTCAGACTGGATTTTGAAGGATCACTGTTATGCTGCTAGCATCACGTAGATGGACATTCAGCGTGAACTGGAGACATGTTGAAGCCACGTTAATTTAAGGAAGTGAGCAAATCTGAAATACCGACAATTAGACTTAGAGATTGAATTTTAGATCCGCTGTATGTCTCTGGGGAATCGTGTTTCAAAAGCTGGAGTACATTTTCTTTGAAAATAGTCCAACTACAGGAAAATCTAATCAGTTGCCTTGCTGACTTTTTACAGAAATTCATCATGGCTATGTGTTTTTGTTTTGTTAAAAAACAGCTTTAGGAAACTCAGCCTAGATTCCCAAAGATATTTAGGCTCCTAACTTCCAGTCACTTCAACACCATTTTAAGGGGAAGTCAGGAAACTAAATTCTTTTGAGGGGCTGGGCCTTTGTCCCTACAGTAAAGGCATGGCTCTGGGTTGGTTTTTTCAAAGATGACTAGGGCATTTTGCCACACAATTTCCATTGAGAAGAGTGTTTTAAGTCCTTCAGTTGGCTTTGAAATCTCAGCCTTGACCTTTATTTCTTGGCTCCACTTGCTGATACAGGCAAGAGTTAACTTCAGGTTAAATACCCATACCACATGAGAGAAGTAAGCAGGTTCCTCATCCTTCACACCCCATTGCTGATCCAACAGCAACTGTTCGAGTCCCCAAAGAGGCCTGTTCTGTGTGAAATTATCTGGCTGAACTTAATCACTGATGCAAATCAAATGGCTGCTAAGTGTTTTCATAACAAAAAAATGTATCTCAATGAATTCTATTATTTCCAGGTAATGGCAATAGTTCACTAAAATTCCCAACGCCTCACATGGCCTTTTTTTCCCTTCAGATCCTCTTCTGGTAACTTCTTTGAAGAGCTCTGCTGGGAAACTGTGTTTCTTCATCCAAACTGTTTGGCTACTGGCTGTTCTCAGTTGTTTCTTTTCCAGATAAGAGTCCCTCTTATTCCCAAATAAAATCATGATGAAATTATAGCTGATACGTTGTAGCATTTCATCTAGGAAGAACCCTAAATATTTTTCTAAACCCAGCACTGCAAAACAAACATGCCACTTGGGCTATGTCTAGACTGCAGGCTTTCGGAAGAAGCTTTTTTCGGAAGAGATCTTCCAAAAAAACTTCTTCCAAAAGAGAGCGTCCACACTGCAAAAGCACATCAAAAAAGTGATCTGCTTTTTTGGAAGAGAGTGTCCACACTGAATGGATGCTCTCTCGCATGTAAGCTGTGATTGCTATGGACGGAATAGCCACCAGGGCACCTGTGCGTTTTCCTCTTTCCTCGTCTTCTGAAAGAACTCCCTCTTCCCCGTCCACACACGGCTTTTTGCGAAAGAGCTCTTTCACAAAAAGGCTTCTTCCTTGTAGCACGAGGATTACCAATGCTGGAAAACCCCCTTTGTTCTTTTGATTTTTCTTGCAGAAGAACACAATTGCAGTGTGGACATTCCTCAAGTTTTGTCTGAAAAACGGTTGTTTTTCCCACAAAACTCTGTAGTGTAGACATATCCTTGCTCTGCTCACAGATGGAGAAGCTATTTTGGATCAGCACTATGTAGGACACACAAAGAATTCCATATCTAGCTGTAAAACAATGGTTAAAGACAAAGGGCTAAGTCATGGTTAGGTCTGTAGTAATCCAAAAGCAAGAAAGATCAAGGTTCTTTGCGACTCCTGCTGTACCGGGCACAAGGCAGAGGCTGTGTGATCTTGGCCTTAGAGGAAGATCAATCAGATAAGTTTGCCCTGGTCTACACTAGGGCTTTATTTTGAAATAACCCCCCTTAGGTCGAATTAATAAGCGGAGCGTCTACACTACCAAGCTCGTTATTTCAAAATCATGGGCAGTTTATTTCAAAATTCAGACACTTGCTTTCCTTGGAGAATAATGCTAATTCCAAAATAGTTATTTCAAAAAGACGGTAGTGTGGACACTCCAGGGCTGTTATTTCAAAATAACTGCTCTCCAGATTAATTCAGACTAGTTGCTCCCCAGAGCTTCCTGGGGCTTTAAATCAAGATAGCATGTCCACATTAATGGAGCCTCCTTTGGACTAATTTCATGGCTTCCCCCAAGTGAGGACATGCTATTTAGATTTTGTTATTTGGGGAGTTATTAAATCAATTTTAGTTATTTCAAAATAGGTCCCTAGTGTAGACATGCCGTTTGAGAAGGGCCTCGGGGTTTTACAACCCTTCTCTAGTGAATCGTGCTGCTGATTTTGTGTCACAGTGAAAACACCACAGAGAGATTGCTATCCATTGGGTTACTAACACGAGTTTGGCATAGAAGTCTCCAACCCCAACCTGCTAATGTTAACACAGCCAATGAGCATTACTTAAGGGGTGTGATTGTTGAAACTGTGGAGAGATTCTTCTTTTTCTCATCGTACTGAGCATCCATGCTCTGAGGGTATTTGTTGGCACGTCCAGTTTCATGAAAAAAAGAAAGGCAAATATTTAAAATGGAAAGCCTTTTTAAAACAGAGCTACTTTCATTGAATTTTGCTGCCCCCCAGATGAAGTTACTCCCTAACCCACTTAGCTCCCATTAAAAATTGGAAGAAATCCACTTAATAGGCAGATTACAGGGTAATTAACTTAAGCAGCAGCTGAAGTATATACAAAGACAATGGCTTCTGAAAGAATCCTTCAATGTTTAGAAGTTAGCTGGCACCCTGATGAGAGAGAATAGACCCCAAAAGTAAACAGTAGCCAGGAAGTTATATTCTCCCATTCTAAGATCAGCTTCATTCTCAAGTATTTTCAGGATTCTAGGATGTGTTGGTTTTCAGATGGTTAGTTCATGGGAGGGGGCAAAGTGAGAACAGAGGAAAGGACCTGGAGGAGCTTGCGCGTGGAGCTGGAGAAAGTGTGTGCCAAATGGAAACGTCTTTTCAAACATTTTCTCCTCCTCCCATGAGAAATTCCCCATGACAATGTTGCACTGCTGGGGCCACCCAGAAACACGATGTTCCTTTCTCTTCCTTTCTCCTGGTCTGAGTGACATCATGGTTCTAGTACCTGGTGGGCGGAGCCTGTGGTCAGGTCGGTTATCTGCGGAATCTTCTCAGTAGAAAGGCAAGCAACCGATTGGGTGAGCATGTTGCCGGCTGCTGCAGTGGCTGTATGTGGCAGGAAGGGGGGGAGGAAGTTGGAATCTAGGATTTTAGGGGCAGCCCCTTTAAGCCACCCCAATCAGTGAATGGCCCATACATGAGACTCTGGAGATTGCTGGTCCTTCCTGGGAAGAACTTATCAAGAGCTGAAGGAGGACTGTGAGGCCTTGTGGCGTTTTTTGTTTACATTTGGATACTTCAGATAAGCCTCCAAACTCTGATCCTTTTGGGGGTTTCCCCTTCACAAAATTCATATGGGGCATGGCCACTTGGCTTTCATCTTGCTTGTATGTTCAGTTTGCCTGTGGTGAAGTTGCTTTCTGATGTGCTGCTCCGTATAGCTTGATCCCCCACTCTGACCTGACTCGGGGGTCTGACATGTCTGTGGGAATGCTGGTAAGAAACTGAGCTTCATTTCCTGTCAGTCAACATGCGTAAGTGTTACTATGGTGGGGCAGTAAAGCTACTTTACCATGTGCTCCCATGAGTACTGTCGCTAGGTTACCACTGGGGTTGTGTAAAACTCTGGGTGCACTAGTGGGAAGCCAACTGGCCTATCCACTGCGATTTTAAAGAGCCACTGCCAAGAAGCATTTTCCCCTCACTTTCCAACATGCAACCCACACATTCAGCTGCCCCAAAGCCCTTGTCTAAAGCTAAACTCCTCCTCGTGTGACTGGCTGGGGTCCAGGTCTGTTTCTTGTGCCATATCAGTGCAAAATCAGTGACATCTGGAACATAAGCCCAATGATTGAATTTCACAAGCCACGAACATCTGCTGAAGTTCTGGTTCTTTGAAATTTGGGCAAGCAGAGTTCCAAGGCTTAGAAAACCATGCCAAGGGCTAGACTGTAACATGCCCATAGTAAGGAGCTGTTAAAGTCACAACTTCCTCCCTCCTTTCCTCCCTTCTGCTTTGCTCCAGTGGGGAAGCAATCTGCCTTTGGCCTTTCCCAGTAGCAGATTGTTATGTGCCTGCAGGGCATGTCAGAGTATTGTGCTTTTCTCTGTATGGAAGGTTTCAATGTAACTCTGCTTTATTTCTTAGAATCTGGCACCATAAACACACAAGAATCCTTAACCAGGGAGACAGGCACTCCAAAGGAGCCTGCTCCCTAAAGCAGAGAGGCACAACTCAACCTTGAGGTCTGGTCCGGATTAATTTTAAATCTGAACCTCATTTTTAGATCTATCCTGACCCAAACCCAGCCTTCCCCTGAAACTGTTTCGGTGCTGCCGCCTTGCCCTTGGGGCTCTGCCTGGTACCCTCATTCTCAGGATCGTGACGCCTTCCCATGGAGTTGGCACGGCCATGGCTGTGTTCCATTCCCATGCACTCCAATCATCTTGCAGCTGCGTACATCAAGGAGTGAGAGGCACGGCTACTCAGCAGCATGCTTGCTCTGTAGCGCATTCAGGGTGCAGCGAGTAGGGTTGCCAGGTGTCTGGTTTTGAACCGGACAGTTCGGTATTTGGGGGTTCTGTCCAGGAAAAAAAATTAAGAAAATACCCGACATATAAAAAGTCTGGTATTTTCTAATGAGGTTAGTTTTATTATTATTAGGAGTATGAGTACCTAGTTGCGAACTGCCTGGCTGGTAGACACGCTCATGCTGCATGGGTACGTCTAGACTACATGGCTCCGTCGACGGAGCCATGTAGATTTGTTGTTTTGGCAAAGGCAAATGAAGACGCGATTTAAATGATCGCGGCTTCATTTACATTTACATGGCTGCTGCGCTGAGCCAACAAACAGCTGATCAGTTGTTTGTCCACTCAGCGCGCTAGTCTGGACGCTCCCATGCCGACATCAAAGCCCTTTGTCGGCAGCCCCGGTAAACCTCATCCCACGAGGAATAACGGGGCTGCCGACAAAGGGCTTTGATGTCGGCATGGGAGCGTCCAGACTAGCACGCTGAGCGGACAAACAACTGATCAGCTGTTTGTTGGCTCAGCGCGGCAGCCATGTAAATGTAAATGAAGCCGCGATAATTTAAATCGCGGCTTCATTTGCCTTTGCCTATGTGTCTAATCTACATGCCTCTGCCGACAGAGGCATGTAGTCTAGACACAGCCCAAGAGTGGGTCTACCAGCCTAGGCAATATGCAACTATGTGAGGGGAGGCGGGGCCAGGGTGGGAGGGAATCCCCGGGGCTGGACTCGCTCGTGCTTCACTGTGCGTGAGACAGGCAGTGCCCCGGGATCTGCATGCGCCCTGGTCAGTCCCACTCCCTGCTGGCTGATTCTCTTCCCCCATTTCCCCCCTGGCCAGCTCTGCTCTCCTTGACCCCCCCCCAGCCAGCCCCGCTTCCCATTGGATGGTCCCCCCCCAATCTCACCCGGCCAGACCCGCTGCCCCCGACCAGCCCTGCTTGCCTCTGGCTGGCTCTTCCCCCCTCCTCCTCCTCCTGATCTCCCCTGGCCAGGTCCTTTCCCGCCGACACCCTCCCGGCCAGACCTGCTTCCCACTGGCCGGTTCCCCCAATCTCCACCGGCCAGCCCCACTGCCCCCTCCCACTCCCTCCCGCCAACCCTGCTTCCCCTCAGCTGGTTCCCCCTCCCATATCTTCCCGGCCATCCCCGCTCCCTTCCCAGCTGGTGTTCTCCCCCCGCCCATCTGAGATCAAATGTGTCTGGTATTTTTTTTTGAGCCACCTGGTAACCCTGGCAGTGAGGCGGCGGTGAACTGTCGGGACGAGGCCTGCATCCACTGCCACATGGACCCATCACTATCTAGAGCTTTGATACGGGGAACATGGAGTTGAATTTACCCATTTGTTTCAACCACTGCACCACTGGTGTGACTTCCGCAGGCAGGAAGTAGTAATCAGCTGCCACTGACCCAAGCAGTGCAGGTTGTTTTTGGACATGATTCGAACGCAACCCTGGTAGATGGGTTCCATCAGATCTGGCTTGGGCTGCCAGGCTCTAACACAACCCATCTTACTCAAGGCTGGCCAGCTGCAGCGTTATTGCCGAGGTGAGGACCAAGGGCAGTGGGTAAAGGTCCAGCTGGGGAAGACTAGACAAAGCCCCACCCCTTCCACTCAAAGCCACACCCCTTCCCTCGAGACCACGCCCCTTCAACAACCTCCCCCCTATTTTAGCCCCAGGGCGGCTGTGCAGTGATGGCAGTTTGCGGAAGGCAATGCCTTCCCTTGCCTACATTACTCACTGCCCACGGTGAGGACATAGATTGCACACTTCCCTGACTAGCAGGACCAGGAAACCCCACTTAAAGTGACAGTTTCCAATACATCAAACAGATCACTTCCCCCTCCACACAGAACCTGGTCAGCCTGCCTACTGTGGAGCAAAAGCAACAGCCCACAAAAGCTTCTTCTCCCCTTTCTATTGACTGGCCACAGAGGAATCCTGCACCGACAAGTAAAAAGGCACCTTACTCCCTCTTATGTCCCTGGGTACGTCTAGACTACAGGCTTTGTCGACAGATACTGTTGACAAAGCTTCTGTCGACAAAGAGCATCTAGATTACATCCAGTTCTGTCGACAAAGCAAGCCGCTTTGTTGACAGATTGTAGACGCAAAGGATAGCGTAGATGCAATAACGCCTTCTGTCGACAGAACTCTGTCGACAAAAGGCATTATTCCTCATAGAATGAGGTTTACCGCTGTCGATGAAACTGCCGAGTTCTGTTGACGTTATGTCGACAGAACTCAGCGGTAGTGTAGAAGCAGGTATAGTTTTGTCAACAAAAGTTGACTTTTGTCAACAAAACCTTGTAGTCTAGACACACCCCCAGAGTGGGGGCAGAGGGCAAGTCAGCACCTGGCCTCAAATGAATTGACAAAAGTATTCATACAAAACTTTGAGAAAAACGGTCACCAGTGATCGTGCGCCTCTCCCGAGAACAAGCCCGGAGAGGAAAGGAAGCGCCTAGATCCTGCCAAACTGGAAGTGTTGTCACAGTCTTCTGGCATTTCCGCTGCTATTCCTGGATAGACCCAAGCAGTGCAAAGACATGGGGTGGGGACACCGTTAATTACAGAGAGCAACATTACAAAGGGAACTTTGTTGACCCGCCCTGAAGATTTGCTTTGCGCCTGGATGACATTCCTTACGGGCGAAGATTCAGGCTGCCCCTAATATAAATAGTCACATAACCGGCAGGCAAAAGCCACAACGTTCAGAGTTAGCTCTGCGTCGGAAGGTTCCACAGTGCATGTTATTCTTAGCTAGGGTTTTGCCTGGAGTTTATTTCTAAGCTCTGTACTCATCTTTGACTTCTGGGGCCTTCTGGCTGCCTCAGGAATGTGTAGGGAACTTTAGGGTTTGGCCTTTACATAGTGCTAGTCACAAAAAGCGAAGAAAAAAACCCTCACTGAGACAGTGGCATAAGCCTGCAATTCTTTCTAGTCTCCAACAGTTTCCTCCTTTAGCCATAAAACCTTAGTAACATAATTAAAAAGTTCTCCTCTCTGTTCTTTGCTTTCCTTATGCAGGGAGATTTCTTTAGCCTCGCTGGATCGCTGAGGTTTACAATTTTATTATAAACATCATATTTAAATAAGCCCAGACCTGGACTATTCTCCCCACCTTGCTTGAATTTCTAGCCTTTCCTTTTCTGGGGAAAGAGGGACCTGGTCTGCGCATCCCGTTGACTCCTTTTAAAGGCTAAAATTAGCTCTGTATACAAGAGTCTCTTTTAGCTGGTAGCATTCTCTATGGCAGACTCATTATTATACACCAATACAGATGAATATAAGAACATAAGAATGGCCATATTGGGTCAGACCAATGGGCCATCTAGCCCAGTATCCTGTCTGCCAACAGTGGCTAATGCCAGATGGAGTAAAAACAATGGGTGATCTAATCATCATGTGATCTCTCTCCTGTCATCCATTTCCAGACAAACAGAGGGAAGGGATATCATTCCTACCCGTCCTGGCTATTAGCCATTGCTAGACTTAAGCTCCATGAATCTATCTAGCTCCTTTTTGAACCCCGTTAAAGTCCTGGTTGCTTTGAGAGGAGGAGAAACCAGAGATTTTTACCTTTTACTTTCTGTCTAGGAGGGTTCAATTACTCTCCTCCAAATCAGTATACATGGCAAGTGATAATCCAGAGCAGGGAAACCCTTAAGCTTGGCTTAAGGTATGTAGCTCCAGCTATGTAGAATATATAGCAAGAGTCAGTTTACCTTAAGCTGAGCTTGGTGGCCTCCAATGGGAGTAAATACTTCCCTTACTCCTTTGAAAAAGAGGTGTACCAGATGCCGGTGGGCGTGCCCTCTAATTTCGATTTAGCGAGTCTTAATTAGACTTGTTAAATCAAACTCTGGAAGATCGATCATGGCAGAGGCAATCTTCTGTGTAGTGAAGACAAGCCCTGATAGTGATAACATGGGGTTCTGAACATAAGTAGCTACAGCCACCTTAACATACAATTACCAAACTTATCGCTCTGTCAAGTCCTAAGTTGGTAGAAAACATAAGTCACAGGATTGTGCCACTGACAAGGTTAAAGAGACTTCTCCATTTGCTCTAACTTCCGCCCCTCCCTTCTTATAGTCTCCTGAGGATCTCAGGACACTCCTAGAAAGAATGTTTCTTAGTAAGTGGCAGGCAACCCAATGGAAAACATCGGTGAGCCCAATTTTATTTTATTTAGAAATGACACCCCATCCCTGTCCCCTGGGGGCAAAACTTGTTTTCTAGACATGACCTCAGATGTGCTACATGCGCTCTGCACAATCTATCACCATGCTGCCTATAATTAGGTTTGTTAACATACAGCCTAGTTCAGGCTTGTTGACTGGGAACTTAATCAAGTTACGATTGAGTTCTTGTATGCATTGCTTCAGGTGACTGTTTTACTTGTAGAATTATAGCTGCGACCAACACGAGGAAATTAGCTCTGGACACAAGCTTTTTTTTTTTTTTCTCCCCTCCATTCACCCTCCCCCCACATGTGAAAATATTTAGCAAACAGTGACAATGATGGAAAACAGTAGGAAACAAAATGTTCTACATTAGTATAAAACATGAAAAATGCAGCCAGGACCCTCAGTGGTACAACATGTGTTACGCTGGCTGGCAGTCCATTAGGCTTGATAGACATTTCACTTACCTAAGTCAAATATAACAGTCTAGTATTCATTAATATAAGAAGGGGTTGTGGAATCAAGCCTACCATCTGGTTAGAACGACAGAATAATCTACAACTCATGATTAGGTCTAAGGAGTGGAATTTCACTTTAATCTTTTTCATTGCTCGAAATTTCCATCTGCACAGTACGGCACATCATTTTTCTTCAAGACAAATGTGCTGTTTTTCATGTTCCAAAATTAGATCAGAAGAAAACGATTAATCATGTCATGGCCTGGGAAAGAAAACAAAGCCCTGATATTTTCTCTCTCACTAGCTCTGGCTGTTTGCAAGTTCCTTTCTTTCCCCGTCTCCATTTTCATCACAACTTTCCGAGATTCACATAGCATTCAGACAGAAAGATGGGCTGCAAAATAAAGACGTGGCTTCATATTGGGATAGCCATTTAAGTTTTCTTCACCGCCCCTCCTTTATGCCCGTATTCTTTGCCGCCCCCTCTCTTCTCTCCTCTACCTCAGACCATGTGGCCCCTAGCACCGCACGACAGATGGTGACCTGTTTGTATGTGACACCGTAACTGAATCTAAACTCAAGGAAACAAGTCACCGGGCTGCAAATTAGTGCGACCACACAACTGTCAGGTGGCAGTCCCCTTTGACAGTTGTAGGCCATTATAGGAACATTGATGTTTTCGCAGTGTGACAAAAAGGAATTCTTTTTGCAGCAGACCTGTCTGTCAGCTGGCTCTCAAGTCATAACAAATCCCTGGCACTCAGCTGAGGCTGAACATTCGCAGCGTCAGGAGGATGATAAATGACCTGCAGGGCTTTGAAGTGCCTTGGCAGTTCAGATGGGTCCGCAGTGCTGACAGAGAAATATACACAACAGCGTAACCAATAATGAGAACATTAAACATTCCTGCTTTGTGACAGGCTGACAGAAAAACCCAGCCTCACATCAATCATCTTTGGAGATATAACCTTGACAATTAGCCCCCACTCTGATACTTGGAATAACCTTTTTTCCTCCCCCCCTTTTTCCCTTTTGTGTGTGTGTGTGTGTGCCTGGCTTATCTGCTATGATCTTATTTCTGGCTTGGGAGAAGGGGAAAAAACAGCAGAGGGAAAAAACCCACAATGAAAAAGATCTTTTCCTTTTCCTCCAAGTGAATATAAAATATGCCAGGACAAAGTTTATTTGATGGACTTCCACCTATTTCCCTCTAAGAGAAGAGAATATATATTTTTGCCCTATCTGCCCAAGCATCTGTCACTACAAACACTCCTTGTAGAAATGTGTTTACATTTTCTGCTTATTTTGTTCCTGAGGTTTTTTTCCCCCCTTGCCCCGGCTCCTACATTCATATCTTTGCACTCTCCCATCAAGCAGCCATTCCACTGGTGAGAGTGAAATGATGAAGCGTGTGACTGTCCCTGTTATATTGTATTCCAGAATCATTCAGTAAAACAGATAGAATCTCCGCTTCCCTTCTGTAACCTCGTGCGTCTTTTTTCTCTCTTTTTATTTAATAAAAAAAATTCCTTTCAAAGAGCAAAAAGAATCTTCAAAGGACAAATGAAAGGTGCTGCTCATTCTTTGGAAAGACAAACACTTGGACACCACTGGGAATCCTTCTGCATGAAAACTCAGGGTCTGTTCTCAGAGGCTGGCGTTACTGACTGGGGCGTTTTGCCAGTGAGCAAGCAGGATCGGGGTCCCCTTTCTGGAGTGCGTTGCTTTTCTAATTCCCCGTGGCCTGGTTCTCCTGACTGCCACTGAGCGTGAGCAATGAGCCAATGGGAGTGACTTGCAGCGGGTGAATTGGGCCTCAGGCAAATTTTGGAGTCTTTTACTCAGTCCTCAAGACTGAGGTTAATGGGGCAAAGCCCAGGAGGCTGTGGGGAGGGACAGGGGGTAGGCACATAATCAAGGATATGTGGTGTGACTCTGGAGTGACTCCACTCACTCCAGTTTCACACCAATGGAACTGAGAGCAGACTCTGGCCCTGCGTAATTCCTCAGACATTTGCACCCTGAGGCTGCACCATCAGCGTCACGGACGTCGATGGTTTGCTCATAGAAGGATGAAATGCATCCGCCCTGCCTCCAGGGCAGGCAGCTCCCGCACTCAATAAACAATAAGAGCGGAAGAGCTCGAAGTGTTCAGTGTGAGCAGAGCTCAAGGGCCCGGCTATAAACCAGGCTTCCCCAGAACCAAACTGCTTCTTAACAAGAACTGGCCATTTTGAATCTCAAGTCCATCTGACGTCAGCTGGATTTCGAAGACTGAAGCCAAGTCTTGCCCTGGGGCTTGACTGTTGCGGGCACTTGCAGGCCGCTTCACAAGAGCAGAGCAGGGTTGTAATGAGGGACGCTACCCTCCTGAGCACCACCTGCTTGTGGTCCTGCAGTCCTCTTCCCACCCCTGGCAACGCGAGGTTGTAAGTCTTGCTTGGGGAGTCTTTAGTGCCGTAGCCACCAAGTCTCACAGTCAAAATTAACCCCTGCCAGAGTAGCAGAGAGTCCAACAAATTGTCCGTCTGTCCTCGCCAGGGTCAACCACCTCAGGTCTGGGGCCTTTCCATTCATCGTTCACTCGGGCTTCTCAACAAGCCTTGTCACTGTCTAGAGAGTTACACCACTTCATCAGTGGGGAAACTGGGCCCACCTCCTACTCTAGGTTCCAGCCTACCCACCCTCTAAACATAGTCCTTGCTGAAACATATTGTTTCTGAGCTTCTTTGCATCTAGCCCAGGTGTGGGTGATAAAATGGCAGCAGTTTGCCAGAGTTAGCCCCTATCATGCCACTGCTATATTTACCTCTGCAGGTACGGGCAGTTAGAGCGCCCATGGGCTGGGGATCACTATTCTCAGCCAATGGGAGCTGCGGGAAGTGGCGTGGGCTATTGGCGATCCACAGAACAGGAGCTCTCATTGGCTGGGGAGGGTGATCTGCAGAACGGGAACACCCATTGGCTGGGAACGGCAATTTGCAAAATGGGAGCTCCCATTGGCTGTGAATGGCAATCTGCAGAATGGGAGCTCCCATTGGCTGTGAATGGCAATCTGCAGAATGGGAGCTCCCATGGGCTGGGAACGGTGATCTGAAGAACGGGAGCTCCCATTGGCTGGAGAAGGCGATCTGCAGAACGGGAGCTCCCATTGGCTGGAGAAGGCGATCTGCAGAACGGGAGCTCCCAGTGGCTGGGTATAGTGATCTGCGGAACAGGAGCTCCCATTGGCTGGAGAAGGCGATCTGTGGAACAGGAGCTCCCATTGGCTGGGGACAGCGATCGGCAGAACAGGAGCGCCCACTGGCTGTGAACGGCAATCCGCAGAACCGGCGCTGCGTTTGCTTGTACCCACGGAGGTACAGGTAAATATAGCAGCAGCAGCCCTCTGGGGCTAATGCTAGGGGACCTGATCTGGCCTGCAGGCTGGCATTTGCCTACCCTTGATTTAGCCTCCTTACATCTTAGCACAGAGTTAAGGTTCTCAAGTCTGCTCTCTCCCAACCTAATCAAATCCATCCAGAACTCTAACCACCCCCTCGGTCACCCAGGCCAAACACACCCTTCATCTCCTTATAATCCCAGCCACGAACTGACCTATGAAGACCCCACAGTGCCTTTTATCTGAGCTACTTGGGCTCTGATAGGTTGTTTCCCTGCAGACTCTCTAGGCAGGCTTGGAGGACCCACCTTTTCTACACTTTTCCTGGAAAGGGATTCAATAATACAACAAGGCCTCCAGCAAGGGCTAATGTAGGCCAGGTACATCTCATCACAGGCCCTTAGTTCAAAGGAGGATCAGAGACAAGCCCGTAAGCAGCTCTGTAACCTCCAGTACAATGAGCAGTGGAGACAGTCACACAGTGGCAGATTTAGAGTTAGCGGGGCCTTGTGCACAGCTCAATTTTTGCTGTCTCCCCACTCCCAGATCCAGCCATGATAAAGAACATTCTCTTATCCCCTCCCCCCATTTTCATCCTTTTTTCCTCCTACTCTTCCTCCTATATTAGAAGTAATAGGAAGTAAATGAAAATAAAGTGGGGTACCATGATTGGAGCAGGGAGTTTGGGGTGCAGGAAGGGTTCAGGGGGGATGGCACTTACCTCAAGCAGTGTGGCTCCCAAAGTGACAGCACACCTCTCTGGTAGCAGCTCCTAGGCAGGAGGAGGCCAGGGGTTCTCTGCATGCCACTACCCATAGGCTTCACCCCTGCAGCTCCCATTGGCTGCAGTTCCTAGCCAATGGGAGCTGTAGAGTAAGGGTTTGGGATAGGGTAATGCACCAAGACATTCCCCCCACTCCCACCTCTGCCAGTGCCTACAGGGACAATGCCAGCTGCTTCTGGAAGCATGGAGGGAGGGAAGAAGAGTAGGCAGGAAGCCACCTTAGCCCTGCTGCTGACATGTCTCTGCACGTCCCTCGTGGGGAGGGTGGCGGCATGCACAGAGATGCCTCCCCCTTGCCCCTCTCCTGGCCACTTCTGGAAGCAGTGTGGGGCAGCCGGTCAAGGCATGCAGGCAGCCTGCCTGCCTATGCCCTGCTATGCTGCTGCATTTTGGCCCCCGTGCCACCATGCAGCGTGTTGAATGATAAATCCACTCCTGAGTCATAGACCCACATGACACTGCAGGAGTCACCTATTTCTGAGTCTAGCATCTGTGTCCAGCTGCGGTCAGCTGCAATCGTGTACCTGTGGCCACAGCCGTTGATTTCCCCATGGGAAGAGGTGACGGCAAAGGAAAGAGGAGAGGCAATAGGAAAAAGGCCACAATGAGGTGCAGAAACTTGTCCGCATTCAGCCGGCATGCCTCAGGTGCTCTCTCCTTATATTTCTTTAGTAAAAAAAGAAAACCAGGCCGAGCCCATGTGAGAGTCTGCAGCCAGGCTGGGGCATGGGATCACCAGGAAGCGCCTGCCTCGGCCAGCTTGCAAACAGAAAGGGGGAGCCATTTTCTTTTAAAGCAGATTTGGTGTTCCCGAGAGGCCAGGCTGGAAATGAAACCCGCTCTTCAGCTAAAGAATAGGCACAGCAGAAGCAATGGCCAGCTTTCCATCATCCTGCTTTTGGACAGGTTGAACTTCTCTAGCCCGGTACTCTCTGGTCCGGCAACATCCATAGTCCAGCATGATTTTAGTGGCCGACGCCCACTTACCATGCGTAAAGCCAAGTTTCCCGTGGTCCTATAAAGTTTATTTACAGCCACCAGTCCTGGCTCTCAGTGTTCTGTGCTGTTATTTAGCTCTAATTGACCCCGAAATGTCTTCTAAGAACCCAGCAAGCAGCGGAAGTGTTGGTGATGCTCCTCGACAATATTGATCTCCCATAGTCCAGCAAATTCTCTGGTTTGGTTCCAGTCAGATCCCAAGGGTGCCAAAATAGATTCAACCTGTATCTTTGGATCTTGTACCAGGGAAGAACCTGTGGATGGGAAGCACCCATTTATTTTCCCCAATGACTTTAAGCAGACACCCAGCAGTTCTGAGGACCAGAGAAGCTCTAGAAGTACAAGTGAGCTGTGCAGAAAGGCCTCCATGAAGAAAGCTAACGGACGGAAGGAGTCTGGAAAGAAACTATCAAACCCATCAGAGTCCCTGGCAGCTCCGGCAGACTTCACCTCTAGGGACATTTGGTGAAACCCATGAGAACTAAACCCGACAGGATTCACACAGCTCTTGTCAGGACTTCTGGGTTTAGTCCAGGCACTTCCACATACCCTTGGGTCAACCGCTTCTTCCTGCTCCCATTTCCAGTGTATTAGGCATGTAAAAAAGAATGGTTGCAGCAAACATACACCCAGCTCCTAGATGTGTTGGGAGGCTTAACTAAACTCTGGGATGAAAAAAATGCCATTGCAAGAGCTCAGTATTATTAGATTTCACTAGACTCTCATAAATGTCTTTGAATGAAGTTAGAGACAATATGGAGGAGGAGGAATAAATCATAAACATTGCACAATAAATGCTGCCTGCCTATCCCCCCTTCTTACTTTTAACTCAGAAGACATACCAATTATGTCTAAAATAATCTTTGTATAAAAATTGTCCACAGAGTTGTACACAAGATGTAAGAACCACCTGTGTTTTATGTGACAGAAACATACATGTTTCCTTCCATCTGCTCTGTGGGGGTAAAATGGGTTAATAAAATGTATGCTGAGATCAAAGGAAATGTGAGGTGACATTTTGGCCTTGAGGCCTTCTCTTGGCTGTGGGAACACAGACTGAAGTTGCTCTGTAGCCTACGTTGTTGATGTACCATTAGTGGCGTTTTCAGACTGTGTGTATTTTTTTTAGATTAGATCTGTATAGATTGGAACATATGTATAGAAGCCCCATGCAGTGAAGGTTTTTCAGTGGAGAATTACTGAAGATGTTAAATAACGACTGTGAGAAGCATGTGAAAATATTAAGTTAGGCAATTATAAAATGATATCCACTCAGAGACTCTGATCGTATTAGCTAAAACGTTCATGTTATCATAATGCAATTCACTCTGCGGAAGGAGGGACGGGGTAGGAGCATAAAGCAGCAGCACCAGGTACACATCATAGGTATGACGAAGCAGTTGGCCTTTCATTTCATGACTGTGCATGTGACATGACTATCCACACACACTGGTACATGTTACGGTTTATGTAGCTTGTGACAGGGAAGCGTCGTAGAATAAATATGCTGCCATATTTGCTATAAACTCTATGGCTTGGCTGAGGGTGTCTAAGGCCTTGCTCAGGGCATGGCTTAAAATAAACTAGTTACAGGCATATTTGAAACCACAGGCTCGTGGTCCTAGCAGAACTGCATTGACCCATCGTCCAGTGGGAGCGTAGCTAGTCCAGTGGGACAGAGATTGTATTTTAAAACAAGCCTGTTATCCGACCCTGAATGATACCCACTGCTTCTCCTGACCAGCTACAACATGGGGCTTCACTCCCATTATCAACTTTGATTGGCTGAATTCCTCGAGGCTTCGTCCCAGGATGTTATCTTTAATTTAAGATTCATCTTCCAGTCCTGGAGACAACAGGACAATCCTGGAGGTTTGGCAAGCCTCCACTAACCCACGGAAGTGTCACTCCAGGATGGAGCAGTGCTGACTGAAATGAGCAGTCCCTTTAAAATTGGTATATCTTCACATAACTATAAGAAGGGCCATTGTGATGACATCTAGGGCTTAGAGTCCTGGTGTGCGTGGACAGTAGGGTTACATCTAGACTACAACCCTCTTGTGACAGAGGGATGTAAATTAGGCACTTCGAAATTGCAAATGAAGCCGGGATTTGAATTTCCCGCTCTTCATTTGCATAATCGCATCATGGCACTCTTTTGAACAAGCGCTATTTCGAAACTGAAACTGCCATTTAGACACGGTTCTGCTGACAGCAGGGTAGTTTTTCGACAGATCCTGTACTCCTCAAAAAATGAGGAGTGGGCAGAAATGTGTCTAAACTGTGGTTTCAGTTTCGAATTGGCACTTATTCGAAACAGTGCCAGAATGTGATTATGCAAATGAAGCATGGGCTATTTAAATCCCCGCTTCATTTGCACTTTTGATGTGCTTTTTTTACATCCCTCTGCCGATAGAGGGGTGTAGTGTAGAAATGGCCTAAGGGTACATCGAAAGAGCAACATGATTTCAAAATAACTTCCTCCACACCTACACAGCAGGCAGTTAGTTCGAAATAATGTCAAAATACTGTCAAGCTGGAGGACTTCTTACTCCGACTCCTGTAACCCTCATTGTATGAGGAGTAAGGGAAGTTGGAGGAAGAGTGCTCTATTTCGAAATAAGTGCTGCGTAGGTGCTCCTAATTTCCAAATACGCTATTTTGAAATAAGCTATGCAATTGACATAGTTCAATTTGCATAGCTTATTTAGAGTTAAACCCTTCTGAGTAGACGCACGCTCACTGTGTTACCATACAGCTCTTTGGCCATAACTCTATTGGCAAATGGTTTCAAATACCATGATAAGTATCCACAGGACCCTCTGCTAACTGGGCAGTCACTCCGCGTGCACCATTTCCTTACTGGATTAGAAACTGTGTTGCAGTTTAATTCACCATTAAGGTGCCAGCAGCCCATCTGTGTCAGAACTGTCACTGCATAGTTGTTACAATATTCATTTTGGTGGGACTTTAAAACACTGAGGGCATGTCTACACTAGGAAGCTATTCTGAGATAACTAAAATTGATTTAATAACTCCTGAAATAACAACATCAAAATAGCATGTCCTCACTGCAGGGAAGCCTCAAAATTAGTCTGAGGCAGGCTCTGTTAACGTGGATGCGCTGCCTGGACTTAGAACCCCAGGATGCACTGGCAAGTAATTCGTTCAAATTACTCTGGGGAGTCGTTATTTCGAAATAGTGGCACCAGAGCGACTACACTACTGCTGTTTTGAAATAACTATTTTGAAATTAGCGTTATTCATCGAGGAATGCAGTAGTACAGATTTCGACATAAGCAGCCTGTTATTTCAAAATAATGGGCTTGGTAGTGTGGGCTTATATATTTGACCTAAGGGGGGGTTATTTCAAAATAACCTAGTGTCGACCAGGACTAAATGAATCCTAACACATGACATTATCCGTGTGAAGGCTAAGTTAGGTTCCTTCTCCTCTGGACAAGAAATGGTTGTGAGGCAATTTGTTCTATAACGTGAACTATAGCACTGTTCTATAATGTGAACGGCTCTTCGTGAAGCTTATCAGGGCAAATATAACAGCTTGGTTTGTGACAAAAGCAAAGGCAGCCAAAGAATTAGCCTGAAAGTGCAGGGCCAGTTCTTTGTAACATCAACAGGTGGAACTGAACCTGTGACCTCTGAGAGCTTAAAGCATGAGCCTCTACTCCTGACAGCTAAAATCCAGCTGGCTCTCAGCTAGGGCTGTAGAGCTCACTCATTCTTTTTCTCTGTAAGTGATCTAAGTGCCACTGCCAGTAGATGTGTGGGTTACATTTGCACAGCACATAATACAATGGGGTTATCGGACATGACTGGCGCTCCTAAGCACTACTGCAGTGCAAATAATAATAATGGAAGGGCTGGTCCATTAGCTGGAAGATGTAACTAGGAAGCCAGTCTATCATAATCTTAAAAACAACAAACAAAAATAAACCACCCAGGAATTTGAGAGAGCTTGTATTATGGCGAGGAAATGCCAGCGGAATCTCTCTATGTTGTATTGTTTCCAATGTCATAAATGTGTAGAAAATAATAAAAAGGAAAGTGAAGGAGGCGTAGATTTCTCTCTAAACACAAGATGAATATCACAGAGAAATGGATATGCTATTTGTGTAGCTGTCTAGCTTCAATAGGAGAATTTTTTTTTATTAAAAAAAATGAGGAAAAAAAAGAACCCTGTCAGTTAATCCAGTAAGAAATCTCTAGTAAAGCTGAAGAAATAAAGCGAGGGGAAATCTGTAAGCATCTAGAGGGAGACATAGGCATGAGCAATGAAGAGTGTGGTTTTATAAAGAACCTGCCAAGCACTTTTATGACTGAATTGCAAAGTGAGTGGATCCATGGGAATGCAGCAGATGTAATGTATTTAGACTTTAGTAAAACATTTGATATGTGGTCTCACGGAAACTTACTTGAAATATTCATTTAAATTAACTTAGATGAGAGTACATGAATTGGGACTGAAAACTTCTTTAAAATGCTTCTTTTTCTCTCCCTCTCCACTGGTTATCTGTTGCTTCAGATATAATATCTGCTTCCTGTTTGGTCTCCTCACATCTAAACTACTCCCCCATCCAGGAACCAATTAGAATCTCTCTCCTTTTCTACTTGCTTTGAAGCTTCTCTTCCTCCTCAGTTCCTTGACTTGGACTTCTTCTTCATCAGGTTCAAAAGACTGGTCCTTATTTTCCTGGCTCTGTGTAACCCTGATCTCAGATCTCTTCCCTTATCACTTGCTACAGCCCATCTGTTCTTTAAGGCTTTGTTTACACTACCAGGTTATTTTGAAATAAACAATTTCAAAATAAAAAATCCCCAAAAAACTATTTTGAAATAAGCATATTCCTCTTCACAAGCAGGAGTTACTATTTTGAAATAACAAGCCCACTCTTTTGAAATAACAGGCTTGGTCCTGAGGTTACTCACCTTGTTATTTTGAAATAAGGGGAGTTATTTTGAAATAACTCTCCAGTATAGACATGCCCTAAAGCTATGTCTACACAGTAGCGTTATTTCGGAATAACGTCCGTTATTCTGAAATAACATAGTCCGTGTCTACACTACAAGCAGTTGCATAGCTTATTTTGGCTTTGGCCATGCTGTGTGGACGTGTCCCAAGTTTATTTCACTGCGGCCTTTGTCTTCTTTATTCACTACAGATTGCATTCCTACTTTTGTACCCCCCACACGTTTTGTAAAAGCTCTCAAATTTATCTTCACCATCCGTTCCATCTTTGATCCTCCTTTGTGAAGGTTGTCCTGCTCCATGAAACATTCCAGCCCCATCCACCCACACATCATCCATTCTGTTTTATAGAGATATACAAGTGTCTCTAGACTTTTAACTCCTCAAGACAGAGACAGCATTATTTAACATGTTTGCTGTACCTATGGTACATCGCAATGTACGCTCTATGGTGCCGTGTACATTAAATATAGAAACATATGCAAAATCTTGAAGGCTATGTCTAGACTGCAAGCCTCTTTCGAAAGAGGCTCTTTCAAAAGATACTTTCGAAAGAGCCTCTTTCGAAAGAGAGCGTCTAGACTGCACGCGGAACTTTCGAAAAAGCAAGCCGCTTTTTCGAAAGAAAGCACCCAGTGAGTCTGGATGCTCTCTTTCGAAGAAGCCCTATTTACATTCAAGAACGCCTTCTTTCGAAAGAGCACTTTCGAAAGAAGGCGTTCTTCCTCGTGAAATGAGGTTTACTGCCGTCGAAAGAAAAGCCGCGTTCTTTCGATTAAATTTCGAAAGAACGCGGCTGCAGTCTAGACGCAGGTGAAGTTTTTTCGGAAAAAGGCCACTTTTTCCGAAAAAACCCCTGAGTCTGGACACAGCCGAAGAGTGTAGAGTTGAGGGAATAGTCTTGTGAGGATCTGTAGAAACTGGCATCAATCTCAGCTTTGAGTAAGTCCTTAAATCAACGCTCTGGAACTATCGTTCGTTAATTTTGAAGAGGCTATTAAATGGGGAAGAGTTGCAAAGTCTAGTGAGTAGAGAGCAATTAATACTGAAGGGCCAAGGGCGGTTAGAAATACAGACAAGGAAGAACGAAATTAAATGATCCAGAAAATATGCACCACTACCATAGATGTTGTGAAAATCTTTCCAAGTTCAGTACTCTGATTAATTAGCCTTCACATTTCAAGGTAGAAAATGATTGCGGGAAGAGGAAGTCATCCCCCACCATATCATCACACAGCACTACTATACTCCCTTATAGGACATCCTCTGACACACACACCAAGGAAGTCATGATGTTGCAAACAACAGATCCTCAGTAGAGCTCTAGTGGCTTGAAAAAGGACAGCAAGATATGAAATCAGATGGCTAGGGCTGCATACTCAGACTCAGCACATCGGTGATGGGGGAGGAGATCATTCTATGTATGGCACGGACGAACCTGTGAAAGCAACATCTCACAAAGCACCTGAATGCCAGACGGTGTAGCCAAACTGGACGGAATTCAGAAAAAAAGCCATATTAGTGAGGCATGGAAATATGGGTTTAAAAGAAAGGTGATACTTTACCATTCTCATGCACGATCGCCAGTTGCATCTCACAAAGCAGCCTCCCTTTAATGTAAAGACAATAAACTGGTATTTAACTCAGAATGGCCCTCTGAGCTTTACATTCCATATCAAGCACCAGTCCAACCAAAAAGGTGCCATCAGAATTAATCCAATAAACCTGGCCTGGTCAAGGGCCTAAGACAGAGAAAGTTCTTCCTCTTCTTTATCCCAGAACTGGCCTCTAGAAGCAGCCAGACCTTTTTACTTCACCTGCTTCTTCTGCACCTGCTTGTCTAGCTGCTGGAGGACCAAGTCTCGTTGGTACTGCCAGTAGCTGATCCTGTGTGACGTCTCTGCACAGCGTTTGGAGGTCTGAGCTCACTGTTCTTCTCCAAAGGACATTTTGTTCAGGCATGTTGCACCAAGGACACAGGTCCTTCAGCGGGGCCCACAAGTGTCTAATGCACTCCCTCACACAGGCATAACACAGGACAAGGAACAATATTAGAATAAGGATATCAGCATTATCCCAACAGTTCTGTAGTCTCCCTTATTCACAGAATCACAGAACCATAAGGGACCTCAAGAAATCATTGAGTCCAGTCCCCTGCCCTCATGGCAGGACCAAGTACTGTCTAGATCATCCCTGACAGGCGTCTGTCCAACCTGCTCTTAAATATCTCCAGAGATGGAGATTCCACAACCTTCCTAGGCAACTTATTCCAGTGTTTAACCACCCTGACAGGTAGGAAGTTTTTCTTAATGTCCAACCTGAATCTCCCTTGCTGCCGTTTAAGCCCATTGCTTCTTGTCCTATACTTAGAGGCCAAGGAGAACAGTTTTCTCCCTCCTCCTTGTAAAACCCCTTTAGATACTTGAAAACTGCTATCATGTCCCCTCTCAGTCTTCTCTCTTCCAGACTAAATAAACCCAATTCCTTCATTCTATTTTGATGCTCTTCTTGGGACTTTTTCCAATTTGTCCACATCTTTCCTGAAATGTGCCACCCAGAACTGGACACAATACTCCAATTGAGGCTTAATCAGTTAAGAATAAAGCTGAAGAATTACTTCTCATGTCTTGCTTATAATACTCCTGTTAATATGCCCTGAATGTTGTTTGCTTTTTTTGCAACAGTGTCACACTGTTGACTCATATTTAGCTTGCGGTCCACAAGCAGCTACAGCTAAAAGTGTCTTCCATTTCAACGTCCACTGTCTCTAAGCCTTGCAGAAACTCCTTTGCCTTTAGAATATCACTGGGGCACTTTTGATGCAATATGGGAGGAAACCAAAGTGACTTTCCTGAATTATTTGATCTTGTTTCCTACCCCTAACAAGCCACAATTGACTGAGAGCCTCATTCATCATTGCCCTGCACCTTGTGTAGCTAATGCTAGAATTGGGTGTCAGCTGCAACCATCCGCTCCTGGCAGTGTTTTTATAGCCCCTCAAAGCAATGACCACACAAGATGCGGAGATATGGGGAATCAGATCCTGGTACTATAATGTCACAATGAGCTTTGCTAAAGCTCGTCTCTCTCTTCGTAATGGTACTAAAATCCAAACCTCAACAAAAATCCTACCTATCTACCTACCTGTGGCGGGTTTACGGGTGCGAGCTCCCCCCTCTGGCCAGAGGATGGGGCCCTGCAAACCCACTGCCTCAGTTTACCACCCCCTGTGCTACATAATTAAGGGTGCGAGCTCTCCCCTCCAGATGGAGGATGGGGCCCTGCGAGCCCAATGTCTCAGAAGGTCTAGTGGAGGGGGGGAAGGGGAATCCCCGGGGTCCCTCAGCCCCTAGATCCTGCTCCTATTTTGGGACTCAACAGTGACAGTCTTCACTTTCGAGGCCGATCAGACAATTGTGCCATATACAACTAGCGTACAGTGCGTGGGAGGAGGAGGTTTAGGGGGACCCGGGCCCTCCCTCTCTACTGGGTCCTAAGTATTCAAGGTGTTTAACCCTTACCCGGCTGACGGGGTTCCACGTCAGCCCACGGGCACCAAAAACGCTCTGCCCCTCTGCTTCCTATCCCCCTCCTCTGTGTTGGTCCCTCCGGATGGGCCTTTAGAGCTTACCGCTCTGTCATCCTCTCGGGTTCCTGCTTCGCTGCTCCGGCCTCCAGGGAGGCTCTGTCGGCTCCTCCACCTGGGCGGAGTGAAGCGTTCCCCCCAGGGTGCGTGGCGACTCCTGCCGTGCAGGCTGCCCCACTGCTTCCTCCTCTGGGCCTTTTCAACCGGCCTGCCAAGGGCCGTCCCGATGCGTTGCCCTGCCTCCTCGGTGTCTTTACGTCCTGGGACGCTGGGCCCAGGGGTCAGGGCTCTGCCCCTGCACCTTGTGGTAGGCCGCTGGAGGCGCGGCGCCGGTGGCTGACAGCCGCCCTTCCTTGGTACTGCCTGGCCCTGCCCCCTTTCCAGCTTGGCTGCTAGAGCCCCGCCGGGCTCTGTGCCGGCCTTGACAGGCCAGGCGCACCAGCTGTTGCTCTCTGGCGTGGTGCCGCCCTGCCCCCATGCTGGGAGAGTGGGGGGAGTCCCGCCGGGCTCAGTGTGGGCCCTGACAGGCCCATCACACTACCTAACTAACAACTTTCCCTCCCCACAACCAAAAAAGCCCGCCTAAACCAAACTAACTACAGCAATTTGCTTGTTCCTAGGCATTCCGTTTTGTTCTAATTGAGATACCAAGATTGCCTTGCTTTGCCCTGATTCCAGATCTGTGAAGCTTGCAAAGAGTGAAAGAACAGCCTCATTGTGGGGATGTGCTAATTAACTTGGGGGTTTGAAAGAAAACCATATCCCTTGTGATCCACCACCTCAGCAGATAAATATGCTTGTAATTTACTTACTGCCACAGTAAATAAAACTCTCTCAATGGAAGTCTCTCTTGTCCAATAAGTCGGCAAACCTATCATGCAAAGATGTATCCCAAAGTCACAGTGATATAGGAATTCTACACAGCATCGCTTGCTCTTATGGAGGATCAGCTGTAGGATCTTTGCCTGGACTTTGCAGCAATTTCTCTTCCCACCCTACTCTACCTCCACAAACATACCATCCCCACCACACCAAAGGAGCAAGCAGTTTTTAAAGAGTAATGCATTCCTAATTTTTTTTTGCTTATGAATAGTGAGTATTAGCTTTCCAGGGATGTGACTCTAGTGATCCAAAGCACACTGGAGTCAATGGGAATCTGAGAGTGCTATTTGTAACAGAACCAGTCTGTTGCTTTTTCAAGTGTACAACGGGAGCATGCTTGCAGATGGAGCCTGGAATGCTGTGATGGATGGAAAGGCATGCCACTAGCTGCCACTAGCTGCCAACCTACATAGCCACCTGACCGGGTCAGCTAGCAAACAGATAGATCTGAATTTGCAGAGGTAGGGTAGGGAGCGTTGCACTAAAGAGCAGCACTGTGGTGTTGGAAGGGAAGAATATAGCTCCTCCCTCTCTTCCCTGCTTCCCTACATGGACCATTAAGGATAAAGAACAAGCATCTGTCAGCAGGCCCTGGCAACGGGAATGTGTGTTGTTACAGGAACCTGGTGATCCCCCGCATGAATTGCAGCAGATTTAAGTCAGGCATGTGTGTCTCTCTGAAGCCAGGGCAGTAAACAGAAAATGTAAACCTAGTGAAATAAAACTCAAAGGGCAGTCATGACTGTCTGGGGGTAGAGTACAGTCGGCGAAAGGGCTGGGGGGCAGGCATTTATTTTTCACCCTAGTCCCTGCCACACCTCAAAGGATGTATTTCCATGATTGTATTTCATGGCGGGGTCACTCTAATTAGTGCTACATGGAAAACTAGTTTTAGGGCCTATTTCACACTCCTTTGGGTATGTCTACACTGTGGCTAGGAGTGAGCATAAAAGTTCTAGCTCAGGTTGTCAAACCCACCTAAGGCCCACGGCTTCAGACCCCAAGCTGCAATGTCCACACTGGTATTTTTAACACCCTAGCTCAAGCGCTGATAGCATGAGTCTGTCTGTCTGGGTGGGAAGGTTCACCCTCAGCTTCATGTAGATATGTCTTTGGAGCCCACGGATAGACTCCACTAACTCCAGTGACCTTTGGATTAGGCCCTTAATACGTGCTTCTCTTTACCCTCTTCCTCTGACCTTCATGGTTCTCTTATTCACCTCCCACCAGGACAGATCGAAAGAATCCAGAACAGCAGCTCTAAAAGACGTCAAAGGGGGGAGATATAGAAAGATCATGTGAGTGGCTCTAGTTCTAGAACTTTCCGGGATGCCCATTCTTAGGGGCAGAAGTGTGTGTGTGTGGGGAGGGGGGAACTAAACAACAGGAGAAAAAAGCAGAGGAGGCTTGGGGTCTATTTTTCAAAAATACCTAAGTCTCACTAAAAGCCACTAGGGTTTAGGAGCAATAGTCACTCTTGTGGTTGTCTTCCTTAGGATAAAATTTTCCCAACATGCTTTAATCCATAAGAATATGGAAAGCAAGAATGTAGCTAGAGATGTTTACCCAACAGATCTGTAGTCTCTAGCATAAATACACATTCCATAATAAGGAAAAGCCACTGCAACTATTCTGGCACCTAGTTATAATCCTGCCTGAGACAGAGCCTCCTCCCTACATCTGCTGGCAACTGTCTTGCAAAGGATGGGAACATTGGCATTCCCCCCGACATACCCTTCTGCCGTGCCCTGGGACAGCTGCTGCCCTCATTTTCTCTGCTCATTTTCTCTCCTGTGGCCTCTGTTCTTTGTCTTTTTCCTCAGCATAACTCTCTCAATCTCTCTCTCTCTCTCTTTTTGGGGTTTCTTGCTCTATGATGCCTGCACCCCCATTTGACAGAAGGAGGCCAAATGGTGGCCTCTGGAACGGAGTTACATATAGCCCTGGAACGTGATAGGTACATGCCATGAAAACCGATGTGTGGATCACAGGGCTGCTGCCTGAGGCTTCAAATCTGTAACTAGGAGTTGTGTCTGCGGTCATCTTGTTGGGGGTGCTGTGGCAGCAGGGCTGAAAGGTGAGGTAATAGGGTAGGGTTTTCAAAGAGCCATCCCTCCCTTCACAGAATCACAGACACCTAGAACTGGACGACAAGAGGACATCAAGTCCAGTCCCCTGCCCTCATGGCAGGACCAAGAACCAGCTAGATCATCCCTGACAGGTGTCTGTCTAACTTGCTCTTAAATATCTCCAGAGATGGCGATTCCACAATCTCCCTAGGCAATTTATTCCAGTATTTAACCACCATAACAGGAAGTTTTTCCTAATGTCCAACCTAAACCACCTTGCTGCAGTTTAAGCCCTTTGCTTCTTGTCCTATCCTCAGAGGCCAAAGAGAACAATTTTTCTCCCTCCTTCTTGTAGATACCCTTTTAGATACTTGAAAACCGCTATCATATCCCCTCTCAGTCTTATCTTTTCCAAACTAAACAAGCCCAATTCTTTCAGTCTTCCCTCGTAGCTCATGTTCTCTAGACCTTTAATCATTTTTGTTCCTCTTCTCTGAACCTTCTCCAATTTCTCCACATCTTTCCTGAAACATGACGCCTCAAACTAGACACAATATTTCAACTGAGGCCTAAATGACGCATTGAGAGGCATGGGTAGAGTCAAGATGAGGTGAGTTTCTCCATGCCCCACTCACCTTCTCCCAACCCACTGGATGATCCAGAGTAGGGTACAAAAATTTCAAGGATTAAATCCAGGAGCATGGAGTCAGAATGTTGTGACGCTCGGCCATTTCCAGCATAGGTTGCAGTCAGCTTGTGGGTAGGGAGTACCTTTCTCTGAATCCGAAATGCTTTTGTCTATTTTTTTTAACAGGAAACTCTTAAACTCCCTTTTCATTGCATTTTGTATAACAAGTGCCTAGCACATTGTCAAGTGCAACTAAGGCCACCATCAAAATAGTAATTTTACAGGGGAGAATTTGCCAGGCTTTCTTTACTTCTGACAAGCATAGTAGCAGATGCTGTCTACCCACTTTTCCTTGCTTTCTAAAACATCTGCTAGCTGCTAGTTTTAAAAATATCACTCTCTCTCCTTGTTCAGCCAGCGCATTTGTGACAGATGATTCTGGGGGAAAATACGAAACCTACAGAGCAGGGATGGCAAATTTTAATAAAAGCAGGACTAATCTATTATTTCTCCACTAGAAGTGTTCTAACCCCTCCTGCCACGGACGTTAATTATCCTTTCCCATGGCTGGTCCTTATTCCCTTACCTCCCTCTTGTGAGACAGAGTGGCAGTTGTTCTCACAGCCTTTGTAATGAGCTGCTTGGCCTGCAAATATGGCCAGCAAGTCCACTGTGCTCCTCACGCCTTGAATTGGCCTCTCAAGATAGCCCTCTGGTCTGATCCTAAACATCAGGGCGTATCTGCTCCAGGGAGGTTTTGAACCTTCCTCCAAAGCTGCTGGTACAGTCCATAGTAAGTGATGAGATATTAGAGTAGACGGATGACTGGCGTGTCCTCCTGATAGACTCCCTGCCCCATTCGTTGGCACAGGTGAGATTTTGCCTGAGTCAGGGCCTCAGAATTTGGCCCTAGATGGAGACTGGGAAAAGACCCATGGGACTGCATTCTGCCATCAGCTCTGTCCTCCCAGAGTCAGCAGGAGGAGCAGATATCTCAGGGCAGAGAGGGCATCACACAAATGGAATGCCAGCTATTGATAGGAGAAGTCAAAAGATCTGGCGGTTTGGCAGAACGGCCCCTAAACCAGCACGTTAATTCCTGGATCCATCAGCGTCGCACCATTACTCTCGGGGGGGGGTTTGCCAGCTGAGCCATCAGGCAATCTAGAATGCCCTTGGCGGTCTGCAGAACAGAGCTGGTGATGTCCCAATACCCGGCTTTCTGGGGCTCGAGGTGAACAGATTCCCTGGAATGTGTGAGCACTTCCCGTCTCATAAAAAATAAAAATAATCAGGGCTGGATCAATGCAAGGAAGATACCCAGAGATCCCATGTGTCCTTAGCCCATTAATCCCAAGGCCATGCCCTAACTCAAAGACTGAATGGCCAACAGGCCCATCTCCTGACTCCTTGTGCTGGCACGCTGCTCTTGCATGGTGCACACAAGGCATGTTCCTCTGCTCCTCCCACAGATAGGCCAGCCTAAGGTCTCTACTCACAGCTGGTGTTCTCCCTCTCCCAGCTGCCTGCATGCCACTTGAGTGCCTCCAATATTGCTGCACGTTAGCTATGGACTGAAAGAACCTGCACTATGGGATAAATGCTCACCAGACATAGTCAAAGGTCAGAACGGGTTCTGTTCCTGCCTGGACAATTTCATCACTCACCTAGCGTACTCAAGCCTGCTCTTTTGTGTTACTTGTGCTTACGGATACAGTCCTCACGTTAAAAACAGCCAATCAGTGAGAAGGCTCTAATCTCTACTTCCTAAAGATTGGGGGAGGAGGGGTTGGAGCAAGTACTGTATTCTCTTTAGTCTTTTCCAGCCATGTGCAGAATAATTTTTTTTCTGTGCACCGAGTGGCATGTGTAAATGTGCACCACCCATAGAAACTCAAAACCTAGCTGTGGGTGCTCTGCTACTCAGCTGGGTAGCACTGACATTTCTCCCAAGCAGCCACACAAGCGCCCAGCTTACCAGAGAAGATGGGGTTGGAGATGTTTTGATTCAATCCACGGGAGAAGTTTAGGGCAGCCCCAAATTTTGGATCTGGAGTTGAATGCTATCAAATCTCAGGGTGGTTCAGATCTTGGGTTTCAGACTCCCCTTCATTCTCTAATTTTAACTTCCTTCCAGAATATCTTCAGTAAAAGTAATCACATGTTTCCAAAGCCTTAGCCTACCCATGAAATTGCTGGGGTCGGGTTGGGGGAAAGGGGGTCAGAGAATGTAAGGGGAAGGATATCTCTTTCTCTGTCTCCTCTTGCCTCTTCTGCACATTTTCACTATTGTGCCTTCAAAGTATCGTCTTTCTGGAAGCCAACGATTAGAGTCAAGCTGACCCTCCAAAATGGATGGTCTCTCATGTTTCAAGCACTTGTGCTCCGTTCTTGCTGAATGTTTAGTTACAGCATGAAAAATGGATGTGTGGAATGAAGACATTTCCCCTTTGACTAGCACATTTGCAGAAGGTATGTCAAGGATCTGAGGCAAAGGATATGGGCAACCTTTCAAGAAAGTTTTTTTTTCTCCCCCTTTTTCTGTGCTTGCTTATTGGAAGAGCAATAAATATCAAGCCGACAGGCCCTTCTCACAGTTCCAAAGCCTACCTGTAACTGAGCTGGATAATTAGCAGCCTTGAAGATGATATATGACTTTCATTACCCTTTGGGACTGGAGACTAAATGAGGACAGAGCTAATTGCCGTGCAAAGCAGTTTGGCATGAATGAGAAAAATGCAGGCGCTGTCTCCTGCCAAAAAAAAAAAAAAGGGCCCTTTTGCTGCTCTGATCTCATGGCTGGTTTTTGCCGCAGGAGTTCACTTGGTGTCCATAAATCATGGTCTGCTTACAGCTGAAACTGCACTGAGTCATCAACATGCAATAAGCTGAGTGACAGATTCCAGCCTGACTACATTAGAACTTCAAACTTAGTTTCCCTCCAGTCCTCTCCCTCCCCCGCCGCAACACTACCCGTACTTAACAGAAAATTAAACCCAGACTACACAGACATGTAGGCTGTGAGAACCACCAGCCTTGTTTACTGGATGATCATTTTTAAGGCCCATGCTTTCAGGAAATGGCATCTTGCTGTTTGGAGGCGAGGGCGCCACATATGCCATACAAGTCAGTCCTTTTGCAAACTCAACGCTGGGCTTGTCCTTCCCATTACAGCTCATTAAAATGTATTGCCTCCCCTTAATGGGCTAAATTGGCACTTTGTCATCTTTGTTCTTATGGATATAGATGTAGTCAGCTCTCCTGGAAAATATTTTCCGCCTTTTTCAAATGAAGGAAAGAAGACTCAGAAATCTCTCTGCACAAAGTAGTTCCAAAAGTGACCCGAGATCCTTTAATACCTATGGCAACAACACAGAAACTGGGAATTTCAATACAAAGGCAAAAGTCAGTCTTATAGAGGAGCTTTCCCTTTCCTCTCCTATTGTTTTTGTGTTTCTTTCAGGTACCCTAGCGCCATGGTTTTAAAAGGGAGCGATTGTGCTGACTTTGCAATATGGTGTGCTGTCAGATCCTAATCAATTAGCCTGCATCAGCACATGAGAAGGCAGATACCAATTTAACTCACGGACTAAGCTTTCTGATTTTCTCTAAGGGCAGTCACATAATTCATTCCTTGTAGTGCCAAATTATATTTGACATTTAATTTAAAACTCAAGGTACCATAATGCAAAATATCACTAAAAATAATGGTGATAAAGCAGAGGAACATTTCATCTGACAGAAAGGTTTTCTTCCTAGCGTATATATGCACCCAAACGTCCCACCTCGATTCAAAGCCCCAAACTCGCCAGGGCTGCTTAGTGAAGCAAGCACTTTCGGATGCTGTTGGCCTCTACAGGTGTTCACCTCCAGTAAAGGGCACACCAAGAAGAAGCAAGAAAGCAGACTTGCTCACCATTGGGTTTGCACATGTTCCTCTCCTGGAAGGTGCGTAAATGGAACAACATTCCCATGTATTATTGTTGCCGCTGAGTCTGCTAATGAAAATATTTCAGGAAGATGGCTAATTGGAATGCCTCTCGCCCTCTCTTGAGTGGGTGTGGGTGTCAAATTGACAAGGCTGATGGTTTTTCCTTAAGAAAACCAAACACGAGCAATACCAGCTTAACGGCTTCATTCCAGTTTATCGTCTTCCGGCAGACCATTCCGGGCCACCTGGCACCGTGGAAGTCTGTTGCTTCGTGAAGGATGTCCAGCATCAAACAGTCTGGCTCCAAGCATGAAGATTAATTAAAAAGGCTCTCAAATGTCTTGATCTCCCCGCAGCTACTTCTTTGAGCTGCCTCTTTACAAACAGTGCCAGCATGTCGTAGCCATGAGTTCAACTGGCACTTACATGGCAGAGCAGCCTGTCAACTCTTTCTACTGTAAAAAATGGGCTGAGTTGGTCTGGGGAAAATTTGACCATCACTCTCAATACGAGCAACCTGGATAGATTAAATAATTCTGCTATCTGCGTGCAAGATGAAATGGTGGCTTGGTTTGCTAGCAACATCCGACCCTGTTTTGCCATGACAGATAGGGCAACAGTTTAATTTCAAGGCAACACAATAAACTGCACCAATAGCAAAGTTGTATATCATTATTCCAAGTGGTAAACTTTTGCCCAGGCAAAGAACACCACTAATTTCCACAAAAGAGATTTCTAAAGTCCTCCTCTTTATTATATGTAAGTGTGACAGGTCCCAACATGCTAACCTTGTGGTAGCTGGTTTGCACACTGGGCCATTTGGCCTCGCATCATTGTGGATCACATCACCGTATTAAACAGGAGGGTAGCATGTGATAAGCCCAACTCAAGAATTAAAGTCCTTTTGGACCTCTCTGCATTAGAGTTTGCACTGGTATAACTATTTTGATGGTGTTACACAGTTGTGCGTGTCCCTTCACAAGCTCTAAGATAATTGGTAAGTTTCTAAGGATGACCACCAGGAAGTGCGAAAAAGTAAATGCAACATTAAGAAGACTCTGTATTTAAAAGTGAATGCACAAACATGTCAGGAAGAACAATAATAACATTAACTCACCTACTGTGGCCATGGTGTTGGGACAGATCCTCTGCTCACGTAAATCAATATAGGTCCACTGAAGACAGTTCAGTTTACTCTAGCTAAGATTCTGGCCCAAGATATCTACCTTGAAAAGCAATTACAGGAATTCTCCATTAATTCAAAGGATTTTCTACCAATTGTCCAGGGTGTTAAGAGCAAACAAAAAGAGTGTGAGTCCCAAAAGAGAATAGTTTGGAAATCTCTGAGCATTTGTGCATAGGAGACTATGAACATTCCAATGTGACTTTAAAATTTTCATCATCCAGAAAACTGGAATCTGGATTTTCCTGTATAGGAACATGCATGCCTAAGGTGGTAATACTAATATATTATTTTATCAACTGGCTTTTCCATTCCCTAGAAGGAAAGAAGTGATCAAAATAATGAATAGTATAAAACAGTAGCATACATACGGTAATTAAAAATGCACAGATGGCTGAGCTGATATTTTGAGCTCAAACAGACTTTCAAAAAGGGCGATATTTATTTAGGCTGAGATTTTTTGGGCTTCTATATAAGAAGGCTGATTTTCGAATGCTGAATACCTCACAGCTTTCAGTGATGTTAATAGCAAAATATCAATTTACAGCCTAACTTCAGGTTCAGGCTTTTGAAAATTTTGGCTTTAATTCACTCCTGCATACATAGAATCTGCCCATTTTGCTTTGCTAAGGATGTGCTGAGACCGTCTGCGCTCTACACTTGGGTGTTGTTTCTTTCTTTGCATTGAACGAAAAGCCACTAGACCTAAAAACTCAATATCTAAACAACATAAAATGTCATGGAGGGAAGCTAGTGTGGCCAGAGTGAAGAGAAATTGCAGCAGTCGCTGCAAATAATCTTCTAGCTGAGAATTTACATAGACTAATCTCTAGGGCAAAGGCTAGCTTCATTTAAACTGGTGAAAATGAGAGCAGAAACCAGCCCATTAATTTAATTGGAAGAGCCAATTTTGTCTCTTGGATTGCAATAGGCAGATGTAAAAGTGAATTATAGCTCTAAGTTTGTCACCATCTGCTGTCAGGGATATTTCGGAAAAGTTCTCAGGGGGCCAAATACGACTTTCTTTCCATCAGTGTAAATCCTGAATAGCTCCCATCTAGTTATGGTAAGTTTACACTGATGGAATTTGGCCCCAGGTGTGACCATGCCAGGGTCAGACCCCAAATTAGGCAATATTTTCAAAGCTAATAGTGGAAATCTGTTACAATCATACTCTGAATTTCTGTATCACCCTGCATGCAGGTAGCTCCAAATGTTTCTGAAGACACTGAGGAAGCCTCACAAGAGGGTTGGCTCTGTAAGAATAAGACCCACCTTACAGAAGGATCAAGTAGGGCCCCGCATTGGAAACCGGACATAATAAGACACAGTCCCTGCCCCCAAAAGAGTCTTAATAGACAATGGAAATTAAATGCGGAAGAAAGGATTATTCTCCCTGTTTTCCAGCTGAGCAACTGAGGCACAGAGAGTAGGTGTGCACTGAAGCTGGGAGCATGCCTGGACAAACCTGTTCCTGCTAGGTTTGCTCGTGAGCTCGACACCTTGGAATAGCCATCTGAGCTCACACCCAGGGAGGTCAGGTGGGCGTAGACTCAGGCAGTTAGCCAATGTCTATGTTGCTAACTTTAGCGTGCTACCTTGAGTCTGGCGGGGGGATGGGGCATGTTCCCAGCTGCAGTGTTGATACACTAAAGAGATTAACTCCATTCATCTGAAGAAGTGGGTTGTGCCCACGAAAACTCATGAGACCATCTACATATTTTGTTAGTCTCTAGGGGTGTGTCTAGACTACATGCCTCCTTCGACGGAGGCATGTAGATTAGCCAGATCGGAAGAGGGAAATGAAGCCGCGATTAAAATAATCGCGGCTTCATTTAAATTTAAATGGCTGCCCCGATCTGCCGATCAGCTGTTTGTCGGCAGATCGGGGCAGTCTGGACGCAACGCGCAGACAAAGAAGCCTTTCTTCATCGGCACAGGTAAGCCTCGTGAAACCAGGTTTACCTGTGTCGATCAAGAAAGGCTTCTTTGTCGGCGCATCGCGTCCAGACTGCCCCGATCTGCCGACAAACAGCTGATCGGCAGATCGGGGCAGCCATTTAAATTTAAATGAAGCCGCGATTATTTTAATCGCGGCTTCATTTCCCTCTTCCGATCTGGCTAATCTACATGCCTCCGTCGATGGAGGCATGTAGTCTAGACACACCCTAAGATGCTGCAGGACCATTTGTTGTTTTTTTAAGTTTTTTTTTTAAAGAGACTAAGACCCAGATCCACAACGGCTGGAAGTTGGTAACCTAAATACCCTTGTGGATTTGGTCTTAAGTGAGTTGCCCAAGCTCGTACAAGTCTCTGGCAGAGCCAGGAACTGGATGCAGATCTCACCACCAGGCATCCTTGCTCGGTAGCCCTGGCAATGGTATTCTAGGGCCTGATCTAGTGTGCATTGGCATGGGAGCCGACAGCTTCACGAGGCCGCTGGGCGAGGTGGGGGAGGGAGGCGGCTTCACAGTTCCAGAAAGGGTGGGACCTCAGGTGGAAGGGGTGGAGATGCAGCCAGCCCTCAGCACCGCCCAGACTGAGGTGCACCCCTATCCCAGCTCTCAACGCTGCCCTCGCTATTTTAACGGGCTCTGGATCTGGCCCCTACTGAGTGGCCCAATCGGTTGGCAGAGAGGGGAGCACAAGTTACCTCAGGTTATTGGCAGGGGGTTAACTCGTGGTACCATGCTGTAGTGGCCAAATATTTTGGTCTTAGGACACCGCTAATCTAATGGCACTGATGAATATTGTATTTTCCAAGTCCCATCTGGTGTTCAGCTCCATATATAAAAATCCTTCGCACGGCTGGTCCGGTAACTCTGACTAAAATTGCCGAAGTGATACCAGGGGCCTTGGAAAACAGTAGCGGGATAAAAAAAATAACAAATTGAATAAAGGGGGAAAAATAAGCTTGCCTTCATCTGATGGGACTAAAATTGAAGCCTTTTAACCTTGCACACAAGTTCCACACCATTGCCTTTTAAAATCAGTTGGAAATCATTTAAAATCAAATTGATTTTGGCTTTTACATTCAGATGCACTTCAGCTTTTCACTTACTGGCCTAGCCCAGTAATGTCTTCAGCCAACCTGTGTTTAAAATGGATAGAAAATCAGTTTGCATGTTCACATGCTTAGTGGAATTTTCTCATTTCCATTTCACTCAGAGCCAATCACAATCAGATTAACTGGCTGGGGAATATGTCAAGAGACTGATTTCATGGGTGTTTTAGCAAAGAAATGGTTTGTAATGTGGCGAAACATTTTTTGTTTATGTTGCCCATTTTATGTCGGTAGATGGGAAGATGGATAAATGGCGCAGCTCATATGTATTTATTCTGTAGGGTTTCCTTCTTCATCACTTACAGATTCATAATCAATCGTGAAAGAAAGGTAAAAACCACAGGAAATTTTTCCTACGTCTGCTTCTTCCTATTAACTAGAACCAGGAGTATTTGCAGCCTTTTATGTGTAGTGTCAGGGAACACTCCTCAACTGGACACTTTTCTGTTCACCTGCTCCCATCCACTGTGGACCATTTGGATTGGATACCTGCTATCTGAATTGAAATTAGGTATCCAGTCTGAAAGCAAGCGAGCTGAAATGCTGCAACATAACACACCATCAGTACAGTAATGAGATGCAGAACACCTGCCGTTGACTTGAATGGAAAGAATAAAATCCTCTGAATTGTTTTGTTTTCAACATTCTTCCCACCCCACCATGCTGCTATTTCCCTCAGACTTTCATTGTAGGGAAGAGGGCTTAGCAGCGAAAGCAGGCAAATGTGAGGATCCCTAAATTCCTTAACTGGTTCTGCCCATGAGTGTGCAATCTTGGGAAAGGCCTTTTGGACAATTCCCAGAGCTTTTGCAGAGTTTAGGCATCTCAGTGTTGAGGTACCCACTATGACCCACCTACCTCCTCATTTTCAACCGAGCTAAGCATCAGCAGCTTCCAGTGTAGATGAAGGCCATCACCGTTTCCGCAAAACACGTGCTCCATGTGTCAGGTTGGGTAACCAAAACCAGAGGCATCCTCCCAAATTAACAGGCACTCCTGAAAAAAGCAGGCATGACCTTCTCTGTGAACAATCTGCTTCCCTGCAACGTAAAGTTAAAAATACATTGCTATTAGGCATATTCTGAGATTTGACCAGCGTATGTAAAGCCTTGAATGCGAAGGGCTAGCTAGCCAAGTGCCCATGACCAGTAAGACGCTATTTTTGGAGCTAATGATTGGTTATGGAGGAGGTTATCTGACCAGCGATGTTATGAAGTTATGGCTAGCTGGAACCATTTGGCAGTGAAAAAAAGTCACAAAGGATCACTGCAAACAAGAAAAGGGAAGAGGAATAGAAACTGACTGGTGCAGACTGCCACTCCACTTCAAAGAGTGTCAGCTCTAAATAATGGTTACAAAACTATAAGGCTCGAAACGCTCGTCTTGAGTTAATAAATATTTACCAAATTGTATAAACCTTTGCCTGCCATCCAACTATAAATATTAAACTCCAATGTAAATATTAAAAGAATTACAGTTTTCACACAATCAATTTGAGATTATAAGAAATTTTGCAGATTGAACAACAAACAAACAAACAAAAAAATCTGCCGGTTGAATTCCCAAAGAACAATCCACTCAAAGTTCCTTTCATGTGCCAACAGCTATTATTTATACTGTTTATGCACTTTCATCATGACAGGCCTAACACTGAACAGAGCAGATCGACTCTAACAGTCACCACATTAGAAAAAAAAAAACGCTCCCAGAAGATAAATAAAGTGAACTGAAACTATATTTTTGGATCCTGGGAGGTGTAATGACCTTTTGATATTCTGTTTAAATTGATTATTTTGTATTATTTAATGAACCTTAGTGTTCTTCTTCCCTAATTTAACATAGGCCATTAAATAGGTTTATTTGCCATCTGAAGGACCAGCACTCTTTCGAGCATGTTTCTCATTTTCCCTGAAAGCCCCAACTCCATTAGTATGACACTTCTGCTAAGGCAAAACTCACCCCTAGCCTCTTTCCTCTTTAAAAGGGAACGGCATCACTGGGGGGGGGGGGGGGGGGGGAGGGAAATATCTGTGGGATGTTAAAAAAAAAAAAAAACCTCACCCCCATTACAGCAAACTGTGATATTAATGAAATTCTGTTTGTATTAAAATTTTCTTTCAACCCAGGTTTTCCTGTTCATGGGGATGGTGTCAACTTGTCAAACATTCAATCCAGAGGATTTCCTTGATGCTTCTCCTGTGTCAAAAAGCCTCACGTAGGTGACTTCAAGGGGAGATGGCAGATAGGACGCCTTCTGTCTCCCACATTCAAGGCTACCTGCTCCTTATTTCTCACCCCCAACTTTCAATTCCCTTTATATGTTTGTGATAGCAAATATATAATATTAACACAGACCTGCATTCAAGCAAATAGGCCAAGAAGAGACCAAAAGTCCATGGGAGAAGGGTTCCCCTTCTAATTTATGGGAGAGTAAAAAGGCGAGACTATTTAGAGGGGCTGTGATGAACCCATTCAACTCTGATTGCCCAGCTCTCGAGGAAAACACATGGCCATAAAATCTACAGAACAAGATTACTCTAAAGTTGATTCCTTTGAGGTGTTTGTTTGGACCCTAACATTATAAACATGGCTAGTGAGTTAGAAAACCCTTTTACATTGTTGCACAATCCCTAGAAATATTGGACCAGAAGCAAGACCTGAATCTAGACTTCCATTGCTGCTTGGCAATGGTCCATTGGAGTGAACGCAAAGCCAACTTCGGTCGAAGATTCCCACATTTGAAAGGGAATCCCTAGGCGCTGGGCTACACTAGGACTTTATTTCGAAATAATGCCCCCAAAGTTGAATTTACAATTGGAGTGTCCACGCTACCAAGCCTGTTATTTCGAAATAATGGGCCACGGAATTAAAAATCTGTACGCCTGCTTTTCATCAGGAGTAACGCTAATTCTGAACTAGTTATTTTGAAGTAACGGTAGTGTGGACATGCCGGTGCCGCTATTTCAAAATAACTACCCCCTCCGCCCGAGTAATTCGACTACTTACTCCCCAGTGTTTCCTAAGGCTCTAAGTCGAGGTTGCGCGTCCACATTAACAGAGCCTGCCTCGGACTAATTCCGAGGCTTCCCTGTAGTATGGACACGCTAGTTCAAATTTGTTAAATTGGGAGTTAAGTTGAATTTTCTAATTTTGAAATAGTTTCCTAGCGTAGATGTGGCCTCGATGACAAAACCAGGCCCAGTGGCTTTCTCGCCCCACTCACAGCCCTTGTTGGAGGGGGCTTAGCGGCAGAAGAAGGGAGTAACTGTGGGAAGCTTTTACATCTGTTAGAACCCTAGCTACCAGGATGCCCGCACAAGAGGGATGAAATTGACAGACGCTTAGCATGCCTAAGGCTATGTCTAGACTGCAGGCTTCTTTTGGAAGAAGCTTTTCTGGAAGAGATCTTCCGGAAAAACATGTTCTGAAAGCACATCAAAAAAGCGATCTGTTTTTTTGACAGATAGCATCCACATTGAATGAATGCTCTCTCGCAAGTAAGCTGTGATTGATATGGGCAGAATAGCCACCAGGGCACCTGTGCTTTTTCCTCTTTCCTCTTCTTGCAAAAGAACTCCCTCTTCCCCGTCCACACACGCCTTTTTCCAAAAAGAGCTCTGTCTCAAAAAGTCTTCTTCCTCGTAGAAAGAGGTTTACCAATGTTGGAAAACCCCGTCAGTTCTTTTGATTTTTTTTTTGGAAGAACACGATTGCAGTGTGGATGTAATTGAAGGGGTTTTTTTTTTTTTTTTTAAATGGCCGTTTTCCTGAAAAAAAACCTCTGTAGTGTAGACATACCCAAACATAGATCTCAGGACTGAACCACTACCTAGCCGCTCTGAGATGAGGGTGGCACTGTGATGGCTTTCAGTCCATCTCCTATGTTCTGCCTGAGCAGAAGACTCAGTTCCAAAGATTTTGACTTAGGAAGCCTGATTCATTCTGATGGACTTCAACTGTCTTATTTTTGATTCACACCAACAGAGGTGAGGGAACAGGCAGGTGCCAGGGACACAGGTAAGCCATCTCAAGTCAGGACAAATGTGCATTACTTACCCAGTGATTGTGTAATGGTTTCGGATTTATTGAAAACGGTTCTCATTCAGGGAGCAAAATCAGGCAGAAGTAAAATTTGTCAACAGCACTGCAAAAAGGAACAAAGCCTCCAGCCCTGGAGGTTTTAGCTCAGTTTACCAAGGTGAATTAACGGGAAACACATGACATAATCCATCTAGGTAACTTACTCCTTGCTAGTCTGCCAAAGAAGAGATCTTCCTCATAGAAAGGTATTTTAAAAAAAATCAAGTATAATTAGCAAAAGATTATACTGGACATGTATAAACCCACAGCACCAAGATCAAAACTCTGGTGGTGATCAGCTAATTGCAACAGGGATTTAAATTATGATCCAGGTATTATTGGTTCTTTTCAAAATGGTCTGGTTATCTGGACTATTTATTCAGCCCCGAAGACCAATTCACTCTTGCAAACAGACTGCAGACTTAAACCTTACCAAGACTTAAATCATCCAAGCTTATTGTTTTAACTTCCAGCATTTCATTATTCTGTTTAATGGCTTGCACATTGCTTTACACAAGCACAATATAATTTTATGGTATGATGTCAAGAAAAAATCCATGTTCAATTGCTTCCCAAAGAGATGAGATGTGAAAGGATATGAAAATGGAACTAGAAGGGTGTTTTGCCTACTAATAGGAAAGATTCATGGTTTGTGCAACTTGTTTATATTTGGTGAATCCTAGCTTGGTGTAAAACCCACATGGATACACCTCAACAACTCTCTCCCGACAGACTGGGCTGGTAGAAATACAAAGACTATGGTCACAATCCCATTGAAATCAATAAGAATCAATGGAAGATTCTCACTTGAACCCCATGCAGGTCACAGCTTCCTCAAACAGGGGTGAGATTAGGCCTGGTGAACTTGGCTGGGAGAGGAAAACACACCCGAGGGGCCAAGCAGCAAGATCCTGAGGTAGAGGTCCTTCTCCATATATTAGGGAACTTGCCCCTGAATGGACCTTGTGCTCCAGGACACATGAAAGCAGAGCTCCTTTCATGAAGTGTAGGACAACAGATGCCACTAGGCAGTGAGGTGGAGCCAAGGTGCCCTACATAAGAAGGTGTTGTGGTGAGTTGAATGGTATCTCCAGCCATTTGACTACCCTAGGGTTGACCAGAAAACAAGACTTCTACTTAGAGGCAAGAGTAAGAATCAAGCAAAGCAGAAACTTGGTCTACTGGTTATTCTAGTGTCTGTCCCCATCTCTGGACCTGCAAAATGTCCCTAATGAAAGTTTCATCTAAACAGATATATTTCTGCAAAACGTTTTGGTTTCAACAATTCAGTATTATCTGACTAAACCATTTTGACAAAAAATCCTAGACCAATCTCTTGTATATACTCAATACCATTCAAGTATATATCCCCCATAAGTATCCTAAACTACTTCACCTTCTTGACCCGGTGTGTTAAATTGCTGCATGATATTAAGCAGACATCAGAGGGGACTGCCCATCACTGATGGGCAAAGTTATCTCTTGCCAGGTGTTTGTGAGGTTTAATTAACATTAATACAGTGCTTTGAAATTCTTACAGGCACGATGCTAATGAAACACAAAGCAATTTAAAGCAGATTTGTACATAGTACTGCTGTTGTAGCCTGATTTAAGGATGGCAGTGTTATTAATTTGGATAGTTTGGGTTATAGGCTCGCCAATTGAACTAATCAGAAGATAATAAGGTTCTTGTCCCAGAATCAGGCTGCACAGAATATACCAGGGACCTTCGGGGGTATGACAGGATGTTCACATGAAGAGAAAATAATTGTATAACTTCATTAAAATATATGGAATTGAAATCAAAAAGCAATTTGAGTCGTAAAATAAATCAGGGTTACAAATGCAGTATTATTAATCTAAGATACACACGGGATTATTTCTATAAGTGGTGGTTAATATACTCACACCTGATCTTTATAACCTGGTGATAAGAGACGAAGCATAAGCCTTGCAGTTCAGGGCCAGGTTTCTTAGTTCTCGGCTGAGAGGTGCACAGGCTAATGCTAAAAGCTTATTGAAGCTAACTGAGTCTCTTGGTTTAATCTAGATTTAGGTCGATCAGTTAGGTAAATTATTAGAAAAATAAAGTTTAAAGGCAAAGTTTAGAGACTAATCTCAACTCCTAACTCCTGCTGCCCTTCTTCTTTCTCCATCTCTTCTCTTTTCTTTCTCTTTCTCCCTCCCTTTCTTCCCTTTTTTTCTCTCCTAACACAAGCTCTGGGCACCCTTTCTTATAAGCATGAGTGTCTGGGCTCCCCTTCTATGTCCAAATTTAACTTCCTCACCCACAAACTCTTGGGGTACACTTACTCCATAGGCTGGACACATGCAACGTGTTTGTACGTATTGATGACATGGACATACATAGTCATGATTCTAGCTCCTTCTCACCTACGCTATTTCTATGTTATTTTTGTTCTTCTTGTGGTGTACTTGTTAAATTTGAGGGTATTCTTGGAAGCTCTTATACCACGAAAAGCCACTCTATCTTACTACCATCTATCCAGGTGAAAGGTCCCGAATGCATGCAAGGCCTCTTTTGCTGTCCGGGTCATAGGTCCCAGGCATATGCAAACTAACTGTGCTATCTTGGTGAAAGGTCCCAGACAAAAGTACTAACTTGCTGCAACTTAACATACAGGATATGGCCTGTAGGTTTCTTGTGTTACAGCCAAACTACTTTGCTATCAACCTATAAACTATAAGAAGACAAATGATTAAACCATAAGAGGGTATATTGATATCTACAGGCAAGCAAGCAGGTTAACGCTGTAGGCTACACGACACAGATTAAAGATTTGATGATGCCAGGTGTGGCTGGATTTTACCTTCTCACGGTGCAACATGGCTGTTCCCTCAGTGTTCCCTATGGCGTGCCTGCTCAGCTCCCCAGCCAAACTGAAAAACACCCCCTGCTCTAGTGCAGGAGAGTCCAAATGAAAAAAAGAGATGAAAGGAAAGCTATTTATTTCTCCAACTCTTCAGGATACAACTGAAAGCCTCAGGAGTCCCTCTGAGCCAAACAGGAACTCCAGGATGACCCCAGGTGGCAAACGGACCTTAGGTTCATCCCCAAACTCTCCCTGCTTCTCTCCTCCTAGGGCTATTTCTCTGGGATCTACTATGATCCCTTAACCTTCTTGGGGTGTCTCCCTGTCTGGCTGTCAGGCCAAATGATGCTTCCTCCTCTAGGTACTAGAGCCAGTAGGTTATCTCTGTAAGCTCCTTACAAAGCCTCTCCCCGGGCTGATCCATTGCAAAACTTGTCCCTCCCTTATCCCTCTTGCACAACAGAAAGGGAGCTCATCTGCCCAGCTTCCCAGCTCAGCATGCCTGAAAGTCTCTCTGGGCTCTGGGAATTCCCAGAAGTCATTCATTCTGGGAGCTGCAGTGTGAGGCCAGCCACCTGCCTTAAGGAGCCAAATGCATATCAGTCCCTTTCCTGCACGCTCACCAGCTCACTGTGCTTAGGTCCCAATGCACTAGTCCCGTAAGCTCGTCTGCTTCCCTAGGTCTGAGTATTGTACATCACTATTTCTTTCCCTGGCCTCTCAGGCAAACATCCTGGGCTTTTCCTCAGAAGGTGGCAAATCACATTACAAACAAGGTGAATACCATTATGCCCATTTTACAGAGTGAGAAAACTGAGGCACAGACAGGTGACGTGACTTGTCCAAGGTCATCTAATAGGCCTCTGGCAGATCTGGGACTAGAACACAAATCTGATGAGTCCCAGTGCAGTGCTCTGTTTCCTGAGATTGAGCCTACTTCTGTCACAACCCTCCTCTTTTGTGTTACTGTAATCACACACGAGTCACTTCCCAATTGCATGTAAATTTACTGCCAAGTATATTGTTGCCTTTAGATGGAGTGAGACTAAACCAAGCCGCAGGTGTCCCTCTGAGCCAAACAGGAACTCTACTGTTCTACACTAGGGAATTATTTCGAAATAACCCCCCTTAGGTCGAATTTATGAGGGGAGCATCCACACTATAACACAATAACAGGCTAGTTATTTCGAAATCTGTACTCTGCTTTCCTTGGCAAATGACACTAATTTCAGAATAGTTATTTCAATATAATGGCAGTATGGACACTCTGGTACCGCTATTTTGAAACAACTACTCCCCAGAGTAATTTGAATTAATTACTCCCCAGTGCTTCCTGGGGCTCTAAATCGAGGTAGCACGTCCACATTAACGGAGCCTGCCTCCGACTAATTTCAAGGCTTCTCCATAGTGTGGACACCCTCTTTCAATTTTGTTATTTCGGGAGTTATTAAATCGATTTTGGTTATTTCAAAATAGTTTCCTAGGGTAGACATGCCCTAAGAGGTGAGTATTGTTATCCCTATCTATTAAAATCACATTTCCATTATACTAGTCTACCTTTTATTTTATTCTCTATTCTCCACTCCTGAGCTGATGCACTCATTCTTACTTTTTAAACAATGTCATCTTGCCTTCGACGTAGGCTTCGGTTAATAAACCGCACATCAACCGCTGTTTAAAAGCAGGCTTTGCAGAATGATGACTGGTGAGAGAATTGCTTATCGTTACTAGACAAGGGAGTAGATAAAAATCACAGCCCTGATAATCAGCTCCAGAAATTGACAGCAGCAAAGTCTCACATTTCAAATGGCGATTATTTTTCTTCTCTCAGCGTTCAGCTGCAGACGGCAAATGCTAGTGCTTGGATCATCTATTGTAAGCAAGCCAAAGTTCTGTGTAACATTTTTGGATGCTCAAGGCCTGAGTTCTGGCAGGATGGAAAGAAGGATAAGGTTAAAGTTGAGAGTAAGTTTGACAAGAGAAAAGAGCCCCAGGTCCTCAGCCGAACAATCATCTCACCCCAGCTGTTATTAGCACATTTAAAATCTGACAATTGCGAAAGCAAACAACTTACACAGTGAGCAAGAGAGTCAGAGAGGGAGGGAGGAAGAGGCTTCCCAGATTGTCTTCACAATCGGCAGCATTTGGCCTGTTACCATCCACACCAGGCTAATGCATTTTTAATAGTTCACCTCCTAAAGAGATACTGCAGGCCATGAGATGCAAATCAGCCAGCCAGAATTGACCGTGGGCTTAATTTCAGGGAAAGATTAAACAATTAAATGTAGCATTGCAAACTAGTGAAAAGAGAAAAAAACGTGTTTATGTAGATCAGTGAAACTTTTTTTTCAGTTTATTAGGTGTGTGCAAAAGAGCTGAAATATATGACACTCTTTTACTGAAGGCCTGTCTATAGCACAGCTACAGCATTAACTGCTTTCTTTTGTAGCCAACTATGTGGCTCATGGGAAGCTGAGGCTCCTATTTTGGCTTTGTTAAAATATTAGACTTTGCATGAAAGCCACCATGTGAATCCTATTTTGAATAGCTTTCAGTGCGGATTTTACAATAGGAAAAATAAACAATCAGTTCAGGAAACTAGAATCTGAAGTATTGTAGCCATAGGTTTGTTTGTTTATTTGTTTCTTTCCTGTGATAGATCAACCTGTCAGGATACCCCCTTGGTGTAAATATTTAAAATATGCAACAAAGCCATTCAGCAATAAAAAAAAATAAAACTCTGAAAAGGAGAGGACGGGGGAAGGAAGATGTGGGGTTTTATTATTTTCTAAAGATGGCAGGGGTGGCTAGGTCTATATCTAACCAGTGTAATCTTTGATGAAAACTAGATGTAAAGTGCTGTGTATTATAGTGCATAGTTTTAGTTCCTTTAGACCACATGCTGACTATATTCAAAGTTACGATATTCCTTTTGTTTTTTATGGGGCAATAATTTTAGCTCTCAGAAGTCCACATGAAAACCTGAAAATCCAGGATTTGAGAACTACGGAAGTTTAACATAGTAGTCATCTGGAACTCTCCTTTTTTCATGTCAATGAAATATAACATTACTTTATGCCATTTTGGCTGCAGTTATAAATTACACCTTATTTCAGTTGTTAGGACAGGACAGAAAACCACATAAGTCTAATGAGTCATAAACATTTCACCTTTTTTTTCTTCTTCATTTAATTCATATGGTGCCAACACCTGTGAAAACAATCCGCATCATAGATGTGTGCTCTACTTAAATTTGCTTTAGGGTATGCTCAAGTGAGAGCTTTTATATCTCATTTCTCTAAATTATTAACAACTTGAGATACCCTGCATCATTCTATAATGTAAATATGCTCATTTTATCCTTAGATTATTTTATTGGGGCTAGAAAGATGGCACATGTCCAGAGACTGAGTCCATCCTAAAAGGGACACTCCCCATCTCCCAGTCATGCATGAGTCTGACCATAGCAAACTACCCACAACAAGATCTTCACATTATTTTTATATGCTTTGGCAGCTTTGTGCCTTGAAGTAGGAACCTAAACTGTTAGTATGATCCAGTTTCCCAACAAGCTTTACCACCAACGCCACATTCATTTTCTGAGTGTTGCTTCTGCACTGAACTAAGTTGTAAGCTGTAGCCAAATGAAAAACGGTGTTGTTGCTGTCTGTGTGGCAATACAGTTGATGCTAGAAGCTTAGTTCTAATGTGTGCGCCCCTCAGCATCACTAGGTGGTATTGTGGAGGACTTTTGTTTTGTGAAAATGCTTCCACAGGTACATTAGTTAGCATAGTGTTATATGGTTGTAGAACTGTTAAATGGTTCTAGATGTAGAACTGTTATATGGTTGTAAAACTATTCAGTTTTGAAGGAAATGCCCTAGAACCTGAACTATCCCTTTAAAAAAAATCAGCAGTATTGACATGGAATTGGTGGTAACACACACTGGGGTCAAAGCTGCATTCAGACCACATCCGTCTCTTGGCCTATAAAGGGAATTTATTCATGGGAAAAAATATCCATCTGGTCCAGTGTCATTCAATAATTCCTACATATACCCCTCGCAACCATCCGTAACCAAAGCTGCTTTTCATTTCACCCTTCTCTTCTGACGTCCCTTCTTCCAGTTGTACCAGACTTCAGGTGGAGAACTCCAGCCCTTCCTTTTGGCTTGGCACGCAAGAGGAAATAGCTTCTGAACACACCTTCTCCCAAAGAATATATTCAGTAGGCTACGAGCAGTCCCTGTCTCCCACAGAGACCATAGCTCTTTAAAGCCCAGGAACAAATCCTCGCATTGGTTTAAATCTGCATAGCTCCCTGGGCTGCAGCTAGTAAGGTGATTTACATGAAGTGAGAAACCATTCCCTGATTTGGATCTCAGCTCTGACATGTAGAAAGCACAAAAAAAAAAAAAAATCACAAGAAATCGATAGTTTGTATCTTTAAGACAGTCTGAAGCTATAGATCAATACAGAATCCACATGATGAAGAGTTTCCAGGGCATCATCCCTGCACGCTCCATGCACCACAGAGGAAGGATGCAATCCTAACCCTGACCTGATCCAAATTTCAAGTGCAAGCACCTTCTAATGGTTGGATGGGTTGCCACATGCTGAAAAGCCTCATGCTCCCCTTTTCTGTCTCTGTGAGTGAGCAGAATGATTAAACCTGAAACGTTGTTTTCAGAGTTAACAAGCTATGGGCCACAACTCTTTTCTACCATCTCAGCATTGTCCTTCTTTCATTTGGAAGGCGGCTTCTGTGCAGGGATCTTTACGACAACGGTCTTGAAAGATGATCCACGAGAAACTACTGCCTACGTCATGTTGGATGTAGGCGCACCCTGTGGAAGTTGCATGTGCTTTTCCCTCACGTATATATGCTGGTTAAGTAATGACCCATCATCAGGCAGTGACTGATGACAATTGATCAGATGCCCAAGAAATTAGAGTACTCTCTCAAGAGAATAATCAAGGAACGCTTTCCCAAGGTTACTATTAGTGAAGACGCTGGCTCAAGGAGAAATGGATTCAGGCATGTATTTCTTTTTTCTTTTTTTGTTCCTGGATTTCAATTTATATATTAGTTCTGAAGAAGTTTCATGAGGAGGACTGGCTGGATTCGGGCATTAAGCCTGGAATACATAATGCTTCACCTTTAGGTCTTCAGTGCAAATCCAGCTCAGGTGAAACGCCAATCAAAGGCGTTTCCGATACTGCTGAAATGGGTTGATGGAGCTGTTTCACTCTCCAGGAGGTTAAGTATGCACCACCACAGCTGGCTAGCAGGCAGGGCCAAGAAGTAAATGAGCCATGGGAACAGAATGAATCTCTTTTCCCTCCCCATACGCCAAGGCATATTGTCTGGGGGAGGGTCCGCCACTGCCACAGCCTGGGTTACATTTATTCTGGGGTCTCAAGATAGCAACTTTCCCCAGCATTAAATCAGTGACATTTTAGAAAAGTTTTATCCAGAGTGCATAAAGCAAGAGCGTTGTCAAAAGAAGAGCACATTGCTGACTCATATCGGGCTCAATTCTCTTTCCATGAAGAGGCAAACTGCTTTGGCAGCATTGAGGGGACTTCATGTCAATAGAATGGACTCCAAATTTAAGGCTCTGTTGTACTGCCACATTGGTGTCGCTTTACTCACTGAGAATCAGGGCCCTTCTTGTTGTAGCTTTCACGGCTTTGACCCCTTTTATAACCCCATGACTTTGATTCATCGGGTCAGAATCTGATCTCCAGTAAGCCACACAGGCAGGTAACTCCACAGAAGCAAATGGGGCTAAGAGCAAATTTATCTCCATGTAAATGGGAGCAAAACCTATTTGTACAGAAGAAGCTGACCACGGAAGGTGAATATGGTCTGCTAGGTGCAATCAGGCTCTCACGTGAACCCAGCTTTCTGTAAGATAACACACTTGTTGTATGTGTGTTCGCACTGCCTAGCACCATGGAGCCCTGATCCTGGATTGGGACCTCTAGACCCGTCCCTACTGCAGTACAAACAGCAAAGAGTCTCCCCTTATAGTCCTAGACAGTCCCATTCTTATCAATAGGAGCTGGACATGTGCCTCCAGGGCTGGCTAACTCCATCGGTGTGGGATGTTGCAGTGGGGGGTGCTGTAGCAATCCCAGATTTTGCTCCCATACTGGGACCCCAGCCACCAGCCCACACCTGGGGGCCCCACTGTAGTCTGAGATCTCGGTCACCAGTTCCAGGGGTCCCGGCCGCCGGCCCCGCAGGCTGTGCTCTTGGCCGTGGGGTCCTGGCTGATGGATGCTCTCCTGCTGCTGAGGATTCCAGCAGCTCTGCTGGATGCCCCAGGATCCTGACCGACGGCCTGTTCCCGAAGCTCTGGGCCAATCCCAGCGATAGCCCTACCCTGGGGCAGTAAAGGGCATGGACAGAGTCAAGTGTGGGGGGAGGGAAACTCAGCTCAGCATCCCACCCCAGAAATTATTCCAGCCCCACTTGCTAATTGTGTAGGTGATTTGGGTGAGTGAGGAATGCATGACTGAGCTTAACAGTAACATGATTTTACCTCTGAACAGCAGTGGATAGAGAATGAAACTTTTTCGGCTGAAAGTAGCCAGGACGGGTCAAGGGAATAATGATCTCAGCATGAAAATTGTTAGCTGAGTTTAGAAGTGCCACCTTTCATATTTCTTATGAGCTTCATTTGGGCCATAACCGTTCCAGGAGTTTCAACACTTGGTCTCTATTGTATTACTGCTGAAACCACAATTATCACACCATCTTCACATTGAAAGTGATGGATAGGTCTCATTACTGGCTTGTCAAGATGCTCACATACATGGTAGGCAGCCATCACACCAACTTGCAGACTGGTGGCAGTGCTAGACTTATTAGTCTATTACAGTACGGCGATGCTACCCATCTCAAACAATATTCATGCAAACTCAGTAGCAACCGGCGTATTTTTAACTTGTAATGACACAACAAGCACTAATTCACTACCACAATTAACTCAGTCACTTTTCATCCATAAATGACAACCAGCACTCTTTTCACTTGTTCCTTTTTGAAAATGCTTTGTGTGAGGATGAAAATGGCTAGTGATTTTTGGACTTCAGTTTCTGGGAGAGCAACTCAAAACACCTTAGAAGGGTTTACCAACTGTTGGTGATTTCACCAAGCCTCTGAAAATGAGGCTCCTTTAAGAGGTCTCCACTTGGACACTCAGAAATCAAGGCACTCCAAATGGCTAGTTGCTTTTGTAAGTAGTGGCCTTTAAAGTTTAACCAGCAACTGGCAAGGGGGAACAGAAGCGTGATGAGATATCACGCAAAAGGGGAAAAGTACCATGAATACAAATTATGCTCATCTGGTATATATGGTGAATCTCTCTAGTCCTGCACTCTCTGGTCCAGCAACATCCATGGTTCATCATGATTTTAGTTAGCCAGATGTCCACTTATCATGGGTGTGGCCAAGTTTTCCACAGTCCCATAAAGTTGTACAGCTTGTTCATCTTGGCCTCTGAGGATAGAACAAGAAGCAAGGGGCTTAAACTGCAACAAGGGAGGTTTAGGTTGGACATTAGGAAAAAGTTCCTAACTGTCAGGGTAGTCAAACACTGGAATAAATTGCCCAGGGAGGTTGTAGAATCCCCATCACTGGAGATATTTAAGAGTAGGTTAGATAAATGTCTATCAGGGATGGTCTAGACAGAATTTGGTCCTGCCATGAGGGCAGGGGACTGGACTTGATGACCTCTCAAGGTCCCGTCCAGTCCTAGTAGTCTATGATGATTCTACAACCTACCAGTCCTGCCTCTCTGTGTTCTGTGCTATTTAGCTCTAATTTACCCCTAAATGTCTTCTAAGAGCCCGTAAATATTGGAAGTGTTGATAATGCAGCTAGAGAATATTGACCTCCCATGGTTCAGCAAATTCTCTGGTTCATCCCCAGTCAGATCTTGAGGATGCCAGTCTAGAGAGGTTCACCCCGTGCTTCAGTGCACTGTGATAAGGCAGCGGGGAGTGTTTAGTTGTCACTGACGCTAATAAAGTTCTCTAGAGACGATACTCTGGGGAAATTAATTCACCGTCTGTAACTTGGGTTTAGTCCCGTTCAAAGCCAGATCAAAGTCAAGACTTTGATTCTGCCAGAGAAATCAGAGTATTTTTAATGGTTGAAGTGCATGATTAGTAACTCCGTAGCTGAAATGTCCACGTGCAAGTGAAATAAACAAGAAACTGATCAGTTAAAGCCAATTCATCTTTCTTTAAAAAGTAGCACTAAAATAAGCCTGTTGCTGTAGAATTTACATTGTTACTCAATGTGACTCAGTCCCCTCTAAGATGCTGAGCATTGGAATTCTGAGCCAGCCACACACTTAAGCACATGCTTAACTTTAAGCACAGGTGCAGTCCATGTTGGCTTCCAGGAAACTACTCATAGGCGTTAAAGGTCAAGTGCGTGTGCAACAGCTTTGATGGACTGAGGACAGAGTTCAGAATCTTGCTGGATCAAGCTTTCACAAGCTCTGTGATGGAACCTTTGAGCCCGGTTTTTTGCTTGACAAATACTCCCAGCTTCCACAAACGTAGTGAGTAAATGGCAATCGGAGTTTGAATTCCCTGGGCTAGATTCTCAACTGGTGCAAATCAGAATAGCCCCAGTAGACTTTACCAGTTGACACCACTAAATGACTTGGCATCTCCTTTTGCTTGTTGAGATGCTCTTCAAGCCAACATGTTTGTCCCGACAGTGCCCAAGATCCATGTCTCCGAGAGGGAGCCATGTTAGTCTGTAACTTTAAAAACGAGTAGTCCTGTGGCACCATAGGGTATGTCTACACTGCACAGCTGTTTTGAAATAAGCTATTCCAGAGTAGTTATTCTGAGAGAGGTTTTTTGAAATAGAGCATCCACACTGCAGGGAAGCCTCAAAATCAGTCCGAGGCAGGCTTCCCTAATGTAGATGTGCTACCTCGATTTAGAGCCCCAGGAGGCACTGGGGAGGAATAAGTTAGAATGTCCCCGGTGAGGGGCTATTTCGAAATAGCAGCAGTGGAGCATCTACACGCGCCTTATTTTCAAATAGCTATTTTGGAATAGGCATTATTCCTTGTAGAATGAGGTTTACAGATATTGGAATAAGCCGTCCGTTATTTCAAAATAATTTCAAAATAACGGAATGGCTGTGTAGACACTCACATTGTTATTTCAAAATAATGCTACTTATCTCAAAATAACGGTATAGCGTAGATGCACCCTTAGGGTATGTCTACACTAGCCCCCTAGTTCAAACTAGGGAAGCTAATGAGGGCGACCGAAATTGCAAATGAAGTGCGGGATTTAAATATCCCACGCTTCATTAGCATGTTCCCAGGCGGTCGCCATTTTGGAAACTGACTAGCCCGGAATAACTGCCTGCGTCTACACGCGGCAGGGAAACGGGAGTTCGAAGTAAAGCCCTAACTCGAATTAGCTGTTATTCCTCCTGGAATGAGGTTTAACAGCTAATTCGAGTTAAGGACTTTACTTCGAACTCCCGTTTCACTGCCGTGTGTAGACGCGGGCAGTTATTCCGGGCTAGTCAGTTTCCAAAATGGCAACCGCCCGGGAACATGCTAATGAAGCGCGGGATATTTAATTTTCGCACTTCATTTGCAATTTTGGTCGCCCTCATTAGCCTCCCTAGTTCGAACTAGGGGGCTAGTGTAGGCATACCCTTAGGGTATGTCTACACTGCCACTCTAGTTCGAACTAGGGTGGCTAATGTAGGCATTCAAAGTTGCAAATGAAGCCCGGGATTTAAATATCCCGGGCTTCATTTGCATCTTGCCAGGCGCCGCCATTTTTAAATCCCTGTTAGTGCGGACTCCGTGCCCATGGCTACACATGGCACGGAGTAGGTAGTTCGAATTAGGCTCTCTAATTTGAACTACCGGTACACCTCATTCCATGAGGAGTAACGGTAGTTCGAATTAGAGAGCCTAATTCGAACTACCTACTCCGTGCCACGTGTAGCTGCGGGCACGGAGTCCGCACTAACGGGGATTTAAAAATGGCGGCGCCCGGCAAGATGCAAATGAAGCCTGGGATATTTAAATCCCGGGCTTCATTTGCAACTTCGAATGCCTACATTAGCCACCCGTAGTTCGAACTAGAGTGGCAGTGTAGACATACCCGGAGAGACTAACTATATAGATATATGTATAGTACCTTGAGCTTTCATGGGCAAAATCCACTTCTTCAGATGAGAGGATCTGAGGAAGTGGATTTTGCCCACAAATATTCATGATATTATACATATTTTTGTTAGTCTCTAAGGTGCCACAGGACTACTCATTTTTCAAGATCCACTGTGCCACTCAAAGACTGACTGGCCATAGCATCGGCTCAGTGAAGGAAGATTTCATGCTGAAAGAACTAAGTTCTCTTTTTTGAAGAAAAGAGAAATTTTCCTATATCCTGGGGGTTAGGGAGTTGAGTAGGAGTGGCATAGCTGCAGTACCCCTTGTAATTGTTACTTCACATCATCCCTCCTCAGTGAATAAATCTTACTAAACCTTTCCCTCTTCAAGACCATCTGGCTGAAAACCTTTCAGGAAACACCACCAGTGGTACAAAAACTTAAGTCGCACCATAAATTGAAGGGTGTCAGCGCCACGCAGGCATGCCTTAAAGAAGCTCTGCAGCTGTACTTCACTCAGAGTCACAGACATGTGCAACGGGTGCCTGCTGAGAAACATATCACTACATTTCGAGAACTCCCAAATACAAATCAGCATGAGGGGAAAGCAAAATTATGGATTTTCTCCTTGGGAAACAGAGCGGCAGGCTTTTTTAAGGAAACGGAAAATATTTAAATAAAATCAACATTGACTGAGTATATTGGAATCTGTAACGGGGCAGCTGTCCCCTTAAGCAAATTGGGCTCAGCTGTCCTGTCCAGGCCAGGTGTGCCCTAGTTTGGTGCAGAGAGGCGAGAGGAGTGGCCCCTGGGAGTTAGAAAGGAGAGTTCGGTATGCTGACAGGAGACGTTAAAAGCCCTGAATCCTGAACACAAAGAGAGGTGAGAGGAAGAGCTTGACTGAGAGCTTCAGGGAAGGGGTAAGGCGGAAAGAGGGACCATGTGTTTCCAGGTTGACCAGTAGAGCCTGATCAGGCTGGTGAAAGCAGAAGACAGACGGGGGTCACCTAGAAACATCCTGTGGCCGGAGGACCGGGGCCAGGGGGCTGAAGGCCGAGACCAGCCGAGGCAGGTGGCTCGGCGAGAGACAAGGCTGCAGGTTGGGGCATGTCGGAGGGCGAGCGTCCTCATGTCTCCACTTCACTTGGCCTTCAGTTCCCTCATTTTGCTCCTTGATGGGCAAGGGAGGGGTCATGCCATCCTGCTGAACATGCCACTGTAAATACACAGCCTCCTTCTAGCTACCCCCTCATGGCCTCCAGGCAGCCATGCAAGTAATTCCCTCTCAATTCTGCAAATAATCTCCATTCAGCCTTCAGAGGCTATAAATAGCCCTTTTCGTGGGGTTGATTTACTACCAAAATCCCGCCACCATAAGCCAGACTCTCCCCAGCCCTGTCCAGACAGTATATCATTCCCAACAGGACACACCGAGTAGAGGCCTGGAGGCTCTCACCAAACCAGTACCCAAGTCTGGCTTCGGCATCTCTCAGCAGGCCTCACCCCAGCTCCCTTCGTTGCACGTTCCCCATCCTGTTTCCTTCCCTGCTCTTCCTGGACACATGAGCGGGCTCACCCTTCCATCATCCCCCAGACTACAGCCCTCACTGGCCTCCTACAGCCAAACCTCTGGCTCTGACAGCTAGCAGGCCTCTCTCTCTCTCTCTCCACCATCAGCCTCTCTGGCGTGGGGAGATTTGCACATGCTCCCAGGATCTGCTTTCCACTTGCACCAGATCTGGCTTAAAGGCTCAACCAGGGAGCTCCTGCGGCTTCCTCGTTCAGGAGCATCCCCTCCATGAGGCTCCCTGCCCGGCTCTGCTCTTCCTCTGAGCTTTCTCTTCCCCCAGGACTTGCTTTCTTTTCTTAGCTTTGGGTTGCTAGTACTCTCCCGTGAAGCTGCTACGCTTGCTGTCTCTCAGGAGTCTGGACACTGGGGGGTTCGGAGTTCCTCTAAGCCCTCTGAACTCTCCTTCGTAACTCCCTCCTGCCTCATTACACCAAAACTGGGGTGCACCTGGACTGCCATAGGGGTGCTGAGCCCAATTACAATCAAGAGACTGGCTGGCCTCCTACAGAATGACATTGTCTCGGCTCTTCTCCGCCCCTGTCCTCTCCTTTCTCTGATTGCTTCTCCCTCTCTTCCAAAACACACGGACTAATGTGTCGAGCGAGGCTCAAAATAGGAAATCCTGATGACTTTGCTCTGTGTTCTGATGGCTCGCACAGTTAGACACCTGCCTCCCTGGCAAATTTCTTTATGGTAACAAGGTCTGAGCAGGTTGGCCTTTCAAAGGCGAGAGACCGTCGGGATCGCTTCGATCCAAGCCCAGGGAGAACATGACTTTTAGCCAACATCAAGAGTGCTCTCTGTGCCTCCCCGCCCACACACAATCACTGTTTTTATGCAAAGAATCTCATCTCTCATTTAGTAATTTCAAAATGCAGCACAGTGAAATGTGTCCCTCCCGGATAGGAAGAAAGGTAACAGAGGCTGGGGCCACGTTGATTGCATGTCTCTTCAAATTTTGAAATAGGACTACTCAACACGCGGCCCACAACCTGTTTGTTTGCGGCTGGTGGTGCAGTTTGGGTTTATGTGGGACTAAACACGCAGCCATGGGTGGGATTCTTTGAACGTGGCCTCCACTGGGAACATGCTCCACCAGGGCAAGGCATCTCCCAGGTGGGGTGAGCACTGAAAGACGCAAGCGGACGGGCTGGCTGGAACCGACGGGTACAGGGTGTCGGCGTTTCTAGCCCCCCGGGAGGAGGTGCCAGGAGCACCAGGGCATTGTGTGAAAGAAGCTATTTGCATATATAATTGCATGTCTATGCAACCAGACTTAAGCTGCGGCCCACGGCATGTGCTGTGAGTATCATTGTGGCCCCCAGGACTTCCAAAGTTGATCTGCGCTGTTTTAAAAGATCTGTGTTTCATTCTCACATGCAACGGGATATTTATGGGTTGCATCAACACTTCTGCAGTGTCCAGACGTTGGTCCCTGCTCAGGCCACATAATACGTCACTAATGAACTCAATTCTCGGATAAAAGGGTGGGGATTACGGCTGCAAGAAATTTCCCTTCCCTGCCGCAGGCCTATGCCCATGAAACATCGCATTGGTGCCTTCCACACGATACACATACGGGCGGCAGGTTTGCTAACGTGGCTTCATGCTTTAACACCCATACGCAATGGGGTCAAAGGCATGCAGAAATAACCGGCTAGTTCTCGATTGTCTCTAATATGGGTCCTGATCGTTCATCTACATGGTGCCACACCTGGACCAGTTCTTGTGGATTGGTGCAGCCTTCCTTTGCAACCTCTCTCTCCACAGAATAAGCACAGCGAGTTCTGCTCCGTAGTTCAGCTCAATGGCATTCTACGGTGAGCTGAACGTTAGGGCTTTTTCCTGGTCTGTTTTCTGTTTTCACCACCCCATCCATCACCAGCTGGACTCAGCACATTCTCTCCAGCCCTGTGCAACTGCCATCTGGCTCCACTGCTGTGTTTAAACACATTTGCAAGCTACAGCCCTCCCAAACGGGACAAGCGGCTCGGACCAGGAATTTGAGGTCTTAGCAGGCTAGTTTCAGTTGTGTCTTCTCGAGGAAAAGCAACTTTTCCCATTGTTAACTCTACGTGATTTTTGATTCCCCATTCCTCCCTCTTAAGTCAAGGCTCTAGCTGGGTCAATTTATTACTAGACTCCTCTCTCCATGAGGACAGGTCCTGGTTGCCCTCTCTCACACCTGGGAACCAACATCAGCCTGGATTTGCTCGAGGCTACTGAGTTAGCCAGACATCCCCCCGTAGCTTGTCTGTGTTCCCGTTCTACCCACTAAGAATTATCCAGTCCCATTCTGTCGATCCTTCAGAACAGATGCCATATGAAGAGTGAAGAAAAAGATTGGGACTTTTCAGCTTGGACAAGAGAAAACTAAGAGGGGAGATAATAGAGGTTATTAAAATCATGACGGGTATGGAGAAAGTGAATAAGGAAAAGTTACTTGTTCCCCTGATAGAAGAACTAGGGGTCACCAAATGAAATGAATAGGTAGCAGGTTTAAAACAAACAAAAGGTAGTTTCTCTTCACTCAGTGCACAGTCAACCTGTGGAACTCCTTGCCAGAGGATGTTGTGAAGAGCAGGACTTTAACCGGGTTCAAAAAAGAACTAGATACATTCATGGAGGTTAGGTCCATCAATGGCTATTAGCCAGGATGGGTAGGAATGGTGTCAGCCTCTGTTTGTCTGCAAATGAGTGACAGGAGAGGAATCATGTGTTCCCTCCCTTTAGGGCATCTGGCATTGGCCACTGTCAGATGTCGGGACACTGGGCTGGATGGACCTTTGGTCTGACCCAGTATGGCCAGTCTTATGTTTGCCACGTTTTGCCCCAGCATTGACTATGAAGTGTCAATGATGGGAGAAGTGATACCAGTGTTTAGTTTGCAGATCCATTGGGAAAGCGCTTTGGGAGCTATTATTATGACATTACCACGTGACCAGAAAATATCCCTTCTCTGTACAGCGCAGCCTAATGGCATAGGTGCAGCATGGTGGTTTTCACTCTCCTTTGATGCAAGATCTAGTATTAGCCATCCTGGAAGTGGGCCAGCAAAGTGCCAGGCCCTGCCTTTCCACTCCAGTACTGCAAGGCCTTTGTTCCTATGGAAAACGTCTCCCATGGTTCTTTTTGCTTCACAATACAGGGAAAGGATGACTCAAGTTCAGTTTTACAGGTGAAGTTCACATGAGTTCAGATCTATTCACACCCTCTCAGTGTTCCCATATGCCTGACTCCAATCCAAAGCTTTTATTGTCAGCTCCAAAGAAAAATTTCCAATGAAGAGGCGGAGGGGAGGGATTGTGATCCCTGCTTTCCAGTGCCAAGGGGCTGGAGTATTTTTATAATCTGTCATTTGTACTTCCTCATACTAAAGGTGACAGTCTAATTCACATATGACCAACACCCATAAATCATGTTGGGGGGGGAGGAAATATTCATAAATCCATATCAAACAGCACCCAAATTATGACAAATGACATGGCAGTCATAAAATTGCACAAGCACAACTCACCAAGTCATTAATTTCATGGCCGTGGAAAATAAACAGACACATTTTTTTCGCAGCCCTAATAAATTTTAAAAAACTCAAAGAATGGTCCATCTGCTTCGAATAATTTTTAATTTCCTATTCTGTCTCATTCCCATTAGCTATTCCACTGAGATATTTGCTAAATTCTTTCATTTGCCTCCTCCCATCTGTATTCAATTACTCTATTCCCAAATAGAGTTAGCTTTTCTTTCTCCTAAGCACAGTACAAAATATCCCCACCTGTACCTTAAAGCAAATGTTATGTGTGTTTTATTATCTGTTAGACTCTATGAGTCATTCTAACTCGATTGCCTGGGCTGAAAAACTTGGAGGACAATCTGATTTTGATGTTTTCTGGCTTTGGTGAAAAACACCTGCCTGATTCTCAGAGCTAATCTATTAACTTGGTAAATGCCTCAACAGATGTTCTAGAATCAACTGGGGATCAGGGCCTGTCCCCGTGACAGCGTCCGCTTGTAAGCTTGAAATATTTAAATGTTCAGAGATCAGAGGCCAATGATGTGTTTTGGGTACAAGCTTTCACTAAATCATATTTTTTCACTCAGTCCCCAGAGTGCAATCCACATATAATAAGTGACTGGAGCATTTTGACTGAACAGGCCAGCAACGTGGGCCTCCTTGAACTTTGATGGGCCCCGAATTTCAAGGCGGGATTTGCTTCTTTTATTAAAAGTGGAGCAAAATGTTAGGCTGAGTCGACGTTGTTTCCTTTTAAGCCGCACTGTTTTCTCAGCTCCTTTCTTTCTAATGAAGCCCATTAAGTAAGCATAAACCTTCGTTTGGAGACCCTGCCAAGGAAATCTAATGGTCTCTGAGGGGTCTGTTTTATGCCCAGCATCTCTGGCTGGGGCAGAAGAACACTGCATGGTTTCAGATATTGCAAGCCTGATCCTCCACTCAGTTACACTGGCTTTATACAAGTGTTGCCCCATTGGCCCTAACACATACCAGTTCCCTAGACCACTGGCTAGGATCACTTGTAGGAAGTTTTTGGAACATGTTGGGACAACTTCCTGCTGCACGTACTGGAGGAACTATGGGGCCATGCTGCTCTTGACCTGCTGCTCAAGGGAAGTAGATGTAAGAACTAAACTCATGCCGGGCCACGGATGATGACGCTGGGCTGGACAGGTTCAACCTGTGCTTTAAGGGGGGTTCCAAAGAGGATGGAGAGAGGCTGTTCTCAGGGGTGACGGATGGCAGAACAAGGAGCAATGGTCTCACGTCACAGTGGGGGAGGTTTAGGTTAGATATTCGGAAACACTATTTACTAAGAGGATGGTGAAGCACTGGAATGAGTTACCTAGGGAGGGGATGGAATCTCCATCTTTAAAGGATTTTTATGCCCAACTTGACAAAGCCCTGGCTGGGATGATTTAATTGGGGATGATCCTGCCTAGAGGAAGGCATTGTCTAGATGATCTCCTGAGGTCTCGTCTTACCCGACTCTCCTATGGTTCTATGTTGTGGTTTCCTTCACTCTGCAGAGTGAAGACGACATTGGCTGGATGGTAGCCAGAGAGAACCTTTGAAAGGGGAATTCCATCTTACTGGCTAAGAAAGCTTTGAACCACCTGAGGAACCATAAAAGGATGGAGGAGATGATTCCAAATTTCACAGGAAAATTCATCAACGCCATAGCTTCCGCAGTGTTTAGGAATGGGCAAGAATCAACTCAAACCAACTCAAAAAGCTCCCTGAGCTAGCCACTTTTCCCATTAACCCTCTCTGAGCTTGTAACAAGAGCGTGAACTGGTGAGTTTCTCATGGTAGTAGGTTTAACTGTGAAAGTTTGGATAGTAAGAATGTTCTTGGGACATGGGTGCATGAATGTGGCGGACACTGACCTTGGTCACGTCACTTAACCCCTCTGTCCCTTAGTTTATCCCTCTGCTAAACAGGCTCAGTCATAACCTAGCTCAGTGTTATGAAGCTCATGAAGTGCTTTGAGATCCATTGTTCTATTTTATTCAGCCCTGCTGAATCTCATTGCTGTTGCCATTGCTCTTGGAAGTTTGTAAAGAAGGCTCTGAACATTTGGTGTCCTCGTTTGACAGTCTCCGGGAGTGGCTGCATTGTGGCAGGTCTGGTATGAGAGCTCAGCAGCATGGAGAAAGTGGGAATGGGCTGATTTGTCTTGCCGCTGCTGTTATCAATGTATTGCCGTTCAAAAGCCAAAACAGCCAATGCATGCTAATATCTAGCCCTTACCTAAGAGGTACAGAAAATTCCAAGGTCTGCTCGTGCGTTATCTGGTATGTTGTCCAGCTTGGGAAGGCTGGACTGTGCCCACCAGGGGTCAGGGAAGGGCTCCTCCGCCTCCGGATCAGGGGCAGCCATTCCGGCTCACAACACACACCTGGTTCAGTCGCACACGGGGAATCAGCTGTAGAAATAGTCCAGAGATTCAAGCCTAGGGTCAGGCTGAGGTGACAGTCAGTACACCCAGGTCCTAACTCAGGGCAGGCAGCAATAGTCCAGAGACTCAGGCCCAGCTTACAGTCATTACGCCCAGATCCTCACTCACGGTGGGTGGCCAAAGATAGTTCAGGAGGGTTAGGCCCAGGTTCCGGCTGAGCCTTAAACCAATAATCAACAAGCCCAGGCCCTAGCTCAGGGTAGGGCAGCAAGCAGTCGGGTTCCTAGCTCTGGCAGAGAGTTGACAAGTGCCGGCGAGGACCGAGGGGAAATGGCGATGGAACTGCCCTTCGTCACTTGAGTTGGGTCCCTCTTCCAGGCCACAACTGGGTCACGGAGGCAGAATCAGGGACATTGTCACAGCTGCTATCCACGCTGTGCTTGCTTGGATGCTGAAGAGCTTCGTCCTCTAACTCTGCCAGGCTGGGACTTGTCACTAGCAGTCGGTTCACCAACAGAATCAAACAAGTGATATGAGGCGTCTGAGTGAAAAAAAAAATCCCACATTTTGCAAGACTCCATTAGAGGGCCTGGCTCTTTGCTCCATCCATTGGTCTGGCATCAGCGGATTTCTGTTTTACGCGAGTGTAACCGAGTAGGGAACGGGGCCGAGGCAGGGACCGACTGGTTCCACACATCAGCTTTCAGTTCCGCTTAACAGTATAGGGCCCTTGAGAGCAGGGCTGATGACGGACTTCACCAGGCCCTGGGCAATATGTGTGTGGGGGGGAGGGGAAGCTTGGCTCTAAGCCCCCCTGGACGGGGCAGGGCCTACGGGACTAGGGGCAGGGCTTGGGACATCCAGCCCTCAGCGCCACCTGGACTACGCCATGTCTTCCCCCCTCAGCGCCACCTGGACTACGCCATGTCTTCCCCCCTCAGCGCCACCTGGACTATGCCATGTCTTCCCCGCTCAGCGGCACCTGGACAACGCCACAGACAGCTCTGGTGGTGATAAAAAATACAGCCCAAGGAGGACTCATTCCAAATTATTCAGGCATCTGTCCTATTATTAGTCACTAAGACATTTTTATTTTGGCTCATATGTCCTCCATCATCCACAAGACACTTCCACCCTATGAAAAAGAAAGAAACGAATATAGCACACAGACGTTTGTTTGATACCCCATCCTCCTGTCTCCCCCACCCCCACACAAAATTCCAGAAAAAGAAGGAACACAATTCTTTGCAGACAGCTGGAGAGAGAGAGAGAGATTCATTAAATTCATTCTTCATCTTCCTCCCTCTGTTCTCAACAAATCCAATCACACTTGCCAAGACTAGAGCCCTGCAAATCCACAGATATCCACAGCTCATTTTTGTGGACATGGATGGCCACACCCAAGAAATTCCTCTTTCTGGTGATGCTTTCAGCTGGCTAATTTCTGTGGATGCAGAAGGTTTGGAGTAGCTGTTAGGAAGAATTCAGGAGATCTAGTACTTAATACAACTGGATGATACTACAGAAGTGTCTGCATTTGCCCAACTTTTAACGTTTGTCCAGTATGTGTGGGAAGGCTCCACAGATAGACTCCTCCTGTTTTACTCTTTACTAATGAGATGTGCCACAGAGGAGACAAAATCTCTGAAGCTTTCCAACAATCAACTGTTTCAGCTGGATTGGAATGCCCCCACTATAGCAGGCATTTGCACTGAGGGGGAAGTCTGAGCTAGGTAAAAAAAACTAGGAGCCTTTGGACAAGATACCAGTCTGTTGCATCCACGGCCATTGGAGTGCATAGTTCAGTGGACTGGGTAGCTATGGCAGCAAACAGGATACCAGTGAGAATGAAAAAAGAGACTTCATGATGCTACAAAAATGTTTTTTCCTTCTTCTGCAGCATGGGTCATTGACAGGTTTACATTAGTGTGAAAGTTGAATGCTCTGTAACTTTAAGTCTTTACACCATGATTTGAGGACTTCCGTGACTCAGCCAGGGGTTAAGGGTCTCTTACAAAAGTAGGAGGGTGAGATTCTGGGCCTGTAATGTGCAGGAAGTCAGACTAGAGAATCATGATGGTTCCTTCTGACCTGAAGTGTATGAGCAGAAGGCACGTCCAACTGGGTCAGCTTAATATACCCTCTCACATATACACCCAGACCCATCACACATCATCTGATAGATCACTATGTCTCCTTAAGATGAAGTATGATGTGGAGATGACAAGGGGTGCTGTTACCATAGAAATGGGGATAAACAATGACACCATCAACAAGTTAAATACCACCTTGAAATATTTGCATTTGTGTCTGACATCACAAAGAAATCCAACTATATGTCCTGAAATAATGCAGAGAGCCATTGAACTTACAAAGCAACACAACAGCCTCCTACGGGCAAAACAAAAACTAATAATAAATGTGTACAGGTATCGTTGAAACGTAATAGCTCTGGTGACATTTCTAGTCAACACCATCTAGACATTATCATCAGCTTGTTCATCATTATGATCTCTGTCAAGATGGCGTGGGTTACCACAGTCTCCATCGTCTTGGCATGTACACATATCTGAGCAGGAAAGATTGTTCCAACGATTGACACAGTCGATTGTTCAGCCACCCCTACAAGCACGAGCATAAAAACGGTTTTTTAGAGGCTCAGGTGCCGTGAGGTTCTTGAAAGGCACAGCAAGTTGCTCATCATCCACTTCTTTCCATCCACGTTGCAATATTGATCTGGTTTACCCATGTGCGAAGACATCTACATCTTTGTTTGCCAAGATGCTCTTTTGACACACTCTTAAAACTGTTCCCACATGTCTGGAAGTCAGCTTGAGAGTTGTCCTTTTTGATGGCTATGTGGAGGGATAAGCAATTCAAGTCTCTCGAGATCTCCTTTCCTTTCTCACTCTGGTCATAGAGTACTGCTGTCATCTTTCTTGCTGCAGAGCTTATAGTTTAGCACTCTCTTCCAAAGAGGCAAGATGTTGGAAGCCATAAATTCCTTTTGTTTTGACAATATTAAATACAGATTCTTTCCAACACCCAATACAGATGACAGAGCCACCTGCTGTTAATCCGTGTACAGCAGGAAGTATGTTGCATGAATCGGGAGTCAGTGTATCACAAATTGCATCCACAGGTATGAAGAGACGCTTCTGAGTTGTGTCGATAACCTGCTTCAAACCACACGTTATTTATGTGCTCCAGTTTTAGAAAGTAGTCATCAGTAAAGACCAAAACATCTGTGTCAGGTGACCAAATTCCTATGGTTCCTTGGACAGAAAGAGACCCAAAAGCCATCTTGACCACACACACAGCATGCAGAGATATCTGCTTCCTCTGGAGTATTGTACAAGTCTTATGCTTCTTCATTACTTCTACTGGTGATGGACTTTGCTACTTCACTGCTGAAAAACCCTCCCGCAAGGAGGAGTGTGTGGGATGTGCTCCTACACTCCTCGGTACATTTCAAACCATATATTCACAGAGGAATGTCATAAGTGGCTGCTTGTTGGATGCCACATTTAGAAACTTTTACAATGGAGGCATAGGGCAATCAATCACCGGTATTTCTTCCCTCCAGCCTTAGGTCCTGTCTTTCTGCAAATTTCACAGAGCTACAGTTGTCATATCTGTCAAAAGACTCAGAGGACAGAATTAGTTTGTCAACTCTTTTTAGGACCTAGCCTTGAGTACTCAGCAGCCAATTCATCAACTGCATGGAATTTATCTCTAGCTGACATTTGTACGACAGTCATGGCATCTCTGATGTACGCTGGGGTTTCTCTGTTGCATGCTCTTAGCTCATGGATTCTTTCAAGGGTGCGATAATTCTGGAACGGTTCAATACTGTGCATTCTGCAATTGAGAGGCACATTCTTTGAGTGCCTTCTGAAGGATGATACTGTGAGCTAAATTATATGCCTCTGTCAACCAAAGGACAAACTTCTGCAGCAACTGGGCTACATGAGTGGCTGACCTCTGTAAACTACAGTCACCTGGCTTTAGATCATATTCTGAGCCTTAGTTATTTCAAACTGACGGATTGAAGCACCATGATACAAAACCACTGGTTCATTTGTGAGCTGTGCCTGCTTCAACTTATTAGCAGCTTGGATGGCACTGGCTAAGGTTACTGTGCTGTGTAGAACAGTGGTAGACTTGCCTTGTGCCCGTTACACAGGGAATGAAAATGCAGAACCAGTGTTTTCTAATCATGCCTGTAATTCGCTACTGGAATAGTTTCTACCTCACAGGGAAGGTGGGCTTTCTACCTTTATAGCAGCTGGACCAGGAGGGGAAAAGTCTCTTGTTGATCATGGCCTCTCGATCAGATGAAATGTCATAGGATGACTTACCTTTGCAGTGTAGCTCAATGGTATTGCTTTGTGATTCGTTTGATTTCGGGCACATTGCGTGATAAACTGCATTCTTAGCAAGCCAGTCTTCCGTGGATATGCTGCCCAACGTCATCGTCTCCTCTTTGCTCTCTCAAAGCTTTCTGTTGGATGAGGCTAATTGCCTTTTCGGTGTGTTTTTCCTCAAGCAAACAATGCAGGACATGCTTACCCTGGTGGCTGTCGAAGAAGGTGAATGTGATGCTCATGGATTCAGAGTCTGTTTCCTTTCTGGGCTCGGTACAGCTCTTGCTGTGTCAATTCAACTTGCCCGTGCAGTTCTGAAGGCAACCCTGGTGATAGGATGCACTTGCGCTGGGTGGTGGTGGGGCAGGGTCTGGGAGGGTGTGTGAGAGGGATGAGGGTGGGCTGCTTACCTGCCCCCCCCCACACTCCTAGGTGCGCACATGGCTCCATGCCCCCTCTCCTCCCAGGCACAGCCCCCCTGTCACCATGGAAACGGCGTGGGGAAAGCCTCCGGAAAAGCACTTTGCTGTGCTGCTGTTCCCCCAGCTGAATGCCCCCCTGCCCCACATTGGCTCTCTCTCAATGCTTCTGTCTATGGGTTAGGTTCTCAAAGCTGCGGGCTGTGATTCCCAGGAGGGGCACAAACAGCCGCCAGTGAGTTCGTGCTCACTCTCTGTAAGGGGGACCCCAGCATGAGAGACCAATGGTACCAGGGCAGCCCCAGTCTGGGAAAAGGGGGTCTGGTGGGTCAAGGTTTGGGAACCACCCCATTAAAACAACGCTGCATCCCTTGGCCTGAAATCAGACCAGCAAGCTGAGGGAGTGATGCCACTGAGGCCTGACTCTGGGACTCAGCTCAGAAATCTGGAGCGGCTGAGTGGGCAGCTACAACAATCGTAGCCCTGTCTGGTTGCCAAACACCGGGACACCATCGTGTCGTGTGCTGTAATGTCCAGCTCAGCACAACTGGATCTTCAGAGGGGCCTCTGTCCTGACGCGGCCAGAATTCTTATCAATCTCATGAACGTCTGTGCCTTGAGAAAGATCTGAGGTGAGAGCTGCAGGCTCAGGTGCTGGAACTAGGAGTGCTGCCATTAGGGGTATTAATGGGGTAACCGGTTAACCCATAAGCATCATCCTTAATGGTTAACTGGTACCTGGGGAGCAGCCCTACCCTAAAACAGTTCTTATTTTGGCTAAAACTCCAACCCAGGAAAGATCTTTTTTCCTCTAGGTTCTCTGGTTATTCTCTTGGGTGTGTCATGCCAGCCAAAGAGACTGATCGCTTTCCTGTTTAAATAAAATTTCCCTTTGGGTGGGATTTTTTTTGTTTCTACAAAATTACCCAGTTAAACTCGCTTACCAGTATAAGTTGATTTGGTCACATGTTTTTCCAGGCCCAACCCCTGCTCAAACTTAAGAGACAAAAAAGGCTGTTTTCAAGTTGTTAAGTTGATTCCCCAGCATTGGACATGCCCTTGGTGGTTTTCATTTGCACATTTAAAACCATAAACAGTTCCATGCCCCATATTTCTAACTTTACATACAAGAATGATACAGGCACCAAAATAAGATATACAGACCCAGCAGACGGTGACATTAAAATTGATAGGTTGCATGAGGTATTTTGTCCAAAGTATCTTCAAGTTATGCATATTTGTGTCCATAAGTCAGTTTCATAAAGTAAGCAGTATGGGGGAGAAACTGACACATCCATTGTACACCTCATTTACAGTCTGTTTCAATGGCACTCAGTGCCCCCCCACTATACACATTGTTTGGGCACCTCTGGTTAACTGGAGCTTTTATGGAGCTCCCAGATACTCCCAATAAAGGGAGCAGCACTAGCACCTGACAGGAGAAAACAGGTCCAAGCTCGGCTTCTACAATATGTCTCCTTTCTTCTGCAAGATGTTCCTTGATGGCCTCCTTTCTCCCGCCAGGGAAGCAAAGAGAGAGAGAGAGAGATAGGGACGTAGCGAGGGAGGAAGGAAGAGAGAGGATGCTGCCTCCAGCTCTCCTGCCCTCCCTCTCCTTCAGAGCGGAGACCCTACCAACAATTTCCCCTGCCCAAGCCAGGATCCAGAGGAACCACGATAGCTCAGCTGACTCCTCGCCTCCTGGCATTTCGTCAGAGAGAGTAGTTGTGAGCACAAGGGTGGTTCCCTTACCCATCCTCCCTCCCTCCCCCCGCCACACACACACACTTACTGTTGTTTGGCTTCTCATGGTGTCTCCTCAGAGACACGGGCTCCTCTAGGTTACACGTAGCCTGTTGTCTCCCCCTGCTTTCTAGGTGCCGCGTCACACACAAGAACATGCAGGAGCATCCTACCATGGAAAATCCACACTCACGAAAATCCCTTCCTCCGGGAAGGCAAACAAACAAACAAGTTCCCCCCCCCCCACACACACACACATATTTCAGAAGAATCTCCCCCACCACCCCCTTTGCTTCCCAAATATAAGCATCCTGCTCCCTTGCAGGTTACAAAGTATTATGATTCAGCTATGCTATCTGTCACAGCACAGATGGCAATTGAGGAGAGTTATTTTGACAGTTGTCTTAAAATTCACTTTCTATTCTTCATTTTCTGGAAGAAAGTATTTTCCAAAGCCCCCGTCAGTCTCCTTTTTATTTTCAAGGTGTGTCCATGTGCCACCGTTTCACAGACTTTCTTCTCTCCTCTTTTTTTCTGAGCTATACTCAGCATTTGTTCCTTTGACATAGCGTAAACACTACTGCCATGCGGGAAAGCAATGTGTATAATGAACGATGCATTGAACTTCAAAGGATTTCTCTCGTGTTTAAATAATTTTTATGACATTTAAAAAACAACAACTTTCTGTTCTTAGTTCTGCAGCGGGTATCTGTATCCTTTACATATTTTGTTTGGCTTTTTCCACGGCGCAGTTTATGATGTTTGTTTGTTTATTATTGATCTATTAAATATCTAGACATCCAGCATGGGCCTTGTCAGAAGAGCAGTTTAAAAATTAAATTGTCATTATTATTATTGCTTAATTGCGCCAACAACGAATTTCATCAATTTAAGGACCAGGCTGAATAACAAATCTGTTGAGTTCAGATGCTGTGGATGGCTACAAAAGGCACTCATCAATTTTAGCAGCATATATCATGGCTCTGTTCTGCTTTTGTATTCCGCACACTTTCGCTTGGCTTTTCACTGCTGATGGAAGGTACCGTATGAGAGAGAGCTGCTAAATATGGGTGAGATTTTTATTGAACATTCATTTTTCTTTTTTTATTCATCATCTTAATGGTGGCAGTAGCAGCAAGGGGTGAAATAAAAAGATTCCATTTCACCAGTAAGGGCCTGAACCAAACATTGACATTACTGGAAGGGTTTTCCATGGTCTTCGAAGGGCTTTTGCCCTGGTTGTAGTTCAGTCAAACAGATTTTAAATAGGTGCACAATAGTGAAAAAGTTGTATAAAATACGTGACCGTGGATATAAATCCAAAATGACGTTTGCGTTTTTTATACCCAGCGAACAATCCTTTTTGTTCAGCGTATGACAAGTTTCTACCTTAAATCAGTACCAACAAGTGAATGAGATCATGTTGCTTTGCAGCCTACACAGAGGAGCTAACAGTGGATCCGTTCAGGCAGGGTGGGCTGGCCCACGACTGTAGGCCTACGTTCCTATAGCCACTCATTTGTAGTTGGGAGGGACACCTGGGCATTCGAAACTGGTACAACAAAACATACTGGGAAAGGTGGCTGGGGTTTAAGCAACCAAGGTTTTGCTTGGTAATGGGGGTGGCAGGCTGAAGGGAGTAGGACCTGCTGGTGGGATACAGACCAGAAGGATGAATCCATGAATGGCTCCAGAAGAAGCAAGGAAAAGAGCCCGGGGCGAAGCCTAATAAGACCACCTCGCAGCTGGGAAAGAAGGGGAAATATTTAGAGGCGGAAGAGTCATTTGACACAAGAACCCAGCCAGACTTGCCCCATGAAGAAGGAAGTGGACAAGGAGGTGGGTGGGGAAGCTTGGAGGTTTTGTACCAGATGCCTACTCCATCACTCATGGCGGGAAGGGTGAACACTGCCGTTTGCCTGAGGGGATGGCACAAGAGTACGCTAGAGAGTAGGGGAGAGCTGCAGCCCTAGGTTTGTTTGGGCTTTTTGCTCACTTGGATTTTGGTTCCCCTGGAAGAGGTGGGGTTCTGGTGTAGCTGGTGTAAACTGACCATGAGAAATGGGCTACACCTGTCTTCGCACAGCCAGAAAGGCTGGCCCAGCTACAGCAGTACACACCTTGGGTCTGGTCCTACTCTCATCTGAGTCTACGAGAGGTTTAGTGGGAGCTGTCTTGAGTTATTGATCAGCAGTGCCTTGTTTGCCAAGATAAGGCAGGTTTAGGGGAGCTCGCAGTAGTAGCTTAAGTAGTCTCAGACAGTTCGACCTCATGAAATGACTCTGTCCCGTCTCCCACCTTTTCCTTGCAGTGTGTGATGGCAGCATGCGAGAGACACTCAACCAAGATTACATCTTTCTGATTTTCTGCATCGAGCCTCGGAGGGCGGATGCCCTCAGCACTGCCCTTGAAGTGTGAACCGAGTAACGTTGCCAGTAGACAGTGCTCATTTTCAGCCACAATGCTTATTTTGGGAGCACTTGAGAGATTTACAGCCATCTCCTCTGCCAACATGACAACAGGCCTGTCAGCTTTTCTCTTCAAACTCTCCCCCGGTCACCCAGGAAAAAAAGCGCAGAAACTTAATCTGAGGAAAGCTTTGACTGATAGTTGGACTGACGGTGCTGATGTGCAGGGCAGCAGACGGAACCGGCTCTGACATACTGGCCAGACTTTCAAGGCACACTGCAGTTCTACGCCAAAGCATTCTGCCTGCTGCACCGGGTAACACTCGCCTTAGACTTCCCCGGGTTTTCTACACCTTGAGCCACTGTAGGTCCCATTGCGGGTGCTCCGCATACCATTCAAATGCTCCCATTCTGAAGGGCCTCAGGAGGAAATGGTCACTGTGGCAGAGAGATTGACAGAGTCAGATGGCCGGAGAATGTGCAGTGTGCTAATAGCTTCTGTCTTTAACAGCTCCGACCTTGTTGGCACTATCAGTAGACACGAGAAACCAGTGGACTGACTGCTACTCAGCTGGAATCTCAGAGATTTTCCTAAGTATCTGTGGAAGGGAGCACATAAACCACTACGTATTCGGCAGCCAAATCCAAACACACAAACTGGCTCCTGAGTTCCTATTTCCCAATCTGAATGTATCTATCCGAAAACTGGCATGAAACTGACTCACCTTGGGAAAGAATTTCCATTGGGAGATTTTGTGCCAACCTTCCCCCCTTCCACAGGTGCCCTCAAAGGTCTAGCCTGCTCCCTCAACCTCCCTCCAAGAAAGCCTGTCCTGAGCCTTTTAGGAATTTTCAGGATATCTTGGCACAAGGTGGAAACTCTGACTGAAAAGCTGCACCAGATTTCAATAAAAACCTCATCACATCGGACTCCTATTTAAACCTGCCCCGTCTGCTTCTTAGCCACTGCCCAATAAACTCAGCAAGGAATTGCGGTGCTGCCAGTGACAAGACAGGACTCACTTGGGTAGCCCGATTCCATCAGTGAACAAAGTACCCAATGGGAGGGGTTTTGTTCGGTGTCCTTAAGCGGAGACCTACAAGGTCGATCAGACCTCAACCAGGGCCCAGATAGTCTTGTGCCAATCCATGCTCAAGACTGGGCCTGGGAGGTGCTGGGCCAAGAGAGCAGTCATGCTACCCACAGAGTCCCAGTGCCCCTTCTTGGAACTCTCCTCTGTGCTGTGGAACCCACAATTCTCATAGTGAACTATGGAAGGCTAGGAAGGCTTGTAGCCAACATAGAGACACGGGGTGGCTTGTAGCCAGAAACATGAGGCGGCCCATAGCCCACACAGAGACACGGGACGGCCTGTAGCCCATGCAGAGACATGAGGCATCCCATAGCCTGCGCAGAGACACGGGACAGCCTGTTGCCCACGCAGAGGCATGAGGCAGCCTGTACCCCACACAGGGACACGGGGCGGCCTATAGCCAGTACAGTATACCCTCAGTCCATGAATCTGCAAGTTTTGGAGGCTATCCCCTGGCCTGTTCCATGGGTGGGAACTCTGCTTCCTCCATGGAACCTTCCAGAATTTCCCACGCCTGTGCCCTCTCTGTGAGTTTTCCCACTCAGGGGTGGATGTGAGGGGGTGATCTTACTGCTAGTCATTTTGGCCAGGCGGAGTGAGCTTTACCTGCAGCCATTGGTCCTGGAACCAAAGAGTATTTATTCATATTTATATCATGACTAATTGCAAAACAAATGTGAAATGTACTCTCCATGACCAGCTCTGCAAGGAGAAAGGAAACGTTGCATGAGTCATCGCTGCAATTGGCCATGGAGCACCTGTAAAATACTGGCAGCAATGTGATCCATTTCCTGTACTTGGTGAGCAAGGGATAATTTCCCCATCAACTGGGAAATGACTTTATGACTGAGAAGCAGTCCTGGGCATGCAGCGTCTGTTGCATACAGTTGGATTTCTGGTTCACTTAGTCTTGGTAATGTGGCTCCAGCTGAGTTTGGGATTGCTTGGAGCCCTTTATGTCACCAGTGTGGGAAGCGCTGAATAACTTGCACAGCCTTGGGGAACGGAAGGTCTGATTTGGAAGAGCACCAGGAGTCACCTGGGCCCGAGTTTATGTAAAAGGGTTGTGGGCAACAAGTGCAAAACAGAGCTGTAGATCATCCAGGAATGTCACTGGCAAGGCGCTGAGATCTCGGGATCCCACTGAGGAAATGAGGGTATTTCTCCGCCATGCTCTTCCTGTAGGGTCCCTTGACGGGATGCACCACATTGCTGTAGGGTTGTCGTGGTTTTGCCCGCTGCTCTTACTCAGCATGATGGGCAAGGCTCACGCACACGATTAATTAAAATATAGACTAGCTGTTTATCTTCATTCACAGGCCCTGAGCCTGAAACTCACCTACACTAAGGCCACTTTTTGCTGCACTGGCAACCTGCCATGGGGAAAGGCACAAGGGAATATGTGTCACTTAGCCCTTTCCTATCATCTTCCCCATCAACTTTCAAACACCTCCGCCCAGGACATCTCTCGAATGTTGATGACCTGCAAAGAATCATCTTAGTAGCAGTAGTAGTTGACACTTGCCATAGAATCATAGAACACTAGATCTGGAAGGGACCTCCAGAGGTCATCAAGTCCAGTGCCCTGCCCTCATAGCAGGACCAAGCACCATCTAGACCATCCCTGAGAGATGTCTATCCAACCTGCTCTTAAATATCTCCAGAGATGGAACTTCCACAACCTCCCTAGGCAATTTAGTCCAGTGCTTAACCACCCTAACAGGCAAGAAGTTTTTCCTAATGTCCAACCTAAACCTCCCTTGCTGCAGTTTAAGCCCATTGCTTCTTGTCCTAGCCTCAGAGGCCAAAGAGAACAGTGTTTCTCCCTCCTCCTTCTGACACCCTTTTAGTTACCTGAAAACTGCTATTACATTCCCTCTCAGTCTTCTCCTTTCTAAACTAAACAAGCCCAATTCTTTCAGTCTTCCTTCATAGGTCCTGTTCTCTAGACCTTTAATCATTTTTGTTGCTCTTCTCTGGGCCCTCTCCAATTTCCCTACATCATTCTTGAAATGCGGTGCCCAGGACTGGATACAATACTTCAACTGAGGCCAAATCAGCGCAGAGTAGAGCGGAAGAATGACTTCTCACGTCTTGTTCACAGCACTCCTGTTAATCCGTTTACTGATAAGCTGCACTGTGTCTTCTGTCTCAGGTCTTTGCACTACACTTGCATGTAGTTGTGTTCTCTGAACTTGCTGAACATCCACCCGGCGCAGTGCGGGAGATAGGTGAAGGCGGGCATGGAGCTAACCAGAAAGGTCATTGTTAAAAGGAAATCTACGCTGCCTGCAGTTTTGCTCTGGGCACATCTCAGGAATGGAACTGGACTGAAAGCTCCAACTAAATCCATCCAGAGTGGACACAGCTCAAGTTTCCCCCAGCCATGTGTCTCAACCCGCACTGGGCTGGCTCGGCTCCTGGCCAGGTACCACAGTGACCGCTCTGGATAGGTAAGAACCGGAACAACGGGGAAAGGACTGTCTGCTTAGCCTGCCATCGATCTTCTGAGAGGATAATCTGGGATACCAGTTACTGCCTTGCTCACCTCTGCACATGCAGATTTCCCGCAATGGCAAGGTTCCCCAGTCTCCTCTCCGGCAGATGCACCTGGAAATAGAAAAAGAAATTAAAACCAAACAAAGCCACAGGAGCACAGGAAGTATTTTGGGGGCGGGGGTGTTGAGCTGCACCCTCCCCCTTAGACCTGTTGAGCTCGGGCTGACAATTCTCCCGGGCCAGATGGACCAGACTCCATTGCTGCAATAGTATCCGGTCCATCCAGTCTGGGAGAGACCTGGGCTGGTGGAAGGACCCTGGCAAGCTATGGAGCTCACAGCAGGGCCAGGAGCCCCCGAGGGCTGGGGGAGCTTGTGAGGCCAGTGGGACCCCAGGGGGCTGGGAAAGTCTGCAAGGCCAATGGGCCCCAGGGAGCTTGCAAAGCACATGGGGTGGGCAGGACTCTACAGGGGTTGCCCAGAGGGTGGGGCTGGAGAAGCCAACAGCTGGGCCAAACCCCAAGTGTAAACCCTGGGGAGTGTTGCAGCATCTGCTTCCCACGCCTATGCAAACCAGCCAGAGGCGGCTCTGATTTTCTGCCTCAGGGGGCAGGGAGTGTTCCTGCCCCCTTATGCCAGTGTAAATGAATTCTAACTCAGGCGCCTATTTTTCCTTTGGAAGAGAGAGGCAGCGCTGCCTTCCCGAGAGGCTTTGCTGGCTTACTTAGCCACTTCTCAGTCGCACTCTCTTCCTCTTCAACATCCTCTTCTCATTCACGTGGTCCCTCAACTCACCTGCCCCTCGTGTTGCTGCAGCAGGCAGCTTCCCCTTCCTGCAAATGGATTTTCAATGAACGAGGGGAGGGGAATTTTTTCCTCCCTCCACCCCCGGTTAAATCAAATTGAAACTGATTTCAAACACGGCAGCTGGGCAAGCTGCAACATCTTGACCTACCCACCACCCCCGGGTGGTGGAATCATTCTCTCCCGCTTCCTGCTCCATGCCCTTTTGTTTCTCAGACCAGTGCAGTCAACAGAGCGTGCTTCCTGGGAAATCACAATGGCTACTTCATCATCTTCTATTTTTCTAAGCCGCATCCCCCCATATGGTGAACTCTTCCAAATCCACAGGCGTGTGCTGAGATAGATAAGTTACAGATTCCATAGGAGTGGACAACAGATGTGGGGAAGGACCTTGATGGGTCCTTTAGCTCACGTTTGAGAAATGCTTTTTGCACATTCCCCTGGGAGACAGGGGGCTGCTTCTGCCGGCCGTCTGTTTCGCGGCTCTCAGAGTCAGCCTTATTTGTTTGAACTTTTGAGAAGTGAAGGTCAGACCCAAATGTTCTTGGAGCTGGGGTGTATTTAAACACAAGGACTTGCTTGGGTCTATTATATAGAGAGGGGCTAGTTACAATTTTCAAAGGGCCAGATTTTCAAAGATATTTAGGTGCCCAGAATGCAGATAGAGTCTTTAAAAAATCTCTCTGACGAACGAGATCTTTAGACACATACATATCTTCGAAGATCTGATCCTAAGTGCCTAGGCCACATTTGAAGATGAGATTTATGAGCCTCCGTCACTTAATTGTTTTTTAATTCAGTTCAACACTTGGCTTGTCTCCTGTATGTCTAAGCAAGGAATAGATCCTGGGCTTGGGACAGCTCGTTAGAAAGAAAGCAAGCTACGAAGTTTGGATCTGATCTTTCTCAGTGAGATCAAAAGTGCTCAGATCCGCACTTGCTTTTGATTCCCACCCATGTTGAGTTCTTTCTTTCCTGTTGGCTACTGTTACGTGTTCTCTCCCTGGATGTCAATTTGTTTTCCAAGCAGCAAGCACCTCAGAGTGAATTTCATCTGAATTTCTTTGCTGCAACCTACATGTCAACACACGGGGACCCAAACATGTGGAGGGAAGCACTATTATAGCTAGTCCCCGAGCTGTTATAGAAAAGGCACTGTCCATAAGAAGCTACTGGTATTTATCAGTGTGAGAATGTTTTATGGAACAGGCTCTGACCGTCACAATTTTTACTATTCTCAGTTTGCCCCGTCTAGCCTGGCATCCTCAGGACCTGAAAGTTGCCAAACCAGAGAATCTGCCTAACCACAGGAGGTCAATATTGTAGCGAGCAGGTCTCTTTATTTTGCATAAATAGAACAATGCTTGCAATGCTGCTTAATAATGTATGACGGTAGTGATCCATCCTGTATTTGCCTATACCTAGCCAAGGCTGATCAGCTCTTTTCCTAACAAAGTGCTCACGTTGTTACACAATTTTACTGTTCTTGGCACAAGGAAATAAAAAGCATCAGAGCCACACTTACACTTAACGGCATTACCAACACTTCCACTGCTAACTTGGCTCTTAGGTAGCTCTAATTTATCCCTACATGACTTCTAACAGCACAGAACATTGAGAGCCAGGACTGGTGGTTGTAAACAAACTTTATGGAATTGCGGGAAACTTGGCCACACCCAGGACAAGCGGACCTCTGACTGACTAAAATCCTGCCGGACCAAGGATGTTGCTGGACTAGAGTGTGCCAGACTAGAGAGGTTACATCTGTAGCTGAGTCAGCATTTCTGATGTCTGTAGTTTAAGGGATCAGCCACAAGGCAACACAAAGGTTTGTGTGACATGGAGCTAAATTCAGGTCTGAAAAGAGGGACAACTGAGAAGCATGTGGCAGCCATAGAGGAGGTAGCATGGTCTGCTGATTGAGGGACAAGGGAATGGAAACAGAAGAGCTGGTGGCTATTTTTGGCTTTGCCATATTTCCTCTGGGGCTTCACTTCTCTCTGTTGCCCTATCTTTACAATGGGCTGAGTAATACAGAACGAGCTTTGTACAATGCTTTGAGATCACAAGCACAAGTGAATGTCAACAACCATCCACAGTGCTAGACCCACCCCACTTCTCTGGCCTGCAACAGGGTTGCATTTATTTTTTTTGGTATATTTCAAGCTTGCTAAGCTTATTAACACTGTTTGGCACGCCACAGGCTCTTGTGAGGCTCACACCACATTGGAGTTTAGTTCTGTTTCCTACCAATGGAGTTAAACTTGTATTCTGTTTTCACACTGGCCAATGAGGCAGGGTTTCGGTATTGAGTGGCGCATTTACTTTCTGATTTCTGTTAATCTAAAAGGAGATGTTAACAGCGGAAGTTATAAACCGATGTCAATTGCTACGTTCACAGGCTTATAAAAGGCTCAGATGTTAACACGAAGCTGAAATGTTCAGGTGGTAGTGGGTCTACATACAAATTCTTCAGGAAGTTTAAGGAAAACCCTTTCTGACTGCTGAGCGATGTGTTGGAAATAAATACACTTTGCCACTCCGGCAATGATTTTGCAAGACTTTTATAATCAAGTGAGGAGGACTGTGTGTTCACAGTCGGATCTGAAAGCCGTTTAGTTGATAGTAAGAAAAAAAAGCTACAATCCCTAGTAAAGTCATTTCTGCACATGTTCAGAAAGTCTGTGCTAAGAGTTTTGTTGTATTTTTCAGTATTAGAATTCCAGCTAGCTCCTGCCCCCTTGCATATCAACACACCACTCTCCTCGGCCTTCCTGAGAGGTCTTGGGGAATGCTTTTGGGCTGCTGGTGAGATCTAAGTGAGAAAACGATCAACAACATATTGAAATGTACACACCCAATTCCTCCAAATATCCCTAAACTAATAAAACAACCCCCACTTCCACTCCAAAACCTTCTTACCCCGTACTTAATATCAAGGACATGAGAAATTGTGGGCATGAAAAGATAGTGGACTCCAGAACTATAGGGATTCTGCAGAGTTTATTTGGTGGGTGGTTTTTTTTGGCTGAATTCTCCAATATCATTGTAAATTCTAAACTCTCATTAAAAATGTATGTTTCTATTGCTGCCCCTCTGCCAAGACATAGAAAAATTCTGGGCCCATGATGGGTGGCATCTCACTGCGAGAAGAAATCAGAGACTCGGAGTTTGGGTATATTAAGCGTTACTTGTGTGTCTTTCTTTTGATGTGTCTTTTGTGTTTTAAAAACACAGGTCCCCCAGTCACAGGTCTGATGTAGTCACAAAATAGGCGAGCAAATCTTTTCTTTCAGAAATCACAGCCAACCCACCAATGTCCAGTTCCCAGGAGGTTATCGTGTCCCGAGACTTATCTTCAAATATGGAGAATTAAATAAAACTCTGTTATCTGGTACAGCTTCCCTCAAAAGACACCTCCATAGCAAAACTAACAACAATACAGTATATCTGAAAAGACAAAACCTTGTTCACATTAAGAAAAAGAAACGTATAAGATCACATATAACAGTGCCTTCCAGTAAAATCTGCTATAAGCACTTTTTCCGTTGCCAAGATATAAGCTGTCTTGGAAGGATTTGATTTTTACTGATAAATTGTCAGTAAAGGTTTATTTTACCAAACACACACAAGCCAACAAAAATATGTCCATCAATAATAATCAAAATTTACAGTCAGGCAAAGCAATAAAAATGCTTCTTGAGAACTTATTAGAGTTTGATTTTTAAAGATATTATATATTTTGACGTGATGTAGACAATTTGTATTTTAACACTCATGAAGTTTGAATTTTTTGAAGCTCAGTGTCTACTGCCATTAAATAGTCCGTAGCCCCACCCCTTCTTCATGAAGCTCCACCCCTTCCAAGGGCCAGAAGCCAAGCTCCATTCCCCTATTGCCCAGGGCCTGGAGAAGTCTGTTGCTAGCCCTGGATGCAGAGAATGGACTTCTGACAAAATAAAAAGCCACAGGGAAAATAGGAGTTCTCTCCTTTCTTCCTCTTTGAGGCATGAGCTTCAAAACCGAAGCTGGATACTTAAATATTAATGAGCCAAGGACTTTCTTGTCTTCTTGCACTTGTAAAACAGATGCCAGTTAACAGGAAACAAAAACATACAATCTTGAAACATGCAGTAAATATTGAAGAGAAGTCAGAAAATGCAAAAGTCAAGATTTCTAGAACAATTTTGACACTGCTCCGTGACACATCTTGTGTATTTATGAAATACATTCAAGACATACTAATTAACAGTCATTTTAACCACACAGGTATACAAGATGCAACTCAGTTAACCTTTCAGGAAGGACCTTAATGTCTGCATTTCCCAATTTTTGAAAATATTGTTCGGTGCAATTTCAATTTTACTATAGCCATGTGCATGCCCGACTGTTGCCGGAATGGCAGCAAAGAGGTTAATTACTTCTTGTATGTGCTTGTGTTATATAGTCATGTTACCCCTTCCACGGTGTGAATTATGTCACCAAGTTTGTGACCGACACGTGTCGTTGCTAAGCAATATCTAGTCACAAGCTTCCTGTAGTCTGCAGCTTTCGAGGTGCCACTGTCAATTTGCACATACAACATACATGCTTTCCGCTTTTGGCAATTGAGCTCTTATTTGCCAGAAGGGTTGGCTAATTCAGCTGCTAGAAAGTCAGAGTTAAAAACCCACACTCTGAAGAAAACCCAAGCTTTCAGAAAGATTTGGACAAAGAGAGCTAGCTCCCTAGACTGCAACAGGCCCTACTATCTGCTTGTCCCCAGCACACACCCAGTCACTGATGGGGCTCATGTGAGTCTTCTTATTAAAATCAGCTTGGATCCTATGGGGGAGAATCTTTCCTATTTTTTCAGGGTAGGTCTACACAGCAGGGCTGAAGCCGAAGTAAGCTACGCAGCTTCAGCGTCATCAGTTGCGTAGCTGAAGTTGTCATCGCTCAGTTCAACTTTTGGTGCTGTCTACACACAGCAGGAAGTCGAAGGAAAAACAATCTCCCTTCAACTTCCCTTACTCCTCGTAAAATGAGGGTTACAGGAGTCGGCATGAGAAGTCCTCCAGCTCGCCATTGTTTCGAATTATTGGCTTTCTGTGTAGACACGCTCTTTGTTATTTCGAAATAACGTCAGTTACTCCGAAATAACGCTGCTGTGCAGTCATACCCTCAATGTCCTTTTTTCTTGCACAAGATGCCCTTTAAAAACAGATTGCATGGAAAGGCAAATGCAGCAGGAGACCTCCTTACCTGTGAATCTATATAGACACAGGGGGAGATTTGCACCAGCCCGTGCAGAAGCCTGAGACATTCTTCTTAGGGTCAAACTCTGCAACTCTTGCTCACAAGGAGCAATACTTGCTCATGCAAGCGGTGCCAGTGTGACTATTTATAGGCATCTCTCCATGAGAGCAGAAGTTGCAGAACTGAGCCGGGGGGTTAGCTGACGGAAGGATGCATGTAATTCTGTTGCATTTAGGTGCTTGCACCCTGAATAAGACACATACTTCAAAAATCCTCTTTCATCTGCTAGTCCTTATGTGTACAGCGCTAAATCTTGTTCTTGGCCATGCACAGCACATGGAAATGGAAATAGCAGGTGCTTTGATCTCTTTCCAGGCCTGCCATACATACCACAGAGTTTGTCTTCTTGTACGTAACACACATTGCAGGTCATCTTCTTGTTTTTTGTATTAGGATCAATCTCTCTGTCCCTGCGAGATGAATGAACGGTTGCTGCCATACGTAGCCTATGAACTCTAGCGTTTGTTGGAGGGGGTTCTTCAAGAGATAAGGAGCTGTAAAACATCCTCAGAACATGCGACTGAATTTCCCATTTTGGTTTAGAATGAAATAAACAGGCATTAGAACCTATAAAATAAACATGATATAGCATAGAGTAGTATAATGATTTCAGCACATACTGTATGAGTCTACGTGATTTCCCATGACAGCAAAATGAAAGAAAGACAAATGAATTCCCCACATTGCTCAGTAATTCTGATTAGGTTACCTTTCCTTAAAGGATTAACTACAACAAGGTGACATGATCACCTGGAATTACCTAATCTGATAAACATTGTGTGTGACAGATAAAACATCTGTTTAAAGAAAATAAGGAACACTTATCCCTGGACTTAAGATACTGGCCAAAACCAGATCATTAATGGTATAGTATTTCCTTAACAAAGAAGTCTGAAACAATGTATAATATTACAAAGACATATCTTTCAGTCTATTTTCTGTTCTATTGATTAGCATGCTGCCCTTCACTTAACATGCTAATTGTAAGCTTCGCTGCGCAATACTGAAATTCGAGAATTCCCAAAAGAGTGATTTGGGCTGCAAGCTGCAGTGAGAACGTGTTCTTCTAAACAAAAGCTGGAAAGAACAAAACTCCATTGTTTGGCAACCATTCTAGGCAGAGGGAACCACCTTGACTTGGTGAGGACAAAGTTCACGTACCTGGTTTTTGCAATGGGACTCCAAAATGGGGGTACCTAAAAAAATCCAAACAAAGAAACAAAAGTGTCCCATAACTCAGCAGCAGAAGCGTCTGGAAAATATCGTAAAGCTATATTTTCCTATAACTAACTCTAAGGGCATGTCTACACTAGGAAATTATTTTGTAATAACTCACTTCGAAATAATAACTTCAAAAATAATAATTTTGAAATAGTGTGTCCACTCTACGGGGAAAATTAGTCCAAGGCAGGTTCCCTTAATGTGGACACCTACCTCGATTTAGAGCCCCAGGAAGCACTGGGAAGTAATTAGTTTGAATTACTCCAGGGAGTAGCTATTTTGAAATAGTGGCATCAGAGCATCTATACTACCATTATTTTGAAATAACTATTTTGAAATTAGCGTTATTCCTCATGGAAAGCAGGAGTTATTACTTCAAAATAACCAGCCCCTTCTTTTGAAATAACGGGCGTGGTAGTGTGGACACTCCGCTTGTTATTTCGAAATAAGGGGAGTTATCTTGAAATAACTCCCTAGTGTAGACCAAGGCTAAGAGATGAAACATTACTGATGTCAATACCTGAGGCCACGTCTACACTGCAACGCTATTTCGGGATACCGGAGTAAGAGCTAAGAGCAGAGATGGAGGCCAGGGGGACTTTGACAGCGATGCAGTAACAGACACGAAGCTAGGAAAAGGCTTCAAGAAGGGTCTGGATGTGAGCGACAGCATTGAGGCAACAGGCGTGGAAAATGATTTTAGGAGTTTAGAGCAGACAAATATAGGGGGAGGAGGCAAAAGGGAAGGGGGGGAAACCACAGCTCAATGTGTACGTTCATAGTCTCCGTGCTTCCATTACCGTAGCCGGACACATCGTATGCGATATCGAGAAGGCAGGAACAAATGACGCCACAATAGTCATGAGCTATTTGAAACCCCACCCCCACCCGAGAGTTTGGCAAGAGAAACACAAGCCACAGTTTTGTTTCCAGGGCAACGATAATATTTTGGGAGACTGGATGATTGTGGGGAGACTCTGCCAACTCCTTTAAAATGAACCTATTTGCATGAGTTGGTAAAGGCGGCCAGCCTCATCCTGGCAGAACCCCTTCTAGCTACAGTATGCTTTCTTGTACTTACTTCAGGACAGATCCTGAAGTTGTTGCTAATGGTGAGATAGGGCCTGTGACAGGACTACTAGGAGCAGCTATGCCTGAACACGAGCAAGTGCTGCAGAATCTCACAGACATTTCTAGCTTCCTCACCACCTCCCCTTGTGCAGAAGTATGGCCATAACCCTGCAGGACCATGGACTGGAGAAGCCACTCTGGGTTCTTGGCTTTCCTTGGGCTCAGCTGATCATCGCGATGAGGCATGCCGGTGGTACTGTGCCACCCAGAGCAGGCCTTGCTACACAAGAGGCTCCACTGAGCCAGATAATTGCTGAGGACCTTAGGATATTTACCTTCAGTTCTAGGACATGTTACCATCTGTGAGCTGGTCTGATGCAGCTGACCCTATATAGAGGGTCTCAGCTCCTTAAGGAAGTGATATGTGCTGTCGAAGAAGATGTCCTGTGAGCCACTTTCATGTCATTTTACATCAGTGCAGATTTTCCACTCTGGTCCACGTTCTAGAAGATGCCATTTGCAGGAATGAGAGGACAATGCTATCAGATGGAAGATTGACCCTTATATGTGTCTGTGCACTTACCTAAAGCATTAGTACACATACCTATGGCCGGCGAGGGAACAGGCATGGCCCGTCAGCCCCCGTCTCATCTCCTTTTTGCCTCCAGTTGCCCCAAAATGCTGTGGCATCACCAGACCACATGGAGATGTGTGACGACAGTTACCAAAATCAATGACCTAGTCAGCTCCTGTGTTGCTCTACTTCAGCCAGGGCGAGTCCTCATTTTAATCAGCAGCAGAAGTATCAAGAGATTCTTTTCCAAAGGGAGGAATGAATTTTGCAACACATCCTGCTTTCATGAAGTTTCTAGAATGAGGTTCAGAGGAGCAGCCAAGTTCTGAGATCTATCCTGTGCCAACCCGCCACCTTTTGAGTTTGTTTCTTCCACAAAAACCAGCCATTTGGCATGCACAGGGCAGTTCCAGGCAGCTCAAAGAGTGAATAATAATTACGGACGAACCCTTCAATGCATGTTTATGAAACTCTTTGATAGCTAAGGAATTGGCCAGACAAATATGTTTATGCATGGAGTTTCCAGTTGAATAGTGTGCAGAGAGGGCAGGAAAACTGGATTAAATTATTAGGAACAATGAAAAAAATATTTTTGGCTAAATCTGAAAGAGAAACGTATGTTATACTCCATGTTGGTAGATCTGCTTTTTGTCACATACAGCATAAGTTTACCGCGACCATTCCTTACTTTCATAACGTAATCGCTTTGTGAATACCCTGGTCTCCAAAGGCAAACTTAAGGAGGAACTAAGAATCCTGCTGTTGAGCCCCTGACCTATCTGATCAAACCCACAAACTGAATGGCAGGAGAGAAGTGATGTTGCTTCCTTGTCTCGGGCCAAATGTACATCAACTCTAATCTGCCTCCCGTTTCATCTTTCCCTGTACTTTCAGTCTGGACAGATCATTCTGTTGTACTTGAAGATTCACACACTCCAGCAGGGCTGTTTTATTTCAACCTTCACTCAGCAAGAAGTGCAATGAAAGCCAGAAAAGAAGATTGAGCTCTGCGTACTGTCAGTGGTACATTGTTCTGACTGTTATTTCCGCTCAATGGCTTCGTTTTTATCCCAGGATTATACATCTTGGGAATAACGGGAGATTTACATGCTGGAGCGTGGGTCAAATGACAGTCAGGATGCACATGTGTTGCAATTTTTTTTCACCTGCAGACTTCTTCTGGTGACTGTTATTGTAAAATTCCAGCTATGAAGGAAATTACTGATAGCAACTTTCTTCTGCAGATATTTACTGAAGAATCAGAGGTGAGTGATGCTTAGTCAACTGCTTTGTGTAATATTTTGGCTCATTAAGTATTTCTTGTAACATTTGATGGACACCTTATTTACTGTTTTGAATAAATAGCTCTTTTAAATTGTGCTGAAGGGACACAAAGACAAGGTAGATGAGGTAATATCTTTTATTGGACCACCATCTCTTGTTGAGAAAGATATGTTTTTGAGCTTACACAAAGCTCTTCTCCAGGTCTGGGAAATGTATTCAGAGTGTCACGGTTAAATACAAGATGGAACAGATTGTTTAGCATAAGTAGTCAACAGATATTTCAACACAATATTCAAGCCGAAACGGCCTGTTAACACTCCTGCAGTCATTGGGCGGGGGCGGCCATTTAAGTTTGTTGCAATAAACCATAAATCCAGTGTGTCTGTTCAGTTCATGATTTTTAGTATCTAGCCATATCAGGAATTTAAGCTCTCAGGTTCAGCTTTGGTTGGTGTTTTTCATGCTTCCTTTGAGGATGAGGACTGAGGGTATGTCTAGACTACAGGGTTTTGTCGACAAAAGTGGACTTTTGTTGACAAAACTATACCTGCGTCTACACTACCACCGAGTTCTGTCGACATAACATCGACAGAACTCGGCAGTTTTGTCGACGGTGGTAAACCTCATTCTACGAGGAATAATGCCTTTTGTCGACAGAATTCTGTCAACAGAAGGCGTTATTGCATGTACACTGTTCTTTGCGTCTACACTCTCATGTCGACAAAGCGGCTTCCTTTGTCGACAGAACTGGATGCAGTCTAGACGCTCTTTGTCGACAGAAGCTTTGTTGACAGTATCTGTCGACAAAGCTTCTGTCGACAAAAGCCTTTAGTCTAGACGTACCCTGAGAGGCTAGCTATGGAATGATTGCTCTGTGAAAAGGATTCACCCATGAGTGGTGTGGTAGTTTTATGTTATAATTTTTCTCTGAGAGTTTATCTGGGAGTGTGGTGTCTGGTTTCACCGACATAGATGTTATTGTGGAATTTAGTGACCTAGAGGCACATCACATGTTTTGATGGGTGTGTGTAGGATCTATGGATCTTGAAAGGTGTGCTATCCCGGCTGGGTAGGTTTCGCATCTGTTGTTCTGGCAAGGTCTGGTGCCGCTTTGAGTTGGGGAGTCCTGGTCTGTGCAAGCTTACTTCTAATAATGAGCTTCAAGAGGTTGTGGGGTTGTTTGAAGGCCAGAAGCAGGGGTTCAGGAAAGATTTCTTTGCCAGGTCCAAGTTGTAATTGTTGGATGATAGCCCATATGGAGTCCAGTGTGGCTGATAAATGACAACCAGGGGTGAGTGGTAGGAATGGATTTTATTTCAGTTTTGAAGCTGGTTCGCTTAGGGTCCTTGGTTTGCCTGTTCCACGATGTGATCGACTTCTCTGGTGGAGTGTCCTTGTGAGGTGAAAATGGTTTTAAGTGCATTGAAGTGTATATCCCAGATGTTGCCAGACAGATTAAATCCAAATCTGATTTATTGTTAAGTTGATTATCCTTTAAATACTCTAAATAGCTATTTATTTAATTCACCTCTTCACCGTCACACTATTTAGCTTTTTAAAAAAAGACCCAACCAAACACAAAACATAATGTTCTTGTGCACCACCTTTGGCTCTCCAGCTGTAGCAACTGCGAACCATTAACCATTATTCCCAAAGCTCTGAGCCTTCCTAATGATCTCATTGATCATTCCAAGGTATCAGAAAGGAAGTAAACAAAGCAGACTCATGTTGGATTCCACGGCCTAGAATCTTCACCAAGTGTCGTAGAACAAAGCAAGGAAAGCAACTTTTTCTAGCTTCCTTGCAGTTATTGCAAACAATAGAAATATCACCATGAAATTAAGGTCTAGCATTGTCCAATCAGAAGGCAAGGTAGAAAGCATAACACCTTTTATTACATAAAAAACCAGGATGGGATCACTTAGGTTTGAAGCACCATTTTCCTGGTACCACACATGCCGGTGCTGGAAGGATTACCTCAATAGGAATGACGTATGCAGGGAGGAGATAGACTCTCCATCACTTGAAGTCTAAATCAAGATAAAATATCCATCTAAGTGACGGGCTTCATCAGAGCCCAAAATTCCTGAACTCAATGTGGGCATCTCTGAATGACGGCCTGGCTAGGCTATGCAAGTGCTTAAATTACTGAGTCACAATGAGCCCTTCTAACTGGTTGGCACAAGGCAGTAGAAAGGGGGAGCACTAGAGAGCTAGTAATTTCCCCAAGGAAGATTATATTGGCCTACAGTTAACTTTAATTGATACACTGGCCTATGGCCCCTGTACCACTGAGGGATCATCAGAGCACAGTGAAGATCCAGCACATCTTCTCCTCGGCCTGGCACTGGGATGAAGGTGGGATGGCTAGCACAGCAACCTCTGGTGGCTATATATTAGCCAGGCGCGCCCCTCCGCCTGGTACAGAATCCACCCACTCTGGGCCACCCCAGCAAGGCTAACGGTCAAGACCATAGAACAAGGATCTAGACCTGTGCATCTTTCACGTAGTCCTTCATCCTTCTGAGGCAGCTTGATTCAGTTCCATGAAGTCTGCTGTGAAGAGAGGGTTTTTAAAGATGGGGCCTTTGAAATAGAGGTCCCAGGCAGTTCTGTGCACATTACAGATCACATGGTATTTTTGGAAGAGCAGGTCTCTTTCTAACATCCTCAGCCAAATTTTCCTCTCCTCACCTCATTCTGTATCTCACTGTGCACCAATGGCTTCTATATAACTACCTGTTTATATAACCACGGTAAAGACACTAAAAATACTTCATCAACTGAACCATTTGCTATATTTACCTAGTTGAGATTTCCATTTGCGGCATTTTCATGGTGCACACTTTTGATTGAGACACTGAAACCTACCGTAGTTACCACAGACTTTTTATTTATTCATAGGAGACGGGCGTGTTGAGGGTCTCTGGGTTAGGCTAAAAGGGGAAAAAACAAGGGTGATGTCAAGCTAGGGGTCTACTACAGGCCACCTACTCAGGCAGAAGAGGTGGTTGAGGCTTTTTTTAAACAACTAACAAAATCATCCAAAGCGCAGGATTTGGTGGTGATGGGGGACTTCAACTATCCAGATATATGTTGGGAAACTAACACAGCAAGGCACAGACTATCCAATAAGTTCTTGGACTGCATTGAAGACACCTTTTTATTTCAGAAGGTTGAAAAAACTACTGGGGGAAGCTGTTCTAGACTTGATTTTAACAAGGTGAAAGTGATCATGAAATCATAGAGTTCATGATTCTAAGGTATGGTAGAAGGGAGAATGGCAAATTAGAGACAATGGATTTCAGGAAGGCAGATTTTGGTAAGCTCAGAGATCTGATAGGTAAGGTCCCATGGAAAGCAAGACTGAGGGGGAAAACAACTGAAGAGAGTTGGCAGTTTTTCAAAGGGACATTGTTAAGGGCTCAAAAGCAAGCTATTCCACTGCATAGGAAAGATAGAAAATAGGGCAAAAGACCGCCTTGGATCAACCAGGAGATCTTGCATGATCTAAAAATAAAAAAGGAGTCATATAAAAAATGGAAATTAGGACAAATTACAAAGGATGAATATAGGCAAACAATACAGGAATGCAGGGGCAAGATTAGAAAGGCAAAGGCACAAAACATGCTCAAACTAGCTACAGGCATAAAGGGTAACAAGAAGACATTCTATAAATATATTAGAAGCAAGAGGAAGACCAAGGACAGGGTAGGCCCACTGATCAGTGAAGAGGGGGAAACAGTAACAGGAACCTTGGAAATGGCAGACATGCTTAATGACTTCTTTGTTTCGGTCTTCACCAAGAAGTCTGATGAAGGAATGCCTGACACAGTGAATGCTAGTGGGAAGGGGGTAGGTTTACAAGATAAAATTAAAAAAGAACAAGTGAAAAATCATTTAGAAAAGTTAGTTGTCTGCAAGTCACCAGGGCATGATGAAATGCATCCTAGAACACTTAAGGAGCTGATAGAGGAGGTATCTGAGTCTTTAGCTATCATCTTTGGAAAATCATGGAAGACAGGAGAGATTCCAGAAGATTAGAAAAGGGGAAATCTAGTGCCCATCTATAAAAAGGGAAATAAAAACAACCCAGGAAACTACAGGCCAGGCAGTTTAACTTCTGTGCCAGGAAAGATAATGGAGCAAGTAATTAAGGAAATAATCTGCAAACACTTGGAAGATAATAAGGTGATAGGGAACAGCCAGCATGGATTTGTAAAGAACAAATCATGTCAAACCAATCTGATAGCTTTCTTTGATAGGATAATGAGTCTTGTGGATAAGGAAGAAGCAGTGAACGTGGTACACCTAGACTTTAGAAAGGCATTTAATATGGTCTCGCATGATATTCTTATCAATAAATTAGACTAATATAACTTAGATGGGACTACTATAAGGTGGGTGCATAACTGGCTGGATAACCATTCCCAGAGAGTAGTTATTAATGGTTCACAATCCTGCTGGAAAGGATTAACAAGTGAGATTCCGCAGAGGTCTGCTTTGGGACCAGTTCTGTTCAATATCTTCATCAACAATTTAGATATCAGCATACAGAATACGCTTATTAAGTTTGCAGATGATACCAAGCTTGGAGGTGTTGCAACTGCTTTGGAGGATAGGATCATAATTCACAATGATCTGGACAAATTGGAGAAATAGTCTGAGGTAAACAGGATGAAGTTTAATGAGGACAAATGCAAAGTGCTCCACTTAGGAAGGAACAATCAGTTTCACACATACAGAATGGGAAGTGACTGTCTTTGAAGGAATACAGCAGAAAAGGATCTAGGGGTTATAGTGGACCAAAAGCTGCATATGAGTCAACACTGTGATGCTATTGCAAAAAAAGCAAATACAATTCTAGGATGCATTAACAGGTGTGTTGTGAGCAAGACACGAGAAGTCATTCTTCTGCTCTACTCTGCACTGGTTAGGCTTCAGTTGGAGTACTGTGTCCAATTCTGGGTGCCACATATCAAGAAAGATGTGGAGAAATTGGAGAAGGTCCAGAGAAGAGCAACAAGAATGATTAAAGATCTAGAGAACATGACCTATTAAGGAAGACTGAAAGAATTGGGCTTGTTTAGTTTAGAAAAGAGAAGATTGAGAGGTCCCTTCCAGTCCTAGTATTTTATGATTCTATGACACATGAACAGTAAAAGATTTAATTTCTGTTTGGTGATTCGGGTTCTGTATCTTACACATTAGAGTGGTGGTTTTTAGGACTTCTGAAAGCATGTTCCATACTTTGTATCTCTCAGATTTTGGATGGCACTTCAAATTCTGAAATCTTGTGTTGAGTGCTGTAGCTAACTGTAGAAATTTCACACTGGTACCTTCTTTGCATTTTGTTAATCTGCAATGAATGTGTTCTTCATTGAAAACATGTGCTGGGTCATCATCTGAGGTTACGTCTAGATGCAGGCTTCTTTCGGAAGAAGCTTTTCTGGAAGAGATCTTCCGAAAAAGAGCGTCCACACTGCCAAAGCGCATCAAAAAAGCAATTTGCTTTTTTGAAAGATAGCGTCCACACCGAATGGACACTATCTCACAATTAAGCTGTGATTGCTATGGACTGAGTGGCCACCAGGGCACCTGTGCTTTTTCCTCTTCTTCCTTCAAAAGAACTCCTTATCTCCTTTCCCCACACGCCTTTTTCCGAAAGAGCTCTTTCAGAAAAAGGCTTCTTCCTCATAGAATGAGGATTACCAATGTTGGAAAAAAACCTTTCTTCTTTCAATTTTTCTTTTGAAAGAATGTGATTGCAGTGTGGACATAAGTGAAGTTTTTTCTGAAAAATGGCTGTGTTTTAAAAATATTCTGTAGTGTAGACATAGTCTGAGACTGCTATGCCATGAAATATATGGCAGACTGTGGGCAAAACATATAATTCTCCACCAAGGAATTCAATCACAAATTTAATTAATATATGTTTAATGAGTGTCATCAACATGGAAGCATCCAAAATATTTAATAAATTGCAGTGTGTATTCTATAGTTTAACAGTGTGGTTAGAACAGTGATTAATCGCAATTAATTTTCATAATCACAATTATTTTTGAGTCAATGGTGTGAGTTAACTGTGATTAACTGACACACCTATTTTTTTAAAGTGTTTTGAATGTGACAGTGATAACTGGGTTTATCTGTGATTGCGAAGTAACTCTAATCTCACAAGTAAGCATGGACTATAGGCTGGCAAGGCTTTATTTTTTGGCCTCTCTCTGGAACTTCTGGACTAATTAACTAAACTTTACTTCAAGATAGCCAAATGCTTTCTGCACAAACAGAACTGCAGGTTATCAGTAAAGGATTTTTAATGGGCAGAAGCGTATTATTTATTCATGGGGTGGTAAGTGAGTCTCAGGATACCTTCTTGCCCCAAAGGTTAGGGAGTTATGGAGAACTCAAAATATTCCTGGAGAATCCTTTACTTGAACCAAAAATTATATTATGCTTTTGTTCTTTCATGCCTTAAACTGACTCTACATGATGATTTATTAAGCTACAGTCCTGAGTCTCCTGCCATGCGACTCACGTAGCCACAGTAATGACTATGAAACAGATCATGCATTCTAAGATAGGCTATAATTTGTGTTAAAGAAACTTGTCCATGTCAATTACCAAATTTAATTTGCAAAACTCTATAAAAGGTCATGAAGGAAGAAGAAACAAAGGAGACAAACTTTAAGCTGTTGCTTTTTGCATTTTAGACACAGACACACCCCAGAATAGAAAATAATGGTTTGGAACAGCCCTAAAAGACAAAACAAAGTGCTTTCATAACTAAACATTAAACAGACACCCTGCAAATATGGTACAGTTCTTGCAGTCTGTAGTTTTTTGTCTTTAATCTGAGGTTTACAAGTGTCCAGAGATCAAGGTGGTGACGTGTTTCCACATACCGCCTCAGTCCAGGGCTTAAACCAGATTTAGCTTGCAAATGAAAGTATGTTTGCTGGGAGATTGAATGGCTCAGGGACGCAATTAAAATATTTTATGCTTTTAGACCCTGATTCAACAAAACACTTAAGCATCCACCGAAGTCCTGCTGATTTAACGTTAAGTACATGCTTAAGTCTTTTACTAAATAAAAATGGACTTACACTGGTGCTTAAAGTGATCCTTAATAATCATGTATCTTGCAGTAGTGGCAAGGGATCAACAAAGACAGGGCTGCCTATGTATAACCACAGAGTAATAGACATCCTCTGCTCTGAAAAATTTTCAGTCTAAATGGACAAGACAGACACACAGTGGAGGAATAAGATCTGACAAGCGCAGAATGAACAATGTGATGGCAGCAGAAGTCATGATAACTTTTTTCTGGGTGGATGTAATTGGGAGAGGATTGGCTAAATGGGAAGGCAACGAAAAGTAGAGGGGTGGGGGGTGGGGAAAGAGCAAGTGAGAAGACAAAGGGCTGGAGGGCCATTCTTAGGATTTACGGGACCCTCTGCAGTGCTATTAAACTGGTGCTCCTAAACCCAATGGCAGCCCAGGGGAATGGTGATTTTTTTAGAGATGTGATTTTGATCTCTTCAGCAGCATGCTAATGAAATATCTGAAAGCAAATTTTAAACAAAGGTCCTGTGTAGACTAACACAGTAAATTCAGAAACTGTCCATATATACCTGGGGTTGGCAAATGCCTATTAAATAGTTTTATTACCACTTGAATGGTTCTTTCCCAGGTTCCGTGTTCTGCTAATAGGTCTGTCAGGCTTTTTCACTTTTAAGTTAACTAGATCCTCTCCAGAGGAAGAGGAGCCACAGAACAGAGATAGGAAGAGGAGGGTGGGTGGCCATGAAGACTCAGCAGTGCCCCAAATTTTCAGGTGCCCTACGGAACTGCATATTCTACTTGTGGGTAAGGATGGCTCTGAAGGTCTGGGAGGCAGGGATGATGCAGAGATTGAGAGATTGTCAAGCTCGTTAAGCACTTTGCTAATCTGGGAGATTTAACTGTCTTCAAAACTAACCGTAGTCAGCAGCGTCCAGAACTGGGCCCAAGATCATAGAATCATAGAATACTAGAACTGGAAGGAACCTCGAGAGGTCATCAAGTCCTGACCCCTGCCCTCACGACAGGACCAAGCACCATCTAGATCATCTCTGACAGGTAGTTGTCTAACCTGCTCTGAAGTATTCCCAATGATGGAGATTCCACAACCTCCCTAGGCAATTTATTCCAATGTTTCATCACCCTGACAGTTAGGAAATTTTTCCTAATGTCCAACCTAAACCTCCCTTGCTGCAATTTAAGCCCATTGTTTCTTGTCCTATCCTCAGAAGTCAAGGAGAACAAATATTTTCCTTTCTCTTTGTAACACCATTTTAGATACTTGAAAACTGCTGTCAAGTCCCCTCTCAGTCTTCTCTTTTCTAAACTAAACAAACCCAGTTCTTTCAGTCTTCGCTCAGAGGATATATTTTCTAGAACTTTAATAATTTTTGCTCTCTTTTCTGGACCTTCTCAAGTTTCTCCGCATCTTTCTTGAAATGCGGTGCCCAGAACTAGACACGATACTCCAACTGAGGCCTAGTCAGTGTAGAGTGGAGCGGAAGAATGACTTCTCGCGTCTTGCTCACTACACTCCTGTTAATGCATCCCAGAATGATGATTTTTTTTGCTACAGTATCACACTATTGACTCCTATTTAGCTGGTGTGCCACTAAGACCCCTAGATTCTTTTCTGCAGTGCTCCATCAGATGCAAAGCTGTAAAGTTTCAATGTGGATCTCAATTTTTTTGGCTTGTTGTAGACCTTACAGACTTGGTCCCACTCCCTTTAAAGTCAGAGACAAAACTCTCAAGACCTTTGATCTGAATCCAATTTGACCTACCATTTGTACATGTTTAGATCCATGGTTTTAGTTCAGGCCCATCCTACCAGTGAGTGAAAACTATTGCTCACTGACAGGGGTCTAAGAGCCCTTATGAGAAAATAATTAGGTGGTAGCCACTCACCATTTTGAAGTGGGTCAGTGCTCCGATCCATCTGTCTTCACATCATTGTCTTGGGAATTAAGCACAGAGGGCTGCAGTGTCTGTAGCTGTTAATGTGACATGACACATTCCCCAAATTGACCAGGACTACATGGTAAATTCACTGAACAAAGAAATCCCCCCCCCCCCTTCTGTCGATGTAATCACAAAGCCATTCCAACGTTACTTGGAACAAGTGGCAGATACTGCTTAGGAGAAATCTTGGTAGTCAATGCCATGGAACCTTAGGGCTGGCTCTACCATGAGGCGAACTGAGGTGGCCGCCTCAGGTGCCAGACTGTGGGAGGACGCCACTAAGACCCAGAGTGTAGAAAATTGTGTCGGCTGCTGGTGCATATGTAGGTAGCAGAGCAGAACCAGGAGAGGAGTAGAACAGGAAGAAGGCAGAATTGAGACCTTTCAAAGTTTTGGCCCAAGCGAGGGGGCATAGGGGCGTCATTTGAGCTCCCTGCCTCAGGTGCCAAAATGTTGTGGGCCGGCCCTGACCTTTGCCTAACTTCAGTGACCTCCTTTGAAACGGTGGTGTGCGTACAGGTGTATTTATGTGTTTATAGGTGTATGCGTGCATGCACCCAATCACACACATGCGTGCACCCGAACACACACATTCACACACTCTCATTTTGCATTGGCAACATATCTGGCAATTTAGATTGGCTTTTAAGCGATTACACACTTACACGCTTGCTGACATTGTTCTTCTATTTGTATTGCGGTCATCCACACTATGTTTTTCATCCATCTGGTAATGTCTCAAATTCAAGTATTCAAAATACATTAAAATAGCCAAATGTGGGGTGTTAGAAATTGCACCGTTTTCTTCACATAACTGCATTTTCGGAAATGTGCTCAAATGTAGCGAGTGCTGGGTAAGATAAAATGCTTTTTTCCCCAATTTGTGTTTTTAAAAAAGGTTTTACCTTGAATTTCGCAGCTGGTAATTTTGTGTCTCCAAATGATTGATGATTGACCCCCACCGAAACCTTCAAGTAAATCAGCAGCGCATACCGTGCAAATCATGTGTTGCAAGTGCCTAAAAACACAGACCATGGCATTGATATTGAAAGTCTCCATTGGCTGCCTATTCATACCTCGAGGCAAGATGCACAGACTAAACACCAGAAACTTTTTTCGTAAATAAAATATTTCTACTGTTAGACCCCAGGCAATGGAGAGTAATGAGAACAGTGTTATTAAAAGACTTAACCACAGAAAAAGGCACAACGGCATGTACAGTTACTATGATATTAAGGGAAGAAATACATTTTCAATTCTTCAGGGACTTTGACTTTTCTTTTCACAGGCTAGGAAGTCTATATATTGGACTTGTGGTTTGGAGGTTATTGGCCTTCTGGAAGTGGCAAAGCTGCATGCGAAGTGTTCTTTAATAAGAAAGAAATGATGTGGGGGGGGGGGAACAGTGATAAAGACAATGCTTTTTCTTATCTACCACCCTGGGGCTGAACATTGTGGCCCTGAACATATTTAGCATGAGAGTGATCCAGCTGAACTCAGTCAAGTTATTCACACGTCTATGGATTTGCACGATTAAGGACAATATTTATGCATGTTCATTCAAATACCAAACAGCTGCCACGTGGGTGCCTCTTCCGATTCATTATGAATGCTCTGTATAGGAACACCTCCATTCTCAGGGCAAAAAAGGTGACAATATGAAAAAGAGTTCACTAGCTACTATTTCTTACTAACTCTTTGCCATATCTTATTTCTTCATTTCCTTGGCATTGGAAAAAAATCAGAAAAGGACAACAAAAATGATGAGGGGTTTGGAATGGCTGCCATATGAGGAAAAATTAATAAAAGTGGGACTTTTCAGCTCAGAAAGGAGGAGACTAAAGGAGAATATGATAGAGGTCTACAAAAATCATGACCAGTGTGGAGAAAGTAGATAAGGAAAAATTATTTACTTGCCCGTATAACACAAGAACTAGGGGTCACCAAATGAAATGAAAAGGTAGCCGGTTTAAAACAAACAAAAGGAAGTATTTCTTCACACAATACGCAGTCGACCTGTGGAACTCCTTGCCAGAGGATGTTGTGAAGGCCAAGACTTTAACAGAGTTCCAAAATAACAAGATACATTTATGGAGGATAGGTTCATCAATGGCTATTAGCCAGGATGGGTGGGAATGGTGTTCCTAGTCTCTGATTGGCAGAAGCTGGGAATGGGTAGCAGGGGAGAGATCACCTGATGATCCCTCTGGGGCACCCGGAATTGGCCACTGCTGGAAGACAAGACACTAGGCTAGGTGGGCCTTTGTTCTGACCCAGTATGGTCAAGTCTGACCCAGTATGGTCAATCCTTATGTTTCTCTTTAGTAAGATTTAGTCTCCAATATGTCTACACTTCATTCCTCTCGAGAGAGAGGAATGCAAATGCAGACACCCAAAATTGCAAATGAAGTGGGGATTTAAATATCCCATGCTTCATTTGCATAATTGCGTTATGGCGCTATTTTGAAATAGCGCTACTTTGAGAGAAAAAATGGGGTTATTTCGAGATAAAACCCTTCCCTCAAAATAACCCTTACTACTCAAAAAAATGAAGAGTAAGAGTTATTTCGAGGGAAGGGTTTTATCTCGAAATAACCCCATTTTTTCTCTCCAAGTAGCACCATAACACAATTATGCAAATGAAGTGCGGGATATTTAAATCCCCTCTTCATTTGCAATTTTGGGTGTCTGCATTTGCATTCCTCTCAGGAGAGAGGCATGAAGTGTAGACATACCCCAAGTCAAGGAGCAACATCATTACTATGCACAGCTAGGCAGTGAATACTAATCGGGAAAGGCCCAGATCCTGAAAGTTATTGAGACACCTACATTTCGATGGGCGTTAGGAGCCTAAATGTCTTTGAGGATCTGGACCAAAGTGAACAAATTGCTCATCCACTTTATTTGGTGATGCCTATGGAACACGCTGCAGAAATCAGAAGCAGATTGTGCACAGAGAAAAAGAAGCTAAATTCAAAGAATGTATCTATCATGAATAATTTAATCAGCATCAGGCTTTGAGCTCCTGATGGAGTCACCCTCATTCCTCCATGTCATGCGTGAAGCAGACACAGGCCTATGGCCTCTGCTAGCTTTTACTCCGAGAGCTTCCCTGCCATCGGATTGTGAAACAGGTGGCCCCCAAAATCTGCTGCTTTGGAGGCATCTGCTTGATGCAAGAGTGTCTTCTCTGTCTCCAGACCCTTGTGGTGCCTGATTGTGACTTTCCCAGGACCCTTTGTCCCATGTGTTCTGCTGAGTGGGGAAGGAGCCCACACAAAATTAACGTGGAGCCAGTCTAGACTTTGAAATTAGCGAAAAGAGCCATCGCATGTAAACAACTTGACAAGCTGTTTGACTGGGGGTTAGGAATTCTTTTAGGAATCCTATAGAAGCCTGCATTGTAGCATTCTCCTGAACTGGTTTCCCTGGATTTCTCTCTAATATTTATGAGCATGCACATGATTTAGGCATGTAAACTGCTGCCAAAATATCTCCAACGAGTAAAACATGGATCTAGTGCACCTGGCGGAATGGATAAAGGCCACCCAAAGGTGCATGTTGTAGGAGATGATTCATCATTAGTTGGGATGAAGGGACGTGTCTGAATGCATCTGGAAGGCAAACGTTAAAACTATTCCAAAACTGTGAGTATTTCAGAGGCTTACTGGAGACTGAGGACCAGAGTCTCCATCGGCAGAGTTCCAGCATTTCCTAGCTTTCTGGTGAAGTCCATGAAGCTACACTGATTTACACCAGCTGCAGATCTGTCTCTGAAAAGACATGTAATGTGTTAGAGCACTTTGCACACCCCAGCCAAAACTCTGTGAATGCTTTGATGGTCTGAGGTGCTTTGTGCTGTGAGAAAGCAGATGTATAGCCTACAAGTGATATTTTCCCTGACCCTGAAGGGCCAGAAAAAGCAGCTGCATTGTCTATTTGGAAGAGAAATCTCCAGCAAAGTGAAACTTACGCTTCAAGGTCGGAGGAATCCCTCTCAAACGCCTTTAGGAGGTGAAACAGAGCATAGGTAAGTGGCATTGTTGGTGATACTTGGAGCCTGGTCCATGACTACACACACATACATACATACCGTGACAGACCTAAGCCAGCATCCTGCCACACTCTGGTGGAAGGCAGGTATAGAGGGCACTGGATACGTGGTTTTCTCTTTCCAGAGTAATCTACTACAGCCTGCTGCAATAAAATGAAAGCAGAAAAACACCTGCAGCTAATAATCAGATTGCTCCTTCAGGCAAGTCGCTCAAAACCTGCAGCCAACTAAGGCCCGTGGTGCCACTTTAAAAGGGCTCCCCCCAGCTAAGAATGGGGAAGACAAAGAGTGACGGACTAGAAGCAGAAAAGGAGGAACAAGAAGAAGCTGTGTCTGAGCTGAGAGCTGGTTAACTGGTACCAGAAGGAGACATTTTGGAAGGGTTGTTTGAGGAAGTGGCTAAAGGAAAAAGCTGCTAAGTCAGAAGGAAAACCAGCAACACCTGGGGTACATCTACACTATACCCCTTTTTCGATAAAGGGATGGAAATTAGACATATAGAAAGTGCAAATGAAGCTGGGATTTGAATTTCCCGCACTTCATTTGCATAATGGCAGCTCTCGCTTTTTTTTTTTAAACAGGGCTCTTCGGAAAAAACCCAGGCAGTTTAGATGGGGCATTTTTGACAGAAATGCCCCATTTCAAAAGATCCTGCACTCAAAAAATGAGGAGTACAGGATCTTTCGAAACGGGGCATTTCTGTCGAAAATGCCCCATCTAAACTGCCGTTTTTTTGAAAAGCCCTGTTTTGGAAAAAAAGTGGCAGCCGCCATTATGCAAATGAAGCACAGGAAATTCAAATCCCAGCTTCATTTGCATTTTCGATACATCTAATTTACATCCTTTTATCGAAAAAGGTATGTAGTCTACACATATCCTTAGAGAGAAAGTGAAGAATATTGTACCCAATTGAAACTTCACGGGGAATATAGGGTGGTACAATATAATAATCTGGATTGGAATAGGCCCAGGATACTAACGTAAACCCTCCCCCACTTGCAAAGAGTGGTACGGGATCATTAATAACTGACAGTTGTTACGATCTCGGTTTTACATCACCCCCAACAGAGAGTGCTCAGCGACACTGCACCCTCAAATACTAAGCCATCTACATCACCCAGAGGTTTTCTTATTTGGAATGGGGGGAGACTCACATCCCATCTCACAAAGTCCCTTGCCTAATTCTACTGATCTTGTGGTGTCTGGTGGGATCCAGCGCAGTGATGTAGCTAAGTAGGCTGAGTAGGCGAGGTCTTTCAACAGCTAGCTATACAATGCTCTTAGTTTGGAGACGTGATCAACTTCTTGGCAGGGGGGGGGAGGGAATTAATTTTACTATGTCACGGGTTTCAATGCAGTGCAATACGCCATTGTATTTCCTACACCATCACTCCTAAACATTTCCCTAAATCCTTTCCAGCACTGAATAGCACAGACTTGGGGCTAAATAATACAAATTGGCAGTGAGGAAAAACCTGAGAATATAGGAAAGGAAGGAAAGACATTTTTCATCTATGGTCTGAAAAGAACTGGAGAGCTCACGGGGCAGGGGAAGGTTCCTTTCCAGACGGTAGGAGGTACGGAGACGGGTCTAGCTTCAGAATTTTCAATAGCTGGTGCCTCCTTCTTATCCGATACAGTCTTAAGGGAGATGCCCCTCCTGCCTCATTCCAGTGTCTAAAGCACCCTTTTGCATCAGTGCATGGCCAGCTTGTTCTCCCGTATCTCAGATGCGAGGGAACGCTGCTCCTTCCTCAGATAGGGGTCAGAGGGACCCCTTCCTTCCCTTGGTGAATAGCTCACAGGCTCCCTTCCCTTTCTGTTTTTTTCTTTCTCACATTGTCACCAAACAAAAATAAGTGCTAGAAATAATACGGGAACTTCGCCTCACTTACGATTCATTTATATTAGCTACTTTGCATAGTAAGACTGACTCGAAGCCTCGTTCTGTAGCGCTGCTCTATTTGGATGTAAATATTCCTTTGTATACCTCTGCTATTATTTTTGTGGACAGTTACAAACAGATCCATCCTCACTTCTGAACGGCCCCAATTGAATATAGACAGCTGCGTTGAATGGGTCTCTTCCTCCATAATTAGCTAGCCTGATTAGGATATTGATTATATACTACCATTCTGGGGCCTGGAAAGGATGAATGGGAGATTTTTGGAGATAAAGATAATTGATTGCTTCCACCCCTTCTATGTAAAAGGCACCTCATCCTAATAGACAAAAAGGTTGTTCTGGGGACAGATACCCTACAGCTGTGGGATTCACTGGATTGCCAGCAATGCAACTGTGTAAATGGGACATGAGAAGTTTTCCTCTGACAGGAACTCAATCCGCAAAAGGGTATGGAGATTCATTTCCTAAAACCATCCAAAATTTCAAACACCAGTGCTTGCATTACGTTTTTTTCAGTTTAGTCGTACTAGCTGGTTTGTCTTTCAGGCCTATCATATCACTAAATGGAGTAGGCACAAGCTGTGCTCACTGCCATTTGGCACTAGGCACGAGTTATATGGCCTGGCAGCACTTTACAAGTGTCAGAGGTCATTTGGGGTGAATATATTGCCGTGAAAGTGAATGGCAGCAGAGGCGGAAGTCCATTCCAGAGAGGGCAGTGGAATTTCGATGGGAGGAAATGCCATCAGAAAGCAGCCGAGCGATCTTTGAGGAGTGACTTTATGCTTCCTTCTTTCTTTTTGTGTCATGAGGGTTAGTTAATTGCATTTGCATGTGCGTGTGAAACACTTTGTGGACATTTTACACTGGAGAATACTAAGCAACAACTGAACAACAACCCGTGTACTTCTGGTGTGAACATACCAAGGAGTAACCAGGCATGCTGAAAGGTGGGAAAGGGTCCAGATTTTCAGCTATGCAAGAGAATACCAGCCAGCTGTCAGAATGCAGACAACCAGGACCAGGTCTTTGGCTTGCATAAACCAGTTAGCTTGCCTCAACTGATGTATCAGCTGAGGATCTAGCCCAGAATGAACGCTACAAATTCATCAATTAGAGTGAACTCATGACTTCCATTCAAAATGATTTTAAATCATTTAAATCAAAATTATTTTACCAACTCTACTTTAACTGCCAGAAAACTACGCTTGCTGTGTGGCTACATTGCAGCATATACTTGGTGTGACACGCTGCAGGAAAATAAGACGTGCATGATTAATAAAGGGCAGAGTTTTAGTCTCCTTGCCTGGTTCAATGCTCACACATTTCCATTGCCCCATAGAATCCTTTGCGTGTGTATTGCTTGAAAACTTATTCTCAATCTGACGCAACGTTGCTCAGCAGTTTCTTATTGGATATGAATTGCAGGACATTAGATACCAAATAAAAGAAATCCCATAAAATATAGGCCCGGCTGCCCTGTGCAGGAAATCATTTAAGTATGTGCTTAAGTCCTTCTGATTTCAGCAGAATTCAGCCAGATGCTTTATTGCTGCCCTGCACTGAAGCTTGTATGATAATCCTTAGCCAGGTTAGACTACGAAAGCCACTCCTCCTACTTTTCCTTTTTTTGGGGAGAGGATGGTGAGATTAGACTAAGAGAAAGAGTCATTCTGAAAAGGGAACTGATTAACAACTAAACACTTAGGCCATGTCTACACTACACAGAAGATCAGTGTTACCGCAGTCAATCTTCCAGTGTTCAATTTAGCGGGTCTAATAAAGACCCGCTAAATTGAACTCAGAGGGTGCCCCCGTCGTCTCCAGTACTCCTGCTCCTCATGAGGAGTAAGAGAAGCCAATGGGAGAGTTTGCTCCCATCAACCTCACGGTTGTGGATGGTGATTTAAGATATGTCAACTCCAGCTGCGTAATTAACATAGCTGGAGTTGTGTGTTGTAAGTCGACCTTTTGCTATCTTGAAACTAGTATCTCCAGGTTGTTTTCTTGTATATATGAAGTTTGGTCCGGTGAAGTCAGAGATGAGGGCACTCAGCTCTTCTTAGGAGGAACTCAACACTTGGTAAAATCAGTCCTGTAATCTGCATAACGCATCCCCTTCATTTTAGCTGGCTATTAATGGGTTGGAAATATAGCATCTAACTCAGAACAGCAACTAATGTCATGTGGGAAAGAGCAGCTTTGGAGTGGTGCTTGCTTTCTCATTCACTAGTAAAGTCGGTCAAACTTTTTTGGCTTTTCACTCTGAAATTACATGCCTGTGGGTCCTGTTTCAGCCAAATCTGACGTTCAAGTATTTGACTCTATATAGTATTTTTCCCAAGAATTGCACAAAGCTCAGATTCACCACAGGAAAGCCAATACTATCCATTTCCCACATGGCATCAATTTGGTTTTAAAAGTTATGGGCTCCATTCTGACCTTAGCTACACACACTGTCTGTAGAGGCACAGTTTAGCCTTCAATGTCCAACTGGAATAAAAGAGTTTACACCAGTAGGACTGACTTTTAAACTAGACCACGTGCTGATTGGCGAAGGAAAGTGTTTCAGCGCTAACTGTAGTGTTATGCAGGTAAACTGCAAAGCATGAAGTCTGCTGTGTGCAAGTTTGACCTTTCTCTCAGCTTGCATTCAAAGGGACTTCCCCCTTGATCCTCAGAGACATACGATAGTCAAAAGAAAGTATCATAAGCCAAATGAGATACATCACCTTAACAAGAGCAGACAGCCTGTCAAGGAAGTGCAACAGAGTTGAAGTGCATCCAGAGTCAAGCAACGTCGAGAGATGGTTCTGATGTTTTTCTAAAGTGATGAAGAATAATTCATCATGGGATATTTAAAACCAGCACTGTAGTCCATGCTTGGCATTAATACCTGCAGACTTAATTTATTGTTCTTAGCCTGAGTACTGCCAACACCACAATGGCATGAAATAGCACCCACCACCCCAATTTGTTTTTATATTTATCCTTCCAGCAATATCAGGAGAAAAAATTAAATGGTTCCAGTTTTCTGATGTTTACGATATACTTGAAGCCACTGGCATGGTTTTCCTTTTTAAAACAAGCAATTAGCACTGTGTTTGAGGCATTCTTATTTAGCACGGGGTGGTTGAATTAGCACAGAAATGCTTCTGAAATGGAAATTTCAAGCCAGAACGACCCCAGTCAGAATATCACTTTTTTTTATTCTTTGCAGATTTGGCAGGCAGAGGAAAGGTCTTTTGGTATCAAAGGTTCTGGAAACGTCTTCCCACTGACGATGTTCAAATCATCGTAACCAACCGTAGACTGGGCAAAGGACAGAGCTAAAAGGACTTGGATTCCCACCCATGCTCTGGTTTTCTTTCAGTCTTTGCTTCTAAATTTGAAACTTCATAGCTCCCTGGAGGAGAATATTTCTTTTTGACAGATAAAAGGAATGTTATGTTTGCCTGTCAGAGTTCGGGGCTTAAAGACAAAAATCATACTAAGCAGCATCTCCGCATATGGAACAGTCCACCAAGACTTTTCTGCCTTAGACATTGATGTTCAGAAATTTGAGCTGACACATCACTGGTAAAAATCAAATATTGATGGGAAAGGAATTTTTCTCTTTTGCAAGCAGGAAATGCATTACTTTGCACTGCCATTTGAGGCCCCGTGCAACACATACTTCCCCAAACACACAAGGCACTGCACTGGGTACATCTCCGATAAAACTATTGTGAAATTAACTCCATCAGGCAGGCAGAACATGCTGATTTTCATAGAAATCCACTTACAACAGATAACATATAGCAGCCCTCCTCCGCGTCCACACTAGACAGTCTGTTAAGGGAAAACATACTATTTTTATAGGATATTGACCACCAGTTACTAATGCAAGGTGTGATGGGACGTTTTGAGCTCAATTTATTTTAAGTTCAAGATTAGGACCTGATGAGGTTTGGAAGGCAGCCTAGATAGCTACTACCAAGAATAATGAATTTCCATTTACTGTTCAGAAGATGGGGAGATATTAGCCAACGTGATTCATTTAGGTATCATACAAATACCCAGCAGACAACTAAACTCCTGTGTTAGTAGATAGTTTAGTGTCAGAAGGGGATCTCCATTTGTTTCATATTTCCTACAGTACCCATTCTTTTTCATCTTAGGCCATTATATTGTTCTTGATGATGGAGGGGAACTCCCATTTGTCCCTGTAGGTCCATGTCAATCAAGGGTAGAATATAGCCCATAGCAAATACACCTTGTGTAGCTCTGCTTTGTTATGAACATTAGTTTATATTAAGTATATGAAGAGGAGCAAAACACATCCTATAGGATAGTTGGTCCCGATAGCATCTGTAGGAACAGAGGGTATGTCTACACTACCCCGCTAGTTCGAACTAGCGGGGTAATGTATGCATACCGCACTTGCTAATGAAGCCCGGGATTTGAATTTCCCGGGCTTCATTAGCATAAGCGGGGAGCCGCCATTTTTAAATCCCCGCTGCTTCGAACCCCGTGTAGCGCGGCTACACGGGGCTCGAACTAGGTAGTTCGGACTAGGGTCCTATTCCGAACTACCGTTACTCCTCGTGAAACGAGGTGTACCGGTAGTTCGGAATAGGCACCCTAGTCCGAACTACCTAGTTCGAGCCCCGTGTAGCCGCGCTACACGGGGTTCGAAGCAGCGGGGATTTAAAAATGGCGGCTCCCCGCTTATGCTAATGAAGCCCGGGAAATTCAAATCCCGGGCTTCATTAGCAAGTGCGGTATGCATACATTACCCTCCTAGTTCGAACTAGGAGGGTAGTGTAGACATACCCAGATACACCTAATCCCTGGGGAGAATGCAACACTGGTCAAAAAACCAAGGTGCGATGATGGAGACACAACCTAAATAATCGGCTCGGAAAATGCTCATCCAAAGGGACTTCTAGCAGACAGAATCCATGAAGAGATTTGGACATCCTGCTTTCTTCTCTTGTATTCCAGGGAAGTCAGGCTCTCAAAAGTAAAATCAGAGAAAGTGACTCGGTGTTCTTGCTTCTTAAAGACCTGGTTTCATTTACTAACAGGGCAGCTAATTCCAGCTAAGCTCCAAATAATCCCCTTGGCCCAGGGCTCCCCAGAAATTCCTGTTGTAGAGAGACTGCTTTTGGAAGGGTGTTGTCCTGGCAAACATTGGGCAGGGGCTATATAACACTGCAGAGAGAAATCCTGGTTAGCAGCCAAACACTGCTGATATCCATCTTCACATGGTTTCTGGTAAGGCCTCACATTTTAAATATATGAATTATAACCATGCTCAGGGCCGGCCGTAGGCTGATTCCTCCGAATTGGGCCCTGTGCCTAAAAGGCCCCGCGCCCTGAACCTGGAAGTGTGCTGGGTGTGCTGCGGGACGGGGTGTCGGCCCCGGAGGAGGAGCGAGGGGGTGTTAGCTACCTCCGGGGCGTGGCGGGGGAGGTAGCTGGGGATTTTTTGTGTGCTGTTTTGTTTTGTTTTGTTTTTTTCTCAACCCAAAATTTCTGGGCCCCCCGCTGAAACTTTTGTGTGAGGTTTTGTTGTTGTTGTTCAACCAAAATTGCTGTGGGGCCCCGTCGAAATTGTTCGAATTAGGCCCCGCACTTCCTAAAGCTGGCCCTGATCATGCTTAGCACTACCGAGGGTTTAGCATGGCAAAGAACGGCTCAGTGCTGAACCAAATACCAATACTGAGCTAGGAGAGCAACTTCATGGAGGCAGAGATGAGGAAAGGAAGAGTCTGTGTGCATTCTAGGTAGATCATTTGTAGAGGAGGAAAAAAGCAGCACAGGGGAGTTAGTTCTGTCTCAAGACTATGGTTTCTAAGCAAAGTGCCGATAAACCCTCTTAGATGTTTAAATCCTTGAAAAATACTTGAATGAACTATCAGAGAAAGAATCTGGATAACATCTTCTTTCACCTCCATTTTCAAAAGTTCTTATCCTGGTTACACTGAAATGATCCTGGTCTCACAGGCCTCTTTCAGGACCCAGGTGCATTTCCTCACACCACAAACCTGGTCCTGAGCAGTGGTGCAATAAGTTTCATTATCCGGCACATTCCCCACGAGTGCCGGAAAACAAAGCTTGCACTGTATTGTGAGTGCACTACATCATGTCCAGGCATGGAAGAGGACAGCGAGTACTAGACTAGTATATAAAAATAGACAAGAAATATTGAGCAATTTCTCCTGATGTCAAATCCTTCATGAGTCTCCTAGCCCTGTACTTCTTTTGTGGCTTGGATTCCCTCAGGGTACAAACTAGGAAGGTGGTGACAAGAGGGAACCATTTCCTTGGTATTAGACTAGGAAGAATTTTGGACCACCTGCCTGACAAAAAAATGATTGATTAAAACAACGAGTAGTCCCGGGGCACCTGAGAGACTCACAAAAATATATATAGTATCATGAGCTTTCAAAGGCAAAACCCACTTCTTCAGATGAGCTTGAGTGGAAAAACCGGGATCCCTGAATTTATAACAGAAATTAACGATGCTTTCCCAAGAAGTTGTTCTCCCTCTCCCCATCTTTGTGTGCAGATTTCATTTTCCTTCTTTTCCCCACTTCTACCTCCAATATTTTCTGAACAACCACTTCAGAAGGCTGGTGTGTGTTTTATACAGTAAACATCATTTTCTCCTGCCCTCAGAATGCCATCAATCCCGGGGAAGATACACCAGTGTATTGTTGTCTGGGACACAGATGGCTGAAAATCTATGTCTCTATTCCACCCACTAGTTTTAATGTGAGACAAAATAACCTAGCTTGGAATGAGCTACGTGTCAATGAGGAAACAAGGAGTATGCCTGTTTGTGAGGATTTAAGAAGTACATGGTATCTAAGAGCAATAATCTTAGGTCACTGGGTGTGCCTTCCTTCAATGAATCCACTAGGGCCGTGGTCACCAACCAGTAGATCGTGATCTACTGGTAGATCTCAGGGGCTCTAAGAGTAGCTCTTGAGCCCTCTCTGAACTGCGCTCCTGCGCAGTACATTTACATTAGACTTCCTCATTTGAGGAGCAGCTACTCACCAAGCAACAACACAGGTGAGTAGCTGTGAGGAATGGTGGGAGCTGGGAGGTCGGGAGGGCTGAAACACCCCAGCCAACTGACTGTGGCTTTCAGCTGAAAGAGGCTGCCCCGCGCTCCAGCTGATCGGCGGCTTCTCCTCTGCCCCTGCCCACGTGGAGCTTAGTGCACCCTGGCTGAGCGCCATGGCCAGCTGGCCGGGCAGCCACTTCTCTTCCCTCCAGCCCGGCTGCCCTGCGCTCAGCCCAGGAAGGCTGCATCTAGCTCCAGCTGTGCTGGAGCAAGCTTCCCAGGCTGAGCGCAGGATCACAGATGCCCATCTGATGGATTGTATATGACTAGCAATCTCAGACTACAACCCAGACTTCAAGACACTGGCAGATACTGTTCAGTCACAGGTGTCACACTGAGATTTTGTTATTGGAAGAAAAAATATATAATTATCAATACTTGATTTTAGATTTACAAAATAACAGAACAAAATGTATAATTGTAAATGCTTCATTTGACATTTAAATAGCATGAATTAAAAACAGACCATTTATTTCATAACTATAAACATGTGATTTTAATTTTCTATATTTCATAATTTAAAAATAAACTGTTTAACAGAGTGTATAAGGGCTGGGGATAGCAAGTGATGGACAGGAGAATAGAGGGGGCGGAGCTTCAAGGAAGGGGCGGGGTGGTAGATCTTCGCCTGTTCTGAGACTTAAAAAGTGATCTTGGGTGTGAAAAGGTTGGAGACCACTGCACTAGGGTAAGGATGTACACGTTGAAACTACCCTTAAAGATCAATAGGCGAGACTGTCATCCTATAGGGGATGAAGTTGTTCAGGTTGATAAGAAATTCACCCAAAATCCATGATTTGGCCCATGTAGTTAATACGGAAGAGGACAAGGATCTGCTAAAAGCAAACGGAACAATACTAGGCCAAGAAATGAGCAAAAGCCTCCAGCTTCACTGAAAAAGGAATGAGAAAACAACTACGACAAAACACAACACCACCTCTTGTTAGACCAGCTGCATTTCCTACAGGAGGGCAGTTTTAATCCCTTTTCTTCTTCCTGCTTCATTTTTTATAGCATCATTAACTGCCCTAAATAGTTATGCACATGTCTTTGGTAACTCCAGCGTCCAAATGAAACCGAGAGAAATCTAAGGAACAGCCAGACGAACTAGATAACGAAGACAAAGAGGGATCTAGGGAAAGAGATGAAAGGAGAGCAAGCCAAATACCACAGATGTACTATCCACCCCCAGCAATTACACATGATCATTATTAAGCTCCCCAAAAGAGAGCGCGAGAGATACCAACAAGAGAGCCAAATGCCACCGGTATAAAATCCATTCTTTCCACTCACCAGAAGCAGCACAGCAGGAGAAGAATATAACGGGAGGGTGAGTCAGTTGCTACAAGTGTAAATTCAATATGCACCCTCAACAATGCTCTGTCTAGCCAACCAGGAGCTTTAAGGGATGAGACAAGAGAAAGGAACCAGTGCAAAGACCGGGATGGACTCAGGGAAGGACAATCCCCACCGACCTGTCAAGCAACACACAGACAGTGAGGAGAAGTGAAGATAAAGAGTCAGCCAAGACAAATCCGACTGAAATCCACTTTCTAGATTTATCGGACATTAGCGAAACTGCACAAAAGGGTGGGAGAGGAGGGAATCGTGAGGCGAAACAAGAATGGCTCCGATGGCCACCCCTTAAATTAATTCAGTGAATTAATGGAAGGGAGACAAATGGCATGGAAGGAAAATAACAATGGGACAAAAAAAGAATAGCTTGAATCACTGCCTAGACAGGTTATTAAGCTAGCAGGAAGCTACCTGCCATTGCTGCTGATCATTTCAATGGCTCCCACTTTCGATTAGTGTAAAATACTCCCTATATATTAGAAAACACCATATACATTTCCACAGATGCGGTCCATTGAGATGTTCCAGTTTCTGAAAAGTGGCATGGAAGGAAACTCCTTTGGCTCAGCGGCATGACAAAAATACTAAACAAGAAATATCAATGCTGCTGAATATGAAACATTACATGGAAAGCACAGTCTGTGGATAAATGATGCACTCCACAGAATAGGCTACGTAATATTGTGAATAAAGACAATCTGAGATGTGAAACATATTGTCCATAAGGCCTAGATGCTCAGCTGGTGAGGGCCAGTGGGACTGTGCCAATTTACACTAGCTGACGGGCTGAACCTAAGTGTCTTTATGTTCTTACAGACTCATCATATGCCTGAATCACATGCCCAGCTACAATCATTCTGTTAATGCCTCATGTCCGGCTGATAGCATTTGGAGATTCTGAATGTAAGATACAGTAGCTAGACTGATGGAGCCAGAAAGCCAGATTGTTAGTTTGCCTCTAGATGTTGGATGTCTAATTATAACTTTATTGCACTTTGCAGGATGGAGAGGCTGAATTATGGACGATATGTCTATGAATCTCAGAGGCGTACCTGTGTTAGTCTGCAACTTTGAAAACATCAAGTATTCCTGTTGCATCTTAGGGTATGTCTACACTTGCACCCTAGTTCGAACTAGGGACGCAAATGTAGGCATTCGAAATAGTCAATGAAGCAGGGATTTAAATATCCCACGCTTCATTAGCATGATCTCGCCGGCGCGTTACTTCGATCAACAGCTGTTTCGAAAAAATGAGGAGTAACGTTAGTTCGAACCAACGTGTCCTGCTGCGCACTTTCACTTTTGAAACCACTGTTGATTGGAGTAACGCTCCGGCAAGATCGTGCTAATGAAGCGCAGGATATTTAAATCCCCGCTTCATTGATTATTTCGAATGCCTACATTTTCATCCCTAGTTCGAACTAGGGTGCAAGTGTAGACATACCCTTAGAGATTAACCAAAATATATAAAATCATGAGCTTTTGTGGGTAACACCCTCTTCATCAGATGAATTGGCGTGGAAATAACAGACACCAAGAGCTACATATAACAGCGGAAGAATTACCTCTCAATTGTAGGACCTGTGTTTATAAGGCTAATTAAGTTGACTGGATATATCCTGCATATAGTTTTTGATGTGGAAATGCAGATGTTAAAGGCAGGAGAAATTGCATCCTGCCTCTCATGCAGGGAAGATACAAACTTCCTCCTATTTTGAAATAGGACATGGTCTTTGACAGCCTCATTTAAAGCCCTATTAGACCATGAGAAATGTCAGGAAAGGGACCAACATAACTGCTCCTTTTTGACTGATCAACTTCTCGCTTTTTAACTAGAGTCCTCAATCCTCCCCTTTTTCCAGAGAGTCTCTAGTGTGGCTTGAACTCATTTTTAAAATGCTAGCAGTCATCACCTTTCAGTGTACCTACTGCATTAAATAAACCAGCCCTTGCTTTCCTACAGATGCCCGGCTTTCTTCATTGGGAAGTGCTGTAAGTTCAGATCTGGATTCAAACTTGTCAAAGTTTGGAAGGTGCACAGGTGATGGGCTTTGGTTCATTTCATGAAAGAGACCGAGCACAAAGACTCCGAGCTGTGAAGCTCAGATCCTGATTCAGAGTTCTAGGATGTTCAGGTTCAGATCCATTTCTAGATTTTAGGTCATGTCCTCTCATGAGAGAGAGAGACATGGCCAGAGACAAACCCAAAAATACTTAGTCCTAAAAAGATGAGAACTAGCATGAATTCCAGGTCCTACGAGATTGTAGCAAACCAAATCCAACTAGACATGTGATAATAACAGGCTTGCCTGAAATACCCATTAATTAAAAGCCCATTAATAATCATGGCCCAGCATACTTTTCTGACATTCTGCTGCCTTATGTTCCAAGTCACTCATTTAGCTCCACATCTGCTGATCTGTTGGTATGCCCTAAATATCAATTTGAAACCATCAGATACAGAGCCTTTAGTAATTATGCTCCTCTACTATTATAATTAATCTTTATTAATTTGCATAGCATCTTTGTTGCAAAGTGCTCTGTAGCAAAGAGGTGCTTATGGAGAGAGGGGGGGACAGACAATAAGGGGCCCTACAAAAGCCTATAAAAAAAACTAAACAAACTTGAACCACAACCAGAAATATAAAAGCAGCTTTTAAAGGATGCCTTTTTGTTTTGTACTACCAAAATTGATGGAAAAGAGCATGGCAAATTTTCACCGAGATTGTAAACAAATATTTTAAAACATGAGCAGTAATTAAATATTGCCTTCCACTTGAGCATCATTGCCAGGGCTCGACAAACCGTGGCGAAAACCACTCGCCAGTCCCGCACTGCGCATACGCGAGACTCATATTGCACATGTGCAAACCGCCAGTGAATGGAGCGACTGGCTGAAATCTACTCGCCACGGGCAAATAGATAAGTGGATTTGTCGAGCCCTGTTCATTACATTTAAGCGAGGAAGATACTGCTTGCATTTCTGGTTGTGGTTCAAGTTTGTTTCGTTTTTTCCTATAGGCTTTTGCTTTTTTAGGGCCCCTTATTGTCTGTCCCTCTCCTCCCTTTGTTGCACTTTGCAACAAAGATGCTATGCAAATTAATAAAGATGAATTATAATAGTAAAGGAGCTTAATTACTAAAGGCTCTGTATCTGATGGTTTCAAATTTAAGCATTTATGAATTTTATTGAAAACAATTTTCATTTGTGTTTACCACGATAAGTGTCCCTGAGTAATGCCAGCATAGCCAGAGAGAGGGGATGCGCATGCAGTCAGTTATGCGATCGCCTGTTATATACCATATATTATGCATCTTAGTTTTTGAGCTTTATTTTTTGTACACCTTAAATGTGATTTTTGTTTTTAAATGTGTGCAATTAAACTCAATGTTGATCTCACGACCTTGTTTAGCATTTGTTTATTATTATCCTTACTTATTTGTGGTCTACTTTTTCAGCTCCATATATGAGACTGCTATTAGGGGTTCTGCAAAATTCTTTCGAGTTTAAAAGGGTTCCGTGGCCAAATAAAATTGGGAAACTGCCCTAAAGAGTTGACAAATTATTTATTCAGAGCAGTGGTTTTCAACCTATTTACCGTTGTAGGACACATATTCAGCCCTCTGTGTGTGATGTATGTCGTATTCACAAAATAGATATACTATCTGTACAGGACTGTGGACGTCACATAGGCTGGTGCTGCATGCCGACTGGGCTATGAACCACTGATTTAGAGCTTTCAACTCAAAGATGTCCACGGCTCAGCAAATTGTTGTACATAGATACAGATCATTTCTCCCATATCTGAACTAAATAGGCTTGTTTGGTTTGGAAAGTAGCCACAATTAACAAAGACCAGCTACGCTACATGAGAGCCCAGGACAGGCAGAAAAACTGGAGGAAAAATTTAGGAATCTTATAACAATTGTGCATTTGGTAATTGCCCCAGATACTAACTCGTTCCTAACGAGAATGATTTTGAAGTTTACTATGAGTGGCTTATTGCCCAAATCCATAGTTGGTGTAAATCAGAATAGGTCCAATATATCCTGCTAATTTACACCAGTTGAGGAACTAGCCGTCTCTGTTAAGATACACTACAAGATTATTTAGGTTGCAAAGCTAAGCTCTCAAATGTTAGGAATTCCTAGATTTGCAGCTGCCTGTACAATTTTAATTCTCCTCCCTGAGGTAAAGGAGGCGGGGTCCTATGGAAAAAATGGTCTGAGATCATAGAATTAAAAACTACCAAAATGTCTATGCGCAAAGGGGCAGGATTAAGGTAAAAGTACCTTTCATCTCCCTGCTGAAGGGTGTTGGGAAAGTGACTTGCTCCACAGATGGGAATGGGATACTTGGACAATGTGCCCAGTCTAGGTGAAGAGGAGGGCATACTGAGGCGCTAAAGAGTTATTCACACACAACTACAGCAACTCCTGCAGCCAGAGGTGATGCATGAGGCTGGGAGAGAGGGCACATGCAGGGTCGTGTGCTCCACCCATTTGCGGCTTGGCTTCTACTGAGCATGCTCACATAGAGTGAGCATGCTCAGTACTATTTGCTGAAACTACTGCCCTCACTTTGGCCCCACCCAGGGGCGGCCCGTGAGTATGGGCCAACTCGGCCGTGACCTAGGGCACCGCCTTCAACGGGGCACCTGGGGCGCCCAATGATGATGTCACGGCATTGAGGGCCGTGCAGCCGGGGGTGCTGATCGCGTGTTCCGCCTGGGGCGCCAGCTGCCGCAGCCCACCTCAAACCATCCCTGGCCCCACCCCTATTTTTCAGTAGGCACAGGTCCTCTCTGCCCGCAGTTCCCAGTGTGGTCTTATACTGACCAGTTCTGCAGTGTGGTCCCATTTCTTTAGAATGTTTGCATTCACTTATTATTTTGGCTTGCTGTCAAAGTTTTCCTGAAGTATACAAGTGAGAGAAAGAAAATGTCAATTTTTAACAATTTCTGTTACCTACTCCTAAATGGAATTTCAGGAGTTGGGGGGGGGGGGGGGGAGGAGGAAAGGGCATTTCTCTTCCCAGAGGGCTTTCTCCCTGTTGAATGTCAAAGGTTTGCTGCCAACAGTGGAGGTTTGAGAGATTCTGAAAAAAAGGTTGCAACATCTTTTATGTAACAGAATGTATTAGGAACCTAAATATAGGGGTAGTGATAGAAATGTAGCTGTGTTAGTCTGGGGTAGTTGAAGCAAAATGCAGGACAATGTAGCACTTTAAAGACTAACAATCATCTAATAAACCATCTTGTTAGTCTTTAAAGTGCTACATTGTCCTGCATTTTGCTCCTAAATATAGGGGGTAATTACCAATTCCCCTCTAATACAAGTTATGCACATTATTAAACAAATGATATTTCAGAGCCTTATTTAAAAATCTTGCAAATAGCAACCCAGATTAGATATTCATACCGTGAAGTTCATGCGGATTCCAAATATTTTTGTTCTTAATAATATCGCCAGTTCCAGAGCAAGCTGGAAGTGTTGCTTTAATATATACTCTATCAGTCTATACAATTTCTGTGCAAAAATGTGACAGCGCTAATTGATTAGTATTTTAATACTAAGTCTCAGTAACCTCAAGCAAACTATATCAGAGATTGAAGGCAGGATAAACCCTGAAAGCTCCAGGTTTCACATTTCAGTATTACTTCATCCAGAGCATCAGTCAATTCAAGACCATTTTTGTTCTTGGTTATGGGTTATGGGAAACAGAAATTTATTCCTATGTTGTGTGTTGAGTGAGAACAAAACCTGTGCTTTAACCCCAGAATGTCTTCACTACTTGACTTTTCAACAGAAATCTATCACCATCTATAAAATGTTCTATTTTTTTTAAAGAGATGGACAAACATGACAGCTTGTAGACACTGGACTAGATCGTCAGACTGTGTAAACTGGAACAGCTGCACTGATTTCATGAGAGCTGTGTAGATTTTCCCTGGCAGAGGCCAGGACTACACTACAAGATAAAATTGATTTAAGATACGCAACTCTAGCTATGAGAACGACGTAGCTACAGTCGACGTACCTTAAATCGAATTTCTCCAGCATCCCCACTGTGGGAGGTCAATGGGAGAAAATCTCCATTCGACCTCTCTTACTCCTCATGACCCCGTGGAGTATCAAGATCGACAGGAATGCCATCAGAGTTCGATTTTCCAGGTCCTTACTAGACCTGCTAAATCAAACCCTGGAAGATTAATCTCTGGAGCATCAATCTTCCCATAAAGATAGACAAGACCTGAGTATTTGCCCCTTTGAAAGGGCTAATGAAAAGTCGCAACCAGCACTTAACATGCTTTTCATGATTTTTTGTTGCTATATGACAATTATGCTCTTTAAAATCAGTGAAAAGCACACTTATTAACCAAACTGAACTGATATAAATAGTCCAGTGATTCATATGAAAGTAATTTTAGGCATAAGTTTGTAAATAAATAGGTATTTTAAAAAAACAGCTTTAGGAGGTTTTGTTTGTTTGTTTGTATTCCTGGTCACATATTATCAAAATTGGATCAAGGTACATTCCAGCTGGCTGTCTCCAAGCAAATTACAGTATGGTTTGAGGTTCCTACTTATAGCTGACATATAACTCCATCAATCATGTTTGTTTTCATCATAAATTACAGAAATCCCCACACACTTTATGGTTCACCATATTTTATACAACCCTGCTCTCTTTTTCTAAAATATCTGTGGTAATACTATACAAAAAGTGTTTAATCTACATTGGTTTCAATGTATAAAATGTCAAACCAAGTTTTCCATCAACTTGACATTGAGCTCTGTAATTATTCCTGAAAGTTCTCTTTTGGAGACTGTCTCCAACTGTGCTAATTTTATGAATATCCTGGGTTTTTAAATCCTGAATATGGGTCTGACTCAGCTTAAATATGTAAAAATTCCATAGCTCCTAAAGGACTTGACTCTTGTTTGCTTCTTTCTCCATACTTTTACCAGGATGATATTTTAGCCCTAGGTTTTGTGGAGACAAACTGTCATTTGACTTTGATGGGCAAAACCTCAAGGATAATGAGGAGACCCAAATGGGAGTATTGAAACCATAATGTGAAACACACATTCGGAGCCACGACATCTCTACAACCCCATCTCCAAGCATTCCAGAAAAAAATCTGAATCCATATTCTAAGTAAAGAAGGGACCTCAAGGAACACATTGATCTTATCGTTCAAGTCTTGGTTTCTTACCATGTAGGCAAGCATATTTACACACTGACAAAGAGTCTTGTATGCACAGTGTAGACCCACACATGTGTGCAAGAGAATGTTAAAGATCATAAATAACCTCAGTATAAGCACATAACTACATGGAATGTTTCCAGTTTAACTTAAGGTTTAACTTAATTTTAAACCTATCGGCTACGTCTACACTGGCCCCTTTTCCGGAAGGGGCATGTAAATTTCACCAGTCGTCGTAGGGAAATCCGCGGGGGATTTAAATATCCCCCGCGGCATTTAAATAAAAATGTCCGCCGCTTTTTTCCGGCTTTTAAGAAAGCCGGAAAAGAGCGTCTAGACTGGCCCCGATCCTCCGGAAAAAGTGCCCTTTTCCGGAGGGTCTTATTCCTACTTCAAAGTAGGAATAAGACCCTCCGGAAAAGGGCACTTTTTCCGGAGGATCGGGGCCAGTCTAGACGCTCTTTTCCGGCTTTCTTAAAAGCCGGAAAAAAGCGGCGGACATTTTTATTTAAATGCCGCGGGGGATATTTAAATCCCCCGCGGATTTCCCTACGACGACTGGTGAAATTTACATGCCCCTTCCGGAAAAGGGGCCAGTGTAGACGTAGCCATCTAGTTAAAGTCAGGCAGAAGGCTATATGGACCCTGTTTAAACCAAATTGAATTTGTGTTGTTTTGATTCTGTTAGACACGGGTTTTAGCTAAGGCACGTTTAACTGAAATAAAAACATGAGCACTAGTTTAACTAAACCAATTTAAAAACTGATTTAAATTATACCTGTGCAACTTGTGCAGGTAGACGGTCTAAATCCTGTTACCCAAGTTGTTGCAGAGTATGCATCAAATCTATTGAACATGCAGACAACTATCTCCAGAGCTAGCACAGTGTTTTACTTTTTTTTTCAAGACATTTTACCAATGTACTATCCAAACAGAGAGTAAGGAGGCTATAGCGGTTGGCATATTGTCAACTATTATCCCTTCTGAATAAGGATTAATGCAACTCAGACACTAGGAACAAGAGTTACCTGTGCTGATTGAATGGGAGAATGGACACCATTAGTCCTCCTGGTTCCAAAGATCCATAACAATTTTGCAATATTAAATTTGAATAAACTTCAACTACAACGCACATTGATTACAGTGCAGTTTCACGAACGTGCAAGAAGATAATACAATGTTATGTGAAAAGGAAGAAAAGGCCAGCTACATGAGAGAATGTGCAAAGAATTGAAGAGCTGATGCATCCACTATTTTCCCCATCATGTGGTCCATACTTCTGACTACTGTTTTTATCAAGCCGGGAAGATAGGGCTACAAGATGCCCATACATCTAAATTCAGTTCTTCCATGACCCTCCAGACTAGAGGATCATGAAGAGATCCTGACAAAACTTGCCACTTCCCACCCTCCCACGTCCCCTGCGAGTCAGCTATTGGGATAATTAGCTCCTTCAAGAACCAAGAGACTAAGGAAATATCAGTAATGTATGGTACTAATCACTCGGCCGTCTTGTCCAATATAAACCTAGTCAGGAGAAGCAGGCAATAGAACATTGGTTTAAAACAGACTTCAGGAAAAACAAACCATCACAAAGCCTAAAACCCAGGAGGCTAAAAATACCTCCCCAGAATATCATCAAGCAAGAAGAACTTTAAGAAAGGAACAACCCTTAAGTTCCTCTCTAGACTCGTTTTTATAAGAACGAACATTTATAATCCTATGTGTCTCCTCAATATTTCCTGCTTCAGCCTAGAAGTTTTCAAATTCCCTTCCCAACATAAAAGCATCGATGAAAAGAAAATTGATGTTCCCATGAGCAAGAGCCCTTGCACGGATTACACCCAAACAGCAATTGGCACAAATGGAGCCAACATTTAAAACCGTTTTCAGGTATAATTAAAAAGGAGAGCTACTCAGAACAGGCTATTCACTATAAAATATGGCAGGTACACACCACAAACACTCCACAAGCTCCCCCACATGCACAGGAGCCTGATGAAAATGTATGTTGGGTTTACAAACGCTCTGTACAATAACACTTTAGAGGCCTCAACCTGTCATTAAGGGTGGCACCTGGAGGATTTAGGGCTGGAGTTTGCCTTTCCCTATCTCACAGAGAAAGTGCTATAAACGGTTGGGCCTTCTCATTGCTTGTCTGATCACAGTCTGATTTAAGGGGGGTTTAATGGCAGAATAAATAGAAACAGATTAGCTGTTAGGTGGCATGTCTACTGTTGTTTGACTTGAGTAACGCTGCCATTTCAGGAGGTGGTGAAGTGGAGGGGAAAACCACAGCCGTGTAGCAGCAAGGCACAATGGCATCAGAAAAATAATTTGAAGGGGGGAAAAGTTGGATCTGCTTGTCACCAGGATTTGAGATAAATTAGTTCAGTTATCTGGGGGTTGAGTTCGGTCCTTTCTAGAGCTCTGTAGCTTGTATCTGAACAGCTCCCCAGAGACTAAGGAAGGGACTAAGGACATATCAGAGGGATTAAGAAAGGGACTAAGGAAATATCAGAGAAGTTTTTCAAGCACCCCTCTAGCTGTCTAATTAATCTAGACCTTGCCGCATATATGGGGACACAGGACTGGGCACCTAGTAAAAAAATCTGGCATCCCTGTCTATGTGATGTCAGATTCAGAACTTACATGTAGGCACTAGCCAACAGGACAAGATATTTCCAGCAAGGTGTACACAGGTAACTGTGAGGAGAGCCCACCTCTGCGAACACCGACAGATCCACTCTTCTTGCATGGAAAACACGCTGGGTTCCAACGTGTGGAAGTCAGGTTTGATTTCTCTATTGGGCAGCTGCCAAAATGTCAAGCTACTTGATGGTAAATGATTCGTTGCCCCTTGCCTAACATAGAAGAAATCAAGCTCATTCCCACCTACGCATAACCAACTACAGCGCCTACCACTGGCAGTATGCAGGGCATGGAACAGGTCATCGATGTGGAGGGGCAAGTGGAGAACAACCAACCCATGGGTTGTAGGGTTCAGTCTCAAGATGGAAATTAATCTTCTTACAAATTAAGTTTGTCCAATTAAAACAAAATGGCGCCTTGCAGCCAGGGGTCACTGTGTAAAACCACATGGGCTTGCTCTCCTCCTCATCCTACAGTTTGGTCCGACACTTAGAATCCCAGGGTTGGCAGAGACCTCAGAAGTCATCAAGTCCAGCCCCCTGCCCAAAGCAGGATCAACCCCAACTCAATCATTTCCAGCCAGGGCTGTGTCAAGCCAGGGCTTAAAAACTTCTAGGGGTGGAGATTCCACCACCTCCTTAGGGAACCCATCCCAGTGCTTCACCACTCTCCTAGTGAAATAGTTTTTCCTAATATCCAACCTAGACCTCCCCCGCTGCAACTTGAGACCATTGCTCCTCATTCTGCCATCTATCACCACTGAGAACAGTTTCTCTCTGTCCTTTTTTGACCCCCCCTTCAGGTAGTTGAAGGCTTCTCTCAAATCCCCCCTCGCTCGTCTCTTCTGTAGACTAAATCTTCTCTTCTGTTGACTTAGTCACTAAGAAAGCAGTCACTAAGCAGAAACTTGTAAGTGTTGTAAGCTGCTTTCTTAGTGACTAAGTTTCTTAGTGACTAAGTGTTGCTGCTTATTCATTTTTTTCCTTAAAACAGTTTCTTAATGGAAAGTTGGGGTTTAGATTATCAACATTTTTGTGTGCAAAATTTTACTTCGAGAAAAAAACTGAACACTTTTCAATTTTGCAACAAAAGGGTTATATTTTCCAGGGGAGGGAAAGAGAAACAAACATTTTTCAGCCAAGACCTAATGGAAGAGACTGTCATGACCTCACTCCTCTTATAATCTCTCAAGCTAGGACAATTCACTCCACCTGAGCCGAGGCATCTGCACCCCAATGCTGAGCTCCTTGGCAATTCCTCCAATTTGGGTAGCTTCTCTGCCTGGAAATAGTGTTGCTAACCCTCTTCCTGCCAAGCAGAGGAAGTTCCCACAATCTGCTACACAGCAGAATTTGGCCAGGAGGGGAAGTTGCTCATGTTAGCCAGGTTCCTTCATACCTAATTTATCTTCTAAAAGCTTAGTGAGTTGGCTTGTTGGAGGGAAATTCTAAGAGGAAATAGAGTTTGGGGTCACCCAATATTTTGCGATTTGGAGTGTTTCAGAATTCCGGCAGCATACAATAAGATGAGTACCACTGTCTTAGCACCTAGTACATGCCTAAATTAATGACACCTGCCCAATACCTAGGTAAATATGCTCATGGTGGAATCCATCTGCTGGGACCAAACCCAACAACATGTGGCTCTAAAAGCAAAAACCGCAATTGCCTGAATGCAAAAATCAGGTCCTTTGGCTCAGAATCTGTAGCAGACTCTTTGCACAGGCCAACACCTGAAATTCTTAATAGTAAGAGAGTGCAGAAGCCAATGAGAAATGTTTTCATTTCAGGCATCTTCTAAAGACATCAAGAGTGTGGTGAAATAGCGGAACTGTTTGGCTATGTAAGCAAGCTCTTAAGCAACACCAGGGGCTAAGCAGAGTTCATGGGATTATCCAGATACGTTCTTATGGTGTTTATAAGCCCATCATAAGTTACAAAGGAATGGCAAAAGCAGCAGATTCTAAATTACGCTCCCCATGTCAAGCCTATCTAATTAACATCACTAAAGCATAGATTAAAAGGATAAAATCTTACAAACGGCTGCCATTAAGAGTGTTTCGCCACTTCACGATGCATAGCAAAATATCATTCTCTGTTGGACTTAAGAGCATCCTTTGGAGATTCCCACAATGCACTAGCAATGGAACCTGCCTGATCTGAGCAGGGTACCTAGTTCTGGCTGTAAAAGAGGAAAGGCGGCAGATTAGGTGTAACATGATGGCAAATGCACATTTTAAGGTAGCTTTTGGTGCTAGTGGTCTACTCCTACAAGGTGGTGTGCACTTTCTGTTTCCATTTAGGATAGGAGAGTCCAAGGATGCTCCACCCCTTCAGGATTGGACCCATATTCAACTTTAACTTCACCACAAAGTTACGAAGTCTTCCCAAACCAAACCTTTGGCAACCCAAAGTAGCCAGAGTACAGAGTGTGCCAAGCACAACACTTCCCTCCCATCTCCAGCCAGGGTTGCAAGCCATTTTGCTGGCTTCACACTGCTAGGAATTCTGGGAACAGCTCTGCCAGCTTTGAGGCCCAATGATTGGGACTGTCTGACCACCCAAGAATTGGACCCCTACCTTTGTCATGTCCAGACTTCAAAGATTCCTGTTTGGTTGGTTTTAATATGGGACATAACTCCCGAAGCTGTTGAATTTAATGAATGTGTTTTAGAAAGGCCCACCAGGTCGCGCAGTTCTATTCTGTGCATCTCCACAGGTTGCAACTTGACAGGCCTCCCCCAGCTCCTGGGGAAGTCAATGCAACCATTCCCCTTGAAATACACAGGAGCAAGCCCTGAAGATCTAGAAGGCTCTGCAAAAGCTTTCACACAGCTCTACTGGTTTAAAATTGAAATCCTCTGTGGATACAACCAGCGGTGACTTTATGAAGGGCTGACGCACACCTCTCTGGAGACACCAGCGTCACTAAAAGGGATGCATTTAAACTCTTTAAATTGCCCCAGGGGGGAAATGAGGTTTGAAATTGCTTCCGATTTCATTATTGGAGATCCATGTAAATAACGTGGGTTAGATACTGCAGTGAGTGTCAGTTTTGAAAGACTGTAGATGACAGATGAGGCTATTTTCAAAAGCCACTTTTCCTCTTTGAATTCCAACCACAAATAAAGGCTAATTCTTCAAGTTCACATAGAAGAGAAAGAATGCTGCAGCTTTAGGGCTAATGCTATTTTTCTTATTCTATACAAAACTCCTCTTTCAGTGCTGGAGAAAAGTGACTATGATTCTTTTTTATTATTGTCATGGGCTCAGGTCCTAGGAGACCTTCAAGAATAGAGCTGGCTTTTTTCCCGTATGACTGCTCCTAAATACCATTACGGAAGTTGTCTTATCAAAGCTCGTAGGATAATCCACGTGAGGAAGAGCTGCCCATGTGAATAAGGACTTGAAGGACAAGGCCCATGTGACCTGCCTTCTTGTGAGGAGGAAAGTCGCTCTCGGCCTACTGAATTAGCTTTCCAGGATGCAGGAGAGATGCCAATTTGTGTGTGGTGTGTCTACATCAAAGCCTTATAAGTGAACCCAACTGGCCAGCCTTTGAATTCCCAGTGAAATGAACAGTCCATCGTTGTGCATGAGGAACAAAGCCAACAGCAACACCAACCTCATTTTCTTCAAGACCGCAAGTCATGCCTTGAGGACATAAATCAACTCCCCTCCCCTTCCCATCAATGCACATGCTCTGCCACTCCCTTTGGGATGCATGGTATAAAAAAATAACCATTTCCTCCTTTGCATACATATTTATAGTGTGCACAGAATTATGCATTTCAAACCAAAAATAAAACACTGCCACTTTAAAATGATCGCATACATCAGGAAGCTCTTCTCTTTCTGAATTCAGGGAGAATTTTCCACCTTTCCACCCAAGCCAAGCAAACATCCAGTGTTGTTACAGCTGAAGCAGGGGAGATGGGTGGGGGGATTGGTCCAGGAAGTGGGAGGAAAAACATCTCAGGGAAGGCCCCATTACTTAGCCTAAAAGGCAAGTGGATTATGTGTTCTGAGATACATCCAAAGGTTCGCTGTTTAGGTGGAATGCCGAACATCATCCAGGAGTTCTGAACTTCTTGAGTCTGATTAAGTGTCAAAAAGTTTCTCTTGCTGTAGTCCACCATTTCCAGTGATGGTCCTGCCCGGGGTCAGGAGGTGCAGAAGAATTAATATCATCACAGAACAAGTGAACTTAAACAATCAAAATAGATCTAGAAATGGACAAAAGTCAGAGTGGGCTTTTTTTTTTGGTTGTTTTGTCTTGAGGGTGGATAGGATGGGCAGCTTAGTTTGCCCAAATACCCTGAGATCCTACACCCAGTGACCAATATTTTCAAAGTTTGGGGTCCCAAAGTACAAGAGCATAAATTCTTGACACAGCCTGATTTCCAGAGAAACTGAATGGTTCCGGTTCCCTTTGATTTCAGTGAGAACTGTAAATTCACATGCTCTGAAAAACATGACACTTATTTAGATGCCTAAATATGAATGTAGGTGCCTAACCTCAGGTATTCATATTTGGCCAAGATGTTACATCATAAACAAGTTTTAGAAAGAAGCATTTGTGAGTTATATTGGTGTTTAGCTATCACAGAGCTATATAAAAAAAGTGGACCAAAATAAATTAGGCTGATATTAAACTAGATTGAGTTGAAAACTTCAGTAAACGGTGGGGTTGGCAGGAACTTAACTTGGAAAACAATGATCGCCTGTTGATAACTACGGACAGTTTCAGATGGAATTCATGCTACTGAATGGAAAAACACTGTCCAAGAATAGCTATGTGTCATGCTATGGATTTTCTAGTTGCAGCATATGGCCAAAGAGGAGGCATGAGGAGAAGAACAACCAGGAGGTGGGCTACAAGTGCCATGTAAAAGTAGTGTCGCTGAGTGGTGGAGGAGGTAGTGTAGACAAACGATCAAGACAGGACAGAACGGATTGGGGCTTAGGGAAAGAGACAGGGCTAGAACACAAAGGGAAATCTTGAAGTAGAGAAGGGAAGCTAGGAGAACAAGCTGTAGTGACAGGGGCTGCCAAAAAAGAAAGGCATGGGAGCTGGTGCCGAGCGGGGGAGCCTGGAAATAGAGGGAGAGATGGTTTAGAAGGAAGATATAAGGCCCCAGGGGTATAAAGGCCTCAGACCTACAGGGTTTCTATACAGCTGACAACTGCAGGCTGCCACCCAGTGGCAGCTGTAACAAGCTCATGCTCTACTTCCTATGAACTTCTGTGTACACAGACAATGGGAAGTTCCACCTCAAGGGTTTGACGGACAGCAGCTTCCTGGCTCCTGATTGGCTTCCTGCTCTATATTAACCCAAGGGGCATTCCAGGAAGTGTCCAGGCAGCAACATGGGTCTCCTGTAGCTACTGTTCCTGCTCCTTGTGCTTGAACTCGCCTCCTAACTTGGACCCTGAAACCTGTCTCTGACCCTCAGATTTGACCCTGGTCTGGAACCTGATTCTGAGCTGCTGTTCTGCTCCTTCCTGTCCCAGGTTTGCCCCTGCTCTGACTCTTGACCCCAGCTGCCCCTGTTGGGATCCTGACACAAGGAAACAAGCATCTAGCTCAAATGAACAAGCACTGTGTGTGATTATAACCAGCTTTTCTGAGGAATGTGGGAGGTTAATAAGGAGCACCATGTCATATTTAGACTCTGTGTGTGTCTACACACAAAAACAGTGTCCATATCCACAGTGCCAAAAAAGTAGGGTCAATTTTCTCACGATGAGAGGCAGGATGTAAGGGAAACCCTGCAGTATTGCTGCTTCGGGGGAAGACGTAACATGGGTGGACACACGCAAAAGAATACAATGCCTTGTTTATGCTTGGACATCTTAACAGGATGGGGCTCGTCCATAATGTTCAGACACCCACCTTTGCATTTCTGCTCCGACCTGAGATAAGACACATTGGATCCCGTCACTGAAATGGGTTGAATTTTCCTCCGATTTACCCAGCTATTAACTCCAAGCCTCTAAGCGGCGTGTAATAGATACAAACATAATTTAACTCGACACATGGACACTTAAATGGGTCAAACATTTGTCAGCTTCCTTTAAACGTCTTTTCAAATCTTTCCAGACTCGCTAAATACAACCCCAGAGAAGCAAGAACAAATATTCAGACGTTGCTAGAGAGCAGTGGAAGGATTGCTCCTTTCCCAAAGGAGTCATCTGTTGAACACTCCAATATTTTTTCTCCTATTCCTCAAGTCATTGTTGACTGGGTCCCATGTTCCTACTTAGACTTTCAACTGGAAAACTAGAATCAGGAGAGCATCATAATTCATCCATGGACCTTTTTACCTGTAGGTTAGAAGACTGACTAATGTTGCACATGGGACACCAGTATTGGACGCCTTAGCAATACAGGTCTGGGTTGAGCTAGCAGTCTTCATGCAGCCTGACTATCTACTATGGAGAAGGGCGCAGACTTGTGATATGAAGACAAAAAACCCCATGGATCACCAGAAGGTGCGGGTGGGCAGAATTGGAAACACAAGGGATGTCGCCTGCTAAGATTCCAATACAAGTGTTCTGAATAGGGGGAGGCAGGTTGGGAATGAAGAGTGACAGTAAGGCACTGGGCCATGAAGCTAAGCGACGTAAAGACCCAGGCCTCCCACCCCCGCATGTGCGGAAAGCAACACATTTTGCAGCTTTGCTAATAGGAGAGGGGCTCAGGTAGACTTCTCCTGCTGCAGGGAAAAATATGTTTGAGGCAAAGTCACCAGGAAAGCTGCCACCTCAGCCCACCGGGAGACTTAAGTTTCCTCTTTTATTTGAATAGATTATGACACGGCATGAGCAATGGAGCTACACTCTGACCCAACCCTATTTTGCCCATGTGCTTCCACTCTAGAGTTGAAGGATGCCTGTTCTCTACAACCCATTTCACACTGGGCTTTTCTGCTGGGATTGTCAACAAAGAGGGGTTTGTGGTGTGGACATCTATCCTCTAGGAGTTGTCCTGAGCCCAGGGTCTCAATTCCAAATGGCCAGACAAGTCACTGATGGTCATAAGAATGGCCAGACTAGGTCCATCTAGCCCAGTGTGTCCTGTCTTCTGACAGTGGCCAATGCCAGGTGCCCCAGAGGGAGTGAACAGAGTGAACATAAATGGATATTCTTAATTCTGTTTTCATGCATGGAAAAACCTTGTTCCGCTAGTCAGAAAGGCTCTGGCCAAAATGTATTCTCATGACTCCGCACAAATGAAAGCACAAGTCATTCAATACAGCCCAAATTTTGGTTCCATTCAGTCGGACCAGGATTTGGTACTTACCGAGCATTTACAAAATAATATGTACGTAGAAAATGGGGGTTCGTTTATGAATTTGCCAGAGCGCTGGTTATATTTTAAAGCTAAAATCTAACTGACTTTCCAATAGATAATAGAAGCCACTAGGACACTCCTTTTTATTGAGTCCCAAACTCACTAGCTTACTCGTGCCAACTTTTAAGAACTTGAAGAGTATTTCTCACATCAGGGTACTTGCTTAGCCTTAACCAACCAACAAGTTGTTAATTTACCCAGCACCACATTAATAATCAACAATTCACCACGCAAATAGGGACACGACCAGTTGGGTGGTCTATGCACACAATCCACACACAATCCCTTCGCAAACAATTATCACAGACGAGCGTTGTGGCTCAGCAGTTATCCCCCGGGACAAAGCAAATTACCAAGATTTCTTTACTTTTACTTCTGATTATAGACTATCGGTTTGTCAGGACCCAACGTGTTTGTCGCACTTCCAAGGGTGCAATTGTCTTGAGGGCACTAAAATACTTGAGGTTCCACTAGAGAATGTAGACCAGTGGAGATGACAGACTTCACTAGGCCCCTGGGCAAGGAGGAGGAGCGACTTCATGCCCCTGAAGGAGCAGGGCCTCAGGCAGAAGAGATGTGGATGGGCTAGCCTCCCTCAGGTGCCCTTAGCACAGCTCAGAGTGCTTCACGCCTCCTCCAGCCTCCCTCAGAGCTGCCCAGAGCAGTAGTAGCAGTAGCAGCCAGGAGCCCCAGACTTTTTTGAATCGTTGGGCCCTGGGGGCAGTTATCATTTTCGTTGCCCCCTTCCCCATTGGCGGACCTGGTTAGTTGCCTTCCTGAAGCTTCATTTATTTGTATTAAAGAATAGGAGAGGAAATACAATCTGTGAAATGAATTCTCACCAGTCTTTCTTATCCTGTTAACCTTGGGCTAGGGAAGAGTAGCCACCTGGTGATGTCAGTTTAGGTATCCTAGTTTCAAGGTTTGTAGGAGAGGCCATCCTCGTATTCCTATTGGACGTGCGACAAGCAAGGGCCTAGGGTTCATTCTGATTCATTTCAAGAACTGTATTTCCTTAGTTGCCCCTATTATAAATTGGGATTCCTCCCCTTTAAGCAATTTCTCTTAATACCCCAAAGTTATACCTGGGTTTATATCTTCCCATTTCTTATTTCTTATGCCAGACCATTCCTATTGCTTCTATAGTCCAACAATTGTTTACCAGGAAAGCCAACAAAATCCCTATCTACTGTATATTTGAGAGCATTAGTTTGTTTGTGAGTGAGCGAGCCTGTCTGTCTGTCTGTCCGTTTGTTCAAGAACTCCTCCTACATGGTAAGAGCTAGGACCACCGTATTTGGTATGCAGCTTCTTCTTATCATACTTTAAGAGCATAAGAATATAAGAATGACCATACTGGGTCAGACCAAAAGCACATTTAGCCAAGTATCCTGTCCTCCAATAGTGGCCAATGCCAGGTGTCCCAGAGGGAGTGAATAGAACAGGTAATCATCAAGTGATCCTTCCCCTGTCACGCATTCCAAGCTTCTGGTAGAAGGTAGGGACACCATTCCTACCCATCCTGGCTAATAGCCATTGATGGACCTAACCTGGAACTAGAGTTTATCTAGTTCTATTTTGAACTCTGTTAAAGTCCTGCTCTTCACAGGATCCTCTGGCAAGGAGTGGAATAAAGGGTAGGAATAAATGGAGAATTTTTAGAATGGAGAGAGGTAACTAGTGGTGTTCCCCAAGGGTCAGTCCTAGGACCAATCCTATTCAACATATTCATAAATGATCTGGAAAAAGAGGTAAACAGTGAGGTGGCAAAGTTTGCAGACAATACTAAACTGCTCAAGGGAGTTAAGACCAAAGCAGACTGTGAAGAACTTCAAAAAGATCTCACCAAACTAAGTGTCTGGGCAACAAAATGGCAAATGAAATGTAATGTGGATAAATGTAAAGTAATGCACATTGGGAAAAATAACCCCATATAGTATGATGGAGGCTAATTTAGCTACAACTAATCAGGAAAGAGACCTTGGAGTCATCATGGATAGTTCTCTGAAGACGTCCACGCAGTGTGCAGTGGCAGTCAAAAAGCGAACAGGATGTTAGGAATCTTTAAAAAAGGGATAGAAATAAGACGGAGAATATCTTATTGCCCTTATATAAATCCATGGTACGCCCACATCTGGAATGCTGTGTACAGATGTGGTCTCCTCTTCTCAAAAAAGATATACTGGCATTAGAAAAGGTTCAGAGAAGGGCAACTAAAATGATTAGGGGTTTGGAATGGGTCCTATACGAAGAGAGATTAAAGAAACTGGGACTTTTCAGCTTGGAAAAGAGGAGACTAAGGGGGGATATGATAGAGGTCTATAAAATCATGAGTGGTGTGAAGAAAGTGAATAAGGAAAAGTTATTTACTTGTTCCCATAATATAAGAACTAGGGGCCACCAAATGAAACTAATGGGCAGGTGTAAAAGAAATAAAAGGAAGTTCTTCTTCACACAGCCATTTATGGACTTAACCTCAATGAATTTATCAAATTCTCTTTTAAACCCTGTAATAGTTCTAGCCTTCACAGCCTCCTCAGGCAAGGAGTTCCACAGATTGACTATGCGCTATTAGTCAGTATGGGTAAGGAATGGTGTCCCTAGCCTCTGTTTGTCAGAGGGTGGAGATGGATGGCAGGAGAGAGATCGCTTGATCATTACCTGTTCGATTCACTCCCCCTGGGGACCTGGAATTGGCCACTGTCAGCAGACAGGGTACTGGGCTAGATGGACCTTTGGTCTGACCCAGTATGGCCGTTCTTATGTTCACAGAAGCAGAGAGCAGATGCATGTGGGTGCGGTGTCCCATCTAGTGGCACCAAGACCATTTAGAGAGAGAGAATAATGAGTCTGCTTTTCAGCCTTAGCTAATAGCTGGCTGGCTTTTAGCTCACGTGGTAGAGTCTCATGCACTAAGCTGTAAAGGTCCTAGGTTCAATTCCACCTCTCGGCGTTACACATGTCTACGTACATTTCAGATTTTCCAGCCGCTACTAGCAAATGCTTCTCTTGATCAGGAATATTTAATTGTTGTTGTTCATTTCCTGGTTTTTCTTTCACATCAGTTTGTCTGCTGTTGCATTTATTTGAATTTGCATTTGACCACGGGACATTAAAAGGATGGGCTTCTAGCAAGTGAATCTGTAAGCGTCAGATGAGCCCTCTTATGTGAGTCGTGGAGGGTAGGTTTTCTCTCTCAAAGACGTTGTTGTGTGTTGATGTACACAGATGAGCAATACTTTGCAACATATCCCCAAACACCAGCTGTCCACAGCATTTAAGAGAGCCCAGCACATGCTTTCTACATATCTCATTTCTAAAACTCTCTGCTAAAGACAACACCACCTGCCAGGAAGGCCAACTAACCGGTCAATGAGATAATTTATGGTTAATGTAAACCTACTCGGCAGGATTACCAGCACATTTATACACTTACATGCATGCATGAGTGGCATATGATGCTAATGGACATTAAAAGGAGGTCCGCATGATGAATGATGGTAATTAATGATTAAAGCATTACACAACACGTTTCCAAGGGAGTGCCATGTTAGTGTTACTCAGTTAAGATCCATCAGCCTGCAGTTTAAGAGGTCCTGGGGCTTTTCAAGTCTTGAACAGAAAAGAAAAGTGTGGGTTTTTTTATCCTTGCGCCTTTTAACATTCACGCATGTGAAGGAATAAGAATAGCTACCACAATATAAAATACGTTCCAGCTTTCCCGAAAGCTTTAGTTTTTCCTAGCTGCTAACAAATCATGCATTTCATCGTCTACAAGAATGTGCCATAAAAAAAGGTCCCTGGGAGTAAGACGTGAATTTTCACATGGGTGATTAGTCTTAACAACTAACTATGTTGGCTCAGCAGGTCTGAGGGCGGGCCTGCTTGTCCTTGTCCTCTCCATGGCCCTGCGGGGTTGAGATAAGGCCCTCCTTACCCACACACAATATGCAACCACGTAGGGGCACCCGAAAATTTGGGGCACCACTAGGTCTTAATGGCCACCTACCCGCCTCATTCTATCCCTGTTCTGTGGTTCTGCTTCCTCCAGAGAGGATCTAGTTTACTTAAAAGTGACAAAGCCTGCCAGACGTGTTAGCAGACACGGAATCTGTGAAAGAACCATTCGAGTGGTAATGAAACCATTAACAGGCACGTGCCAACCCCAGGTGTAGACTGTCAATTTCTGAATTTACTGTAGTTTACAGGACCTTAGTTTAAAATTTGCTTTACAAATATTTCATTAGTGTGTTGCTGAAGGTTACAAAATCACATCTCTAAAGAGTCACTTCCCACCCCATTACCATGGGCATGTGGGCACCAGTTTAATTGTACTGTGTTAGGACCCCATCAATGCTAAGGAAAGCCCTGGGTTGAGAAGGAAGATTCTGTGATCATCATCTTCTGCTAAGTAAAAGAACTGTTTTCACACATTTTATGCCCCAACCATACACCCAAACTCCAGTGTGGACATGCGGGTGGATGCTCCAGAGCAGAGATTGCATATTTGTCACTATTTGAAGGTAATGTTTGGTGTTCTGGGTTCTTCTCTACCAATCTCTCAGAGCTTTAATATCATTGTGTTTTACACAAATGCTCCTGCATATCAGCAAGGTGCCAGATTCTCTACTGTGCCAGATCAGGTGTCGGGAGCAGAGAAGCTGGTGGCTGCTTCCTGATTCTACCTCACAGCTGAAATTTACACCACTGGCCTCAGATTCCTCGAAGAGACGTTAAGCCAGTGGAAGAAGGGACAGAGCCAAGCTATGCTTCCACGTGTCTCTTTCTGCTTCCATTCCCGACACTACTGCAAAGTAGACTGGCAACTCTGTCTCTGGAGACCTTTTATAAAACTCCTCTGCTGTTGCTAATCCTGGACCATCTCCCCCAGCAGGAGCAAGGCTGGGATCTTTCGGCAGATGAGGCTCCTGAAACGACCAGTGTTTCAGGCGCTCTGCAAACTCAAGCAAACGTTATACCCGTTTGCTATGCAAGACGATCCAGTGGAAGAGATGCAACATAGAGCAACTATGCACCACCCCAAATGGAACCTGGTCTAAGATCTTCCTTATTCAGCAAGACATTGGAGCATGTATTTCACGTGGACTGACCTGAGGTCATTATGCTTGGAGCTCTGAAAGCAGATCAATCTCCATGTCCATTGACCTGTTGGCTACTCTGCTCACTCCCAATAAGGATGCCAATTGTGATGGCAGAATTTGTGATTTGGGCACTTGACCATTTCAATGAGGCCACTGACAAGTCATCAAATGGAAAATTTGAATCAATACAATTCTATGTTCACATTCCCAGTTGTGACCTAATGCTTACACTGCACGCTTCTCTAGCATCTTATATCTGAGGATTTCGATGCACTTGAACAGTATTCATTCATTAATTTCACCTGGAGTGAAGGACAGCATCTCCTGAGATCACCTCCCTAAGCCATCCAGAATGTTGGCTCAAATAATGAATGAACAATGGAACAGATAGGACAGTCTGTAATTAATGTACAGGCCACATCAATCTGTTTGTAGCACAACAGTCTTCATGCTTCGTCTGTTAAAGCCCCTGTCCTGTTCTAATAAAATTAGGAGAACAGTAAGTAAGCCAGGCTAGAACACTTCCTTTGCTTTTGTCTGGGACATGAAATACTCTCACTACTCTTTGCTTTTCATTGCTTATCAGTGGTTCGCACACTTTTCAGCATCACGCCCCCTTTATGATTTTTGAGAAACCCTCAGCCTCCCCCCCCCCCCCCATAGCAGCAAAACTTGTGCAAAAAAAAAAGGAACTGATTGGGGTGGGCCGAAAAACAAAAATAGCAGCAACACTTCTGGGGGAGGGGATTGACGGGGGAGAAAAGGCTTGGTCGTCTTGCACCCCCCCTGGAATTTCTTCATGCCCCCCCTCCCAGTTTGGGAACCCATGGCTTAGATGGTTAGCTTAGTGTCTGAGACCCCTAGAGAGTTTGGAAATGCTCCTAAGGGAATAAGAAGCAAAGCACAGCAATCATGTACCAAAGCAGGGGTGGGGAACCTATGGCCCAGGGGGCCAGATCAGGCCCACAGCTTACCTGGATCTGGCCCCCAAGACTCAGGACTCCCTCTCTGGTGCTCCAGCCCTGCAGCCACACCTCCCGCCCAACCTCATGGCCCTACTCCACTACTGCATCCTCCCTCACACCCAGCCCTCACACCCCCAACCCACTCTTGCACTCTCCCTCACACCCAGACCCCACACCGTAAGCCCACTTCCTGGCAGCCCCTCCCACATACTGAACTCCTCATTTTTGGCCCCACACCAAAGCATGGGGGCCCACAAAATATACTGACCTGGGCCCCCTGTTAGGCTCTGGTGTGCGAGGAGAAATGTGGGGAGTGTCTTTCTTCTTCTCAGTCAGGGTTTTTTTTAGGTTTTTTTGGTAGGGGGGGGTTACTTCTGACTTTTGAGTGTGGCCCCCCCATTGATTTTTCTGAGCCCCCACCCAAAAAAGATTAGTACGGGGGAGGGGGAAAAGGATGAGTACCGTTAAGAAAAATATCCTAAACATGAAAATGCGGCATCTCTTGGGATTTTTTTTCCTTTCTATCTAGGCATTTTTAACATAGCTATAACTATAGTTGAGGCACAAAACCACCGTGAAGCCAGATGGTTTTGGCAATGAAAGATGGCTCATTTAGAGAGGCCGACGACATTAAATTTAAAAAAAAGACATAATCAGTTATACACACTTCAAAATTCACCATGCCCTCTAGGGCCAACCCCTCATAGTAACACTGAGTCTGTGTGTTTTATATTTTGAGCATCCTGAATGAGTGAACTTGTGGGTCACTAGTAACACTATTTTCATTAGACTGGCAATAATAAGAGCTCAGATTTGACATGTGATTTCACTGTCATAGGATGTAAATGAATCCCACACAGAGGTAATATTCAGGCAAACACACATGGCTTTTCTTCTGATTTACTAGGAAATGTATTCATTTACAAGAATAAACACAGAACTCATTCATTTCAGAGACTGCAGTTTAGCAACACTGAATTGTACCTGTTTCTCGGCTCCAATACAGAACAGAAAGGCAGCAGGAACAATAAGAAACCTGAAAAGAATTAAAATACTGCCTTTTTATTTCATGCAGGAGTTGTCTATAACAAGCAATTTTCCGAAGCCTATTGCTCGTGCATAATATACCATATGAACATGCCGAGGGTGGGGTCCCTACAGCCCAATTCTTGTAATTCATTGAAGTGGAAACAGTTAAGAACAAATGGAAAGCAGAGATCAATTGCTCCCAGTGGCCATGTCACCAATTATGAATTTTGTGGAATTAAAATGAATTTACCACCCTGGCTGCGCAATGATGGTTACATTGTGTAACATTATGAAACGCACATTCGTCTCCTCCATAAGATTAGCTGAAATGAATGTGCTGTTTGAAATACCACACATGGTAATGATGCTTGATGGGCGTTCCAAGCTCAATTTTTTAACTACTCACAAGGCAGGATGCAAATGCTGAACACAAAAACTCCATCAGACGTACGTGAGTAACATCTGGTGTAGCCAGTGGGAGTTACCAGAAAAATCTGATGGCCTCATTCTCTGTTCCCACCAATGTAAAACCAACGTTTCTACTCCCTTGACTTCAGAGGAGTTGCTCCCAGATTTCATGGTCGTAAGCAAGATGAAAAGTTGGCCTTCAAGGACAGTGTTCCAGGTAACCTAGACTGTAAAGAGGACTGGCCTGTCTTCAGATGACATGGAAAGAAAAGTGCTTCTTGAAAATCTTTACACATCCAAAAATTTCCAGGGTAATGCTCGGGAAATGGAGCCAAAGAAGAAGTGAAACCTGCTTCATGGTATAAAACATGACATGGGAACTGGTGCATGTATCAGAGACGTCACTTGAATCCATTGCAAAGCTTTTGATACTTCCAGATGGGAGTTAACATGGGGAAAGGACTAGTTACCCTAGCAAGCAAAACCCAGGTCTAGAAGTACAGTGTAAGCAACTTACGTCACATGGCTTCTCTCTCTACACAATGTCCATTCCAGGTAATTATAAGATTATCTGGGGGCAGGAAATTGAAAAGGAAGCAGGGAGCGGGATAGCTCAAGGAAGGAAGAGTAAATGTAAATACAGTAAATGAAGGAAATTTAGCCAAATAGAAGGGGAAATTTGAAAAGCAGGGTTGGAGAGGGGACTTGAGGAGGTGGGAAAAGAACTAAAGTAGATCAAGGAAAAGGGAAGCTTTAGGCCATGTCTATATTACCACTTACAAAGCTCAGAGTGTGAATAAGCCACACATATACACAACCAAGCAAGGTAAGTTACATCGACCTACAAACAAACAAAAAGAAGTTTTTGTTCACTCAGTGCACAGTCAACCTGTGGAACTCCTGGCCAGAAGATGTTGTGAGGACCAGGACTTCAACAGGATTCAAAACAGAGCTAGATAAATTCATGGAGGTTAGGTCCATCAATGGCTATTAGCCAGGATGGGTAGGAATGGTGTCCCTAGCCTTTGTTTGTCTGGAAATGGATGACAGGAGAGGAATCGTGGGAGAGGAATCACGTGATGATTACCTGTTGTGTTCCCTCCCTCTGAGGCATCTGGTATTGGCTACTGTTGGCAGATGGGACAGTGGGCTAGATGGACCTTTGGTCTGACCCAGTGTGGCCATTCTTATGTTCTTATTTTCTTATGTCCTAAGCACCAGTGTGGACATTTGGTAGGAGAGCTTCTCCCGCCAACACTGCTACTGCCTCTCATGGAGGTGGATTCATTATGCCAATGAGAGAGCTCTCTCCCGTCTACACAGAGCGTTTTCTCCAGACGTGCTCCCATGGTCCAGCTCGATTGGTGCAGTTGTCCTGATATAGCCCTTCTAGTGTAGACTAGCCCTCAGGCACACAGATTGTAGAAGGAAAATAAACTGGAAAGGGAGTCTGAAGATCCAGATAATATTACACATGTGACTTTTAATATAGCCCCCCCAAAAAGATAGGACCCGGCACAAAGAAAACCCCTGTGTTTGGGGAAATGGCTTTTCTCCAGACAATACCAATTATTCTTAAGAGGAATTGACTGCACTAAACTCTCAGATACTGGGGTTCAATGAATTACATTTCCATGCCAGAAAATATGAATTTATTGGCTGATCCCTAGAAGCATTAAGACTCTACTTCAGGATATCAGAGACAAGGTGGGTGAGGTAATATCTTTTAGTGGGCCAACTTCTGTCGGGGACAGAGACGAGCTTTCAAGCTCTGTCTAAACTGCAGAGCATCTTTCTCTCTCTCTCTCTCTCTCTCTCTCTTTCTCTCTCTCTCTCTCTCTCACACACACACACACACACACACACTAACAGAAGTCCAATAAATGATACTGCCTCACCCATCTTGTGTCTTTGCTTCCAGAAATGGCATTTCATCATAGCAGGTAACATGGAAGTCCTGGCACACAAATGTAGTTAGTAGAGAGTTTTAGTCCAATTGATGGGCTACCCTTAAAAAGAGACCGAGTCTTCATTTTGGATCAGATAATCACCCCATGCTTGTCCGCACCATTTAGATTTGCAGTTTGAGCTCAGATCCAGCTTTCCTGCAAAGTTTCTGATCCAATTTCTTTTGCTAGTCTTATTTCCTGTCACTGAAGCAACTGAAAACTGAGATTATCCTAAACTCAGGGTCAGGGTTCTTGTCCCTTACAATCAAAATAGACTGGAGACACTGAGACCTTGCCCAAGAAAAATCAGCATCAGAACCAGCTCTAGATTCACATCCAACAGCCAGCACTGTACTGTACATTTTCATAGGAGCAGGCAACAAAACCCCAGCTGATTTAGCTCCGCTACTACAGGACTCTCTCACTTGAGATAAAGTGGACCTCCTGTGGCCGAGACCAGCAGCAGATCCCTCGTATTCTGTAGGCCAGCTGCTGGAAGACACACGAGCATATGCACCAACTCACACGCTCCAACACCCTGTGCTACAATATTCTGCTAAGACCTGGAGCGGTTTCTCCTTTGGCTAAAGAAGTGAGGGGAAGGACTTGTGAGGGAACATCTGAGTCCTCTGCTTGGTGATACAAGAAGTTCCAAGTGGGCATGGTCCATCGCCTGGGAAGACGCGTGAAGGTCGTGGGTAGCCATGGATTTCTCACAGCACTATAGTCTCAACTGTAAAATTACTGCTCTCCATAGGACTTCCAAGAATTAATGCTAGCTGCCTCTCTCTGCACCAAGACAGGAATCTGTGAGTGTTCCCAGAACATGAACCATCACAGGAATGAGGCCTAGAAACAACCTTCCAACAGGAGTCGTGGGAGCAGACGGCCTAACTTGTTTTCCTATGAAGCTGGTTAAGTACATGAGCTGCATTCAATGATGGGGCTGCCTGTGACAGCAGAGGACTAGACTCCATGAGCTAGAATTCCCTTTCTAGCTCTGGGTTTCTGATACCAGATACCACCACCGTTCGGTCTAGTCCAGGGTAGTAGCCACCCATGCCGGTGAGTACAGAACAGACAATCTTCACTCGGTGGTGGTTGTTTTACATAGCAACCTTGCCCCAGTGAGGTCTCTTCAGAAACGTACTACCATAAGGCCCAGTCCAGCAAGCTGCCAAGTAAGTTCATTCTTCCTGTGAGGCCCTGAGTGCCCCAGGCTCCCCGCTGAAGTTATATCGCAGAAGCCTTGACACATTCGGACGTGTGGAGGACACCCATTATTTCAGCCATTTGAAATGAAGCCTGATTGATATAAGACACCCACAGGGGCAGTTGGAGAGGGCTGCAGCTTGTGCGCTGACACAGGAAGGTCAGAGGGAGGTGGAGGGAATCACGCCATGTCAGATTTTAAAAATAAATAACCCCTCCCCACTCCAAGGGCTTTTAAAGTGACCTACACATCCCTTGTATCACATACTCTGTGGTGAGGGGTGTGGAGTAACGGATGTAGCAGCCATTCTGGGCAGGAAGGAGAAAAACACAACAGAGAGACACCCAGGTTTTGACTAGCTGAAATAGTAGAAGCCAGGCAGCCACATGCAGTATTTTGGACTGCAGATTAGCCTTCTTTTTCTTTTTTTTTTTTTTTTGACACAATTCAGAAATGTTAAGGGGCCTTCATCAGTTCAGAAGCCTTTGAAATACAAATATCCCATTAAAGCACATTACTGTCCTTTAGTTCACTAGATGCATGGACTAAAAGGTCCATTGCATTCCAGCAGTGAGTGAACATAGTTAAAGAACTATTTTTCATAGTGGGGGTAAAGAGGGAGAGGGCGGGTAAATTACAAAAAAACAAGCCTATAATATACATTTTCTGCCTTGAAAATCTAGTTTCCAAGTCCGTATTTCTAGAAATGTAAGTACTGAAACTGCACTTTAGTTGTCAGTAAATTCATTATCACATTAACTAGGTCTAAATTATTAAACCTTAATGATGTAGGTTCTCAAAATGTGTTGGGCTTTATTTTCCCCACACAGAATCAATGTTAAACATTAGTAGTATAAATTAAGTAATACTTTACCATGCCATGCAGCTGCTTTGAATTGAGTTACCCTCGGAAGATGTATATTCGTGGCTACAGGCTCCTTTTGGCCTTCTAGCGAGGATGATATAGTTTATTGTAACAAATGAGCAGTAGACCTGTAATGACTTAAATGATATATACATTTTTGCCAGTGAAAATGTACAAGTGAGGACCTTTCTGCTTAAGGGAACGAGAAGCAAACACGATCTTGTACTGTAAACATAATTTCTATGAAAGCCTGGAGGAGCATCTCTCTTTCCACTGTTTAGACACATGGCGCTTATCACAAAACATTTTAGGATGGTTAAATTAATAGAACATCGACTCAGGCAAAATTGAGATGGATCATTTTTCTCCAAGATTCTGGCTTTAATTCTTATTTCGTTTTTCTTTCTTTCATCTCAGCTGTACAAAGGAGCAGGTAAGTGACTTCATAATAACTCTGAATGAAATGTTAGGGGGTCTTCCAGAGGGCAAATGTTTACATTGCAGAGTCACAATTTCTAGCATCACATGTTGTCAATGGGATTGGTTTTTGTTTTGTTTTTTTTTTTTCCACTTCTGCTCATCCAGAGGATGTCTCATTAAGTGGCATACAATAGTCTCAATAATTTTATCCCAATTAGCTCCTTGCAGTGATATTTGATCTCACAACAGCAATGTAAAACAATGACTATTTTCCCCAAGAGCTACATAATCTATAGCATAAGATCATTCTGAATCTCTATGGAGAATGAGTCAAGATGCTAGATCATCAGTAGTCGGGGGGAGCCGACAGCCACTGGGAGCCCCTCTGCTTTCCTGGAAGGGGCGGGGCCTGGGGTGGAAGGGGCAGGGTCTTGGGCGGACAGGGCAGGGCTGGGGCCGCCAGCCCTCAGTACTTCCTAGAGGGCGGTGCATCTCCCTCCCTCAGCCCTCAGAGGCTCCGGGAGCACGGGGTGTAATGCTCCCGAGACAAATTAAAGGGCCCGGGGTTCTAGCTGGTGCTGCCTTTGACTCTCTGGGCCTCAGAGCAATGGTCCCTTTGGTCCCCCCCTCCATGAGTGGGCCTGTCAGTACTTTGCGAGTTACTGAGAAGAACACATTCAAGCTAGCAATAAGTTAGCCTGCTATAGACCCCTCACCTGAAGCAGCAAGCTGTGTCATTGGTGTGAGATGCACAACTAAAGCAGGACTCTTGAAAAAAATGTAGCGTCAGTGCCTGTCAACTAGAGGTGGACATTTGGAGGCACAAACCCAGAGACGAGCAACTGCCCAACCAGCAGGACAGAGAGTCACTTTCTACCACACCGTTTGCAATATGAGGCCGCGCTAAGAAGATATTTCCTCAAACACTCAAAAAGCAATGAGGAAAAACTCACCTGAAAGAGGATCCACGGTAGAAATAGCATTGTGCTCCATCCCAACATGAACAAACAGATGTGGACTACAACTCCACAGAGAACGTAGCCCCATCCTGGGGTGATAGTCTTTCCCTCTGACAGATACCCGAAGGAACTCTCTGATGCTTGGATAAAGCTCATATAAGTGATCAGGCCAACAACGTCTCAGTGAATTACACCTTTTGAGTTAGGAAAGATCTGAAAAGGTGGCTTGTCTCCTGCTTCCCATTCGGGCTGATGAATTCATAAATTCCTAGGCTACGTCTGCACTGGCCCCTCTTCCGGAAGGGGCATGTAAATTTCATGAGTCGTCGTAGGGAAATCCGCGGGGGATTTAAATATCCCCCGCGGCATTTAAATAAAAATGTCCGCTGCTTTTTTCCGGCTTTTTTAAAAGCCGGAAAAGAGCGTCTAGACTGGCCCCGATTCTCCGGAAAAAGTGCCCTTTTCCAGAGGGTCTTATTCCTACTTCGAAGACCCTCCGGAAAAGGGCACTTTTTCCGGAGGATCGGGGCCAGTCTAGACGCTCTTTTCCGGCTTTTTTAAAAGCCGGAAAAAAGCGGCGGACATTTTTATTTAAATGCCGCGGGGGATATTTAAATCCCCCGCGGATTTCCCTACGACGACTCGTGAAATTTACATGCCCCTTCCGGAAGAGGGGCCAGTGTAGACGTAGCCATAAAGTTTAGCCCAATCTTGCTCCCATGACATTCAAAGACAGCACCTCAGAAGGGGCAGCAGCGGACCTGAGTTCTAAACATTCTCCTTCCTCGGTCATAGCACCGTACCATAAACACCATACCGCCACTTGGTTCAGAGGACAACCTCACATTCCCTTTCCTTTCTAGGATTCTGGGCCGCCACTGGGCCTGTTCATCGTAAGACCTCCCCTTTTCTGCTTGGGGAAATGTCCCCATGTTTGTATTGTAAAAATAAAATAAGGCAAAGATAGGGGTGCACTAATTAATGGCATAGATTACATATTCGCAAGGTGTTACCTATCTGCTTGGTAAAAGTTAGAAGGTGATGTTGTAGCTAGAAAAGCTTAAAAACTAGCTATCAAATAAGCCAGGAGTCTGCATTTCCTGCTACACGCTTACACTTCTGCCCCATTGGTGTGTAAATCACACCAGCTTCCATTCATTCATGCTTGAATTGTGTTCAACTAACACCCTCATTTACATCACTTCTGAATTTGGCCTAGTGTCATTAATTGTTCTGCTATGTGCCTCCTCGTCTTCTTTCTACCCTCGGCTCCATTCTTGTAGGTCTAATTTCCAAAGCTGTTTCATCAAGGGGATGCAAGACTTGTCCTTAGACCCTCACTTGCAAGTTGTGGGTGGTGGAGAGAGCAGTATGAACCTAGAGAAGCATCCAAATCTATTTTAGTTTTCCCAACATGCAAAATTTCAAATTCCAATTTTCAAGTCGACTTTCCCTCAAGAGTCATTTAATCTGGTCTGAAATAGGCTCATTTTGGCTAATTAAAGAACCTGTTTTCAATCAAAATGTGGTGAAATTCTCAGGGAAATGGATTCATTAGTAATTGTGTGATTCAACCGGAATATACTTGTATTATTACTGCTATAGCTTTACCTTTCATTGCAAAGGGTTCACAGAACTCCAGTAATTCCAAATATTTCCAGGAATAGCTAAAATTAAATGTTGTAGAGTTATGGCCTGATCCTCAGCTAGGGAAATGTCATTGCTATAGTGTTACCGTAACACTGGCAGGTGGAATCGAACCCATGACCTCAGAACATGAGCTAGCTGTTCACTAACGCTATCGAGCAGATCCATTATTCTCTCTGTAAGTGATCTTTGGTACTACTGCACAAGACAGCACACCCCACATGGTGTGTGGGTTACACTACACCAATTTATAATTAGCTGAGAACACGGCCCATATGTTTTTCAGCTATCAGTTACTGGATTCAGAGGTAGAAGTCTCTCTCTGGTGGTGACACTCACTGGGCTGGAGCAGAGGAGCTCCAAAGACACAGGGGGTACAATGAAACCTTTCATCTCGTTGGCTTAAAGTGGCAGAGTAAGCCCTTTTAAAACTGGCACCTCCACTGTCAGGGACCTTTTCTACTGGAGGACATGAACTCAGACTAATTCAAGTTCAGTCCTCAGAAATGCTACCCAGCTAATTTACATCCCTGTTTGAAATCAACAGACTGAAGCCTTTAGGACCTCAAGAAAGAGGATTGCATTTGACACTGGGATGGGAAAACATCTTGTCTACATGGAACAGTGTCACTATGGCTTCTATTATTCATTCTGTCTGGGTAGGGCAGTAAATATACACTGATCCCTTTTTCCCTCCATCACATGCCAGGCTCTTCCCTCTCTTTGGAAGCAGAGCTAATCCCTAGTGCCTTTGGATGGTCTGTACAAAGAAAGGCTAAACCAGCACCAGGTCAACAGAACATAAGCAAATTACAGCACAACTGCTCGTATCCAAGCCAGCAAGAGCTGGGAACATTTAAGACGGAACTTGTGGATTTATATTAAGTGACAAGTATCACCTCCGTTTTTTTATATATTGCAAGTAGCATTGCACAAGAGGCTCAAAAGAAAGCAACTGAATCTTCATCTGAGTTGCTAAGTAGTTCTCTAAGGCCATGAGGAGACTATGAACCCACTCCTGGGCAATCCTGCACCCCTTACTTATGTCTGTCACCCCTCAGGAGGCCGGGGAATGATTTGTGCAAGGGTTATTCATGAGGAAAGGGTGCAGGCAGAGGGCTTTAGGGAAAATAAGAGCCTCTTCAACTTTGACTAGAAATTGAGCCACACGGCTTCCAGCGTAATCATTTTTGAAAGACAAAACCAAAATGTTGGGCCCGAAACGATGGGGCAGTGCCCTTTTAAGGTTTGGGTAAAAAATAAAAAGTCCATTACGAGACTTCAGAGACGACACTCGGCATAATGATTTATGACAGGAAGTTTTTAGGCTAGTGACATACTGCGCAATTGCACTTTGAGACGCAATGAGCAGCTACGTCATAGGGTTCCAGGTTTACTGTGAGTCAGTGACTTTACATCTAATTTTTCAAGATTTTCAAACATGACTATAGGTTGATCCTCTCTAGTCCGGCTCCCTCGGGATCTGACTGGTGCTGAACCAGAGAATTTACCGGAGCACGGGAGATCAACATTGTCTAGCAGCATTACCAACACTTCCAATGCTTATTAAAAGACATGTAGGGCTAAATTAGAGCTAAATCACAGCACAGAAGACTGAGAGCTGGGACTGGTGGCTGTAAACACATTTTATAGGACTGCAGGAAACTTGGCCACACCCTTGATTATGAGGACACCCAGCGAAGTAAAATCCTTCTGGACCATGGATGTTGCCGGACTAGACAGTGCTGGATTAGAAAGGTTCAACCGGTAGTATTTTTCTATGCCCAACTTGGGACACCTTAAAAAACCTCTGATTTTGAAAGAGTGGGTTCTCCCCACTTTCTATAAAACACAATTCTTTAAAAACATCTCACTTTGGGCAGCCAATACCCAAGGGACCCAACATTCAGGATAACCCAATAGGCAGACTAAGCATGTGCTTAGAGCACCAGCAAAGCAGGGGCACCAAAAAAAATGAGGTGTTTTTTTTTTAATTGATTTTTCCAAAAAATGCATCGAAATAGTCATCATGGGAAAAATCAGAACTCCACAGGACACTCTTTTTCTCAGCTGAAAAGAATAAAAGAACCCCAGAGAACAACAGTGTGTGAGGACAGACTTGATTCACTTTCCCTATTGTGTATGGAAGCGAACGTGCTTTGTCGAGTCAGCTTCAATGAACTTATCCAGAATTTTGCAATCAGAAAATCTAGAAAGAAGCTATTTTAATTTCAGCAGACATGTAAGTTTTGTGTCATTTCGAAAAATAAAATTTAATTTTACGGTATAGTATTGTTTTTATTTTGAATTACATATGGGGGGAGGGCACCATAATCTTTTCAGTGCATAGGGCTTCTAAAGGTCTTAATCTGGCCCTGCCAACATTACTACTTATAAATAAATGCCCAGGTTTTCCAAAGTAATTAAAAAGATGATCTTTCTCTTCAAGTGCCAGGTCTGCACAGTCAGACTGGCCTTTTGGAGTCATGGTCGTCTCTTTCGGTCTCATGCATTACCACAATAATAATCCTGCAGGGTGAAATGTTGCCCTCAGTCACACCTGTGCACCTTAACAACCTGTTCCTTCTAAAGTGCGAGGCAGATAATGCTAAAGAAATGGCCGTGCTGAAACAATGGATTAACCTACTTTTGCACTAAAACCCACTTTAAAAAAAAAAGTGTGCATGCCTCTTTAAGAGCCTTACATCAGCAACTCAAGTTAGTTCAAGTCACACCCAAAACACAAAGAACCTCAATTGCAGTTTTTGTTCCGGGATTGCCAATATAGTTGCTAAGGCATAAAATAAAAAGAAAACTGGATTTCCATTTAAATAGTATACTTGCAACTCAAATTATTTGTATTTATCTATTTCCTCTTGGGCTTCATTCTCGACTCAGGGGATCTTTAGCTCATGTAACCCTTGTGCAACATTTTTATGGCATTGCAATTCAGGTACATATTATAGTTTAGAGTTCAGACTACATATTTTCCCAGGGGAATTACTTTTCCATTCACATAGCTTTAAGCTGAAAGAATGCTATTCCCAGTGAAGTAGTACCAGCCTCTTTCTTGGACTCATTTGGCAGTTTCTCATTGGTTAAAGCACAGCTCAGCCTCTCTGTTCTCCCCGTTTGGTCAGCTCAGAAAATGCAACTAACTGGTTTTCTGCTGCAACTCGCAGAAAGCTCTCCAGCAGAATTCAGATGTGGCCGGATTTTGATCTCGCATCAGGATACCTCCACTGACTTCAGTGGGGATGCTAATGATTGCACCCTTGTGAATAACAATAGAATCAGGCTCAGATATAGGGCTAAACAGGGCGGCTGTGTCTAGACTGGCCAGTTTTTCCAGAAAATCAGCCGTTTTTCCGGAAAAACTTGCCAGCTGTCTACACTGGCCGCTTGAATTTCCGCAAAAGCACTGACTTCCAACTGTAAGAAATCAGTGCTTTTTGCGGAAATACTATGCCGCTCCCGTTCAGGCAAAAGTCCCTTTTGCGCAAAACTTTTGCGCAAAATGGCCAGTGTAAACAGCTGAGATTTGTTTTGCACAAAAGCGTGTCTAGATTGGCCACGGACGCTTTTCCGCAAAAAGTGCTTTGTGGAAAAGCATCCGTGCCAGTCTAGACGCTCTTTTCCGAAAATGCTTTTAACGGAAAACTTTTCCGTTAAAAGCATTTCCGGAAAATAATGCCAGGCTAGACGTAGCCGGCCAGTTCTAACCAATTGGCAGCCCTGGGCCAAAAAAAAGCCGGGGAAATTTGTTGAGAAAAAAAAAGGGGTCAGGGTATGTCTACACTACCCCGCTAGTTCGAACTAGGAGGGTAGTGTAGACATACCCTCAGGGAGGGAGGATTCAGGAGGTCGGGCTGAAATGCGGTCGCGGCCCATCCCAACAGAGGCTCTGAGGCTAAATGCACTAATAACACAGTAGTGGCTCACCATTCCCATCCTCTTATAGACTAGCTGTACAATGACAGCAGATTGTTTTATTTGCTTCCTATAAAGCAATAAAGTACCTAACAAATCATTTATGCACCTTTTTTTTAAAGTGTTTCACTGCAGACTACAAGACCGTGTTGCTCAGACTCCCTAGAAGAGTGTGCTGCTTCTCAATAAAGAGACTGGGCCAAATTTAGAAGTGGAGTAAATCAGACACCCCTCCAACTCTGCCTGTGGCGCACTGGGATTCTGTGTGTGACCCGCGAGACGTTTTGTTGACCGTTGCCCATCTGCAGGGCAACCAGATTCTGCTAGTTTCCATCTGCATAGTTGTTTCCTACCGGTATTACTCAAGTGATACCCACACAAAGCAAGGCCATGTGAAGTGAGGTTGCGGGCTGGTTGCACACCACATTGACGGTCAAAGCCATGCGCTCTCTCTGCAGCCAAATCCAATCCCTGATGCAGGTCAGTTGGCCCACCCTGAGAATTCTAGGTACTCAAGTGCAGTGGGCAAAACTGCCCTATCTCAGGAGGCCGTCTTGTTATGATCATCTTGTGGCCCACTGAGATGAAGGAGGACCACGCTTGGTGCCCACGTGCTACCTTAGGCTGCCTAGGTCACTGCCTTATACAAACAATCTCACACACTCACGTACATTCCCATAGACCTCCCAACACCTGTTCTACCAATGGGTAAAGGAGTCCCAGATAGATGTAACTTGCAATCAAAATATTATACGTTCCCCACATATCAATGATATGTATTGCTAGGCAGAGGTCTCACCAAACCAGCAGCCTAAGCATTGTCGAATTTCTTGTTGGTGTCATGACAAAAGAGAATTTTAAGGAAAGATTGAAGAGAAATAGAGAGTTCTGCTCTCAGAGGGTATGTCTACACTACAGCGTTATTTCGAAATAACTTTGCTGGGTAGACATATCCAGACTGTGATCAATCAGGAGTAACTCTCCTGCAATCAATGGAGTTATAATAGTGTGACATGCATGAAAATGAGCGCAGGAAGAAAGCCCACAACATATACAAAATCTTAGGACTGAACAGAGGACTTTGGCTTTTAGCTAGTGAAACCAAAAAGGCTCAGAGCTCAGCTAAATGTGCAAATGTATTCAGATTCTCCATATCCCTTTGTTGTTTCAGCATCCCATTACAATATCGATCAGTAGCCTTGCTTCATAATGTCCAAAATGAGATGATTACAAAGTGAAACTGAATGATTCATCCTCAAAAAGGATTCATGTTTGGTGCAGTCCGGTTACAAGGGCTGGAATATCCTCATTTCATTAGCACTTTTGTTATGTGATTATTAGGTCACATCCAGGTTTTAATTAAGAGGGTGATGGTATAAATTTATTTACATAGTTTTAACCACTGGCTCTTATTTTGCACACTATAAATACACTCACACTGCCATGTTAAAACTGTAACAATCTTTCAGACTACTATTAGAGCCAAACAGATTCTCATCAGGGACCTCTTCCAAGATCAGCTCCTTGGAAAGCAAACGGAAATTATCTTGTGTACTCTGCTTATTCGCAACAGCACAATTACATTATGCATGAATTGTGTCTGGGCCTAATATGTGCAAATTGCCGTGTGCCCTACTAGGGATTTTCAGTTTTATGCTATGGTTGGGAATGTATTGGTGTTTTTATGTTAATGCTTTGGCATTCTGAGTACTAATAACATCTTGTTACCTTCATTATTAATGGGATAGTGAAATGTATAGCGAATGAAATCAATAAAGTTTCCCATACCTATGAATTTAGCATATTTAAAAATAAGATGTAGCAAGATACTCCATTGGGTTCACTTTTGGAGATGTGTTTCCTACGCTATTTCAACTCCCTGTTTTGGGCAAAAGTTTTGCATAACTGGGATTTATTGTCTATTATAGTAAATACACGAATTAACTCAAGCTGAAAGAGAGAGAGTGAAGCTCAAGAAAGAAACTGGGAGACCGGCAGCTTGGGGATCTATTCCCGGCGTATCTGATCTTGGGAAAATCACGTTGGGGCCAGATTTTTAACGGCATTTAGGCACCCAAAGATGCAGAGAGATACCTTGTGGGATTTTCAAACATCCCTCACTCCTGTTGATTTCAATATCCCTTTTCCTTTTCATGGTCTTAAGAAAAGATGAAAGGTGCGATGCATCACAGGCTAAATTGTGGTTTTTAAGCCACAAATGGATGGAGGCACATGGTTACAGAGGGAGCACCTACAGGCATTGTGCTTCAAGGAGGTAACACAATAACACCTCAGAGGAGAAATGGAGGGCAGGGGTGGAGAATGAATCTAGAACCATGGTTAACCTGAGATTTTGCTGATGTTGCTCTACAAAGAGGAGAAAGGCTCTTCATATGTCCTTCGTGCTTCTGCATTAATAGAAGAGCACAGTTGTGGCCTAAAAGTACAGACACTGGTGGGCAATAACAGAACATCCTCCAGTGTGTGCATGTGAATGAATTCGGCTCTGAGGCTGTCCCTGGAAATGCTAAACGCACTCCAGAAAGTCAAACATACCCCTTCCCTGGCCTTTCGCTTTATTAGTTACTCAAACAATTACAGCCTTTAAAATGTAGTCTAAGATGGCCGACCAGGCTGGGCCGTCTCTACCATTTCGGGCAGAATTTCCCTGCCTCTGGGCCTTGTTCCCTGGCCAAGATGGCTGCCTGCCGTAGCTGATAAGTGTGACCAAGATATTTCAAGCATTCCCCCGCTCCCAGCCCCCCTGCATTGCTAAATGCACCCTAGTGGGTGTGGTTCACTGTCCCATGTAGTGGCACTTAGACCACTTACAGCAAGAGATTTGAATATGGAAGCTCTGCGGCCTAAGCGGAGCGCCAGCTGGCTTTATAGCGCGAGTGATAGTGGCCCCTGCATTAAGCTCCAGAGGTCCCGGGTTCCAATCTGCTTGGTGGTGGTTACATATACAGGGATCTTCAAACACCTCCTAGCGAGAGTGGCTCTCCTTCACAGGCTCTGCCCCACAAAACCTCCCTCAGGAGCTATTGCAATTGTGTCTTTGTGCTCAGGGGAGTACAAAAGCTCTTTGCTTGCCTCTAGGGCTTGCAGAGTGTCCAACTGGCAGTGAGGAACAAGAAGAGGAAGGGCTGGCAGAGATACAGGCATGTCCTGTTCTCTTCCCAAACTGCAACCGTTTCTTCCAGAGCTCCGTTCCACCTCATCCCTGAGCTCTGATTCAGGCTTGTCCCATGCTTCCCACAGACCTCCGAAAGATATGCCTCCTCTAGCGTGGAAGGAGACATTTCTAAGAAGGTGGTGTTTCTGTGTTTTAGTTCCTGCAGGGCCCAAGATTTCATTCTGATATTGAGGCAATTTGCACCCCCTTGCACCTACCAGAGCCAATCTGGCTTCAGTTCTGTCATTGCTTTGAATACCCAGGGCAAAAAATAAAGACACTTGCCGAATGTACAAAAAGAAGAGAAGAGCCCAGCACTGGCAGAGAAGAGCTAGGAGAAACGATGTTTGGGCTTCATTGGAAAACACTGGCTGTCCAGGGTCTAATTTAAGGTGACCTTAAACTAAGCAGGGGCCCTACAACTGACAATCTTTCATCTTCCAGGAGTAGATTATCCCCATAACAGTAGGATCAACATGTGATGCCTTTGCTTGGACCAATTCTTGCTTTTGAACACATGGTGGGTAGGGGGCACACTCCATTGTATCTATTGTCAGTAGCACTTTTTCCTGCTGGGCGCTCCTGCCCAGTGTTTGGCACGCAAACATTTTACTTACTCTTCGGGCCAGATTTGTTTCAAGCAGTTGGGCACAGAAACGCGAAACTATGCAGATAAATTGCAAAAGATGAATGAGCCTCTGCACTCCAATATAATTTATATGCAATACTACATGTTATTTATATTCTCTGAAGGCTCTGTGAGCCAAAACATCACCATTTTGTCTATTTTCAGAATGTATAAATAAGACATAGTATTGTAGAGAAATTACATTGGAGTACAAAGTCTCGTTTATCTTTTGAAATTTACTTGCATACCCTTTACACTAGGAAAAAAAGCATTTACACAGAGAGAAAACACATTGGATATAAGTTTTTATAGAAAACTAGGATGTGGTAAGTAATTCAACCTCGTCCCTATTCATTAAGCCCCATAATAACCAATACAATATTCTCCAATCTAACAACTCAAGCGCAGAGGATATAATCCAAAAGCAGGAGTCAATTTAGCTGAAAACAAAGAGCTGATCTTGGATCAAGGAATACATTTTTTTCTCTCACTGTAACTTCTCTAATGGTTATGATTTCAATGGATTTATTCCTACTTTGCACTAAATGATAGTGGAATCTCATCCATCAGAAGAAACTGACACATGCTCATACTGGCAAAACTTTAGCATTTCCACGCCCTGAGGCCTGTAAGTTAAAAGTCCTAGAGAAGGCGCCCTCCTAACGGCACCATTAATCTCCTGTATGAGTAACCCTTTTCTACTCATGTGGAATTACCTTGCATGGAACGCTTGTTTGCTACCACCGACTGTGCATTTTCACCTTTGGAAGTAAGGTCCTGGAATTCACACCCTCTGTTTCAAATATTTTTCTTCAAAACGTGTCAAACTTTCCCCTCTGTTTTTGTTTTAAATGCCAAAATCTATTTGTTAAAATGAAGCATTTGGTAGCTGAAGGTCAAACTCTGTGACCTTCCTTCCATGCAGCACGCTATGTAGCTTTGCCTAGCCTCCCTGTATTTGCTTAGTCCTTTAAACAAATGATCTGTTGTGTCTTCTATTCAATCAATTATTACAGCCCAGATGTTCCAGGTTAGATCCTCTGCTGACCTAATTTGGCATAACTGTTGACTTGAAGTTATGGCCATTGACACCATCTTAAGATTGTTCCAACTGTTTCATCCACAAGCATCTCTCGGAACCTTCTTTCAGGTTGCCACCTGTGGATGGAATGCCCTCTCCTATTCTGGTCTAGCAAGCCACGGCCTTTATCTCATGTAAATCTCTCCTAAAAGCTCCTTACTTTCTCAACAGCTGCAGTTTGAAAGTCAGTAACGTTCAGTATTCTCCTACAGTAAATTTAGCAGACCCACTAAGGCCTTGTCTTCATTTACCAGGAAATCGACACTGCAGAGATTGATCTCCTTGGGGTTGATTTAGGGGTCTAAGAAGGATGCTAAATCGACCACTAATCACACTCTGAGCAACTCTGGTACTCCGTCAAGTCATGAGGAGTAAGGGAAGTTAATGAAAGAATTTCTCTTGTCGAATCCCCACAGTAAGTCGAACTAAGGTATGTCAACTCCAGCTCTGCTATTGACATAGCTGAGGTTGCATACCTTACATTGACATGGGCCCTTAGGGTAGATCTGGCCTAAGATGTGCACATTCTAACTGAGCCCAAATCGAAGGCCATTGAAGTCAAGGGAAACAGGATTTTGTTAAAGTGCACCACGGACATTTCAGTGTATTGTAGCAGTGGCCACGTGGAATGTCATTGCATGGCAAGCTAGTATGCAGAAGATTCTCACTGTAGCTTGCTATGCACTAAAATTCCATAGAGATAAACCCAACCTCTAGTTGACTTCAGTGAGCCTTGGATCAGCTCCGTTGACATTACCAACTAAGCATAATGTCCTTAGACTCATTTTTTCCCCCGTACTTTGTTCTTATGGCTTCTCTCTCTCACTTGTGTCAAAACTAAAACACAGTTTAAAAGTACTTTAAGTATATGGACGGAGGCTTCCTATAACCACTGTGATCCATCTAGCTTACTCTTGGGTGCTATCGATCAGAGTTGTTGACTTGAGTCCAACAACTTGAACTCGAGTCCGACTTAAGTCGCCTAGGTGACTCGACTTGAGACTCAACTCGGGTTCATTGTTTGTGACTTGAGACTCGACTTGAGACTTGCTAATTTTGTTAAATCGACTTGGTGAAAAAAGTGCCCGAAAATGCCGATACTGATGGCTTGTACAAAAGTGACTTGGCATTTTTAAAATTAAGACTTGAGACTCAACTTGGGACTTGATTCGAAAGTGACTTTAGGGACTCGAGACTTGACTTGAGACTTGAACTGTAGTGACTTGAGGCTCTACTTGGACTTGACAATGATAACTTGAAGACAACACTGCTATCAATTATAAAATTAATAAACCCTCGGGAACGATGCTGGGGATTTTTAGTATTTTTGTTAACTGGAATCTTCACTGGGATTTTTCCGTTTGTAAGTCAATGTTTGCTTAATTATTTGACTTCTGGATAAAATATACCAACCCGTGGGCAGAGGAGCAGTTTCAGAAGGCATTTTCAGGAGAGATGGGAAAACTACTCTGGATTAAATAAGAACCATATCAGAGGGCATCAAAGCACTTTCTGGAAATGAGTTAGTATTATTATCCCCATTGCACAGCTGGGAAAAGTAAGGCAATTTTCAAAACTCCTAAGTGACTCAGGAGCATAGGTCAATACAACTTGTGCTCCTAAGTAATTTGGGAACATCTGAAAATCCCATCCAACAACAGTACAGCTAATGTGGGGCTAGACCCTACGTCTGCTGACTCTGAAGCCATTGCTCTAATAGCTAGCTTTGCTCCCTCCCCTATGATATAATTCTTTAGCTGTAGCTATTTGTCTGGTTAAATACAGTACAGGATTGCTAAAACTTCCCCGGCAAACTGCACAAATAAATAATTGACGCTTAAGTGCACCTTGGGATGAATACTTTATAGATCCAGAACCATTTCTTATCTGCTCAGGTCTGCAGCCTGTATCTACCTAGAGGCTTCTGGCAACCATGCATTCAGTTGCAGTCAGGGATTTTCAAGCTAACCTTGTATCTTACTTTTCCCAGATGTACTTTTAGGAATTGTTCTCTCAGTGAGTATTATATCTGGGTACTAAGTATCTGACCTGCAGCTTGGTAAGCAGCAAACCGAGATGGCTGTTGTTTTCAGTGCTTTTTTTGGTGAGCATATCGGCACCTCTGTACGCAAATGTTCGACAGTTGGTTGGGCTGTGTGTCTTAAAGGGGTCGTGTGTCTTAAAAGGGCACTGCCTGCCACACCCCAGCTCAACAACATTTCCCCTAGAGTACCAGCCCTTTTTTTTTTTTTTTTAACAAAAAAGCACTGGTTGTTTTAAAGCTACACAAGCAGAATCAAAATACCCTGAGACTGATGGATGGAAGGCATGCCATAAATACAAAGTACTTTACATACGCTAATCACTTTGGTTTCACAGCTAGACATGGCAAAAAGTTTACAAAGATTAATTTATTCAACAGAATTCAGCCCCCTTTTCTATGTGTGACTTTGATTTTAGGATCCCCCCTCTGCTCCATTTATAAAATTCTCAGCCTATGGCTTGCTCATGTATTATTCACTGCAGCTACTGATCTGTTTGTGCTGCAATTTCCTTGATGCAGTGTAATGGCTTGCCTAAGTCACATCATGTTGCTTCTGTTCATGGACTCGATGACTCCGAAACCCAAAAGAGCTCCGGAGATGGCTATCTAAGACACTTCCACCATAAAAGTTGCTCATTCCATTGTTCCCCGAAAGCCAACACTGGGAGTTTTGAATAGTAGCAAAGAAAAAAATATAGAGGATTGGCTGGAAAGAATTTTTCAGGAATACCTTTCTGCAGTCATGAAACTTGTCCTGAGCTAATGGCTACCATGCCACCATTCAAAGATCAATGAATTGAGGCCTGGAAGATTTTCTGGGACCCAGGGCACATGACTACAGAAGTGTTATTGTCCCCATTTTACAGCTGGGGAATGGAGACAAAAGGACATGAAAGCACTGATCCAGCCAAATATTTTATTATTATTTGTATTGGGGTAACACCTTGCGGGCCCCAGCTGTTCTAGGAGCTTTATAAACACATAATAAGAGACCGTCCCTGCCATGAAAGCAGAAAACTACACAAGCATGTGCTGAAAGTGAATACATGGACGGGACTTTAATTTCTCTTTAGGGAAGGGGAAATCGAGGCATAATGGAAGTGATCCTTTGTCAGTCTGGTTTATTTAGCTTCTCATCTTGCAAAGACTTATGTATGCACTCAACCTTATGCACACTGTTTCCATGGAGATGAATGGAACTATTCACATGCGTATGTCTCTGCAGGATCAGGACTTTTAAGACTGTAAGCTCTTGAAGGTAAGGGTGGTCTTTTACTGTGTGTTTTGCGTGGCACTCAATGAAATAAATAACAACAACAACAGAGCTTAGCTCTTCTCTAGTTCTTTTCATCGGTAGATCTCAAAAGCACTTCACAAACGGAGGTCACTGTCTTTCTCCCCATTTTACAGATGGAAAAACTGAGGCATGGTGAGGCAAAGTGACTTGGCCAAGGTCACCCATCAGACTAGCAGCTGAGCTAGGATGAGAACCCAAAGCCGCAGAGGCCCAATCCAGTGCTTTATCTTCTCAGCAACACTACCTCCTAATTTTGTAGGGATTGCTAGGCATGACTGTGGTACAAATAATAAATCCACTATTACTAGCCTTCAGTAACTAGGCTTTTCACTGGGTGATGGTGAGTCATGCAAACAGGCCTTTCTGTAGCAAGAAATAAATCATTTTGCACGTTCCAGCATTTTGGGGTGAGTGATGAGAGAGGGGAGAAGGGAATGCAAAATGAATCCAAAATATGTTTGATCCTTTACATTTATAATAAATCCAAGTGATTTACCAGAACGGAAAAGTCTCACATGCAGATTCAAGGACAATATTCTATTCATGCGCAAGAGTCATTTATTCATTTATAATTAGATAAAATGAACTGCAATTTTTTAAGAAAAAAATTTGCATGTGGCAACAGTAATGTATTACAGACGGGTGGCACTTTGTTACAGCCATTTGTTAGTCAGGACACTGGCGCTGCAATTTAATAGACAAGAAATAAGTACAGTAGAGGAAGGGGAAAAAATTAAATTTCGCGTGATCAGCAAGGTTTCGAACAATCGCTAGCCAACTGAAGTGGGTGCCATATCTATAAGTCATTTTGTTTTATAGGCCATTAGGATCTCCTGAGAGAGGCTGCATGGAGACCGCTGCTTTTTGTTGAAATTAAAATGTCAGAGAAAAAGAAATAGAACAAAACAGGGAATCTGCAATTAATTACAAGGCCATAAAAATTCAATAATCAGGAAGCAGTGCTGCTGTAGGCACAGCGGTATCTGATTCAGGCTAACAGGAATGGAATACATTAATCTTTTCAAATTAGTTTTTTAATCTGACGGGGATATATAGTGACGTGTTCTTTTACTGTTTGAGCAGAACTGCTGTCTCATATATAATGCTGAGTGTCTAGAATTAGGACATCTATGGCCATTTTGTGACTACAAGCTTTTCACTTGCATTTATTCAACCCTCTCTGTACGCCTGTCCTGCAGCCATCAGGCTAAACACGTTCAAAGTTCATATCCCACAGGCTGCTTCTGAAAAAAGGATTAAACTGCTGCGTGGAAGACATGTGTCAGTCACAGCAAGTGGGATCGTCCCTGGCTTTGCTGCAGTCCTTGTTGAAGACTTCCAGTGGGTTCCACAAGCTCTTGTACGCTCATGGAAGCAGCAGGGGAGGACAATATTTAACAAAGACCTCACTTCTCCCAAATGTTCATTGGACGTTGGCATTGTTTATCCAAACGGCCTTACCCAGCCTTTAGTCGGCTCATCTTCAGCCTGTTGGGGTTATGATTTCACTAGTTTCTCCAGTCTCTACAGAGTGTGACAAGGGTAGACCAGACCTGAACTATTATGTAATCCCTCCTCTAAACAAGCCTCCTTACCCTTGCGTATTTATTTTATCCAAGAGCCTGCCAACCCTTTTTTATGCATCACAAGGAGAAACAGAAAGGCTTACAATTCCCCACTACCACCATCACCTTTTTTTTCTTGACAGGTCACCTCTAAAATTTTCCATGAAGACTCTTCAACTATACCCTGCTCTCTCTAGTTTATATTGTGGTGAACAATGTCATTAATACCACAGAAGCCCCATGCGCCTATCCTTTCACACAGGGCTATGTTGTTGGTGAGTGTTATGTAGCTTGGAGATGCTCCGTGTGAAGATACTGCCATCTCGGTCATCCCATCCGTCCTGGGGATTTTCTTTCCTGTGAGTTTCAATCCTGTATGAGCCTATTCAAAACCCCACAGAGGCACCAAATAAGCTGAAAATGGCTTAGGCCAGTTTTGGATGAAGATTTACCACCTTTGGCTTACTTAATTTTTAGTTTACAGATTTTCAATCTAATTCCAGTGCACTCACTTGAGAAGCAGTTTATCATGTTTGTTTAATGCTAGCATGGAGAGGAACATCATTTATGCATTCATTGCCTTTTCCTGGAAGGCAGGATAAATGGGCATGGATAACTCTTGCTCATGGATCCTTCAGAGGGGTATATCTACACTGAATAGCTATTTCGGGATACCAGAGGTATCTACCCTGCATCTACACAAGCTGCCCAGTATTCAAAATATTTTTCGAAATAACGAGCGACTATTTCACCATCCTGGTAAACCTCGTTGCACAAGAGATAAGGGATAGCTCAAAATAGCATGTTATTTTGAGATTTGGCACTGTGTAGATGTGCCAAATTTCAAAATAAGGTATTTTGAAATAGATGCAATATAAGATGCGCAATCAGCACCCTAAACTCACAATAAGGTGCGCAATTTCCATAGCGCAAATTCCGTATCTTATTTTGAATCTATTTTGAAATAGTTTATTTTGAAATTTGACGTGTCTACACAGTGCCACATTTTGAAATAACGTGCTATTTCGAGCCATCCCTTATCCCTTGTGCAACGAAGTTTACCAGGATGGCAAAATAGCATGCCCATTATTTTGAAAAATATTTCAAAATAACAGCCAGCTTGTGTAGATATGGGGTAGCTATTTCAGGATGCCTTCGGTTTCCCAAAATAGCCATGCAATGTGGACATACCTTTGGTGTAGAGGAACAGAAATAAGCAGCTATATTTAGGGGGCATATTCCAGGAAGGGAGGAGAAGGGAAACACTTCGTGTCATTTGCCTTCATCTTGTCCTGCCACTCTACTTTTTCTCCTTTGTACCACCATGTTTGACCTTTATAAACCAAAGTGCAAGCAGCAAACACCCGTGTTCTCTGATAACTACTCTCTGCAAATATATGTCAGTATTGGCTTCCAATCATTGTTTCCGTGACAATTTCTTCCAGTCAAATCAATCTCAAAATTTAAAAAAAAATTGTTTTGAGAAAAATTAACATGGAAAGGGCCTGAACACAATTGAAGTGAACTTGTTGCAAAACTGGAATGAATATTCAAAGAACAGTTTTTACATTATTTGCCCAGCTCTAGTTGAGACGTTTGCATCTTTTCCACAGTAGACATATGCTTAAAACTTTCAACCACTGCTGCTACCAGTCCAACTCCATCAGGGTGCTGGTTTCGACTGACCATAGGACAACCAGCTCTTCCCAAAGCAAGGTCGCACAAGATGGCAGCTACAATGCTGGAACGCCCATCGTGACGGCTGCTGGGGGGACCTGCACCAGTGGGAATTGTTAAGGAAGAAGTCTTGTGTAGATACAATGATTGGCAGAGTAGTGTAGAGCAGCTTTTACTAGCTATTTGGATGCCTCATAATATCCTCTGTCTTTGCACCTGGCAGGCAATAGACCATGCAATTCTCCCAGTCACCACAACCCAACTATCTATATTTCAAATAATCTAATGATGATGCTCCTTCTGTTCACAGAGGTACTTGGACAATAACAACATCTAGAACTATCAGTCTAAATACAGCCTGAAATTCAGATGACCTGTACGACAACATATCTCCACAAATATCTCCACATACATGATTGTTGTTATTTGCATCATGCCAACAAACAGAGGCACCAGCCATGGACTCTAAGGCTGTGTCCACACTCAGGGGTTTTTTCGGGAAAAGTAGCCTTTTCCCGAAAAAACTTCCCCTGCGTCCAGACTCAAGCCGCGTTCTTTCGAAATAATTTCGAAAGAACGCGGCTTTTCTTTCGATGGTGGTAAACCTCGTTTCACGAGGAAGAACGCCTTCTTTCGAAAGTTCCTCTTTCGAAAGAAGGCGTTCTTCAATGTAAATAGGGCTTCCTCGAAAGAGAGCATCCAGACTCGCTGGGTGCTCTCTTTCGAAAAAGCGGATTGCTCTTTCGAAAGATCCGCCTGCAGTCTAGACGCGATCTTTCGAAAGAGGCTCTTTCGAAAGGTGCTTTCGAAAGAGCCTCTTTCGAAAGAAGCCTGCAGTCTAGACATAGCCTAAGGGTATGTCTACACTACAAAGTTAGTTCAAACTAACGGATGTTAGTTCGAACTAACTTTAATAGGTGCTACACTAGCGCTCCGCTAGTTCGAATTTAATTCGAACTAGCGGAGTGCTTAGTTCGAACTAGGAAAACCTCATTTTACGAGGATTAAGCCTAGTTCGAACTAGCTAGTTCGAATTAAGGGGTGTGTAGCCCCTTAATTCGAACTAGTGGGAGACTAGCCCTCCCCAGGTTTCCCTGGTGGCCACTCTGGCCAACACCAGGGAAACTCGTCTGCCCCCTTCCCGGCCCCGGACCCCTTAAAGGGGCATGGGCTGGCTACGGTGCCCGTGCCAGGTGCAAGCCTGCCAGCACCCAGCCAGCAGACCCTGCACCTGGCACGGATCGAGCCACCCACCTGATGCCCCCCAGCCCTACCCCTCTTCCCGGGACCAGGCTGGCGGCTCCCGGGAGCTTGCCCGGGACCGCAAGAGGCGGGCACCCGCCTGGGCTAGTGCGGACATCGTGGACCTCGTCCACGACCTCCGCACTAGGCACAGGAAAGTGGCCGGCTAGGGCAGGAGAGCTGCCAGCCTGGCCACCCAGGAGCAGGTGTGCATGAAAATCAAGGTGGTCCACTGAGACCCCCGACCCTGAGCCCTGAGCTTACAATGGCCGTCCTGGGTCAGACCAAAGGTCCATCTAGCCCAGTAGCCTGTCTGGTTACAGCGGCCAACCCTAGGGACCCTGGAGGGGATGGACCGAAGACAGTGACCACGCCATTTGTCTTGTGCCATCCCTCTCCAGCCTTCCACAAACCTTGGGCAGGGACACCACTCCTACCCCCTGGCTAATAGCACTCCATGGACCCAACCTCCATGACTTGATCTCACTTCCCTTTAAACTCTGTTCTAGTTCTAGCCTTCACAGCCTCCTGCAGCAAGGAGTTCCACAGGTTGACTCTTTGCTTTGTGAAGAACAACTTTCTGTTCCTAGTTTGAAGCCTGCTACCCATTCCTTTCCTTTGGTGTCCTCTAGTCCTTCTTTATGGGAACTAATGAAGAACTTTTCTATATGCACCGTCTCCACCCAACTCCTGCTTTTAGAGACCTCTATCCTGTCCCCCCTCCGTCTCCTCTTTTCTAAGCTGAAAAGTCCCAATCTCTTTAGCCTCTCTTCATAAGGGACCTGTTCCCAACCACTGATCATTTTAGTTGCCCTCCCCTCTCCCACTCTCTCTCTTCCCCTCTCCCACCTCCTTTTCCCAGTCTCCCCCAGTTTTGTTCAATAAAGACAGATTCCATTTTTGAACACAATTGTCCTTTATTTTGTACATCAAGAAGAGGGGCTAGGGAAGGGTAAGTAGAAGGAGGTGAGGGAGGAATGGGGTACGCGCCCCCGATGGGGAGGACTGGGCTGGCTCTGCGGGCTTCTGGGGATGGAAACTCTCCTGCAGCCCCCCAATTGCCCCCTCTCCCCAGATGGCGGCAAGTGCAGCCGGTCTGATGGCCGAGTGCTGTGATGTGCCCAGTGTGGGTACTCCGGGCAATCCAAGCCAGGACTGCTTTGCAAGCGGGGCACCCCTGAGAACTGTCTGTCCGAGGTGGGGGTCAGGACCCTTTAAGCACAGCCCTCGGCTCGTCTGAGACAGCATCTCCACGCTCTAAGTCCTCCTCTGATGCCCTGCCAGCACTGCTTCCGGCCATCCTTAAGCCTGGTTCAGGGTCCACTTAATGTGGACATGCTAGTTCGAATTAGCAAAACACTAATTCGAACTAGTTTTTTAGTCTGGATCCGTTAGTTCGAATTAGCTTAGTTCGAATTAACTAATTCGAACTAAGTTAGTTCGAATTAATGTTGTAGTGTAGACGTACCCTAAGAGATAATCCCTCCCCTGACAAGCTTACAAATCTAAATAGACAGCCAGATGCAGGGTGGGAGAAAATAGTCCTCCATTTTACAGATGGGGAACTGAAACACAGCGAGATTAAGGGTTGGAGTTTTAAAGACAGTTTAGGCACCTAGATATGGGAGTTGACTCCCCAACACAGCCTGTTCTGCACCCATGAATCCGCCTGGCAACTCCTCATGTGGTACATTCACCTCTACTGTACATAGGTATGCTTATGACACACATCCACCTGTGTTCCCAACTGCACACGAGATCATGTACCTCCCTGCAAACAATCCTTTGAATAGGCCCAAATGGAAAAGGTGTGAAGGGGTGGAAACAATAAGGAAGGAGCGAAAACCAGACAGAAGAGCAGGGAGAGGACCAGTGACAGAGAAGGAAGAAGCCAGAGGGAAGCAAAGTTAAGAACAGGGCAGAAAGAAAGACCAGTGTGAGGAGAAAGGAGCAGGAGGGGTGGGTAACCAGCGACCAGAACAAAAACATTAATGCAAACCTGAAGGTGAAAACCAAAGTACAAATCAACAAAAAAGTACATACGACAAAGATATTTCCTAAGTGATTCTGGGGTGTCCATCTTGAGACATCTTAGCGGGCCTGATTTCCAGAAAGTGCTAAGTATCCACATTCTAAAAGCCAGCTTACTCTGAAGTTCTAACTGTACATCCAGAAAGTGGCACGCTCAAAATAACCAGTCGCACGTGAAAAACTTGGCCCAAAGTGACACAGGAGGCAGAGAGGGAGAAAGGAGGGTCAAAGACGAGGCAAGCTGTGGCCACCACAGCAAGATAAGAACATGGAGGGGCAGGCCCAGAGCCAACAAAAACTGGAGAGGACGGGCGAGTGTTCGAACTCCAATGACCTTGGGAGCCATGGAATGATGGTGAGAAGCCAACACAGCAGTCACTCGGAGTTGTTGTAATGGTTCACACAAATCCGGCAACCTCATTAGCTTCGTTCTATTAAAAATTAATTTAAAATGCATCATATGCTTTGGCATCCTGTATCGGCCCCATATTTTCTCCCATGTGCAATAACAAGACTGACCTTTTCAACAGTGCCCCATAATAACAGATGGCATAGAAAGATAAAGCCAAAATCGAGCGCAGACTTTCCCTTGCTGCTGGCATTTAGAGAGAGGAGAGGGTAAGAGAGCATCAGGCTCACACAATTTATACATCAGTAGCGTGATCCAAGAGACTCAATTGTTTAGTAAAGGGCTGGTAACTAATCCAACTGCCATTGCTCTTTTCTGTGGCTTGCAGCTACTCTTCAGAGAACCTAGGCTGTTGGAGAGTCGCGATTTCCAATCTCACTTTTTGCCAGTTTCCACGCCTACCACACTTAAGCTCCATGTGAAAAGCCAGCCAGAATGCTGCTGAGAATCACGCCAGCCCACAGAATGCAAGGCGATGGAAGCGTAGACCTGCCAGAGGTAAGTATTCCCAACCTGCAAAGATGTGATAATGTCTTGTACCCAGGGAAAGCTCTCCTTCTGAATAAGTCTTGCCGTGGCTTTGCTGGGAGCACTCAAGGGAGAGTATGGATTAGATGAGATCACTGCTGTGAATTAAATGTTGCCCATAGAAGCTACTCAAACCCCTGCATGCGGCATTCGTCACTGTTTATGACACGGCTGACAACAACTCCTTTGTGTGTCTGTTTACCTCTTTATTTTGGCTGGTGTCGTTTCACCAGGCAATCCGGGAAGGGAGAGAATTGGTCTGCACCAGCCCCACTCAGCAGATCAATGCATTTGTGCTCTGATGCTTTGATCCCACGTCACTGCCGTTCATGACACGAAACCCCACAGATTTTAACAGATTCGGAGTTGGGGTTGCCTAATTCTCAGCTCCCCAACAATAGTGTGTGTGACGCGGGCCTTTCAAAGAGGTGACAACAATTGAGCCAGGTGGGAGACGCAGCAGGGGAGAAAGAATCACACAGGGCAGCATTTCTCAACCTCCTCGGGCTGGTGACACTGAAACACCGTGTAAGGAATCGCACCAGGCTTGCTGAGAACTGGCTTCAGGATTTAGCTCTGCCACAGACTTTCTATGTGCCTCAGTTTTAAAGTCCCTGACCCAGGCTGCCCATAGAACGGGGCGAGAATTTTCCCTCCCACAGGAGTATGGCAAGACTCCATTAATGATTGTGATGTATGGTGATACCACAAGGATGAGGGTCAGGTGTGTCTCGCTAGCACTGAAAGAAACTTATAACGATATTGGTCGCGTGCCTTTTGTGGTTTGATTTTTTTAATGGTGCTCTTAGACTCACAGAAGAGCATACAAGGAGTGAACCTGAAGTCTATTAACAGGCTCACATGCCATCAGAGACTAATGAGTGAAGACACAGTGAAAACAGCTGAGCAAGCTTTCAAAGACATGGTTTTACACAGAAGTCAGAAACAGCCCATTAGAATAACTTCAGCCAGGAGAGATGTTCCCCACCGAAGCCTGCTTCATAGCACCTTCCATCTTCCAGACCTGAAACGCTTCACAAACATTAAAGCACACATCAGCAGGGATCAGAGTCAAGTCCTATGGTGTTTAGAATTGTAGTTAGTACCTGAGGGGAAAATGTAAACTGGGGTGAATGAATTAAACAATACTCTTGCTAGATCCAATCCCACCCGACTTATCTCGCAGACCCTATCTGTTCTCATTTCCTCCTTATGCTCTTCCCAGTCCTCACTCCATCTCCCTGCTCCTCATTCTCCCTCTCTTGGCTTTCTTTTCTCAGACTTGCAGAACCACACAGTTTCCCTCCTCTTGTCCATTAACCTCCCTGAATGCCTCCGCAGACCTAGAATCGTGCAAATCATGAGATTACTTGTTCACTGAAGCGCAGCCATAAAATTGTGATGTTCCTACCCCTCTCATATTTGTTCCCTGCACATGGGGTTTACTGGCAGAAATGGTCGCAGAAATGGACTCTCAAAGTTCTCTGGAAAGTGATTTACAGGGGGAGTTCTAGTGTTGGAATTAAATGAAAAATGTGCACTAGAAAATACTTACAATGGAAGCCCTGCCCACGGGGTGGCATTGCTCCTTAGCCGATGATCATATGGTTGCCAAAAGCTTCACAGCCAGACCATCTTAAGAACCTAGCAAGAGACCAATCCAGGCAGCACTCTAGCTACAAGGAGGTTATATCCCGTTGGAAATTTGCTTTGATAACATTTGCAACAATAAGGGAAATCCATGCATGCTCGTTCATTCAGGTGCAGTGTTCCCTGTATGCTGTGCTTTTGGGCAGCTGCCCAGCTGATTAGCAGAGCACCAATAGCTGCCCATAGCCAGCAGCCTGTGTTTCTATTGGTAGTGTACATCTGCACATGCCTAGGTGCCCATAACAAAATTTATTCCACGCATGGATGGTAAAAATTTGAGGGATCATTGGTCAGGTATCTCTGTGACTTCATGGAACTATCACATGTAAACCGTACAACTCAACATTTTGAATATTTGCCATTAATCCATGGAGCAAAATAATAATATTTATCATATTTGAATAATCAATAAATTCAGGGAAGCCACAAGGCATTTGTCATGTTCTGTGAGCAGCAATGAGAGAACAAGCAGGTGACAGATGTATAGTCCTGTTGCTTAATGCACTTCTGGATGGCGCTTGTTGGAGGGAAGCAGGTACATGTATACAGCTGCCATTTTGAATGCAATCTCCATCTTGGATTTGCAGAAGAACAACCTGTCCTCCATTTTGATGCCCCTTCTCCTCAGGCTTTTGGTGCCCTTTTTCAAGTTTGGTGCCAAAACATAGGAAAAGGAGGGAACTCATGCATCTTGTGGCAGTAAGTCTAACTAGCAATCAGAATGTATATAAGAAGGCATCAGACTGGGGCGGGGAATCTACTTACCTATCATGAGGTTCCTGTGTCCTGATATCCTGGTTCAGACTTGTCTCATCCTATTGTCTACAGGACATGGTACAGTCCTTCTCCGTTATACTTGGAAATAACCATTTGTAAGGGTTTGGACTCTAGGGGTACGTCTAAACTACATGCCTCCGTCGACGGAGGCATGTAGATTAGACAGATTGGCAGAGGGAAATGAAGCCGCGATTAAAATAATCGCGGCTTCAATTAAATTTAAATGGCTGCCCCACTCTGCCGATCAGCTGTTTGTCGGCAGATCGGGGCAGTCTGGACGCGCCGCGTCGACAAAGAAGCCTTTCTTCATCAGCACAGGTAAACCTGGTTTCACGAGGCATACCTGTGCCGATCAAGAAAGGCTTCTTTGTCGACGCGGCGCGTCCAGACTGCCCCGATCTGCCGACAAACAGCTGATCGGCAGAGCGGGGCAGCCATTTAAATTTAATTGAAGCCGCGATTATTTTAATCGCGGCTTCATTTCCCTCTGCCGATCTGTCTAATCTACATGCCTCCGTCGACGGAGGCATGTAGTCTAGACACACCCTAGGAGTCTACCCCATTTGTACCATCAGAGCTAAGAACCAAGCTATGTTTTCAGGGAGTCCTAGTTTGTTGTGTTATCCCTAATAAACATCTTGTTGTTTTTCCACCATAACCTACCTGTGTATTAAACAACACCATATACCATTGATAAATGCAGAGGGAGTGATACCACAGATAGTCCATTTTCTGTGAAGCAAGTCTTAGATCTAATTGTTTCAGATATGACAGTCAAGAGTATGGAATAACAACCTATAATCCATAGAAGTTCATAAAACAAATTATTCTTTGAGAACTGTTTTCTCTGTTTGTCACTTCTGCTGTTAGTCCTGTTAGACAGTGGCCACCGTTCAAACATCAACATTTTTGTGACAGAATGAGGAGATCATAGTCTATCTTTGTATGTCTCTGTTGTAACTCCGCCTCACCTGCAACGCCGTGTGTGCTTCCAAGCATCTCATTAACAGGATGATATTGAGAAATTGGAGGGAGTGCAGATACAAAGCTAAAAAAATGATTAAGGGGGATGAAAGGGGCTGATTTATGTGGAAAGATTAAGAGAGGCAAATATAAATAGCTTGGCTAACTGAAGATTAAGCGAGGTGCACAATAACAGTCTATAAATATATGGCTGGTGTAAACACCAAGGAGGGAGAAGAATTATTTCGTTTATTAAAAGGAGTATAGCTAGGAGTAATGAGATGAAATTAAGAGAAAATTTAGGCTGGCTATCCCAAAAGCGAGAACTAATAGGCTGTGCAATAGCCTCCCAACGGAGGTTCTGATCGACGTAATGTTTAGTCTTCCTCTCAGGAGTGAGATGGGTTGAAGAGCAGACTCCATGCAAAACCCTTAGCTCAGACAAAGTTGGATCAGGCCTTTTTAGAAGATCTAGTCCATGCTGGATGTGCTCAGGATTTTAATAGAGGTGTAGGGACAGTCCCTCTTATACCATCATTATAGCAACTTACTTGACCAGATATGCCCATATTAGTCAGATGACACCCCCCAATGGAGAGGGAGCTAAATATCCCGTTATTTGGGATATTTAGAACTAAATTAGACAGGATCTAGAAGATGAACTGTAAAATACTGGCCCAGGGGAGTGGATTAAATGACTTCAGAGGTCTTTTCCTTCCCTGATTTATGCGATTCTATGATAAACACTCTGCTTTTTCCTGAAGATTCGTCAGAGTTATAATGATGGTAATAATCATGATTAGATACAACAGCTCTCTCAAATTAGATAGCTAAAGTCTTCGTCCTCATTCTTTCCCCCTCTGCAATTAATGCTACTGTACAGTGGCTCAAGAATGCCTATAATCTCTTCTTGGACGGGCTTTCTCCTAATCCTCTGTGACAAGCCTCACAGCATGCTTGATATGGAATCCAAGAAGAGATGACTATTGACTAGAGAGACGTATATAGCAGGCGACATTCCGAAGCCTACTGTGTGTTGTTACTGCAGGTTGAGGACTGTCTGTTTGTCGTGTTTTCATTAAACGCCCAGTGTTCTGTGAGCAGAAGGACAGTAGGAACTGTGCAAATCTGTAGCATTCGCAGGAGACAAGACCTATCGTTCAGGCACCAAGTCATCCTCCTTTCTTAAGAGTTATAATTTGGATTCCTCCATCCCATCCTCTCTGTGACAAAACCCCAACACCTCGGGTGAAGCCCTAAGGCTCAGCAACCATGTCTCAAAGCAGTTGATCCTCAACTGATGTAAATCAACATACCTCCACTGATGTCAATGGAACCACTTCAGTTCACATCTGCTGAGGATCAGAATCTGGTCTACACTTACTAACATTAGGAGGAGCATTGCCAGCAGATCTAGAGAAGTGATTATTCCCCTTTCTTCAGCTCTAGTGAGGCCACATCTGGAATATTGCGTCCAGTTCTGGGGCCCCCACTAGAGGAAGGATGTGGACGCATTGGAGAGGGTCCAGAAGAGGGCAACAAAATGATTAAGGGGCTGGAGCACATGACCTATGAGGAGTGACTGAGGGATTTAGGTTTGTTTAGTCTGCACAAGCGAAGCGTGAGGGGGGATTTGATAGCAGCCTTCAACTTCCTGTAGGGAGGTTCCAAAGAGGATGGAGAGAGGCTGTTCTCAGTAGTGACGGATGGCAGAACAAGGAGCAATGGACTCAAGTTACAGTGGGGGAGGTCTAGGTTGGATATTAGGAAAAAATATTTCACTAGGCGGGTGAGGAAGCACTGGGATGGGTTCCCTAGGGAGGGGGTGGAATTTAGAGGTTTTAAGTCCCGGCTTGACAAAGCCCTGGCTGGGTTGATTTAGTTGGGATTGGTCCTGCCTTGGGCAGGGGGCTGGACTTCATGACCTCGAGAGGTCTCTTCCAGTTCTATGATTCTATGATTCTAACATGGAAATCTCCCAAAAAATGCTAGTAAATTGTTATAAAAGCTCAAAGGCATTGGGACGAGTGGTTTCATTTCCCCCATCTCCATTCCTCTACTAAGTGCCCTGAACCATACAGAGGTGTGTGGCTATGACCTCAACAATTAGTACTTTGCAGTTTTCCATTGGCCTGATTAGTCATGCTTGCTGCTCCCTCCTAAGAAACAAAACAGTATCAGGAAGACGACTGACCTAAGCAGCTAAAGACAAATCAGCTTCATATGTTTTCACTTGAGCCATAGCAGAATCATTACAGGTTTTTTTATAGCGATAACCATCATCAACTTAGCAAACAAAAGTTCGTTCCATTAACCCCCCACCCTGAATCTCTTGTCTTATGGATTACAGATAAAGCTGATAGTGGCACTAAATATGACATAATTTATTTGGATATCTAGAAATCTTCAGATTAAGTTCCACATGATGGACTCTTGTTTAAACAATGAAGGAAAAGATCCAAGGTAGCTCATGGGGAACATTGAGACAGCTGGCTTTAACAAAAAAAAAAAAAAAAATAGGGAAGGGGAAAGACATGTGACTGAAAGGGGAAAAATGAGGTCCAAGGGAGGTCAATGAACAGGACTGTGTTCAAACCAATTTTTTTTGTGATTCCATATAAATGATGTAACTAGTGGGAACAGAATACAGAATTTGGTGTTGGGGGTGGGGTGTATCGATCAGCTTTCAAACTGTGGGTCACGACCCCCTTTTCCTGGGACTGACAGGGCTGGCTTAGACTTGCTGGGGCCCAGGACTAAAGACCGAACCCCATCCTTGAAGCCAAAGGATTTCAACCCCTTGTGGTAAAACTAAGGGCACAGACCCCCCCACCCCAGGCTAAAGTCTTTGGCCCTCAGGTTTGGCTCTCTCACATGGAACAATGAATGCTCCGTAGGCCCCGGCTTCAGTTCTCCCTTCCCATGGCCATGTGGTAATTTTTGTTGTCGGGTGGGAGCGGTGCAAGGCAATGAAGTTTGAGAATTGCTGTACAGATACTACAGCAAGTAAAGTTAAAAAAGAATGGAATCTCCACTGTGAAAATAAATCCTATGGAAAAATTAAAACCGAGTCCTGATCACTTGAACATACAAATAAAGATCATCCAGCTCAAAAGGAATACTTAGCAGTACAATGTGACAGGGTCAGGCCAGAGGGCTAGAGGAGAGTGCTGGAGGGGAAATATATTAGCCCCAGATTAAATAGGTCCCTGTTCCCAGGATAGATAACAAGGGCTAATCCAGAGCCAGCAGGAACCTGCCAGAATCAATCAGAGTAATCAGACCAATTAAAACACCTGGAACCAATTAGGCGGCTTTCGGACTCAAGAGAGCCAGGTTAATGAGAACACCTGGGGGGGCAATTAAGAACCAGTTGAGACGGATTTAAAAAGGCTTCCCTTCTGTTAGCTCAGTGTGTGAGGAAGGAGCTGATGAGAGCAAGTGTGGTGGATAGTCTGGGAGAAGAAAGTGCAAGCTGGTATCAGGAGGAAGAACCTCCAGTAAGGAAGGTGGTGGGGAAGGCTGTCACACAGTTGTTACCAGAGACATTACAGGTAGTTGCTATCACAGGGTCCCTGGGCTGGAACCCAGAATAGAAGGTGGGCCTGGGTCCCCACCACCATCAGTTTCCCAGTTCAGGACTAGGAAGAGACTGGTTTTGGTACAAGGTTTTGTTCTTCCCTTTGGAAGGGCTAAAGATGATGAAGTTTGGTTTCCCCTCTTTTACCCATGCTGGCCAATTATGAGAGTAGCTCAACAAACAGCAAGCTGGTATATAAATGGAGGGCTTCTGTGAGTAAGTAATCTGCCTGAAGGGACGGACCCCACGAAGGTTAAGAAGGAGCTTTGTCACAACAAATCTTTGGAGGGGGCAGCAGAAGAGAGAAACAGATTTAGAAAAACCAACAGATTCTTTAAAATTTTCAGGACAATAAGAAAATACTATTTAAAGTTGGATAATAGATAGAACCAGTTTCTGATCTCTGTTATATGAGTGTAAATCCAAGGGCTCCAAAGCAATTCTGAATATACACCAGGTATCGTAGGCTGGCATCCACCCCACAAAAATGCAGGCCTCTATCTGCCTCAACAGCAAACTATTTATCTTCGGGAAGCCCTGCACAAGTCTGTAGAGCTACAGATGTGAGGGTATTAACAGCCTTACCTCCACCACCTTGAAAGGCTTAGATGGGAAAATGCCATTGTGAGCTTTAACATTGTGTGTCTCAGTTGCTCCAAATCAAACAGAATGAGTTTATAAATAAAACGAAAAAATATATTTATTCTGTCCTGAACTGCCAGCCCTAAAAACTCAGCCCCTAGCTCCAGAAGTCAAACTGAGGCCTTTCCTTTTGGTATAATCACTAGTAACCAAGGTCCCTCAGACCAACCTGTGTCTGTATGTAACCCACACATCTAGGCTATGTCTACACTGGCGTGATCTTGCACCAGAGCTATGCCAATGAGGCTAAGCATGGAATATTGCTGAGCCTCATTTGCATATCTAATGAGCTGCCATTTTGCGGAAGAGGCTCTTGCGCAAGAAGGAGCTGTCTACACTGCCCCTTCTTGCGCAATGCTGTTACGCTGAGCCTCTTCTGCAAAAATGGTGGCTCACTAGATATGCAAATGAGGCTCGGCAATATTGCACGCTTAGCCTCATTTGCATAGCTCTGGCGCAACATCGCGCCAGTGTAGACATAGCCCAAGTGTAGTTACTGAGCAATGCAAGTGGTACTTAGAGCACAGCAACAGTTAAGATCAAGAGACCTCTACAGCAGAGGTCCTAGGTTCAAATCCGCCTGGTGGCGGTTACCAGTACACAACCTCCAAGGCCACATCTCCATTTACGGGAAGATTGATGCTCTGGTGATTGAATTTATGGAGTTCGATTTAATGGGTCTAGTAAAGATCCGCTAAATCAAATGTTGTGGATGCCCCTGTCAGTGCCTGTACTCCTCGCTGTTGGGAGGAGCAAAGGAAGTCAACAGGAGAGTTGACCTTCCACTGTGGAGATGGCGCCAAGCTTGGCTTAAGGTACGTCAACTCCAGCTATGTTATTTATCTAGCTGGAGTTGAGTACCTTAAGCCAGCCTTCCCCCTGCAGTGTAAACTTAGCCTAAGTCCTCAATAGATTTGCAAAGATGCTACATACAAGCCCTTTTACTTGAACTACCCAAAATGAGCCATTTTAGAACCACCCAAATGAGCCATTTTAGAACCACCCAAATGAGCCATTTTAGCAACCAGAGAATCCTGATTTGCTCCCGCAACCCCCATTCACCCAGGCATCAGGAGCTGTGCAGTCTTTGCACCACCAAGGAAGTCCTCAACTGGCCAATTAGGCCAGCTTTAGTAGCACAAAGAAACTATGGGGAGGATGTTGAACCTGGTTCTGAGGTCCAATAGGCAAAATCAATGTGAGTCTCTAGCACATTTCAACCAAAAATCACAAAACACTTTACAAACTTAAGGGTTCTCTTGACTGCCATTCAGAAGGCTGTCAAGCAGACACCAACGAGTAGTGAATTAAGGCCTTTCTGTTAGTATATTTTAAAATGTGCCATAGACCAGCAAGGACAGAAAAACAGGGTAAGCTTTCAAAATGTTTTCGGTATGTATGCATAGACTCAAAGTGGGCAAAGATGAGGTTGCAGTGAATTTGCAGATGAAAATGTATGGAGGGAAATATTTTTCTACTGCCAAGTAATTGTATATTCCTGCATAAATCCAGAAAAAGCAATATTCTACTACTGATTTTTTTTCCATTTATATTTCTGTGGTATCTGAATAATTTTGACATAATTTTCATGAGCAGTATAATTTATAACATATAGAGAACGTCTTCAAGGAAACATGGGACAAAGCCTCACTTAATTCTAAATAAAAGGTCTTTTGGTGATGATGCTGTTCAGTTATGAATGTAACTTGACTTTGACAGAAAACGTACAGCCATTTTGGAAGACTGGGAGTTATGAGCTCCATTAGAAGATAAGCTGCGGAGCTGAAAAAAGATATAAGTGATTACTTAGCTTGACACAAATATTAATATTTCTAACCTCTGAAAATGTGTATATTCCAGAAAATATTTCCAAGGGTTATTAAGAAATAACTTCAGACAACTTTTTCAAGATTATTTTCTTGGGATTGTTTTGATCAATCAATTAACAACTGACATATTTCTTAAAAGAATGTAATTATACATGTGTGCTTATCTGTAAAGATAAAGCAGATCGTAAAGTTGACCAGTTTAATCATTTCATCCTCATATTCTAATACCATTCAACTTTCCACAAAGTTGTAGTATTGACAGTAATACAAAAACAACCCAACAACAACAAAAATCACAAAATGAGAGGGCGTGGAGAAGTAGGAAAGTGCATCTGTAATCCTAAGCAACACCGCTCTATCAATAGACAGCAGGGGAACATTCGTCCAAAGCTACTAAGGACTGTGCTACTAGTTAGTTTGCAGCACTCGTCAGAGTGGCACTTCATTGACATTAGGAGATCAAAGGTCAGATAAGTCTGCCATTATGGCATCAGAGCAATCTCCTAACAGGTTGCTATTATAGCTGACACTGATCAGTGAATAAAACAACACATCAGTTTGAACAGAAGGGTTTACTTAAGAGTGACCATCCCAATTGCCTTGACACTCCTCACTCAAATAATAACTACTGTTAGTAGCTTCCTCTGTCTTGTGTGTAGACACTTCATAGCCCAGCAGTGACTGGTACAGCATAATTTGTGCCAATGTCAACAATATAACAACTCTGCAGCTAAGGGAGACGACTAGCAATGTCAATGGGAAGCTCTAAATAAGACCTATCAAGATCCATATCTCGCTTCTGTGTTCCACAGGAACTAAATATTACTGCTGCTCATGCCAAACATTTGAAAGTGAGTCAGTAATCAAGACGTATGTACACAATCCCCAAATAACCTAACATGTAGACAAGCCTATGAATTTCACTGAGGCCATGTCTTCACTTACCAAAGGATCAACGTTCTGACAATCAATCTTACGAGGCTCGATTTAGCTGGTCTAGGAAAGACCTGCTAAATCAAATGCTGAGGATGCTTTCATTGGTGCCGGTACTCCATGCTGTTATGATGAGTAAGGGAAGTCAATGGGAGCGTTTATCCCATCAACCTTCCACTATGGAGATAACGCCAAGCTCGACTTGAGGTACATTGACTCCAGCTACTTTCTTTACATACCTGGAGTTCAGGCCCGGCCAAAGAGTTTGTGGGGCCCAAGGCAGAGTGGCTGAGCAGCTTGGATGTGAGGCTCCCCGTCAGGGCAGCAAGTGAGTGGCTGGGTGGGCGGGGCCTGGAGCTGAGCAGCGTGGGGTCCAAGGCTACTGCCTCGCTCGCCTTGCCCAAAGGTCGGGCCTGCTGGAGTTGCCTACCTTAAGCTAACTTCCCCCCCACAGTGCAGACCTGGCCTTTGAGATGACCTGATTTGGAAATTAGCAGAAATATTATCTTTGATTCTGTTCTTCTTAAATAGGTAAAAGTACAGGCCCTACCAAAAATATTCCAAGTACTACATAAAATCTGTATAGACAGTTCTTGTCTACAGTTTAGTAAAAGTGTTAATTAATAATAATTGTCATTTATTTTGTTAAAGCAATGCAACCAATATTGTACAGTCTTCCCTGGAGGCTAATGTTTTTCTTTCATTAAGCAATGTATGGTAGTGCAAGCCTTGTAAAATAGATGGTGACTGACCTAGTGGTACAGGGCAAGGTAATCCAAACAAACTTTGGTCGCCCTGCCAAGCAAATATTTTTATTCTCGGGGTTGATTTTGTACAGAAGGCTGGTATGATAATAAATTCAACTTCAAGACATTACCACTTGGAGCAAAACCCAAACACGGTGTTTGGCTTGGAAGATTCTAATGAGGCCCTAATGATGTCATTTAGGTGGATCGGATTCAATGCTGACACCAAGGAAAAACTGTCTTTTGGTTCCAACGCCACTTTTGGGTGTGCCAATCAAATGAACCAATCACAAGTTGAAAGGAAGAAACTAGACACTACCCAAATAATTTAAAAGTGTCAAAATAATCAGCTACGCCATAATCCCTCGCCTGGGAGCTTGAGCTACAGAGCAGGAGTTTTGGGAGACAGTCTTTGCAAGAAACTTAGACCTGATCTAGACTAAAAGTTAAGTCAACCCAGCTACATCACTCAGTGATGTGAGAAATCCACATCCCTGAGCAAAATAATTGAACTCCAATATAGATAGCACTCTGTTGATGGAAGAATTCTTCTGTCAACCTAGCTATTCTTCTGGGGGAGGTAGATTGACTACAGCAATGGGAGCCCCTATCCCATCAGCATACGTAGCGTCTATATTAGTGGTTCTCAGCATGGTCCATGGACTTCTTGTGGTCCTCGACCAACTTGCAGGTAGGCTGCAGGCTTGGGGCTCTCTCCCACAGTGAGGAGCCTGTGCTGGTGCTGCGCCGCTTTCCCCCTCTCTCCCCCCCCCCCCCCCCCAAGGTTGGTACACCAGCGCCGGCTTCCCGCTGTGGGGTGGGAGGAAGTCCCGAGCCTCACAGGCTAGGTCAAGCTCACAGTGGGAGGAAGTTCCACCCACTGCCACTCCCCCTCCATCCAGTGGCTGGAGGAACAGCAGTGCAGGGAACCACTCACTTAGAGGCTTTCCCCGCTGCTCCGATTGGCTGAATCATAGCCAATGGGAACAGCGGGGAGCAGTTCCTGGGAGAGATGGGGGGCCACCAAGACTCTGCACCCCACCCCACATCTACACACTCATAGAATCACTGAGCTGGAAGAGACCTCAGGAGGTCATCAAGTCCAACCCTCTGCCCAAGGCAGGACCAATCCCAACTAAGTCAACCTAGCCAGGGCTTTGTCAAGCTGAGATTTAAACACCTCTAGGGATGGAGATTCCACTCCTCCCTAGGGAACCCAGCCCAGTGCTTCACCACCCGCCTAGTGAAATAGTTTTTCCTAATATCCAACCTAGACCTCCCCCACTTTAACTTGAGCCCATTGCTCCTTGTTCTGCCATCTGCCCCCACTGAGAACAGCCTTTCTCAGTCCTCTTTGGAACCTCCCTTCAGGAAGTTGAAGGCTGCTCTCAAATCCCCCCTCACTCTTCGCTTCTGCAGCCTAAGCAAACCCAAATCCCTCAGTCTCTCCTCATAGGTCACGCGCTCCAGCCCCCAAATCATTTTGGTTGCCCTCCGCTGGATCCTCTCCAATGCCTCCACATCCTTTCTATAGCGGGGGGGCCCAGAACTGGACACAATAGTCCAGATGTGTCCCTCCCCTCCCACCTAGACCCTTAACCCCCAGTCCGCTCCTGCACCCAACCTCCCAGCCAGACCCCCAGCTCCAGACCCCTCCTGCATCCTTCCTCCCACTCAGACCTCACTCCTCCACCCCCTCCTGTACCCATTTTGTCATCATGGACGGTTGACTGTTGGTCCATAGAAAGCTTTGCATTGAGTGGGGTGGGCCATGGTACAAAAACTTTGAGAATACAGGTCTACACTAAAGCACTACAGAGGAGCAGCTACCATGCTGCATCTGTGCTGCTGTTGCATTTCAACTACAGACAAGCTCTTACAAACACATAGCAGATAATGTCCAAAAAATCATCTATGGAATGTTACATTTGATTTCAGTGGGTGTTTACCCTGAATAAGGACTGCAGGGACAAACACAATGATTTACAGCGAAACAAGTAAATGGAAAAGAGTCAGAAGGTTAATTCCGACAATACGAGGGGAGCGTTTCAAAGGCACTATGGGCAGTCACATGTGCATGGTCCCTTTTTGCCTCTGAAGCAAATAAATAATGAGATGTTTAAATCAGTTTATAATGTTTGATCTCGCCTGGTTTGATAATGTGCTCACAATTATACAGAAGAATAATTTTCTATTTATTACACACATGAATACAAAAGGCCCTCCAGTGCTCATTGTAATCAATGCTGGATAATAAAGGACATTGCTTTGATTGGACAGTTTTATGAAGGGAAGCTAAACAAACAAATGCAAAAAAAAGTCAATATACTTTTCACAGCTCAACAAAGAGTGGATTCTTTCCAAGATGCCAAATTCTTGAGTAATTCTGTCAATCAGAAAGTATTTTGATGAGCACAAGAAACACTGGGTACTATTTTTGTAAACATACCTTTCTACTTTTCTCTTTTATACACATGTGGGGATTTAAAATTCAACATCAATCATCCAGAAAAAGGTGTCAGTAGTGAGAGGGGTAAAATCTGAAGATGATTCAAAATTACTCAAGATAGCTAAGTCTAAAGCAGACTATGCTAGAAAGGGTACAGAGAAGGACAACACAAAGTAAGGGTATGGAAGAACTTCCATATGAAAATACATTAAGACTGGGACATTTCAGCTTGGAAAAAAGATGACTAAAGAGAATATTATAAAATTATGAGTGGTGTGGAGAAACTGAGTAAAAGAAGTGCCATTTACTCATAACACAAGAACCAGGAGACATACAATCAAATTAATAAATGATAGAGTTAAAAGAAACAAAAGGAAGTACTTAATAGAATGCACAGTCAACCTGTGGAACTCCTTGCCAGAGGACGTTGTGAAGACCAGGATTTTAACAGGGTTCAAAAAGAACTAGACAAGTTCATGGGGGATAGGTCCATTGATGACTATTAGCCAAGATGATCAAGGATGCAACCTTGTGCTACAAAAGTTCCTAAGCTCTGATTCTCAGAAGCTGGCCCTGGATGACTTGGGATGGATCAATTGATGATTGTCTTTCTCTCTCAAGCACCTGGCATTGACCACTGTTAGAAGGTAGGATATGGTGCTAACTGGACCATTGGTCTGGCTCTGAATGGCCATTCTTTCGTTATGCTGCTCCCTGGGAACTTTTGAAAACTGTCAGGAATTTTTCAAAAATTAAAAAAAAAATGGTATTACGATCAAGAAAGAACACGAGAAGCCATTTTCTTTGTTGGTTCAGATCTTCTCCTTCCCTGCGTTCTGAGCAACATTCTATGATTTGGGGAGATTACATTCAAGTCCAATGATACAAGACCCTCAAATTAAAATCAAGGCAATCTGCAGTATTAATAGTGTTGGGTGAGATATTCCAAATATAGAATTCACGTGCACATTTGAGAGTAATGTCCTTATTTTTAAAGAAAATGTGGCCTGTTTTGAGTTTTTCAAATGGTCACAATGTTGCAGGACCTTTGGGACAACTGCCTAAAATTATTTCAATGTAAGTTAAATTCAATTCAGTGCAAGTTTTAAGAGGACTACCTAAAACCCATCTCAAAAAGTTCAACCCACTAAATTTTACAACATCACCTAGAGTGGTTGCAAGGGCCATGTCACCGGGAAATTTATTTAGTCTTCTCCTAAATGAAGAACAGGGCAAGAGGAGACCCAAATTTATTCTCAGTTCTGTCACTGAGACAGAATCTCATTTTCATGAGGGTTTTTTTTTATGCCATACTGGTAGCACAAAGTTGCCTTAAAAGGCAGTTGAACTGTAGTTGCACAAAGAATTTCTATTTAACACCTTTCACCAGCACTAAAATTCACTTTAAATAATTAGACAAGAAATGGCTTTTGAAGGTAAAACGTGTTGGCGCTGGCTCTATCAAGACTGTACAATTCTGTCACCTGGGGAAATTAAATTCAAGACTTTCTCTGTGCTATTGTGGAATTCAAGGCCCAACGTATTGTATTCCAGCCTTCAGAGAAGACAGCCTTCAACCTGACACCATTAACCCTCCTTTAAGGCTCAGAAATACATCCCACGAATGCATCTGAATGAGATGAGGTTGTACATATTGTTACTAGTAGTATTTGTCAAGCATATGAAATCAGGAAACCCCAGGGACATGGAATTGCTCAGCCTCTTTATTTTGTTGTGGCCTTGTGAAACCACGACTCCTTAGACAGGGCAGCTAAGGAAGTGCTGAGAGTGAAGAATTACCTGATCCATTGATCTTTGAAATAGAGACAAAACAAGCTTTGCCAAAGCTGCAACCGGGTGGCACTCCTATTTTTTGGAAAAAGAAGATTATTCAGATCTCACGGCAGGAGATTCTTGGAGTAAAATAAACTATCGTCTGGTAGGCAGCCAAAACATGTTGCGTGAAAACAGAAATTCAATTTCCATGCTGTCAGCAGCAGCCTATTGATGGCAGTGATGAGACGTCCCTTGATCCAAAAGTCTGTGAATCACCTTGGTGGGGACACAGTGGTGCACATGGCATGTGGCTGCCCAAGTGCTACTGGAAGCCACAAGATTCATGGTCAAACAGATGACAATCCACCTGTACAGGGATAAACAAACGCATTTCCCTACAAGCACACATTGTATAGTTTTTTAGAGAAGCTGCCTTCTATGAACATATTCTTTCATTTATCAGCCACATCAGGACAATGAACCTATAACAGCCCTGGACCTTCTATGGCAGTCACCTTTTTATTTTAGTATCTGCACCTTTGCTACATGTAGAAGGGAATCTAAAGGGACCAGAAGTAACCCTTGATTTAAAGACACAAGGAGAAGTACTTGAAATGAATGGGGACTGAGGTGGCTGAAACACAGATACATATTAGCTCAGATTTCAGAGCTTCCAAGAGCCTCAGTTTAAAGTCGAATTGCTGCTGCTTCTTCTCGGAGCGATGTGCCATGGTTAACATATCTCAGGTGGACATTTCATTGCATTTTTGCAAGAGACCTACACTGCCGCAGTTGCGCCCCTGTTCCATCAATGCATGAAGGAAACATTTAATTCCTGGCCACTTTCACAGCATATTACTTACTGGGCGCTTTTTCACCTGTGACGCACTAATGTTCCTAGCTCTGGCCGGAGCCCCCAGACTCTGAAGTGCAGCAAAATGGTTGTGTGATTTGAACTATTAAAACAAACTTACTCTCATCCCACTGACTCCTGCTATGTTGGAAGGTACAAGATTTTCTAAGGTTCTGCAAAGAGTTAGAGGGAACAGTTCCACTGGGTGGCAGCAGTGTCTTAGAATATAGCTTCAGAAGAGTTCGTCAGTAACAGGAAAAACTTGAAAAACAACAAATAGATTAATAAAGATTAATAAAACATGTAGATGGTGTCATGAGCTTTCGTAGGCAAAACCCACTTCTTCAGATGAGAGGAGTGTTGGAAGTCCAGATACATTCCATCTAGTGCAGTGTTAGTTATGGATTTATACTGCCTACCATTTACATATATAACATTTTGTGTGAGAGAGAGAACGAGATTTAAAACACTTTTAATAAAATAATTACAGAAATGCATAAGAGCGGCTGTCCACCCTGAACACACAAATGAAAATGTTGCTACAGTTGGGTCAGAAGCCTGTAAAAGAGCAGCAAGTTGCTGAGCAAATGGCAGATGTGGTTCCAAATGACGTGTATCCAATCTCTCATTAAGAGATCAATTAAAATCCAACACCCCCCCATTAAAATATCATTTGTCAAACCATTTCTCAAAGAGCACTCAGGCTCCAGAATCACCCAGCTCCCCGCCCCCATCCCACCCTCCCCACACACACACACATAGTCTTTCTCCAACATAGGAGAAATGGGGGGCCCAGAATGTAGGGAAGTTGAGGGGCTCCCCTAGTGGCATAGTGGATATGGTATCTGCCACCAGAGGTCGAGGGTTTGAGCCCCGCCCACCGAACCCTTGATCACCCACCCCCAGTGTGGTGATGGATGCACCTGGCACCCTCAGGACAATTTTTTTTTTTAAGGATAATATTGCTGCACCTGAGACATGGCAGTGCTGGGCACTGAGAGTTCTGGGTAACCACTGTCTGACTCCAGGCCTTGAGATAAGATCTGAGAAGGCGCCAGGGTTACGGGGAAGTAGCCCAGGGAACTCAGGTAGTCAAGAAGCATGAGGCAGGGCAGAAGAAGACTGGATTAGGGTCCCTGGATTGGGGCCCAGACTAGTGGATTGGCCTAGCCCCTCCTTCCCCATTTCCTTTTGCACGCATTTTGCCAGACAGCCAATAGAGACTGCAGCTTGCCCCTTTGGGGCTGCCGTCGGCTGCAGAGGCAGGTGCATGGACTGAGGACTGCCAATACTCCTGGAAGGGGGAAGGACAGAGTGATGTGAACTGAAGAGGAGGCCGTGGACCAAAGTCGTGATGCGGCTCCAGAGCCAGAGGGTGGAGATTGGAGAGTGGACTACGTGTCAGGCACTGACCAGAAGGCAGCCCACACCATGGACTGAGCTAATTCCCAGCATGCCCAGTAGGGGGTGCTGCAGTGATGAGTCCCGTGAAAAGACAAAATATGACGAACTTCTGGGGCTGCCATTTTACCAGGATGCCTAGCCACCCGCTCATTTCCTAAAAAAGGAGGAACATTAGAGATTGTGACTTGTTTAGCAGAGGGTAGGGGATTGTCTTTTTGTCCCTGTTGTGCCCTCCCCCGAATACCTGCTGTTAAAGACTACAGACTGGCTGGTCTACAAAGGGATTTTACATCAGCATAACTACATGTAACCAGGGTATGAAAAATCCACACTCCTGGGAGATTTGGCTAGGCCCGAATTCTTCTTCTTGCTCATGTGAGAGTTATACCTCCCATATTTAAACCCCATCGCCCTCCCGACAGTTAGATCACACTCTTCCATGGAGACTTTGGAGGCAAAATCTGCTACCCACAGATTAACCCTCAGGATCCACAGCAAACCAAGCCATGAGGGCAGATAAAACCTATTAAAACAAAAGAAATCCTGAAACTGAACCCACAACAGCCATAAAACTATATTCACACAACCCGTTTCCCCAGCAGAAACACAAAGCATACCCATTCTCAATCTCCCTCCCATACACTCCCATAATCCTCACAGAGTGAATGCGAGAAAGTTCTTCCATCTCTTGAGAACCTCCCTGTGTCAGGGTGGACCAAGCCCTAAAGCCCCCTGCTGGAGGCTTGTAGCCTTCCCCCCCACCACCACAGGTAACCCATAGAGAAGTCCTCCAGACAGGCTAGAGTGGCTGCAGGAGACGTGACCAATCAGAGGCCAGAAAGGCCTATAAAAGGAGCTGCAGAACCAAATCAGTATCTCTGGAGCCTTCAAGGTGTACAGACGGTGAGGCTGGCTGTGATAGAAGCATGGTGGGCCACAGGGCCGACTTATCCATTAGGCAAAGTAGGCACAGTGCCTAGGGCCCACGATACTTTTAGGGGCCCATGAAAATGTTTCAATTTCTTTTAAAATCAGAAGGAAAAAAAATGAACTTTTAGGGTCGAAGGAAATGTTTTAATTTTTTTCTCACATCAGAAAAAAATTATACTTTTAGGGCCCATGAAAATCTATTAAATTTTGCCTAAAACAGAAAAAAAAATGTTGAAGTATTCAAAGTTATATCAAAAATAATTTTAAATATTTTTTTTTTTTATGGAGGAAGGGGCCCACGAAGGCAAAAGTGCCTAGGGCCCACGAGAGTCATAATGTGGCCCTGGTGGGCCCTGCTAGATGTGTAAAGCCCTGAGGTAAGGGTGAGGACATTGTCTCCAGGAAGGGGAAAACTTGGGGTACCCCCTCTCTGAGTGAGGAAACAGAATAGACTGAGTGCACTAGCAGTGGGCACCGAGATAGGCCCCCGTCAGATGTGTTCCCCGGAAGGGGGTCTGGTGATTGCACACGCAATGTGTGACTGTGCCGGAGGGCTGAGTTGCCAAAGAGACTTCAAGAAGAGAGTCCAGGCACACACACTCGGCCAGATGGAGGCACTCGTGGAAGTTGAGTGCCACCCCATTACACTCCCGTATTTTATTGTCTTTCTTCTAAATATTAGCAAAGCTCTGCAGTCACCCTACCTACTCCCCCAAATGTCCCCACTTCTTCCCCTCCGAGCTTGAGTGCAGCAAGTGAACTGTTTTTGGTGCTCTGGGAAGGCAGGGCCCTTGGCTTTTCCCCATACGTACTCCAGCCTGGGAGCACCACGGGACTGCTGGACCCCAGAGGGTGCCGGACTATGGAAGTCCGGACCAGAGAGGTCGAACCTGTATACAGATTCTCCCTGCAGTCAGGGGAAGTCGGACCCTAAGCTGCGGAGCCCCGACAGAGTGTTTTCATGTAGCCTGCTGTAGCCTCTGTGAACCCTACAGGATATAGTGATTTTTTTCCTGGTGATTCACAGAGCTGCAGATCACTTGGCAAAACTTTGGTTCCGCTTTCCTCTCCGCAAAAACAACCAGCTCAGTTCAGAGACAGACCCTACTGTTGCCTCCTTGCACAGCTTCTCCACAAATTGAAACACACCACCACTGCCGGTTCCACTGCCTTATTCGCCCTTCCACGTGCCTAAGTATGATAGAATCATAGAACCATAGAGCTGGAAGAGACTTCAGGAGGTCATCAAGTCCAGCCCCCTGCTCTAGGCAGGACCAATCCCAACTAAATCATCCCGGTTAGGGCTTTGTCAAGCCGAGACTTAAACACCTCTAGGGATGGAGACTCCACTACTTCCCTAGGGAACCCATTCCAGTGCTTCCCCACCCTCCTAGGGTATGTCTAGACTACAGGGTTTTGTCGACAGAAGTTTTGTCAACAGATACAGTCAACAAAGCTTCTGTCGACAAAGAGTGTCTAGACTACATCCAGTTCTGTTGACAAAGCAAGCTGCTTTGTCGACATAACAGTGTGGACGCAAAGGACAGTGTAGATGCAAAAATGCCTTCTATCGACAGAACTCTGTCAACAAAAGGCGCTATTCCTCGTAGAATGAGGTTTACATACGTCGACAAATCTGCTGAGTTTTGTCGACATTATGTCGACAGAAGTCAAAGGCAGTGTGGACGCAGGTATAGTTTTGTCGACAAAAGTCCACTTTTGTCGACAAAACCCTGTAGTCTAGACACACTCCTAGTGAAATAGTTTTTCCTAATATCCAACCTGGACCTCTCCCACCTCAACCTGAGACTATTGCTCCTTGTTCTACCATCTGTCACTACTGAGAACAGCCTCTCTCCACCCTCTTTGGAATCTCCCTTCAGGAAGTTGAAGGCTGCTCTCAAATCCCCCCTCACTCTTCTCTTCTGCAGACCAAACAGACCCAACTCCCTCAGCCTCTCCTCATAAGTCATGTGTTCCAGCCCCCTAAGTAACCAGCCTTTTCCAAGGAGATGACACAGATACAGGTAAGAGATGTGACAGTGACGGTCTTGGTGTGACACAAAGCATATAAAAATGAGGCAACCACATCAGGCAGCGTCATTAGCCTCATAAAGCCAGGACCTGGATTGATGCTCTACATAGTATCACTAAAAAACCAGTCTGTATTAAAGGAACTGTTTGAAGCATGATGTGTGAGTGCCCCACTGAACAGAGATGGCTACAAATTAAAAGCAGAGAGAAAGGTTACGATAATGGATCTTCCTAAGTTTATCCAGCTTTGCTCATAAACAGTTGCCAAAGGGAGGCGGTTTTAAAATGTACGGCTCTGGTATAGGCACACTAATCTTTTCCTTGCTTCTTTAATTGTATTCTCGTGTAAAGAGCAGGCTCTAGGAATGAGCTGCCCTAGGCAAACAGAGAGGAATACACCATTCCCCACCCTAGCCACTCTCCAAGTAAAGAGTCACTAAACATTTTCCTGCCCCAGGCAACTTCCTACAGCAATGCAGGCCCAGCTCCTGTAACACAGAATGCATAACACGGGTAGCACTCTCCTCTCTGATTCATACCATCCATCTCTTATTTATAGTCCTATGAATGCAGGGCTGGTGGCCAGAGGGAGCTGTGTGGGCAATCATCATCCGGTTAGGGCCTCCAGCTAGCAAGGATCTCATAAAACTAGGTGACCGAGCAACAAAATGGCAGATGAATGTTAATGTTGATAAATGGAAAGCAATGCACACTGGAAAACAGAATCCCATCTGTACACTCAAAATGATGGAGCCTAACTTAGCTATTACCTCTCAGGAGAGAGACCTTGGAGTCATTGAGTGGATGTTTTCAGAGAACTATCCACAATGTGCAGCACTAGTCAAGAAAGCAAACAGAATGTTAGGAACCATTTTAAAAGGATAGAGGATAAGACAGAGGATATCTTAATGCCTCTGTATAAATCCATGGTACGCCCACATCTTGAATGCTGTGTGCAGATGTGATCGCCTCGTCTCGAAAACAATATCTTGGCATTGGAAAAAGTTCAGAAAAGAACAACAAAAATGATCTGGGATTGGGAATGGCTGCCAAGAAGAGATTAAAAATGCAGGGACTTTTCAGCTTAGAAAAGTAGACTAAGGGGAGATATGATAGAAGTCTGTAAAATCATGACTGGTGTTGAGAAAGTAAATAAGGAAGAGTTATTGACTTTTTCCCATGACACAAGAACGAGGGGTCATCAAATTAAATTAATAGATTGCAGGTTTAAAACAAACAAAAGGAAGTATTTTTTCACATACAATGCACAGTCAACCTGTGGAACTCCTTGCCAGAGGATGTTGTGAAGACCAGGATTTTAACAGGGTTTAAAAAAGAACTAGATAGTTTCATGGAGAGAGGTCCATCAATGGTGTCCCTAGCCTCTGTTTGTCAGAAGCGGGGAAGGAGCAACGGGATGGATCACTTGTTGATTGCCTGTTCTCTTCATTCCGTCTGGGGCACCTGTCATTGGCCATTGTCGGCAGACAGGATACTGGGCTAGCTGAACTTTTGGACTGACTCAGTATGGCCGTTCTTATGTTAAGTGTGAAAAATCGGGATATGGATGGCTGGTAAGAGGCACCTACATAAGACAGAGCTCTGAATATCAGGATTGCTGGAATAGGAAAGAGCTGATTTTTTTTTTATTATGTATTGAAAACAGATAAAACCCTCTCACACTTTGAGATGACTTTGGAACCATCAAGTTGTTCATTCAAGCCCTTAATCTCACACTCAGTGAAGTAAATGGGAAACTCCAATTGACTTCTAAGGAGGTTACCCTATGCAATTGCATGTCGTTTTGACAGTTGCTTTTATCCTCTTCTCCCTTTCCTCATCCCTCCTTCATTTGTCACACTCATTTCTTGCATCCTGCCAGTGCTCATGTATGTGAACAACTGGGACAGCCACCACTTGGTCAATACGCCACAGATTGAGCCAGGAACCGTCCTAGCTAAAAGTCTGAGACTCTATAAACTAAACTAAAGCGTCGCAGCTGGGGGCTGTAGCAACTCTGCCATTTCCTCTGCAGATCTGCATCTCAGGGGACCTGTAACATACACATCAGTGGGTACATAACCACACATTCGAGTAACCCCTCTTAATTCAATGGGCCTAAAGTTACTCCCATGTGTAAGTGGCTGCATGATCAGGGGCTTAGCTTGTTAACTCTTGGGCTTCATCTACACTGCCGGTTTTGCTGGCAGTGAGTATGCAAATGAGGCATGGATTAGCGTACTGTCATGCCTCATTTGCATAATTTATGCACGTCCTTTTTGCAGGGAAAAAAAGTAGTGTGGATGTGGATTTTTTGCACAAAAACCCCGTTTTGCGGAAGATCATTATGCTTCTCCTGGGAGAGGCATAAGGATCTTGCGCAAAACAGCATTTTTGCGCCAAAAAAAAAGTCCATGCTACTTTTTTTCCCACAAAAATCTTTTGCTGAAAAAAAAGCATGCATAAATTATGCAAATGAAGCATGATGATATGCTAATGCACACCTCATTTGCATACTCGCTGCTGGCAAAACCGGCTGTGTAGATGTATGCTTGGAGACAGGGATAGCATTTTCCTATGTGCCTCTGCTTAGCACAATTGAGTCCTGCTTCGGGTCTCCGAGGCCTACTGCTACACATTAGGAACCTATTCCTGACAGTCATGTTACAATGTTTGTATTCTTACTTCTATCTCCTTCTTTACTTTGTCTACAAAAGTTTTCTTTTAAGATGCAGGCCAAATTAAACCTGGTAAAAATCTTAGGTTTATGGATTACTTTTTCAGGGTGAGGGTGGCTCTTTCAAAATCTCAGTAAGTGGTTTAAAGCTCATTTTTCCCTTTTCTTTCTTCTGGTTTGTTTGAAAAAGCAAATGCCATTTGTTACCCCTAATTTATCATCAAAACCGGCCTGACGTTAATTGCATTCTGTTATTACTAACAGAGGTCATATGTGCTTTTCTTAATAGAGTTTGCAGCTCTTGTTTTTATGGATATTCCATGTGGGCTAAATAACATTAAGAAAGCGAAGGTCAGAGCCCAGTCACTTAGAAGGAATAAAGAAAAAGATTTACAAGACATCTGGCGAGAACAGTTTACAAAGGAAGCCAGTCTTTTCTTGTGAGATTACACCAATAGAAACCTAAATTGGGGAGGAATTCCCTAAGGAAGGCACACTCCACTTTGAAAATCAATATTGTTTGGAGACACAACTGATCTCTTCCTGAATTCTCGATTGCTGACAGCTACTCAGCTCCTATGCACCCAAGCGCTCAAGAAAAGCCACCTGTGATATACCCCACAAAAACTGGAATCTCTACATTCCATAAAATAGCCCATTGTTTTGTTTCATGTCAAACTTAAGCCTAACTCTGCTGTGAACAAATTTTCTGTTCACTATTGCCACAAACCAAATGCATAGGAAAATGCAATTTTTCTTGGTCTACTGGGTTGTCGCAGGCCAATAGGTGTGTTGTGATTAAAACCCAAACTGCCAGCATGTGCCCAGAGGCCTCTACCTCATATTAATGAACACATCTGAGCATGTGCTTAATTTGAGAATGAGCTTCAATCCAGTTAAAGTCAATGAGGTTTAAGCACCTGTTTAAAATTACACACAACCCCATCCCTGTTCAGAAAAGAACTTAAGTATCTTCCCGAATCAAGGCTTTTGATCCTACCTAAAATGTGCCTTTTTATACACATTTTATTGGAGAAAATGTATAGTTGATTATGGTGAGTTGCAAGATAGTGCTGAAACACCACTACAGTGGGCATTTGTCCTAGGAATTTACAGTGCGCAACAAAGGTGGCAGATCATTAGGTTCTCTGTGCATTTAAGCGCGGGTGTATTTTACACAAGCTTCCTTTGCCAATCCTGACCTGGAAGGATCACAAGACAAGAAATTTATTTAGTCTCTATGGCTCACACAACCCTTGTTCAATTTAGAGTGTTTACTAGTGCCAAACAATAGCACTGTTTTTTAAGATGTCATTTATTCGCAGATAACTGGTCTGAGATCTCCACCCCTTAACAGATTCCATAGAACAGCCATCAGGACATGTTTTGGTCACCACTGACCTGAGCTGGATTTGACTTTGCAGTGGTAACCAATAGGAGGAAAGTTCTACATCCCTCTGTTAGAACTTGCATGGAACTTGCAGGGAGAGGCCCCGGTTGTAGGAAGGAAGCGTTTGGAGGCGACACCAGGCAGTCGGGCAGTGGGCACATGACTACAATGCTAGCTGTAGCACCAGCAACTCTGGGAATAGTTCACTTCATAAAGACCCGTTCTAGCTGGAGAGACATGGAGTCCTCTCATGTTATTATGTAACACACAGTACATGGAACACGTACCATTAACTTTCTGAACCTTCTCAGTCACTAGTATATTGCAGTTCTGTTCTGAGTTGGCAGTTTCCTTCTCTGCCATATGCCAGTTGGGTTGCAATGGGTGACTAGCACGAAGGCAAAATGGGCAAAAGCTGGCAGCCATTAGGAGCCAGGCAGGAAGTGAGCTACGGAAAGGGTAGAAGAACCTTATGGGAAGGATCCTACAGAAATGCATGGAAAACGATATCCCTGCTACAGAGTCCTAGGGTGGCTGAACAAGACGATGTTTCATTGCCAAGTGCTGGGTGACGACATGACACAGAACCTCCCGCCATTTCAAGATGACAATGCAATTGGGGGTCCTGTTCTTGGGGTCATGAAAGCTCAAAGGGTTTGGAGCTCTGGAAAGGAGAGATGCCAAGCTACCCCAGTCTCCTGCCCTGCACTCACCCTGCAGTGGTGACTCTTGTCTCTCCGGGCTGGCTGGGCTCAGCTTCCTGCTCCAGGCCTTGCAAATGGCCCATTGGGTTGTAGCATCCCACCAGCTGGGAAGGCAGCCAGGCCACGTTCAAGTGAGCAAGAGCAGGTGCCAAGAGCAGGAAGCTGAGCCCATTCCCAGCATGCAGGACAGGAACTGCATCAACAAGGACAGGGCTTCCCAGGTCAAAAGAGCAACAGTCCGATGAAACCCTGCAGGAGAGTTGAGTGGTCTGAGGAGGGGACTCCGTGCTCATTCACAATAGGAGTGAAACTGCAGGGTAACTTTTGAAACAGGATGTCTTTGCTAAGTGGCCATCGCAGTGGGAGCAAAGGCAAGCTGCACTCAGGAAATAAGGCAGCCTTGGACAGTGTAGGTGATGTACCTAGATGTGACGGCAATACAGATCAACAAAAGCATAATATTCAGGTGTCGTCGGTGTGTCTGGCAGACAAACATCCAGTTCCTGTGCTGAATTCACATTCTAACACCTCTCTCTCATACACACACAAATCAGGTGAACCTGGCCGCAGAGCAACAAGTTAGACAACCAACTGCTACACTGTAGGTCTAATACGACACAACAATGCCCTTTGCATTAGCACTGGCCACAGGAGTTCCAAAGCCGTTGCTTCTAGCAGCTAACGTTTTATTCCCCCATGATTAATAGCACCATTTGCAGAGTCGCCGTCCTCCTTAGCGGGTTACCCACACATGGCAATGAGACGGCATCCCCTCCTTACGGGTCACAAGAAGCCATGCTGCACACACTGATACCGCAGAGATTGTACCTGACCCCACAGCCTGAGTTGTGCCTCCAGCTATAAAAACAAATGAGGGTTTTCCAGTTTCACTTCAGTGGGAACCAGTCTCTTCCACTCCTGCTTAGCAGCTGCCAGAGAATACCTTCCTCCTCCGATCAATGAGCTTGTCCAAAAAGAGGGATTCTGCACTAGAGAGGCCCCGGTCACCTCTCCAACACTGCAGAATCTCTACGAAACCAGGGCGACTTTAACATGCAAGGTTCAAACGGCAGCTTCCCCTTAAGGAACCGCCATAACTGAGCCTGACTTGGGGTAGTTACTTGCTTATGTGACGATGTAGAGAACCAGGCATCGCTTGTTAAACCAAAGGATTTTCCCTCCCAGAGTGGATTTTTCATACAACTAAACTGGTTTTTCTACACATTTTTAAACATTTTTTTGGATCAGTCTTGCTGGTTAAATGATCACGTGAAGCTTCAGTCTTCTCCCCAAACCACAAAATTCATAAGCCCCCCGGTGCCATTTTCGTCTCTCTTGCAACTCAGCAATCATGCACCCCCTCACCTCTCTCCTTCTGCAGCTCCAAGGTTTCCATCCCCCTCTCAGCTACAGCCACAACAGGGTCTCCCCTTCCCAGCCTCACAGCTGGTGCTGCACTGAAATGGAGAGGAGATGGGGAAGCAGAGAGAGAGACCCATTTTTTCACACGTGGAGGACAGGGAGCAGTCACCCTGAGTTCTTGGACTTTTTACTCCTTCTTCCCCTGCTCCCCTCTTTGAAAACAGGATCAGCTGCTTCCATCCTCTATATTCTCAGTCCCTCCATCTTTAATTGGCTGCTCTGCCCTAGGAGGCAGGGAAGAGTGAAAGGCAGCCAATTAGAGGGAGCTTTTGCCCTGTGCAGAACTGAAAATTGCGTGATGGCCGGAGCTTATCCCTAGGGCTGGGCAAAAGTTTCTGTGTCTAAGAGTTTGGAGGTTTTTTGTTTTAGTCCAAAAAATCAAAGCCGATTCAGGGCAACAAAAGCTAGTTGAGAATTTGGGTCAAATTTTCAACGTTTTGTTTTGGATAAGTGTTTTGACCCAGAATTTTCTAAATGTTACCTCAAAGCTATTTTTAAAACCCAGACGTGTAAGACTGGAAGGGACTGCGAGAGGACATCGAGTCCAGTCTCCTGCACGCAAGGCAGAACTACAAAAATAACTAGCACATTCCTAACAGGTGTTTGTCCCACCTGTTCTTTAAAACGTCCAACAATGGAGGAGCAGGGGATCTGGAAGCTTTCCCACCTTTCCCCTCCCCCCCAACTCATACAGGGATGTTGCTGGCTGTTCCCCTTCATCAGGGAATGAGGGGAAAGTGCAGAGTTTGCTGCATTCCTCACGCTGACTGGCAGACAAACCTGAACCTGCCCCCAGCCGGGAAGACATGCACCCCTCCCCCAGCTGTGCCCGTTGGAGTTCAGTAGCCATGGATTGGCCTTTCTCACCTGGCCCCAAGCTGTTGTGGTCAGAGAGGGCTGGAGGTATCCTCTCTTCCTGGGGTAGCCTGCATATTGAATTCCCTATCTCCATTCCCACCCCAGAGCAATGATTTAAATGAAGAAAAACAACAATTAATTGATCTCAGGGCCCAAGCAGCACTGGGTAAATCTTCTAGATATTACTATAATTATTTTAAAGGGATATGATGCATTTTTAGGGTCCCTTCTTCCTAGCACTGAGTTGCACACACACAGCGTCCAAGCATTTGTTCAAAGCCTGATATCTGTTGGCTAACATGGCTTCAAGTGAGCGCTGAAATTGCATTTGGCCTTCTGAAATACCTATGCCTGCGGCTTAGCCTCAGGCTAAAACCATCTCCAGCTCAAGCAGTCAAAGCGGGACTTTTCTCCTTAATTAAAAATGTGCTTAAATCAAATGCACCAAGCAACTGCCATCACTGACTGACAGAATAAAAGATAAAAGTGGAGCAACAAATGGTTAGATTTGGGTCCAGTCCTGAGTTTCACACCCCAGAAAGAGAAGGTGATGTTTGGATCAGCCAGTTCTAAAGATATTTAAAAATACCAGCTGTGACATGTGGATCTGGATCAGGGTTTGGGTTCTGGAACACACATAGGCACCCTCAAATTTAGAAATCTGAGGCAGGATTGAGTTTACGCCTCCATTGAACTTGCAAGACAAATACGGTAGATACAATGAGACCTTGTTGAAGACACAGCCTTTAGCCCAACATTTTCAATTGGAGAGCCTTAAGTTAGGCGTGGATGGTCACTTTTCTTCACTCCCTGAAGCCAGTGGAAGCTCAGCAACTTAAAAAAAAAACCACAACAAAATCAGACATTTAGTTGCCTAGTCTTCTGCATCCACATTTGAAAACATTGATGGTCGCATTCACTAAGTAGAATGCTTAGTGAATGCTTACAAAAGACATGAGAACAAGCTACCAAACAAATACATGAACACACTGAAACTTCCTAAGCCTGATTTGACCACCAAACCTCTTTAAACACGGGCCTATGCTTAAGCACACATGTCTGTTAGGAAGTCATGCGCACAAAGCCTCTATATGGTTGTGAGGCATGGACAATCTATTGCCCCCCGTCAGGTTCTCCACCCCTGCTGTACAAGCTCCCCTTCTTGCTGTCCTCTTCCTTCTTTGCCCTTCCCCTCTGGACTTACTGTTCCTCCCTATCCCCACTGGCAGGGCACAGCCTCCTCCCAGCACTATGTGGAGAACCAGGCGCTTACCAGAGTGCTGAGCTCACCCACCGCCTGGCCAGCAGGTTCCTTCCTTCACCCACAGCCGCTGTCCAAGCCCTTCTCCCTCATACTGTGGTGGTGAATACAGAACAATTCCGATGGAAGAACCTCACCCAGTAATTGCTGCTGCAAGCCCATACCTTCTGTGCTATCTTTTAGTCATGACATAAAGCCCGGAAGGGATGGAGAATCCATCACCTTCCTACTGAAAGGGAGCGTAAAAGACGTTGCAAGACAATCATCATGTCCTCCTTCCATGCAAGAAGTGGTGAGATTGGTATTCCCGGTGCAGCAAAGATGGCAAGGAAGGACAGGAGAGGAAACAAGGACAGCAGTTAGGCAGGAGGAAGATTTTGGAGAAGGTTGAACCACATGCAACACTTGAAAATGCCTCTAAGATTCCTCCTACAATTTTGCCTTTACTTAACTTCCATCACAATCTATTTCTTCAGGTATTCTGAGTAGTAGTCATTTGAGACAACTTTTGATGCATCTTCTAAGTTTAGGGAGATATCTAGCCCAAAAGGCTGTGTTGCACTGTTCTACCTTTAACTTATAACTAGTTATCACATGATTTTCAAAATTCATTTTCTGTGATACTCTTGCAACATTTTTGGTCTTTCTTTTGAAATACTTATTTTTTTAAATATTTTTTGCCTTTATAGGAGGGTCAGTTGGCTCATCAGAGCAGCTTTAATGCAATGGTACAATGTTAAAAAAATGCTGCATGTATAATAATTTACATTAAGTCTTTTTGCTAAATACATATTGTTCCCATCAGTGAATAAACAGCCTATCCAAATGTCCAGATAATTTGTTTTAACAACATGTTACTGTTGCAGGGTAATGCAACAAAGCAGGCAACCACAGATGAGTGAGCAATATGCCAATAAAATTGAAAGAAATAAATTAGTATCATGGTAACACATGTGTCTTCACAATTAATAAATTCCACTCCATCAGGCCATGATTTAATTATGCATTATGTATAGGCGTACCATGAATCATTCATGTATTCTGTTGACTAAATGGTTAGATCCGAAGCATGTGATGGGAAGATTTACATAAAAACCTCATGAAGTGTAGGACATTAAATGAACTGAAGTTTATTTTCCATTTCTAACATTTTAAAAAGTTGCATTTAATGCAAGTTTCCTCTAAATGAGAAATGACGGTTTCAGCTGTAAGGAAGCAAGATGTTGGCCGACAGGAGTAATTGTGGTCTGCTTAATTATACATGAGCTACTGAACAATTCCATAACATGGTCTTTTGCAGACACGTCTCTCAAATGTCCGGTTAAAAGGTCTTCACTGTGATACTCTTCCCTGTCTCTACCCCATTACTCTGCCGAAAGAGTCCAACTGGTGTCTTCGTCCAGCAATGGGTGATCAATGGCAAAATAGCTTAGTAACTTCCTTACATTTCCAGCCCGCCCTGTTTCATCACCATGCCCAGGTGTCCTATCCCCAGACTGATAGCTCCAGGGATTCAGATTTAATCATTCTTGAAGAGAAATGCCACATTCTAGAATAGAATCGGAACACTCTGTGGCAGGCAGTGCTTGGAGTATTGCACCTGTTGTAACTCCAAACCTGACGTCACAATCAGCCCTGCCTCCGAGGCATACACATGAGTCTTTGTTCCTTATTCTTGGATCTAACAAACGAAGGGCAGCCCCGCTTGCAGGGCCTAATCTAAAGACCATTGCGGCCTTCAAACTGACCTCAGAGGGCTTTGGATCGGACCCATTGTTAGTGAATGCACTGAGGCCAACAGAGATGACTCTTTTTCTACACGGGCCCTTTCCTGCACCACTAAAGTCAATGGAAATTTTGTAATGGGTTGACTTACAGCAAGATCAGGGCCTTCCTCTGCAGTATATACAAGGGCAAAAATCCCTTTGGCTTCAATAATTTTTCCCACCGTACTCACAAAACGTATTCACAACATGTTTTGGGCCTACACAATAACTCAACCTGGAGATTATATGAGGACCTGGAATGCTCTCCTCATGAAAGCCAGTGAATACAATGCCCTTACTGTACATATGTTACTAATGGATGAACATCAAATAGTCCAGAGATTCCACTCAGATGATAAAACCTATGGATGGTTCTAGATGAGTATTGAAAAGTGTATCCAGACCTACCCCTTTACTCTGGAAAAATGGCTGGAAATCTCAAAAGAAAATGCTCCCACAAGATCATATCTTGATTTTGGATAGGTTTCGAATGCCAGGTCAGTCATAGACATGGGGAAGTCTCATGCAATACAATGTCTGGCAGAGTTAGAATTACAGAGGAGTATTTCCTGGGTACCGTATTAAGTGTGGGATTTTCAAAGGTGCCTAGGGGATTTGTACACCCATTTCAGATTCATATTTAAAGGAAGAGGGATGTGAATAGATGTGAGGTTTGGGGCAAGAGTTATGATATTTTCAGGGCCAAATTGTGTCCCGCAGAAGCATGACTCCAGTGGCAATTGGAAAGCTTCATTCAAGGGTAGAATTTGGCCGTGACTGAGTTTTGGTTTGCTGAAGCACTAAGGAGGTTATTACCCTACCCCTATGTCCTTCCCTGAGTGGCAAGGTAAATGCTATAAGCTGTGCCTATAGCTTTACTTGGCACGTCCTGTGGTTCACTGGATCTAGCATAAGCAAAGCGGCAGAGCACCCTAATAAAGCGCCTCCTGTCATGCTTCTAGCCTATACAATCCTCTCTTATGTAACTTCAGTGTCTTTACATGTGAAAAGCAATGTCTGATCGACTTCATAAAATCTGTAAGGAACAAACACTTCATACACGCTCCTGTGCTCCAGAGACGTGAGCTCTGATGAATATTGTTTTAGCTCAATGGAGTCCAACATGTAGTCCAGCAGCCGGCTGGATTCTTCAGGATTCTACACTGAAACCTTCCCTGACAAAACATTTGTATTTGTTCACCCATTGCAAACATGCATCTTTGAGCCATGTTCTGGGACTTTGAAGGGTTTGAATCCGCTCCTGGCTACCAGAGGGCACAGCTTCCTCTGTAGTCCTAGCAGCAGCTCTTCTGGGATCGCTGAGCAATGGTCCCTTCCTTGCTACAGCTGCCCTCCCATTGCAGGGGTGGAAGGAAAGTCTAATTCTGGCTACTCCATGGCCTGCTTCACTCTCTGGCTGCGACACCTCCAGGGAGAGCAGAATGGGAGCCTGACTGGCTCTCCTTGAACCCAAGAGGAGAGACGGTTTCTCTTCCTCACACAGAAGATCTTCGAAGGAAGAGAAGCCACGAACCAACCAACAGTTACAGCTTCCTGAGTCTCTGCCCCAGCCTCGCCTACTGTTGCTCTCATGGACTTGCCCCATCTGGAAACAGTCCCCCCGATATTTTATGCCAGCTGAGGATCGCTGGAGCTAGAATAGGGGCCAATCCACAGAACTGGTGCGGGAATTCCGTGAACCCCAAAATCAAGCAAAAGAACTGAAATTTTGAACAGAGGGTTGTTGGAAGGGACAACCTGTGAGTGAAGGGGATACACAGCCTGGGCAGGTAGGAGGAGATGGAAGTGTCAGATTGTCAGTAGCAGCAAAGGCAGAGGGCAACCCATCTCACCCAGACCCAGTGCTTGAGGGGTGAGTGGGCATGAAGGTCTCCTACTTAAATGGAAACCTACTTAAACTGGCAAGGGAAAGCTACAGTTGAGTAAGCCAATATCCAGGGAGGTTTTCGTTATGTTAATCCACTTCTGATGTTCTTTTGGGACAAGTAAATCTGACACAGTGACAGAAAACAGATTCTTGGCACCTATTTTGTAAACCCACTTGAGTCACAGCTCCTAGAGAGGATTCTACAGCACGGACCCAATCCAGGTGGACCTTCTGATAGTTAACAGTGTTGGTAAACGGGGAGCGTGGTAACCTGTTCAGCCCACTTTAAAAGCGGGACCGACTTCAGGGCTCCATTCTGATCCCTGGTCTACACTAGGACCTTAGTCCAAAACAACCCCCCTCCCAACTTCAAATTAGTAAGTGGTGCATTCACACGACCAAGCCCATTATTTCCAAATAACAGGCCACAGAATTCGAACTCTGTATTCCTGCTTTTCATCAGGAATCACACTAATTCCAAACTTGTAAGTTGGAAATAACATTAGTGTGGACGCTCTGGTGCTGTTCATTCAAATTAATTGGCCTCCGGGAGACCTCCCGCAGCTCCCCAGCATACTTCCTGGGGCTTTGAGTCCAAGGTAGTGAGTCCGCATTAACGGAGCCGGCCTTGGACTACATTTGATGCCTCCCCGTAGTGAGGACCTGCAAGTTCGAATTTGTTAAATAGGGAGTTCTTACATTGAGGGTGTGTCTAGACTACAGGGCTTTGTCAACAAAAATGGACTTTTGTCAACAAAACTATACCTGCGTCCTCACTGCCTTTGAGTTATGTCGACATAACGTCGACAAAACTCAGCAGTTTTGTCGACGTATGTAAACCTCATTCTACGAGGAATAATGCCTTTTATCGACAGAGTTCTGTCGATAGAAGGCATTATTACATCTACACTGTCCTTTGCGTCCACACTGTTATGTCAACAAAGCAGCTTGCTTTGTCAACAGAACTGGATGTAGTCTAGACGCTCTTTGTCGACAGAAGCTTTGTCGACAGTATCTGTTGACAAAACTTCTGTCGACAAAACCCTGTAGTCTCGACATACCCTGAATGTAGCAATTTTGAAGTAATTTAGTAATTTTTGGAATAATGTCTAGGGTAGCCATGGCCTGGGTGACAGGCGGGTCTAGGTCTTTCACTTCAAGAAGCCAAAGAGACATCACAGGTTTGAGTCTGAACCCAAACATAGGGCTCCTCAGACTCAGGGTGGTGCTGGATTGTGACCCACTTGCCAACTCTCCTGATGCATCTCAGGCACCTTTCTGCTGGTTCCTGTGGTGCTCCAAGAAACGCATTAAAAGAACTAGATAGAACAATGTTTTCTAGGATGCTCCTGGCATCTAACGAGGACTTGGTTCTGAAGAGCCAAGAGAATCTGATCAGCAGAAGACCTGGGGTAGGCTCAGAATTCCACCGCCAACTGCTGGCAAACCCTATAGGAGCAACAAGTAATAGCCTAGAAAGCATGGCTTTACAAAGCCAGCCGGACCCCTTCCTACTCCTCTAGCACCCATGGAGCTTCACCCCCCTCCAAGCCCTCCATGGACACAACAGCATGAAAGTGGTGGTACTAAAGGGGTGGCAGATACACAATTAGGAGAATTCAGATAGGGAAAAACTTCCCCTGCTTGGTAGAATTTTGCTGTCGCTGGACCTTAATGTCACTGCATTTGCTTGTCTAACTAAGTTTTACAGGGAGTTTTAAGAGTGCAGTAATTATCATTTGTGATTACTTCTGCCCACGCAGGAAAGCTACAGTATGTGAATTTCTTGCTGGAGGGTGGGTTGTATCTTATACAATATAAAACATATGCAATGCATGTTGACATGTAATATACTTGGGGGCGGGTATTGAAAATGAGAAATCTGGATTTAAGGTTTCTTTTTTGATGACCGATTAAGGCAAGAGCAAAGAGACCCGCTCAGAAAGGGTGCATGTTTCGAAAGAACCACGTCAAGGTTTTTTTTAAGTGATTGCAAGACACTGGGTTTTAGTCTTCTGCCTTTTACCGGAATTCCATATTCTGTGTCAATTGAGGCCATGTTCAGCATGCTTTATTCAGTGGTGGAAGACAAATGAGTTGGACTCTTTTCTAAGGAAAAGGCAAAAATCTCATCATTCTCAATTCAAACATAAACTAACTGGCATAACCTAAGTTAGAGAAATGCCACGCAGCTAATCAAGTGGTAATAAAGAAAGCAGATGCATTAGATGAATCTTTCCATCATTTTTCTAACAATGCTCCGTCTATTGGGAAAGGCAGTTTATGTACCAAGCGACTACAATATTACAAAATTACTGTCTTAGGAAGGTACTAAAATTTTGATGGAATGAATTCTGCAATAAAAGACTTGTGTTATATGCCACTGGAGGTGTCTTGGAGATCTTGTATTAGGGTTTTTATAACTGAAGCAACACACTCGGGTTCTGTGCTGGGTCATCATGCAATCTTAATCTTATCCACAAAATTTTATTTTAATGCATAGATATTTGTAAACAGCTTTGCACAATTTTACTTTAGTGCACTAAGGGTAAGGCTGATTTCTTTTCTCCCCTAGACCAGTTGAAAGACTCGCTAGATTAATCTTGGGGGAAAATGTCTGTCCTACCAGTTCTCTAGCATGGGATCTCTAGTTTCCTGGGATGCCTGGAAGCAGAAGAGCGATGTGTCTTAGCTTATTAAAGAAGTGAAAATGGGAGGTGGGGAAAACTTGACAGTTTACTGGCTGGACCCAGCCTACGTGTATTATGCCAAGTCCGCTCTAGGAAATCACTTTAGTAAAAGGCTGATGAATGTTTCTGAACTAGTCTGGTGTCATCAAATATTAAAAAGCAGCCATCAAAAGGGAACATGTCCCTGTGACCATGCCTTTCCCAGGCAGAAGTGTTCTACAGTAAAGTGACACGACATTAATGGTGCCTTCTTACTCGGTTTCTTCCCCATCGCTGCCTGGCTTCTGCGTTTGGAGAGAAAGCGCAGGAAGGTTTGCAGGGCCAATGTCTCCTTGGCCTCAGTATAACGTGGAGGAGGACGCAGACAGTGTGCTGGGAAAATTTGCCAACGCCCCTCATTTGCTTCAGTTGACGAGCGCTACAAAGACTGGCGAGTGACTCCAGTTGGACGGAAACACGCAGGGGGAGCCGACAACATGGTGGCTGATGAAACTGAACTTGCATAAAAGTAAGTTAATACACACTGGCAAAAAAAAAACGGTCTACACATCTCATGTACACTGAATGGCTCCAGACCAGACAGGCTCAGAGGGACAAAGGCTTAAGCACCATCTTGGATAGCTTAGACGCAGTGCAGTGACAATGATTAAAAAAGCAAATAGGATTCTCGACCAGGTCGAACCAGGCATAGAAAACAAAACAAAGTACCTCTGATGCATTTTAACCAACTGGAATTAACCCCCAAGGAGAAGCCCATGTCCAGCAGAGACTGGGACCTTCCAAAGAGAGGAGTAGAATGGCAGCAGGATTTCAGAGCTCGATAAATTCATGGAGGTTAAGTCCATTAACCGCTATTAGCCAGGATGGGTAAGGAATGATGTCCCCAGCCTCTGTTTGTTGGAGGGTGGAGATGGATGGCAGGAGAGAGATCGCTTGATTCTTACTTGTTCGGTTCACTCCCTCTGGGGAACCTGGCATTGGCCACTGTCGGCAGACAGAATACCGGGCTGGATGGACCTTTGGTCTGACCCAGTATGGCCATTCTGATGTTCACTAAGTTCCATTACAAATATTGCAGGGTGGGGAGCGCAGAAACAGGAGGTGACCAAATTTCCCTGCTCTGCCAGTGATCAGGAGGGCTTAGCAGAATGTAACTTTGCCTAGGCAATGAACAGCTCAGAAAGTCACAGCAGGAAAGGTTCGCTAATGAAGATAATGACAGATAATGTGCTGATGATTAGACTGACAAATTCTTTTGATATAGAGTGAAATCTAGGACTAGAAACAGACTTCCGAGACGTCCATTAGTTCAGTGCTACAGATTCCCAATGTATTCGAAAATGAAAAGTGATTAAAATTGTCCCAAGAGGCACACAGAGAACTGGTTAGTTACACGGGGTAAAGTCATGTGCTATGGTGCTCACCCACGCCCAGGCACCAGCCACATTCGAACTAAACCTCTCGCTCTCAGGATGAGAGTTCTCCAGCACCCTCACATCCAAGCATGGCTGTCTCTTTTATAATTAATCTATGCTGACAGATCCACTAATTGGATCCGATTGCAGGGTTTGCACAATGTAGGTCACGGTGCTTCAAGTGACACTCACACAAATCTGCTGAGGTTTTAAAGGAATTCCTGCTGCAGCCATTCCTTTCGGACGCAAGCGTCCACCCAACAGCATCCTAGCTTAGACCATCTCCTCCCGTTGCAATTGCGTGTCCTCAGAGAAGCTCACACGGTGGGCAGATGTGGGAGAAGCCATTTGCTATGCGGGTAAATGTTAGAGTCAAATGCTCTGCTGTCGGTTGCAATTTGAGTTTGTAATCTGTTCCGCTGGAATGTTTATGTCTTGCGATACAGTTTCCCTCTGCACCAAAATAAGTCTGTCCATCCAATTAGCACTACATTATCTAGGGTTAACGTCTTTCTCCTAGTCCAGAGAGCTATGAAATTTTAAAAAATAAATAAACCCAAACTCAACCTGACCCTCACTCAGCAGTTATCCAAACTATCCCCCTTCTAACTCTTTAAGAACCACCCACAACTTTGCAGAACTGTGATGGGAACACAAGTTATGCTGATGTTTAGTATTTGTAGGGTACATTTCAAGTCAACTCTTTGGCCTCTCTTCCAATTGGAAAGAGAGGCTACTTTATACCATTCTCTGCAAAGGCCTTTCCTTGGCTGGCAGAGCAGGCACAAGGTCACACACAGCAGACTAGCTGGGAAAGGAAACAAGGTCTTGCCATTCAGACTGTGGTAAATTATGCTGGGAGCTGTTTCAGGGAAGTGGGAAGGTTAGAAACTAGACCTGCAAGCTCACTCTGATCCCTTGTGTGTTCACGAACTGTAGATACAACTAATCCTCCCAGCTATGCATTGAGAAAAGTAAAGTGCGATTAATTTATGGTTAGAGATGGGGAAACTGAGGCAGTGACACAAAAGTCTATGTTTTCACATGTTTCCGTTGATTCTGGGCACCTCAAATTTTAGGCGCCTGCTGTGAATGGAGGTAAAGAATTGCTTACAGGAAGCCACTGGCAATTCCCAACAAGAAGCAACTTTGCCAGTCCTACAAAACCCAGGAACAATGCTCCATATTCTTGAGTGCCACCTTCTGGCATCTGATCTATTATCCCACTCTTTACCAAATACACTTAATGGAAACTAGGTGATCAAGTCCGATGGGGGGCTTTGAAAAACTCAGCCCTAAATGCAAAGGATAAAAAATGTGCTGGAATATTGTCCAAGCTCTAGTTGCTAGAACTGTGCCACAAAGAAACCATTTTAGTAAAGCCAGTGTTGGGTGCCAGCTAAAATTTCATCAACAAAAACAGAACTCGAGAAATGACACGGGGATCCCGTGTTTTCCCTATTAAATGACTTTCAGGTCAAGGTTTGCTTAGTTTACAGTACAAAGATGCCGCGTTTCTTGCTGGCTGCACTGCTAGTTCTGGTTTTGTTTTCCCTCTTTCATCGCCCTTGGTAATAAAAATCATGTGCTCAGAACTTGGTTAGTGAGTCTGCCGATGATGCCCAGGACAGAACAATAATACCGGCTTCTTACGCAGCTCTTTTCATCGGTAAATCTCAAAGGGTAGGTCTAGACAGCGGAGCTATTTTAGGATACCGGCGAGATCCCAAAATAGGATTACACTCTATTTAAATAGGGTTACGCTAAATAGAGTTACACTCCTATTTAGATACCTAGACCACAGAGGTCCAACTTGAGTGCCCGAATTTGGGCACCTAAATCCATATTTAAGTAGCCGAGGAATTTTCTGATTTCCAAGGGGGTTAAGCAACCCAAACTCCTATTGAAGTCAGTAGAGCTGTACCTCTGCGGGTGGGGTGGGGGGGGAATCAAGCCAATAATCAATATTTTACTTTCAAGTTTGTTTGTTACACTGTACACGTAACATCCTGGGGTTTTATGAATGGGCTCTTCCTTTGAATAGACCAATTCAACAATGTACTTCGAGGCTCATATAGTCCTGAAAGGTACACATCTCCCACTCACAGCTTTGAGCCTCTGTTTTACTTTTTTTTTTTTCTATCAATGCCAGTTTCCCTCATCCATTTCAAGCTGGTACTTACGAGTTTTGTTCCACTACTGTCAATTATTTGCTGGTGCCAAAAAAGCCAAAGGCGGATAGAATTCCCTTACTGGTCAAAGCCCTTTTTTATAGTGCTTGTTCAAAAATGAAACTGTAAGAGGCATTTAAAAGGCCAGATACTTTAAAAGTATTTTTGTGTTCCTGAAATATCACCTATTTCGGTAAACTGAATACTCTCAAAGATCTTGCTTCATGTGTCTTATTGATACATTATCTAGTACAGGTTGAACCTCTCTATTCCAACTCTTGCTAATCCAGCAACATCCATGGTCTAGCATGATTTTAGTTAGCCAGATGTCCACTTTTCATGGGTGTGGCCAAGTTTCCCGCAGTCCCGTAAAGTTTGTTTACAGCCACCAACCAGTCCTGGCTCTCAGTGTTCTGTGCTGTTATTTAGCTCTAATTTCTCCCTACATGTCTTCTAAGAGCCCAGTAAGCAGTGGAAGTGTTGGTCATGCTGCTAGACAACATTGACCTCTTGTGGTCCGGCAAATTCTCTGGTTTGGCACTAGTCAGATCCTGAGGGTGCCGAACTAGAGAAGTTCAACTTGTATAGCAGACTGTCAGCTTACTGTACATCGCATGACATTATCTAGGACACCACACTCAGGATCTAAGATGCCAAATGAGAAATAGCTCATCCAAGTGAATACATCAGCAAGGGATTCCCTTGCTCTTAAAAACAAGTACACAACCTAGAAATGCAAGTTCTCTTCTTATGCTTCCGACTGTCTGCATTCGGTTTTATGTTGAGGGAAAAACAACAAAACAAGAAAGGACAGAAGTCAAGACCCTGATGAGAAAGAGAGAGGGCCAAGTGGAGCTCGGGGGGAAGAAGGGAGAGAACTGTACTGGAGAGGAAGTGGAGCATACGCCATTTCTCCCAGGTCCAGCACGATGTTTGTCATTCTGGAGCGGAGACACACAATTTTCACCAGCAGAGAAGGAGCTTTGGTCAGAGTGATAGATACAAGGAAATTAAACACACGGCCACGTTTGTCCCTGGTGCACCTCTATTGACTTCTGTGCAGTCATGTTAATGGGAAACTTGGCCCACCCAGAACACAAAACAATTCATGGCCAACAGCTTCGAGTCAAGCCTCACATAGGAAAAACATGTGGCCAGATTCTCCTCACACAGACCCTGGTTCTACACTAGTATGACTCCCCCACCTCACACAGACACTGGTTCTACACCAGTATGACTCCCTCACTGGGGTGGAGTTACTCCTGATTTACAGCAAGGCAAGAAAGAACAGAATCATGCCCCACAACCACAGTCTAACCAGAAACAGCGTGTGGAGATAGAAGTGGATCTTCGGCTAGAATAAAATCGCTACAGCTTCCTTGGAATCTCTAAAGACAAGACAGACAAAAGGCTGGAGAAAGGAAGCAATAATATCCACATTTTACAAATGGGAAACTGAGGCACACAGGCACTGAAGCAACTTGCCCCAGCTCACACAAGACATCTTTGGCAGATGCAGGACATTAACTCACACCTCCTGATTGCCTAGCATGAGACCACGCCTCTTCTCATTTTAGAGCACGTCAAGCAAGCGGCTGCGTCCTACTAACCTGTGAGCTAATCAGCCTCATTGCATCACAGTTCAGAACCAAATGATCTCAACGAATGAGAAGCGGAGCAGCTTCCCGACCAACTAGCCAAGCATGAAGGAAGTGCTGGCCAGGAGTTGTATGGCTGACCCCGCTAGCATGTGGACTCCTGGGGACAGGTTGGCTGGGAGAGTAGAGGAAGATGTGGCAGGAGGGGAACTCACCACAAAGCCAATTTCAGAACTAAGATTCGTATCCGGTTGGATGGAAACGTCTGGAGACGTAGAGGACCCCTGAAAGGCTGGCTGCTAAATCCAAACTGCTCCTCACCAGCAACTGACAGTACTTTCAGTGAAGCAGCACCAGAGTACTTAATAACAGAGAATTAACGATCTGACAATAGGCAAGGTACTTGTTCAGGCATCAGTAAGGAAACAGAGTGACACCTTACATAAAAAAGCTGCTTGAACACCACTTCAACGTGTCAAATTGCAGAAAATAGAGCTGCAAATTGATAAAATCGGGGTTATTCATTATGTGAACGAATGTCTAATTTTCTTAAATGGCATCCATTTTCCACGAGTTAAAACAAGAGAGGTTCTCTGCCTGAAATACTAATGATCCTGAATAGTGCTGCTCATTAACCCATTCTACACAGTAGGTGGGCCTGGGCAAGTCAACCAGAGCAGGGTTTTAGAGGTCCACAACTGAAAAAAAGGTGGAGAACCACTGAACTACAGTGATCTATTATATCCCCGGGGGGTGCGGGGACACAGCACACATCTTACCACAGAGTGGGGTTCCTTTTAAGGCCACGGCATTAAAAAGGGAAGCTCGTTTACATCACTGAAGGGTTAAGTGTTGCCTGCATATGAAATATTTATATTGCAAGATGTAATAAGCGAGGAGATGCTTCACAGGGAATGTAAGCTGTATTTTTACAGTTCACATGGTACAGACATGGTCCTTTTCAAACAGGGATTGCTCCTTCGCAGCCCACCTCCCTGTACAGTGGCATCAAAAAGCTGGTCAGAATATTCCTGACAACGGAGATGTTAGCAGCAGATGATTAAGACCTCACCGTGAGACCCTCAGCTGGGGTAAATCAGCACTGATCTACACCAGCTATGAACATGGTCCCAAGCCTGCTTGCATCAGATTACAGCATTCACTCTTATCAAGTCAAAACTCAGCCATGTGGAAAGTAAAATGGAAGGTTTGAGAATGTGGCCAGCCCCAGAGAGGTGCAGAAACAGGCAGCCTTGTATTGAATATTTTTTAACTTTTATTAAAATGCTTTTAACTATAACTTTTTATTTACCAACTTTTTACATGCATGGGCGCCAGATAACTATTAACAGTAACAACAAACAAACTGCAATACAATAGAGGAAAATGCCCTGGGGTTTCTCTAAGTCTAAGCAATTATCAATAACAACCCAGGGATTTTTATCAGTTATATTTACATTAATTTCACTCATGAGGTTTAACATCTATTTAAACTCCTAACTATACTATTTAACGAACTTCTAACTAACTTGCTCTTAACACTATTATTTATCAACCCTTTAACTAACTTTACACAGCAATACTCACATTTATCAGACATACAAGAGACAACAGCATATTCGTTATTCGTCACGCTCTGCAAAAGATTCGGTAGATTCGGTGAGCGGGAGGGGGTCCTCGGGTGATCAGCCCTCAGAACCTGGCTCGTGTTCTGCCTTCCAAGTTTTCGGGAACCCTCAACTGGATGCAGGAGGGGTAGCTGTTTTATAGAGAGAGCAAGAGCTTTCCCGCGCCTAGTTGTGATAGGCTTGACAGATTCAGTCTGCCTAGTGACAGGCTGAGGGGGAAGGAGAGGGGGTGAGATGGCCCTTGAGTGGCGCAAACTTTATATGACCCTTACCTGCCTGGTGTTTTACTCCTGGTTTTTACTGATTTTAAGTCACATAGTGCAGGATTTTTGGTTTGAGGGGAAGGTAAACTTGGGCTAGGAAGGCTATGCGCACGAGGCCTGGCCAGAAAAGAGCCTGTTTTCACAAGCCACACAGTACAAACACATACCACCGTTATTTCTTTTCCTAAATAGATCTCAGATGCTCCCTCCTGCCTCTGTTTGTTGGCGGCTGGGAATGAGTAACAGGGGTCGCTTGATGATTCCCTGTTCTGTTCATTCCCTCTGGGACATCTGATATTGGCCACTGTCGGAAGACAGGATACTGGGCCGAATGGACCTTCGGACTGACCCAGTCTGGCCGTTCTTATGTTCACATCTCAGATACCGCAGTGTCTACAGGCCATCTTCTTAAAAGGTACCCCCTAGAGATCACTCCAAATGCAAACCCAATGTCATAACCTGAAAAGCGAGAGCAAATACCAGTTACGGTCAGAATGCAACACACAGATTTTTGCTGTTCTGTTGTCTATTAATACATGTATATACAATGGTCATGTTTGTAAAGTTGCTTGTTGCTTCAGGGCTTCAAAGCTCATTGAAATCAATGGATTTTGGCCCAGGCCTGTCATGCTTTAGACAATTGAATAATCTCACTGAATATTTGCAACATTCTAGGTATTCATGATAGACTGAAATCAACTTTGCTCCACAATTATTCTTTTTTTTTTCATATTGAAAACTCCAACTTAACACAGATTGTTTCCTTGACAGCTTGTGCTGCCCATTCACAATTTCTGACACAATTGCTTCCATGGGAAAGTCATAGCAGTGATGCGTTGTAGCCATCTTTCATGTGGCATAGTAGCACCATGTGACCAAGAAGTGTTCCACAGACCACTGGTGACTCATAGACAATCACTGCATTATCTAAAAACAAAACTATAAGTTTATAAGAGTGGCGACTGTGTAGCATGGACATAAAATATCCGCTTCTGACCTCAAAGTGCAATTTCCACAGAAGAAAGTGCTCCCTTATTCATTAACATCAAAGTGTCACTAACAGTGCCACTAGATATCAAGTAGCAGTTTTTTCAAGAATCTGGCATATTCTTCGCTGACACGGCTTTCAGATGAGTGCAGCATTCAGCTGAATAGCTTTTTCAACAAATGACATGTCACAGCCTTGACACAAAAATACTTGCACCTCGTCAATCATTCACTTGCCGTCAAGTTCAAGGACTCATCTTCACAGAGAAGGAGTTGATTCACACTGCAGTTAGGGAATGCTAAATACACAACTTCGGGGAGGGGAGTGCAAATGAATGCGAGTAAAGTACCACGCCAAAGTGGCACATCACAGAAGTCATGATTTCATTTGTACAGTAACTAGGCGAGACCACATTGGTAGCATGTGGAAATTCAAGGATTAGCTACACAGCACAACAAAAGCAAAGCAGTACTGTACCAAAAAAATCCAACCAGAAGTTAGTACAGACAGCCCCCAAAGTAAAACTGATTATTTGAAATATCCCAACCCAAAGGTGTGATACTGTTTTATCTATCCAGATCATTACATGGCAGCTATCACACCAACAGGTCAGAGCAAGTCAAACCTTTTATCACCAGAGAAGAAAACAATTCCTAGTTCTTTCTAACACCAAAGAAATATCATTTGCACTGTGGGCTCTTGGGATGCTCATTGCTTTCTCCCGCAAATTCCTTTAGGGCTGAAGTTACAACCAAAGTTTGCCGGCCTATTTTGAATTGCTCAAGTAAAATCATGAGTCAAATTCTATAGGTGAGCTGACCACAGATGTGTTACTCAGTTAACTCAGAAAACACCCAACATGTTCAGGAACTGGAAGGTTTAGCCAAGCCATGGAAGGCTTAGACTTAACTTCCACTGAATTTAATTCCTTTAGAAAGCTGAGTGGTGACTTCCTTTAAACCCCTGTGGCAATTCCTTTCCTAATGGACAGGCACAGTGAACATGAAAGCTTAGCTTGGTAGCGTCAGCTACCGCACTGCTGTGATTCAAGGCACTCAGAAACTCCACAAGTCAAATTGTTAGGGATGTCTTATCTTTTAACTCTCCCTTTAATAAAGGGAGAAACTAAGCAGATGTTCCCCATAAGCCACAACCAGCATGTTGCAATGCCTACCTGCTCCTTCACCTCCAAAATTCAGATTTGTGTAATTCTGTGGAATGCAAGAGAAAAAAAAGTCTCCATAGAATTCTACATAATGTTCCAAAAAACTATGGCAACCTTCTACTTAAACTCTATGAGTACGTCTACACTAGCCCCCTAGACTGACCTAGGGAGGCTAATGAGGGCGACCAGAATTGCAAATCAAGCCCGGGATTTAAATATTCCATGCTTGATTTGCATGTTCCCAGTCGGTCGCCATTTTAGAAATTGACTAGCCTAAAGTAACTGCCCACGTCTACACTGAGCAGTGAAACAGGATTCCGATTTAAAGCCCCTAATTCGAATTAGCTGGTAAACCTCATTGCAGTAGGAATAGCAGCTAATTCGACTTAGGGCTTTAATTCAGAATCCCGTTTCACTGCCGCGAGCAGATACTTCGGGCTAGTCAATTTCTAAAATGGCGACTAGCTGGGAACATGCAAATCAAGCACGAGATATTTAAATCCTGGGCTTGATTTGCAATTCCGGTCACCCTCATTAGCCTCCTTAGATCGATCTAGGGGGCTAGTGTAGACGTACCCTATGTATTTTACAGTAATTTCTATAAAATCTCACCAGTTTCATGCTGATTACCTCCTTTTCCATGGGCTGGATGCAAGGGGACGCCGGAACAACATGTTTTTGCTGGTGGGATTTGGTTTAAGTAAAAGGAGTATTGGAAAACCAGGTTTTGCACTTCACGGCCAATACACAAACAGCAAAATTGGGGGATCTGGCCCACAATAAACAGACTGAGGTGGCCCATTAGATGATTCGTTTATCTTGTAAGTGCGTGTGAGCAGAAATGTGCTACCACGGGGTCATGTAAGTAGGTGAGAACTGCCTGCTGTAAGGCACATCTGGAAATGTCTGTTTTCTTACCACTCTACCAACAATTTGCACATTTGGGATAGTGGCACATGATCAGTAAGCGGGGAATGTTTGCCCCATGCAGAGCCCTGCTAAGAAAGAACGGAACCAAGTTACCAACCAGAAACCTATTTGGTAATATATATTTTAAAGGAAGTGAGGGGGGAAACCCTGTATCCCTGGCCTCCTCCTCCTTTCCAATCTGCTTCATTTCCCTCCCGAGAAGTTTCCCTGCTTTTCATCCTTTGCTTCCCTGTACAAGAAATACAGAAATCAAAATGCTGCCCATGCGAGGCCTCGGAGGGTGTGTCTATACTGCACCGGAACTCGAAATAAGATATGCAATTTGAGCTATGCAAATTGCATGTCTTATTTCGATACTATTTCAAAATAGCTTATTTCATCATTTGGCGCTGTGCATTCTGAAATAAAGCTCTATTCTGAAACTTTCCTCACTCCTCATAGAATGAGGTTTACAGGGACGTGAGAACAGCGAGCCCGGAATAACGGGATTGCCCAAAGGATGCAGGAGAGCTATTCTGAGACACTCCGGTATCCCAAACTTGTGTTGCAGTGTAGATATAGCCTGAGATCCTGTGACTTCTCCCAGTCTTGCAGATCCTTTGTCTGACCGTCTGTCCAATCTGAGAAGGGCTGACTGCAGAGCTGATCAGAAAATGGGTTTTTCCCCTATCTGGAAAAATGATGAAAATGAAATACAAATATTTGTGTCAGTTTTCTGTGAAAAATCACAAGTTTTCAGGAGAAAAAAATTAAAACCTAAAAATCCAGGGTATTTTGGCTGAATTCAGAAGTCACTTAATTTAGAAGTGCTATGCCAGGTGCTTCATTGGAGTTGTAGTTTGGTTGCCTTGTGTTCCTATTCCCCCCTCAAGCCCAGGCTCACAGGTTGGACTACCTCTCCCACAATGCACTATAGTCTCCCTTTTTGGGGAGAAGAGGCATGCATCATGACAGCTGGGGCAGGAATGTGTAGTGCGTCTTGGGAGAGAGTCCTGCAGGGAAGCCACAAAAAAGTATGGAAGCAACCAGAGCTCAAACTACAACTCCCATCAGGCACCATGGCAGCATGTCAGAACTTAAATATTTTGGTTTTCGGAAAAAACAACTTCAACGGAAATTTTCCACCACCTCTAGTCGGGGACAAAATCTTTCCTCATGCCCAAGCCTTACAAGCCCTGTTCCAGTACCAACGAGGTCATGTCAGAAAGCTAAGCTGTCTCCTTCCCTATTTACTCATGCTTCCTTACAGGGAGACACTGTGTGGCCAGCCCACATGGCTGTATTTTAATAGATTTGTTGTCAAGCACATTTTCAATAGTATTTAAGGCCTCTGACATGTTATCCCCTATTAGGAACTATTCTTAGCACTTATCCTCCTTGGCTCTGGTAACTGGTAGGATAACTCAGAGAAGTCAGCCAAGAACTGGTTCTGAGTCAGTATACAAAGCCAAAATATCTCCTACAAGTCCCCATGTCTAAGGAGGGCCTTTCAGAACCAAAGCTACCCCTAGAGAGATGAAGAACGTTAAGGCAAAAATCACCGAGTTCCCCGGCATTTTGCTCTTGGTTCCAAATGCCTATGCGGTAGCTCCTATGCTCGTCCTATTATTTCAAATGGTAGGAGGGGGCCATTGCTCACTTTCATGCTGCTGCCCTTATTACAAAGCATCGTGTCTTTGAACGGTGCCAGGCTTGGGTTTATGGGAGGGTGCTCACTTGCCCACTGCTTCCCTCGTTCAGCGGCCATTTACCAACTCATTCCTCAGCAAGAGAAATAGAAATCAGAGGGAGGCGGAGCTCTCGCTGGGCATTTAGCTCCTCTGGCGTGGCACAGGTAGTAACACAGCTGAGATCAAACCATTGTGTCTTTTCTCCAGAGCCAGCTTGGCTAAGGAACAGCTGTCTCTCACTGAGAGGGTGGACTGTCTCTGGCAAAGGCATACACATTTCTTTTCTAGCTAGAATGTGCCTGCTGGTAGCTTTCATATTAAAAGAGTATTCACTTTCTTCTTCGTACGGGTTGAACCTCTCTAGCACAGCACCCTTGGTCTGTAGATGTGAGTATTCAGAGAGGGGAAATTGCCTTGGTAATGTGTTAACTAAGGGTGTGTCTAGACTGCAGGGTTTTTTTGGAAAAACGGTGGGTTTTCCGAAAAAACGTCACTTACGTCCACACTGCTATTGCGTTCTTTCAAAGGGAAATCAAAAGAACGCGGGGGGTTTCCAACATTGGCAAACCTCATTCTATGAGGAAGAAGCCTTTTCCAAAAGAGTTCTTTCGGAAAAAGGCGTGTGTGGATGCGGAAAAGGGAGTTTTTTCGAAGGCGTGTGTGGATGCGGAAAAGGGAGTTTTTTCGAAAGAAGAGGAATGAGGTAAAAGCACAGGTGCCCCGGTGACCACTGTGCCAACAGTAATCACCGCTTAAATGCGAGAGAACGTCCATTCAGTGTGGACACTATCTGTCGAAAAAGCAGATCGCTTTTTCGATGAGCTTTGGCAGAGTGGACACTCTCTTTCAGAAGACTTTTTTCAGAAGATCTCTTCCAGAAAAGCTTCTTCGGAAAGAACCCTGCAGTCTAGATGTACCCTCGCTGAGATCTTTTTTCAGTCTTAAGTGGATAGTGTTGAATGTGACAATGGATTCCAGTTCAGATGTCTCCCTTTGCAACCGGGTTTCGAAATTCTTTTGTAGAAGGATGGCTGCTTTCAAATCCATAACTGAGGTTAGAGTATTCCCCTACAGGTTGGTGTGTGCTACCGTTGCTGTTGTCTGATTTGTGTCCAGGCATCCTTTGGGGTAGAGACTGTCCAGTTTGGCCAATCTACATGGCAGAGGGACATTGCTGGCACTTTACAGATATAAACTAACTCAGATACCCCTCTGAGACAGAAACCTGGGTCTCTCCCCAAGCGGGACAAAGGCATACTGTGGTTTTCCCCAGCATTGTCAAGACTTAAGGCATTTAGCTGACGTCCCGGTAGAACTGATGCAGAATTTGGATCCAAGCATCAGCACGCTTTACTTGAGCGTGGCCAGGGGGGTTTGTAGAAAAGGAACAACGGCTCAGGACAGAACACTAGATTTGTTCGTGGGTAAACTGATGGTGTAAGGGAGGAGTCTACCAAAGTTATTGTTTTTAGGCTAAACAATAGGAACTGCTCATTCCTAGGAGTGGGGCATATTCCCTTCGAGGGAGCTCATGAAACAATTAAGCAGCTTCCATTTCTGGATCGCATTTGCGGATTTATTACTAGAATTGGTCTGATAACAGCTGAGCTGGGTGTGGGCAGTCCTGGGTTCATTAGCATCTGGAGCAGAGATTTCCCATCAGGCAGTGCTGCTCTGCTTTTTGGGTCCCGGAGTTCAGTGCGGTTCTTGCCTGTGACTTTCTGGTCTCTATTCTACATGCTAATGGAGACGCCTCTCTGTCTCATCTGTGATGCAAATGAGGCTAGAGGAGTTTCTGGAGGGACTTCAGGGCATCTCTCCCTGCCTTTTCATTGCTTTTTATAAGTCTTTTTTCTGATCAAGCAGAGGCTGGGCAGACAGTGAATCAGACAGGCTGGATACTATACCCTGGTGCTCCAAAAAACATGGCGCTGGTAAGTAAACAGCAGCATTTCCTTCCCCGCAGGAAAGGAGCCTCCCATGGAGCAAAACGCAGCCACAGCTCATCGGTGCACTTGAACACGGCACTGCCATTTTAGCCAGCCAATGTCGAAAGAGGCTGCCGCCAACTGAAGACGTGGGCAGAATGTAGAGAGGCAGAATGCAATGGGCAAGCTTGAATCCGGCCAGCCACTGGGGTGAACCTCCGCAGGTGCGCTTGCAGAAAAAGCCACATGTTAATGGCCGCCCCGAGAGAGCGCTGCGGGGCCGGACTCAGGATACAGAGCAGAACAGGATCCTCGGGCCGCAGGGCGCCGGGGCAACTGGATTGCTGCTGGTCGGCAGGGCAAGAACGCCGACCCAGCCCCAGCACTTCCTGCAACTCTTGATATGGACCCAGTCTGGTCTCGCTTTCCACAGGATCCGCCAAAGAGCTAGCCATTAAACGCTTTTAAAGGAGGGGTTAAGTAAGCTGGGGGAGGAAGGAGCTCCAGATCAAAGAATCATAGAACCATAGAGCTGGAAAACACCTCAGAAGGTCATCAAGTCCAGCCCCCTGCCCAAGGCAGGACCAATCCCAATTAAATCAACCCAGCCAGGGCTTTGTCAGGCTGGGATTTAAACACCTCTAGGGATGGAGACTCCACTACTTCCCTAGGGAACCCATCCCAGTGCTTCACCACCCTCCTAGTGAAATAGTTTTTCCTAATATCCAACCTGGACCTCTCCCACCGCAACTTGAGACCATCGCTCCTTGTTCTGCCATCTGTCACTACTGAGAACAGCCTCTCTCCATCCTCTTTGGAACCTCCCTTCAGGAAGATGAAGGCTGCTCTCAAATCCCCCCTCACTCTTCTCTTCTGCAGACTGAATAGATCCAACTCCCTCAGCCTCTCTTCGTAGGTCATATGCTCTAGCCCCCTTATCATTGATGCCGTGGAACCTTGCTGCTCCCTACGCACTGGCCAGCACTATGAAATATGCAGGCTATTACATTTCCACGCTGCTGTCGCTTTCCTGTGACTAGGAACGAGACCGTAGTCGAAGGAGAACGCTGCTGCAATCCCTCCTCTTGCTCCATTGAATAGCCTCCCTCATGCAGCACGGCCCTCAGGCAAATGCCGGGCCAGCTGGGCTTCCATGGCAACATTTCTCCCACAGGAAAGCACATCGACAGCATTAGGTCAGAATCATTCCCTGACGTCACCAGCTCCCACCTCACCCCCTGCCTGTCCCACGACAACTTGGCTTTTGGGGCTGACACCGAGGTGGCAAAGTGGAATAGCCCATGGCCGAAGCGATGGCTGCTGTTGCCTTGTCAGAGGAAAAGGCTGACAATACAGTAGCTCTATATCTTCTCCACTATTCTTTATTGTGTTATAGAAGTGCATGGAGGTCTCGGCCAAGATTGGTGCGAGATGCTCTACACACAGCCAAGAAGGCCAGGTCTATACTAAAGGGGAAGGTCGAGTACCTTGTTTCGAGTTTCTCCACCATCTCCACAGCAGGATGCCAACGGGAGCAAACACTCCATTGACTTCCTGTACTCCTCACAGGAGCAGAAGTACTGGCAGTTGGTGGGGGCACCCTCTGACTTCTATTTAGCGAGTCTTCGCTAGACTCACTAAATCGAACTCCGAAAGATCGATCATGGCAGCACCATTTAGTGAGGACATGGCTTAAGAGAGTGATGTAGGTTAACTTAGCTGACTTAGTCGTGAAGAGGAGTTCAGCGCAAGTTCTGAAGCTTGCCTCTCTCACCAACAGAAGCTTAGTTTAGCTTAGCGTGCGTAGGTCCAAGTCAAGCTGAAACAGCTAACTCTAGTGAATATGTCTGTAGTAAAGAGGGGAGGCAGGAAGGCTGTGTCTATACTATGCAGCTTTTAGCAACAAGGCTGCGTCAGCACAGCCTGGTCTCTAGAAGTTCGTGTGTGTGAATGACTTCTTGCCCCCGTGAGTGGCTTTCACTTGTCAGCAGGAGAGCGCTTCTGCTCTGTGTCTTGGAATCTAACCAGGAGTGGAAAAAAGGGGGCTGTTAAGCCAGTTTTGTGCTTCCTTTGCTTTCGGGCTGGCCAGGGCTAGCTTTGTGTAGCATTTCAAGGCCCGAACCGGGGACAAGTCCCTATTGCTCCAGGTACTGCAGTGGGTTGGGTGTCGCCCATGGATAGTGTGAGAGTTCCTGCCCCAAAAGAGATTAGTCTGCATTGAAAGAAGAGGCAGTGAGGGGACGGACTAGACAGCAGGGGAGAGGCAGGGAACAGGAGCAGGTGTTTTCATGGGCTGCCTACAAGCAACACAAAGGGGTGGCCCAGAAACTACAAATCAGGCCTTTGGTGCAGGAGAGGGCAGGAGCGTGGCATACAGCCCTCCCCATCCGAGTAAGGTCAGGCACCCTATTGTGGCCTCGCAAGCAGACAGCTCTTCGTGGTGGGATAGTAACTCCAACGGCCGGGGGTGAGGAGAGGGCGGGAAGGGATTGAAAGGCAGCTCTGAATTTTACAGCAGGCAAAGGTACTTATCTGCCTGCTGTTGGCTCCACTCTTTATGACGCTGGCTTCTTTAATTCTCAGAGGCCTGGAAAAGGCAAGAGAGAGACAGCTTTCCAGCAGCTTTCCGGGCCTGTTTATGGCAAAGACGGATTTAATTGATCATCTGCCCGGCACCCGAACACGCCCCTCTAGAACTTGCAGCCGTCAAAGCTCAGCCTAGAGGGGACAGGCCATTTCCTCCCGATTGCAATATGACCCTTCATTGTCAGATGCCAGTGCCACTGTGCAAGGTGACTGGTGCACAACGGGAAATTACAGCAGAAAAAAAATAGCCCCCATGTGCCAAGAGAAAAGGAGCAGCACGTGCCAAGCTCGGTTCCAAGAAGGTTATGTTAGAAAAATGGGCAGTGCATTGGAAGGATAATGCAAGCTACACACACGCAGATGCAGCCCCCGTACTTAACCCGCATGCCAACGAGCAATGCAGAACAGCTCTGCAATTTATCCCAGAAGGGTGGGAAGCGGGGAACGCTCTGCAGCCAAATGCCCTTCGAACAGGCCAACAGGTACATTTGGTTGCTTGTCAGTGCAGCAGGTGTGGAACGTCCATCCGCTCTCTGCTCTGACCTCCTCAAGGACAGCGGGAGCTGCTGCGGAGAAGAATCCAAGGGGCATCCCCGCAGATCGTGTTCATGTTGTTAAAAAAGGGTTTGCTCCTTGGCACTAGTTTCAGGATCAAGATTTCCCATCCAGATCTGTCCAGCAGATGTTGTCCCTTTAGTATTTGTCTTTTTTTTTTTTTTTTTTAAGGAAGGGAGTTTAGGAGATTTTTAAGCCATCAAGAGAGAGAAAGAGCAATTGCTGTGTGCGACCTCAGCAAGATGGGCACTAAGAGAAGAGTTAACATAGCTGGGTACTCACATGAACCACTTGGGCACCTACCTGCTGACATGGGCACCCAAATATAGGCCTGGGCTCAGAGATGTGGTTAGGCGATGTTGAGTCACATTGCTCAGTACCCCCAATGGAGGCTGGGGAATGGAGTTTTGTCCTCTTCTCAGTTGTGCAGCATAGAGGAGAGTCAACAGGCGCAGAAGGGGTGAGGTCGGAGGCAGGGCAGAAGCAGCCACAAACCAGAGAAATCTGCAGGGTTAACGAAAAGGAGGAGGAGCCTGGGGCCTACCAACTGGACCTACCTCACATCTCTCCTCTACTCAGTGAACGTTACAGTACAACAGGATTAGGCAAAAGACAGCCCATGTCCTGCCCTGCATCGGAGAGGACAGAGAAGAAAGCTGGTTCTATCACTGGGTGGACCCCAGAGTCATGTGGAAATGCTAGAGAAGCATGGAAAGAGATCTAGTTCGGCTAGAAAGGCTGCCTCCATTGCCTGATGTTACCTTCACAGGATGAACGTTTGCTTTGTGGTTTGGTCACGATGGAAATAAAGCACTGGAACAAATTGCCTAGGGAGGTTGTGGAATCTCCATCACTGAAGATTTTTAGTAGCAGGTTAGACAAACAGCTGTTAGGGATGGCCTAGGGCATATTTAGTCCTGCCATGAGTGTAGGGAACCGGACTGGATGACCTCTCTCCCAGTCTGTGAGTCTATGAAATTGTATCAAACTCCCTGTTTTTTCCCCCTCATGTGTTCACACCTGCATTAAGGATATTCAGTTTGGGAGCATCTACACAGCGGCGCTAGCTCGAAATAAGCTACGTAATTTGAGCCACGCAAATTGCATAGCTTATTTTGAGCTATTTCGAGATAGTCTATTCCAAAACCAGCGCCAAATTTTGAAATAGACTGCTATTCTGACAAGTCCCTTGATCCTCATGGAACAAGGTTTACTGGGACATCAGAATAGCAAGTCCGTTATTTTGATTGCATTTCAAAATAACATGTTGTTAAGATGAGGAAAAAGGGTGCTCTGTTAAGATGCAGAAAATGCTATTTCGGGCTACCAGACCCAAAATAGTGCTGCTCTCTAGAAGTACCTTTAGGGTTTTACAAATTATGAAAGATTCCTCCCTCTGTCTCCAAAAATGGCATCTAGATATCTAGAAACCAGTTGTTACACTGCCTGGTGATGGGCTTTTAAAGTTACTGCCTGAAGTGAGCTGCTAAAACATCAGATGATTAAGCACATTTAAAACTGCTTGGAACATGGGAGCGATTCAGAGTAAAACTTATTTCCAGAAGCCTTTTTTAAATGGAATGTTTATTTGGTTAAATGAATGCAAGTTAAATGTGCTTCATGAACTCCTTAGACTGGTGCATGGCCTAATCTGGCCATATTTAGTTTTCTTGCCTCTTCTCTGATCTTCATTTCTTGCAGAGTAACACTCAACATTCATTCATTGTGTCCCAGTCAGAAAAAAGAGCATGTTCAGCCTACACAACAAATCAGGCCACCTTAAAAGCCCTGCAGCTAAACAACTGTCTCATTATCCAAGTGCAAAAATCCAGATTCAGGTCACTGGCACCAATAGAGAGTTATTCTGCATTTCTGCCTAGGTACAAGAGTGCAGAATTTCACCTGGATTGGTATGCAACACAACCACAAGATCTCTTTGTACCTGTAAAATATCCATCACCACACAGTATACCTCAACCTACAAAAGCAATGTTGCATTCACCCCAGCTGGTATTTCCAGCTTTCTCGGATCCATAGAAAGACCACGACTACCATCACCTCAGTCTTCGAACTTGTATGTCATGCCAAACCATATCCCAGCTCATGGCTGCAGGAGGAGAGGCCTTTTTTAGAGTGTCTCGCTTCTGTCATGAATTGCGATAAATCAAGCCGGAAGGTCACAGATGCATGGATCACGGTAACCAGGCTCGGATAGAAAAAATGGGCATTTTTTGTCCTCATGGATGCTTGGGCATCTACAGGTACAGTGGAGTTGATGGATGTTGAAGCTGTGAACTGACCACGCAAAAACATTAGGCTTATGTACTACAGAGACGGCAAGTTCTTCAAAGGGCTTCCTTCTTCCTACCAGCATCTTCTCCATCTTGCTGTAGCCAGCTGCTTTTCACTTAGCCTCTGACTTTGGTGAGGCACAGAGAGACGTGTGAAAAAATGCTGTTCAGATTTGATGTTCTTCTGAGAAAACCTGGTGGCGTCCATTGCAGCTCCACAAGCAGCAGGAAGGGAAAGTCCAGAGGTTGGAGGATGCCACCTTACAAATGCACCGATTTATGGCTAAGTCTTTTGTGCTTGTGAATAGCTTCAAGAAAGCACTGGACATTCTTTGGGTGCTCCAGGGTTTCTGAGGCGCTAGTTACAGTCAGGTTTCCAAAGCTCCATTCAAACTCTGCTTGATGGCACAGAGAGCTGTTCTGTAATGGCCATAATCCCCTGCTGTCCTGTAGCCAGAATTCCCTTACGTCGAGCTCATCTGGCTTGAAACTAAAACCGAAACTTCTTGCAACCTCTCTGATCTTCTCATGCCTCTTTTTCCTGATGACTTTGCCCATCTAGTACAAATGGTAATTTCGATACCTGCCAAGATCAGATACAGTCTCTGATACAGTCTCTGGAACCAGATCCAACAGGCCTATATTTTCAGGGATGTGTGGAGCGGAGGGTTTGATTCAGCACCTGTGTGCATTGACCCATGAAATTCATGGGGGTCTATTCTCAGAAGGCTTGCGGGACTATGAAGGGAGCAGCCACATCCTTAAAATTCTAATGGACCAGGTGTACAGGCCTTATCACCTCTCGCCCCTTTACATCTGCCCTGCTTTGCTCAGCAACACGGATCCCACAGCCCCTGGCCTGCTTTAGAAATACAACCGCTCTGCTGGCATCCAAAAGCCCAACAAACATGCCATGAAGGACTCGGCTGCTAGACCGAGAGTTACTGAGCTCATTCGATCAGAGAAATGGTCTCTGCCTTGGAACAGAACAAATAGCACTGATTTTCCAAAGAGTGTTTTCATCAGGAAGGTGTATGGTGCAGGGTGATTACCTATGTTCTCTCAATCTGTGAGACAGGAGACCAGCTGCACACCCATCCACCTCCTGGCACGTTGCCCAAGGACGCTGGCATTTTCCTCTGCTGCCTGGATGAATCAGACAGAAGACAAAAAAAAGGAAAAATACATCAAAGCTTCCACCAGCTGGGTATAAGAATTGTAGTCTGAGCTTCGCTTATAACATTAACTGTTTACTACACGCTACAAATATTCTATTAGGAAAAATAATTTTCTCGCCATAAAAATGGGCCCAGCACTGGGCAATATGTTGATTGGGTTTTGCCAGGGCAAAGCTTAAATAGTCTGTATGTCCTAAAAAAATGTCCTTCTGGCCTCCTGCATATAAACCTGATGAATTGCCATCTAATGGTTAGAGCCTGGAAAATCAGAAGACCTGAGTTCTGCTCCCAGATCTACCACCGACTCTGTATAACAACTGGAGGCTCATATCGCTGTTTCCCCACCTAAGGAAACTCTGAAATGGCCGAGCCATCGTGTGATGCACGAGGGTTTATTTCACGCTTTCCTGTGTGTAGCAGAATTTGGCTTGCTAGACTATGAAGGCTTTACTGTCAAAGGCTGCTGTCCAAATAATTCTTTTCACGTTCATGGAAAGAACACACAAAAGTAAAGTCCCCACAAAACCACACCGTGTGTTTCCCTTTTGCAGCAGGCTGCTCCTGCAAATTCTATAAAGTTTAAAGAAAACATCCTAAGAGTGTCACAGCTACATATAACAAAGTTTCCATTTGTCAAACTGGTGTAGAGAATTAATATAAATTTTAAAAAAGAGACACTTTATACTGGAATACTAGAGAGGGAAAATGGTTACGGGGGAGGATATGAAATAAAGGGACAATACAATTCTCCATATTGCTTGGCAAATTCAGGATAAAAATCCACCCAGATAGTGCAAAAAAAAAAAAATCTACACCTGGACCAGTGAAATGTTGTCTGGGGATATTGATGATGTTTCATACAGAGACACTATTATCCTTTGGAATGGACTAGAGAAGAATCATTTTGCTACTTCATGGGTCCGAAGCACTAAAAATCTGTGTTACACTTAAGAGAGTCTAAGTGAAGTATGCAGAAGTGATCAAAGGAGAACAGGCGGGTTTTATAGCCAGCAGGGGAAACAACTGATCATATATTCTTCCGATGACAAACAACTGAGAAAGTAATTGAGAGCTTGGCAGAAACCAATGTTGTTACCCCAGCATTATTGATTTTAGGCAGACATCTTAATCTACCTCATGACACAACTTTGCCATTGGAGTAAGATATGACTCAAGGAAAAATGATATTTATAAGAATAGTTTGTGGTTCAGTTAGAGATTCTTATGAAATCAGGCTCAGGCTACCTATGAATGAAGAGAAAGAGCTTTTAAAATTTAAACTTTCTACCTCTTTTTTTAAAAGCAAAACTGTGATTCATGGGAGCAACAGGAGGACTCGTCTTCCATTCTAAAGTTAAAATGAAATTAGATATTTTCAAATTAAAAGTTTCCTTACCTGGGTTAGTCATTAGGAAATCCTTGGATCATCAAAAGTAAAATTAAATTGACCAGGTAAAGAAACTCTGTGCTTGTTTTATTTAAATTAAAATAGTTAAAAGCTGCATTTTCTACTGAGTGGTAAAGTTTCAAGGCTGCATTAAGTCAGTGTTCGGTTGTAAACTTTTGAAAGAAAAGCCATCACGTTTGTTGTTCAGGATTGTGAACAACCTCCATACTTCACATTCTAAAAGCTTCTCTAATTGAAGAGACGTTTACATGCCTCAAACAGGCACTTCACAGACCTCGCTACTATTTTGTGCCTTTAATGCGACAGCAGGGATCTGCAACCTATGGTTCCCGAGCCAAATAATGACTCAGGATGGTACCCAATAGGGCTCGTTTGTCATTTCCAAAATACATGCAACTTTTTAAATTAAAATGAAAATTAATTCAAAAAGTTCAAAACACGTAATTACTCATGTTGCCTGAATGCGTGAATGAACTTGAATTTGACTAGCTATGATGTAAACGTCAAAGAAATGTGCAATGAATAAATGTTTCATTTATGCTATTATTAATCATCATGTCAATTATCAATAATATTACATTGTATATTTCCAATCATGTAAATAGGCGTTCTGATACTGGCTCTTTGTTGACTATTTGTTCTGCATGTTGATGTAGTTTGGCTTTTGAGTTTGAAAGGGTTGCCGACCCCTGTGCTACAGAGATGTAAGTGTTCTCGGGCAAGTGTCCCTGAACTTTTAAAGTTCTTGTTGGCATGAGACAAAATAGCAGAGAAGACTCCTCCCATGTTTCCTCTTCCCTTGTGATGCTGCTGCATTTGTGATGGAGAGCTCTCTAATGGGAACCCCCTCAGCTCAGAATGAAAGAAGGCTGGCTGGTATTTTTAAAAAGTGACCCTCATCTTGGGAACTCACTCCCTCACACGAGGTGACACAGACCCGGCCTTGAAGGCTCATTGCAAAGCATGTGTGCTTTTTCGGGCTCTGGGATGGAGGGGAGAGGTAACGCCATGGCTACAGTCTTCAGTGAGGATGAATGGTTCTTATATGCAGTTGCATGGTTGTGCAGTTAGTTTTATTGTCTGTATCAGGGTTGTTTGGGGGTTGGCTGTGTCACATTCTGCCTCCGCCTGGTGCATTCTAAGCTTCAGCTAGAACGTAACAAACACACCTGGTAGCAATCGAAATAAGTCAGTTGATTTGCACCTGGTTCTGCCAGGTGTGGATTTGCGCTTATGAACGGTCCAAGCAGTTCTACAGATAGGCAATTACTCCAGAGCCCAACATACGCAGGATGCGGATGATTCATGGCAAATCTCATCAGCCACTTGAAGTCATTTTTTTAAAAAGCTCTGGACCTGTCTCCTTCAGCAATAAGTCCTCTGTCAGGAGAGTTCTGTCCATCAATAGATCTGTCAAGCTGAACCATCAAACCATTTTTTGGGCAGCGTCTCCCCAAGCAAATTCAATTTGTGGGTTTTAGGCATTGATATTTGAGGGTTGGTTTCAAAGGATCCATTCGCTTAGTTTGTGCTGGGAATTATGCTGTCTGGCCATCACTCTCTTCCTCTTACCTGCCCGTCCAAAGTGGAAACACAGTCTTGTAATGAGGTGGCAAAAAGCAGAAATATATATTCAAAACATTGGCCTCTAAACCTGTAAGGTCTGAAAATATTTACCCATATGTCAAAATGATTCTAGCGGAAAACCATTTCCAAAGGATACACTGTTTGCTAGTTTAATGGTGTAAGGCGTATGGGATCATGAATCACCGGCTTTCTGAGCAGCAGCGTTTGAAATGTTGATGTCTTGGCCTGGAAATGGATGTGAAAGCACAACATCCTTTACAAGTCGTTAGGGAAAGAAATACTTGAAAAACTCCTCCAGCAGTGGAAATGGCAGAGAAGTGGTTGGAGTAACCAAACCAGCTACATTTGAGTTGTCGTTCACATCTAAGGCCTGTGTTAGGAATGACACTTTGGCTGGGTCAAGACATGTATTCAAAAGAGCACAGGTACTCCCAAGTTTGTCTGATAAGTCCTGGCACCTTCCCCAAATGCCCATCACCACTCCCCCGCGCATCTGGAGTGAATTCAGATTCATGACTTCAACTATCAGATGGTGACAAGAATAGCACAGTGTGAATAGAAGAGTGACTGGAAAAAGTGGAACATTCTTACCACTGTTAAGTATTCACATGGTCAAACGTGGACCTCCAAAGAACAGTCATTGCTAAAAGTTGACAGGACAGAGAAAGCATGAAATGAGTATTTAAAAGGAAGGCAGTTGTCCATAGACACCAGTAAGTGGTGCACGCTGCATTACAGAGTAAAATATATGCACATCGCACCTACCATTGATCCAGAAGAACCACTGAACATACTTGATGCTGTAAATGATAATACAGATGGAACTGTCAAATACGACGACAACACAAACTGGAATGGAGATAGAGTATAAGCTCTCTCGTCTTGAGTCTTTTTTACATAAAAGTCAAAAAAATGCAGACTTCGTATACTATCTTTTAACATACCCTGCTATCCTAAACTCTTATCTTACACTCCTCTGGAAAGCTTAGATAAGTTATGATATACACGGATAGTGTAGAATATATTATACCAACAGTACCTGAAATACTGATTATCACAAAAACAAACTAATAAATAAAAAACATACGTTATATTCAACCAGATTCATCTATGAATCCCCGTTCTGTTATCTTTAAAATATAATGCAAGACGACTTAACCCAGCATGGTAAAGAGTTTTATTGATGCCTTAGATTGAGAGAGAATTGATTATAATTTTCTGAAAGGAGCAGGTTACCTGTCCTTGATCTCCCTTTTCCTCTGCATCCACAAACACAGTTCAAACACTATTTCTATGCTGACCACTCACAAATCTACAGCTCTCCTCCAGGCCTGTCTCCCTTTGTCCAAACTAAAATCTTGCCTTGGTTCCCTGACATCTCCTTGGGGATGTCTAGGCAGCAGCTCAAGGTTAAAATGGCACTGGCTCCGGTTAAATGGTGGGGCTAGAGCAGCTCCAGGCCCACCATGGACAGGGGCTGCTCCAGGCCAGTCGGAGCAGCCCTGTTGGTGGCAGGGGGGTAGATCACTCCAGCCCAGCTGTGGGTGGGGGGGGTCGGCCCCCTCTTTAATCGGTTACAAGTTCCGTTTCACAATTAAACAAGACTTTACATCCCTAATCTGAACATAGGCCTTGAATTGGCGTTATTTCCTCCTCTACTCTCCCATTCGATTTTTACTGAAACGTTTGAGTGCTCATCTGCAGTTAAAACTGCAAACCAGCACTGGCATCCAAGGCCCTGCCTAAAACATGGGGTGGCCCCATGCTAGTAACAAATCTAGGACCCAGTCAAGCAAGGGCTTTCACGCATGCTCAGCACCATACACCGTAGCTAGTGCCACTTGAGACTTTGCAGGATCAAGGCCTGGCCCTGAAGAGTGTGGATAAGGTTTGTTTTCTATGAGCCATGCTATCCGAGTTTTGCTAGATATGTCCCCTCAAGGATGCCTAGGGTTGGCAAGGACATTTAAATACAGTAACAATCCCATTCTCAGAAGACTCATCCATACCTGCCCTGGTCTGGTAAAATCATGTTAGCAACAACAATTTTTGAAATAGGGTTGTTGCTGGTGAGTTCACAGTCCCATGTAGTGGCACGATGCTTATTGTTCATTGGAAGTGGTCTGAACTCTACAGCTGTGCCCCAGCTGGCTTTATAGCTCAAACTGTAGAGACTCATGCACTAAGTTCTGGAGGTCCCAGGTTCAAATCCACCTTTTTACAATTATACTGGCATGCCTTTCAGTCAGTATGAAAGGGCCCTGTGGGCAGACCACAAAGGTCTTTGTCACCTCTTCACTACTCTTGTGGCTGTAGTTCAGAGATGCAGTCTTAGCCGTCAGCAGCACACAGAACAGTGCGCTAGTGCCTTGGAAAGAGCTGGTTTGCCTGTTCTCTGGGGTTTAGTTCATGCAGCTGCTAAATGGAAGAAGGATGGAGTGAAAGAGCTGGAATTGAACCCTGTTGCCAATCTCCTCAGGTTCTCTGCTGGTGGCTCAGTGAATGTGGTGCCCTGCTGGGAATCCAGGTTATGGGGCAGACACCGGGATCCCATTGCTGGAGAGGGCAAAACCCTGGAGAATCAGATATGCTACCTTTCCTTTCTGTTGCTGGGCATATGCTTCCCCAGTCTTGTGTGCAAGGGTGCCTGGGCCTGGCCTCTGAGGTGGTCAAGCAGTCCACTCTCCCACACACTTGGCTTGCTGCATTCACGAGGATATTACGGCTAACCAGGCCATGAAGAGCTTCTCCCTGACAGAGCAGCCTAATGACCAAGAGACACACAAGCCAAAGGAGGTACAAACTCTACTGTTGGCCGCAGACTGGCTCGCCTTGAACTCCAACCCCACCTGCTCCAGGAACAAGGGCTCCTTGTGGCTTCCAATCTGAGGAAGTCCACAGGCTTCCTTGGGCTTCAGGGTGCCAGGGACAAAGTTACCTACCTTGCAGCGCTGTGTCTACTGTGAGAAACGTACGGGGGAGCAGGCTGCCTTCACTTACAACCTCTGCAACTAGGGTGACCAGATGTCCTAATCGTATAGGGACAGTCCTGGAATTCAGGGCTTTGTCTTACACAGGTGCCTATATTACCCCTCACTCCTTGTCCTTTTGGGCGTTTTTGTTTTTTCATGCTTGCCATCTGGTCACCTAATGTGCAGCCCTTCCGGGGGCAGTCAGTTGACGGTGGTAGTTTTGTACGTAAACAAGGGCAGATTTTGCTTCCAGGTCTAGTTCAGACCGGTCAGCGTGTTTATCTGAATTAGGGATGTGAATGGTTAACTGGTGAGCCTCACCCTTCACGAGTGATGCTTACCGATTCCAGTTCACTGGTGGGGGTTGGAGCAGCTCCCTGCCCACCGCGGGCAGGGGCTACTTCATCCCAGCTATGGTGGGCGGGGAGGGGGGGCCCACTTTAATCGGTTAAACATTATATTTAACCAATTAATCAATTGAATGAGATTTTACATCCCTAATGTGAACATAACGCTGATTCATAAGAACATCAGAACGGCCAGGCTGGGTCAGACCAAAGTTCCATCTAGCCCAGTGTCCTGTCTGCCAACAGTGGCCAATACCAGATACCCCAGAGGGAGGGAACACAACAGGGAATCCTGATCCCCTGTCATCCACTTCCAGAGTAACAGCGGCTAGGGACGCCACTCCTACCCATCCTGGCTAATAGCCATTGGTGGACCTAATGTGGAAGACATCCCCTTTAAAGACAAGCAAAGCCTGCAAGGCTTACCAGTTAACCATTCACATCCCTAATTCAGAAAAACACATTGGACGGTCTGAAGCAAAATCTGCCCTTGTTTACGTGCAAAACTACCATAGTCAACTGACTGCTCCATGAATCTATCTCGCTCTTTTTTTAACCCTGTTAGAGTTCTAGACTTCGCCACATCCTCTGGCAACGAGTTCCACAGGTTGACTGTGCGCTGAGTGAAAAAGAACTTCCTTTTGTTCGTTTTAAACCTGCTGCCTATTAATTTCATTTGGTGACCCCTAGGTCTTACATTATATTCTTCTATTCAACACCTATTTCGTCCGCTACTCTCCCACTCAACTTCTCCCAAAACATTTGAGTGCTCAGATAACTGCAGGCCCATTTCAGGCCTGCATCTGAATTAATTTCCTGGACAGCCAATGTTTCCTGTTCAGTTAGCATATCACTGAGCTACATAAAATGGAAGTGAGGAAGTCTCAGAAAAGTGGCTGGCTGCCCTCTATTCAGCAGGAACTGTCTCTTTTTAGCAAGTCTGTGTAATAGGCCAAACTTCTGCCTTCAGTGACAGCCAAGAATAGTTTAGACGCCTGTAAGTTAGATACCTAAACTGAAGAAAAAACTACTCGACACAGCAGACGGGCAAATGACAATATTCTCCCATCCGGGGGAGTAATTACTGCAGAAGTAATCCCATTCCATGTGTAGTGCCATTGAAGTCAATGAAACTACCACCAAGCTTGAAGTTAGACACATGATTAAGAACCTTGCTGCCTTGAGGCCTGAAAGCGCAAGCTAGCATGCTCATCTACAGAGTTTACACAAGTCTTTGCATGAGCACACCGCTCGCCACAGTTATTCGGAAGAACCACCAGATGGCGCTGCAGCGCCACCAATCTGATTTGTAGCCTGGAGCAGAGTTTGTGGTATTGCACTATGATTGCCTTGCAGGCTTTGCTTCTCTTGAAAGGGGATGTCTTCCAGCGGCTTCCCCCCATAAGCCAGCTCTGTAAAAGGCGCTGGGATGCCCTCATGTGCACAAGGAAACACAGAGACCGTGGCCCGGGATCCCACGTAAAACACACGTGGGCGTAGTCTTCAGAACTCGCCTCCCTTTTGAAAGGGAGCTGGACAAGCGTTTCGTTTGCCAAGACCTCCGTTCAGCTGCGACTCCTGCAAGTGGGGGAGCAGAGCAGATTAATTCAAACCCCCTAAACCATCCGCTGTCCTAAGAGAAAGCCAGAGCTCTGAACTCAAGCCTTTGGAAGCCAGTCTCCACTGGAAAACGTTTAGGGTGCGTCTACACAGCAGGGCTTAACTCGAAATGAGTATGCAAATTGAGCTACGTCAATTGCGTTTGTTATTTCGAAATAGGGAGCGGCTACACAGCACTTATTTTGAAATAGAGCGCTCTTCCTCCGACTTCCCTTATTCCTCGTACAATGAGGGTTACAGGAGTTACAGTAAAAAGTCCTCCAGCTTGACAGTATTTTGACACTATTTCGAAATTACAACCTGCAGTGTAGATACAGACGAAGTTATTTCGGAATAGCGCTAGTTTTTTCGAAATAGTGTTGCAGTGTAGACATGCCCTTACTAGCCACACAGCTATACCGGCACATGCTCCTAGTGTTGACAAACTGGCAGACACTGGTACAGCTTATACCAGTGAATGAAGAGAGCAGTACTCACAAAAGTGCTCTTTATATAAAAATCTCCCTAAAACACCCTCACACACTCAATCTGTATTATCCGGTCACAAGTTTCTAGTCCAAGTTTACAGTGAGGAATTGATTGTCAGTTTCATAAGAACAATATGTGCAAAAACTGGAACCTTTTACTAACTTCCAGTGTTCCCTGTAAGCTGAGTGCTTGGGCGGCTACCCAGGAGAGATTCGGGTGCTGCCCAGATGATGAGCAGAGCGCCCACACCCAGCATCCTGTGTTTCTATGGGTGGTGCACCTCCACACATGCCTCAGCGCGCATGACAAAATTTATTCTGCACGTGAATGGAAATCATTAGAGGGAACATTGATCCCGCCGCATGCCATCCTTCCCCCACACTGTAGGGCATCATCAGTCAGCAAGCTCTGTGTGAACCATGTAGAGGGAAAATTTAATTCTCCTCTTGGGGAAGAGGCATAATACAGGATCAGATTCATCCAGGCTCATGCACCTTCTTGTGCCAGTAAGGCCTACTGCTTCCTGGTGGGAGCCCGCTGGTTCCTGGTAGGACTGGGGAGCCAATAGAGTTGGCCACGGAGCTGGAGAAATGCACCGATTCTGTTCTGCTCAGAGTCTTAGCCCTCCCTCCTCACCATGCTCTCTGAGCATCTGCTGCTAGTGCACAACGTACCATGAGTAATGTCTGGCACAGGTGGGTCATTCCCTCTCCTCCCCTCGCAGTGGGAGACCTGGCTCATCAGAGAAGCCACTTACATTTGAAAAGAACAGCTCCTCAAACCTTGTTGATTCAGCATATCCTGGTGCCTGATTCCAGGGAGAGGAGGCTCCAGATGAATCCCTCCCCTTCCCAGTGGAAGCAAAAGCTGTCCACCCCCAGCACAGACCTCAAGAGAGGTCATACTAGGAATGCTGCCTTTTTATGAAGTCCAAGAACCTCAGGTTGTCCCCAGTTACCACCACCAGCCAGAGTCAAATCTGAGCCCTCTGGAGCTTAGTGCATGAGCCTCTCCTGCTTGAGCTATGAAGCCAGCTGGTTCTCAGCACCCTTATCTCTCACTGCAAGTGGTCTAAGTGTCACTACATGGGACAGTGGAACCACACTAGGGCTGTGGGTTACATAGGCACAAGGTGGGGCTGATTGGAGCGGGTTGGCCAGCCCTGGCTTCAACAAAGGAGACCACCTTGTTACACAGTACTTCTTGATACAGTTGGAGGTCTTCAGAAAAGTGCTGCCTTATTTGTTTGTATACGTACTATAGTAGCACCTAGACCTGCTGTCTGAGCCTCACTGGGGCCGTGTCCAGACTCAGGGTTTTTTTCGGGAAAAGTAGCCTTTTCCCGAAAAAACTTCCCCTACGTCCAGACTCAAGCCGCGTTCTTTCGAAATTATTTCGAAAGAACGCGGCTTTTCTTTCGATGGCGGTAAACCTCAATTTACGAGGAAGAACGCCTTCTTTCGAAAGTTCCTCTTTCGAAAGAAGGCGTTCTTCAATGTAAAGAGGCCGTCTTCGAAAGAGAGCATCCAGACTCGCTGGGTGCTCTCTTTCGAAAAAGCGGATTTCTCTTTCGAAAGATCCGCCTGCAGTCTAGACGCGATCTTTTGAAAGAGGCTCTTTCGAAAGATGCTTTCGAAAGAGCCTCTTTCGAAAGAAGCCTGCAGTCTAGACATAGCCTGGGTGGGGTGTATGTTGTGAGAGTCCCTGCCCCAAACAGCTTACAATCAACACAGACACAGAGGGCAGGCCTACACTAGGAAACTATTTCAAAATAACTAAAATCAATTTAATAATTTGTACACCTTCTTGTTTCATTTTGAGAACGTCTCCCCTTAACAGAAATAAACACCCGGCCTCTAAAGCACTAATTACTGCAGGCCTGGACAGGCAGGCTGCTCCCTTATGTGTAGGCTGCTCAGCACCAGAGGCGGTTGTAATCCAAAGTAGAGATTAAATCCCACTGTGGCCGCATTTGAAATGTTCCAAGGGAATCCAAAGTTAAGATTGCAAGCACCGACTTGCAAGCAGCATTTATGCAGTCTGTGTCTACGCTGCAGGCTTCTTGCGCAAAACTGTTTTGCACAAGAGTTCTTGTGCAAAAGGTCTTCCACAAGAGCGTGTCCACACTGCCAGGTGGCTTTGCACAAGAGTGTCCATGGCACTGTGGACGCTCTCTTGTGCAAGAAAGCTCGGATGACCATTTTAGCCCTGATGCCCGTCCACACATGCCTTTTTGCACAAGAGGCCTTGTGCAAAAAGGCTTATTCCGTGTAGAAAGAGGAATAACTCTAGTGCAAAAAGCCCTGTGTTACCATTAACTGTACTTTTTCTTGCACTTGTAGCATGGACGCTCCGCAAGTTTTTGCGTAAAAACTCTGCAGTGTCTACGGAGCCTCCGAGTGCCCGGCTTTCCCCCTGCAAGGCACCAGTGCTGGGGAATAAAAATCCCTGCAGCCAGCCTTGCTGGTTCTTGCCTGCAGATGTTGCTCTTTCCCCACTGTGGTTTGTGAGCATCACATGACTGCTTGTCCAGGGCCTACAAACACGTGATGCTCCCTAGCTGAGAAACCCCAGTGCAGCAGGCAGGGAGTTCCTCATTGTTCTGCAAGCTGCAGCAGGGACACATCTTGCTGCTGTTTCCTTCTCCCCCCAGGATCCAGAATGCCCTTTGTCAGCATCACTAAAGAAATGGCCATGGGGACTGCAGTCCTGGGGCTTGCTTTTGCCACTGGAGTCTTAGCAGGTAAGGGCTACTTTATCCTCTGCTTCCTAAGATCCCAGGCCGCCCTCCCTCTGGCCAAGCACATGAGCTGCCCTGCAACACAGGAAGCAGCAGTCTGGCTCTAAGCGGAGGCGGTTTGCTCCATCCTCCTCCAGTTTGCCACCCCTAGCAAAAAAAGTTTACTTGGTGCTGGGGGAGGGGCAGAGGAGAGAGAGAGATGCTTGGGAAAGTGCTAGCTCCCAGAATATTGGCCAAGTGCATCTTTGGGCGAAGATGCTGCAGTGTCTGGGGGAGGGGGGGGGGGATCGATACCCTTAGAGGCTTTTTTGGCAGAAAAGGACCTGCGCGTGACAGAGAACGAGAAGCTGGAGATGAATCAACAGGGAGCCCTTGTAGCCAAGCAGGCTAAGGGCGTATTAGGTTGCATTAGGAGGAGCATTGCCAGCAGATCTAGGGAAGTGATTATTCCTCTTTATTCGGCGCTGGAGTACTGCGTCCAGTTCTGGGGGACCCTGGTACAGAAAGCATGTGGACGCACTGGATAGGGGAGGGCAACCAAAATGAGAAGGGGGCTGGAGCACCTGACCTCCGAGGAGAGGTTGAGGAATTTGGGCTTGTTTAGACTGCAGAAGAGAAGAGTGAGGGGGGATTTGAGAGCAGCCTTCAACTTCCTGAAGGGGGGTTCCAAAGAGGATGGAGAGAGGCTGTTCTCAGTGGGGACAGATGGCGGGATGAGGAGCAATGGTCTCAAGATGCAGTGGGGGAGGTCTAGGTTGGATATTAGGAAAATTCACTTCCCTAGGAGGGTGAGGAAGCTGTGGGATGGGTTCCCTAGGGAGGGGTGGAATCTACATCCCTAGAGGTTTTAAGTCCCGGCTTGACAAAGCTCTGGGTTGATTTAGTTGGGGTTGGTCCTGCTTTGGGCAGGGGGCTGGACTCGATAACTCCTGAGATCTCTTCCAGCCTTAAGATTCTATGATTCTAACTTTTTCAAAAGGCCTGGAGAATACCAGTCTCCTTTGCAGCGCCAGAAAATGAAGGTCAGGTCAGGTCACAGGCATTTCCCCTTCCTCCTGTGCTCACACACTGGCCAGGTGCATGCTGGCTGGTTCGCTTTCCCAGGTCAGAAACCAGCTCCTGCCTGAGGGCCGAGACCAAATCACATCTAGGTCCTGTCATGATTAAGATGACGTTGTTACACTACTTCTCTGGGTGTCAGTTTCCCCATCTGTAAAATGGGATTGTAAGGGGATGCAATAAGGCATAGCTGCCCTAGAACAGCCTCTACTGACCAAGCATATCACACTCTGCCTGCATCTCCCCTCACCGTTTTCTGACTCTCTAGGGGGATTCATATATTTCGAGCCTCTGTGGATGCCTTCACCTGTCCTGGGACTCTGCATGGGTGTACATTAGCAGATCTCATTGTAGAATTAGCCCTTACAGGAATCCATGGCAAATCCTGTGCCCACTGGGCAAAATTACATGCTGCATTGCTAACCCCCAGCATTCAAAAAACCATGAGATTTGCCTTGTGAATCAGGAGAGGTGTAAAAAAATAAAACTTGGGTTCTGTTTGCTGTCTGGGTTCCGATCCCTTAGGGTTTTGTGTTCACAGGTTTTTTCTCTACAACCACAAGGGCTATTTAAAAAAAAATACTAGAACTAGAAGGAACTCCAAGAGGTCAGCAAGTCCAGTACCATGCACTTAGGGATGAACTAGATGGTTGGTCCTGCCACAAGAGGTGTCTGTCTAACCTGCTCTTAACATCGCCAGTGATAGAGATGCCACAACCTCCCTATGCAACTTTTTCCAGTGTTTCACCACCACCCCCAAAAGGAAGTTTTTCCTAATGTCCAACCTAAACCTCCCTTGCTGCCTCTTTTGTTCTCTCTTGGAATAGTCTGACTGCAGCTCGGAAAAGACCAAATATTGCAAAACTCACAGGATTGGTCAATCATTTGCAACTAGCGCCTATCACCTTAACAGTGTGAGCCAAAGTTCAGGGTCCAAACCAAACTAGTATAGGGAGATCCGGGTCTGAGCTGTAGCTTTGCCGTTTGTATGTTTGCCTGTTCTCCCGAAGCTGACCAGTAAGCAAACGTCTGTCCGGTCATGTTCATTTTTTGGTGAATGGCAAGATCCAAAGATCTTCCATGAGCCCAAGGAATGGATAATAGGCCAGAATTTGACAGACTGGGACCTTAACAGCAGCTCAGACTGTGTATACTGCACTATACCACTGTACTGCAATAGGCTGGGGAAAAACCACACTTTCCTATAGTTGTGCTTAGGAGTAATAAGCCACGGTCTTAGCCAAACTGCTCAGAGTTGCCCCAACCTTCTCCTCACAGGGCAGCTGCAGACAGACACATGTCCCCCCAAGCCGGCTGGAAATTAGGAGGAGAAAAAGCAGCGACCAGGGTGCTAACAGAGGAGGTGATAAATAACTCCCATCAGCAAGGGCGAGACGGGTAATATAGCCAGGAGAGAGAATAGAATTAGAACATCCCGGTCCTTTCTCCTGACTTAGCCTCTCTGTGCCTCAGTTTACCTCTCTGTAAACCAGGCAGATTGTTAGAAAAATGCTTTGAGAGCCTTGAACTGAATGTGCAACATAGTATAACGAGGGGTGAGGCTGACTTGCCAATCATTCCAATATCTGTAGCACATTTTGCCAGCTGCTTGATAAGGGAAGAATTGGGTCTCAGGCCTAGAGTAGCTCTGCACTTCAGCAGACACGCACCGTTCTCCCTACCCGCCAGCCTGCAAAAGGGACTGTCCCCTCTGGCTGGTTCTACACTAATAAATCCGGTGAAGTGACTCCTGGGGGGGCAATCAGAATCAAGCCCCTGTTCTAAAGTGAACTTAGAGATGGGTGAGAGACTGGGTCAGACTAAAGGTCCATCTGGCCCAGTATCCCGTCTTCCAACAGTGGCCAATGCCAGGTGCCCCAGAGGGAGTGAACAGAACAGGGAATCATCGAGTGATCCCTCTCTTGTCATCCATGTTCAGCCTCTGACAATCAGAGGCTAGGGACACCATTCCTACCCATCCAGGCTAATAGCCATTGATGGACCTAACCTCCATGAATTTAACAGGGTACAAAAAAGAACTAGATAAAAGTCCTGGTCTTCGCAACATCCTCTGGCAAGGAGTTCCACAGGTTAACTGTGCACTGCACACAGAAATACTTCCTTTTTTTGTTTGTTTTAAACCTACTCATATTAATTTAATTTGGTGACCCCTAGTTCTTAGGCATGGAGAAAACGAATAAGGAAAAGTTATTTACTTAGTCTCTTTTCTGAGGCGGGGACATGATAGAGGTCTATAATATCATGACTTGTTATGGGAACAAGCTGAACATAATCTCTCTCCATACTGACAGCTCTGGAGGCCTGTATCCTCTGTCACAGGGGTGAGCAAATGCCGGCCCTCAGGTTAGCTGCTGATGGGCCTGCGCCACTATATTACCTGCACAGCTGCAGGTACCAGCGATCACAGCTGCCATTGGCCGTGATCGTCGTTCCCGGGGAATGGGAGCTGCGAGTAGCACTGTCCCAGTCTGCACCGCTTCCCGTCGCTCCCATTGTCTGGGAACAGTGATCCGCTGCCAGCAGGATCTGCGATCGCCAATGCCTGCGGTTAAAATGTTGTGGCAGCCTACCAGAGGCTAACCCTGGTGAGCCGCTGTCGTCTTTTTGCCCACTCCTACTCGACCAGGAGAGGTGATTTCCCGCACTACCACGGGAATGTGTCTCGATGGGACCAACTGGCCAGTCAGAGTCGGACACCTCATAAACTTTGTATCAGCCACTGAATTACATTAACATTCAGTCCAGGCTGGACAGACCCTTTGCAGTCTCCTGAGCTGTCTACGTCTGTAGCCATCTTCTTTTCCTTTGGGTTTTAGCAGAGCCAGGCTCCATTCGCCTTCCATGGCCGCTTTCTTGGCCTGTCTTTACTCAAGCCCTTGCAAACTTTTTCCATCGATGCTCAAAACCTTTTCATATCTCAAACTTTTATAGGTAAAAAATATCCATTTTGGACTTTTGGGTTTCTCAGATCAGGCAAGAACATTTTTGGAAGAGGAAGCCCACTGCGGAAGTACATATCGGATCACTCTCTGCGCGAGCATCCCGTCCTAAAGAAGCTGCGACTGGTGAGTGACTTTTCTCAGGCGAAGTGTGGATGTGATACTGTCATTAAGGTCCCGTGATTCAGACAGTCCGTGGCCAGAAGGCACCATTGTGATCACCTTGTCTGACCTGTATAACACAAGACATAACTCCCCTTCCCCCCTGAATTCCCAGACTGGTGCTTTGAGACAAACATCCCATCTTCCCGCAGCTCCTCTTGTCTGCAAAGGACAAAATGGAACCAGTGGGAGTCCCGAGGCTCCGTGGCCACGACACCAGTAAATAAACAAACCGGGATGGCCAGTTAATGATTCTGTGGAACACTTTCAGAAACACTGGTCTAGGGCCAGCCCACAATATTTTGGCACCTGAGGCAGGGAGCTCAAATGACACCCCATACCCCCTCGCTTGGGCCAAAACTATGAAAGGTCCCTTGTGCCCTCCTTCCTCCAGCACAGCACTCCACCACGTCTGTGCATCTAGAGCAGAGAGAATACATACGCGTTAGCAGCAGACACAGTTTTCCACACTCTGGGTTCTAGGGCCCCCCCCCACGCACACATACAGTCTGGCACCTGAGGCGGCTGCCTCGATTTGCCTCATCGTAGGGCTGGCCCTAGTGCTTGGTCCTGCCATGGATGCACAGGGTTGGACTTGATGACCTCTTGAGGTTCCTTCCAGTTCTAGGATTCTACAGGTTTCACTTCTCTAGTCCAGCCCCCTCAGGACCTGACTGGTGCCAAACCAAAGAATTTGCCAGACCATGGGAGGTCAATATTGTCTAGCAGCGTTACCGACACTTCCACTGCTCATTGGGCTTTTTAGAAAACAGTTAGGGGTAAATTAGAGCTAAAGAACAGCCCAGAACACTGAGAGCCAGGACTGGTGGCTGTAAACAAACTTTATGGGACTGCAAGAAACTTGGCCACATCCCGCTAACTGAAATCATGCCGGGCCATGGACAGTGCCGGACTAGAGAGGTTCAACAGGTCCCTTTCTCTACTAGAGTGAAAAATCGTTATTAGATATTTGTTCCCTAGGTAGGTATTTACAGACTGTAAACAAGTCACTCCTTAGCCGATCTGTGAGAGGGTAAACAGATTGATACCACTACAAATCTGCATACGGGTAGAGAGAGAAAAGGCAGTTCTGCAGAGACTAACACCAGACAGAGCCAATATTAAAATGCCTTTGTAGTGCTAGACTCAAGGACTTTAGAGTCCCAGAGCTGAAAAGCTATTTAAGTACCTAATTCCCACTACTGAAATGAGTTGTTCCATGGCATCCAAAACTCCAGTGGCAGAACCTAGCTCTCCTGAGTCCCAAGACAGTACCATATCCACTGGGCCAAGCTACCCTCTCCATGGTCATTGACTTGCTCTCTCTATAAAACAACTGTGGTGCTTTTAAGGCCAGAAAGAACCCTTGTGAATGATCTGGAAAGCCACAGAATTCCAGCCAGCGATTCTTGCACCAAGCCCGTAACTTTTGGTTAAGCTGGAACATGACTTGTAGGAAGACCGCAGTCTTCATGCTGAGGCATCAGGTGACAGAGAATAGCTCCTGTGGCTACTTACTCTCACAGTTAAGTCTGCCCACGCCCATGGTAGCTGCTTACACATGGATCTTTGATAAATGATCAGAAGTTGCTTCTCTGAGGTAAACAGCTGGCATTGGGCGCTTGGTGTCTCTCTGCAACTTGACGGGAGTATTTTTTCTTTTCCTGTTTCCTTTCAATGTTGTCCCGTTGCCTTTTCTAGCTCACCTTGAACCACCGCTGCGGTGGAATGATGGTGTCCTGCGACCAGGCTCAGCTTATGGCAAACTTGGCCAAGCTCATCAAAGCCAAGAAGGCTATTGAAATAGGTAAGACTGCGCCTTTCCTAGGGCCCAGCCTAACACTGCGTGTTTGGAAGCTGCGTCCGTGTAGCTCCTTGCTTCACCCAGCCTAGCCAAGTGCACCCAGGGTGACAGGAGGTGGCCGGAGCGGGACTCTTCAGTTACCTTCCTGCCTGGAGCATGTCACATTTTCTAAAGAGGCCGGTGATACCGAGTGCTCAAGTTGAAACACCTCCTGATTCTCAGAGGTGCTTCATGTCCCCAGTCCCCGCTGATACCAGTGGCAGTGGCGAGTGCTCTGCCCTTCTGGCAGCCAGGCCTCGGGGGTCATCGCTTGCCTCTCTTGAGAGTGTTGGCTTTGACTTCCCTACCTCAGTTTCCTCATCTGAACAATGGGGAGAATGCCATCCTCTCTGGAGCATGGTGAAGCCTGATTTGGAGCCGGTGGTATAGCTGTGTGTGTGGCTTAGGTCAGAAGCACCGTGGGACTAACGCAGAAGAAGAGAGCAAAGCCCAAAGGAAAGGGCTTGGCTTGAGTGGGTCTAAGGCAGGGGAGGGCCTGCCTGCCTGCCTGCCCTGTCTCCACACACCCACACCCCTCTTCCAGGTCACAACCCCCTCTGAGACCGTGCACCCCCTCCCTACACCCCTCCTCCAGGTCACAACTCCCTCCCAGGCCTTGCACCCCAATCTCTTACAACTCAGATCCCTTCACCCTGCACTCCTCCCTCAGGTCACGACCCCACCCAGACCCTGCACTCCCCCCTATACTCCAGTCCCTTACCCCAAGTTCCCTTCTGCACCCAGGCTCCATCACAGATCCACACTCCCCATTAAAAGCATGGAAGAGTGCAGCCCTCAACCACTTACCAAAATCTTGGAGCAACTCCCCCCGCCCCAACAAAAATGACTGCTCGTCCCTGCTCTAAGGGAATGTTTTCCAGGGAACCCTCTGCACCAGGCAGCTATCACAGGTGGAGAATGACAAGATGTAGCCGAGGTGCTGGCCATGTCCTTCCCCCCTTCCTCCCCTCACTTCCCTTAGCGACACGCTAAAGTCACATGGGTGCCAGACAGGAAGGCGCTCCCAGTCCAGGAGACCCTAGACAGAAGTAAGCTGTGAAGAAGCTAGAGGACAAACAAGGATTCACAGCCACTATTTCAATGGACTTCAATGGCTACACAGTATTACCATGGTAATGGGGAGAGAATAGGGTTAATTCGTTACTGGAGCTCTTCTGAAGAGTCTACTTTCACCACCTCAACAACCAAACACCATAAAACAAGCATCCTTCTTGTCATTCATGGTGGAATGAATCTTCCTTCTCTCTCCTCTTTTCTAGGTGTTTTTACCGGCTATAATACCTTAAATATGGCATTGATCTTGCCGGATGATGGCAAAGTCGTTGCCTGCGATATAAATGAAGATTTTGCCAATATTGGAAAGCCGCTGTGGAAAGAGGTAGCTAGTCTCTGCCCATCCATAAATGCTGCATGACTTGGATAGGGGTGGCCAGAACTGTGTGCGTGTGTTCTAGGGGGACTTAACTCTGCTCCCCTCTGAAGTTCAGGGCATGTCTTTGCTACCGGCTGGATCCACTGGCAGAGATTGAGCCAACAGGGATCGATTTATCATGTCTAATATAGACACGATCAATCAACTGCCAAATGCTCTCCCATTGACTCTGGTACTCCACCAAAACGAGAAGAGTAAGCAAAGTCGATGGGAGAGTGTCAATTGTTGATTTACTGCTGTGAAGATACTGCAGTAGGTAGCCAAGTAGGTCAGCTTCAGCTACATTATTCACTGAGGTCGATGGTCCGTGGTAGTATAGACAAGGCCTCAGATTGTATGTGCAACAGGTGAAAGAATCAGGTAGTTAGAGGGTTTCCTAACTTAACAGCCCATGTTTACCAAGTTGCCTCAACGTTAGCCTATAGGGGTATGTCTAGACCAGCGTTTCCCAAACTATGGGCCGCAGCCCATTACTGGGCCACGGGAAAAAATACCGGGCCTTGGCGTGGCTGCCAGGAGGGGAGCAGAGTGGGGCAGGCTGGGAGGAGGTGTGTGTTGGGGGGTGGGACTGGCTGCCCGGAAGCAGGGTTGGGGGCAATAGGGCTGTCCCGCAGAGATGGGGAGAGGCGGGCGGCTGGCGGAAGCAGGGTTGGGGGCAGCGGGGCTGTCTGGCGGAGATCGGGGAGGGCAGGCGGCGGAACCAGGGCTGGACGGGGGGCGGGGAGGCTGGCCAGGGGAGATCAGGAGGAGGAGGACAGGAGAACCAGCTGCCAGAAGCAGGGCTAGAAGGGGGCAGCAGGGCTGGTCGGGGTAGGGTCATCGGGGGAGTGGGGCTGACCAGGGGAGATTGGTGGGGAGCGGGGGGAACCGGCCGCCGGAAGCAGAGCTGGACAGGGGCAGCCAGCAGGGCTGGACTGGGGAAATCAGGAGGAGAAGGGGGGGGAGCGGGACTGACCCGGGCACATGCAGACCCTGGCAGATGAGTGAGTCCAGCCGGGAATTCCATTTCCCCCCCCACACACACCACCACATACCCTCCCTGGAGTAGTTGCGAACTGCCTGGCAGGTAGACACACTCGGGCAGCATGAGCACATCTACCAGCCAGGCAGTTCCCAGCTAAGGACTGATACACCTAATTATAATAAAACGTACCTGATTAGAAAATACCAGACATTTTATAGGTCTGGTAATTTCTCAATTTGTTTCCTGGACAAAACCCTGAAATACCAGACTGTCGGGTACAAAACTGGACACCTGGCAACCCTACCCCTCCTTGCACCCTCCCTCCTAGCCAGATACCCTATCCCCAGTCTGGTCCTGATCCCGCCTTCTGGAGTGCCCATGCGACGCCAGGTCCCCCAAGCCCTGGCCCAGGCTGGGCGGAGGATGCAGCCGGGTAAAACACTGAAAATTTATTCATTTTTCATTCTTTTTTTATATGTGTTTGTATTTTTGGGCTGCAAAAAACAGTACTGGAAAAAAACCGGGTTCCAACTAAAGTAAAAAGTTTGGGAAACTCTGATCTAGCCAGCTTTCAATCCATCTTACAGTCCATTTATCCAAGCCATATTCCCTTAACTTGCTGGCAAGAATATTGTGGGTGACTGTATCCAAAGCTTTGCTAAAGCTGACACTGGGGGCTTTGGGAGGACCAGAAACAACTTATTTGAATATTCATCATTTGCTTACTTAATTTGCAAATATGCAAATGAATGTCACCGGTCCTCCAAAAGCTCGTGAATGGATTTACTGGTCCCCGTGTCAAAAAGTTTGGGAACCCCTGGTCTAGACTACAGACTTTTGTCGACAGAGGCTTTGTTGACCGATACTGTCGACAAAGCTTTCGACAAAGAGCGTCTAGACTACAGCCAGTTCTGTCAACAAAGCAAGCCGCTTTTTCAACAGAGCGTCTCAGAGCTCTCTTTTGAATCAGCGCAATGTGGCTGCCATAGCGCCTTTTGTCTACAGAACTCTGCAGAATGAGGTTTACTGCCATCGACAAAACTGCCGCGTTCTGTCAACTTGCTTTCGACAGAACTCGGCGGTAGCGTAGACGCAAGTATAATTTTGTCGACAAAACCCTGTAGTCTAGACACACCCGAAGTGATGCTCATGTTCTGTGGCACTTGGATTTGGGTGGCTAGTGGACTAAATGTTTTATGAATTCTGGAAATAACAGGAAGACTAGGAAAGGGATTCCCCTCGTTTTATTTGGGGGAGGCTTTTCTGAGTGCATCCCACAATAAGATATTCCACGAATACTTCCATCAAAGGCCTTTCCTCTTTCGTTTCAGGCAGGAGTGGAGCATAAAATAGACTTGCGGATTAAACCAGCAACTCAGACACTTGGTAGGTAACATAAATAGGGGAATTAGAGGCTGAAGATCTAGGCTGGGGCAGAGTCCCTCCTGTGACGTCCAAGCTTAGGAGTTACTAGCAAAAGTGAACGTGCAGTTTCATCACTCGGTGGGGGAGGGAGGCTTCTCTCTTTTCCTAAATTTCCCTTATGAGGTCAGCTGTTTCCATATACTGAGAAGGGGGATAATTTCATCCACCGTCCATTGTTACATTGGTCACTTAAAGCAATGGGCTGGGTGAGGAGGTAATACGAAATGAGGTATTGTCTTGCTGCTTCTAGCACAGGGAAAGCTGCTGAAGACGGATTTAAATTGGACAAAGCCCAATTTCTCCCCCATGCAGTGTCCATTCTAAGCAATTATCTGTTTATTCCAGGCAAGCAAAGTCTTCTCCGAGGAGCAAAAGTTGCAGAGGGAGTCGAGAAGCTAGTGTGCAGACATCAGAGGCAGGCAACTTCCGGGCTGGGGAAATGCAGGGTGACTTTCGAGGGCGGGAGGAAGGAAAGCCTTCCGGGAGCATGGAAAAGGCAGATGCAGAACAAGTTTGCCTGTTAGGAAGCGCAGTCTAAGGAGGGAAAGTTGCTGTCTGAACGGCTGTTTGTTCACATTGCTAATGCCCGTGACCTTTCCGCCAGCTGCTGCTGCTTCTGTGCCCGCTTCTCTGCTTTTCAGAAGTGTCTTTAGGAGAAAGAACTGGCCAGTGTCACGCTGGAGTATCCACGGGGCAGTGTCGTCTTCGCATGATTGACGCTTACTGGCAGCCAGCCTCCTCTGGGCTAAGGGTGTGAACGTTTAATCTGTTAAATGGTTAACCACTAAGCATCAGCTTATCGTTTTCCGTTACATGCTGGCTCCCCAGGAGCTGGCTGTCACTCCATGCTGAGGGCTCCATCATAGAAAGCTTTTTCAATAGATACTAAGGGGCTGCGCCCCCTCCTCACTACACTCACCAATCCCCCTTTCTCTGGGGGTAGGCAGCCATGGCTCTCTCTCCCCGGCTGCTGGGAGGGCCGGGCCAAGGCATGTGTCTGTCCCCTCCCCCTGGCTGCTGGACCAAGGTTCTCTCCCCCAGCAACCGAGCACCAGTGGGAAGGAGGGAGGTGGCAGATCAGGACGCAGAGTGACATGATGACATCATTTAACAGTTACGTTTTTAAATGACTTTTGACAGCCCTAGTCTGGGCCAGGTTCTGCCCTTCAGTGTCCTCGGGCAAACTCTCCGCTATAAACAGGGTTGGCCGCCGACTTTAAGCCCCTGCAGAAACAGCCTCTCTCAGGTGTTCTGCAAGCCAAACGGGTGCAGAGCAATTTGAGAGGGGCACATAACTTGCATGAGCCCCCTTACTCCTTCATAAACAGACGACTCAGCACCCTGCCTGTTTCCCCTCTCGTCTCTACTGCCCAAATGGGGCCCCAAAACACACACACTCATGGAGTCGATATTACCTCAGCGGACAGTTCCGATTTGGAGCTGTCAGCCAGAGGGCAGTATGAGGCGGTTTTAACAGAGCCCAGTTCCCCACGTTTTGCGAGAAGAGAAATTCCTGAGAAAATGCCCAGTGGGTAATCACCATTTGCTGCCCCCTGTGATTATCCAAAGGCTAAGCTTGCTCAGGCAAAATCCACCAAAGGCTGCCTGGGTAAGGATTCAGCATGGCCCAAGATGCAGCATGTTGACGAGCAGCTGACTGAGTGATTGATCTGAAAACTCACTTAACCTCTAGGGCTATGTCTACACTACAAGGTTTTTGCACAAAAACGGGTGGAGCGTCCACACATCAAGCGTGTTTTTGTGCAGAAAAAAAAATACAGTAAATCGACAGGACAGAGGGCATTTGCCGGTAGTTATTCCTCTCCCCATGAGCTACAGCTCTTGGGCAAAAAGTGGATGTATGGAAGCTCCGCAGGTGTTTCTTGCGCAAAAAGAGCCTATCAGAAAAAGCACAGGTGCTGTGATGGCCATTCTGTGAATGGCTATCAGAGTTTTCTTGCGCAAGAGTGTCCATGCAGTGTGGACGCGCTCTTGCACAAAAGCACATCGCTTTTGCGATGCGCTTTTGAGGTGTGGACGCATTTTTGTGCAAGACGTTTTTGCGGAAGATCTTGTCCGCAAAAAGCTTCTTGTGCAAAAACCCTGTAGTGTAGACAAAGCCTCTGGCTTTTCTACAGGGGGGAAATCTCTAACCTTCCTTTACACTGGGTTTACACTGCTTATCACATTTGTTTTAGCTGAAGTGGTTTAAAGGACTCTTAGGGTGCATCTACACTGCACCCATAGCTCAAAATAAGCTATGCGATTTCAGCTACGCAAACTGTGTGGCTTATTTCGAGTCCATTTCGAAATAGTGCCAAATGACAAAATAAGCTGTCTACACAGCGCCAAATTTCAAAATAACCTGCTATTCCAAAACATCCCTTACTCCTTGTGGGACGAGGTTTACAGGGACGTCAGAATAGCGAGCACGTTATATTTCAAAATAACAAACACACGGTTAAGAAGCAGGATAGCTGTTTCAGGATATCCCGAAATAGCTCTGCAATGTAGACGGAGCCTGACTGGATCAGATTTAGGAGTATGATATCTACAGTCTACACCATGACTCTTAAAACTGTATCGTCAGCTCTTCCAGACAGACCCTAGTAGCCTCTGAACTGTGACACATGGATTCTCTCATCCCTTTATTCACTGGTAAGCCACTTAAACCTGCTTTGTTTCCTGTCTAGATGAACTGCTGGCAGCTGGTGAAGCTGAGACCTATGACTTTGCTTTCATAGATGCAGATAAAGAGAGTTATGACGATTACTATGAAAAATGTTTACGTCTCATAAGGAAAGGGGGAATCATAGCTATTGACAATGTAAGTATTCAAGTGGGGTGGCCTCGTGAGGTAGTTCTAATAGCAATCTTACTTCTGACCCAGGGGTCCTATCTAATGTGACTTTTTAAAGAGGTAATATAGAAAAGGCGTTTGGGACATAACTTGAAAATTGAATGCTGTGACTCAAAAAAACGGTTGTTCTAGTTACTTATTAATGACACACAAAGCTAATGTGTGAAGCAAGTAAAAGGAACTTGAATTAACCTGTGTATGTGGACACTTGGACGTTTACTCTGTCCACACACACCCACACCCATCTTGTCAAGCTATTCATGCACTACACAAAGACTATTTAATGGGATATTGATATTTAACGTATATATATTGATATAGTGCATCTTCTACAATCGTAACCTGTTGATAAATAAAGCTTTAGGTATTATGACCATGTTACTAGTGACTTCCAAATACTTTAGATAAGCTATTGAACTGTATTACCCGAAAAGAGAAAGGATCAGAGTTACTTGGTTTTGGAATGTCTGGACAGTTTCATCTGTCTACTTATTTCTGTCATGGTTAACTCAATTTATAAGGCTGCTCTGAGGCTTAGTATCTGCAAAGAACTCTGAGCTATGCAGCGTTTCTAGAACCTTCTTCCCAAGCCTATAAAAGTAGGTGGGTATAGTTGTCCCCAATAAATAGATGTGAAAACTGAGAGGGAGGCCTGAATTAAGCAAAGTATTTACACGTGAGCTGGAGTTTGTGCCTACTCAACCTATCATTCAAATTTATGGTCCATTAAAGCTAATGAGGGCCAAGCACATGCTTAAAGTTAAGCGTGTGCTGAAGTGATAGGCTGAATAGGGATGGGCGGCTGAAACAGGAAAAGTAAAGTGACTTGGCAAAGGTCACAAAGTCGGGGAATAGAGCAGGAGCAGGCAATAGAAAAGTAGCGGTTTGCCAGGGTTAACTCTGGTGGACTGCCGCTATATTTACCTGCCTCTCTGGCCAATGGAAGCGGCACAGACCGGGATACCCTCCCATAGATCCCATTGGCTGAGAACAGCAAACTGCAGCCAACGGAAGCTGGGGTCGCTAGTACCCGCGGAGGTGCAGGTAAATCTAGCGATGGCGGTCCGCCAGGGACTAGCCATGGCAGACCAGATCCAGCTCGTGGGCTTGGAATAGACCCCAGGCTCCCAGTCCCACTGAAGTGTGTTGCCCGTGAGCGGTACATTATTAGGATAAAGGCAAAATATCATAACGTTCTTCAACCAAACTCCAACTGCTTTGTGATTGGACACTGTGATAATCACACTTGTCTGCACTGCCTCAGCCGATGCCAGCTGCACCTCCTAGTGGAGAGACAGTGTACAGCCACAGGATTCCTGCCCGCATGGCTGTTCCACCTTCCTAAGCCCACCGAAGGAATTTTCTGTTCGCATGGTGATGTCTATGCTGGGAGTTTTGCCAAGCTGGCTATATTGACCTGGGGGGAGTTGCTTTTCCCCTGACCGCTCTCCTAGCCAACATAGCTATGCCAGCCACACTTGGTGGTGTACACCAGGCCTCACAAAAGGTAGTTCAAGGGGCTGTCCACACACGCTCGTGGAAGGCTGGATGGACAAACTTACATGCGTTTAAACAAGGCATGTATTGGTTTAGCTCCAGTCTTTTTGGAATGGGTTTACAAGTAGTGGAAACATCCGGATTAAACTGCAGTGTGTCCACACCACCTTTTGCATTGGTTTAGCTTAATTAGTTTTTGTTTTTTTTAAAGTCACACTGTTAGTTGAACAGTTACAACTCCGCCTGTAGAGAAGCCCGCAGGCTTGTACACTGTGGCTATGGCTACACTACGAATTTTCTCGAAAAAAATATACTAATGAGGGACTCATTTGCATGAGTCGCGCTCTCGTTTGCATATTTTCTGCTGATCCATTTTTGCGCCGAAACAAGCAGTGTGGATGTTTTCTTTTTGTGCAGAAAACCCTTTTTCCGCAAGATCGGTAAACCTCTTTTTTTAGGGCATAAGGATCTTGCGGGAAAAGGGGTTTTTGTGCCAAAAGAAAATGTCCACACCGCTTGTTTTTTCCCAAAAAACCCAGTGCAAAAACAGATTGGCAGAAAATATGCAAATGAGATCGCGACTCATGCAAAATGAGTCCCTCATTTTTTGCCTAGAAAATTTGTAGTGTAGACATAGTCCGTGATGAGAGAGTTCTCATTTGACCCTACGTCTCCCTTTGGGCGATCAGTACCGTCAACAGCCTGGTCGGATGTAGAGGGCACCTTCCACGAGAGGCTGACGGGCTGCTTGTGATTCTTTTTTACACTAGGTGTTATGGCACGGGAAAGTATTGAAGCCGAGCAAGAACGACATACAAGCCCAAAGCGTCCACCGCCTCAATGAGAAGCTCTTCCAGGATGCGCGCATCAGTATCAGCATGCTCCCCATGGGGGACGGCGTGACCCTCGCATTCAAGCTGTAGTGAGAGAAAGGTGCTGAGCAATGGATCGGGGACAAAGAACCCCCAAATCATCAAGCAAAACTAAGGAGGGACTAACATCTGTAATGTGAGCCTGTGTGTCGGCAGGATAACCTACCATTGGGAAACAGCCTTGGAAAGGACCAAAAAACCTACAGGAGGCTGGGTTTAAGTGCATCTTCCCCTGCCTTTTCATTGTTTTTTGTATTGGCTTAGCGCTCTAGACAATGCCCCTTTCCATCCCAGCCTCTCCGCAACGCACTGTCCTGGGTCCCCAAGATCACAATGTGGGTAGGTAACAGGGGCGCTAAACCGGAGCTATGTCTAGACTGCAGGCTTCTTTCGGAAGACGCTTTTCCGGATGAGATCTTCTTCTGAAAGAGAGTGTCCACACTGCCAAATCGCATTGAAAAAACGATCTGCTTTTTCAACAAATAGCGTCCATCTCACATGTAAGCTGTGATTGCTATGGCTGGAATGGCCACCACGGCACCTGTGCGTTTTCCTCTTCCCTCTTCTTGCAAAAGAACTCCCTCTTCCCGTCCACACGTGCCTTTTTCCGAAAGAGCTCTTTCACCAAAAGGCTTCTTCCTCAGAGGTTTACCAATGTCGGGAAACCCCCTCTGTTCTTTTGATTCTTTTTTTCCCCCCCGAAAGAACACAATTGCAATGTGGACGTAATTGAAGTTTTTTTGGAAAAAACACCATTTTTCCGAATAATTCTGAAGGTCTTGGTTTTCCTCTGGGTATGTCTATACTACAAATAGACCATTTCTGGGAGGAAAGCCAGCCCTACTGCGAAGGAACTAGACTGGGACGCTGCAGATCTAGGTTCAGTTACTGGTACATGACAAAAGCTGTTTCCTTCTGGTTGTTTCACGCCGTTGCATACAAATCTGTGAAAAATTTTCTGTGTCAAAAACTCATTTTGGATAATCAGCCATTTTTAAAAAATAGCAATTTCAAGTGATTTTTTTTTTCCCACTCGCTCTCCTTTTCAGCAGTCTCCGTGGGTTCTCTTTGTAACGTAGGAACTGCCTCGTTTCACAGGACAGCCCCTTCCATAGACACTCATTTTGCTCCGAGAGGGTCTATGGAGGAAGTAAAATACGTAGCTGGAGTCAGCTTACCTTAAGCAGCGCTTGATGGCGTCCCCACAGTGGGTGGTTGATGGGATACCCATGGAGTTCGATTTAGCGAGTCTTAACTAGACCCACTAAATCAAGCTCCGGAAGATCGATTGTGGCAGTGGAAATCTTCCTTTTCGTGTAGACAAGGCCTACCTCTGCACGCACCAAGCCAGCGTGTTGCTTCTGCTCTGGCCGCTGCTCCATTTTAAATATGCAGAGCATCACACACACGTTTAATCAAGCCTGTCTCCATCCTGATCACATAATTACCATTAGAAAGAACAGCAGCGTGTCCCTGAGCGATAGATTGATGAGCCATCTGTAAACTGCAACAAAGAGCAGAAGGAAGCTTAATTGAATCAAATATTTAGAATACATTACGCTCTGTCTTCCAGTTATTTAGAGCCACGGCCTCCCCTCACACTTCTGTCCTGTGTGTCTGGAATTCATCACCGTTAACTGCATTTAATCCTGCAACCTTGCAATAACGTGACTGCTGATCACATATAATGATGGTTTAATTTGAGAAGCAAATCGGCTTTTGGGAATTTGAGGGGGGCAGTCGGGATTTACGTTTTGATTTGGAGATAAAAAGCTTGGTTCTTTTGTCTCCCATCCGTGGGAGCAGAAACTCAGGAGCCAAAGCCATGCCTGACCTAAAGGATCGGGGTTGTTACCCTCCACGCTATGTCCCCCGGGAGCAGAGAGCCTCGGTCTTCACCCAGTGCCACCGAGAGATTCTGTCTCTCCTCCAGGGCCTGCTGGGCGCCTCCCGTTCTCAGGACGTGTTTCAAAGCGAGTCACACGCCTGCCCTGAGATGGATGTCGCTGAACCAACTGCAGCACACAGGACTGAGTCGACCGCTGCCTCGCTGAGTGAGAATTTGCTCTTAGGGCGGAAAGCTTAGAAGCGAAACGGTTCTCATTTGCGCATGCCTGTTAGGTTTCTGGCTTCTCTTTATTTAATAAAGCCCCTCGGGTCCTTGGCCCATCTGATGGCTGCAGATGTTCAGTACATGACGTTCTGCTCCGTTGTCTTGGGGCTGCAGCTCAGAGAAGCTGACTGAGTGTTCGCAGTTTCATGCGGGGCTCTGGCGTGATCAGCTTTCCCAGGGTGCTGTTTACTAGCAGCCCACGGCTGGGTCCCTAGCTAGCAGGCCCCTCCAGGATGGGTTGAGAGGAGACAGACGGGGAGTTAAGTCTTTGCTGCTAGGCTAGAAGGCGCATGGCTGCTGGTCGCAGTATCCATGGGAACAAGGGCATGGTCCGGATCAATCTAACCTGCTTGGCGATTTGACATGCAGACCAGAGTGCACTGCTAGCCGGGGATACCGCTTGTACCCGCGCCATTGCTGGAAAGCAATCCAGGCCTCAGCCGGCTGCAACAGCCATTAGTAGTCAGTGGTGTATCCTTTCCTAATCTAGACAAACCCTGTAAGGTTCTCTTGTAATACCCAAGACTCCTGTTTGCTTCCAACAGCAAGGATCCAACCCAGCCCCCTGTGGCTCAGATGTTGTGGAACAGAACCAGAGGAACGTAGGGTCAGATCCAAGAGCCAGGGAAGCCATCTCATATGTTGGATTTCACTGTCCGTCACGCTGAGGAACCCTCCACCCCTCCCAAACTCAGGACCAGAGTTTCCTGCAAGCTGAGGGCTTGAGCGACCACAGGTGCCACCCAGTTGATTAGCAGAGCTCCCCCCGCCCCACCACCCAGTGGCCACAGCCAGCAGCATGTGAATTACTGGTGGTGCACACCTGCATATGCCTTGATCAAATAAAATTTAATCTGCACATGGATGGAAAATATTAGAAGACATATCACTCAGGACTCCAGACGCTGGCCCCCAAAATAAATACGTCTCCCTTGCACGCTTTTTGCCTCAACACTGTGACCCTGAATGCTGCTGTGCAAGCGATGCTGAAATTTGTACCAGATCACACACTTCTCAGCAGGTTAAATGCAGGAGGTAGCATAAAATGGTATCTCTTGCATTTTCACATAGAACACTCGCGAAATGCAGCCACCTCTGGGGTGGAACATAGCAGGCTGGGGAACACCTGTGCACAACAAGACTCAGATTTCCACTGCTGTAGTGGGAATCAGCTTAGCAGCTTCTGTGTTTACTGTGGCAGGGATGCGCTTTCTTGTATGTCGGTCATGGCGCAGTAGCTTACTTGTGTTCTATGTACGGTACTTCACATTCTTTGTATTTTTTAGGGTAACTTTCATCCTGAACCAAATCACAAAGGCTATGTCTACACTGGTGGCTTCTTGCGCAAGAACACGTCCACACTGCTATGTGTGGGATGTGCTTTTGTGCCTATGGCAGTGTGGACTCTCTCTTGTGCAAGAAAGCTCCGATGGCCATTGTAGCTATATGGCTTTCTTGCGCAAGAAACCCCTGCCGAGTGTCCGTACTGCCCTCTTGCGCAAGAACTCCTGCACAAGAGGGCTTACACCTGTTCAAAAAGAGTGTAGCTCTTGCGCAAGAAGGCCTCTCTTACCACGCCGTACTGTAAAACTTCCTGCGCCAGAGGAGGGGGGCAGTGTGGATTCTTTTCGGAACTGCCGTTTTTGCGCAATAACCCACCAGCTAAAGTGTATAACTCCAATTTCACACAACTTGCAGTTATCTGTGCATGCTCACTCACCTGTTTGTTCATTTTCTTTTTCAAACACATGGGAACAAAGTGGCAGCTTTGAATGTATTATGATAAAACATAAAACATGTAAATGACAGAAATGAATGTATGATTTCAAGCAAGATATCTCCCCTCTTCCCTCAGCACAATACTGGGCGGAAAAGCACATAACTAGCTGAGTTAATATTTATTCCTATTCGATGAAAAGTAAACATTGCTGATAAGTCACTGCTTTCCAGGCTAAGATTTCATATTTTTAGATGGCTTTACATTAATGCAGAAGCAAACATTCTCTCTCTCTCTCATTCATCTAGTTCCCTAATGAGTGCCGAGCAAATTGTGCCTACTTATAGTTTATGATTTTAAATAATTAAAACATTTTATGAAAACAACTAAAATTCTCCCCGCATTCGTAGCACGATTATTGATTGAGCGGGCCCCAATTTATATGAAAAAGCTTTTTTTTTTTTTAGTTTAGAGCCGCACAATGTTATTTCTACTTACCTACTAAAACCAAAGCGATTCAGTGCTTTTCTGGCCCGCTCCCCTGAGTTATTATGCTGGGTAGGGGTTTTCTGACCATTGGAAATGTCCGACTTTTTTTAACATGGCGACATTCGATTTGCAGAACACAGTTAATCTGTCTGTGTTACCGGTAAATGGGTCTGTTGAAGTGACGCATGTACAGGCTGAACTTCTGAAACTGGGGTACCACACATGATGCTGGCCCAGAGAGCCCCAGTAGCCAGCTGTTGGGGGCCTGCTGGGAGTCCAGTGGCTGGGGGAGGGTGGGGCAGCAGTGGGGGGGGGAGGGGCTGGTGACGGAGGGAGTTTAGTCCTGGAAGCCTCAGCTGGGGCCAGGAAGCTGCCGCTGCCGCTTCCCGGTCCAGCAAACCCTGCTATGGGACACCCAGGTCCCAAGTGTGCCAGACCGGGGAGGTCCAACCTGTACCTACAATAACGTGGTGTTCATTAATGAGAATACCACCCACCTACACTGGGCATCAAAATCCCATCTCTTGGGCCCAAGTATCCAGCCATTCAAATCATCAGGCGGGAACAGGCTTGCGCCTTAAAATCAGCATGAAGGTATGTTGCTTGATAGTGTACTTCCACAGTAGGGCATCAGACTGGGAATCAGGAGACCTGCTGCTGTTCCTAGTTCTGCCACTGACTTGATGGGTAACCTTGGGCAAGTCCCTTCACTGCTCAGTTCCCTCCCACGCTTTTCTGTCTTGTTTTGCCTACAAGCTTTTGGGGCTAGGACTGTCTCTTACTACAGAACCTAGCAAAATCGGGTCCTGGTCTGGTGGGGGGTTGATCACAGTGCCACTGTAAGCCAACTAAATACACAATACTAATTATATTGCATCATGTGTGTTGCAATAGCCCTTAAGGGGCTCCGCCAAGATCAGACCCAAACAGATTTTGGGTAAAATCCACAGAATTTACCATCTGGCTGAAATTCTCCTCTCCCAAACTCACAGGAGTTTAGAGGAGAGACTTCTCACTCCTGTGACCCCCTGACGGCCACCAGGTTAGAGGACACTGGTTAGAGGCGTCTGCCCTCTGCTCCAGTGGAAAAGCCCAGTAGAGTTGAATAGAAAATTAGAATCTTTCCCCAGGCCCTTTGTTATAACTACGTCCAGGCTGAATTTGTCTAGCAGAGCGAGCAAATAACCTAGGATAGCAGCCAAGGCCCCCGAAGCCACAAATGTCCCGTGGTGGACTGGGCCAGGCCAGCGGTCTCGGGGTCCCACATGCATTCAGGACCTTTGCTCAGAGGATCTGTTGTGCGCCTGTTCTTCCCAGCCAGCTCCCTTCCTGACTGCACCTCTGCCCTGCTTCAAGGACATGCTGAGGGTTAAACATGAAGCAGGCGCCTGCCAAGATAACACCATCCATGAAGGTGCAGGTGCCAGAGGGTTTTCTTCCCTGGCACAGTCCTCCCTGTCACAGACACACAGTCACCTTCACCGTGAAAACCCTGGCACCCATAACCCCATAGACATTGACTCGCATCGTCACACAGCTGCCCAGATGTGTAGACGCCTTTATGAGCCCTGTTCCTTGCAAGCTGAGCACTTGGGCAGCCACCCAAGAGAGTGTCAGGTGCTGCCCGGTTCATTAGCAGAGTGTGCCCACATCAAGAAGCATGTGTTTTTACTGGTGGTGCACATGCCTCAGTGCACATAACAAAATTGATTCCGCACATGGATGGAACAAATTAGAGGGGACAGTGATGCTACTCCTCATCCACCCCTGCTGGCAGAGGGGTACCAGGATGCGTGCTTTCCATGCACCCTATGCCGCAGCAACGGGCACAATTTTTTAAGCAAGAAAGATCCCAGACATCTGCCTGCACCGTTGTTGGAGCAATTGCCATTGGTGGATTCTGTGCCAGTGATTTTTTGAAGGGAAACGGTCAAACATTGTCACTGTTCTGGTTGGCACGCTGCTAATCTACCTGCTGGCTGAGGTGGGGGAGGAGCTGAATGTATGAGCTCGCGCCGACTGTGCTTGAAGAAGAAGCCAGACAGCTTGAGCAGCAGCCATTGGGGGGCGGGGGAAAGGGAGGAGTGTTAGGAGGAAAATGACACCAGCTGCCCTCTGGTGGCTAAGAGCTTAACAGGCACATTTCAGGTATGGCTTTAATTGGCCTGGTTTTGCTCTAGAGCTATGTCTAGACTGCAGGCGTCTTTTGGAAGAAGCTGTTCCAGAAGAGCTCGTTTGAGAAAAAAAAAAATCTTCCAAAAAAGAGCGTCCACAAAGTGCAGCAAAAAAGCGCTCGGCTTTTTCGACAGATAGCGTCCACACTGAATGGACGCGCGCTCGCACGTAAACTGTGATTACTCGGGACTGAGTGGCCACTGGGACACCTGTGCTTTTTCCTCATTCCTCGTCTCGCGACCGCGCTCCCTCTTCCCCGTCCACACACGCCTTTTTCCCAAAAGAGCTCTTTCACGAAAAAAGGCTCCTGCCTCATAGAAAGCGGTTTACCAATGTAAATGCTTTGCTGGCTACATACACACCCTGGCTGTGTCTACACTGGCATGAATTTCCGGAAATGCTTACAACGGAATACTATTCCGTTTTCAGTTTTTCCGGAAAAGGAGCGTCTACATTGGCAGGCTGCTTTTCTGGAAAAGCCCTTTTTCCGGAAAAGCGTCTGTGGCCAATGTAGACGTGCTTTTCCGGAAAAGAGCCCCGATGGCCATTTTCGCAATCGGGGCTTTTTTCCGGAAAAGACTACTGGGCTGTCTACACTGGCCCTTTTCCGGAACAGTGTTCCGGAATAAGGACTTATGCCCGAGCGGGAGCAGAATAGTTTTTCCGGAATAGCGGCTGATTTTGTACAGTAGAGCATCGTTGCTTTTCCGGAAATTCAAGGGCCAGTGTAGACAGCTCGCAGCCTATTCCGGAAAAGCGACAGATTTTCTGGAATAAGTGCCCCAGTGTAGACACAGCCCCTTAGTACAAGGCTCCATCTACCCCCTTACTGCATGCCCAGTGTTCGTGGGGAACACACTTTGACTGCTTTGCTGCACTGAGCCTTACCTGCAATGGGTCCCTCTTGAAAGGCCTAGGAGCCAGCAGCCTTAGCAGGTGAAGCTCTGCCTTAGAATGACCCCAGAGGAGGGTGTGAGTCTGATTCTAAGGAAGTGGCTGCACTCGGATGCTAGAGGAGCTTAGCTGTTGCTCCATTGCAGCCATCACAAGAGTTGTGCATGCCTTGGACTGGGGCCCTACCCCAGACACAGGCCATTTGGGGCACGTGCACAGGCATCGAGTTTTTAAAACGGTAAATGGCCTTCTTGCAGCTACTGCCATCTGACAGGTCACGGGGTTGTCTTTGTAGGGGGCCTGACCCACAAAGGCGTTGTGTGCGTGGAGGGGTCCCAAGATTAGTGCGATGTTGCTACTCTCCCTTCTGTGCTGCCTTCGGAGCCCGGCAGCTGGCGAGCATCAGCTGCTGGCCAGAACTCAAGGCAGAACTGCCAGAAGTAAGTATGGGGATGCCACCAGTGTTCCCCGTAAGCTGAGCGCTTGGGTGGCTGAGAGAGGCAAAGCCACCCCGCTGATTAGCAGCGCACCCGCAGCCGCCAGCATATGCTTCTATTGGTGGTGCACATCCACACGTCTTGGTGCACATAAAATGTATTCCACACATGGATGGAAACAAATTAGAAGGCACGTTGGTTGCCACCCTTAATTCAGCCCTGCTGCTGGGCCCTTAGCAGCCACCAGGCTGTGGCCGCATAGCTCAGAAAGCAGCAGTACAGGCGGCGACCTGGGAAAGGTGTTGCCACCCTCACTGCTGCCGGCTGGGCACTGCCTTCAGAGCTGGGTGCCTGGCCAGCATGACACCCGCCTCTCTCCAGTTGCCCAGATCTGAAGGCACCGCTGCAGGACGGGTGGCAAATTTCACGGGAGGACACCAGATTGTACAGGCCGTGACGTATTGCCTGGCTGTGACTTTGGGAGGGCTAGCACTAGGCAGAATGAAACCTTACAATCGCCAGCCAAAATACATCTATCTAAAAGTCAGCTGCAAACCTGTATGTTGCCAGACAAGCCAACCCAGAGAGGACTTTGTGCTGGCACTTCAGCCTTACAGCAGGGGTGGGGACCCTACGGCTCAGGGGCTGGAGCTGGCCCCTGAGGCATGGGGCTCTCTCCCCATCTCATCAGGGAGCTGGCACTCAAGCCCTGCATCCAAGAGCTGGAGCACCAGCACCCCACTTCCAGCCTGCTCCTGCACCCCCCACTCCATTCCTGCACCCTACCGCCTGCTCAGACCCACCAACCCCCCACAGCACTCTAGCGCCCTCACTCTCGCCCAGACCCACGCCCCAAGTCTGCTTCCCAGCAGCCCCTCCCACACACTGAACCCCCTCCTTTTTTTCCCCACTCCCACAGCCCGGGGAGGCACAAAAATCTACTAGCCTGGGCCCCTCTAGGCACTGATCTATGAGGGGAATGTTTTTCCCTCAGGCGGGGGCCATGTCAGGGAGGTGTTTATTGGGGGGGAGATTTGCTTCTCACTTGTGTGCAGCCTCCAACTGATTTTCCTGTGGGCCAGGGAGCCCCCTGACCCAAATTAGGTTCCCCACCCCTGCCTGAAAGCTTCCTGTGAGATTAAAATGCTCAGCCAGCTCGAGAGAGCAGCCAGGGGCGAACTCAGCAGCCAGAAAGGCTCCAGTTACAGAGACGAGGCCAGGAGAACGCAGCCAGCTTGAGCCAGTGGCAACCGGGCCAAGTGGCGGCTTGTTGCACGATAACTGTGGAAAATATTCATCTCCGACTAATGGAACAAGCTACGGAAAAGGAGCTCCCCCCCTTCCCCCCGGCGAGAAAGAAGCTGCTTTTTTAGACTGTGCCGGACAGTGAGGCCGTGGGAAGACAGAATGGCCACCAGATGGCACAGTTGTTCCATGTAGCCAAGCTAGACAGCTGAGCACTGTACAGCGACCTGCTAAAAAAGAGAAAGGTCCCTTCTCCCGCCTTGGACGTGGCCACGTTCCCAGCCGTGGGCAGCTAGGCCCTGCTCTGAGCAAGTGACGGCTCATGCCAGCCTCAGATATGGCTGCTACACTGCAATTAGTTTAAGCAAGGGCCATCTGTGGGGTGACTAATTGCAGTGTAGACATACCCACAGACGTCTGTCACCCTTCCGCATGTCACATCCCTAAGGCCACATCTACACTGGGGGAGAAATTCGCTTGAGCTACACTATTCTCATAGCAGGAGTTGTGTCTCGAGTCAACATTCCTTAAATCGAATTTCTGTGGCAGCCTTGCTGTGGTAGGTCAAGGGCAGAAAGGCTATGCCTAGACTTTGCAGAAGATTTGAAAGAGAATATGCAAACTGCAGGAATTTGCATATCTTCTTCCTATCTCACTTTTGAAATGGGGTTTAGGGGGGAAAGGGGGGGTTATGAAAAAGCTGCATCCCAACTCCTTTCACTTTCAAAAGCTCCACTTTCCAAAAGCGGGATCAGAAGATATGCAAATTCTGCAGGAACTTTTGAATTTGCATATCCTCTTTCAAAACTTCCACGTAGTCTAGACGAGCCCAAACTCTCATGTCAACTTCCCTTATTCTGCACAACCCAATGGAGCTTGGAGGTACCATCAGTGTTCAATTTAGTGGGTCCTTCCTAGACCTGCTAAATCAAACCCTGAAAGATCGATCTCTGGAGCAGGGCTCTCCAGGTAAGTATAGACAGGGCTGAAGAGCATGCAGCTCCTGCCAGCAGATCTGTGCAAGTGTCCTAGCAAAGGCCCTGGGAGAAGGAGTTGCCAGCCATGGAGTAACTTGCAGGATTGGTAGAGCCCTGCAAATCCAAGGAGATCAGTGTGTATCCACAATCGTGGATATGAATGCAAAGCTCCACAGCGCATTTTTGCAGATGTGGATATACATTTTATATCCATGCAGGGCTCTAAGGATTGGGACATTAGCAATCAGTCACATACCTCTGCATTAGCAGGGGGCAGCTGAAAGGTACCGTAACCCTCCTCAACCTCTAGGCGGAAGAAAAGAAAAAAAAAAGCCACTGTAAAAGCTATTCTTTTAAGCATGGCCTGTAGTCTTCAATGTGTGTCTGCCAGCACAAAATACACGTCAAAGAAAGATGTGAGTAGGGTTGATTTTTTAACAACACTGCTGTGGAAACCAATGGGGATACAGTTCATCAGCTACTGCCTTCACCCAACTCATGTGACTTGTCTTGGTTTCAGCTGTACCATTTGTAGCCAGCAGGCCACACTCCCTGGTTTAGTCTGTGATGTGTGCCCAGTCCGGGCGCTGAGCTGTTAGGCCATTGGGTGATTGTTTTAAGGCTCACTAGAGTATACTCACGGCATATAAAACAATCCAGTGCGATACCGGTGGCCCAGGAACTCAGCAATTACCTGCCACCTGAGTCCATTGGGCCTGCCCACAGAGCCAGAACAGGGCACGCCCTTTACACCTAGCTGGGGAGCTCTGGGGTTATTGTGCTTTTGTGCCCACAGCTGTTTAGACCAGCGCTGCCTAGTGCACCAGCTGGAGCATTCTGCTTGTTAAAAACTGGTGGGTAGCTATGGCATTTAGGGCATCTCCATACATTGGCTTAAAGAATTCCTGCAGAAGTCAGTCTTTAAACCAGTTTAAGATACACTTAAACCTTGTATTTTCAAAGTCACGGAGGTAACTGGGGAAGAGCGTAACGAGGTGTAGGCCTTAGTATAAAGTTTGGTTGACTTAAGGGGGACAATAAAACATCAGATTAGAGCAGAACGGCACAAATGCTCAGTGTAAAACACTTTGATCACAAAAAGAATAAAAATTACCATAAAAAAGAGCAGCAAGCCCTTCTATTGACAATGGTGACTAGTACGAAATGCAAGTCAGTATTTACACAGGGAAATTCTTCCCCCGTGTACATTTTGTGAGGTCTGCAAAGTAGTCTTCCCTTAAATGTTGTTATATTGGTGTACATCTGAACTGATAGTACCACATGGAAGGAACCGTCTGGAAGACAGCATCTATTGTGGGGTACTAAACTGCGAGATGGACTTAAAAAGACACTCCCCATTCAGGGGGTTGTCTCAGGTTAGCAGCCTGTGACTGCATTTTCTAATTATAAATATGGTAAATGGAGAGTCTCCAAATTCAAAACTAGAAATATTGTGATCTTAAACCTGCTTTTACATCTCCATGTTAGAATGGATACTGGAAATGCAAGTTCAGTGACCTTCCTAACAAGCTGTTGGTGCTTTATTCTAATGCATAGGAAATCTTGTCAGCCCTTCCATTACCGCAACAACTTCAGGAGTTAGCATACTTAATCATCAAGACTGGCAAAAAACTGTAACAAAGAAAAATGCAAACTTGATCTTCTATTTCTCACCTTAAGGATGTGTCTGTATATTTCAGACTTTGAGTAGAAGCTTAGCACAAGCCTGCTCATGTGGCCACTCCTAGTCACATGGCTGCAGAGTGGATGCCCACGTAGTACAGACACCAGTGGGAGATTTAGGGACATTTTTCAAGGCAGGTGGTGCAGCGACTATATTGTACTCTCCATACCAGTAGGCACAGACTACACAGTGCACTTGTCAGAGGGATAGGAGAAATGGAGAATACAGCAAGAGGGCCTTGTCATTCCACAGCAATCAGTCAAGGAGTGGGACCCAAAGGACTTCCCATCTAATCATCCTCAGCAGAAACCTGCTTGCATCCCTGTGTGGTTAAGAATGGGCCCATAATGGGAGCTCACACTCACTGAGGGCTGACATGTGGCACTACAAAGATTTTATAAATCAACTAAAGCCCACTGCGCCTTATCAATAGCTAAAGTCTTAAAATATTTGGAGGCACAAGTATGTGTGTGTGTATTTGTTTTATTCATAATTTGACTTGTCTTGGGATACCAAAAGTACTTCTAATTAAGGTGATTTAACAAAATTGCTGACCTCATTTTCAAAACATCCACTGATCCATTTCTCATTCAATGGCATTATCAAAATGTTAAAAGGAACATAAAAACAAACATGCACACAATTGTACAGTTTTCATAAAGGTCTATTTCATTATTTGTGGGTAGCGCATTAAACAGTTAAATACATTTAAATAATGTATAAGTGACTGCACTAATGCAGAATTGATAACTAGATAGGTAACCAATTTAACTAGAAACCAGCTAACAAGTAACTGTCTAAAATACTCTGAATACAGCTCTTGTTCTAGGTCATCCCTCTTGGGGAAAAAATGCCTGCTGATCACATCGGAAATACACTTAAGGCCAAATTCTTCTGACATCCCTTTCCTGCAGCAGTTTCTTCAGCTGTTTCAAGCTTCCAATTCCAAACCAAGACCAAGTTTATGACCTCCAGAGTTGATGCTCTTTCCATCTACCAGGGCAGACAGCGTAAGTTTCACACCTGTGAGAGCAAAACAATCCTGTGTTAACATTATGTAACTAGAAAGTGCTAACCCTTGTGTCAATCAGCTTAGTTTCATCACGAGTCCACATTAAAATTACTTTTCAAGGTAGTAATTAAATAGTAAACCAACTTTCTAAAGCTATTTCCGTGTCACTAGATCAGCTCCACTCAGCTTTTGAAGTTATGCGAATGAAGATGAACAACAATTTTAGGCACCAACTAACTCTGGGAGCATTTAAAATGCAACCACGTCACATGGAACTAAAATATATAAAATGTGCTGCTTGTATTAGCATGTGTATATTAAACTTATGAGATCATTTATGACACGTGATCAATACTTATTAGCCAAAATGGACAGGGATGGTGTCCCTCCCTAGCCTCTGTTTGTCAGGGGCTGCAAACCACAGCAGGAGAGGGATCACTTAATAATTACCTGTTCTGTTCACTCCTTCTGGGGCACCTGGCATTGGACACTGTCAGCAGCCAGAATACTGGGATAGATTGACCTTTGGTCTGACCCAATATGGCTGTTTTTATGTTCACTTGCACTAATATGGAAGTGAGCCTTTTCACATTATGGCTCTCGCATACATAAATATACTATGAGTTCACATTTTTCCCAAATTGCTGTGATAATCTTCAGGGAGGGGGAGACAAGGAAAGCTACAGAAGGTTTAGCCATACTGCACAAAATGTAACATCAACTTCCATAAGCCTGAGATGAAGCTACCTACCACCAGTTAAATCAAAGACCCTTGGAGAAACAGAAGAATGAAAGAGTGAGAATGAAAATAACCTCTCTTAACTAAAAGCAATCCCCTAACAGAGGACTTCCAGGTTCTGCGTGTCTAAGTACATATTCTGTGGCTGAAAACCACAGTGGTCTCTGCAGGGAAAGAGGCCACATCCAGTAAGCTACTGAATCCCTTCTGACAACTCCAATCAAATCAAATGAAGATGCTTTATACTGAAAGTGATTTAGATTCAACATCTCTACTATGGAGAAGGGAGTGAATTGCAAATTAATCACTACTTCAAGAAGTCGATGGAATTTCCATCAACTAGTAGATAAGCACTCCTGCGTTCCACCTCTGAAACGTATAAGAGCCCCTGCGTGGAACTCCTCGAGGAGCCCAGGGCCAGAGTGAAGTCCCACTGACTCTGGGTTCCATGCTGCGCTTCCGTTTTGAAATGCACAAGAGCCCCCTGCTGGGGACTCTTGTACATTTCAAAGTTGATAGTTGCATAGAGCCAGGGTCAGCTGGGGAGTGCCAAGGTGATCCTGGGCTCCACCCGGCATTTCAAAGTGACAGCGTAGGGTTAGTACCCCTCACTTCACACACACCCCCACTTGACAGAGGCAGCAAGGAGGGGGGAGCAACTACTTGACTATCCTGTCAACTATCCGATAAGTATTTACATGTCGACTAGCCCTTTATATCCCTACTCCAAAGCCCCAATCAGAACAAAGGAATGCTAACACAAATGAGTGAATTTATAAAATCTGCAACGCAGAAAACACTGTGAAGCAAGCCAGGAAAAAAAAATTAAAATAACCAAAGATTTTTCAGGCCTTAATATATCAAGCAGCAGCAAACAGGAAAAAGACCAATTTCTGTCCTACTCAATTGCATGTCACCTGTAAGGTGAAAACCTACAAGAAACACGGAGCAGTTAAATACAAAGTTATGTCAACTATCTCCCACATAACAATTCTGACTTCCCTGGTTTACTCTTGCTCCCCATACCATCCCAAGAGGTAGCGGTGTTTTAGATCAAAGATTCAGAAAAACCTCAATGTTTTCTATGAATGATGGTTAGCTCTTCCAAGATACTACCACAGAAATGTTCTGGTTAAATTCAGATTATTAGTGTATGCTTGTTGCAACACATCTGAAATAAATCCTACTTAAAAAAATACAGTGAGGATGCACTTAGCCCTAATATTAAGAAGTGCCATTGGATTTAGCCAACCAGTAGACAATTTTAATGTATGGTATGTGAAACCATTAAAGCATAAGTTAGCCTGCAATAAAGACTGAAAGTTAATTGCCATAATTATGTATTCTTGGGTATTGTGCATGGAACTGCTGTTGAGATCTATCATCAACACACTCACATGCCAGATAAAGGGAGAAATAGAAGCAAAGTGATTCATTTGTAAAACATTTACCTGGCCTCAAGGTCTGGGTGTAACCCACTCCAACTAAACTAGAGTTGTTCACTTTTGCCTGCAATAAAATGAAAAGCTGATTAAAGACAGCAAGAAAAATCTTCTAACATTCTTTGCTATAGCCTTGTAGCGATTAGCAGTCACCAAGAACAAACATTAACAATTTAAGCCATGGTTTATGTTTTGCAGTATCTTTATTCTTATTGGATACACTTTTTATATTCCTACCCTCAACTTGCCAGTCATACTACCACACTTTTTGCTCTCACAGAGCAAGTAAGACAGTTTGTGTCTGGGCAGGCAGAAAATCACCTTGCAAACCACATTCCAACACAATTCCTGTTACCTGAAACATTTGGATAGGACTCTTCTAGAAATGGAGCCAAATCAGCCTTTTTTATGCTTATGAGATGAAGTATATCAGGACAAGCAATACCACCTAATGGCATTCATTGAAGAAACAGAATTTCATTGATTCACTCAATCAGTGAATAGCCTTTTAGTTACTGGGCTGGTACATTTCTATACTGACCATGACTGTAATGTGCATATCAGCACTATGCATATCAGCACTAGACAATCAGGTTTCTAAAATTCTTATTCTAAACCAGGCTATGGGTCAGGACCCAAATATGGGTTGCCATTACATTTCAAAAGGGTCACCAAGTGTCTCCCCAGATGGCTCTTAAGGATCCATTCACACATTTTTTGAATTGCCCTGGGTCACCAAGTGTTCCTGAATTGTCAAAATGGGTCCCCATCTGGAAAAGGTTGGAAACTGCTGTTCTAGACCCAGTGACATCTATTGCACTGACACTACCCACTTCAAAACTGAAGCAAGCCAAGCTCTATTGTGGCTATGGGTACTCCCAACTGAATACGAGTTAATGGTGCTGACTGGCACAGGCGAGAGCAAGGGAAGCTGGTGCAATTACATGAAAGCAGTAAGGAGTCCTGTGGCACCTTATAGACTAACCGAAGTGTTGGAGCATAAGCTTTCGTGGGTAAAGACCCACTTTGTCTTTGCCCACGAAAGCTTATGCTCCAACACTTCAGTTAGTCTATAAGGTGCCACAGGACTCCTCACCACTTTTGCGGATTCAGACTAACACGGCTACCCCTCTGATACAATTACATGAAGTTTGTGAACCACCTCTCTAGAATGATTAAGTTCAATGTGTAGGGTACTGAACTGTGTTACTGTAGACATTGTTAGGAGACTTTCTATAGAAAAAGTAAGTCAGATACCCAAGGAAACTTTTGAATGCAACTGAAGTCACATACTTTACCAGGTTTAGTAGTTAACATATGAATGATCAAAGACCTTTAAATTAGTACTACAGAACTTGGTGTATTTCTTGACCATTCCATATCAATACAGAATAGCCATGCTACTAATAAAAGATATCCAGTTCTATAGTTCCACTGATTGGGGAGCTGGGGGGGGGGGGATGGAAGGGAAGAGTGAGGGAGGAGAAGAGGAAGAAGGCTTAAACCTTTGCCTTAAAGCCATACTTACAGAGATAGAAGCAGTAGAATCCAGCTGGTATTTAGCTGCAATGCCAAAACGAGTGCTGTTGCTGCCCGCTGTCCAAGCTAGATTTACAGCAGTATCAAGACTGTCACTCACTTTCTGGTAAATTGAGCCACCAAATTCGGACCCATCATTGCTGCAAGGTATTTCAAGTTAAATTAAATTACCAGTGTATGTCGGGGGGTGTATGTGTAACAAAACCCTACAATACCTTTTGGCTTTTAAAGTTTTATTCACCTAGAGATCTTCATTATAGATTATGCTGATTTATTTTGCCATTATAAGACATTAAAAATGAGGGCAGATAGATATACACTACAAGGCAGAAGAAGGTATTTTAGCAGAGTCCAAGAAAGAAAGACATTATATTGCTATGGGTGATGCTAAGCATCACTTGCACAATTAAGCTCAAATACCCTGGTAAAATCCTGACTCCACTGAAGTTCATGTCAAAACACCTCTTTAGTTCTGAAACTAATGACTAGTATAAAATATTTGCTACAGACAGACAAGTTATAAATCAGAGGCAAATATTCAGAATAATATTTTGGTTACTGGACACAGGGTTTCTAAGTAGCATTATAGTACTTCTGTTAAGAAAAATGTCAAAGGATATTTTACTCTAGAAAGGCATTACCATTTTCAAAGTAACTTTGCAAGCAATTTACTGCAAGTCTAAACAAGCCTATCTTAATTCCTCTCCCCCCCCCCTTTTTTTTTAAGGGAGAAACACAAATAGGTCATTTGACTTCAGGGAATTCAAGAAAGTTGCTTCCTACCCTAACACACAGTGGAACCATGCAGACTTAAGTTATCACTGAGACATCATTACCACAATCAACCATTCAGCCTGAGAAATTTTTTTTTTTTTAGGAAAACTACAAATATACAAAAGAGATAGGACCAGGATAGCTAAAAAAAATCAAAAGGAAGATTAAAACTAAAAGCTTTGCCATTTATAGTTAGATTTCATAAACTTGAGTGATTCATATGTTAGAGCTCTCTTTCAGGGCTAAACGGCCTAAGAATTAAAAAAAAAAACCTGTCAAAGCATATCTATTTTTCATGGTATCATAAAAACTGTAACTATTACTACTACTACCACCTGCAGCAATCACAAGGAGCAAGTGTATTTTTGCAAAGCAAATTTTTCTGGTCACATTTACTTCAGTACTGGAAGTGGTGTTATATTTACAAGGTAGACTGATTTGAATACTTTGCAAACTATATATTTTTTTTTTTACACAAAGTGCTTCAGCTAACAAAGTCAGAAAACAAGCTAAACACTAATAACTTAGAGGGGTACAGAAATCTCTCATGTTACTGAGAGATGCACCCAAATTAATTCTGAATGAGGTTTTCTCAAATAAAACATATTTTACACTATTTCACAAAGTGATATTAATTCAGAATATGAAACTAATAAATACCATGTTACAAACAGCTTAAAAATAGTTCTTTAATACTCACACGTTAGTGTGTAGCTGGAAGTCTCCAGTCTTGTAACCCACAGAGAAATTATTCCTTGTAAGCTTCGATTTGGCACTATCAAAAGTCATCTGATAGCCAGCAAGCCAGCCCTCGTAACCAACGACGGCTGAGCCATGGATCGCAGGTCCAGCAAAATCAAAGTCGACATCACAACCCAAGTTTACGCATTCACGTTTATAAGACGACTTAATTTTGCCACTTTTCTTGCTGAAACAAAAAGTATTTGTAAAAAAAAAAAAAAAAAAAAATCTTCCTTTTTCCTGTAAGTACTAAAACTTAGACTTGTTGTAACCTGCAGTATGCACACAAAGACTATTACAGAAGAGGTGTCAAGTCTGGGCAAGATGTAATTGACTAGTCATGGAACCAAATGCAACCGACTTAAGTCTGTTAGAAAGCTTCAGGGGAAAAAAAGAAAAATAAAACCTCTTTACTTCCTTATCCTCCATACCCCCAAACCTCTAACGATGAAATATTCTCTTATATTTGTGCAAGTGGAGCCCTGGCTACTGTTCTACCAAATCCAATCCTCATTTTTTTATTAGTGCCCTAAGGTGCCACTTACATCTATTTGAAACAGCCTTGGTTAACAGCAGTAGTTTTGGGCCACCGATTTCAAGCCATATAGATACTCTTCATTCACACCGTTACGTTAACCTATTCAATATTAATTTGACCTTGATTTTCCTGCAAGATTAATCCCTTGAAAAAGCCATAAAGTAGTTCTTAAAAAATAGAATTCTTACCCCGTGTTTGGTGAGAAGGTTGTGTCAAATGTCAGCTTCAAACCTTTGGCAATCTAATTAAGTGAACAAAAGCTATTAATTCAGATCTACTGATTAAATGAAAAAAAAAAAAAAAAAAGCAGTATGTCAATCTGTTACCTGGTCTTCAATCGCAATTTCTGTTCCCAGAGTGTTATCCGTGTTCCACTTTTCCGTGAAAGTCAGACCATACTCAGCCCATTTGTATTTGGTCTCCAAGCTCCCGTTCACTTTCCCCGTGTCTGTGTTTGACGAACCAGCTGTTGTGAATTCCTAAGAGCACAGTAACAGTTATTCCTGAGTTGCACACACTCCAGAAAGTCTCACACTGTAAAGTAATTGCTCTAACAAAAACAAACTAAACATTACACAACCATTAGGTGGCATTATTCTATTCAACCAGTTTGAATTATACTCACTTACTTTTGTAACAACTTGCTAAAAAGGACCTTCCAGATTTTCAAACTTAACCAGGAAAATTCAATGTGAGAGCTAAAACTAAAGTTCAGAAACATAAAACCCCAATTCCAAGGAAATACACTGTACTATAAGCCACTGAACTATACTATTCAATATAGCTCATGCTTTATATTGGTCTCTGAAGACATTTGTTTCAAGACATTGTTTCCTTTAAAAAGCAGAAAAAAAATGTTTTCACAAGGACAGAGACCAGTTTGGTGTGCATATTAGTGAAGGGATTAACAGCACCAATTACAGTCAAGCACCATGTAGACAGCATCCTAGACAACTCTGCCAAAATGCTGCAATACTCAGATAATACCATCACCATTCCAGTCTTTACTGCCCAAAGAAAGACTACCATGCTACAATTGAGAGAGGACACTACATAGATATTTTAATTACATAAAGAAAAAATAATAAATGTTACAGTTGCAATTGAGAAGTGATTTGAACACCAGTCTCAAGGTGAAAGGGCAGCACTGGTCCTTTTTAACGAGGGATTTGAATAGCCACACTAGAGAGTCAGGACATCTCAAGTAAAAATACAACTATATAGGGAGACTGCTTATGTTTGATACCGTGACATTAACTTATAATAAACTTACACATCAAGGGTTCATATGGAAAATTTACATATTCTGTACGAAATGTAACTGTTACACTAAAAGATATATCTGCCTTCCCCAGAGTGGGTCCAGCAGCTATGGAGGAGGCTTCACTGCAGACTCTACAGCCAGCTCCCTGGGAGTGGGTCTGAAAGCCCCTGGGGGGCAACATGGAACCTGTGGCGGGAGGGGGAAGAGACCATGGACAGCAGCTGCTCCAGACAGCCAGGAAGAACAGCCCCTGCCTGCAGTGGACCTCGCAGAGCTGGAGCAGCCCCCTGCCTGGGGAGGACAAGGAGCTGCTCCAGTCCATACCAGTTAACCAGAACCAGTAAGCCTCACCCATATAAGGATGAAGTTAACCATTCATATCCCTATTACAAACAGCACCTTAGTAAAACTGAAGTTTATTAAAAAAAAACATTAGCTGCCTCTTACTATTTATACTTTATTTTTTGCCTGTCTCTTTTTGGAGAAAGGTAAGACCAATCAGTATCTACCAAATCTTGGGGGGAGGGGGGGGGAGAGAGGAATCAAACAAACATGGACATGATGCTGAAATATCTAACTAGCAAATGCTGCTGGAAATGTTTGTTAAATAATTTCTCTACTGAAATTTTATTAATGATATGAGATAATTTCTGATGGTCTTAGATTTGTGAATTTTTAAAACATAATTTTGACCCAAGACTATTAGTTTGTCTACATAGTGCAGCAATGCACGCTAAAGGGGTGTGAATTCCAAAGCACAGCAATGTGTTACATTGGTGGCATCCAACAAGTTCTGAAGCAGTAGCCACTACAGGGGCTATTGCTATAGCGAACTAGCCACAGACAACTGGCCAAATAGTCACATGAGGCTAGCATATTGGACACCAGTGTTACCCACTAACTGGTCTGGACAGATCCTGGACCTGTTAATGCGGAACATTTTGTTGCGCCACATAGACAAGGCCAGTGTTTTCTTCTATGCCCACTATAATTAGCTATCCACTCCTTAACGTACAATACACATTTTTTACTACTAGAGGGAGCTTTAAAGATCCATCACAACAAACTTAAAATTGATGAAATAAGTAGCTTTATATGAAAATTAACTGGAGTGATATTTACTTGCAGCATATCATTTAGCCACTAGATGTCCGTGAGTTTCCCTGCTACCCTAGTCTGATGTTAATCATGTATTTATGTAAACGTGAAATCATTGAAATTGTTAGCAGTTACACATTTACACACGGGGGCGGGGGGAGAGAGAATGGGGGAGGAGGTGGGAGCTGGTGCTCGTGGGGAGCCAACTTAAAAGATAGGGGAAGGTGGAGATGCAGGGATGCATGTAACTATTAGGGCTGGGCTTACTGGTTAATTGTGTAAATGAATACACGCTAACATCCTTAGTCCCTGGTAAAGAAGGAACTAAAAAGGTAGAATTCAAGTTGAGTGGAAGTTCATCTGCCTGTAACTTAAACAGTTGTTATTCTTTAAAGAAAAATGCGACAGACAGGCTGTGATTCCATAAATGAAGACAGCAGCTGAAGACTATTACGAAGATATATAGCTTATGCCTTATCTACATTTAAGGAGGTTCCTTGGTATATCTCTATCAGGAGAGCACTATTCTTGCAAATCATACCCCTAATGGAGAGAATTTCTGCCTGCAAGAGTTCTTGTGCTGGGACAGCTTGAACCTATTTCCCCAAAAGGAATCATCTATACAGACAAAGGACTTATTCTACTGATATAGCTAAGGGCTTTTACCCACATAGCTATATTTCTCCCATGCTCCACCCTCAACCAAAATTATTTCAGCAAAATGTTTAGTGCAGTCTAGGCATTAATATTTCCTGAAAAGTCTAATCTTCTAAACATCTTACTAAGTAGCATGACATTACAATAACCATCAGCCTTCATTTTTCAATCTGTAAAAGTATCACCAGCTGATTCAGAAAGTAACATCCTTCAAGGGAACAATACCAAATTATTTGTCTTCTGCTCAAGAATCCAGCATTGGTCAGTATCAGGACTGAAGTATAATTGGTCAAACTTATTTGTAGAAATGTAGGGTTGGGAGTAGAGATGTAAAATCCTGTTTAAACAGCGGTTAACCATTATGTTTAGTCAGTTAAAGGGGTGCTGGCAGTGTGCTGCAGTGGTCCCCCGCCATAGACAGGGACTGTTCCACCCAGGCTGGGCCACCTCTCCACCCATGGCGGGTCCCTCGGGGTGGAGCAGCCTTCTGCTTAACCATAACTGGGTAAGCATCACCCAGTAAGGGTGATTGTTAACATTCACATCCCTAGTTGGAAAGACTTTAAGAAGTCATCAAATCCAGCCCCTTGCACTGCATCAGGACCAAGTAATTACAGACTGTCCCTGACAGGTGTTTTTCCACCTTGTTTTCAAAAATCTCTGGAGCTCAACTATCCTGATAGTTAGAAAAGTCTTCCTAATATCTAACCTACAATCTCCCTTGCTGCACATTAAGCCCATGGCTTCCTGTCCTACCTGCTCAGATACGTTTAGCCATTTATCATTTTTGTTGCTCTCCTCTGAACTTTCCAGTTTCTCCACATCTTTCTTGAAGTGTGGCTCACAGAACGGAACATAGTACTCCACTGACACCTCACCAATGACGAGTAGAGCAGGACAGTGACTTCCTGTGTCTTACATACAACACTCTTGTTAATACACCCCAGAACAGGATTAGCTTTTTTCACACCTGTATCACATTGACGACAACTCTCAATTTGTGATGCACTATAATTTCTAGATTCTTGTCAGTAGTACTACCAGGGTCTCGGGTGATTCACACTGAGCACACAGAGAACCAAAGAAAACGAAATTGCATTTCTATATGGTCTGATATAAGTCTTTAAAAATGGTTCTGTTATCCATTCACTGATACACACATAGTGAGTAACAGTCAAAATATGGCAGGCTTAGCACCTTTACCACCACAACAGAACAACTACTTCTGACTACTTCATGTTAGCATACATGGCCATAGGACTTATGTTTGGAGCTGAAGATCTCTACAGCCTTCTGGTAAGTGTTTGCTGCCCAGTATGCATCAAAGGAATCTGTCAACTAGCCAACTTTGGCCATAAAAAGTTCCCCATGATAAGCAGGAAAATTAGAGCACATTAACCAAATATGCCATGAATTTAAAACTCACCACCCCACTTGCAGACTTTGTTTTCACGTCCAATTTCACCAGCCCAAAACCTGAAGAAAATAGAGAGTATGCTGTAATTAATTTAAGCCAAAAATTAAGAAAAAATACTTCAGCCATTGGCCAGAGCTGCATAAATCCTATGAACACTGAAACAGCTGTAGTCAGCCCTGAATTGAGTACTGTGTTCTCAAATTTTAAAGTGAAATAAAGGAGCAGCAGAGGCCCATTTACTGTGCACCAAAAATTGCTACAGGTATTTTCCCAGTTAAGTAAAAGTTGTCTATTTTGCAAATTCAACTTTGCCTCTCAAAGTCAAGCTAGGCCCTTTCTAGCTTTTATGCTACCACTGCAACAAGATTCTGCAATCAGAATTGAACTTCAAGTTGTGTGTGGACCAGAATAAAATCCAGTTATTTCTATGCCACTGTTGAGCCAACAGCGCTAACAAAGGTTAGGGACTCAAATAAGCTAGAAAATACAGTTCCAAATACACAAGGGAGTAGATTTAAGAGTCATTGCTATATGGCCATTGTTTCTGACAATTAGCTGCACTCTGTAATTATACTAATAAAAAAAAAATATTTCAGAAGTGTCACTCTTAGGGTACGTCTACACTAGTCCCCAGATCGATTTAGGGAGGCTAATGAGGGCGACCAGAATTGCAAATCAAGCCCGGGATTTAAATATCCTGTGCTTGATTTGCATGTTCACTGCCAGTCACCATTTTAGAAATTGACTAGCCCGAAGTAACTGCCCACGTCTATACGCTGCAGTGAAACAAGCTTCCGATTTAAAGCCCTAAATCGAATTAGGTGGTATTCCTCCTGCAATGAGGTTTACCACCTAATTCGAATTAGGGGCTTTAAATCGGAAGCCTGTTTCACTGCAGCGTATAGACGTGGGCAGTTACTTCGGGCTAGTCAATTTCTAAAATGGTGACTGGCAGTGAACATGCAAATCAAGCACAGGATATTTAAATCCCGGGCTTGATTTGCAATTCTGGTCGCCCTCATTAGCTTCCCTAGATCGATCTGGGGGCTAGTGTAGACGTACCCTTACACTGATTGGATGAGCGTTACATATTCACTCCCACTAAGTCTCCTGAAGGATGCTCAATACAAGAAACAAGTCAATTGACTTATAAGCTTTAAAATCATCATAATTTATACCCAAGAGAATCCATCAAATCCTCTATGTCTTTGCCACTGTAAAATTGTCCCCTATTATAATTACCTAGTAAAGTATAATTCTGTGTCCTAAGCAACAGGTTTCCACTAGGGATGTAAAATCATATTTGTTTAGTTAACTAATTAAACGTTATGTTTAACCGACTAACCAATTACATGGAGGCAGGCAAGAGGGGGCACGCTAGCCGAGCTGGGCTAGAGCACCCCCGTCCGTGGCATACCCAGGCCAGGCCCACCACCGCCAGGGACAGCTGGAGTACCCCCTGTTCACAGTGCACCCGTCAGGCCTGCTATGGCCAGGGGCTGCTCCAGCTGGGCTGAAGCACCCTCTACCCATGGCACACCAGGACCGGACTTTACACTGCTATAGCTATTCCAACACAGAACAGGAAACAATGACCAATATATGGCACTCTAATTCATCAATATAATGTGGAGTTGGTTTAAAACAAAAATATCACTGAAGTCCCATGCCTAAGCAACAGTTATTACAGTATAATTTACAAGTGTAGACCAAGCCATAGCACCTGTGACTTAAACTTCAGTTCATGATTCCTAGTGAACTGCTTTAACTACAAGATCACAGCAACTTCCCTCTTTCCTTGTTGATTGCATCCTTCAAATATTTAAATATTTGTTTTCTGTGTATCAACTTCTATTTAACAAGTGTGTATGTCTGAATTTTTCTTCAAATCTAACCTACTGAGAGCTTTCCATATGGTACTGCTCTTGTATGAGCTTCCTTCCATTTAATTAAATCCGTACACGTATATACAGGCATACACAAATTAACATTCCACAACACGTACGAATGAAAAATGTTAGCTTTGTGCGCTTCGGCAAAGCATTTCTTTATACTGGTTTTGTTTCTTAAAGTACAATTCCTACCATAGCCTTTATTGAAGATATCTCTGGCAGATTTGCCAAGATCTGCATATGATGGAGGGATCGCCATTGGAGCTGGAAAGATAGAGTAACAGATATATTAATATTAAAACGTGTCATATTTAGATAAACTATCTTTAATTAGTTTTAAACCCATTGTGTCTTCCAACAAGAGCTCATCTAGGACATTGCTCTGGGAAGGAGGTTATCATCTAGAACAATTAAAACTAAAGCAGCACATGATAGTATTTCTATAAAAGTCTACAGGTGTAGCACAAAACACTATTTCAAAGAGACATGTGTTTCCCAAAACGTAGCATGTTCTTCCCCATGTAGATTCCAACATGGATTTCCCATTCCTTAGAAATATGGAGTTTTTTAACTAGATACCAGAACTTGTAAAAAAGTTTTCAGAGAAGAAAGATACCACTCCAAACTGAGGCACTAGAAAGTTTTAGGAAACAATGGAGAAATCAGACTCTCTATGAGCAGCAGGATTCCCATGAGAGATGTGTGTCAAAACCCCATAGGATTTTTTAAGGGGAAACATGCATCCTTGTGTACCTAGCTTCCATCTTCTTTTAATACCATATATCAACTCACGGAGAGACATTCAAAAGCACTAATAGGTTATTGTATTCAACAACAGTTCTGATAAGCTTTAGAGAGACCCTACACACTAGGGATGTCAAACTGCAATTAATCAGCTAAATCAAGTAGTCAATGGAAATTCCATCAGTTCAGTCAATTGGTTGGGGGGGGGGGGGCGCGGAGGAGGGTGCTTGCTACATCCGCTGAAGCGTAAGTGTAGAAGGAGCTGGGCGCGTGCAACAGCATGGCACCTACTTCATTTAAACTTCAGAGCCGCAGTCAGAGTAGCTCCCAGGGACTGCATGAGCCGAGATTAAACAGTCCCGACTCATGCCATCCCTGGGAATTAACCCCACTGCGGCTCTGCCTTTTAAATGTAGTAAGAGCTGCCAGGGACCTAGCGTGAGCGGAGACTGCTTCAGTCCCTGCTCACATTGGGTTCCTCGCTGCACCTCGGCCTTTTAAATGTACTAAGATCTGGGTGGCTCTTACTACATTTAAGGCAGAGCTGCAGGGCCTCTGCCTCCCATGCTCCTCCCCCCGCCGAGCCGGTGCTGGGGGAAGCCAGCTTTTAAGCTGGCTTTCCCTGGCACCAGGACCCTTCTCTCCCCTCCCCCAAGCTGTCTCTGATATAGAAGCAGCAAGGAGGGGCACAAGTAGTCGACTACTCTTTTACATCCCTACTACACACCCTACACTCAGCCGTGAAGCCAAATATTTTATAACTGATAAAAGCATGTCACTTTCATCACAACTGTTAGTGACCTTTGCAGATCTTAGTTTCTTTAAATATCTGAGAAGTATCCAATGACCGATCTAGATGCTCTAGTTAATGTATCCCATTACTAAGAGATGGGTCTATTCCGTGGTCCAGATGTTCACTCCCTCATGCTGGCAAGAGTTGCAAGCAGAGGAGAGGGAATGGATCAAGTTTTGCTGAAGCAACTTCTGCAACAGAAGCTAGCCTAAGACTAAGTCTACACTTGCGCTTTACAGTGCTGTAACTTTCTGGCTTCGGATATGAAGAAAAAGCACACCCCACCCCGAGCAGCAAGTTACAGTGCTGTAAAAAGTGTCAGTGTGAACCAGGCTACAGGGCCAGGAGCCACACTCCCAGAGCAGTTAGCTATTCCCCTTCTGGAGGTGGTTGACAAAACGCTGGTAAATCCCTCTTCCTGGCCACACTTTCAGTTTAAAGCACTGTCACAGCTGCTCTTTACACTTTTAAGTGTACACAAAGCCTTAGATCCCATTAAGGCATGTCTACACTATAGTGCTGTAAGTTCTCCTGAGTTGCTACTCTTCAGTGGTGGGAGAGCACTCTCCTACTGCCATAAAAAACATCCTGCAATTAACAGGGTTAGTTGTCCACACCAGTGCTTTTGTCATTGAAAAATATGTCTGTCAGAACCATTCCTCCCCCTTCTCCTCCCATACACACACATCTCTGACCAATAAAAGTTTGACCAACAGAAGTGGTAGTGTAGACAAAGCCTAAGAGGAGAGTTCCACCAAGCCAATGAGAGCTACCAGAAAAGTAAAAGACAAATAAATGCTTTTCTTGGGAAATGTAAGAAAATGTAACTCTTCATAAGCCAGTGGAGGAGATACTGAGATGAGATCAAATGGATGGAGAAGCACAATCAAGTTTTGGCAGCATTTCTCTCAAACTGGAAGCCTTAAGCAGGTTAGTGGTGTTTAGAAAATTTGTCTCTAGTGTGATTACTACTCATCCCTTTCAGACACCCACCACCACCACCTAACTCCCCATGTTAGCCTTCAGAAGTATCTTTCACTGCACAGATGCAAGGCTGTTATCTCCTTCAGTGGTAGCTTTCCCCACAGACTTCAATCAGAACCTTAAAAAAAAAGAGTGTCCATTCAATCTGAAATCTACAGTTATTTTAATTCAACACCCCACTCCCTATTTGAAGTGTCTGTATATCCCCATCTCCTTTGTGAAAGCTCTAAGCAAAAAAATAAAACTACACAGGGGAAACAGTGAAACTGACGAGACAAGCAGCACTATCAAAAGCACAACCTACACAAACTGAAAGAGAAATGTTTTTTAATCTCTCCCAGCTGCAATAATCTTGTGTTACAAGTTGAAATATTAGACAAATGTAGTTTAAGTTCATAGTGTCTTTAATGAGGAACTAATAAACTGCTGTCTGCAATGTGCCACCTGTTGGCCTCGAGTCAAGTGTACAATAGAATTTACGTTCTTAGTAGTTTGCATGCCAGAACATTCACTGCCTCCATTTTCTCTTGTAGAGGAGGGTACTAAATTATCATTGATTAGGTTTGAAAGACTAACATCCTATTGAGATGAACAAGGCAGCTCAGACTTATTTATTTTTAATTGGGTACATTAAGTCCTGCAGAAGACAATGGGAATTCCAATCAGTCAATTTTTGGAAACCTTTGTGACCTTTAAAAACATTTGGGATCAAAGCAATAACTGAAGGACACTCTCAGAATGTTTCTTTCCAACTGTTAGTTCCAGAAATTGTTACTGAAAAGAGCAACCGCAATATTCAGGAACAAGTAACTAACACAATACTACTTTGTTTTGTGACTTAACAGTACCTTAACAGCCCATCTTTCTAATTTAAGCAACTCAGTCTCATTTAGTAGGTCCAGCTATCCCTTAGATAACTGTTCTAGACCCTAGGCCAGCTTATTATTCTACAAAATAGTTGGATGTCTTTAATAAAGAGTGGAATGACCTGGGCCTTGCATGGAGTCAATTTCTATCTACTCTTTAAAACAATCTTTAATATTTACAGACTGAACAGCAGATCATATACATACAAAAGAATGTTTTAAGAGTTCATTTGAAACAGCTTTGACTAAGAAGATTCAAGTCGTAATACACAAATTAAACATAGTTTTTAAAAGCTGCCATACAAGTCTAGTTATCACTTTTAAAGAAAGTTGGGAAATGGTTTCAATTGTTTATAAATGAACAGCAGTTGCTCTGAGCTGTAAAAATAATGGAGACACTGAAATTTTCTATCCTACTACCTACTGTGCAGCCTTACTTAGAGCAATCCGTGCCGGTAGTTAGTCCAGGACACTGTCGTAGTTAGTCCAGGATACTGTCACGGTATGGCAGCAAATGATTTATGTTAAAAAAATGTGGATGCCATGGAAAGTTTTTAGAAGAAATAAAATTATAATGCTGCAGATTAGAAATGCCCTACGAAAATTATAATGCTAATTCAGTTACTATCATAGACATTGGGGTAGGTACAGAAATTGCTAAATATCTGTTACATGTCCTACCGATAAAACGTGACTATAACTGTATGAATACCATGATGAATATTGCCCTTATATCTTAAAATGCAATATAATTGCCCTGTAATTTTAGTCTTATGGTAATATAGATCAAGTAAGTAACCATGTGACCTTGATGCTTTTACAATCTTTTCTGTATGGGCAGGTTCAACTTAACATGCTAAGCCCTGTCTGTCATCAACTCTGTACTTGTCCCATCCTCCAACCCAATTAACAAAACCAACCCAAGTGAAATCAGAAGCAGTTTTTTTTCCAAATCCACCCTCAGTCAGTTGCTTTTATTACAATTAATACTGACCATGCTGTTATTCCAACATTATGCTTATACATCCTAGACACTTTGTACAGTTTATGAAGTGCAATCAGCTATTCCAACGCTGATCCGGATCGGGACTGATGCAAATGGCAGCTCCACCCTCCTCTGTGGCTTCAAAGCTAATTTTTTCCCTCGTGCATTCCCGGAAGCATTGCTGCTCCCAAAAAAGCCCAATTATCCCCCCCCCCCCCGGAAGCACTGCTGCTCCCAAAAAAGCCCAATTATCCCCCCCCCCCCCGGAAGCATTGCTGCTCCCAAAAAAGCCCAATTATCCCCCCCCCCCGGAAGCATTGCTGCTCCCAAAAAAGCCCAATTATCCCCCCCCCCCGGAAGCATTGCTGCTCCCAAAAAAGCCCAATTATCCCCCCCCCCCGGAAGCATTGCTGCTCCCAAAAAAGCCCAATTATTCCCCCCTCCTTTACTAAGTAGTGGCTTCATAGGTTTGCTCTTCTGTGGGAGTTCAGTCGACCCGTTATTTTCCTCATTTGGCAATCGAATGGGCGGGCCGTGTTACCTCCTTACACCTTTCCCTCGAGGGACTGTCTGACTCCCTCACACCCTTGCCTTAAAAGGCACCTTGAGCAATTCTTAGAGGGCTGGTGGACACGTGCAGCGGGGGGAGGGGGGGGTTGCCAGGGGATTAAAAGTGTCCAGACGTGTTCGGTCACCGCCTGGCTGTGCCCCAGGAGGGCGGGTGTCCTCGGGCGAGGAAGCCGGGGGGGGGGGTCCCTTTCCGCGCTGACCCTGCGCTGAGCAGCGCGCTCCGGCTCTGTCCCTACTTACGTCTCGGAGGCGGAGGGACGCATGGCGGCGGGTAAGTCATGGCTAGGCCGCGCGACTCAATCTAGAGAGGGGGGGAAAAACCGACACGCCAGGGTGAGCGGGGTCTGGGGGGGGGGGGCTGTCTGACCCCCCCTCAATATCCCCTCCCCCCCAGCGGCCATCTTAGGGCGCCCGCCCCGACCCCCCGGCTCTCAGCGAGCCACCCCCCCGCGCAGGGCCCGATCCCGCCCCGCCGGCAGCCCCCCGCCCGCCCCTTCCCCCCCCCGTCACCTGTCCGAGGGCGCCGGGCGGGGCTGGCAGGAGGGAGGCCGCGCGGGCTGCGGCCGCTCGACGTGGAGAGGGCGAAGTGAAGGAGACACCGACGACCCGCCCGCCCGCCGCCGCCGCGCAGGACCCCAACGAGCCGGGGCCGCCCCGGCCACCGCCTGCCCCGCCGCGCCCCCCCGCCCCAGCCGGCGCCGCGCCCTCCGGCGGCACACACGCATCGCCCCGCGCCCGGCGGGGAGCCCCGCGCCCGCCTCCCCCCGCTTACCCTGCCGCCGGCGAGCAGGCACCGCGGCGGGCAGCCCTAGGCGAGGAGAGGGGTCCTCTGCGCCCTGCGCGGGGAGGGGCCTGCGGGGGATGGGGAGAACATGTGGGCGGGGAGAAGCACTCTCAGGGGGAGGGGCCTGTAGGGGGAGGGGCGAGGTGGGGGGGTACTCAGGGGGAGGGGCGAAGGGTTTAGAGGGTGCTCAAAGGGGGGGAGAGGAGAAAGCTGGGGGTGCTCAAAGGGGGGGAGGGGAGAAAGCTGGGGGTGCTCAAAGGGGAGGGAGGAGAAAGCTGGGGGTGCTCAAAGGGGGGGAGGGGAGAAAGCTGGGGGTGCTCAAAGGGGGGGGAGGAGAAAGCTGGGGGTGCTCAAAGGGGGGGGGGGGACAGGGACAGAAGACTTTCCTTGGAGGAAGCTGTGTGGGAGATTGTTCCTGAAATATAAGAAAGTGTTGAACTGGGTTTCAGGCTCTGCCCTCCTTTCCAGTTTACTGCACACCTAAAAAGCCATTGGCTGTGTCTAGACTGGCCAGTTTTTCCGGAAAAATCAGCCGCTTTTCCGGAAAAAACTTGCCAGCTGTCTACACCGGCCGCTTGAATTTCCGCAAAAGCACCGACGCTCTCATTAAGATTGCCAGTGTTCTTGTGGAAATACTATGCTGCTCCCGTTCAGGCAAAAGTCCCTTTTGCGCAAAAGTTTTGAGCAAAAGGGCCAGTGTAAACAGCTCAGATTTGTTTTCCGCAAAAAAGCCCCAATTGCGAAAATGGCGATCGGGGCTTTTTTTGCGGAAAAGCGTGTCTAGATTGGCACGGACGCTTTTCCGCAAAAAGTGCTTTTACGGAAAAGCGGCCATGCCAATCTAGACACTCTGTTCCGAAAATGCTTTTAACGGAAAACTTTTCCGTTAAAAGCATTTCCGGAAAATCATGCCAATCTAGACGCAGCCAGTGTGTTTTATGGTGCTTTCCTAAATTCTGCCTCTGGTAGCAACATAAGAGGTACCACTAGGCAGCTAAAACTTACATGTGCCTCAAGGATTGTACTTGTATCCCTCATTGCCACCCTTTCATGTCCACTGCCCCGGTGCACAAGTTCTCCTCACCACAGCTGCCAAAGCCTTTTTGTGCACTGCACACCTCCCTAACTCCCCACTGAAACCATCCCGGGCTGCCCTCCTTCCCTGCTACAGTGGTCCTGGTCCCTGGGGTGATCCTTTTCTAAGAATGGAAAGCAAGGCTAGACTGAGTGTCACATGACTGGTTTGCACCAGTCTCTGTAATCATGCCTTATGACAAATCCCACCACAGAAACTGCTTAAGCGACGAGGAGTCCTGTGGCACCTTATAGACTAACTGAAGTGTAGGAGCATAAGCTTTCGTGGGCAAAGACCCACTTCGTCAGATGCATGTGTGGGTCTTTGCCCACGAAAGCTTATGCTCCTACACTTCAGTTAGTCTATAAGGTGCCACAGGACTCCTCGTCGCTTTTGCAGATTCAGACTAACACGGCTACCCCTCTGATACTAGAAACTGCTTAGTCACCAATACAATATTTTCGCTCGGCCAAGGAACTGTGTATGGCACAGCTTGTTCTAAGGTTTTTAGTCCCCTCTAATAGTATTGCCTCTTTCATTTAAAATTAGGTTCCACAAGAGAGTATAATCAATACACTATATGATAATATAATTTATCAGAATATAGGGCAGTAAAGGTGGATTGTGGAAAACAGAGCAGCTGTTGAGCCAGCAGGTCCAGCATATTTTTGTTTTTATAAATGATATGCAGAGGTGAACTGAATAGTTTTCAGGTCCAGCATAAATACATACATTCTGGAGGACCTAACAAGCTAATACATTTAAATGAAGATGATGAGTACTGGACATGAGAAAACGTATTAGTGTGTTAATACCAAATGCACAGGAGAAAGGAATGAATGGCAACTGGGGAGACAGGAAGAGGGATAGGAGGAGGAAATTAGTGGATTGGAACATTCACTAGAAAAGAGATGTCTTGTCGAATACAAAATGAACTTATACAATTTATGCCACACTGCATTATTTAAAGCCACAAGTCCACTACTTAAACCAAAAAATAGTTAAGAACAAATCTCTGTTCCATATACCAGCAACCATGCTTCTTTTTTTAAAAAAAATTGATTGGTTTTATTTTTAGAAATCAGAGAATGTAAGAAACAACCGTCCCATCCTGCAGAAACAGTGATGAATCAACATAAAGACCAAAGCTGAAGCAAGACTGCACCCTTCCGGTTTTGTGTCAGGATTTTGTTAACGGTATAAAAACCCATGCATCCATCCCTCAGTTTCTCTCTAGCTACAGATGCATCCTTTAAGTTTTCAGAATATTGGGGCAGGAGGGTTACTGTGGAACTCAGTATATTTGGAAAGCAAAGGTTACTGTGATAGGCAACTTCTTTTGGCTTCATAACTCTGTTTTCTCAGAGTCTGAGCCACTGTCAAAACCCCACCCCTATTCTCTTCTCTATATTAGCTTTCCTCCACTATCTGTGCCAGCCAGCCAGTTCCTCCAGCCTACATTCCTTAACCATCACCATTTTGTATGGATCAAAGCTAAAAAAAAAAAAAAAAGGCAAGGACTCTGCAGATACCAGTTATCGAATGTTAGAAACCCAGGACATGAAGAGTTGAGCACAACATATACAGCAGGGGTGGGGAACCTTTTTTGGGTCAGAGACCACTGACCCACACACAAATCAGTCGGGGCCCGCACACAGGTAAGAAGCAAAAAAAAAAAAAAACCCCACCAGACCCTCACTGGTGTGGCCCCTGACTGAGATGGAGAAAGATGCTTCCCCACATTCTCCTGGTACACCAGAGCCTGGGGGGCCCAGCCTAGTAGATTTTGTGTGCTCCAGCCCTGCAATGGGGCTGCAGAGTGGCTGGAGCGCCCATGTGGGCTCCCCAGTGCTGGGGGCAGACCCTGAACCTCGGGATCTGGATCCAGGTAAGCCCAGGGCTGCATCTAGCCGCCAGGCCTTAAGTTCCCCACCTGGGGAGCAAAGAATGCCAAATCCCCTCCCCTAACAATACAGCAACTGCCAGAACTCTGCCAAGGACTTGCCCACACATTGAATTGTCCCCATTTAACTTGCAGTGTGATTTTAAACCAATTTCAAGACATTGGTGCAAACGTTCTTATTCCAGGCTTCTTTCTAGTTAAGCCAGTTAGGAACAGGATTGAAATAAACCAAAAGAAGTCACTCTTAAAACTAAAGCAGAACATCCACACAGGCATTGCACTAGTTGAATGTGCACAAATGCACATGTAGGAAATGGCTATGCTCACAGTCATGCCAATGGTAGGCCTGGAACACTTTGAAAGTCTGCAGTCCTGAGCTGGGGGGGGAAGTCTAGGTGCCCTTCTCTCTAGTCTATAGGATCACTGGAGTAAAGGACACTGAACTCCCTCTGGTTGTACTTGGCTTTATAAAGGGCATCTCTGCAGGTGGTGGCTGCAAGTTCCCAATTATTCACTCATACATAGTCAATCCCAAAGCTCCTTATTCTTTCATAACAAGAAAATAAAAGTTGGGGGGGGGGGGGAGAGAATTCAATTGCAAGAGAGAAAATTAAGGATCTAAGGGAAGGGGATAGCAGCCAACCTAGGGCGCATGATTAAACTTGTACTTACTCGCACATTTGTGTTTTTCTTTGCTGGCTGAATGCTTTCTCTTCTTTTTTCTCTTTGGTGGGATTTCCATCTCCCTGGAGGTTTCCCCTTGTGCCTCAAGGAACGAGTCCATAAGCAAACACTGCTGCTATGCTTTAACTTCCTGCTATACACTCTGTTTTACTAAGGCTCAAGGGTGGCTAAATGAATGGGACTTTAGCCCTTATAGGAGGAGCTATTTTAGAGCCTTTTAGGGGAGGGGTCCTTTGAGTTTTCTGCTTTAATAGGGCATAAGAGGTTCTGTTAAAAACACAAGCTAAGAACATTCAACTTACTAAATGTCCTTGCCAATCTAACGCTCATAGGAAAGCTGGTTCAGAAAAAGAGCCCCGTGTCCCTAATTCATTGAAATGGGAGTAATGACATCTGAGAGATGTAAACAAATGTGCAGAACAGTTTGCACCTGAAATAGTAGTTAGTAAAAGTGTTAACCTCTGTTGTGCTCGAGTTTTGCTGGGTCTCATTTCTGCCTGAGTTCTATACAGCACTAATTGTACTCAGTGCTTTGCAACTGTTCACTAATTAAACCTCACATCACCCTCATGAGATACTATTAGTCCCATTTTACAGATAGGGCAAACTGAAGGAGGGAGCTAAAGAAGCTTCCCTCAGGCCACAGTGAGGGATCAGCATGAAAGGATATGACTGAAATTTGGGATTGATTTCCAGGCTTGGGATCACACTTCTCATAATCTGTTACTGTTTCTTTGATTACATTTACTGTTCAGAAGCTATTTATTTTTGGTGCCTGCAGATCCAAGTGCACGTCAGAGAGCAGTCAGATTTATATCAGGTAGACTTGCTAATGGACTGAGGTGCAACTAACATTTAAGACCGAAGTACTGGACAATATCCTCCAGTTAACAAATGAGGAAAAATAGGTGACTTGAGGACACTGTGAGGAGGTGAGACCTCTGTACAGCTATCCAGAGAAGGGCCACAGAAAGAGAGAGAAACTTCTAGGCTACTAAGTCAAGTCCTTCATAAAGTTCCTGGCATGGCAGGAGGTATTTTCTATTTTCTAGGTATGGTCACTGATTATGATGGGTTAAAACATCCTTTTCCCTAGTATATGTCTGTACTAGGTGCTGCTTTAAAGGGATTGCTACTTCAGCAAGTCTTGCCCTACTTCGTGCAATGCTAAGGGCCTGTAAGGGTTCATCTGGAGGTGGCTCTCCTACTTGGAGTAGTATTTGAAAGAATGGCATTCCCTTGACTACGTTCATCCCAGCTACCCACCCAGCTACTACACTTACTCTCTTGCTAGCCAGTGGTTTCCACCGGAAAGGCTACAGGGGAATGCTGGCCCTTACAAACACTGAGGCGTGTAATTTTACTCATGAGTTTTATTGATTTTGATGAGATTACTCTCAGGAGTAGAGTCACACCTGGGCTTAAGTATTTGTAGGATTGAGGCACTGCAATCTAAGGAAGTTGGAAAGGGCTGTCCCCAAATCCCGTGGTATTCTCAGGTGAAAAATGAGGTTTTGCAGGCCATCTCTTGCATGTTTATATGATTCAGTTGCATTGTTGTGAATGTCTTTTACATCAGGGCATGCCTGTACCCATAGCTCGTATTTTTGTCTCCACTGGTGGTGCACGTTCACCAATGCCTCGGTGCATATAAAAAAATATTCTGCATGTGGATAGAAAAAATCCACACATGGATGGAAAAGACTGGAGAAGACATTGCTGTACACACCTCCTAGACTGGAGCCTCTAATGAAACTTGCATGCAGATCTGTGAAGACGGAGGTTGTGGCTCTTTTTATTAATAGGTTTAAGTCCCTGATAGTGAGTGAGGAATACTAGGTATATAAGAAAAATTGAAAGGAAATGTACAATTCATTCCCTATAAATCCATGGTGGAATAGTATAAAGGACTGACCATGAGTTGTACTAGTCAAGCTGTGTGTATCCTGTTTCCTTGGGATTAGTGAAGCTGTCAGGTACTGTGCGTGTCCAATGGGGATACGTCTACACTGCACCTTAGGTCAAAATAACATACGCAATTTGTGTAGCTCAAATTGTGTATCTTACTTCCATCTTATTTTGAAATAGCTTATTTCGTCATTTGACACTATCCACACAGCACCAAATTTTCAAATAACCCGCTGTCCTGAAACATCCCTTACTCCTCGCGGGATGAGGGTTACAGGGACGACGGAATAGTGAGCCCATTACATTTTGAAGTAACGGGCTTGCTGTGAAGACACGGGATAGCTATTTCGGGATGCCTCCGGTATCCTGAAACAGTGCTGCAGTGTAGACAGAGCCTAGCTGTCTGGATGCCACAGGAGGACTGTTAGAGAAGCCCGGGAACCACAGGGCATCAAATATTAAGCCGCAGGCAAAGCAAAGGCAGGCAGAATGCGGAGGTGTTTGTTTGATCCGGGGCTTCTGGGAGCTAACACCCAGTTTAGCACCAGCTAGGCCTCTGTCTTGCTGAGGCAGGAGTAACACAGTGATTGACAGTCCTGGATACGCCAAAGTAACCACTAGGACAATACAATTTATAAGTACAGGAAATCAAGCACCAACTGATAGGAATAAACAATGTTTTATTTATAGAAAGGCAGGACTGAAGGAGAGAGAGAGAGAGAGAAATGGCAGGAAATGGGGACAAAAGCAGGAGAATCAGGGAAAAAATGAGTAATGTCCAACAATGCAGCAATAATTAACCATTTCCTCCCTGTGTGACTCAAAATCCCTCAACTCAGCAATGGCAAGAATGGTCCCCTGAGGGTCCCAAAGGCCATCACTGAAGACGGGAGGTGGAGGGCAACGAGTTGGCTGGTGCTGTTACTCCTGCCTTGCGCGGAGATAAGGTTGGGGCCCAGGGATGACAGGACGGACGCTGACCCAGTGAGTTCCTGGGTTCGATGACTGGAAGCAGTGTTGGAGAAATCAGGCGTGAGAGGATCACGTCCCGGATGAAGAACAAGTTTGTTTTTACTGTTTACAGCCGTCCAAAGCTGCTGGAGGGGTCCTGGCATCAGTTTCCCAACAGAAAAGAGGCTGCTCGCCTCAGTTACAATTGCTGCGGTGCCGCCTGACTCCTCCAAACGGCAGTCAGCCTCCCCAAGAGCCTCTGTTACCCAGGGGCTTTTCCCTGATAGTAACCACTAACTAGCAGCTCCATTTCCCCACCCTGCAGAGTCTCCTGGCTAACTGTTCAAAAATCTTTCATTTTGGGCAGGCAGGGCCACAGCCTCTGGAAGGGGATACCCCCTCACTCTGAGTGGTATGTCCAGTTGGGGCCTTTCCATGTACAAGTGGAAGGACTTTCTGCAAAGTCCGTCCCATACTCCAGGGGTCAAGTGATGTCTGTTACCCCATGGGATTGGGACCGAGCTGTCCCCTGTCTCCCAAGCAAGTCTACATAGCACATGCAGCTTTGTTTCCAATGTCATTTAGTATCATTTCCCAGACCAAAACTTTATTACAGATTAAACAATATTAAAACAGAATGAAAGTGACACTTTAATAGTTGTGAACATATAAACACGATAGTTACCAACACATGGCTCCATCCAGATGGGAGGGCAATTATATGCAAGGCTCCAGAATCGACTTTGACTCTGACCCATATCAGCATGCAGCTTAACGTGAAAACCCCTTTACACAATAATTCCAATTTCCAACACTGGATCAATCCCAGGGCCAAAGTCCCGATGGTGTAAAGAGGGGCTAACCTACTGCCCTCCGTGGAGTTGTCTTCACTTTGGCTGAATTTCGTCCATGGGGCAAAATTCAGTGGTGACCTCAATGGAGGTGTAAGTTACCCATTGATAAAAGAGTCACATTGGTGGGAATCAGCATAATTTACAAATCGAGGGAGCAACAGGGAAGATGGAGCATGACAAGCAATTAACTAAGATGCAATCAGATCCCTTGCCCTGGTTGTTACTGCATTGCGCCAAAGGCATGTAGAGGCTAAGCTCCAGCTCCTCAAAGATAGGTAGGTGTCTAACTGCCTTCCAGGATCTGGGCCTCAGTGTGGGGGGCACGAGGTATGGGGCAGAAAACACAGGAGATCTTAAAATATATTTATCTGATAAGTTTTACCCGGTAAAAAAAACATTTGGAAAACCATTGTCTTTTCTAAATAAAACTATTCATTTCTACATCACTTTGGGGTAATGCAGGTCAGTTAAAATGTTTGAGGGAAGAGTCAAACAGCACCACAACCATGTACAGTTGACAAAACTCATCTGAGGAAGTGGGTCTGGCCCATGAAAGCTCATCATCTAATAAACCATCTTGTTAGTCTTTAAAGTGCTACATAGTCCTGTATTTTGCTTAAGAAAGCCTGAGTTCAAAAGAACAGTAAGGTTACAGACTCAAGCACTGGAAAAATTAGGAAATGCCAGAATGGAGGTTAATTCAGTTCTTTGTGGAGCTGCGTTATGACTGTCTTTATATACTCACTATTTTCCCCACGGGACACTTGTGTCATTCAGTGCACAGCAGGGAACTCCACTCAGGGTTGTGTAGAGAATGAAGCTGTTGGTCTGTAGGAAAATTATGTACCTACATACGTGTGTGTGTGTGAGAGAGAGAGAGAGAGGGAGGAATGCATCTGCCATGCGTGTGTGTGTGTGCGTGAGAGAGGGGGCTATTGGAAAGTCTTCACTCTATACATGTGTATGGATGTGTGCATGTTTCCAAAGTACCTGAACTGCAGCCAGCTACTTGGTGCTGGGCTTAGAAGAGGAGGAACTGCTCATAATTGTGGTTGCTCAACATGTTCCCATTAAAATACCTTTACTTGTTCCAAAAAGGGAACCATTCATACTGAAAATTTCCCAAGCCAGGTGTCTGCCTCAGGCTTAATTTTTGAGAGTGAGAGTTTCAGTGAAGACAGTTCAACCATTTCCAAGAATAAAATGATGGCTCACGACTTTGTTTTGCCCAGGCAAACCTCAGAGTTATGAACACCTCAGGAAGGGAGGCTGTTCGTAACTCCGAACGAACTGTTAGGGTGGTTCTTTCAAACGTTTACAGCAGAACTCAGACAATGCAACTTTGAAACATTACTAAGAAGAAAAATGATGCTTTTAGCCCTCTTCCTTTAAACACAGCAAGCACAGAAACAGTTTCTTTACCTTTTTTTTAATGTTCCCTTTAATGTTCAAGTTTTTTAGTAAATTATGTTTACCGCAATTCTGGACTCTATTTGCTTTTTCTGGTCTCTGCTGCTGCCGGATTGTGAACTTCCAGTTTTAACTGAGGTTGTACGGTTGACTAGTCTGTTTGTAACACTGGCGTTTGTGGCACTGAGATACACAAAAAATTCTGATAGCTGCTTCATTGAGAAGCTCTGGCACCTCCCTGCGTTGGAGCAAAGGGTTGACATTTGCTAAAGGGGTTGCCCAGGGTTAAGAATGTGCCTTTTGCAAGAGTAGTGGAAATCCACCCAGTTTTAACCAAGCTAGAGCCCTTTGAAAAAGCTCACGCTACGTCTACAAGACAAGTTTTTGCTGCAAAAAGTATGCAAATGAGGGACTCGTTTGCAGGAGTCGTGATCTCATTTGCATATTTTCTGCCGATCCCTTTCTGCACGAAAACAAGCAGTGTGGATGTTTTCTTTTTGCACAAACCCCCTTTTTCCGCACGATCCGTATACCTCCTTTTTGGGGGCATAAGAATCTTGCAGAAAAGGGGGCTTTTTGCACAAAAAGAAAGTGTCCACACTGCTTGTTTTTGTGCAAAATCCCCTAGCGCAAAAACGGATCGGCAGGGAATATGCAAATGAGATCATGACTCATGCAAATGAGTCCCTCAGTTGCTTATTTTTTGCCGAGAAGACTCGTCGTGTAGACGTAGCCTCGGTGAGTACACGCTCAGGACCTACAGGCTAGCATTCGGCAATAAAGTCTGAGCGCATGCTGTCCGCAGTGAAGATGCGCCAACCCCCTCATACATGGGACCAAATTGCATATGCACCAGCACCATAGAGAAACTTTCCTGGGCTCTCAATGCTCCACTAACACGGAGGAGGAGGAGGAATTGGCTTGAAAAAATGTAAAGGGGTGAGGGACCAGGCCTGGTGTGTGTATGGGCTTGGGACAAGGAGCCTTTGCTGGGGGGAAGCTTCCCCCACCCTCTAAGCCCCCCCTCCACCTCACCCCCCGCATCCCATGGCCCTGGCTGGCACAAGCAGCGAATGCTATGAGCTCAGCCCTGTGGGGGGTCACACTTTCAGTCCCTGCCAGGACTGCGGCAGAGCTCAGAGCTTGGTTGGAGCGCTGAACTTGGAGCTCCCCCCGGCCAGGGGCCGCAGCGGCAGAGCTCTGGGCCTGGAGCTCCTCCCCTGCACCACCCCTTCCCTGAAGCCCTGCCTTTCATCCTGCCTCTTTCACCCCCAGGTCCTGCCCCGTTTGCTCTTTTCTCCCTCTGTCCCCCATTGCTGTGGCCACCCCAGGGAGTAAGAGCTCCTTTAACCCTAGGGCCGTGGCGGGGGGAGATTTTTCCAGAGGCCCCAAATTGGCCAAGGACTGTGGGCCCTGCGTGATAATTCCCCCCTCCCCCAGCCTCCATTTCATGCCAAACATGGCTGAGGCCCTTGGTGGGCTAGGGAGGGTGGCCTGCAAGGCCTGGCTGCGTGTGGGATCGAGAGCCAAGAGTGAACACTGGACTGGTGGGGAAAGGAGCCTGGGACCTGGAGGAGGTTGCGGTTGCTCTTCCACAAAAAAGAGTGGACGCGCAAAATACGTTCCCTGGACGCAGCAGAGGTGTCCCAGAAAAACCTGGAGATATCCCGGAAAACCCCCTCAGCCTACATGTACCCTTAGTTCAAACTACAAAGTTTTGCTGTCATAGCAATATTGACGAGACGTGAAAAAAAGAAAATCAATCCCCTTAGCCAAGCTAAGTATCCCAGCCTGGCGTAGATGCAGCTGTGCCGAAAAAGAACCCTTCTGTAGGCTTAACTAATGTCATTCGTGGAAACAGCATATCGCTCTTCCAGCAAAACTCCTGTCAACTTATTCCGTGTCTCCACTAGAGGGCTCTGCCGGCATAGCTATCCCAGCAATGGCTCTGTAGTGTAGACAAACCCTAGATTATTGGAATGGTGGTCAATATAGAAACGCAGCAGCTCAATATTTAAATAGCTATGCCTTGATTGAATCGGTAAAATACAGTTTCTTTAAGAAATGCAGTTAGAGGTTGTGGCTTGTTCTGACAGTTCAATGGGCACGCTTCCTAGAAAAGTCTGGAACAAACACTTCAGGTTACAGAGAGGTTGGGCTGCGGTTTGGAAGGAGAATATATACCCACCCATCCAACTGATATTCTCCCTCCCCACCTATGAAGTGGGTGTTGTTGTTGTTGTGATGATTGGGAAGAAATGAACGAAGTGTACCTAGTAAATACAAAGATAATGAAACTAGCCAGTATAAACGCTCGGTGGCTGCTATTCTAGTCAGTACTGGATTAAAACAAATAATATTGCTTGGTAGTTTTCTTTCAACTGCGGCGTTCCTCAGCATTTCACTTGTTGGCAAAAGCGAATGACTCTAGGATAGCTAGAGTGGGCTACATCCTTTTTGACAAATTACACAGACCTTAAATCTGAAACACCTACCGAGTTTCAGAGTTTTGTTCGTTAAATCCAGTGCCAATTTTTAGGGTTTACAGCTTAAATGCAAAGTAGGCACAGCACAAATTCCTCTGTTTGGAGACAGACCTGTTTGCTAACCTCAGTTTGCAACATGTATTAATACCTTGCAGAGGAATCCTGTAATTTCACACACAAAGGTGCTGCATTTTATACATTTTATCAGGGTAATAAAGATCAGCAAATTATGAGTTTTCAGATGATACCTCAAGGTATACTTTGAACACCGATTATTACAATCATGTTTGGGGTATGGTCACAGAGGTGCATTCTGTGACGCTACGTCTACACTACACACTTCTTTCGGAAGAAGCATTTTTCGGAACAGATCTGTTCTGAAAGAGTGTCCACACTGCAAAAGTGAATCGAAAAAAGATCTGCTTTTTCGAAAGAGAGCATCCAGACTGAATGGACTCTCTCTCACATGTAAGTTGGGATTGCAATGGACAGAATGGCCACCAAGGCACCTCAGCTTTTTCCTCTTCCTCTGAAAGAACTCCCTCTTTCCTGTCCATACACACCTTTTTGCAAAAGAGCTCTTTCACGAAAAGGCTTCTTCCTCGTAGAATGAGGATCCCCAATTCTGGAAAAACCCCTCTGTTCTTTCAATTTTCTTGTGGAAGAACGCAATGGCAGTGTGGATGTTCCTCAAGTTGTCTCAGAAAAACGGCCGTTTTCCCGACAAAACGCTGTAGTACAGACATACCCTCCCAGTCCTACAAGGATCTGTACTGAGATCTGTGCTGTTCAACATATTAATAAATGCCATTGGAAAGGGGGCTAACGAGTGAGGTGACAAAATCTGAAAAAAAAAATTACTCAAGACTTAAGTCCAAAACAAACTGTGAAGTGTTCCACCGGATCTCACAATACTGGATGGCTAGGCAACAAAATGGCAGATGAAATTCAATATTGACAAATGCAAAGTAAAGCACATTGGGAAACATAATCCCAACAAAACACGGGGGTCTAAATTAGCTGTTACCACTCAAGAAAAAGATCTTAGCGTCATTGGCCCTGAAAACATCTGCTCAATGTGCAGCAGGAATCAAAACAGCTAACAGAATGGTAGGAATCATTAGGAAAGAGCTAATACAACCAAAAATATTCTAATGCGTCTTGATAAATCCATGGTATGCCCACACCTGGAATACTTCTTGCAGCTCTGGTCATTCTCATGTATATCACACCACCAACCTAATGTGGAAACACTTCTGTAATAATTGCTACAGTTTGCAAGATCTTTTTAATCAGCGAGCCAGACTCCGGCTGGGGAAAGCAAAACAACTCTGTTGAGCACCGTGGAGCTGCTCCCATTTATGCTGAATTTGGCTCACTGGGCAAAAATCAGCAGTGATGTAATTAGCAGTGTAAATATATTACACTTTAATAAGCAAGTGTTACATTGATTTACACCTAGAGTGGACAAAAAGGAAAGTGAAGTAGGAAAAGCAACTAACCAATTTGTATTGAAACCACGGATGTGGTTGGTGCTGTGGTGTTTGGAAGGAATTTAGGGAATAAATAGAGCAAGAAATGGAATAAATCATTTTATAAATTCTATCTATGAAAATATCTGGGAAATCACTTCCTCTGCTAAATAAAAGTACTTGTACATTTCTACATCACTTTCAGGTTATGGACATGCCAAGGTCAAGCAATAGCAAAAATAATTATAAGAGGATGGACTGACACTGTGTGCCGCATAAGAGAAGAGGAACTGCTTTTAGTTCATAATGTTTTTAGTAGAAAAGGTCCTGGGAGCTTTGACCTACAGAGATAGATGCAGCCTCGTACAGTGATAGGCATCAGCCTTGAAGTTTGGGTTCAGAGCTGAATTTAAGTTTGAGAGGTGTTTGAATCAGAGGTTGTGGTTTGCATCTGTGTGTAATTTTTAGGGTAACATTTTCAGAAGCAGCCTGTGCATTTGTACCCCCCTGCCGGCATATTATTTCAATCCATACAGCCCCCCCAGATTTGCACCTCTGATTATCTGATTTCCATGTACAAGTGTCTTTGCTAATCATAAACGTGTGTGTACTCTCACACAAAAATATTGATCACGCAAAGTTGCAGGCACGAACCTAGAGACCTAACTCTAATTAGGGCAATTGGATTTCACTGCCTGTATTGGAAGTAGGTTTGGACAGGATAATCTCATCACTATTTTATAGCCAATCAAGTTTAAATAATCATAAAAGCAACAGCTAAATGATCTGAACCTAGACAGCTAGACTATATTGCTGATCCTAAGCAATTCAAAAAGTGGAAATTAAAGTCTATGCACAATCGATACATACTCTTCAAAGTGATGGCCACTAAGCAACTGTAAAACCATATATTTCATATAAGCGGATAGGTTTTCTCCTGATTGGCTTACTGTACCAGTCCATACACAGAATTTACCCAAAAGTTGCCTTGTTTGGCACTGAACAGCAAGGAAATTATATTAAAGATGCATGTGAAATATTATGTTCACATAGTTTTTCCTGGCACCAGGCCTCTTCCTGGTTCATGTGGAAAACGTTAGCACTGAGTTCATAAAACAAAGACACACGATGACCTGCATAGTTAAGGGGCATAGGCATTTCTACTCTAAGCTCCCATTTTTTCAGTTGCTCAAACTTCCTGTATTTTTCGCATTCTGGTCTGACATTTTCCAGACTTGATCTCTGCCCCAAAGTTATTTTCTCTGGATAACATGTGAGCCAGAATGGTTCAGTACTTTGTTATAAGAGGGGAGGTGGGGAAAGAACTTCCCCCCGACTATTATTAAAAATCGCTACCCATCTTTTTCTAACAGCTTTGTAACTGGAAGATTTGCCATCAGGACCCTGCCATGGAAATACCCCTCCCCAAGAGGCAAGGCCTTTGAATGCCGTGATGAGATCTGGCCATGCTGGGAGCATTTGAAAATTTGAACACACTTCTTTTGGTAAGCTCATAAATTGCACCAGTGAAGAAAGCATTTTATTCCCGTTCTTGGCTGATTTAGCTGCATGGTGTAATGTCCAGTGTATCGTAGCTCCTGCAGATAATTTAAAATACAGAGGAAAGTTCGCTAGACTGGAGCTAGTTTGGGCTTCAGATCCGCCATAATCTTCATGTGTGACCCAAAGCTAATTAATTCCATGTTTGCACCCACGCTTTGTGGCTACATCTAGACTGGCATGATTTTCCGGAAATGCTTTTAACGGAAAAGTTTTCCGTTAAAAGCATTTGCGGAACAGAGCGTCTAGATTGGCAGGACGTTTTTCCGCAAAAGAACTTTTTGCGGAAAAGCGTCCCTGGCCAATCTAGACGCACTTTTGCGCAGAAAAGCCCCGATCGCCATTTTCGCGATGGTGGCTTTTTTGCGGAAAATAAATCTCTGCTGTCTATACTGGCCCTTTTGCACAAAAGTTTTGCGCAAAAGGGACTTTTGCCTTAACGGGAGCAGCATAGTATTTCCGCAAAAAGCACTGATTTCGTACAGTAGGAAGTCAGTGCTTTTGCGGAAATTCAAGCGGCCAGTGTAGACAGCTGGCAAGTTTTTCTGGAAAAGCGGTTGATTTTCCGGAAAAACTGGCCAGTCTAGACACAGCCTGTGTGTCTTGCTTATGAAGATTGGAAGCACTTTGGGGTAGGGCTCTCTTTTACCATGTACCCATGCAGTCTACAAGGAGTCCTTGGTCATGGTTGAGGCTCCTAGGTGCTCCTGGAACCTAAACAACACAAAGGTGCAAAGGGTTAGAGAAATGTTTCTTGCAGACCTCATAAAGCAGCACAGCCGAAGGAGGGGATTTGTGCCTTTAAGGTCTATAGGGGTATGTCTACCCAGCAGCATTATTTCAGAATAACTGATGTTATTCTGGAATAACACAGAGCGCGTCTACACTACAAGCCTTTATTTCGAAATAATATCGAGCTGGGGGACTTCTTACTCTCATTTCACGAGGAGTAAGGGAAGTTGAAGGAAGAGCGTTCTTCTGTCAACTTCCTGCTCTGCAGATAGCGCCAAAACCAAAATTAAACTATTTTGTCTTCAACTATGCAATTGACATAGCTGAAGTTGCGCAGCTGAATTTGACTTTAGCCCTGCTGTGTAGACGTGCCCCAAGAGAGACACACTTAGGCTACGTCTACACTGGCGCGTTCTCACGCAAAAATTCTTTTGCGGAAGAGTTCTTCTGCAAAAACTCTTCCAGAAGAGAGCATCTACGCTGGCATGTGCCTTTCCGCAAGAGATGTGCTTTTGCACAAGAACATCCATGCCAATGTAGATGCTCTCTTGCGCAAGAAAGCTCTGATGGCCATTTTAACCATAGGACTTTCTTGCGCAAGAAATTCATATTGCCTGTCTACGCTGGCCTCTTGCACAAAAACAGTTGTGCCAAAGGGATTATTCCTGAGCGGGAGCGTCAGAGTTCTGGTGCAAGAAGCCCTGATTTTATACATTAGAATGTCAGTTTACTTGCGCAAGAACACGTGGCCAGTGTAGACAGGCAGCAAGTGTTTGCGCAAGAGCGGCCGCTGTGGCACGAGATCGCGCCTGTGTAGACACAGCCGGACTGTTTCTCCACTGCACAAGGAAGCCAGGCAAAAAGAACCCAGAGAAAGTTCTAGGCCAGCGATGGGCAATAATGCAGCCTGCCAAAGTATTATGGGCAATAATGCCGCCAGTATCTGACCCGCCCCGATACTCCAGGCCACCCATGTTCCGTGGCCCAGTGGAACCCTGGGGGCAGGTTCCCTGCCTGCTGTGCCCAGCACGCCACTCAAAGCCTGTGTGCCTTTGCTTCATGTCCCATTGGGGAGAGCTTCCCACACTGCCCCCACCGCAGCACAATCATCGCGGCTCCCATTGGCGGGACAGAAACACATAGGCTGACCCCAGCAGCTTTGAGAGGCCTGCGGGACACAAGCAGGGAGCCTGCCCCAGGATTGCGCTGGGCTGCTGGCCAGGAGCCGCCCAAGGTAAGTGCCTCCTGACCAGAGCCTGCACTTAGCAAACCACTCCCTCCCCACACCACAACTCCCTGTCCCACATCACAACCCAAATCCTCTGCACCACCCCCCCAGGTCAAACTTCTCATGTACCCACCCACCCTTTCAGACCATGCACCCCCAGCAGTACCCCCAACCTCCTATCCAGGTCAAAACCCCCTCCTTCAAATTCCCTCCCAAGCCCCACACCAGCTTCTGCACCTCAATCCCATACCCAAGCTCCCTTCTGCATCCCGCCTTCATCCCAGACCCCGTATCCCCTCCATAGAAAAGTGTGGCCCTTGACCACTTACCAAATTCTCAGAGAGCCCCCCACCAATCAAACATTATCGCCCACCCCCATTCGAGGCAGAGCCCCACGGTGAAGAGGGGAGGCAGAGGAGCTGTTGGGATAATATCATGTTATCAGCATTAACATCTTTGTTCAGTGTAAACAGGGAGAGGGACTCTCCCCCACGGCAGGAAGGCTGGAGTGGCGCTTTGTATTTGTCTCCCTGCAATGGATTGCTGCACCAGACTTCTCTCCTCCGTTTCCGACACCCGCGTTACGGTGAATAAGCCCTTTACTGAGGACTGCTCACCACCTGGTCTTTTATTGGCCCCAGGTCCGCTATGTTGACTCGTATAGTTTGCAAGCATCGTCTCCATAGCTTGAGTTGGCCACTCTGGTATTGGTGCTCTTCTGGAGGGAGGCCAAAAGCTCACGCTCCGGGGGTTGTGTGTATGGGTACGTCTAGACTACATGGCTCCGTCGACGGAGCCATGTAGATTTGTTGTTTTGGAAAAGGGAAATGAAGCCGCGATTTAAATGATCGTGGCTACATTTACATTTACATGGCTGCCGCACTGAGCCGACAAACAGCTGATCAGCTGTTTGTTGGCTCTCGCGCTAGTCTGGACGTTCCCCCTGTCGACATCAAAGCCCTTTGTCGGCAGCCCCGGTAAACCTCATTCCACGAGGAGTAACGGGGCTGCCGACAAAGGGCTTTGATGTTGACAGGGGGAACGTCCAGACTAGCACGCGAGCCGACAAACAGCCGATCAGCTGTTTGTCGGCTCAGCGCGGCAGCCATGTAAATGTAAATGAAGCCGCGATCATTTAAATCACAGCTTCATTTCCCTTTGCCTATAACCCTAATCTACATGCCTCTGCTGACAGAGGCATGTAGTCTAGACACAGGCTATGTGTACAACTTACCCTGCTGGAGTACCGCCAACCCATTCCCGGAGCAGAACTGGCACCCCAGCCGTGCAAAGATCACAAGGCATGAGAGACTCCTGTGACGTGTGTGATTTCAGTTGTCTGGTACAATACCTCTCTGCGTGTGACCATGAGTACTGGCAACTTGTAGGGACAAATTCAACTTTGGCCACCACAGAAATTCAACAGGGGCCTCGTCCCCCCTCCTCCAAACACAATGTTGAGCTCCCCTCATCTGCTTCTTGCCACAATAACAATCTTCCCCTCCGCACATTTGCCCTTTGCTGCCCAGCTTGCCTCTGCTCTTTCTGCAGCTGCGCCAGGGGAAGAAGCAGAGCAGGCCGGCCTATTCTTCATTGGGCAAGGAGGAGCGGAGCCATCCCGAGCTCTCTTTCTGCTCCCTCTTCTCATCCTTGGGCGAATGGCCTTGGCTGTTCCCTCCCCTCATTGCTGTTTCCTGCAGCAGCTCTGTTTGCCTCCGGCGGAAGAGAAGCAGGACAGGCAGCGGGGGAAATCCTGAGCCTTTCAGAGGCAGCCAAAATCCACCTTCCGTGTGGTGAGTTGGCAGCCCTGGAGCGGACATTCCCCGGCTACAGGCCTGAGGATCGCTGCCCAGAAGGCTGTACCGTCCATGTGTGTGTGGGGGGGGAGGGGGGGATCTTTGCAAAGAAGACATTGCAGCTCCCTGGGATGGTTGTCATTTGGAAGTCAGCCTAGTTCCAACTGCAACACTGGACGGCTTGTGGCATTGGCTAGATGGGACCCAATGCAGAGACCTTTCGGGAGGGGCTGAGGGGGGCTCTTTCTGCCTAATCAGCAGGAAGACTAGGAAGGGCTGGTATTAGGGACTACTGCCGCATGGGACTACCTGGATCAAGCAGGACCTGCTCACCCTTATTTTCAACTGAGCTTTATGCAATGCATAAAGGGGGAGTGGAGAACTAAGAGCAACCCTCTCATTGCGAAGTGCTAGGGCCACGATGGGCAACCAAGGCTAGCAAACGGGCTGCAGGAGTGGCCCCATCTCACTGGGCCGCACGATTGAACTCGGGCACGTGCACTAAACGTGACCCCAAGAACAAGATAAAACACATTGCACTTGGCTCTCCTCTCTCAGGCCTTTTCAACCCAAAGGGACCCATTAGCAGGAGCACCTGAAGTTGCCAGCAAAAGTAACAAAGAATTAGAGGGAGCTTGTGTGCAATCAGTGTGCCCCTCGCACGTGCCCTTGCTTTAAATGGGTCGCTTCTCACTTGCCCAGGGGCTGCTCGACCCTCCCCTCCACTGCAGACCCCATCCCCACTCCACCCCTTTCTTCAAATCCCTACCAGGCCTCTTCCCTGCCTCCTTCCCAGAGCGCGACCCATCCCTTCTCCTTCCCCTCTCTTCCCAGCACTTCCAGTGCGCCAGGAATTGGTTGATTTGCGCCCCTCCACACACACACACACACACACCCCTTGCACGCTACTAATCAACTGATTCACAGCGCTCTGGAAGTTCTGGGAGGGCAGGGGAGGTGTAGGTGAGTGCAGGGTCCCTAATGCACAAGAGGGATTGAGCATGCAGAGCTCCTAATGGGTCACAAGTTGTCCACCACTGCTCTAGGGTCATTCTACCATGGCTTGGCCCGTGGGTCTAACGTGTTGGGGGGCAGGGAACCCATCACAGATGTGGCTTTTCCTGAGCCTGTGAAAATTCACCCAAATTTGATCATGTCATACATAACCTGGGAAAAACGTGCGCAGCTAAATTCTCCAGAGACTGTACCAAGTATGCTTCATCCTAGGGCTTCAGGAACAGAGCCAGTATTACCCTGCAATTGCTCCTCCCTGCTACTAGGTTGGGGGTGAGGCTCTGTGGCAGCAGGCATACACAGTGAGGGCAGTGACAATCAGACCATGTCTCCTATGCTGTGTCTGTCCCCCCGCCCCTCAACACACACCCATGTATCCAGGTAGCAAGGATGAAGTGGAAGCAGCTACACAGGAATGCAAAGGAGTTAGAAACTGAGGGTTAGGAAAGATGAAGGAGTCAGGAGGGTGGGACTATGCAAAGGAGGTACTAATAAAGGGGGATGGGGCTGACAGAGGTCAAGTAACACACAGGAAGGCTGACAGTCCCAAGGCCATGATTCCTGACACCAAGTCCCTTATTCTAGTCACTATTTTACATGTTTACAAATATAAGATACAGCTCGGGGGCCCCCCCCCATCACCAATCTCTCAGTAAATACTTGACCAGCCACCTAATTTTAAAATAAAAAAAAGCAGTCTTCAGCCATCTTCCAAAGATTTTATTTGTAATGCTTTTAAATAGTTGTTTTAATACAAGATAAAAATAATATATTAATTAAATCCGGGTTTAATGTTAAAGTCATAACAATATTTACTTATTTACATTACTGTGCTTCAAACTTCACTGTCATAGGAATTTTTAAACCTTCAAGTAATACTATTTTCTGTGACGGGGGTAGGGTGGAAGGAAGGGGAAAAAACTTAACTAAGAGATCTGTGTTTAGTGCAAAGAAATGTCTTCCCCCAAAAACTTTAAGAACAAGTTTTATATACCTGTTTATGCTAACCACTGTACATTAGTGTAGTCTGTAATTCCCCTGTATAAGAAGTCATCTACAATTGAATGCAAGTAGACAGTAAAATTAAATTACCTTAAATTGAACAGTAAAGTCCCTACTTAAATCATGGGGCCAATACACAAATTCAAGAAGTTCCACTTTGAAAAGCTTATTTTAATTTCTTACACAACAACCACAGCTCTGTTCTGAAAATGTACATCAACTAGAACTATGTTCATTCCATTCAACATAGCACACGTGTGGTGTGGCTCAAGTTATGAGCATTATCAGACACTACCACATGGATGACTGAAAATGGGGTTTAATACAGTATGGTACCTTTTAGTGTTCAGTCAGACATTTACAGTCAACAACTATTTTGTAGGTTAAATCCATATCAAATTTGCCCATATCAACACACTGTTTCAGTCAATCATTTAAAAAAAAAAAAATCAGATAATCTTTCAAAATCTCTCCATGTCTCAAAAGAATACCAGAAAAGAAAAGAAAAGAAAAGAAAAGAAAAGAAAAGAAAAGAAAAGAAAAGAAAAGAAAAGAAAAGAAAAGAAAAGAAAAGAAAAGAAAAGAAAAGAAAAGAAAAGAAAAGAAAAGAAAAGAAAAGAAAAGAAAAGAAAAGAAAAGAAAAGAAAAGAGAGAGAGACAGAGAGAGAGAGAGAGAGAGATTTATTAGTGGTCTACCAATTAATCCTTGACATAAAAGGGCTTCTATAGGCAGGCAAAGAAGTGTCAGTTGATGGGGTATCTACTAATTACAAACGGGCAACCCTACACAAAGCTATGTTGGCTTTATAATTACAATGGGTGACCTTTCTCTTAAAGAATCCTAAATGATTCAGAATAAAGCAATAAAAAACGGAAAAAGCCTTCTTGACAAAAAGGTTTTCTTAATCTTCTCAAGTAGGAAAAATACAGGAAGGACAAATGACTATTCATTACTTTTATCACGTAGTACTTGAAGTCTACAAAAGGACTTCCATTAAACTCAGACAATTTGAATTAACCTGATTTTGTTGTACTAATTAGAAATTGTACAACTAGTACTGAAACAGTGTAGCACTGAAGTGTATAAGTACCTAACATTGCTGTCCTAGTAGTTATGCAGATTTTAATGCTATTTTAAATATTAAATTTTGTTCAACACCACAGTAAATTCCACTAACACCATTCCCCTAAGTGGCTTTTTTTGTCTGTTTGGGGTGGGATTTTTTTTTCATTACATGAAAAAATTAAAAAAAAAGAATAGTTAGCCTTGTTGCAAAACAGATCAAGAATTGCTACACTGAACAATCTACACATTTATAAAATAGCCAAGTTTTGGGGTTAGAAACTTATAAAAAGGTTTTATTTACTATATTAGCACTGGCATTTGGTATTTCCAGATCATTTTCATGGAGCTCTGCTTTATCTAACATAAAACCAGGAATACCAACATCCTAGATTTGATGCCATCTCTACAGAAGTGGCTACTTGAAACATGTTTATTTTAAATGATAAATATTCTACTGGACCATGTTTTCCATATGTTGCATGGAGAGTTAATGCGACCTACAACAGGAAACAAAATCACGTGCCCTTATTTAGCATGTAAGGGCTTGGTTCTACAAGGTGCTAAGAGCACTGACTCAGATTCAGGGACGCACAAGTAATCTCACTGAAGCTAATGAGTCTACACATGCGCTTAAAAAGTTAAGCATATATTTTGCTGGATCAAGCTGCGTGTTAACACCTTGCAAGATCTGGCTCTTAAGTCAGTCCTGAAAGTTTGAGGATTTGGGGGCCTATTAATTATCAATACCCCTGAACTACTGAGAGTTGTCCTGGTTTTGCTGGAGGACCTCTTAAAAGAAATAAAGAAGTGGAGTTGAGTCCGCAGTTGAAAAGCAGAGGTTTTGAATCTTGGATAAAGACTAGTCTTCCAAGTCTGCGTCAGGAGTATGTCTGCATTATATTATCTTGAAAAAGTCTGATTAAAAATCCCCTTTCTTTAAATTCAAGTTCTCTGGAAGTGCCACAATCCCACTAATTTCCCAATCCTCCAAAGAAACCTCCAGCAAAGAGAATCAAGAACTGATATTTTGAACACATAAGGCAGCTGCCATTTTTTGTGTGTCACAACACTAAGAAAGGACATTTTTCCCCTTTGAGAGTCACTTTCATTATATATGCTAAAAATCTAAGCCTGAATTTACACCTTTACCTCAAACATGAAGCCACAGAGTCTCTATAGTCAAGTTAAAAGGGACAAATCATTTGGGGGGTGGGGGAGCGGGGATAGGAAATGACTTCCATTTGTAAATCTGACTATGGTTCAGGTATTCCTTGTAACTGAAAGATTCACCCAAAGTTTGATTTAGTTTATTTACTTTTCAAGGTCTGTTTTGTGGGCTTCCCGTATAAAGCACTAACCTGGTGACATCACAGGCATCCTGTTTTGAGGGGGAACTCTGAGGGGTTCTGCCCCACCCTCTATAACAGGGCATCTGTCAAAACCACAGATTAACTGAAACAGATAAGGCAGATATGTAAGGTCATAAAAGGAGAGGCACAGCAAGCTTGACAAAGTTTAGCATTATTCAGGGTCACTGTTCTGCTGCAAAAACAAACACCAAGACTTGTTAACAGCAGGGGAACAGAAAAACAAACAATTTTAAAACAATTCAAGTTGCCAGGATTGCTTTAAGGGTACACCGTTGTTGTTCTGAAACTCTGAATGAAAGCATATGAAATATTTTGTTTTCACTTTATAGTCTAAAATCACCATGAGCCACTACATGTGTGTCTATTAGTAGATATGCTATAGGTATATGCCAAGAAGCAGAACCACTGACAGTCTTAACACCCTTCCCAGATATCAACTTTCCATGTTACAAATATTGGAAACAGATCCTTAGCAGCAAGAGGATCTCTGTGTGAATACATAAAGCAATGGTACAGATATTCATCTTCTTTTCATAAAAATATTTTATAAACAAATGGCAATACTGTCTTCACAATACTTTAGATGTAAACAGCACTTGAGAAATAAATAAAACTGGAGGCAAAAAAAAAATCAAAAGAATGTTTATGGTTCAAAAACAAAGATTTGAACTTAAATTATACACAAAAATCTTGAGATGCCATTTTAGTTAATGTAAACACTCATGATAAGTTCTAGAACCATTTTGTTTTACTAGGCATGAGTAAATAAAGGACTGAAAAAGGATTCTGCAATTCAGACATAACTAAGCTAGTCTGCAATCTGGAGTTACTTTTAGAGTCAACAGATTTGCAAATTTAATTGAATTTTTTATTCCTTTTTCCCTAAGGTATCAAAAACCTCAAAGATATAAACCTGTGGGCATCTTGGAAAAACATGGACGTATTAAAGAAATAACACTGTTAAATTATGGGCCAATGAATTATTGTCCACTACAGAAGCAAGTGTGTCCATAACTGGGGATGTTTTATAGAGAGGAATGTTCCAATTGCCTCTTCCTATCAGGAAGGCAAGGGCAGCAAACGTCTTTTATAAAAAAAACATAAGTCCTTGAGACTAAAGAGTTTATTTTCCTAAGTGTCAGTCAATTTCCCTAGTTTAGGTGCTGGGAGCACTCAGCAGGTTTGCATGTTTTACCATTATCAGCAGGTTTGTTGAAGAACAGGAATGTTACAGATATCAAAGTTTGAAGAGCAATGTAACTTTTACTAGCTGTGCTACTGCATTTGGTATAGAGACTCTAGAATGTGGAATTTGTCCAAGGAACAGGAACTAAATAAAGCTGCAAATGTTTAAAAGAAACTTTAAGAAGAGTTAGTAATAGATGCCCTAGTTAATGACTGCTTCTCAATTCAAAGTTAAAAGTAGCTTTGTAAAGGCCCATAAATGTAGAGGTGGGAGAGCATACAAGATTTTGGAATGTCAAATGCCTAACAGTCTTGCAAAACTCTATTTGACTAGGTAATTTTGTTGTCAACGGGCAAATACGGTATGTGTTTCAGGTTTCCTCCAGTCACTGTAAAGTGGGAATGAACAGTTTGTATTGGGATGGCAAATTTTCATGGACATTTTTCAAGGCAGACACTGCACTACCTCTTCTCATACTCTAGCCATTCTGAAATTATATGATAGTGAATTAACATGAAAATCACCAACATTTATATATTGGTTGCAATTTGTAACTCTCTAACTACTATCCTCCATTAAATCTAAATAACCACAGTTACAGATATCTTCCTGCACATGAAAAAAATATATGGATAACAGTTTGTAAGGTCACAAACACATAGTGCCTGGCTTGCAAACAGTATTTCAGGCTCCAGTTCTAATCACTAGTCTTTCACGAGCAAAAAGCTCTCTCAAAAAGTGATACTTATCACAGAAGCTAAACTGCTTTAACTCTTAGTGTCCTAAACAAGCAACTTATTTCTAACAACCAAGTCTATTTTCATAATTGCTAAGACTAAGTATAAAGCATTTACTGTATACAGTTTGCCAAAACACTTGTAGGAACTCAAATATATTCAACGTTTGCTGATACCAGATGGACTGGGACATGAAATATAATTAATAAAAGATCAACATTAGCACTATTTCTGAAATTTGCTTTTAAATTTTTCCTGAGGGGGAAAAAAAGACACTACATGCATTTCCACATCTATTTATGAGACTACGTTACTTCAAGATAAATGGAACTGTTCTAATTCTTCTAATGGTTAAAGAGTTGCTCATAAAAGCATGCATAGGGTTAGGCAAAGTGTTTTATAAACCATACAGAAGAGAGAGTAGCTATGTGACTCTACAGCACTAAAGCTACCTCAACTTCATTTTCAACCAATGTAGCTTTTATTTCTAATCCAGCTGTTGAAATGCAACAAAGAACCCTCCAAATTTAAACCAAAGCTACAAACCGTTAACTCTGACCAAATAATCCTGTTCAAACGCTATCATAATATCGACAACCTCCAAACCAAAAAAAGAGGTGGTCTCTTTTTTTGGCATTTTGTACATTTGCCACACCTTTGGGGTTTTTTTTATTTTTTATTTTTTTTTAGAAAAAAACCCCAAATTCTTACTTTAACATTTCTGGAAAACCATTTTGTAAAGAACTATACCACCTTTCTTATTCTGGAAAATTACTCTTCAGAATCTCATTTTGTAAGTGTATACACCTCAAATGAAAAGTTATATTTAATAATTTTTTAAAAAGTCATTGGCTAATATATTAGTACTGTACTTGGTATTATTTGTACAGGTAAACATCCAAGGTACCACAGATCATCCGGTCCTCAAAGAAACAAGTCAGGTAAAGCACACTTTAAAGATGCAAGTTATTTTCCACCCTAAAGCATTTTGTTGAATCATGTCAATGGTAACAATGATGCCTCTACTTCAAATTCATAATAATGTATGGGCAGCCTCTACCTAGCCGCCTACAGTTACTTTCTACTACTATCTTGTGAAGTATGGAAATCCCAACTTTGTGACTGAGAATCTAAGAAGTGGAACATGAGAAGACCACAGGGATGGAAAAAGGTATTTTCTTATTTTTCCAGCTAATTCTGTAGCGGTTTCATAATGGATACTTCATACTAACTCGGATTAAACTAGGTGCTCTTCACCCAATTAACCGTCTCATTATTGTAGGTTTTGAAAAGGGCCAGCAGTACTCATTGGGAACTGTACCATTAACATTGCATTCAAAAAAAGAAAACATAGGAAACCAAATTCTCGCTCTCCTACTCTGCTGATACGCTCTGGTATTAGCCAATGTGTGGTAGTACAAGAAGAGTCTTGTGGTGATGTAGAAGGCAATGAAGACGTCTATAGAGTAATGTTCATGTGCAGCCAAAATGAAGAAGATCCCAAAGAGATTCAGGACCCAGGATAAAGTATGCAAGAAGTTCCAGCTTCTTGGTGTATCTAGCAAAGGACAAAGTATGAAGTTAAAAGAGACACAGAAGGTTTCACAAACCAAGTTTACTACACCCACTCTCAGACACCTGACATGATCTTACATTTACATAGCAATTCGAAGGGCTGAATGAAATAGGAGCCTGATCCTGTACTCATATGTGCAGCCCAATGAATTGAATCAGAACACTTAAGAATTAGGAATATGAATCACTTCACCCATCAACAACCACAGGAGTGAAAGGGGTTAACAGTCCACAGAAATATTAAACAGTAACACATGACATGACCACAAACAGAATATCTTCTCCAGTGGCAACTACACAGATCTGGGTAGATATGGCAAACTTAGAGAGAAGTTTCCAGGTGAATATAACTGTTTTTCAAGTAATTCAGTTACAATGACTAGTCAAGCCAGCTCACTTAATTTGCTGTTAAATGCATTTTTAAAATATCACATTTTGAATTATTAACATGACCTTATAAAATATACTCATCTACAGCAGAGCTTTGGCATTTTCAATGTACATGGAATTTTGGACTTTGCTTTTTTCTTCTTTTTTTTTTTTTTAAAAACATTACTGCTTTAAATTTGTTGCATTATTTAGGCTTTGTAGCAAGTGTTTTGATTTGTACTCAAAGGAGTTCAACACAAAAGAAAAGTGAGAAATCACTTAAAAGGATCCCCACAGCACAAGGCAGTGAAGTATAGAGTACTATTTCAAAATATTACATTAAAAAATGCGGGTGCACATCAGAGGGTTGCCATTCACACACACCTTGTAAGAACAGAATCATGGCCAAGTACCTGACGTGCTGTTTCTCAATATGACATGATTCCCCTCCAGCTCTGAAGTTGCTTTCACTGCCTTTTGCTCAACTTGCATGCCTTAGCACCACAATAAAACTAACTCCAATCCCCGTCACTAAGCACATGCCACTGCTTTAAAGATCAGGATTCCAGTCAATTTCAATCTACTGCTCACATACACCGTGCAGAGATGCAAGAAAACAGTGCAGGAAAGAAGGAGGACATACACAAAGGGAGTAGGGACTGGATGACGATAGCACAACATGGAGGTGACTTCTAAAATAACATCTGAATACCCACTGAGGAAAGTAACAGAGAAAGGGAAAGTATGAGCGTGGGTAAGGACAGTGGAAGAGGAAGGGAAGACTACTGCATCCCAGGCAGACTTCAAAATAGCTGCCTTAAAAAGGGCACTGCCTGCTCTGGTCTTAAAAGGGCAACCTTTTTTTTTTGGGGGGGGGGAAGAGGGTCAACAACTTTTCCCCTGGAGTACTGGCACCCCCCCCCCTTTTTTTTTTTAATACACACACTGGTCCCAGGAATTAAAGGGGCCGTAACTGTTTTTCGACCCCGGTCAGTTCCTTTTTTTGCTCAACAAGCTTTGCTGCTGCTTTTTTTTGGGGGGGAGGCGGGGGAAGGCAGGGTGAGGGTTTCTCAAAAACCAAAAAGGGCATGATGCCAAAAAGTTTGGGAACTACTGCTTTAGATGCTCAAGTGACTATATCGCAAAAACCTCTAAAGAAAATCCTATTAAGTCTATTACATGCTAATCTTTTAGGAAACCTAGATTCTTCAGCAATTGGCACATTAGAAATAGCCAAGATTGGTCAAAATTAGTTCTTTGTAAGTTCTATTAGTTCTCTGTAAGTAACTTCTGCCTCCTATTCAACATTAATCATGAAAGCTTTCAGTCATAAAAGAAGATTTTGAAAACAGAAGAAAAAAAATAGGGAGGGAATATACCTCCTGAACCCTTACTTACAGCCATTGTCACATCTCCATGACTAAGGGGGGGGGAATATGATCAAGGTCTATAAAATCATGTCTTGTGTGGAAAAAGTGAATAAGGAAAAGTTATTTACTTGTTCCCATAACATAAGTGCTAAGGGTCACCAAATGAAATTAATATGTAGCAGGTTTAAAACAAACAAAAGGAAGTTTTTCTTCAAGCAGTGCACAGTCAACAAGTGGAACTCCTTGCCAGAGGATGCTGTGAAGAGCAGGACTTTAACAGGGTTAAATAAAAAAAACTAGATACATTCATGGAGGTTAGATCTATTAATGGCTATTAGCCAGGGTGGATAGGAATGGTGTGCCTAGCCTCTGTTTGTCAGATGCTGGAAATGGATGACAGGAGAGGGAACACTTGATGATTATCAGTTCTGTTCACTGTCTCTGGGGCATCTGGTATTGGCCACTGTCAGAAGACAGGATACTGGGATAGATGAACCTTTGGTCTGACCCAGTCTGGCCATTCTTATGTTCCATAATACTCACATGTGTGTTTGGCCATTGGCACTGTACTTACATTCAGTGACAAAGAAGTTCAGCATAGTTAGGACAACAGTATGGCCACTGAACATGTAGTCTCCACATGTATGTACTCCAGTGAGTGTCATTCCAAAACCACTCCAAATTGCAAATGCTCGCTGAAGTTTTGCCCACACGTTGCCGTACAACTAAAATTAAAACAGCAACATTCATATTTAAGTCACTGCTAAAAATACATCTTACTACAATCCAACTACGTCTAATAGAAGCTCAGTTGCAGCCTTGTACTTTGTATAGTTAATTCATATCCCCCATTTCCATTTTTAACTTTTACTGCCAATACAGATTTTCAGAACAGCCCCATGGATTCTATTCTGGCATAACTGGGATCTAGAACTGTAATTATAGAGGTACACAAAGTACCTTTGATAAGTCCTTTCTCTACATTCTGTGATTTAATCCACAGCTACTAAATGAGTCACATCATGGAGCTTCTACCCATTCTCTTGAGGATTTATTCCACAGCCTAATGAGTCAGTCAAAAAGGTTTTCCCAATCGTCAGCCTAAGCATGTTTTATAACTTCACCCCCCCCCCCTTTATTTCTATTTATGTCCTTATGCCCTACTGAAGTTTTTCTCTCCTTGATGTTTCCATCCTTCCAATACTTGGCAACTATGTCATCTTAGCAGGTTAGATGAGGTATAAATATTTAATTTTCAATCGCTGCTTATAAATCAGCCCCTTTAGTCACTCAAATGTTTTCCTCTGATCAATCATCTCTTGTTTGCATAGAGTACTACCTGAAAGCCCCAATATTTATGCAGTGTGTTAGGCACTTTCTAAAAAAACCTGATGTAAGTAACTACCTACTTCATTATTCTTGATGTGATGCCCCTGCACACAAGAGAGTCTGTATTTAATAAGCAAAAGTTTGCAGCTAACTACATAGATCGGGGTGGCCAACCCATTACAGATGCTGAGCCAAAATTGTGTTGGATACAGCGCAAAGAGCTGAGGGAAAAAAGTTGCGGGGAAAAAATTTTTTTTTAAAAGCCCTGGCCGCCACCCTTTTAAGAACAGAATAGGCATTGCCCTTTTAAAGCGGTCATTTTGCATGGGGCACCGCAACTCTGACTATCTCTTTCAGACAGAAACACGCTGCCCCTTTCAGAGCCGTGGGTGCGGGAGCTGCAATCTTTTCTTTGAAGAGCCGCGTGCAGCTCGCAATCCGCCGATTGCTCACCCTGACATAGATCCTTACAAGTACACTCCAAATACGACTATCCTTATCGCAGTACTTGAAATCTGACAGATAAAACAAAAAAATCAGCAGAAAACAAAACACTGAAGCATATTCCTTTACCTTTCCAGAACATTGCAGATGCTGGCCTGGCACAGAGAGTGAGGTAACAAACATTGTAAAGCAGCGCAACAAGAACACAGTCCCCATTAAGCTACACAGTCTGCGTAACAGTATAGACCTGGGAAAACAGAAAAGGATACAAGAGTCATAAGAATTCAAATAACTTTCAAAATCAAATGTGAAAAAGAGAATTATGAGAATTGACAGCATTCTTTTCTAAAATATTCCTAGAATACATTATTTTTAATGGGATACCGATTTCTTGAACTACAACAATTACTTCCAAAGTTAGTTTAGCACCATATTAAGTTTCTCTCTTTTTAATCTTTCTTTCAACTAGCAATGCTGTTTTATGTCTTGGCATCCTCAAGAAACAGTAATATTTTTGAATGAAATTGTGTGTCATGGTGAAAGTGATTGACAAAAATATGCAATCCACTGCACAAAAGGGTTCAGGATAGGGATGTAAGATCCTGTTTAATCAGTGAACTGCTTAAAGAGGATCCCACAAGCAGGGAGGCCTACCTTGGAACGAGCGGCCTCCCACCCACGGCACTCTGGGCCATTCCTGCCAGGCCCTACACCATGGGCTGGGCCCACCAGTTAACCCGTAAGCACCACCCAGTAAGGTGACATCCCCAGTTCAGGAATCAATGTGTCTCTGAATTCAGTATTTGCATCCACAATTGGTCCATAATAAAAAGTGACAGGTCAAGACATAGTAACACCAGCCCTCATTTCAGAAAAACATAACCCCTCATCTCCACATGTTTCTTCCTCCAGGTCCACAACACTCATATGGTTTTCCCCCCCTCAGACTGAGGGGACAAGTTCTATCTCCTATTCAACAAAGGAGGAACAATGCAGACACTGCATACAAGAGCACTCAGAACAACAGATGCTTCTCCTTTGGAGCTACAATTTTTAAATGAGGTCCTACACACAAGCAAGTACTGTACTTCAACCACAAGCTGCCCAGAGGGTTCTTAAAGGTTGAGATGAAGTGTTTTAAAACATTAACACAAGCCACAGCAATACTAAAATTAGTTGACCTTCCCAAATTTATGATAAATTTAAATACTGATCTGCTTAAGGTAAGCAAGTTCATGATTGCTCTGGGATCAAAAAGGAACAAAGGAGCTTTTTGTCTGCTTTGCCTCAGTAGGTCATGTTATGCCGCTCTAGAAAAGAACAGAAGTTCTGATAAGGTCAAGTCTAACCCAACTACAAAGAAATTGATTATTCTAAGTGTAAGACGTGCAAAACTATTTTTCTTGGTTATCTAATGGGAACTAAGTTGCCATCAGCCACGTATCTGCTAGACATTCAGAGAAGAATTTAGAAGCTTCTGGAAAAGTGCCCTGCAGGGTGACACACAGGCATCCCTGGATTAAAGAGAACACAACAGTTGGAAGAAATGTTTGCACACACGCCCCCCCCCCCCCAAAAGGGTAAAGCTAGTCATGTCTAACAAACGTCACTCATCCCCCAATCTGGGGCAGGTATACCCAGTTCCTATAAGCAGGCTGGTCATTTAGAAACGGACATTCAAGAGGTGGGACAAATTGGTTTGAGAGGATCCCAAGTGCACCAGCATTGAAAAACACAGTGGCAACAAGCGATTCTGATGCAAGTAAAGTAGCAGAAAATGGTGGTACCCTGAAGGCACACAAAAAGAAGCAAAGAAATGATTTCTGGGAGGTGGAAGGGAGAACTGAACCGAGGCACCCTGATCCCATCGTAATGGTGTAAATAACACTCATGCTTAAAGGTAAGGTTTTGGCTAGTTATTGTGATTGATTCCAGTCACATTCCATTTTGGGGTTAGGATGCCAACAGATGTTTCTCAATTAAGCATTCTTTTAATTGAATGTACTGTACCTGTGTTTGTGAAGGAGGAGGACCAGGAGCCAGATATAGCAGAGAATCACGCCACAAACTTCAGTCATGGCAAAGGCCCATGGTATCCTAGGAACACTGAAGCAAAGGGGAAAAGTTAAACCTATATAGCAAAAGCTAACTTTTTTCAATGTGTGTGTTTTAAATTAGGCACCTGAACTAATGGTCTAATTTTGTAAAGGTGTTGAGTACATGCAGCTCCCACAGAAGTATATGGAAAGTGCAAGTGCTCAACCCAAAGTGCTCAGCTATTTTTTGAAAATGAAACAACTGATTTAGGTGACAAAATAAGATGTAGGTGCCTACCAGGGTACAAGTACCTCCACAAGGAAAAATATCAAGTACTAGAAAGCTCTTTAACCTCACTGAAAAAGGTGCAACAAGAACTGATCACTGGAAATTAAAGGCAGAAATTCAAATGAGAAATTAAGCACAAACGTAGGATAGTGAGGGTGGCCACCGAAAAAGATACCAGGGTGAGTAGTATATTCTGGGTTTTTTTTTAAAAGTCTTCAGATCAAGACTGTAGACGTTTTTAGAAGATCTTTTTGTCAAACAAGTTATTGGGCTCAATGCAAGCAAAACTGGGTAAAATTCTGTGGCATGTGTAATACAGGAGGTCAGATTAGAGAATCTACAGGTCCCATTTAAAATCCCATTTAATTAGCTAACCAGTTAAACATATTGTTTAACCAGTTAACCGATTAAAGTGCAGGGGAGGAGACCCCTGTCCTCAGCAGGCAGGGATCTGCTCTAGCACCCATGGGTTAACCTTACTCAGTAATCCTCACCCATTAAGGGTGAGGCTTGCCAGTTAACTGGTTAAACACCTTTACATCCCTAGTCCTTCTGCTCTCTTAAATACATGAAACTACATTAGGGATGCAAATGTTTTAAAAGTTACTAGTTTAAACAATTAAAAATACTTAATTGTAATGATTAAGGGAGAGGAGTTGGGGCTGCTCCAGTCCGCCAGATGTTACACGGCCACCAGGAAGAGCAGATCAGCCAGACCGGGGGTTAACGGTTAAGGCGAGTTAACCAGTAAAACAAATGCTTACTAATTCACATCTTATATCCATAACCTAGAAGCATCCAAATTTGAAAGTTTTGGCCATGATTTCTTTGGTACTAGTCTCTTGTATTGCATTCCTCTGAAATTGGTAAAAGCTAACACTGAAAACTTTCATGGAACGGAGAACATTATTTTGACAGACTTAGTAATGACTTAGGCTCTAGTTCATCTATTTCCTCCCTTCCCAATTCCTTTTTGAAATGTTATAAAGGACATATAAAGTGAAATTGATCTAAGGCCAAAATCTATGTTTTACATGGATTTCCTACTAGAATTTCTTTACTGATCTTAAAGTGTTCGTTTTAGTACTTTCTTTATAATGTATCTGCAAAACAATATCACTCACCCTGACACACTCACTTACACAATGTATCACTTATATTGTAACTGCCATAAAAACCCAATCAGCATAAAGTTCTTACAACACTTCAATTTCAATGTCATTTTTAAAGCAGGAGGACAGGACCAAACTCATTCTGTGATAAAGGCGAAATTAGGCAGAGTTCATATTGTAGAGTGTAGGCAGAGTTCATATTGCAGGACTGTAACATGAAGACTCAATACACTAACCATGTGGAAAGGGACCCAAGCTACCATTCGCTCAAAACAAAACCCTCTGTAATTTATAAGAGGACCGTGCACAGCTTATTGTGCACTCGTCTATACTTCAGCACAGTGTCGGCTTTTCATTTATAATACGTTACAAGGCCTCTTTCTTTAAAACTCCCCCATTTCCTTCCTCACTTCATGCCACTCATTTTCTAAGAAAAATGCTACTAGTGCATTATTACCTGCAGTACCATTAGTCTATTCCTGCTTCTTCCCTCTCCACCCCCAACGGATCTTTTGGTATTACCCCACGTGGTTTTCTGCCCCATCCTTCCCTTCCCCATAACATCCCCATGCACTATTTCTCCTGTTATTTATCTGCTTGCTCTCTCCTCCAATCCTGCAACTCAACCTATCAGCTTCATTTGGGTTCCTGACTCCTTGCAACTAGGGATATTAAATATCGGTTAACTGAACAGTCGATTAACCTCATGAATTATCGGTTACTTAACTCTTCAACAACCCCCGGGGGTGGGGCCGGCAGCCAGTGCAGTCCAGCCTCACTCCCAAGGAGGCCCCTGCCACTCCACGCTGCTGTCTCTGTATCAGAGGCAGCAGTGAAGGGCGCCAGGCGTGAGCTGGTCTGCGAGGGGAGCCAGTTTAAAAACCAGCTCCCCTCCTGGACCAGCTGCCTGTCGCCCTGTGCTGCTGCCTCTGTCTGGGATTGAGCTCCCAGACCCAGCGCAAGTCGGACTACCTGCTTGTATGGTTCCTAATATTCTTTAAATGCAGAGTTGCAGTGGAGATAGGTCCTGGACCCAGCTGCTGGCCAGCCTGCTAAAAAATTTACTGGCAGGGGAGGAGGAATGCATGTAGTCTATAGCATTAACTGATAAGCTTCTGCTTATCGATTTATCGACTACACTATTACATCCCTACTTGCAACCCCATTTTTTCTAAAAAGGATCAATAGCACTTGGAGCTGTAATTCCCCAGCTTCCTACTCTCCTGAGAAAAGATGCAGCAGCCCCACAGCCCTTTGCAAGTCAGAGGGTTATCCACTTGGACTGCAAATATAAAAACATCCTAGGTACGGTGACTAGGTTTTCAAGCCGACTTGATCGACAAAAGATCTTCATTCGTCGCAGTGGGAGTTTTGTCCAAAGGTAATAGGTTAAATACAGCTCTTGTTAATGTAATCGTTTAGTTGAAGTTCATTATTTCCAACATGTTTGGTATACACTAGTCAGGAGAGGCACTTGGTGTGTGGCTCAGAGCAGTGGTCCTAACTATTTCTTCAATTCTCGTCCTTCTCTCTTCCTAATGTTAAGAAACTCACATATACAGGACTAATAGAATACATTTGGTATAGTTTTAACGTTTTCCTAAAGTTTATATACTGGAATTTTCAGAGACGCCAGGGTTAGATTTCCAGTGCTTACTGAATTTCAATAGCACCTAAGTCCTGAACTCCTTTGAAAATCTCAGTCAAGATATATGCAGTGGGAAAGAAATGTCACACCACCTACATGAGGTAGATAAACTAAAGCTTTGAACATGTTTTGTTAGTCTATAAAGTGCTACCAGACCATTTGTTGTTTTTTAAGTTTAAAGCTTTGAAGTTAAGCAACTTTTCCAAAGTCACAATCAGTAAGCAGGGCGTGAAATAAAACCCAGAATACTATTAATCTCCTGTTTTTGCAGAAATACACTTTAATTAACCAACAACTTTCATATTTGAAAAGCTATTATTTTAAAAGTATGTGAAACATGCTCAACACTACGTAATATACAAGGATCACTGTGCCTTTGCTGTACAATTACGCTGAACAACAGTTTGTGTATTTGGTATTTCTCCCACATATGAGAGAAACCACCAAGGGCATGTCTCCAAATCAGAATATCCCGGGCGCTAAGAAAAGCCATGTCGATGTTTCGTCTCAGGCTCTGAGGGCCAGGGGAAACGTATAGGAGCCCAAACATCTACACAGCTATTCTTAGCACTATAACTCATGTTTAAGTCTGCAGATCCAGACTCTGAGGTGCACTGCTATGTTGCTGCGGTTTTATTGGGGAGGGGGAAGAGAGTCACATAAAAATTCTCCATTCAGTACTCTTGGGGTATCAGTTAAAAATTTAGAAAGCTAAATGGTAAGCTGTTGCTAGCTGCAGAATAAACCCTCTCCAACAAAAGCCACTTCAAGTCAGTTTCTGTCCCCTTGGTGCCCCGTCTTTTGTAGATCAGTGAATTGTTGAGAAGTTACAAAGCATTTTTTTAAATTAGATTTCAACTATAGAATGATTGTGTCTGAACCTCGCCAGCCTTGCTCGCCAACGTTCCTTTCCCAGAGCACTTGTACTGCCAGTAATTTGCACTTCCCAATCTCATCAGAACAGAAATTGCTACAGAGTTCAGCTGGAGCTTTTTCTCAGAGTCACATGTCCTCTTTGCAACACAAAGGTAAAAAAAAGCCATTACTCAGACACTGGCTCTGTTGTAATCCTATGACAATGTTTGGGTTGTTTCTGCTCCCTACCATTCACCACCCTGGCCCTTCCCAGCACTGTGATTACAGTGCTTCTGTATGGGAACACATGCTCGTATTCAGTCTTGTCACAACCGTCATTCTCCCTTTGCTCATCACTTGCTGAGTAATGTCTAAATCCACGTCATACTGTGCAGCTTTTATTCACCCAATTGGTCCCACTGACTGTGTTGAAGCTACCTGTGAAGTAAAGACTAAAGGCTGCAGGACTCAGCCCCTCCCGATAAAGACCATATTTTATTTGGGGGCATTTTATTATAAGTCTGTAGCATATAGTGTGTGAATTTCTTGGAATGGAGCATTTATTCCACACTGAACTCACATGAAACAAACTAGCTCTAGCAGTTGCTCTCTCCAGATTTAAAAATATATATATTTAATTTCTGGTGACATTAAAAGTAGTGCTGCACAGTCTACAAGATGGCCACTATTACTGCATGTGTTTGTAGGCTTTGTCTACGCTTCTAAAATTAAAGTGTAGGAATTCAAGTGTGACCACAGCTGAAGCAGGGACGTAAGAGCACTGAGAAAGTTCCCCCCACCCAAGCCAGAAAGTCGCCATAGTTAGAGGGATAGCCTACCTGCCAATTGTGTTTCACAACATTGTTCTAAAACAACTTTCACAAATTGGCAATCAAAGAAAGAGACATGATCACTCCCCTAGACTTAATGGCTCTCTTACTAGCACTCAGTCCAGCTATCATAGATACTCTGTTAAACAAATGCCTCTATGCATTCTCCAAACAACTTCCTATACCAGTCCAAACTTTATGGTAATACCCATGTTTAAGAAATGCCTGGGCTGCTTATCAACAGCTGCTTACCACAACCATTTGCTAAATGCAGAATTAGAATATTCAGACATTCAGGCACAGACCAGTTATACCTCTTGGCTAAAGGTGGAAAACAACAGCTGATCACTACAAGATTTCTACATCAGCAGACCTGATGTTCCTTATCACATCTGCTGAGCAGCCAACCACAAAATAATGTCCAATGTAAACAATCTTAGAAACCTCCCTCAGCTCCTTTCAAAGTCTTAGCCAAATTATTGTGAAGTATCCCAGCCCCTAACAAGTGATAAAAGGGGAATAAGAAACATTTTGTTTAAACCAATACAGAACAAAGGGAGTTGGAGAAATACATTATAGATTAGCAACATAGTTTAATCACTGTAGTTGTGACAACTGTATTTGGTCTTCAGTGATTAGCAGATGGACAGACATTTAGCCTCATCTACATTTGCAGCTTATAATTCTTTAGTCTCCGGTTTTAACCACAAACTTTATCCCATTCATAGGGTAAAGGAGGATAAAAACATTGCTTGGTTACAATAAAGCTTTCTCCACTGCAGATGTATGGTCTAGCAGGAAGCAGTTCAGTTTCATCCTACCCAGAAAGAAAAGTGAGCTTGGAGTATCAATTACAAATAAAACTGAACCTGGTATTAACATTTAGGTTGCTTTAGTTCTCCAGCATTCCAGTTGTCGAGGACTGTCATCTCTCTTCAGCATGCTAAACACATTGCATAGCTACTTCAAAGATTATCACAAGGTGGCAGAAAACTGCATGGCTGAAAATGTTTTAAAGGGAAACATCTGCACTTGAGTGCACAGAAGTGGCTGTAATCTTGTACAAGTACTGCGTGCCTCAAAGAATGAGATTCAGAGAACAAATTCTGCAATTCTGAAAAATGACTTGAACAGACACTGAATAGTATCAACTTGTTGTGGGGACCACACATACACCACTTCTGGTTTGGACCAGCCTATTATAAACATTTTTAAATAACCTCACTACAGAGGCTTGTCGGTCCATCCCAAAACTCTTATCACTCCGTGTTCCAGTAACATCCATAACATGCAGATATTGTTCATACACAAAGTACACAGTTACTTCCTCAGAGCACTTAGTCTAAAATACCATCTCTTCCACTTCCCCAGTTCAGTGCCTTGCTTTCTGTCCATACTCTTCCTCTGCTCCCAACTCTGCAACATTCATTTGCCATCAATTGCAATTTACTTACAGTTCTGTTTTGTGAAGCACCAGCACAAACTAAATTAAACTGTACAGCTATTACACAGAAAAGAAGAAAGGGCAGCACTACACCGTAAGTCACCTAGAAGTAAAGTATCCCAATTCCCCAGGGGAATAGGTTTTAAAAACATGACCGAAGCAGTACTCAAGAAGAAGATCTTGTACCTCTAGTTAATGAAAGCTCTATCTGCAATATGATAAACAACAACTATTGTCAGTTAAGAGATTTCAATAATGGGGAGTTATGATTCTTTACTAATCAATTTACTTGGAGTGTGGGAAGGAGGGACAGTCTAGTCAGGTAACATACACATCTTTTAAGTAACCATTTAGCTAAGGAAGTAAAACTAATCACAGCAGTTTTCATTAAAGATCCAATTGTACAGTAGTAACAGTAAAGTTAACAGCTCAATTTCTTTGTGCACAAAAGACTTAAATTTATATTCCTTCAATCTCTTGAAATTGGAGCACATTTCAAACTAAACTGTCGGCTAATACATTTAGAAATGTGATGTCCCAATGACAAGACTTAGATATTGAAGGTTGATTATGAAAAGTATTTAAATTCAAAATAGCATCTATAAAAAGGTGTAAGAATTTTGTGATTTGACACCATCGTTCTGTTTCTGAACAAGTACTTACCTGTCTAGAAATATGTCTGGTAGAGGTGGATATGTCTGCATGTCTGGTACTCGCTCATGTACTATAACCATGACAAATGATGTAAAGCCAAACACTATGAAAACATATACACAACTTAAGACTGTTTTCCAGTACTCAGGGTCCAGTCTTCGCATAGAATGTTTGTTTTTCCCATTTGTGTATTGATACTGATCAGCATTCAGGTCAGTAACTGGTCCACAGTCCCGTGGTACTTCACCATTACAAAACCAATCCGTACCTTGAAGGGAGCCAACGGTAGGCGTCATTGTGCCAATAGGGCTATCACTGGTATAACCCAACTCTTCTAACACCTCAAGATACTGTTTCTGCAATTTGCGTATTGACAACATTAGTCTTTTGATATCCCCCAGGACTTTGATTTCCAAAGGAGGGGATCGCAAATCATATTCCGTCAGTGTCAATAATGTAATTCCATCCAGTCTGTGTCTGTTGCATAAAATGTCCACATACTCGCAGAAGCCTTCTTCCTTTAGCCACTTGGCTACGTGCTTAGTAGTCCAACGTCGGATGCAAAGCTGATTGTTGCCTGCCATTGTCTTACTTTTTACCTGCCAATAAAATACATTAATTACATACCACAGAGAGATAAATTCCTGAATAATTACTTCACACACATTAACCACACTGTGTACTCAGTTACTTGAATAAAATTTAAAGTATTTTTTACAGTTAAAAAAATAATAAAGCTCTAATACTTATTTATAAACACTTCATAATATTTGCTAATCCTACTTATTATTTTGGATACTTAAGGAATTTTAAGATTCAATTCCTGAATCCTTGTAAAGTATTTTGTAGAATTCTAGATACAGTATTTAAAAGAAGTGATAGAACAGACGGTACTGAACTACTGCTAAACCGGAACATAATTATTCCCTAATCACATTTATTTCCCCATTCTATTTTCTAAAGCATAACTTAGTTCTTACATAATGGTATCAGTGTGTTTGGTTTGTTTTCCAATAACAAAAACTTTTCTGTTTAGACATGGATTTAATTACAGCACTCTTCTGCTGTGTGCAATTTGTAAGCCAGGTAAAAATATAGGTAATACCATGCAACACCATGCAAACTTCCCTATGCAACTTTACCATTCACTCATCAGTCCTGACCTAAAACACACTGCTCTTTCAGTCCTGATCTCTCTCCTTAAGACAGTGTTGTGTCTAGCTGCGTTCTGCTTGTGATATACAGAAAGAGAAAATATGATGAGATCCGCTGTTTTTAATTTATTCTCCGTTCAGAGTTGAACATATATATCCTCAATTATACACTGCTGTTAACCCACTGCACTACATAAGCTATTTTCCTTTTTCATTGTCTGCTACCTACTCCCTATAAGTCAGAGCTCCCCCCACTCTGCCTGACAGAACTGATGGAAATCCACTTCAGCTCAGTTTCCCACATTTGCACAGAAAGCAAGCATATTTAAATTATTCATTTCAACTACATAACATCTAGTCAGATACTGACAGATACTTCAAATTGTTTTACATTGCTGCAACAATCATTTAAGCGGTTCAATTTTCTTAAATATAACTATGAAACAAGTGTTACGTCCAATTCCAAAAAATCCACAACTTCTTTTAAAAGTGAGACAGAACCAGCATTAATGATATTACATAAAGGAAAAGCAGATTTATGTTATTGGGAAAACTTCCAATATGCACAGCACTCCTTTTGGACTATGGAATACAGGCAGTCCCCGGGTTACGTACAAGATAGGGACTGTAGGTTTGTTCTTAAGTTGAATCTGTATGTAAGTCGGAACTGACGCCAGATTCAGCCGCTGCTGAAACTGACCGCCAGTTCTGACTTACATACAGAATCAACTTAAGAACCCCAAGCGTCCCCAAGTCAGCTGCTGCTGAAACTGATCAGCAGCTGATTCCAGGAAGCCCGGGGCAGAGCAACTCTGCCTCGGGCTTCCTGTAGTCAGCACTGGTCAGTTTCAGCAGTGGCTAAATCAGGACCTCTGGGGCAGAGCAGCTGGGGTGCTGCTGGGTTGCTCCAGTAGCACCGCTCCTCGGCGCTACTGGACCAACCCAGCAGCACCCCATCTGCTCTGCCCCAGGCGTCCTGATTCAGCCGCTGCTGAAACTGACCAGCAGCGGCTGAATCAGGACCAGAGCAGCTGGGGTGCTGCTGGGTTGGTCCAGTAGCGCCCAGAGCGGCGCTGCGGGACCAACCGGCAGCGCCCCAGCTGCTCTGCCACAGGCGTCCGGAGAAAAGCCTAGTCTGCTGGGGGGGGGGGGGGGGGCGTACTAGCTGCGCCCCTCCCCCCCCCCAGCAGACCAGGAAGATATGGGCGGCGGACCGAGACGCACCGCGGTCCCGCTGCCTGGGTCCTCCACGGCTTTGCTCCCAGTCTCCCTAGTCTGCTGGAGACCAGCAGACCAGGGAGACGGGAAGCAAAGCCTCTGAGGATGCCGGCAGCGGGACAGCCGCGGGGTGTCTGGGCTGTCCCGCTGCCGGCTTCCCCGAGGCTTTGCAAAGCTGCGGGGGCTCGGGCAGCGGCTTTGCTCCGCGTCTTCCTGGTCTGCAGACCAGGGAGATGCGGAGCAGCTTTTCTCGCCCGGAGTACACGGGCGGCGGGACCGCAAGGTCCCGCAGTCCGTGTACTCCGGGGCAGCCCCGTTCGTAACTGCGGATCCGACATAAGTCGGATCCGCGTAAGTCGGGGACTGCCTGTATTACTAATTTGCCAACCCACCTAAAAATGTGGGTATGAAGAATAATTTTGTATTGGCTATTATCCCAACATCTTTTTATCAATATAAGACCGTTAAAAGTTCTCCCAGAAGTTGAAATATTTTTGAAGGCTAGTATAATAAATCATATAATTAAAAGTTAAGGAAAAGAAATTCAGAAAGACCTTCCTAGAAGAACCTAATGAAGATTTTAAAAAAATTGGTGGGGGGGGGGGGGGGGAAGAGAGAGAAAGTTTATGGAATACTTAAGAACTCTCAAAATCAGCAGCATGTCTTCTTCATCGAAGAACATACTTATGTATGCACTTTGCATGAGGGGTTCTGTGTAGTACATGGCCCAAAACTGAACAAAACAGAAGTAACAGGTACCATTAAATGAGTAAGCAAGAACTATAGAAGTGGGGAAATTAATTTCTAAAAATCAGTCATGGAGAAACCCAAGATATATGTATTACACTATCTGTCTAACATGTTACTAGATAACATAATATACATTTTACTTTGCAAATATCAAGCCACAAATTAAATCTCTCTCTAAGAAAAAACAATATTAAGCTACCCAAGCTTAATGACCTGAAGCAGACAATGACAGAGGAATGATTATTTCAACCCCAATTTTTATGTGACTTCTTGAGGATATGCACTCCAGGAAGTGTTGGGTTCTCACTCATATTTCCATATAAAGTGTCATTGGAAACAATCACATTACTTCCTAAAATAATTACATCAGGTATTGTTACACAACTTAGTGATCATGAATGCTACGTCAAAAAGTTCTGGTTTTTAGTTTGCATCTAATCGCATCGTGACCCTGTATAATCAATCCATTTTCTCTTTTTGCTTGAGTTGATCTCACATAGCAACAGAGGGGAGAAAAACATGAAGAATAGGAAAATAGAACCATATGTGCAGAAGGACCATGCTCTGACCAGGTGTAGCACCTGAAGCTATTCATGTGTTAGGTTACAAGCTGACAGTATCTCTTTAATGCAAAGATTTAATATCACAAATAAAATGCTGCATATACAGTTAATACCTACACAAAGCTAATTAAATTCCTTGATTCAAATGGTGGCCAGAGCATCCATAATGCATTACTGGGAATCTTTTGCCATGCACTCCTGGTGTGCAGAGGTAAAGTAACAGGATGTGTGTACTGATTAACTTTTCTACACCATTTTGAGGACTGGCATTATGCAGATCATCATTATTACTCAGTAATGATAAATTCAAGCAGGTGAGCTATGATTCTGGTTTGCTTTATCAATGGCAGTTTATCTGACATTCCTAAATCTACAATTTTATAGGAACAGAGCTAACTTTATCCAATCTAACTTTTTTCAAATAAGTTATGTACAAAGGTCATAGTAAAAAGGGATCGCTCCAGATGTTGACTAGCTCCCTGCTGCTTGTTCAGTATAAAGTTATAATATTTTCAAATCAAAACAACCTTACTTTTTCTGTTCAATACACAGCTATTAGCAGCAGGATGCATTATATGGATCATTAATTCCAAACTAATTATTACAGGAATTTTGTTTTGTAAAACATCTTGTATTAACATTTACAAATTGTTTTTCTATCACTAACCCATGCTTCCAATTTTTCCAGCTCAGAAATAGAAAGGCAATACAAGAGGAAAAAAACATACATTGAGAAAGGCTTTGAGAAACAGTCAACTTAGACTCGTCAAGAATTCATTCAAACATCCACTGATTTTCCTCGTCAGAAAGCAAGTCCACAGGATGAAGTCAAAAAATCTTGCTGAATCCCAGAGAACTCTGTTGGAAATTTTATCAATAATTATAACACTAGACAGCAACACCTCTCCCTCTGATATTGCAGGGCAAATATCACCCCCATTATTACTCCATGTAATAAGAGTGACTTCTTAATGCTGAACATGCAATTTCAATACATTAAAGGTCAGTACTGACAAGGTTGTACTTTGGGAAAAGTCTACATTTAAAGAACGGTGCAAGTGATAGGAGCTGCTTACTAATTTCAAATGCACAAGAGACCGAGGGAAAACTGAGCTTGGACACAGGAGGATAAACAAGACTATAGGAAAAGCAAACCCCCTTTTGAAGTGGCTTTTCCTCCTCCCCCCCCCCCCCACCACTTATTGCTAATTTCAACAGTTATAATTAATTTTGGTACAGTTTGTTTGTTTGAATTACAAAGGCTCCTTTTCCCCTAATTTAGTATTCGTATTAGGCTATTTTAACATTCACAATAAAAATAACCCATGCTCACGTAAAAGAACCTATTTGTAGCTTCCAGAAGCTAAAGTAAAAAATGTCAGTGTCCAACTGCCAGGAATTTGGTTCTCTTTCATGTTTACCATCTTTTCAACTGTGAATTTTGTGCTCATGAAAACTGCCAGAGTGGCAGCCCTGCCAGCACAATGCTCCAGTCACACAACGGTCAGCAGCAGCGGCAACCGTCTCCTGCTTTCATGCCTCAATCCATCCTGAGGGATGCTCTCATTTTTCCTGAGCGTTCAATAACCGGGCCACTCCGGTCACTCCACCAACAAAATGACCAACTAGGTAGCCGTGATTGTATCTAACACTTGTATACTGGGAGCTGAACCCAAATCACCAAACTACTAGTTTATGGCAATAACTTTTGATCGCTACTGAGGAGAGGTGGATTCCAATGACCAGGGATGAAAAGACTCTTTTCCTATTACCTAGCCATTTTCCCCGCAGATTTCTTTCACAAGAAAAGTTTGAAAAACTAAATTAAAGGTGACTGAATACCAAACACATGCAGTTTATTTCTCATAGTGTTTTCACTATTCCTGTCAGCCTGCCTGTTCACCCAGACACTGATCAGCAAGCAAAGAAGTTCTGCATCTAGAATATCAATTTCACCATAGTTTAGAACCTAGTAACACGTACAGCGAACAAAGGCAACGCGTTCTCAGCTTTGAGTATTAATCCAGTCCTCAAATACAACTGACAAATGATGTGCAAATATTTATAATACATAACAGATAAGTAAAGGAAGTACAAGAGAACAGTGATTCTAAACCTTTTTTATATACCACAGACAAGCAAACCCATTCACAAACTTTTGGCAAGACCGGGTAACGTTATATTTGCATATTCATTATGGTAATAAATTTTTAAGAGATCAACATGTTATTTTACATTGCATCTGTATGCACGCAATGCATGTGGTTGTAATGGATCGGAGTCTGCAGACATCTACAAAACTAAAAAAAATTCACAAACTCCCATAGGTGACTGGTGCCTGCAGAGGGAGGGAGTTGCAGGGAGGGGACACCCACAGAGGCAGGGGAGCATGTGGGGCATCCTATTTAACAATTTAAATTTTGTCAGAGGTATAGAAGCTGGTGCTCCCAAGTGCTACCTCTCTGCCACTCCCCCCTCCTGCCCCATGGGATGGGGGAGCTGCCACTGTATCTCCCCCATCTCTTTCTGTACAACCCCTTCCCTGTCTCTCTTCCCTTCCCCAGCCAAGCTGCTCTTTGCTCCCACAGTCTTCCCCCCAGTCTCCCCTCCCATGAGCCCCCTCAGAGTTTCCCTCCATTGCACCCCTGCTCCATAAATCTTCCCTAAAATCCCCCCAACCTCTCTTTAGCACCTCCTGCATCCCCCTCAAACCCCCACCTCACACATCCCTGCTCCCCCTTATTCCCCCCGCCCCTCTTCCGACTTACCCAGAGGCTGGCTCCCCCCCGCCACCCGCACACACTGGGAGCTGGCAGCTGCTTCCCTGGGCCCCGGGCAGGGTTTTGCAGCCAGCTCCCCTGGGAGCAGCCTGAGACCAAACCCTCCCCATGCAGCCCTAGGGCACCTCTCCCAAAGAGGATGGAGGGGGGGTGTCTTATCTGCCCCCCCAAGCGCTGCCCACCCTGGGGCAGGACTGACCAGGGCTGGGGGCACTGCCTTGGGAGAGGCTTCTGGGGAGCAGCGGGGGACTGGCCCTGCTGGAGATTTCCCCTCCAGGCTGGCAGTCCAGGCTCTGGGGGCCCAGGAGCTGCCATTACTCAGGGATCTGGCCCAAGAACGTGGCCCCAGTCACCATGAGCATAGCACACACCTCCAGCTGTGGGGGCCCCTGCCCACCGCTGCTGGGTCCTAGTGAGCAACTCGCCATGCTGCAGCCCCTCCTGCCCCGGGGCACAGACAGCACACCCACATCAAGGCAACGCCATGAAGAGAAGCCAACACAGCGCTGGGTGCAGGGAGAAGAGACAATCCCAGGGAGAGGAGAAGGGAGGTTTCTGGACAGACTGGGCCTTGCTCCAGAGTCCCGCCGAGCCATCGTCCAGGGAAATGGGCATGGCCTGGCAACATGCCACAGCCCGGCAGCCAATGGCTTGCGGACCGGCACCGGTCTGCAGACAGGCGGTTGGAACCATTGCAATAGAGGACAGCAGGAAAGAGAGAGGGTGAAAGGAAGTTTACTTAACCCCATATTTATGAAGCAAATTATTGTTGCTGGATATAGAACCCTAATTTTGGTAACTAGATCCTTTAGTCTCTTTTTTCAAATTCATGTTACATATTTTTAAAAGGAGTAAATTTACAAAGCAACTCCAGACTGACAATAGGCATATAGGTTAGGGCTCCAAGATGGAGAATTTTTAAAAAAATTGAAAACATACAATTTTTTAACATTTAAATTGGGTATTTTTTTCTAAAAATAAAACTATTTACAAATTTAATCTAAAATCATGAAAGCTTAAAGTAAATTTAGATCTTAATGTCATCTATTAATAAATCAATAATTTAAAAAGAATTAATGGTTAGCCGGACATGTTTGCTGTTGAAGTTTCAAAAAGTCAAACCACTGACTTGGGAGAAGACACTAGCTAAGCTCCTGGAACCAGAGTTTGCTGAAGCGCTAAACTGTCTTTTGACAGCTCTTCATCTCAGTTTATTCAGCTAGCTCAATTCAGCAAGTAAATCATTGGAAATAAATTGACTGCAAGTTAAAAAAGCAGGAATCTTCCAATCTGTGCATAAAAATTAGGTAGGAGAGAATAGAACTAGCGAAGTCTTGAAGGAACAACAACCAGAAAACAATCTTGTTCAGTTCATTTACTACATATAGTACTTCATTTATTTACTATATCAATTTATTTCGAATGCAAAATATGTTTTAACTTATTTTTTATAGATTTTGTAATGTATTTCCAAATTCCAAACTAAGATTGACGCAAATAATGAATAAAAAACCATAAGTAAATGTAGAGTGATTGCACGCATAAATATAATGTAAAAACTAATTCAGGAAAAAATTCCTTGGCCTACTCTTGCAGTCTATTTGATGGACACAGTTACTAAAATGAAATTAAAGTAAGAAGACTTTCAACTTATGTCTGCAGAATAGCTGAAGCAAACTTTTGAAACTGAAAACCTTAGGATTTTCTGTTACCTGTCAGCATGTGTGTGTGTGTTTCCCCAAGGAAATCAGATCTGCATGATGGATTCCTGAAGGAACCGAGTCTTTACTCTTCTCCGGCACTGGCAGGGAAACAGCTCTGAGTGGAATACAGCGGGATATGTTTGTTTTCCTTTTTCCTCATTCTCCCCTCTTCTCTCCCTCCCCCCCCCCCCCCCCACCTCCCCCATTGTGGATAGTACTTTCCTGATTGGGGAATCCATCAAAGGAACTCCTTAACTGACTAGTTAGACCACAACTAGCATCTAAAGAAATTTCTATTCTTTAACTGCACAGACTATGAATCTCCTTGGCAACTTCTACTCTGATCCTTCTACCTCTGAAGAATCAAACTGGTTTCACTTATATATTTTATAACAGTAATTTGGCACATAAAACTGACAAATCTGAGAGACTGAAGTAACCTAGATAATAACTGGACTTGTACTTTGTCAGAATGGTATCTTGCCTTTTTTATCTCTGAAACCAAATAGCTAAGTCCACTATGAGTAATAACTGGTAGCATAGAACTTAAATGTCAAAGGGTTGGAATATGTTATCCCCTCACAGCAGCAGTATCTGCAACTAGTTTGCTCACCAGCTTACAGAAGCCTTCCACTGAGTCAGATTATCAATTATCACTCTCCCCTTTTGCATGCCATTTCCTCCTAATGATTCAACTAAGAACATGTTATTGAACAGCAACTAAAGCTTAAGGTCTAAGCACAAAATAAAGAACCCCAAAACCTACAGTCTATTAAGTGTCACCACTCTGCAAAGATACAATTTAATTTTACCCCAATATGACCCCTCAAACCACAAATATCCATGGCTCACTTAAAAAAAAGCAAAACCTCAGTATGCAACAGAACATAACCAGTTTTGTTCAGCACAACTTGTTTTGTGAAGTGCATGTTTAAATATCTTACCACTGATAATCCTAAATCAGTAACGTGACAGAAGTACCGTGCTCTTGGAATTACCAACAGTCAGCCTGAAAACACAGACCAGTGCTCCTAACCTCCCAAAACCTTCCTTAGCTCTTGCCCCCTAAGAGCCTTACTCTACTTTGATGACATCTTCATCATATGGACCCATGAGAAAAAAAAACCCTTAAAGAATTTCACAGGGATTTCAACAACTTCCACCCCACCATCAACCTCAGCCTGGATCAGTCCACACAAAAAATCCACTTCCTTAACAATACAGTACTATTAAATGATGGACAAATTTCCACCACCCTATACCAGAAACCTACCTACTGATACACTTACCTTCATGCCTCTAGCTTCCACCACAGACAGTTCCGAATCTGCTGTATACAGCCAAGCCCTAACATACAACCAGATTTGCTCCAACCCCACAGACAGAGAAAAACACCTACAGGACCTATGTAGAGCATTTTTAAAACTGAAATACCCACCTGGAGAACTGAAAAAAACTGATCAATAGAGCAAAAAAAGTACCCAGACATGAACTACTTCAAGACAGACCCAGAAGAAAAAACAACAGAATTCCACTTATCACCTACAGAACGCAACTTAAACCCCTCCAACGCATTATCAACAATCGACAACCTATCCTGGAATATGACCCCTCACTCTGAGGCCTTGGGAGAAGGCCTATTCTCGCTTACAGACAACTATGAGCCTCAAATTCTATCCAGTGAACCACACAACACACCTCCATCATAATCATTCTGGAACCCACCCCTGCAATCAGCCCCGGTGCAAACTCTGCACACACATCTATAGTAACAATTTCATCACTGGACCCAATGACATCAGCCACCAAATCATTTAACCACACATCCACTAGTATGATCTATGCCATCAAATGTCAGCAATGCATATTGGCCAAACTGGACAATCTCTACGGGAAAGAATTAATGGACTCAAAACAGATATCCAAAAAAGCAACACGCAAAAACCTGTTGGAGAACACTGTAATCTTCCCGCAACTACTTGAAATATCTACTCACCATCTACATGTTTTGTTGATCCTTAGAGTGCTGCTAGACTGATAGTTGTTTTTTAAGTTTTATCCTCTCTCTGTCTCTTTCTTTCTCCTCCCCCCCCCCCCCCCCGGCCGCTTTATTTATCCTTGGATCTGGACTCATTATACTCTGGTCATCTGAAGAAGCGGGTTTTGCCCATGAAAGCCCATGATAACATCTACATGTTTTGTTAGTCTTTAAAGTGCTACTAGACTATTTGTTGTTGCTTAAGTTTTTCCTGTTACAGATTAACTTGGCTACCCCTCTGAAGGTCCCAAATGTAAGCATTCATAGGACTTCATAGGGATGTTAGTGTGTAGTTGAATAAACGATTAACTAATAAGCCTTATAGGTTATTATCCTATCAACTGCACGCCCTCCCCCGACTTGCTGACTCTATACACCCTGTTATATCACATGGGCTGACCAGTGCTTATTTGAACACTGAAATGCTTGGCCTTCAGCCTTTAATCAAACATGAAAACACTTTTCATTCACTGTTATAACTAGAGGCACAAACAGTGAAAAAGGTCTTTGAAACCCAACTTCCCATGCCACATAGTGTAACTTACACGTTTGATTTTTATTGTACCATTCTATTAATATTTGTACAACACTCAGAAACGTGAAGCACTATGTTAAGTGCCAAGTATTTACTTTTCTTACTTCAAAAAGTAGATTACATAGCAAACATAGCAAACAGAGAAAAAATAGTTACAGAAAGGTAGGTAACTGCTGTTCTTTGAGATGTGTTGCACTCGTCCATTCCACTATCAGTGCATGATTGCCCCATGCACAGTTATTGGAGATTTTTCATTCAGCAATACTACTGCAGCAGCATGCACATCCTCTGGTGATCTGCACAACCACATGCAGGTATAATAGATCACACTGCCCTAACAAATCATATTCACTTATGTGTCTGATAATTCTGTTCATTATTATAGTTTCAACCAATTTGCTTGGTACTGAAGTTAGGTTTACCAGCCTGTAAATGCTAGACGTTATCTCTAGAGCTTTTTTAAAAAATTGGTGTCATTTTAGCTATTTTCCTTTCATCTGGTACAGAAGGGAATTTAGTGCTAAGATTACATTACCCCAATTGTTAGGTCTTCAAAACTCCAGCGAATACCATTTGATGCTGGAGACTTTCTACTGAATTTATCAATTTGTAATAAACCTGCTTTCAGTTCAAGCAGTTTTAAAAGATACATATTCTATGCGGAACAGAAAGAAGCAATTCCTTTGGAGATGTTCCCTGTTAGAAGGAAAATACATATTGACTAGCATAACCATCTGTGTATCCAAAACACAGATTTTAAGGACTCATTTATTTATTCCTGTAAGCACAACTTTGGCGCTTCATTGGCGCTAATTATTTTGTTATATATCATGGTTATTCAGTGCAGAAAGTGCCATCTTTCAGAAAAGTAGAACAAAGATCCTAACCACTTATGGCCAATGATCACATGGCCCTTTTTTGCAAGAAGAGAAACAACTCATCTCAGCTTGTGGAAAATGTCAAGCTATAGTACTCACATTTCAGTCTATTTAAATCTCCCCTGAACCCCAAAATGTTGTGTCAGATGACTGGAAAATGTGTGCTACCCCAGAACATATGGCATTATCATAATGAGTGCAAGTTTAAGGACCCTCATGCTCCACTAGCTAACCCACAAATTGGCTCACATCATCCACTGGGGCTCCATGCAAGTGCATGGGGTTCTACTGTGCAGTCCTTAGTGCAGCAAAACAGCCTATATGCATAAAATAGGTTCAGGATCAGATTAAGACTTATGAATTTAACATAGTACTGTCAATACTTATGAACTGAGAAAGGACTCAATATATATAGTCCTTGTATGTATAATGTATAAAGGAGCTTTGATATCAATGTTGACATGTAAACAAACTGATCTGTGTCAAATATGAAAGAGGTGGTCACATCCATATATAAAAGGATCCTCTAAAAGGCAGGGGAAAAAAGTAAACTTCAACTGAGTGCACATAATGGAAAGAATAACTTGGGTTAGAAGCCCCGATAAATGTAATATTCATCCATTCATTCTGCCAGGACCTAAATGGACAGGCCTAAGGGATTATAGATGCTTATGAGGGTGAATAAAGGAGCTACCTGTAACCTATGGACTAACAGGATCAGCTGGGTTTACATCCTGTTTTAAAGAGTTTTAAGAAGCTGTCCAAAAGGCAGAAGGTCATTTCACTATATTTTCAGGATTTACTTAAGAAAACAAAAGCACGAGTTTCTCAGTGTAATTTCTGGTGCTTTAAAAAAGAACACACAGAATTCCATCAGGTAGAACTACCATGAACCATGTAGGGTTTATCAGCTGAGTTGAGATCTTCAGAGTCAGAGCCTCAGACCTTGAACTGTTCTTGAACTCGTGTCATGGAGTAACCGGTGCTAGGAACAGGTTGTTTTCCTCCATGTGGACCAGCCTCTATAAGGGCTTTATCAGGGAGCGTCACAGCTAATTGCTAGTCAGCACAAGAAATGTTGAGTCTTGACTCGAGCTTAATTCCAGGTTCTACAAGGGAGTGTGCTCTAGATATACAAGCATGAATCCTTTCTCTCCCCTGCCCCACTTTCTGTTTCTATTGCCTCTTTTCACCCTGGCTCCAGATCATCTCCCCAGTTACTGTCCTCTTCTCTCCACTCTGTCCATTTCTCCTCTGCTCCTATTCCCCCTTCCTTCTGGGTCTTACCTCTGTCCCCTCCCAACTCTACATACTATGCTCCCTACCTCTTCTACTGCTTCCAGTGCCGCCCTCCTCCCCACCTCCTTTACATGTTCTTGTTCTGGAGTCCAGCTTCTTCCTCCTCTGCATTTCTGGGAACTTTTCTTTGGGAGGGGAGATATTAATGAGAGCACAGGAGGTTCCTTACTCTCCTTTCTAATGCTTGGTTTGCCCTGGCTTCTGTAAGGAGCAAAGCCAGAAAAGCCCTGCTCAGCCCTTGCTCTGGGGTAGAAAATGGCTGAGACATTGCGAGACAGTGCATGCGCCACTCAGCAGCATGATGGAGTACACAATACGGACGGAGTCATCTGAGAATTCAGCTGACAGCTTTAAAGAAATCGGAGCACGAGTGAGCTATTTTGCTGAAGTTTATAGGCAAAAGTCATGCAGAAAGCCCTAGGAAAATGACTTAGCCAAACTACACGTAAAACAATAAAACAAGAAGATGGGACATATTAAAGCTTCCTCTCTCTCTCTTCCCTTTTCTTCCATTTGTTTACAATGTTGGAAAATATAATAACCACCTGTAAGATATGACGTCAAGAGTTAGAAGTTAGTAGAGTAAAAAGCTTGTAAATGACTTCAAGGAAAGCCCACCCAATTCCTCTGTTTAAGCACCAAACCACAACAGCACAGGCAGGATTGGAGCAAGCTTCCCTGCTATTCAAACAGAACCTTCAGGAAGAATGACTAAATTATTTAAGCTTCGGGGGTAGCCGAGTTAATCTGTACAGATAAAATGACAAAACAAACAATCTGATAGCCCTTTATAGGCTAACAAAACATGTAGATGGTTTCATGAGCTTTCGTGGGCACAGCCCACTTCTTCAGTTGTGCCCACGAAAGCCCATGATACCATCTACATGTTTTGTTAGTCTATAAAGTGCTACCAGACTATTTGTCGTTTTTCCAGTTAAACTATTTAAGTGTTTGACTTTCTCCTACGTATCAGAAAAGGAAACACCAAAGGTCATCAACTACCATAGTATTTTGAGCAAAAACTGGAATATGACTGTCACAATGATTATTCAAGCAAATAGCAACTAGGGATGTTAGATAATGTTTATTTTAGTAATCGTGTAGCAGCAAAAAAATGTATTGGTTACACAGTTGCTAAAATACTTTGGGGAAAGGCCTGGCAGCCAGTGCGCTCTCGGACCCACTCCTGGCGAGCCCCACGTCACCTCCTGCTGCTGCCTCTAATACAGAGGCGGCGGCAGCAGCAGCACTGGATGGCAGCAGCCTCTGTCGGCCAGGAGCTCGAGCCTCCCGCAGACAGAGGCTGCTCCTCCAACCCACAGAGCAGCCAGTCTGTGGAGGCCCCATGCTTCCTGCCAGCAGAGGCTGCCCCAGCACACCGCCTGTGGGAAGCAGCAAGGGGTGGGGGGGGGGGGTAGTTGTTTGGATTAACCAGTAAGGCTAGGTTTATCGGTTAATTGACTATGTCCCAACATTCCTGATAGCAACATCCTCATGTTACCCAAAGGATACTTTTATTTTCTTTAGAAATAATTTGATTGAAAAATCTGGCAACAGAATAAAATCAGATTACATCAGCTCTTCTTATAGACTGGAAGGGTTGTACGGAGCAGAGCAACATAACGGTCAAACTTTGGCATATGTTTGTATGAATGCATGACGTAGACCAGTTACATGAACATTTTGCCGCCTCTCTGGTTTATATCAAAATTTTCCAGGAAAGAGTTTTCCTCCTGACCATTGTTAATATAAACAAAAACTTGAAGAAAATAATTAAAACTAAAATGAACACAAGTCATCAAAAGCTAGGAATATTTAAAATTAAGACTGTCATGCTTTGTAAAAATGCAAGGCAGCATGTGTTACAAATAAGTCTGCAACTAAATTGCAATTTCTTGGGAGAAATTTTTTTTAACAAACACTTTTTTAACAGTCAAACCTTCAGTTAAAAGTGACAAACTGGCTGCAATTAGCATGCAGTTGGGGGAGGGCTAGCTCGGTGATTTGAGCATTGGCCTGCTAAACCCAGGGTTGTGAGTTCAATCCCTGAGGGGGCCATTTAGGGATCCGGGGCAAATCTGTCAGGGATGGTACTTGGTCCTGCTGTGAGGGCAGAAGACTGGACTCGATGACCTCTCAAGGTTCCTTCCAGCTCCATGAGATAGGCAGGGCTCGCTGAACCATGGCGAGCCCTGCTTGCCAGCCATGCTGTCCGGCGTTCTGTACATGTGCAGATCGCTGGAACCCGGCTCTTCCGGGTTACAATCTACTCGCCAAAGGCGAGTAGATTGTATAATTTGTCGAGCCCTGGAGATAGGCATATCTCCATATTACAAATGAAGCTCTACCTTTGAAACCAAATGTTTTGTGGCTATAACATCTCCTGTCCCATATTTACAACAGAGCAATTATCCATACGGATCTACATGCAAAGGCAGCAACAAAAGGTGCAACAAACTGGCAAATCTCAGCACAATTTTGCAGAACTTCCTACACAAGGCACATTACAAAACACGCCATGTAAAAATATTTTGCCTTTTTAAATAAATACAACGTAGACCCATACACAGTAAACAGAGAAATTACTCTTTTTGTTGGTTTGAATTTTGTAATTATTTTCCAAGCCTGTTGTTCTTAGGATTATAGTGTTGGGGAAAAAAAACTATATTATTACACCACCAAGTCAGTATCATCGCTAGACCACAGAGTGGGGAAGTACTGCTCTTAATCTGATATGCTACAATCTCAGCCAGACCTGCACCCAGCCAGCAGTGACCACAGCACTCCCAGAGGTGGGGCTCACACTGAAACAGACTAAGGGGTCATGGGCTATGCTGCTGGTGGGGAATGCAGCTTGTACTTTACATTTAATAAAGAGAGAAAACTTTCCCCTGTCCCCCAGCACAGGGAGAGCAGCAGGCATCTACTAGACACTGGGCATTAGATAGAGGGGAGATCTGTCCCCAGAAGATGGGGTAACAGATTTGGAAAAAAGGGGCCAGTTCCTGCTCCCGGCCCAAGCAAAGCCCCCTCCCTAGCCCAATCTTCCCTTCCCCCCCCCCGGCAAACCCCCCCCCCCCGGCAAATCCCCCTCCCCTCCTCTCCCTCCTCCCCCCCCCCGGCAAATCCCCCTCCCCTCCTCTCCCTCCTCCCCCCCCCCGGCAAATCCCCCTCCCCTCCTCTCCCTCCTCCCCCCCCCCGGCAAATCCCCCTCCCCTCCTCTCCCTCCTCCCCCCCCCCCCGGCAAATCCCCCTCCCCTCCTCTCCCTCCTCCCCCCCCCCGGCAAATCCCCCTCCCCTCCTCTCCCTCCTCCCCCCCCCCCGGCAAATCCCCCTCCCCTCCTCTCCCTCCTCCCCCCCCCCGGCAAATCCCCCTCCCCTCCTCTCCCTCCTCCCCCGGCAAATCCCCCTCCCCTCCTCTCCCTCCTCCCCCCCCCCCCGGCAAATCCCCCTCCCCTCCTCGCTCCCCCTCCCCTCGGGCAAATCCCCCGCCCCCCCCCCAGCAAGGCCCCTGAGGCGCGGCTCCTACCTCCCCGCGGGCCCGTGCGCGCTCCCCGGCGATGTAGGGGGCCCCGCTCCCGGGCCGCTGGTTGCCCCATCACCCGGGCGGAAGTACCGCCAGCGAAGATCCAAGAGCCCCGCCCCTGCCGGAAGGGGCGGGGCCTGTCGGGGGGGGCGGTGGTGGGGCGCCAACGGGACCTGCGGGAGGCGGGGCGGTGGGTTCCGCCCAGTCTGCGGCGCTCGCGGGGGGCGTGGCCGCGCTGGCCACTAGCCCGGCATGGGCGGGGCTTGCCGGGAATCACAGCGGCGGGGGCGGGGCGGTGACGTCACCACGCTGCCCCGCCGTTCGTTCCCTCCCTGAGCCGGCCCCGCCCCACGGTGCCCCACAGCGCCCCCTGCCGTGCCCCGCGGCTACGCGTCCCACCGCCTGCGCGTGGGTGTGTTCGGCGCTAGCCCCGGCTCCCTGCAGGGTTCCTTGCAGCCAGGCCTGCAGCAGAAAAGCGGGGGCCCCGTGGGGATAAGTGCCCCCCATTGGTGCATGTGCTAAGCACCCCCAGTCCGTATCAAGCTAACCAAAACCCCTTGAAATGAAAGAGCCGGGGTGATCAAGAAGCCTCTGGCTCGTGAGCCTGGGGCTAGGAGCGGTCAAGTAACCGGGGCACATCTACACAGCAGGGCTAAAGTTGAATTCAGCTGCTGCTACGGCAGTTGCGGTCAACTCCTTCTCTTAAGTCAAAACAGCTTAATTTGGCTTTGGGAGCTGTTTACACAGCAGGAAGGCAAAGAAAGAACAGGCTGCCCTCGACTTTGGTGAGGCCACATCTGGAGTACTGTGTCCAGTTCTGGGCCCCCCACTACAAAAAGGATGCGGACGCATTGGAGAGGGTCCAGCGGAGGGCAACCAAAATGATTAGGGGGCTGGAGCATATGACCTACGAGGAGAGGCTGAGGGACTTGGGTCTGTTTAGTCTGCAGAAGCGAAGAGTGAGGGGGGACTTGATAGCAGCCTTCAACTTCCTGAAGGGAGGTTCCAAAGAGGATGGAGAGAGGCTGTTCTCAGTAGTGACAGATGGCAGAACAAGGAGCAATGGTCTCAAGTTGTGGTGGGAGAGGTCCAGATTGGATATTAGGAAAAACTATTTTACTAGGAGGGTAGTGAAGCATTGGAATGGGTTACCTAGGGAAGTAGTGGAGTCTCCATCCCTAGAGGTGTTTAAGTCTCGGCTTGACAAAGCCCTGGCCGGGTTGATTTAGATGGGATTGGTCCTGCCTAGAGCGGAGGGCTGGACTTGACGACCTTCTGAGGTCTCTTCCAGTTCTGATTCTATGATAAGGGGATGGTTGGATGAAATAACATGATCTTGGTAACTAATTGACCATTCATTACCAGTTGGAAATAGGTCAATGGAGGGATGATAGGAGTTGCTATAGGGAACTTTCTGGGTGTCTGGCTGGTGAGTCTTGCCCCCATGCTCAGGGTTTAGCTGATCGCCATATTTGGGGTCAGGAAGGAATTTTCCTCCAGGGTAGATTGGCAGAGGCCCTGGAGGTTTTTCGCCTTCCTCTGTAGCATTGGGCACAGATCACAGCTGAAGGACTCTCTGCATGTTGGGGCCTTCAAAGTATTTGAAGGCTTCAATATCTGAGACATAGGTGAGAGGATTATTCTAAGAGGGGTGGGCGAGATTCTGTGGCCTGCACTGTGCAGGGGGTCAGACTAGATGATCATAATGGTCCCTTCTGACCTTAAAGTCTATGAGTCTATGAGACTTCCCTTGCTCCTTGTGAAATGAGGGTAACAGGAGTCAGAGCAAGATGTGCTCCAGCTCAACATTATGTTGAAATAAAGGCTTGTAGATGCGCACTATGTTATTATTCCAAAATAACGCTGCTGTGTAGAGGTACCCCAAGATGTCTTCAAAAATGAGTGGTCCTGTGTCACTGTAGAGGCTGATATAGAGATATGTAGTAGCAGGAGCTTTCCTAGGCAAAGTAGAACTCTCTACTGCAGGTTCTAGGAGGAGAAAAGGGCTCTTACAAGTCTTGAGCTAATGCAATAAATGAGATAGGTGAGAAGCATTGATTTGTTTTCTCCCTTTAAAGCGGAGGAGAATCAGCAGAGCAGGCCTGTAGAGAAAGTGTCTATAGCAGGGTTAAGGGAGTAAAGGAAAAAGCTCCGAAGGATAACATGAAGGGTTTTCATCCTATTTTGCTGTTCAGATTTTCAGTTGTAACTAATTTATGTTAAAGTAGGCTTTTACACTTAATTATGACAAATGCAAATACTCCGGCTTCTTTGGAAAAAATCAGGTTTAATAATCTGTTGGCTCTCAAACAATTTTAAAAAAATTAGAGACAATAAAAAAGTGATGATTTCTGACAAGCATTGAGTAGAATTTTCCACAATCCCACAAACCTGCACCCAAATATCGCTTTTAAACTCTGTAGTACATGCAAAGAAAGGGAAAATTCTTTCCCCGTTAAAGACAAAAAGAAATTATCAATAAGCTGGCCAATAAATACAACACTCCCATCCAAGGACATGCTTTCTAGATAAATATACTGAAAAGACTTGCAGTCTCATTTAACCTGTGTCCATTTTCAAATCAGGTAACTAATGCAAAATATCTCTTTCTTTGAGGTGTGATATCTTACCTCATTACTCTCCCTGGCAACTATATAAGGAGAAATGAGTAAACTGGTAGGTACTTTATGAAGTACCAGAACTTTAAGTGCCTCCAAAGTTATGAATAATGTGAGAAGAGACACAGAGGCAGAGTTATGTAAGGGAGCTGACTTTTTGGAAGAACGTGATGACCAAGAAAAATTACTTTTGCTCATAAGTCTTCTTGTTAATATGAGTACCTTTTCTGCATACTGTGCTCTGAGGAACACACACTGTGCACCTTTCTTGGCTATATAGCTATCACTACACCTAACAAGTGCCTAATAAATTTAAGCTTCAGTAATAATAAATTTTGGTGCTAATGTAAATCCATTGACGTTAATGGAATTACACCAGACGACAAATTGGCATTATCGTTGCAGCCTTTGTTTTCTGAGAGATCTCTTATAACAGCAAACCTGATTCTGCCATCCTTACATGTTTGCACAACGTGAAATCAAAGGGAGTTTGGTATTGCAAAAAACAGCAGAATTAGGCCAAGGTGTCAAGTCACTGACCATGCAATTCAAAATTGTCCAAGATAATTTAATTACAATTCGTGCTGGAAGAAGTGTAAGAATTTCTGCCCATAATTTTATGTCCCGATCTCACCTCAGTGACATTTTTGCTTCAAAATTTTGCAGCCAAAAATTGCCTAATCCAAGGTCTCTGACTTCAAACCCCTTTCATCATTCTCCTAATGAGCATAGACACTAGCAACCATTAATCCTTGGCCTCTCTGATAACACTGCCAACCCACAAAGAGTTCCAGTTGTAACAGTGACTTTTTGCACTGAAACCACTAATTCACATAAGATTGCTGAACAGTCTTCAGCTGCTACATTTCAGCCAGCTCAGCCCCTTTGCAGTTAGTGACGTAGGTACAAAAAAAATTCCATCTGCCACAGCCAATCCCCTGAGCCTTCTAGTTCTCCACAGACTTTAAGTACTTTCCTACTGTTTTCCAATGGAAGTTGATATTTCTTGTGGTTTCCAGGGATACTTAGGGCTAAATTCACCATTCTCTCCCCCACCCTTTTACTGTTGTATGTGACCAAGGGATTGTTCATACATATGTCCCTGGTACTATGTAATATTTTCTAATACAATTTTCTTCATGGCTATTTTTTAACAGCTCCTGGGCAAAAGTTTGTAAGGATGGTCCCATGAAAGACTTTGCCATTATCACTAATTTGAATGTATGGGGTTTCCACAGGACCCAAAGGGCATAGTGTAATCAGTAAAAGGAAATTATTCTCTGTGGGAATCATTTTGTTACCACACTGGTTGTGTGTTCAGGCTATGATACCAGGAATAGTACTCAAATCATAGGAAAACCACAGGGAGTTCCTGAATGTCAAGTGGCTTGCTTTAATGTCAACAGCACTGAGAGGTAAAGGGGCCAAAAGTCAGAACTGTGATAGCCTCTAAATGTAGTGAAGGGGCCCTTCTCCCTCAAACTTCCATATTGTTTGGAGTGCAGGTTGAATCTCTCTAGCCTGGTACCCTTGGAGCCTGACGGATGTTGAACCAGAGAATTTGCCAAGCTACAGGAGGTAGATACTGTTTAGCAGCAGCATCAACACTTCCACTGCTTACAAAACATTTAGGGGTAAATGAGAGCTACATAACAGCAGAGAACACTGAGAGCCAGACTTTTGTTTACAGGCACCAATTAAACTTGGAGACATCAATGAAAAGTGGACATCTGGCTAACTAAAATCATGCCGGACCATAGATGTTGCCAGACCAGAGAGTGCTGGACTAGAGAGGTTCAACCTGTACTAGCCAGGTACATATCTGTGAGGATGGGACTGAAGTTTCTGTAATGAATTTAGAGAACACTGTATCAAAGGAAGAACAAATAAACCCCAACAAGAAATGAACAACAAAGCACAGAAAGGACGTATACTTAAGCCACATATGTGCCTCCTAGAGCCTGGGTCAGCTACGCACCGTTCTAGTCCAGTCCATAACATAAGGGCTCCAAATTCTGTTGGTTACCAGTCATCCTGTATGCTGAATAGCAGCTGGAGCAGTCAAAAAAAAAAAAAAAACCCACCACCACGACATGCTCCTATCCTTAGGACAAGCTTATTCGACAACAGAAGGCGCAAAGGCTCAAAAAATCCAAAACACTTAAGGCATAGATCTTTTCCCACCAGACAGGAGAGAACACATGCTTTTGAGTTACTATTGAGAGCCCCTCCCAGGTCTTTTCCTTACCCTGCATTTCTCTCTACTGCAGGTAAACTCTAGATATAGCTGGCATCTCTTGCAATGGGGTAGTCGCAGGATCATGTCATGTGCTCCCTGAATTTAGTCTCAATCTTAAAGGGCTTAATCTTGGAAGGATGCAAGGATGTGTGCATGTGGGCCAGGTTCACAGTTACAGCAGCTGTGCATTTTCAGGGGCCACAACTGTGACCACGTACCTTATATCAACCATAGAGCTAGGGGTAGCAGAGAAATAGCTATGCTGACCACTGGTTAGGCTGGCTTTAGGGCGATTCTGCACTGCCAGACACAAAGCCATCTCACTACTAGGGAGAACCTAGACTATTGGGCTTTACCATAAGTTCTCACTGTGAATGGTGATGTTATTGTCTCTTGTTTCATTGTTTAACTGCTATTTCCATAAACTGCCAAATTACTGTAAAGAAAAGTGACAAACAGCACAAGTCAATTCTTTTTTCTGTAAACGTAACTGTAATTTATTAGTTGAATTTCAAAATTAGAGGCTGCTTCTGCCTGCTTAAATTTGGTGCATTTTTAAAAGATTGGGTTAAACACTGAGTGCTTTATTCAACAGCAGTTTCCAACAAACCTCATTCAGTCACTTCATGTCATGTCACTTCATGGCACACGATGTGAATTGATTGATATGACTAAGTTTGACATGTCATGGCAATGCTGGTGAGTCAGCCTAGGGATTTAAAACAAGTGCTATACTCCAGCTGTTTAAAACAACTGCAAGTTTCCAAGAAGCATGTTTTACAAGTTTTAATTGTCAGGTGGAGCTTTACATTGATAACAAGATCACTGACATGCAGTATTATATTAGGTCAGTTAGGGTGAGGGTTTTAATCAGCAAATTGAGTTAAGGTTACCACAGTGCTCTCAACTCTTCCTGTTTCTACTTAATATTTTACAACAGGGTCACATTCTATATGTAGTGATATAACATGGGATGTGTACATGTAATGGGTACATGTAAATACACTTTAGTAAAATAAGTAATATTATTAAAATTGAGTTTAGTCATTTGATATAAGTATGTCATAAAACAGAAAAAAAAAACCATGCCACAATACAAGCCCCAAGCGAATAAAGAGAAAATGAAGGATTTGCATGGCTTGTGAAGACTATGTTCTAGCAAAGAAACTAAACCTGGTAACTATGCTTCCAAAACCATCAGGGCTAATTGGCTAAAGCTAAATCAGCTTGGCATTTTTTGTACCTTTAGCACTCTAATCCTACATGAAAACTGTAAGTAGCAGTCTGATGGAGAAGAGATATATTTGCTCTATTCATTTCAACATTTTTTGGTAATCTTTGAAAGTACTCACCAGCCTTAACACCATAGCTAAGTGCAAGCACAACCATGATATTGCTTGGGTCCAGCTCTGCCTCTTTCTGACTCTTATAAATAGAAGCTTTCCAGAAGAGGGATCGGATGACCAAGAGCTAATGGGGCTAGTAACGAGAACACAATGGCTCTTTGTCATGGGGGGGAGAAAAGGTAGATCTTTTGTCACAGCAAAACATTCAGAAGCCATAATTTATTTAAAAAAAGGAAAAAAAATTACAGCACAGGGTAAAAACTTATAAAGGTAATAAAACACACACACAGTAGAAATTCATCAAATAGTCTTGTTCATGTCCTGCTGGTTAGAATGCCAAAGACCCTGGACATAGGCTGAAAATGCTAAGTTGAGAATTAGTAAGGAAATTCATGAAAGTCTGCACTGCTGCTGTTTATTATGTTGATAATGAGGGAATTAGTTTTCTAACGTCACAAAAAATGCTTTGCAAAAAAATAAAATTCATTATTTTATTCCGTGTAGACACACCAAATTTTGAAATAGCCTATTGCGAGACATCCCTTAACCCTTGTGGAACGAGGGTTACCAGGATGCCGAAACAGCGTGCCTGTTATTTTGAAAAATATTTCAAAATAACAGGCAGCTTGTTAAGACCTCCGGAATCCCCAAATAGCCATGCAGTGTAGACGTACCCTGAGACTTGGATTTTTCCCCAAAGATGAAAAGTCAGTAGCTCATTCAGTGAGCCACTTCCAAAGCACATGATCATGAATGATAACTAAGTGACATCATAATCCACTCAACATTCATCCTGATGCTTACCTTGTCAATGGAACCTCTCCAGCTGTGCGTTCAGCTTTGTAGCAATTACATTTGTAATAGCCCATGTGTCATTTGGGGATGGTTATTAGGGTGACTGGAAGGTTTCTTCTTCACCAGAGCTTTTCTTCACTTAATACAGGGCTAGATGTTGTTAATGGGAGCTGCTGTGTTTGGGATTTTATAGTGAATAATGACAGGTCTGGTGTGGGAGGTGGGAGTATTGCAGGCAGAGAACTAGCATGCACACATAAATTTGAAGTCCCAGGATCAAGACTGTAATATTACTATTACTTCTGGAGAGGGGTGGGACAATTTTGGTTGTATTTGGGATGCATTTTTCAATGAAATAATTTCAGTTGAAAAAATTTCAATAAGATGAGCCTTGTTTGAGGCTGGCCTGTTCAGTGTTAACCCTTAAGCAGCTAATTCCTAGGTGTTGGGATGGGTGGTCCCGTAAAACTTACTAGGGTTTTTTGGGATGGAGGAGGATTTGTGGCTGCTGAGAGCATAGGAGGTTAAGAATCACGCTTGGAGTGATCCTCCAGATTCACTCGACCTCAGCCTCTGATCTGCCCTCCCAATACACTCCCCTCTTCCCACTGCCAGAAGTGCCTGACAAGTTAGTCTTTGTAGCTGACAACCTGCAGGGGAAGGTGGGTTGCATCAAAAACTGAACTCTTGTATGGGGGAAACCATTGCAGAGCCAAGAAAGGGGCTGTACAAGGAGCTAGGGATGGTGGGAAGAATGAGATTAGCAGCCCACCAGGAGGTGGGGTTTCTGGCACTGAGCAAGGGCCTCATTCTGTTGTGGGAAAGGAGAGCAAGGCAGCTGGGCCTCGCAGAAGTGGTGCTCCAGAGGGGGAAATCAATCAAAGCACTAAAGACAAATCTACTCTGCGTTAGCTCACTAGGACTGAGCATATTTTCATCATAATTGCACTGATTAGCCTTTGCTTTTTAGTGCTGTTGGATCATTTAATGTCTGTCTCTGAAGATCGGGCGACTGTGTTTCTTTTGCAGTGTGTTGAACAGGATATTCCCATGCTGCGGACCAGCACCTGTTGCCACTAGTCTCCAGCGATGGAAAAAGGACAGCTGGGAATGTTGGCAAAATCCAAGCAGACAAGCCAGCCTTGGTTCGGTTTCTCTGATTTCTGAGAGCAAAGTTTCTCTTTTAACGACTATGGCTGAGGGGGATGTGTTGCTCTCCAAGGACCCAGAAAGTGCTGAGACATGGACAGCTGAGGACCCTACAGTTCAAGACCTAGAGCAGCTTTTGAGTACTGGACCATATTCTTGTAACCGCACGGATGAAGTCTGGCCTAACCTCTTCTTAGGAGACCTGTAAGTATAACTTCGTGGAATGGCTTGGTAGAATACAGTACTTTTTGCCCCTTTCAGATGACTACAATTCTGGTGCTCCTGTTTATCGTAAGTTTGGCTTTTGAGTACTGGATTGTGCTGAGGAATTCTTGATTCTGCTAGCTGATAAAGATTTGAATAGTGCAAGCCTTGAAATCTATGTGAGATAAAAATATGGTTGGGTCATTAATTGTTGTGTAAATGTCTTAATTTCTGCCCTGGAAAACGCAACCACAAAAGTTTTCCTACTCTGTCAAATCTCTGCAAATCTATTTGTGTGTGTTTGTCTTTTCCTTAGAGTTACAGCTCACAACAGATTTGGTTTATGGAAGATGGGCATTACCCATGTTTTAAATGCTGCCCACGGCACAATGTTCTGCCAAGGAGGCCAGGACTTTTATGGCACAACCATTGATTACTATGGCGTACCAGCCTATGACCTTCCAGACTTCGACATAAGTCAGTACTTTTTCTCTGCAGCAGAGTTTATAAATAAAGCCTTGAACACACCAGGAGGTACGGAATCCTTGCTGTTTAGTTGGGTTTAGGATGACACACTGTTTTGACAGGCTGGTCCCACAAGTTAGATTAACTCCCCCACCTCGGCAGGGTGATCCCCATTAATTCAGTCACCTGCTCATGCTCTGGCATACTCATCACCAACGGTTTGGAGGGTGCTGAGTGCAACCTGTGATCAGCACCTCTTCCTTTCTAGTCCCCACCACCTGTATCTCAAAACAACCTAGGGAGGGTACAGAGAAGTGGAGCTGGGTGGGGAGAGGCAGAGGGGGGAGAATAAACTCACAGCAGAAAGGGTGAGGAGAGATTGAAGTAGAAAAGACAGGAGAGAAAATCAAAGTGAAAACAGGTGGGAAGAAAGGCTGAATCTAAAAGACAAAACATGAATATTTAAAATGGAGACAAATTCCTAACACTGGGAATCCTATAACAGCAATGAAACAATCCCACAGGATATAGAAAAAACATATGAGGCTAGGACAAGAAAGAGGAGAGGAGTGTAAGGATGCACAGCTAAAAGATATTATTCTGTAGCGTGATTTGGCCTGATGCATTCATTTTCTGTATGAAAACTCACAGACATGGTCCAAGAGGGATATGAACATAACTAGCAGGAGTGGGTCTTTTTATCCTGGCTTCCGAGAATGGCAAATGTCAGGTGCTACAGTGGGAACAAACAGAACAGGCTATCATCATGTGATCTATTTCCTGTTGGCCACTCCCAGCTTGTGTCAGTCAGAAGCTATTGACAGCCAGAGCCTGGGGTTGCATCTATCTTGGCTAATAGACATAGATGGGTTTATCCTCTATGAGCTCATCAAGTTATTTTTCGAACCTGGTCATAATTTTGGCCTTTACTGCATCCCCTGGCAACAAGTTCCACAGGCTGATTGTGCACTGTGTGCCACCCCTGTGTTTTGTCTATTTACTATTACTAGTCATGCTTGTACTCAGCCTCAGCGGGTCTGTTGCCTCAGTGTGCTGTCATATATTGTGAAAAAATACATTTGTAAATCAATGCAAATATGTAAAAAGCAGGATAGCCTTATCCAACAGCCCTTACTCATGTGAGGAGTTTCATTCTTTGCAAGTAAATTCCATAAGGGTTGTATAATTGGGCCATGAAGGATAACACTCAGGACTAAAGAAACATTCAATGTATTGTACAAAATCTAGTGAATAACCTCTTTGTACTGTGCCTCGCCTAAATGAGCTGGGTCCTTAGGCCCTACCACAATAGAATAACAATTAGCAACAGTCCACAAAGAGCAGATCCTCAGCTAGTGGCAATAAACCTCTTATTTATCTTGTAGTTCAACTTGTATTTTTCTCCATTCATCCAGGCCCAAACCTACAATCCCTATTTATACGGATTCTTCCCATTGATTTCAAGTACATGGTTTGTTCCTAGACGTATACATTTACATTTAGCCAGGGCCGACTTATCCATTAGGCACAGTGCCTAGGGCCCACGATACTTTTAGGGGCCCACGAAAATGTTTTAATTTCTTTTAAAATCAGAAGAAAAAAATGAACTTTTAGGGTCGAAGAAAATCTATTACATTTTGCCTAACAGAAAAAAATAAAATGTTGAAATATTTAAAGTTATATCAAAAATAATTTTTAATATTGATATTATTATGGTGGGAGGGGTCCACGAAGGCAAAAGTGCCTAGGGCCCACGAAAGTCATAATGCGGCCCTGCATTTAGCCATATTAAAACACATACTCTTAGTGACCCGTCCTCTTCATTATTTACCTCTCTCCTAATTTGTATCATTTGCAGACTGTATCAGCAATGATTTTATGGTTTCCTCCATAAATCATGTTAAATTAGTTAGGGTGCACAATGATGCCTGTGAGACACAACTAGAAATGTACCCACTCAGTGACAATTCCCCACATACAATTCCATTTGGAGAGCTAGCAGTTAGCCAGGTTTTAATGTTTTAATCCATTTAACGGGTGCCACTTAATTTTATATCACTGTTGGTTTTTTAATCAAAATGTCATGCAATATCAAGTCAGACATCTGACAGGAGGCTAAATATATTACATAAACACTATTACCTTTATCACCCCAACTTGTAGTCTCATCAAAAAGAGATACAGGTTGAACCTCTCTGGTCCAGCAATAACAGTGATCCAGCATGATTTTAGTTAGACAGATGTCTATTTATTGTGGGTGGAGTCAAGTTCCTCATAGTCCAGCAAAGTTTGTTTATAGCTGCCAGTCCTGCTTTCTGTGCCCTGTGCTGTTAGTTAGCTCTCCTTTATCCCTAAATATGCTTTCTAAGAGTAAGCAGGGGAAGTGTTGGTAATATTGCAAAGCATAATCATGTGTCAATATTGATAGTCATAGATGATTATTTAGCAGCGTTGAAAGTGTTTTTCCGTTTATTTGCCTCGATGAAATAAAAATGAAGAGAGACTTGCTCACTACAGTATTGACCTCCTGTGGTTCAGCAAATTCTCTGGTTCAGCACCCGTCAGGTCTCAATTGTTCCAGGCTAGAAAGGTTCAGCCTGTATCGGGTATGAGTAAGTATTACTTATTGGAGCAAGATTGGACTCCAGATTACTAGCAGTTCATCTGATGCATCTCCTAGGGTTAGAAATCTAACCTGTTAAACTAAATACTTTGTTGAGCGTCTTGGGAATTGTTTCTCCACTTTAAGTTAAACCTCACCTGACATATTGCTGATCTTCCTTGGCCATATCTTGTGTTCATTTTCTCTTACCAGCTAAAATTTTGGTCCACTGTGCAGTTGGAATAAGCAGGTCAGCTTCGTTGGTGTTGGCGTACCTCATGATCAAACATCACTTTCCCTTGGTCAAAGCCATCAAAGCAGTGAAGGAACATCGGTGGATTTCACCCAATCGAGGGTTTCTGAAACAGCTGCAAAATTTGGACATTCAACTACGGCAAACAAGAGAATGTTGATTAGTGAATAAATCCAATATATTTCAAAAGCGGCGAGGAGTCCTGTGGCACCTTATAGACTAACTGAAGTGTAGGAGCATAAGCTTTCGTGGGCAAAGACGAAATATATTTGCAATATATTTCAAAACGCTTTTTAAGTGTCTTGGAATAACATGTCAATTTCCATGAACATTTGGTCTTCAGAATCATAACCCTTATTAAATGTATCAACTAACAATACACGTTGACAAGAAATAAAAATACATACTAGAAGACAAACTCATGATAGTAATAAATAGTACTTAAAGTGATTTTTTTTGGTTGATACCTCAAGCCCTCTAAAAAGAGCACAGATTTTTCTAACTTATGCCTCATCTATAGTACGAGTAGAACTGAATCATTATATATCAGTCCCTGATATGTTTACAACATGGTTCCATTGTGTAGTCTTACTTATGCAATATGGTTGCAGTACATCTACATTAAAAACTAGGAGCATGCCGGTCCCTGGATTTGGCTACAACTTCAGTGTACATGGACCCCTGACTACATTTGTCTCATTGTGCTTTCCACTTTCAGTGATGATGGCAGCATCTCAGATGTCCATCCAATACAAATACACCCCTCTACATTTCAGTAGCTTTCGGCATTCACTGCTCTTTTTAGAGAATATAGTGAGTGCCCGTGCAAGATTCTTGATGGCCTCATGCGAACTATCAGTGGATTAATTACAAAAGAGGGAGGAACAGGGAAGACATCCTGACGCAGACAGGACAAACATCCAACGAAACTAGTGATAGTGACAGCAACAAACAGGGCAGCTTGAAGCCCACACCCACTAAATCAAACCCTTTGGCTCAGTGACTAAAATGGTAAGAAAACATCTAAGTGCAACTCCCTTTTTTCCTAAGGACTTGGTAGTGGTGATGGTGGGGGCAACCAGGAGTTTCTCTTCTCAGACTGATTTAGGGCCCTTCGGGAGGACTGCTAGGGAGTCCTACAATGTCCTGTCCAGACTGGTGGGTGAAGGAGTCACAGGCTGTTGATAGTACAAGCAGGATGGGTTGGTGAAGATGATAATCATCTTCTTCCTCCACTGCAGGCACTGCTGAGATTGTTCCATGTTGTCAAGGCGTAGAACAGACGGACCCATGCACTGCTGCCACTATGGCGGACAACCTGAGGCTCAGACAACACAGTCCTCATATAGCCACAAGATTGGGAAAAGTCTAAGCAGAATAGGACCCTCAGACTGTTTGGCAGGAAAATCCAATTCAGGCCAGTCTCTGAGCCATCAGTGCCTGAGGAGATCCAACATGGATTCCTGGGCCAAGGGTCACAGACTCCATCTTGATTCGCCCAATTACTAACTTAAACACCATCATAACACTCGATTTTAACAAGGTAGAACAATTAAATCATATATAAAAAACACCCTAACACCTCCACCAACAAAATTACATCACAGCCCAACAAGGCACATGCTAGAATCTCTCTCCCCTTACTAGAACATGTTCCCCACAATTTGCCACCTGATTTCACTTTGGTACTTTCTGATCTCCAGCCCAAGCATAGGCTACTTCTCTCAATCTGATTTTTTCTCCAACTGGAACTGGTAGCAGGGTAGGTGTGTACGGTAAAGACTCTTTGCGGAAATAAGTCCTTGTTTTGCCTCCCATCTGTTGGAGATGGGACCAAGCCCAGAAACCAAGCGTCCACACGACCTTCACCCTAGCACCTTGGCTATGTATGAAGTTTCATTGGTTCAACTCTCAGTCACTTTAAAAAAAAAACAATGTAGTTAAACTGGAGCAAAATCTTATGCAGAGATTCAATTAAATTTAAATCTGGTTACCTCAGTGTAGCCGAATAAGGAACCAAGTTCATTCAAATAATCAGTTAATATGGACAGATACAAACCAGGATGAAAGCAAAGTAAGTGTGTCCACGTAACATTCAGGATCATTGGTTTAAAAACATCATATTTTTAGCTACGGAGTATACTGCTGTTAATATAGAAAAATGGTATTCAAATTTGGCACCATCAATCTACCTGGAAATTAGCCAGTTACCTTGTGGCGATCCGTAAAACAAAGCACAATCTGCTTTCGCCCTTTGTTACTTCAGAATGATTTACTGATTAGATGACCTTCCCCCACTAGATTAAATAAACAGGTTTCTCCTTGTTTTTTTACACTTGCAGTATCAGGACGGATCAGTTCCCTGTCTTGGCTGGAGGTGATCTGCAAGGTCTTTGGAGGACCCAAATAGCTCCGTTCTATCCCACAGTTTTGTCAGACTTGATTCTTGGAGAATCTTAGTATCTCTGGAACACGGCCGCACAGTTTGGACTGTAAGGGCATAAATAGCCATGTTCACCGAAGTCCTATACTGTAACTCTCCTGGGCAGATACTGTAGGTGCAAATTAAAAGGTTCCTACTTCATGTTAACGGAGTCCTCTTCAAGCAGGACCACATTATGCAAACTAGACACCCTTTCATTTGTGCCTTCGTCAGCTACATCAGCACACTCTGTTAATCACACCCCTCACAGTCCTAACTGTGGGGCAGTGTAGACAAAGCCCGATGCTCGTCTCTTGGTTCAGCCCAGCATGACACACATGCTTAAACCCATGCCTACTTTCAAGGCTAGCTTCAGTGCTTTGCAGAAGCAGGGTGGGAGCTCAGATCACAGTTTTGCGACATGATTATTTAGGTTCTCCAAAATATTGCCATGAAGTTCCATGGAAGAAAAGAAGGGGGGGGGGGGGGGGGACATGGTAATGTTAAAAAAAACCACAAAAGCAGAATATGTTTTGAAAAGAAGCAACTGTCTTAAGCCAACCTTTATATATCACAAAGGAGGGGGGGGGGCAGGAAGGAATTTGTTTGCTTTGAAGTTCTCCATTCAGGTTAATGGGGTTTTGTATGAGTCAATGTTTCATTATAATTTATCACTCATTCACCTTACAATAGAGTTCAAGCTTTAAGCCTTTGGAAAAGAAGGCATCAATATATAAAATATGTGTGAGGGGAACAGTGTGTCTTAATGGCTTTTAGGCTGCTCAAAATCACTCACGTGAGTGAGATTAATAGCATTCCCTGTCAGGATAACGTTTTGCATGCTCCCTAACATCTGTCCCATGAAGTCACAGCTGTAGAAGCTGTTCCTGTTATAAATTAACATTTACTGTCCCAGAAGAGTCCTGTTTCCTGAGTAGTGTAGATCAGAGAAGTACAAAGCGAAGCAGAGCTGCACTGGTATCCGTACGAGAAATAACACAATGACGTTCTCCTGTCAGAAGAGCTGCAGAGTCAGGTCAGTTAGAAATCATTATTTTTTATTTGCACTTACTATTTGCCCATACAGGGCCCCGTACCTACTGACCCTAAGTGTTACCTTTATCCTGGAATAGCTCTCTTTCTCAGAATGGCATTCCAAAAAACCTCATTCCACGAGGAGTACAGCTAGTTCGGATTAGAAGCCTAATCTGAACTAGCTACTCCGTGCTGCGTGTAGCCGCGCGGCATGGGGTTCGAACTAGCTGGGATTTAAAAATGGCGGCGCCCGGCTTATGCAAATGAAGCCCGGGAAATTCAAATCCCGGGCTTCATTTGCAAGTGCGGTATGCCTACATTACCCTGCTAGTTCGAACTAGCGGGGTAGTGTAGACATACCCTCAGTGACTGGCAAGCTCTGAAGTCACTTAGGGATATTTTGAAAGATACCTAAAGATGCAGAGAGGTGCCCCGTGGGATTTTCAAAAGCACCTACCTCCCATTGATTATAGGTGCCTACGTGCTTTTGAAAAATCTCAATAGATGCTTCTACTCACCTGTAAGCACCTGTAAACCTCCTTGCAGGAGGCATAAAGAATCTGTCGAAAAAGGCTTTCTTTCTCGACAGATCCCCCTCATGACTGCCGCTTTTTGCCAAAAAAAGTGCTGAGTTGGCAGAACATGGTGGCCATTTTTATGCAAATGAGGCGTGGGATATTTAAATCCCTGCCTCATTTGCAATGTCGACCTGCCTAATTTGCATTCCTCTGCCAACAGAGGGATGCAGTCTAGACCAACTCTCTAAAAATCTGACTCTGAGGCACTTCTGATAACCCAGTCCTTGCAATCTCCACTCCACTAACGTTAATGGGACACACACAGCACTTCCTGTTCCAGCACTTAGGCCTTGTCTACACTAACCCCCAGGGTCAATCTAATATCTATATGACGTTACCTACACAAAACTATGCCTTGTGTGCGGTAAGGTCGCCGGGAGCTTCTCTCCCTACCACATCAGCTACTCTTCTCATCCTATGGAATCCCAGCATCGATGGAAGAGCTCCTGAAATTGATTTATCGTATCTAAGCAGACATGATAAATCGATGGCCAGTGAATTGATCGCTGCAGCAGCAATTCCCAGCATAGTGGAGACAAGCCCTTAGTGTCACAGTCAGCATGTAAGCCCAGAAGGGTCCACCAAATCCGCTAACCTGATCTCTTGTGTATCACAGGCCACCCAGCACCCGCACATTTAACCCAGTCACCAAAGTGTGACCAAAGTGTTACTCTCACTGTTATATGCCACAGGCAAGGAATAGGAGGGATGAATCTGAACCCCACCTTCAGTGATCTGTTAGACCCTGGGCATATGAGCAAGAAATAGTCAGCTAAGCATCCAAGAGAAAGTAATACTTAGTGCCACTAAGGTTGCCAGGTGTCCGGTTTTTGCTCGGACAGTCCAGTATTTGTGGCCCCTGTCCAGTTAAAAAAAAAACCCAGAAAATACCAGACATGTAAAATGTCCTGTATTTTCTGTTTTTCTCAGACAGAAGGCTGGCGGGGAATGTGGCGATTTAAAGGCGTAGTAACTTTTTTTTTTTGGTCAACAACTTTGGTTCTCGGTTTGTTTTCGCTTTGTTGTTGGTTTTTCTTTTTTGCTCAACCAATTTTTCCCCCTGCCATGTTTGGGATTTTTTTGTGAGAGTATCTGGCAACCCTAGGTGCCACCTCCAAGCTCTGGCCCTCCCTGTCCAGTGTCCCATCTCCAGCCATGGCCACGTCTGATGCTTCCTAGGAAGATCAAAAACCCAACACGGGGGCAGGGTGTGTGCGAAATCCCATCTCGACTCCTGCAAGTGACCAGCTGTCACCCTGAAGCACGAGTTTTTTGGAACATAGTACATCATAAACCATAAAGGACCGAGCCCTGCTGCCACCATCAAAAGCCATCCTGTCATGTAATCCCATGCAGATGTTCTCTGCCCAGCCCTGTTCTTTCTTTCCTTATTCCCGTTCTTTGATTTAAAAGGAACCCACTTCTCATTGTTCTGGGATGTGCTTGGAGATAAGAATCCAAAGCATACATGTGTAAACTAAGCCCCTCCTACAGGGCTACACCAGAGGGAACAGTCAAGTCCTATACAGGCAGTCCCCGGGTTACGTACAAGATAGGGACTGTAGGTTTGTTCTTAAGTTGAATTTGTATGTAAGTCGGAACTGGTACATATTGTAGGGGAAACTCTAGCCAAACATTTCTCCAGAGCTCAGTTTTATTCTCCCACACCTCACTTCCCTCAGTCCTTTATTCTCAAACTGAGGTGTCTGCTGAGAAAAGCCGCTCCGCGTCTCCCTGGTCTGCTGGGGGTGGTGCTAGCTTCATGTCTCCCTGGTCTACTGGGGGGAAGCAGCTAGTGTGGGGTTGCCTCACCCCGTTTGTAAGTAGGGATCCGATGTAAGTCGGATCCATGTAACCCGGGGACTGCCTGTATATAGAATATATACAGGGAACTTCTCACCACCCCACATAAAACTCCGATAAACAATGTCGGTCTTTAGGCACTGTGGCAGTTCCATGAAGGAGACGTGGCTGATCTCAGCTACAATGAGGGGAGCAAGCTGTGCTTTGTTAAGCTTCATCAGCCATGACGGGCAGGGGGTCAGAGACACAGGTGATGGGCTGGGCTTTCCTCTGGGTTTCCATCGGGGTGATCAGATAGTGGCAGGGGTTACTTCCGACTCAGCAAAGCTCATTGTGCTCCTTCATTAATTATTATTTTGAGGTTAAAGATACAGACGCTTGTAAGTGCAGAGGTGACAAGTCCTCCTTAATTGTATTTAGCCTACACAGAGGCCTGTCAATCTTCAGAGGAAGATTACTGAAATTGGTTTATTTTGGACCTCTCTCTAAAATGAACAGGTCTCCCTGTTTTTAGTTTATTCTCACTAAGACTAGAACAGGGGGAGAATGACATTCCTTTTGCAGAGAGATCTGTCTGCTCTGCTGAGCTACAGTAATATTGTTTACTTCGGGCATGCAGTGCAAAATTTTGATTATTGCCTCATTTGGGGGAAAAGTTTCCATGCCAACTAGGACATGGTGCCAAGTCAGTCAGAAGGCCTGGAATAAAGCATGCCCCATTTAAAGAGATCCAGCTGTTTGGAAACATCAAATGTCAGCCAAAAAAGCACAGGTCAGCCGGAGCACCACTATCCATTTCTCAGCAGCAGTCTCTGGCTGGGTCTCAGATCATCTAAATCGACATATAACCAACGGGTCAATGTCTGAAAATGGGCAGAACCTTTCAAGCCATCAGTGTTTACAATCTGCCACCCCTTCCGTCAAAGAGCTGGAGCATGTTCTGGACAGCTGCAGGATGGGCTTGAACCACGTAGACGAAGTGTGGCCTAACCTGTATATAGGCGACATGTAAGTGTTATTTAAAACGGAGTCATTCCTTCTGACGGGTGTTTGTAATAATTGCCAGTGTAAGCTGTCTCACTGCTTTACGAGTAGTCTTGAAATTGACTTGATTAATACCGGAGAGTGCATTGCACACTCCAGAAAGGACTTAACCAAGGAATACAGTTAGAAAAGAATTTCCATCTGCAATATTTTTCCCTATTATTTTGCATCGAATTATTACAATTATTTGAATGGGGTTTGCAAATGGTTCCTTCTCAAGTTGTGTACGTAACAGAGGCACGGAGTTCTCTAAATGTAGGCTAAACCATTTCTCATGTTTGGTTTTTCGCCAGATTTACATGAGATTTTCTCATGAAAAACATTTAACATTCTAAAATGTGTTTTTAGGGCAAACTAATCTTCTGCTGATTTTTTTTGCCCAGGAATATGACCATTTGCTAATTGACCCAGAGTCATTACTGATTTTTCCCCCCAGGAATATGACCATTGTATAATTAAACCAGAGCCATTACTAACTTGTGGTTAATAAGTTTGTGATGAAGCGGAAAAACTGCCGGTCAGCACAGTAGGAATTAAGCATCGCCATGGCAATGTCCCAGCTGGGAAAGGGAAAACCACCCCACCTCTTTGCTACAGCAAGGCAGTTGTTAAGTTTCAAAGGTGGAAAAATGACACCCTTACCCGATGGTGTAATTTTGACAGTTGACTGTTGATCAACTCCAATTGGATTTGATCAACAGTCCACATTTGGAGGGCTTCCGGATCTGGAATTGTAATAGAGAAGTGTCATTAGGGGCTGTACAGCTGACAGAGAATGGAGTTCACCCCAACGCTACAGCAGTCACATGCACAAAGCCTAGATTTTATGGGTGGCTAGAATTTCGTACTCCCTTTGCTTCTTTCTGACACATAAAGAAGCATCAGTTTTGCCAGCTGTGCAAGTCTAGTCTATCCTCAGCAGGTTCCCTTGCAACATCAACAGGCTGAAAGATCTGGAAAGAACAATCATGCTAACTACCATAAGAAAAGGAAGGAGTTGCTAGCGATTCCTTGGCCACAGTGCCCTTTGGTTACATTCTGAACACTGGAAGTCTTAGCGGTAAATGGACAGCGCATAAAACAAGGAGCAAGCATGTGCTGGGGAAACACGACCCTATATTTTAATAATTACAACACTACTTTGTGTTTCAAATTCTGCATGTGCCAATCACGAGTTCCAAACCTGCCGGGTTGGAGGCCAGTGATCCTGCAATGAGGTAACGGAGGCTAGGTCCTTGCTGGCGATAGGCCACAGTTACTGTCATTGGTGGCCATTTTTGTGGCATTTTGATTTTTAAAATGCATTTATCTTGCCGAAGGATGAAATAACTCCAGGGGAAATCTGTAGTCTGTCAAGGCTAATTTTTTTTAAATCCCTGGTTCCCATTCCCTGGGGCTACGTTTAGACGACGATCCTCTTCTGCAAGAGGAAATGCAAATGAGAGCACGACCTATGCAAATGAGTGCTCCATTTGCATTTCCTCTTGCGGAAGAGGATTGTAGTCTAGACGTAGCCAAGGTGTGCTCTGCAAAGAGCCAATACCAGAAGGTGCTGCTGTCAAGAATGGAGCAGTCCCGCAAGCCATCAGATCTGCAATACAGAGGAAGAGCACAGAGTTATTTAAAAATTGAAATCAGCATCAAAACCTCACTGGGGTTAATTGGAATTGATCAGGAATTCCAGAGAGGCTTTTCCTCCTCGACTGAAATGAGCAGGATCATTTGCACAAGCACCCACGACTCTCTGGAATAAACATCCTGGGCATTTCTGAGCAAGCCTTTGCCAGTGAAGGGAGTTTAAATAGCATCAGAGCGGTGCCATATGGTAGAGTAATCCAGGGCGCTACCATAGATTCACACCTTTGAGGGCCTGTTTCTGGGGAATTAGCCCCTTGTAATCACTCAGGAGGCTGCGTGAGAAGCAGAAATGAAAGAACAATCTGAGGTAAAACGGCGTTTTGCTTATAAAGCCTTTTCCGTCTGGAGTCCCCAAAGTTCTTATCTCATACGGTGCAAACAATCTGATGGGCCTCCCTGATCCGGTACTCTCAGGACCTGAACTGTCCCAGACAAGGGAGTTTGCCGGATCAGAGGAGGTCAGGCCTTCAGGATCTCTAGGGGCTCCCTGGCCCCACCCCAGGTGGCAGCCACTCCTGGGGCTCCCTGTCCTTGTCCCCCACATGGTGGCAGCTTCTTCTGGAGCTCTCTGCCACCCACCAGACTGCCTCCACACCCAGCCACCCGCAACCTCTACAGCCGGGGTTCTCTGTTCAAGCAACATATGTGTTCCTGCTGGACCACGGATGTTGCCAGACCAGAGCATCCTAGATGAGAGGTTCTGCCTGTATGACACTGATGAACAGACATCACGCACCACGAAATGCAGTGCCTTTAGGGGTGGAAGATAGACGCCCTTGAGCAGTGCAGAGCAATGCTGCACAGCCACGAGGAATACTCTCTACAAACAAGTCTCGCGGCGGCATTTTAAGCAGGCAGAATGTAATTCTCCATTGGAATTTAGCCAGGTTCCATGGCTAACGCCCCTACTCCTGCAAAAACGCAATTCATGTGCTTTCTGATCGAGACAAAAGGGCTTCAGGCTAAACTAAAAAGCTTGACTCTGTCCTGTCATCTTGAGAGACGCTGCACCCACTCGTGACGTGAACCTCCTTGCCAAGAGCTGAGTCAGGGCCAACAATTCCCTGTGACCTCAATGGGAACGGAGGCAGCTTAGCATCCCTCAGGATCAGACTTTTAATTCTCATAGGGACGGACGCAGAGACAGGTGGTTATATTCTGACACACAAAACCTCTTTCCATATTTACATGTAATTTACATAGTTTGTAAGTGCAGTGCAAACATGACCCTCAGAGTAGAAACCACAACTTGCCAGTTCCCGCTTGGTGTCATGCCATGCACACAACAGATCTCCGGCTGTAACAGGCCCTGAACTGCTCAAGCACATTCATTGTCAATCAGACGTAGCAGGGGCTCTTTCATGTCCCCTTTTGCTTATGAACTTGTCTCTCTCGTTCTTGGTAGAGTAATTGCCCACGACAAGGAAGCACTGAGGAAACTTGGCATCACCCACGTACTGAATGCTGCCCATTCCGCATGGGAGAGTAAAGGAGACCAAGCCTTCTATGGCCAGGAAATCCATTATTGTGGAATAGCTGCAGAAGATTCAACTAATTTTAACCTGCGTGGGCATTTCTACCCCGCCTCAGAGTACATTAATAAAGCACTGAGTGCACCCAACGGTAAGTGCCTCTCTCGACGGTACTCTGTGCTTATGCATTAGTTTTAGCCTAGCATCACCAGCTGCCGTGCAAACGGTACCCAACGCCTGGGAGGCAGATACAACAGTGCACACACCCTTGGGGCACCTGCAAGTGGCAGAGGGTGGTATCACAGGCTTTTGCTTGCCCCTGGTCCCCTGCACCTCTGTGTGTCTTCAATGGCCAAGTCCACACTTCCGAATGAACCCCTTCCAGGGTATTAAAGAGTCCAATAAACCAGGGGTCTATTTTACCCTCCCTAGGGTCTTCCGCCTTGGATGTAGGTCCTTTACACTCAGCCTTTTGTCCAGGCTCCCAAATAAGCTGCATCCCTTCCTTGGGGTCCTACCACTTTACCTGTCCCTGGACCTGCCTGTTACTTTGGATCTTATATCTTATTGCTTCTAAATAAATCCATGGGACGCCCACATCTTGAATACTACGTACAGATGTGGTCGCCTCATCTCAAAAAAAGATATATTGGCATAGGAAAAGGTTCTGAAACGGGCAACAAAAATGATGAGGGGTTTGGAACAGGTCCCATATGAAAAGAGATTAAAAAGATTGGGTCTTCTCAGCTTAGAAAAGAGGAGACTAAGGGGGATATGATAGAGGTCTATAAAATCATGACTGGTGTGGAAAAAGTGAATAAGGAAACGCTATTTATTTATTCCCACAATATAAGAACTAGGGGTCACCAAATGAAATGACTAGGCAGCAGGTTTAAAACAAACCAAAGGAAGTTTTTCTTCACTCAGCGCATAGTCAACCTGTGGAACTCCTCGCCAGAGGATGTGGTGAAGACTAGGACTTTAACAGGGTTAAAAAAAGAGCGAGATAGATTCACGGAGGTTAGGTCCATCAATGGCTAATAGCCAGGATGGGTAGGGATGGTGTCCCAAGACTCTGTTTGTAAATGGGCAACAGGGGAGGGGTCATGTGAAGATTATCTGTTGTGTTCTCTCTCTCTGGGGTATCTGGCATTGGCCGCTGTTGGCAGACAGGACACTGGGCGAGATGGACCTTTGGTCTGACCCATTATGGCCGTTCTTATCTTCTTATTTTCTTATCTGTGGCCCAGGAACCCAAAAACCAGCAGTCACATACTGCTCAATCCAATTTGTTGCAACGTCTTCCCTGGGCCTCTTCCTATCTGGACCCTTGAGCTTCATCCTTAGTGCAGGGGTAAGGCTCTCATGTCCTCTCTCACCCTGGAAATCCAGCTATGCACAGTGCAACCAGAACCCTGGTTATCCTAGACCTGCTGGGGCCAGAGAGGCACACCTTTCCTCACCCCCCTCTGGTCCCAGCCCGCAACCAGCCTATTATGGCCCTGCAGCTCCTTTGAGCTGAGTCAGCAGGACTGCGATCGGCAGGACTTTGCAGAGGGGAGGGAAAAGGGACACAAAGAGGTTACTCTGGCATGCGTGCCATACGCTGCCGACCCTGCTCTGCAGCTTGAGCTAAAGCCAGCTGGCTCTCAGCGAAGGCGGCAGAGCAAATTCATTCCCTCTGTAAGTGGTCGAAGCGCCACGACACGAGGCAGTGAACCACACTCAATCGGTGTGCACATTATCCCGGCACGGCCTCTCCTGCCCTCTGAGTGGACTGGCTGCATCCGGGGCCATGTCCCACAGAAGATGATGTGAATGAGAAGGGAACTTGAGTGTCACACACCCTATAGACAGCCCTGACCACTAATTAGCCACAGGAAACATATGGCACAGGCAGCAGACCTACAAGCTTTTCTGACAATACCCCTCCAATATGCCTCCATGCCTTCACTGAGGCAGCACCTCCCGGCTTAAGAGCATTGTCTGGTCTCTGTGGCCCAATCGGTGCACGGCCTTTCTGCCCAGACTGCCAGTGATGCCTCATAATGGTGCTGCATTTTGAACAGGGGCTACCTGTCCACAACTTGCCTGAGAGCCCCGACCGCTCTCACCCACTGGAGGATGAACAGCTGTCATGTTAGAATGAGTTTTGGTCACTGACCTGGGATGCGTTCAGAGCCATGTGCCAGAGGTGAAACTAGGCGAGTCCATGAGCAGTGTACGAAATGGCCCCACACAGCCATGGTAGCACTTTTGAGGGACTCCAGCCGCACAATTCATCTTGTTTTTCTTCTTCAGGGAAGATCTTGGTTCATTGTGTCCTTGGCAGAAGCAGATCCGCCTCCTTGGTGCTGGCTTACCTTATGATTCACCATCACCTCTCGCTGACCGACGCTGTCCAGCGGGTCATCCAGCGCCGAGCTGTTTCGCCAAACCGAGGGTTCCTGAAACAGCTGCAAGACCTAGATGTTGAACTGCGAGACAAGACAAACCTGTGTGAGCTCTTATAACGCAGGAGGAGAAGAAAAAAAAAGAGCAAAATATGAAGTATCCCAGAGTGTTAAAGGAAGTAAAAAGATAAAATGAATCTGAGCCAGAATTCTAGAACCAAAGCCGACCCCTCTCCCAGATTTTGTGGACAGGAGGATCTCATCTGGGGAGCTCCTCTGAGGATCTCATCTCCCCCTCAATCTGGGTTGACCCTAATCTTGATCTGAACAATCCTGATCCTTGGGAAGGTCAAAATCCGGATCCCGATTTGGAGTTTGGACCTGTCCCCAAGAAGAAGCAGTGAACTAATGGTCACATGTTAAGTCTCCATGGGCATCCTCTGCCCTTGTGGGATTGATCCTAGAGTTCATACTAATCCTGGTTGAAGAGAACCCTGCAACAACCTTGACTCTCTGCCAGTTGATATCAGAGATGGGTGGCTCTCATGGAGTTTAAAGAGGTTCCACTTTTTGTGTGTGTGTGTGCTGGTTTAGTTTTTTCTACAATTTTAACCCCTGGCTTCCCCATCTCTCGCCCCAAGGGAGAGTTAGTTCAAAAGGGAGGATACATTTCTCTGTAAATAACGGGTGGCGGGTGAAGGCCCAGCTGGGGAAGGCAACTGAAGCTCCACCCCTTCTTCCCAAAGCCACACCCCTTCCCTGAGACTATGCCCCTTCACAACCTTTCCCCACAGCCAAGCCCCGGCCAACCCCAGATGAAGACCAGGGCCGCCATGTGGCATGGCCTCAACTTTCTCTGGCCACTGGGGATCTGGCAAGCCATGCAGCCCCAGCCCTTCTCAGGCAGGGTAGGTCTTCCCTGGCCTAGAGTAACTGCCACCCACGAATAGCAGCATTTATGCTCTGTATTAAGGAGAGTAAAGTCTATCAAATGCTAGGCTGGCCTGAGTGGACACCTTCCATGCTACAAGTGCACTGCGGCGATAGCTTTTACAAGTCACAAACTCGCTCGATCTTCTCTCTTTCCCCCCTCCCTTTCCCCCCTCATGCTATATTGCCTGTACTCTGTCCATTATCTGTTTCATTTCCCCCCAGGGATTTTTTTTCCTTCTCTTCCATTTTCCACCTCTTATCTGGCCTCTCCTTAGCATATAGCAAACCTCCTCCCATCACATCTGAGGAGCAGGAGGCAATGTAGGAAACACCGGATTCCTTCTATGACCCGGGACATGCCAGGAAACTCTTCAAGAGCAATAAGTCGCATATCGGGAAATGGGAATTTGGTCATGTAGAGGCATAAAGCCTGGCACTTGCAAACTCACAGGGATCTCGTGGATTTGAACGGTCAGACAGCGTGACCCATATGGAACTAGGGTTGCCAGGTTTCCGGTATTGACCCAGACAGTCTGGTATTTTCGCCTCCTGTCCGGTAAAAAAAAAAAATCAGAGAATACCAGACACCTAAAATGTCCAGTATTTTCTGATTTTTTTTCTCGGCCAGGAGGCGAAAATACCGGGTGCTTACCTGGTTCCGCAAGGGAGCTGTCTGGCCCGGAGCAGGGAGACAAGATGGCGGACGGCCATCAGCAGCGTGTTCGGGTCAAAAAGCCTCAAAAGCATTTCTTAAAGGGGCCATGCTTTTTTATTTATTTTTTTAAACAACTCCTGGGGTCCTTTTTTTTTTTGCTCAGCAACTTTGTTCTTCCCCTTTTTTTACCCTCAACAGAATTTTTCCCCTGGGGGGGGGGTTGGTATTTTTGGCTAAACCATCGGGCAACTCTATATGGAACATCCCTGTAGCATGTAGCTTGAGAGGGTAGCTCTTCTCCTGTTGGTGTTTCTGCTTTGGCAATGCCCCAATGCCTTTGGAACCTCCTTCTTTATGGCTTCATGGAGTTTCAGGGGTGGAGGTGGGCATGGCCACGTGCTCCATGTTGTCCTCAGCAGCCTGCCCGGATTTCTGCTTCGCATTCTTCACCGTCTCCTCTTCTGCCTGCTGCTCAGCGGGTGCAGGGGAACCTGCCAGTTCCAATGCTGTGGCAGAAGAGAGTCTGTTTCCCACGAACCTCTAGGTTCTCTGAGGTTGCGACGGCTCCCTTACACCTTCATAGGCACAATTGACTAGAAACTCTGCAAGTGAAACCTTAGGGAGTTGTCTCTCCTCTTGGGGATGCCTGTCTGGAAGAGGCGGGGTTGGCCCGGCCCACACATAGCACGGTGGGAGCCCAGACCTTCTGATTGTCCATCAGATCTGGAGATCCCTGCGATCTGCATTATGCAGCTACTCTCGACCTGTGTCTGGTTCTAGTTTTGTGGACATATTTAGGGTGTTCCTAAGAGCCAGTCTTGTGAAATTCTATAGTGTGTGTGTGTTACTACCATCACGGAGCAACTAGGCACTCTTGCTAGAAGTGCTCTGAAAAAATATATACAGTGTAACTTTAATGCAGAGTGGTTATTTATTTGGAGTGTGTGTAAAGTTGCGCTCTGGTTTGGGAAGCTTTGCTTTTGACAGTTTCTCTCAGTGACTCACTTTTTTTTTCTTATTCAGCAAATATCAGGTTTCCTTGAAGAAGAAAAAAAAAGAACAGGTGAACAGGCCTCTATTCTCTTTTGATGGGGTTCAGGGCAGCGTCAGGCCTTGCTGCAAACACAGCTTGTTACAGGTGACCCTTGACTTACAACCACCTGACATTTACAACTATTTTTTTCATGCAAGATAGCTCCTAACCTACCCCCTCAATGTATGCCTGCAGTTTGCATGTATGACGGTGTACGATGCTGACACCACACATCATCCCAAAATAGGAAACGTACAAAGTCACTCAGACTCGCCAGTCTGCAGCTGCTGCTTGAACTGCGTGCATCTCCACCACATCGGTCTTCACTTTTTAGTTATTTTTGTGCATTATTTGAACTATTTAGTTTAGTTTTCCTCCATTTCTGTAGTCAGTTTTGGTATTTTTAGGGTATGAAATGGGTTTCCGGGAATGGAACCACCCTTTATAACATTGTGCCTATGGGAAATAAGGATTCGACTTATGGCGGCTCGATTTAAGACGGTTCTCCAGGAACCAATTAGGTCGTAAGTGCGGGAGTCACCTGTATTGCAAGAGACTCTCTCAGGTGCAGAAAGAAACGTTTCAGATGGAGAGCGAGGGGTTCCTAGTTCCTGACATTTAATCCATGGTTGGCTGAAGAAAAGGTCTGAGCTATCTATGCCCACAAACTAAGGTCTGAGGCCCCTGTCAGCCTGGCACGTTAAATTCCCCTTCAGTGGCTGCAAGTTTGGTACCTGCTCCAGTTCTTGGGCAGATTGTGCTCCGCTGAAGGGGAGCCTGAGAGTGAAATGGGGCCCACAGAATGAGTAAAAAGCAAGTGGACCAGTCAGATATTACAGTGCTGCGATAGGTCACAGGGGCAGCTCAGAGCCAAATTAGTTCTCCAGCTCTCAGTGAAGTTCAATAGGAATTAGGTGCCTAATTTGCACTGGCCCCTTTGCAAATCCATCCACTATCTTATCTCTTGTCACGTATAGCTCCTGAGCATCCAAACTAGATGGCCAGGCATTCTTCTTTTCATCCCGGAAATTCACCTTTTCAGCCCCAAATTCTCTCTTGAGCCTACTGACACAAGTAGCAGTGCGAGAAAATCTAGGGCCCGAAGGGTTCCATTTGCATTTTTTTACAAGAAATAAACACCATGCAAAGCACGACAGGCATTTCGCCCAGCTCCGCTACTTCCCCAACTGCCGGGCATCTCCCACTGCCCTCGTCAGCCCCTTGCACAGAAACAGAGAGGTGCTGTGAAAGAAAATTGAGACAAACTCTTAGCAATGATGCCCTGGATTTGCAGAATCTGCTACATTTCCCCACATTCACACAACCAGCTCCATCCCCTGGCCCAACTGGAACAGGCCTGGGAAGAACACAGTTGAAACCGTCACCATGCGGATTTGAACCTGGGATCTCTGGAGCTGAATATAGGAGCCTCTACCCTTTGAGCTAAAAGCTAGCTGGCTCCTAGACTGAGCTGTAGAGGTCTCTTGATCTTAACTGTTACTGGGGGCTAGGTACCACTTGCATTGCTCAGTAAACACACTAGGGCTTTGTCTACACTGGCGCGATCTTGTGCCAGAAATATGCAAATGAAGCTAAGCGTGAAATATCGCCGAGCCTCATTTGCATATCTAATGAGCCACCATTTTTGCAGAAGAGGCTCTTGCCCAAGAAGGAGCATCTGAACTGCCCCTTCTTGCAGAAGAAAAACCTTCTTGCGCAATGTCGTTATTCCTGAAAATAATCAGCGTAATGGCATTGAGCAAAAGGGTTTTTCTTGTGCAAGAAGGGGCAGTGTAGATGCTCCTTCTTGCGCAAGAGCCTTTTCTGCAAAAATGGCAGCTCATTAGATATGAGGCTCGGCGATATTCCACGCTTAGCCTCATTTGCATATTTCTGGCACAAGATCGCGCCAGTGTAGACATGGCCTAGGTGTGTGGGGTACACAGTCACAGCCCCAGAACTGGAGAGGTAGGTACGTGTGGCTGTGCAAAGCAGCACAACGTCTGATGGATTTAGGGGCTGGCAGCGAATTTTCCAAAGGGATTTTGGCACATGGGTGTCCCACTTCCGGTGACCATTGTGGGAATTTAGACCCCCCGAGTGACACTGAGCGCAGCAATACCTAGACACCTATAAAAACGGGGGCCATCTTGACTACGTGGGGCAAGTGAGGTCCTTTTACCTGTGATGATGTAAACTGAAATCCTGGAAGACCAATGTTGAAACAGCAGGAAGGAGTCACGGGTCAGGACTGTGGTGCCTTGGGACCGTTTTAAGCAACCGCCATCCAGACTGTATGTGGCTCTGTTCAGACAGAAACTAGCCCCCACACGAATTTAAATTTCCAAATTTCCTCCCTGGTGTCATCCCAATGGAGTTACCCAGGGACGATCAGGAATAGTGTATCCAAACTCCTCAGTTATTCCTGGGCAGGGTGACCTCAGAGGCACACGCTGTTGGCAGCACAGTCACAAATTAAAATAGAACAAGAATTGCAAGCAATGCATGACCAGCAGCTCCCGGACTAGCTCCAACGAGACACAATATCCAGGTGTCGGGGGGAAAAGAATCTGCCCACGACTGATCACACCAAGAGGTTATTGTGATCCATCGACTCTGGCAGGTACCGGTTTTCCCTGCGTGCCATAGTTACTGCAGGCTGGGAGCAGCTTGAGCAGGCCGGGGCGGGCTTGTTATCGGCAGCGTAAATATCCTGCCTTGTGTCACTGTTGCACAAAGCAGCTGGGCCATTTCAAAAGCATTTAAAAAACACTATAAAATTAGGGCTCCGGCGCGGTTGTTTTACGACTTGCACGAGCAGCCGCTGCCTAGAGAGAAATTATCCTCTTTATTTCCAGGGCGAAAGGTTCGTTTCGCATTCATCAAAAGCAAAGTGCACCCCTGATAGCACAACGGGCTGTTTTTATCTACTGCAGCCTCTTTCCCGTCTGCATAATTTCACATTGGAGATCTCAGCACTTCAAACCTAACTCATTTCATTGTGTCTGAGAGCGTTTGTACCAGCTGGACTTGCATAGTTAGGGGACAGATTTACTTATGCCCTATTTTTCCAAAATTCTTGCTTCTTGAATCCTCAGGAAAAACGACTGAGTGCTCGTTAGCCATCCTGCCTAGAAGCCCGTCAAATGCTTGACCCCAGTGATTCGCAAAGCCACTTCATTATTTTCTTTCAAATCCTTCCTTAAATCTTTCCACAGTAGCTTACAAAGAAAATTTCACAATAGACTGTTAGCGTGCTCAGACCATTGTAGCATACGGACCAATATTGTCTCAGTGCCTCTTTGTAGGCCCTTCTAGCTGTGTCTGTATCCATCTGTTGTCTTATGTTTAGATTGTAAGCTCCTTAGAGCAAGGCCTGTCTTTCTGTTCTTTATTCGTGCAGTGCCTAGCACAATGGGGTCATGATCCATGGGGCAGGCTCCTATACATTTGATAATACAAATAATATCTTGGAGCAAGCAGTTCCCCAGGCACATTCTTCACACAACGCACAGTCAACCTGTGGAACTCCTTGCTAGAGGATATTGTGAAGACAAGGACTTGAACAGGGTTGAAAAAAAGAACTAGATACATGTATGGAGATTAGATCCATTAATAGTTATTAGCCAGGGTGGGTAGGAATGGTGTCCCTAGCCTCTGTTTATCAGAGTCTGAAAATGGATGACAAGAGAGGGATCACTTACCTATTCTGTTCACTCCCTCTGGGGCAACAGGCATTGGCCGCTGTCAGCAGCCGGCATACTGGGCTAGATGGACCTTTGATCTGACCCAATATGGCCATTCTTACGTTCTGCTGAGCAGAAGAGACTGGGGGGTTATGGGTTCAAAATCATGAACAGTAATTCAGTGCCAAACCTCTATAGATTTTCATTTGTGCCTATGAAAATCTTCCTCTTTGGAAAAAATGTCCTTTGATCACTTTTAATTTTATCATTTTAATTACGTGTTCCCTTATCCCCCTACTATGAAAATGAGAGAAAAGAAGTTCCCAAGCCACCTTCTCTACATTACTGTATTTTATTTATCTATGGTGATGCCAAAGAGGGACAAGAGACTGTGAAAGGTAGAAAATGAGTTGTCTGGTTGCTAAAAAAAACAGGTGTTACATTATGGCAGTGCCTGCTGTTAAAGTTGCACTAGGATGCACGGTCCTGATGGGATTATAGTGGCGGTGGGGGGGGGGGGAGCAACCCATGGCTCTTCACCGCAGAAAGTGCAGCTCACGAATCGTACCTCACAGCTCGTGAAGCCGCCCCGTGCCCCTAAAAAAGGGGCAAGATGGCACCAGCCAATGGGAGCCTGATTTGGCCAAAAAGCCAAACCAGAGTTTTCATTTAAAGGGGCAGCATCCTTTTTTTTTTCCTCTACACCTTTTTTGGCTCTTTGCCTTAACAGGTTGGCCACCCCTGGATTATATCCTATTTGTGAACATACAGTCTGCCCTGAAACTCTCAGCTACAAACATGATGAGTGGCGTGGGGATGAAGAGGTCTCGCACGTCCATGCTCAGAAGGACCCTACATTTCCCCCCTGCACCCTTCCATATATGTATCTTGTTTAAGAGTCATAAGGGCACCAAACATCATAGCATCCAGAAATGAAATGTAGATTTAAGATCAAAGTTAACACCTTGCCAGCTGTCTACACTGGCCACTTGAATTTCTGCAAGAACACTGCCGATCTCATGTAAGAAATCAGCGCGTCTTGCGGAAATGCTATGCTGCTCCCGTTCGGGCAAAAGGGCCAGTGTAGACAGCTCAGATTTGTTTTCCACAAAAAAGCCCCGATCGCGAAAATGACAATCGGGGCTTTTTTGCGGAAAAGCGCGTCTAGATTGGCACGGACACTTTTACGTAAAAAGTGCTTTTGTGGAAAAGCGGCCATGCCAATCTAGACGCTCTTCTCCACAAATGCTTTTAACGGAAAACTTTTCCATTAAAAGCATTTGCGGAAAATCCTGCCAGTCTAGACGTTGCCCTTGAGTATTACTCTCTATACACCCTTCTTTTTGCTAAGGCACTTAAAGCTTGGAACTTGTCTAGATGAATACTGCGCAGTTGGCTAGTGGAGGGTAGATTTACACCCCGGCTTGTTCTGAATTAAGGCTCCATGTGGACCCTAAGCAGTGCACTAATTGTTCCCTAAAGTGCTTTCATTTACCCCTGACTTAAAGCAGCAGCAGAGTCCACATGGGCACTTAAAGTGCGGCAGGCTCGTTTGAAGTAGATTTACACTCCCACTTGCGGGGAACCAAATTTTATCATTGACAAGCCCTTTCCCCTTCCACCCAGTGGGGACAAAGTGCCCTCCTCTGCCCAGTGGTGCCAGTGGCTGGATCCTAAAGCATTACAGCATTAAAGTGCCAGCGGGTGACGCTCCAGACCATGTAACACAGAGGACGCCGATGCTGCCTGTGGCTTGGCAACAGCAGAAATAGGGGTGACATGGGGGGACAGGGTTGTACATGCTCCTTCCAATGCCATGGGCAGGAGAGGCCAGGGGCCGGCCAGCAGCTGGGAAGGGGGTGGCAGAGTCCCTGAGCATCCAAGGTATGTTGTGGGGGGACAGTGCCCAGTCAGCTCACTTTGCTCTCTCAGGTCGCGGTGCTTGGGCGGAGGAGGGGGCAGGACCCCCTCCTGCAAGTACCCCGAGTCACATCGCTTGGGGGAGGGGGTTGGGGAAGAGGTAGGGTGGAGGCAGAGCAAGGGTGGGGGGGGCAGGGAGAGGGAGGGCCGGGGTGGAAGGAGGTTGTCCCCCACCCTTCCCCTGGCTAGGGGTGGGGGGATGTCACGTGGCCGGTGGGGCCCGTGTCACCCCTCACCAGTGGCCCCAGAGCAGAAAGAACGTAACTGTGGACCCTAGCACAGAACGAACTCCCTGATTTGCAGGGGCTTTGCCCTTCTGGATGAGAGAGCAGGCCTGTCCCACCTGAGCTCCTGCCTTTGGCCCCGTCACTTGCAAGGGTGTCAGAGCAGAAGGGACCAGGGAGAATCCCCACGTGCCCCGCCCTGATCCAGCAACGCGCCTGCGTCCTACTTACGTTTGACACTGAAGTCAGTGGGACTACTCACAAACTTACAATCCAGCCTGGGTTTAAGTGCTTTGCTGGACCAGGTTCTAATTGTCCAAAGCCGGGCACGAGGGATGAGCCGGTTAATTCTAGAGGCACCCAAGCAAGCCAATATGCTCCCACAATGGGAGGCAGAGACTGAACAGGGAAGCGGTAAAATATGGATTACCGTAGCCAGGGCAGGATTAGTCTTGCCCACAAGACAAACTTGGCTCCTGCAGCTGAACGCAGTGGGTGTAAGATCCAGTGTCTACTCCTGCTTGATGAGTCATTAGCAGCGTAGACCCTAACATAATAAAAAGGCTGCCAGAGCTTGGGCGGGGCAGGGCGTAGATTTATTCGCCACACTGGGGAGATTTTCCTCCACCTTCTTACTACAGCTGTGACATGAATCACAAAACGATCCAGAGTCATTGATTTGCTGCTAGCCTGAAAAGCATGCCTGGGTGGGTCCCATGCACGAATTATACGTGCAGGAATATAGTTTGATGGCAGCTGCTCTGGAATGATTCATCAGAACTCTATGGATCTTTCCTTATTAGAAGTGGGACAGAGGTTCCAAGTTCTGACCCTGGGAGGAAATTCCCCTGCGTTTGGGCAGTGGGGGGTGGGGATTGGTTCAAGCGTTTTAGAGGGGCCAGCTGAGGCGTTTGCAGTCAGCGTTGTATGGGTCCATCTTCAGGTCCATCTCGGGCTCTTTTTTTTTAAAATGTGCCTTTCCTGGCTGATAGGCATTTTTAAAAATCCAGCGCTGAAGGCAGCTATAGATTTTTATTCACACACCCCTTGATTGTGGCCAGAAGGAAAAAAAAATCCAAACAAACCAGAAATCCTTTTCAAACCCCAAAGGGCATGTCTACACTAGGAAATTATTTCAAAATAACTACAGTTGAAATAATGACTCCCCAAAAAACAATTTCGAAATAAGCTTATTCCCTGAGGACAGATTTTGAAATAAGCGACCTGCTATTTTGAAATAACGGGCTTGGTCATGTGGACGTGCCGCTTATTATTTCGAAACGAGGGGGGTTATTTCGAAATAATTCCCTAGTGTAGACCAGGGCTAAGTGACACGCTAACTCTCTGTGTATGTGTCACCTGCAAAACTGCAGCAACTGGGGCGCAACTCAACAAAAGGCTTGTTAGAAGCACATGCTCAAGCTGGGAAGCATTCCCCTGACTTGGTGTGTTTGGAGTTAACTCTGAGTTTGAGTGCTTGGGCGAATCAGGGCCTGTAAGAGCTGCCTCCAGACTCTGCTCCCTTCTCTTTTTGCCTTGTGTGGTCGCACAGCGACACCTAATGGTGGAGGCGGTGAATCTCTAGCCCTAATTCTTACCGCCTGCCTCGCACAGACATGCCAGTCACTGTGACACAGCAGTGTCCGATTCATTCAGCCAAGAGGCCCAAGCTCGGTTTTAAATAATGGTCCGTGGGCTAAGCTGTAGATTTAAGACTCTATACTCTCCTCCATCCACAGAGGAGCCTTCAGAGACACTGGTGGGATGGTTGCACATGATTAAGGGTGGAATACGGTTTTACATACAACAAAGGCCTCACGTTTTCAATAACGAGTGATTTGGGGTGCCCACGGCAGACGTCCTGCCCTGAGCCATTCTCTCCCTTTCTTTTGTGGCAGTTTAAGTGTCTCTTGTCCAGCTCCCCCCTGGGTTGGCTGCCTACTAGAGTTACCTTCGCAGCATGGGAAGAGGACTCCAGGTCACCCCTTCCCTTCTGGAGGTCGCGAGTCCACTAGCGAACAGCCCATCTCTCTTTTCCCCTTCTCGCAGTGACAGCAGAGAGTTTTTTGTGCTGCTTCCATTGTTGTGTCTTGATCGACTGGGAGAAAGGGGAGTCTTGCCTCACCCTACACTACAAAGCTCCTTTGCCCTGGACCCTTAAAGAAGGTAATATTTCTCCCTGAGTCTCCCCCAAAATTCTTTTTCTCCCGCCTGCCGCCCCGACTACCCCAACATTATCATTACTTGCAATAGACTAGCCTGGACCACATTCTCTCCCTAATTACTCTTTTCCGTTAAGAGCTGGCATATCTGTTGTTATGCCCAACCTGGCACATACTCATGAATCACAGAACACTAAAACTGGAAGGGACCTTGAGAGGTCAAATCCAGCCCTCTGCCCTTACGACAGAGCCAAGTACCGTCTAGATCATCCGAGAGAGATGTTAATCTAACCTGCTCTTAAATATCTCCAGGGATGGAGATTCCACAACCCCCCTAGGCAATTTATTCAAGTGTTCAACCACCCTGACAGTTAGGAAGTTTTTCCTAATGTCCAACCTAAGCCTCCCTTGCTGCAATTTAAGCCCATTGCTTCTTGTTCTATCCTCAGAGGGCAAGAAGAATCATTTTTCTCCCTCCTCCTTGTAGCACCCTTTTAGGTACTTAAAAGCTGCCAGAGACAGACAGCCTGGCCAACAGGAAGTGCTGGGACCAAAGATACTGGCGATAACAGATAAGGTGCGGGTCTGTGCACCCTGCCACATCAAAGGCAAATCAGAAAATGGACACCTTTTTGGCTTTAGATCTGACTTGTAAATAAAACCATACATGTGAGCACTGACTGGAGGATTTGAATCCAAATTATTCAAATGGATTTAGACACAAAGTCTTGATTGGGCCATCTATTGTTTTGCTCTGTCTTGCTGGGAAAGAGAGCACCTTCACCTAAGCTTTCTTCCCAATGGCTTACATTTTGATTGCTATACATCTTATGGACTCTCGTTCTGCTTATGACTCAAAGACAGCTGCGATCACTGAAGGATGCTGAAGCTGTCGATTCATTCTCAGCAGAAGTGTTGAGAGCAGAACGAGCCCAAGTCCAACTGGTTTTAGAGCAGAAATCTTCCTCCCCCAATAGCAGAAGCTGATGAACAACCTTCCAACTATCAAAGTGAAAACAGACACTTGGAAGTAACAAAAAGTGGCTTCCATTCCAGACAAATTTCATGCAAGTCTTAATAAAGTATTCAGCATCCAGGCATATTAGACAGATGTCAGCAACCAATTTCCAGCTTTCTGCAGCTTAGTAAAGTTGCCAGAAACAAAAAATTCATCTTTCTGGCATCCAGTCTGTAAAACAAAAGGGGAAATATTTGCAACTTTTTTGGCCATCAAAAAATCTCTTTGCTGGGAATACATCTGAGGAATGGATTGATAAAAACAAAAGAAAAATCATATTTCTTTTTAAATTAATATCCTGGACTACTGAATAGTTGTACACTGGTATAATAGATTTCATTCACCAAAGATTTTTCCACCAAAACCAGAACTAGGCTGAAAATTGTACCAGGTCATCCCTTCATCTAAGAAAATGAGGTACCACTGTAGAACTTTTCAGAAAATACACTATAGATTGTTACTTACCATATTCAGCTTAAAAAACAACAACAAATGGTCTGGTAGCACTTGATAGACTAACAAAACTTGTAGATGGCACCATGAGCTTTGTATTCAGCTTGTAACTATATAGTTTATCATCAGAATTAATCTCATGTATTTGTCCGACCCATGTAATGCTGTGTCTTGTGTGTCCATAATACATTTCTTTTAAAAATAATGATTTTACTCTATCGCTCCTTTATAAATCTTTCAAAAAAATTTCCTTCTGTCATCTCCTGGTCAAATGAAGTATTACAGCATTTCAGCCAAGTGTGCACTATTCAGTAGGGTGTGAAACTTGCTCCATTTTACAGGCCTTACATCAGAAAAGAGCTCCTTGTGCAATGTTGGCAATCTAAATTTTCGTGAGTTGCATTCCAGTGCAACATAAATACCTTCAAGAGAAATTCCTCTTGCTAGCAGTTCAGGTTCTCTCCTTTCAGGTACACACAGCTCACCAGCAAAACACAACTTTGATGTTTGTAATATCTGTCCTTATGCAGAGCGATGACTCAAACTGGGGATCTTGAGCTATGAACATACGAAAGCTGCTTTGTGTAGGATCTCCCTATGTAATCATGACAACTCGTGGTGTGGGCTTCGACCAAAAAATACGACAAGCCTATATTTCAAATATGTATTGCTAGAGATAATATACCCACGCTCACTTGCGAGTGCACAATTATGTATTGTTGGCTTGATGCTTTAAGACGGGGTGGAAAACATGTTTTGGGTTGGGGACCGCTCACCCGCAGAAAAATCAGTCGGGAGCTGCACATAAGTGAAAAGATAAAAAATACCACACCCTTCACTGATGTTGCTCCCCGCAGTGGAGTAGGAGTGGGGCTGGAGCGCCAATGTGGACTCCCCAGTGTTGGAAGGGGGATAAGGCAGCTCCCGCCCTCAAGGTTCCTCATCCCTGCTTTAACATGTGAGCAGTAAGAAATCAGCGTAACAGAACCCCAGTCACGATCAGCTGTTTGAAAGATATAGCCTGCATCCATGCAGATCCTATGTGTTAGAGCTAGGGACATTATTTGAACAAAAAGACTTTGAAAAATTTCTTGTTTCAAAAGTGAAGTCTTTTGCCACAAATTGACATTGTTCAAAAGGTTTGGTTTTGACCCTCCCCCCGCTCCCCTCCAAAAAAAAAAAAAACAAACAAACACTTTCTTTTTCAAAATATTTCCCCTGATTTTCTGTTTTTTAAAGTGTTATTGAAAACATTGTTGAAAGGTGGTTGGAAGTTTTCATTTACCAAAAAAAAATGTTTCTCTGACCAGTTCAATAAAGTTTCCAATATCATTTTTCAATAAAAAAACATTGAGGCTACAATAAAAACACAGTGCAGGCAACATTTTTAAAAGGTAAAACAGGAAGTCATTGCAAACACTCAAAAATGACAATAGCTTCAAAAATCCAAAATAGGTTGGTCGTTTCGCCGAGTCTGTGCATTATTTGCAAATTGCAATGTTACTCAAAGGGCTCAGTCAGGAGGAGAGCCTCGGTGTGCGAGGCTTCATGCAAAACATATAGCGGGATACAGCTTCTGCCCTGTCAAGTTTCACAATATACTAAATATTGAGCAAGTAACAAATTGGCCAGGAAAATCTAAGCTAAACTCCAGGATGGGGGAGAAAGTAATGAGGAGTTGCAGTAAAAGAGCTGTCCGAAGCTACATGTGTTAGCTGAGAAAAGGATTGGCACTGGCAAAAACTAGATTTTGCTGTGTAAGAAACTGAGATGCCCAACCTTTTTTGGTCCCCGTACCCCATGGCTTTAGTAAACCTTCCCGTACCCCCTATTCAATATGAAAGGAAATAAATTCTAGACTCTAGAATCCACAACTTTTTTCACTAACACTACTACTTTTGGAATATTTCAATTAGGAAAATCTAGTTATTTACCAAATATTCCCCGTACCCCCTCGACAAGCTTCTTGTACCCCCTGGGGGTACACGTACCCCAGGTTGGGGACCCCTGATCTATGGTATTCATGTGGCCTACCATTACCATGGTATTGGACTACCTTGCAGTTTTTAATGTAGTTATCCACGGAACACCTGTGTGAAGTAGAATCCCCATTCAGCAGAAAGGAAAGACATACACAAGGAGAAAAACATCTTGGCCAAGGTCTGCAGCCAAGCAAGGACCCGATCCCACATTTCCCATGTCACAGGCTACATTGCTAACCATGGGACCACAATTCCTCTCCAAGACGATTCTGTACAGCTAACAACGTCCCATTACATGAGAAGCATAATCATTTGCACTGTAAATCTTCAGGCTTCCAGCACGGAATGTGTTAAAGAACAAAGTCAGATTTTTTAAAAGGGGGTTAGACATCAATGGGAGTTAGATGCATAAATGCCTTTACAAATTTGGCCTTAGGTGCATCACTTTATAATGGCCTCATGCAAAACCTTTGGATGGTGAGTTCCTGATTCCTGGAATTTCCAGATCAAAATCTGGACTCTCTGAAAGTTCAGAGGTGTTAGGGTTTGGCCTTTTCTAGACAAGAATAATGCCGTATTCACGTGCTATAGACAACAGATGCAATCAGCAGATAGTGAACTACGCACTGTGCGTAATATACATCTCTGTAATGTAGGTGCCCAATTCTGTCAGAGGCAGAGTTCTCTCCGTTTCATTGGTGTCTAGTGAAGGTGATGGCAGAGAGCACTTGAGAAGAACCATTTGGTGTGTCAGAACTACTGCAGAATATATATTTTAAAATAACTGGAAAAATAGTTTTGCTTCTCTGCTGAGCGGTAGTGGTGTGGAGTCGGGGGGCAACAAATATCTTTTTTCCCTGTGTACTTGATGCATTTAGAAGCCCTTTTGGTTATAGTCAGGTTCAGTTGATTGTCCTTTGCACGGACTGCTCTGGGCAGAACTTTCACATATAAGGGAGGGTGTGTTTACTGGGAAAAGCAACACACCTGAAAGCAAAGCTGACGAGGCATCAGTCTGGAAATTGCACACAAGGAAGCAGACCTAGGGCCGAGGGGGCCCAGTTTATGGTTGGGGGTATTGTCCACGCTCCTTTGCTGTAAAAACAATTCTCGCCCCATTCCTTATATTCCAGCAGCATTTAGGGTATGTCTAGACTACAGGGCTCTGTCGCCAGAGCCATGTACATCAGTTTAGTAGACATACACAAATCAAGCAGCAATTTAAATAATCGCCGCTTCATTTACATTTAAATGGCTGCCGCGCTGTGCCGATCAGCTGTTTGGCGGCACAGCACTGTAGTCTGGACGCTCCAGACTAGGACTAATTTCTAGGCTTCCCTGTAGTGTGGACATGCTATTTCGATATAGTTATTTCGGGAGTTATTATTCTGAAATAGCTTATTTCAAAATGCCCTTCTAGTGTGGACATACCCCAAGAGAACAGAAACACCCCTACTAAACACATTTTAAAGCATATTTTTTAAAATATCTGTACGCTCGTTAAAAAAATGTGCTTTCAGCCACCTGATTTTTTTAAACAATTCGCAATTTAAAAAATATCCCAGTACAATCCAAGCTGACTGTGTTCCTTGAAGGATGCATTATTTGTCCCAACAATATATTCCTCACACTGGAGATTTTTGGAATCTTTTCACTTGGAATTCCAGCCCAGAGAGTTAAAGCCGGGCACTATTGATGAAAAGCACCTCTCCCAGGCTCGTCCTTTCAAGCAGTAAAGGAAAGAAGGACACGTTGTGCTGTCTCTCAGGGCTCCTTTAAATTAAGCGGTGGAGAACACCTTTCGCCGTACCGCTGAGGAATATCAAAAGCCGTTACCTGCGCCATCAGATAGTCTGAAATCCCGCCAGCTTGACAGAATTGCCATCTTTTTATTGACAGCATCAGCCAGATGAAATTGGTCAAGGAGTAAATCAAGTAGAAGCAAAAGGCCCTTTAATCCACAATCACACATATGCGCCCTGCCTGGAGAAGAAGTGCTTTAGAACCTTTTTGAAAGGCGGGATATTAATGTGTTTATTTGTCTTTCCGTCTGCTTGCAAGCCTCTTTTTCCCTTTCCATTTTTTCTCCCCACTGACGTTGGTATCAGATCTAATGTATCTTGTGCCTATTGACAGCTTTTGACACTGATGAAATCCGAATGCTTTGACAGCACTGGGTGGACTGTTAGCAATGTCAAGGTCACTTTATTTCTCTTGCATTAACTCAAATTCTCCCAGCCTGGGGAGTATCTGTCTAAAGGAAATCCTCCTTCTTGAGTTTGTCATGATTCACAGCCTCTTGGCTCCATTAGTGTGGCTATTTTCGGACCAGAGTGAAGTTCCTATAGTAAATAAACTGTTAGCTGGGCAGTGTTGTTGTGCTTTGCTAATTACAGCATGTAGCAGAGCTCCGGCGGCTGGTAGCAAGACTTAAAACCACAGCTATTTTAAATCAGGTGGGGAAAATTTGACAGCTTAATTCAGCACTACACAGAGAACCCGTAGGGTCTATCCACTGGACATGAGTGGCTAGGAAAAGAACCAGAGGAGGAAAAGAACTACAACTAAGTTGCCCACCTCAGAGTCCGTGGAGATGCTAAGGGGTTTTGGAAATGCAAAACAACAGCATAGGTATCGATTACTAAGGTATAAGAATTTTTTCTTCTGCTAATTGCAGATTGGAAAGCTGCCTTCCTGGCAAGCACATAGCCTCACATTTGGCAAAAGCATCGCAAGCTGCCACGGCCCCGTTTTTCAGTCTTACACGGTGTATTTCAAAACTTTTTTCACCAGAGCCTGCCACCTCCATAGCCACCAGAAATAGCCATGAACCCCGGGCACAGCTCTCTTTGAGCAGAACCTTGTTACAGCTCTAGAGGAATCGTCTTAAATCCCACAGACTTTAGAGACGTCCTTCAGAGTAGTTGGCATTAGGAGGGGCAGGTTTGCTAAGTGGGGTGGCTCACTCAGTTCTGCCTCGCTCCCCGCCCCACTGGGAGCAACCGAAGTGGGCAAGAAGCACAAGAACCTTCACATTGTTCCCAGTTGTCCCTCCTTTGTGCCCGTTGCTCAGATGTTCATCGAGCTGAGGCCAGCAAGGGCGGGAAAAGGGGCTTTCAGGGAAGTATAACTCTGATGGGAGAGCACCCAGGTGGTACCATACCCACCATCAAGTATTTCCCACTAGCAGTGAAAGCTGCCGCTGGTGCTGACTCTCCTCCACCAGCTAAGAGATGCTCCACTGGCTTCCGTGGGGCAAGATTTCATTCCAAGGGCTTGGTCCACGAACAAACAGCCCACGGCAAGTCCTCTTTGAAAGGGGCCTAGCTCAAAGCACTCTAAACACACTGTTCCCGGGTGCAGATGGACTGTCAGAGCACAGCGGGCTAGGGTGGGTGGAAGGTCACACCCCAGCTTGCTGCGCTCTCATTGGTCAGGGAGGCAGTCCCGAAAAGCCATGTGTCCAGGATGTGGGGAGTCATGCCTAGTGGTCAGAGGCGAGTCAGGCCTAGCATCAGAGCAGGTGTTGGCAGTCAGAGGCCAGAACCAGCCTCCCGAGCCAAAAGCCAAGGGTCAGAGCTGAAGTCAGAGGTCAGGAGTCAGACCTGAGGGGTGGTCCCATGTTATCTAGAGTGAAGCTTACGAGCCCATCTGCAGATTCTTCCCATTAGTCGGCGGGCGCTGCCAGTCAGGGAGCCAGAGTCAGGCCGGCGGTACTCATTGGGTGGCCTGGAGACTGGCTCTGCTGTAGTCCAGTGTGGCTATAGCTCCAGGACTCTCCCACCTCACAGGGGGCTACACCCTGGTGCCAGCCGGAGCCCGGACGTCTCCACACAATTAAACAGCCTCGCAGCCTGAGCTACTCAGGCCTGAGTCAGTCGGCACAAGCCAGCCACGGGTGTCCAATTGCAGTGTGAACATACCCACAAGCTCATCTCCCCTCGGGTAGGTCCTGCTAGGGATTCCAGGGGTGCATCGGTCACATAGAGCAACCTTTCTGGCTGAGTCAGGAGCAATGTGAAGGGTGTTTCCTTCATGGATGGCTCGTGAGGACCAGTAATAAGACAAAGAGCCGCTCACCTCTAGGGCCCGGATTCAAATCTAGCCCAGGCTGGTCATGACCAAAAGTTTCTGCCCCTCAGTCTAATTCACAAAGGAGCCATCTCACTACTGCACCAGCTCTGGCATTCGCTGGAAGTCTCAGCCCAGACATCAAGGAAGGTGTGGGTATGAAGACTCCTATGTTCTCCCACCCAGAAACGGAGCCTCTCCAGTCTGGGACTTAGGTGCATTTGGAGGACAACTGGATTGTGCGTGTTGTTCCCTGTTTTGTCCCCAAACAGTGATTAAAGGAGGGACCATCTTCTCCACCTACAAACACCTATCTTTCCCAAGTTCACTTGAAAAAACAAACAGGGCTTTAGTTAATTATTCTGCTTTTCTCTTCACTCCAGAATAATTAAGCCAGTGTTCCCGCAGCACAGCGTTCAATGGAAACTGTCAAAGCGTCCAAGGGACAAGATTCAGCTTCCTGTTACTCTGGTGCAAAGCAGGCACAACTCCGCTGGTGTAGCAGAGAGGAGAATTGGGCCCTAAGTATTCAGGGAGAGCCATGAACTTCTACAGTCCCTGCTGTTTGAGCGCTGGCAAAATCAAAGGCTGTAAAATACGATGCAGTCAGCCAAGAAAGCAATATTGCTCTGCCATGTGCATGGGCTATACAAGGGTGAGTGCAGGATCTCATTTCAAAATCCCTGTAGGTGCCTCATTTAACCATCAGCCATAACCCGCTTCTTGCTTTCAATATCACTTGTATTAGAGCTGCAGTGAATTGCTGGTGAGAGATTATAATGCCTGCAAACAAGCCCCCGTAGACTTGCACAAGAAAATACAAAGTTCCCCTTTCAGTCGCCTGCTAGGTTCCCATCTGGCTGCTTTAACTTTGCTATTGCTTTTAAATGTGTCGGTTTCTGCACACGAGGCTCTTGTGTCCTGCCTCATGAGGCTTTTGGATTTCCTTAGCTCTAGCTTCTGGCCAAAATTTCCAGAGAAAGAGACACAGACAGATAGAGATTGGGTCTTTTCTTGGGAGGGGAAAAAAGAAAGCGTGCAGTTCCAGGTTACACTTAATAAATAATTTGACTGACACGATAATTTCCTTGGTTCCCTCCCTGACGGAGTTCTTCCATAATGAAGGAAAAGGGCCCCAGGCTCGGAGAGAGACAAGCAGGCAATGGAAAAGACGAGCCCAGAGTGAGAAGATGATCATGGAGAAAAAGAGGAAGGAGACAGGGGTTGGCAGATGTTCAAGTGCAGAAGAGTAAAAAGAACCAAGCAAAACGAGTAAAGCTGTCATGCTTTGCGTTACAGGTGGAACCTCTCTAGTCCGGCACTCTCTGGTCCAGAAACATCCGTGGTCCGGCATGATCTTAATTAGCTGGAGGTCTACTTATAAAGAGGGTGGCCAAGTTTCCTGCAGTCCCATTAAGCTTGTTTACAGCCACCAGGCCTGGCTTTCAGTGTTCTGTGCTGCGATTTAGCTCTAATTTACCTCTAAATGTCTTTTATGAGTCCTGTAAGCCGTGGAAGTGTAGGTAATGCTACTAGGCAATATTGACCTCCTGCGGTCAATATTCTCCAGTTCAGCACCAGTCAGGCCCTGAGGGAGCCGGACTAGAGAGGTCAACCTGTACCGAGTTAATCTTTCATGTATTGCGCTATTTTGTGTGTATTAGTTTTATTGTCAAGCTTCTGCTTTATATTATTATTTAATATTTGTACAGCAGCAGCGCCCAGACACTTCTGCCAGGTCTCCACTCGGTTAGATTGTCTTTTGTACAGCACCTAAGACAAATGTACAATTGAATTTAAGGCCTTGTTATCTAAAGACACTCGTGGCCGGTCCATGTTAATTATTGAACTTCCATTATCACCAGTGCAGAGGCGTCACTGGGGAAAATGCAGGTAAAAGGAAAGGGAAAGGATGCTCCAGTGGTTGCAGTCTGCTACAGAGAGGTTCAATTCTCTACACACTCTTGGGCAGGGGTGGGAAAATTCAGGCCCATGGGCTAGATCCAACCCTCCAAGGATTTCTCTCTGGCCCGCCCAGATGATTGCAGAGCATGCGTACTTACAGCGGGCATCATGTGTTCAGCTGCCCCTCCGCTCACCTTGCTCCACCCTACAGCTGAGCTGCTTCCAGGATTCTCCTGCTAGCTGTACAGAGGGACGGGGGGAGGGGAGGGAGAGAAGGGCAGAGGGAAGTGAAGTCAGGAGGCAGAGCATGGGTCTTAGATGGAGACACAGCAGAGCTGCTCCAATCTGAAGTGTGTGACTTAGAATGGGGGACGAGAGGGAGACAACAGAGCAGGACAGACTTCTCTTAAAGAGACAGAGCGCACACACTCTGTCACTGTCACACACACACACACACAATCACCATCACATACACACTGCCACACACACTGTCCCAGTGTCTGTGCCACAAAGTCTGTTTCTCACATACAGTATCTCTCTTTCACACACACGCATGCTGTCCCTCTCTCTATCCCCAGCCCCGCCCATTCTGCTTGAGGCCCCACCCTTTGGGGGGGGGGCAGAGCTGGCCCACAACCACATGCCAAAATTTGTCAAGTGGCCCCCCTGCAAAAATTATTTGCCTACCCTTACTCTTGGGCAAGTCACCCAATCTCTCTCTGCCTCAGTTCTCCAATGATACAATAGGAACACCGCTACATACTGTTAGTGGAGCATCGTGGATAAACACATTAAAAGGTTGTGCCATAGACAGATAAAACACGTGTTAGATAAGGCCCTGTAGTCACCCATACATACTAAGTGCTCAGGAAATGAACTAGAGCCTGGCTCGCTAATTGGGTGTTCCCCACCTCTGCAGGTGACAGGCACTGAGTCAGCTGGGGCCTGGAATAAAATTGCAGGTGCTGCATCACTTGTGGGATGCCAACCACATGGGTGGGGCGTTGCCGCGGGGACAAGGTGGCTCCACAGTGGCTGCAGAGTGGGACCTAAGGGAATCAAATTTCCCTGCTCTGCAGACACAGAGCCCAGACAAGGCCTGGCCAATTAGGACTCAGCTTTGTGCATTTGCAAGCTGATGCTTAATAACATCATAATATATAATAGATAAGTGCTCTCACATTCTCTGTGACGCAAGGAAAGCAATCCATCTGGGTTGCATTTAAGATTTCCACTCTCCCTCATTCTCCTCCTAAAGGCCCAAGCTTGTTAAAACTCCATGCTGTAATACAATCCTAATATGTTCCCAGGCCACAGCCTCGTTTTGGAATTAAAAATAATCCTCCCTAATTCATGCAGGCTAGATCTTTGGGGGCGGGGAGGGGGAAAGAAGTTTCCTATTTAAATCCCTTGTCAGTTTGAGCAGCTACATTTTTCTCTCCACAACTCTTTTTTTCTAATGACAAGGGGACTGTACCTTCCTATGGCTGCTGAGTCTCGCCAGAAGTGGACCGGTTTCAATTAGCCAGGCAGGGTGGTTTCCAAAAACCCAATCATCCGCAGTACTTTTTGCCAGCTTTGCAGCTCAATCTTTTAGTATCTTAAACACACACACACACACACACACACACCCTTGACAAAGTCCCAGGCCTTCAATTCAATTTTTTATATAATTTTCCTCATTAGTCCAATCATCTGGTATAACGATTTCAGAGTTTACCCTAAAGGCCACCCAGACTAATTCATCTCAAGGTCGATGCAGCACAAAAGAGTACAATGGTTAGGAGTGACACTCCATGTTGATACGAGAAGCTTGTTTGTTTGGTATTAATCATGTGGAGCAAATGATGCAGCACACTTCCTGGGAACAGACGAGCGGTATGAAAGGGCACTTTGTTACAGAGTGCACGACAGGCAGCAACCGTGGTGAAGCAACCATTCAACGCCCCAAGGCCTCAATCCCTGCATCACAACCGTGGGAGAGGGGAGAAAAATGTCAAAAGTGCATGGACTATAGCAGAAGGTGACTATCATATGAGAGATGGAGGACAAAGAGAGACCCGTTTTAGATATTATCTGGGGTTTGTGCCTTGTCTCTGCTAAACACTTCCCTAGAGTATGTTCCTCAGTGCTTGATCCAATCTACGTTTAAATAAGAGCATCACAATGGCCCGACTGGGTCAGACCAAAGGTCCATCCGGTGCAGTAGTCTGTCTTCTGCCAGTGGCCAATGTCAGGTGCCCTCATAAGGCATGAACAGAAAAGGGAATCATCCAGTGATTCATCCCCAGTCTCCCATTCCCAGCTTTAGATAAACAGATGCTAGAGACATCACCCCTGCCCATCCTGGCTAATAGCCATTGATGGACCTCTCCCCCAAGAATTTCTGACATAGTTGAGTCTCAGAGTAACCTTTACTCTAAAGTAATTGAGGTCCAAGTACGTTCCTTTGAGTCTAATGGATCAACAGACCTTACCGTTAAGAATGTCTCCAAACCGACATTTCCCTTTGCTTAAGTTCATCTTATTGCGTAGTCAGTGTTCACGCACACGAAAGCTTCTTTCCAGAGGAAAGTTGTCAGTGCTCCTGAAATTAGCACAAGAGAAAAAAAATTGTGTGTAGGCTAAATCTGGGGTATCCAAAACCCTGCCAAAGTCTGCAATTTTTCACCAGGGATGAAAGTGAGCTATCCAGTACGCAAAATTAGGCCTTTCTGCTGTTTGTGTGTGTGTGTGTGTGTCTATGCTCCAAAGTTGCCTATGCCATTGAAGAAAACTTGGAAGAGGATAGATGAGTATTTAACCCATAATGTAGCTGAAATACTGTATATCTGCAATGCAAAACAGTAGAAATAGTTTTTTTATTTAACCTTGAATGCTGGTGCTTGAGGAAAGGCAGGTTTAATTAGAGGAGGACGAGGAAGTAGTGGGAGATTCTGAAGGGGACTTCTGGACCCCCCATCCCCACCCCACGGGCTATACCCAACCCCCATTCAACAGGAGGAGGCGAGCACAGGCCAGAGGACTCTGGAGGACCCAGGAGTGGTGCTGCCAGATGCAGAGAAATGATGGTTTGCTCTTCAAAGTGCTGCCCCTCTCCAGCCGCTGGTGGCATGGCCAATCCTGCGCCTACAGAGTCCCCCAGCAAGTACTTGCGCTGCTAGGGTTGTGAACAGGTAACCAATTAACCGGTAAACATCACCCTTCCTGGGTGATGCTTACCGAGTAACACTTAACCAGTTCCCCAGGAGCATCCGCCACTTGTGGCCTGCCATGTGTAGAGGGCTGCTTCAGACCACGGGGCCCTCACACGTGGCCAGCAGCTGGCACACTGTCCTGTGCGGTTGGTAGCTGGGGCCACGGGCCAGCCCCAGTAGTCAACCGTGTGTGGAGCTGAGAGCAGGCGCCCCACAGGTTAGGGGCTTCTTCCGTCAGGCTGAAGAGGCTTGTTGACTGAGCAATTCACTAACGGGTTTTTGCCCTACAACAGCAGTAAATGTCATTGGAAAAAGAGATGTTAGCTACTCAATTTCTTCTACAAGGTATGTCAAGGAAGACGTGACAGGGTCTACAAACCCCCTATCAGGCAAGAGGAGGTTCACAGAGCAGGTTTGGGCTCAGGCAATCCCTGTGCCTACCCTCTCACCTCCCCATAGCCAACCTTGGAGGAGGAACTTTGAGAAAGGGAGGTCAGTTCAGAAGGCCTCAGCCTGGGGAGATGAACAGTCCTTTCACCCTCAGCTCATAGAGGCCTTTGGTTGACTGAACACAGAGCCACAGCCACATGGCTAGAGGAACTGGGCAGGACAGAGACTTTGGAGCCATCTTTTTCTGATAACTTATTCCCTTTGGCTTTCTCTACCGTGCCAACTGAGCGACAAAACCCCTCCTAAAAGACAAAAAATTTGCCACAGCAAAAGACAGGAGCACTCTCCTGTCAACAACGCAAACCCCACTTGTTTGGTGGCGGGGGTGGAAGTATTTTGTCGGCAAAAGTGTTCACACTGCCTGACTTTTAGCGACACAGCCGGATTGCTAAAAGCTGAGCAGTGTAGACAAAGCAAAAATTGACGCGCGGTCTGAAATTAGGCCTCTGGCCCCAGGGTAGACTCCTGCTGAGAACAATCCCTCCCGCCCCGGTCCCATCTCCCAGAGATGTAGGAAGTAGCCCCATGGGAAAAAAAAAAATCAAGAAGTCTGCCCAGGCAGATCTTATCCACTTGCTACAGAATTCCTGAAGCTGGAACCCAGAGAAGAGGGAGGAACTTGAGTTCCCCTCTACCATCTCACCAGGAGGACTAGGCACAACGGATGAGAAGGACTGTTGGGCCTGGATGAAGGCCTTCAAGATTCACCAGCCTCTTCAACTTGAGGGGAGTTTTCCCTTAGCTTGAATTATGTTTCTCCTTAGTACAGAACATAATGAGATGTCTCTGAGCCACAGTATGTAAGGATCCTGTGACAGAATAGATACGGAGACTAAACTACTCCCCATCTCGAGTGTAGGGTTGAGATCCATTACTGCTGCTCATATAGTATGTGTTCTGTGGCTACATTATCACATGCATTTCAAGCCCACCCCCCCTTTCTCTTGCCAGGTGGCAACAGGCCACTTGAACACTTTTCACCACAGCTGAACTCATTTTCAAAACAATAAAATGCTACACAGCAGAACACCAGTGCCTGAACTATCAAGCAGGGAATGAGATGTTTACTCGGAGCCCTTGGACATGTGTGGTGGTTGTAGCTTCATCATTATACCCGTGTTCCTCACAGAGAATGACGTACAAAGGCCAGGTGCTGTTGCTGATGATTATCTGGGAGGTTTAATCACCAATGCATTTGGAAGGGGTTGGGCTTTTCTCCTCCACAGTGCAAGAAATTACTATGCAGTCTTACGACGTTGCTTTCCTGAGAGACAAAATCCTCATGGCTAGATGCCCTTTAGCAACACCTTCAGACTGTACGCACTGCTAAACATAATGCAATATTATTTGGAAGGCAAATTTTACAGAGAATATTTAAGTTATGTATGAAAAGCTTCTCTTGATGTATTCCAGAAAGGCCGCTGACACTATCACCAGAGTGCGTGGAACCGAAGAGCAGCCATGTTTCACACGAAGGGCTATTCCTCTGATACAAGCAGCCAGGCACCATATGAAACACCGGCATTGTCGGACCTTCAGAAGCTGTTCTGGTTCAGAGGAGGGTCTGACAATCATTTGGACCAAGTCTGGCCAAACCTATTCCTGGGAGATGCGTAAGGAGTCTGTTGTTACCTGCACACTGGAACGGTAGAGGGATGGAGTGGTGGGGGATTACACTGTTAGCAGAGCTATGCTCGCGGCACAGGGTGCCAAAGCCAAATACCGTGACAGTCGGCCTCAAGTGGTTTGGATGTCGCGAAAGCTTGACATGCACACGTATAACTTACTCATAGTCTGTCTGAACTTTGCTTTCTATATTCCAGGGATTTTAGCTTGCTTACATGTCATGAACATTGATTTTTTTTGTGGGGGGAGAAAGTCTTTATCGTCTCCCCATATTTAGGGTTTGCATTTATAAAGGCATCAGCTTTAAAATAGAAGCTTATGTATCGCACTGTATTGGAAGTGAACTCACATAGTTATGGTACAAAGCCACTCTTTCAAGTGATATTCAACAGCTATTGTTTTATTTATCTGTTAACTCTAGTCACCTCATATAAAAAAAGGTGTCTATTTCCCTTCATAAACAATAGTGCTTAGAAGTACCCAACTGAGAACACTGTCTCATTGTGCTAGGCACTGTATATATACATGCTAAGAGACAGTCTCTGCCCTTAAAAACTTATGCTCTAAATAAGATAAATAATGGATGAGAAAGGAAAGATTATTATGCCCATTTTACAGATAGACAACTAGAGGTTCAGAGAGGTCCAGCTTCAGGAGTCAGAATAAAGAGAAAACAAAATCCCATAAGTAGGTAGGAGGGGCCCCCACAGATGCAAAAATGGAATTTCTTTTACCAGCTTATAACTTAATATCTAAATATATTCTACAATTCCCTTGTACTTGTGGCAAAAGAGAATTTGCTATGCTATTTGGCCTCCCTGTCATCCACCAGACAGACACTTCGGCCTATTCCTATGAACCGCTTTTCATCCAATGATCTTAAAGGGCTTTGAGATGTTTGTTCACATGGAGCCCACCTCATGGAGGTTGTGGGTGAATTCCAGAAGTGGAATCAATGTGGAAGTGAAAGGAGAATGCTAACTATTATCCCTTGGCTCTAATCACTGAACAACATTCCCCATGATTAACTACAAGGACTGAGTATGGGTCCCTACTCATGTAGCTCCTTCCCTTAAGTGACAGTCCTGCCTTCTCCCTCCATGCTGTGTGCTGTCACCATTAGGCATTGCGTCTTCCTTCTCTGCACACTGCTTGGGTCCTGGATATTTTCTGGTATGTGGTGCCTCCTTCCAAGGTGACTCCTCACTGCCACGTGCATAGGGTGCTGCCCCTTGCGAAAAATCAATACTACTAGCTAGCAAGGAGTGTGACGCCCAGGACATGATGGACTAATGAAGTACAGAAATAGAACCACAGCGAAGGAACAACGAGACCCAAGAGTAGCATAACAAAGAGGGGCTTTACTGGAACGGGAAAACAGGAGAAGGGAAGAGTTAAGGTTAACTATAAAGGACTAAATATTAACACAAAAATCCCTCACCTTCCAACACTCACAATTTATTCCAGCTCCCAGATTGGCATCTTCTCAGGCACATGGGATCTTGAAGTTGAATCCTGAGATGGAATGTTGCAGCACTGTGACATGGGCAGTTTTCAGTAGAAGTCCGTTTATTTTATTCTTCATCCCTGGGCGGGCCAGGATCTTCTCTTGACTCTTATCAGACTTGCTGTTTACATGGTCTAGAATCCTGGGAAAGTCTTAGCTGGCTCCCGGTAGCTGGCACACTCGAGGCAGCTCCGAGGGCTGACTGCCCCAGCCCCGCCCCGCCCGCCTGAGGCCCCGCCCCTTCCGGGAGCATGGAGCTGAACCCCACCTCCCACCTTGCCCAGGGGCCTGGTAAGGCTGTCGGCCCCCTGCCCCAGGGTGAGTGGGCACTAACATTAAACAGTGCTATTTTAATGCAGAAAGCCAGCAACGATCTCGGGGCAAACGTCATCCTCTTTCAACAGATGGGCCGCTAGAAGCAAAGCGACTCTTCAAAGCCTCAATATTACTCACGTCCTCAATGCAGCAGATGGGCCGTACAGTATCAACACGGGCGCCAGATACTACCGAGATCTGCAAGTAGCGTACCATGGCGTGGAAGCGTTCGACGACCCTTCCTTTGATTTAAGTGTCTTTTTCTATGACGCGGCTAATTTCATACACAACGCCTTACGCTCACCGGGAGGTAAGGAGATTATGGGCACTGGGTGCGGAAGCGCTTTGCTGAATGGGCCCTATCGCTGTAACTCTATCGTTGCCCCGAGAAGCAACATGAACTAGTGGGCTGAGCCGAGGCGGGCAGGTCTGGTCCAATGCTTGCTAACGTCACTGGGACTCTTGCCAGTCGCTATGAGGCTAACGGCCTAGCAGCAGGGAGTTTAGAGGGGTCACGTTCGCTCTGCTCCTGGCTGGCTGGGTGCTCTTTGGGAGCTCTGATCACCCTCCACTTCTTCCTTCTGCAAAAGGGTGGCTGAGCGCCTCACGGGCCTGGGCCACCAACTGCTTTGCGTCGCTGGTTCTCCACAAGAAAAGGGGGGCTCCTGGCCCCTTACCTCCTCGCAGGGGGGCGGTGAGCACTCGTGGTCACACGGTACTTCAGAAAGGGGACGTGGTCTCGAAGCAGGAGCACCAGGTTTGCAGAAACATTGGTGGAGCCCGCGACCCTCCCCAGCACCTGCCTAAGGCTCTGGGAGGGAGTTTGGGTGGGGGAGGGGTGCGGGATCGGGGAGGAGTTTGAGTGCAGGCTCTGGGGTAGAGCGGGGTTGGGGGGGGAGTTGGGAGTGAGGGATGCAGGCTCTGGGTAGGGGGGGTGGCAATTATCTGGGGGCACCCCACTCTGTCAGCAGTTCCTAGGTGGGGAGCGGGGGGGGGGGTCTGTCCACCACCTCTGCCTTCGCAGCTTCCCATTGGCCACAGAAGCACTCAGGGCAGGGGCAGCACCTATAGAAACCCCCCCTTTCCCTCCCCCCCCCCCCCCCCCACATCCAGGGACTGCAGGAATGTGCCGGCAGCCTTGCAGAGCAAGCGGCAGGAAGCTGCTCCAATCCTTCCGCGTCATCAGTGGTGGCCCTGCGGCCATTTTAAATTGCCTGGAGGCAGCAGAAGGGGATGCATGGGGGGGTAGCGTATGGGGGGGAGGGAGACGGTGGCAGGCTCCAGACCAGGAATATGCCTGGGCAGTGGGCACCACAGGCCCATTGAACTCACCACCCATGTCTTTAAGCACTGGGTATAATTAGAAAAGGCACAGGGGATGTGGTAACATCAGGGAAAACAGAGGTTTGCGCCTGACCGATGCTTGGAAATAACATTTCATAGTCCCAATGATGACTAAGGTGTTCGCATTTTATGTTCTGCGGGGTGCACTGTTTTTCATTTTCATCTGTCCCCCATTTCTAGAGAGGGAGAGCGAAAGATTCTTTTCTGTTTACAGCCACCGGTGGGAGCACAAATTTCAATCATGAGCCAAGTGGCCAGATCTTCAGTAGCTTGGCTAAGGGCCCCACACCTCTGGGAGAGGAAGTCTTTCTCTGTAAAGTTCTGGTGAGGGCACCTAGGCCACTGTGTTCAGTTCTGAGGCACCTTGATACCAGAGATTATCGGAGGGATTTCAGAGCAGACTCACAGAATCCATAAGGGACGGGAGGGTTTAACTTGGGAGGAAAGATAATAAATAGTTTGGCTGAACAATAGCTAAGAAAAGGGACAAGATAGGGTCCCACAAGTGCAGGAAGCTTGCAAACCCTAAGCAGAATGAATTGCCTTAGAGTGATAAGAGAAATACAACCGTGGAGAAATGAGGTGACAATAAAAGGGGGAAAAGGTTAAGCGGTATTAGGGAAAACTTCCTGTCCTGAGAGCTATTAGTCTGTGGAATAGTCTCCCAAGGAAATTGATGGACTCCTCCCTGATCTGAGATAACTAAAGCTCTTCTGGAGAAAGTTGTAGACTAAACTAGCTGGCCTATAAATCTCTTTTCTCTGTCTAACTGCCTGTGTTTGAGAACATCCAAACCACTTGGCGTACAAAATGAAGGCAGAGGCTTTTACTTTGAGATTTGAGGTATTTCCAAGTTTAAAAGTTTCATATCCCATTACCAACCTCCTGGTGATTTTGCTCAACAAGGAATTAGGCAAGGAGGTCAAAATCACCTATCAAGAGAATATTTCCTTTGAGCCCATTGTGGAAACCACAGATTTGGGGAGAGTTCAGCACTTGTGTGACAGAAAAAACGAACAACACAGTGATAACACTGCACTTCTGAGCAGAGCACTTTTAAAATACAGGTATTCAGCAGTTGAGCAATGTACAGCAGATAAAATACACATTTTCCAGCTAGGGGATACAGTGATGTGAAGAAAGATTACATGATTTGCTGAAGGCCACTGTTAGGGATGGTTGAAAATTTTCTGCCAAAATTGTTTCATGGAAGACAACCCTTTTCACAAAAAGTATCTGTCTTCCACAGAAAGTTTCAATTTTGTTTATCAGACAATGCCTAAATACTGAGGCTGTCTACACACTGGCCACTTATTCCGGAAAATCAGCCGCTTTTCCGGAATAACTTGCCAGCTGTCTACACTGGCCTCTTGAATTTCCGGAAAAGGACTGACAATCTACTGTAAAATCATCAGTGCTTTTCCGGAAAAACTATGCTGCTCCCATTCGGGCAAAAGTCCTTTTCCGGAAAACTGGGCCAGTGTAGACAGCACAGATTTCTTTTCCGCAAAAAAGCCCCGATCGCGAAAATGTCTACATTGGCATGGACAATTTTCCGGAAAAAGTGCTTTTTCCAGAAATACTTATAACGGAAAACTGTTCCGTTTTAAGCATTTCTGGAAAATCATGCCAGTGTAGACGTAGCCTGAAGGTTTTTATTTGGAAATGGGAGTTGTAGTTTGGTTTCTTTGTGTCTCCATTGTCCTCTGTGGGTCATGCCTCCCAGTTGGACTATATCACCTATGATGCACCATGGCCAGGGATGATGCACCACCTCTCTCTTCTCCTAGATGGGTGACCATGGTGGGGGAGACAGTCCAACCGTGGAGGAAAATGGGAGAACTTGGCACTCAAACCACAACCCCCATGAGATACTGTGGCAGCATTTCCAAACTGAAATATTTCATTTTGGGGGGCAAAATAGTTCTGTGTCTAGCTAAAATATGTCAGCACGCAAAATTTTCCAGAGAAGAAAAAAACCATTTTTCAACCACCACCAATCACAGGAAGATTACAGCAGAACCAAGATGATTATCAACCAGTCCTGATGGCCATGCCCCTGCTGTAAGATCTAGCTCCCACTCCTTCTGGCATATGCTTAGGACTATAGCTATTGCTGTTACTCATCTGTGGATGAGCCGAGAGCTTCAGTATCCCAAGCCAGCACCTCCTCAGGATGTGCTAACAATCAGTTAATATCAGGCTCATTATTGGATGTATTGATTCTGCGTATGTTGTCCCCTCTGAGTCTATCTTACCTTGTAAGCTCTAAAGCCGCTGGGTGTGTGTTGTCTCATTTATTTGCAGGTAAAGTGTTTGTTCATTGTGCCATGGGGATAAGCCGCTCCGCATCTTTAGTGCTCGCTTTTTTAATGATCCATGAAAACATGACCCTTGTGGAAGCTCTAAAAATAGTGAATTCTCACCGAGAGGTCTGCCCAAATACCGGCTTCCTGAGCCAGCTCCGAGACCTGGATATCAAATTGAATGGAGAGAGGAAAGGAGCTAGAAAATCCACCACCCAAGAACCGTAATACGGAACTGCACAGAGGGAGGATGCAACATCGTCAGTATTTCCTGGATCTTTTAAACGAAGTGTGTTTTGCAAGCCGCAGGCATAAACTGAAAATGTGCCGTAACACACATTCGATATGTAAATGCTTATTTGACTTTATTATCTTTACGCTGTGCAAAGCCTGTCTAAATTTTACCAGCAGCAGACTTTGCTATGGTATTCTTCACTCCCTGCCTCCACTGTCATGAGAAATCACTGTAAACTGTTAAACAGCTGCCCAGCTCCACTCCAGAGGTGGCTGCATTTCAGTGATGTGCAGCTTTTATGTTCGCCTTTGAAGTGTTTGGATTCTTTGTGGAGGGGGTTAAAAGTTCTTTGTTATTATATTATTTGTACTGCAATAGTGCCTTCATGCCCCAATCAGAGCCCCCATGGTGCTAGAGACGTTTAAGATTGTTAATGTTTTGAGGTTTTAATGTTGGCATCTGTTTGTTATAGGTTATAACAATTTGTGCAGCAGCCTGAGCCCCTTGGCTGGGCTAAGACGGCGCTTTAGATACAGAACAGCTGGGAAATGTTGAAGCCACTCTCTTAAGAAACAGTTCCAGTCTGCTTTCCATACTCCTCCCCCGGGTCTTCAGCAGGAGGGGATTTTCATGAAAAGATCTTAACTTGAATGGATTTTCATCTGCTCCCCAAAAATCAAACAGTTGCTAGAGAAAATGATTAGGCTGTCATGAAGGCCGCAGCCTGGGAACGTACAAGGCCGCAGCCTGGGAGAGTGAGAGAGAGAGAGAGAGTGTGTGTGTGAGAGAGAGAGAGAGAGAGAATGAGTGAGTGGGGGGGGGGGGTCTTTATGTCTGAAAAGAGGATACAACTTTGCAACTTTAGTTTTTATTTATTTACAGCTTTCTCTCTCAAAATCAAGCCTACACTCACAGAAAGATCACGTTTTGGTGTATTTGCCCATCTGCAGTGAGGCAACACAAAGAGAAGCCAAGGAGGTGCTGGATTGTTAAGGGAAATCCTAACTGGTACAGGAATTTGCTGAATAGCAATATTTGGCCTTTGCCGGGAAGAAACTGCAGTAAGATCTTTTCTGTTGGCTGTCCCCAAACACCAAAACCTAATAAGTTTAATTTGTATACAACGTTTCATATCTTTATTGTGGCATTTTTACACAAGAGCACCACAGATGCTTTGCAAAGAGGAGAGAACCAATCTTTTAATATCATTCAAATTAATCTACAATTCCTAAGCAGCATCTGGTTATTGTAACAGACATATGGGTGTGTCAGAGCAGCTGTGGTTATTCATGGTGATTATGATAGGAAAATTCTATATGCGCTATCATGTGCCATTGATACTATAGCTATGAGGGTTTACTATAGGGTTCTTCTGTCTTTTCCGAAGAAGCTCTAGTTTGTTTTCCCAGCATTGCTGATTGGGGGGAATCACTAGTATGGTGTTTGCACCACTTCTCTGTTAGTAAATTCCCAGCTACAGACTGCCTACAAAATGTCCCTGCAATAAGTCTTTCTCTGTGAGAGCAAGATGAGAAAACATGCTTGGAACTATGAACCCCTCTCATCAGTAGATGGCAACATAAACCCGAGGCTGAGAGGAGGAATGGAGCAAATGCAACACTGGGTGATATGTTCACAGCTGCACATTTCAGATCACAATCCACAAGTTTTCCCATCACTTTTTCAAGAACACAAATCACTGCACCATGCTGAATGTGTCCCATTTAAGCCAGAATTACCACATCTGGGATAATTAGGAAACCTCCATCTCCACCCTGAAACTCTTAATATAAACTCTTCTGCACAGTAACAAGCTGTACACACACACACACACACACACACACACACACACACAGCGCAAGCAGTGACGCAACCAGATTGGGATGAATTTTGTGGCACATCAAACACAGAGAAAATGGTCAATTAATCACTTGCATCCCCAGTGCAAGACGTATTTTACTCCATATTGAGGTGGAGGGTCTGTCCTGGGATTAATGAGCAGCTAGGAGGAACAGACTGGCCCAGTCTGCACTTCTGGCTATTAATTCCATCTGGTCATTAATCCTCAGGAAATTCCCTGCATTGAATGCTTTATTGCTAATTTTATCTAAGATCCTTTGAAAAAAAAATCCTAGGTGGACGAGCTATTTTATGGCACTTTCAATTGAGAGTGTGTTCAATTACTTAACAGCCCAAGGAATCCTACACTCCAGGCTCAGATTCGTAGGGAGTGGAAATCAAAATAGCTGCCACTGCTACACCAGGTGACACTGATCCCATTTAAATCTCTGTTTCTGTCTCTTGTCCCAGCTGCTTTTCTCTGTACGATGCTGGGTAGATCCAAAGGTGGAAAGAGATCATGGTTTATAATTAACTCGATTAAAAATAGAAGTGGAACACACTGAAAGTAGCAGGCAGGCTGCTAACATCTTAGGAAGAAGCTAAGCGGCATAATTTAAACAAAATTAATCCAAAACAGCACAGGGAAGGAGCCACGACTTCAAGGCAAGTACTTTTAAGCTTGTTTACAAACCAATAACACTAAACTTAATAGACGCACCGGGCAGCACGCAATTAATCATAGGCAACCATGTGAGTGGTGAAACAACTGCAGCGCTACGCCATGTTATGATCTGCATTGTCATTCTCAAAAAACTGAAACATTTGTGACGAGTTAGGTTGCTTTCCAGTTGGATTACCAGGAGGAGCAACTTGCTTGAAAAGGACTATTAAAACCATGTTGCTTTTAATTCCAGCCCAGACAGGGCATTCCTAATTGAAATAGCATGTCCTATAAGAACATCTTTCACAACATTTTATAAGGTTTCCCTGCTCTCCTGTTGGTATTTATAAGTCTTTTCCTCTGTTGGTTAGTCAGACATTGAAAAATGAAGCTGATTATGCACAAAATGCTGTCAAATACACAAAGTAAACTGAGCAAATAGATTTTTTTTTTTTTGGAAACCCCTTTCAGTTATAGCAATCTTAGGGGTTACTTAAAGCTAAACCAGAATTTTCAGGAAGAGAGAGGTAATTTTCGCAAATGACAGAATCCCTTGTAAATCACAATGATTGAGGCAATGCATAAGATAGGGCTGGGTAAGAATTTGCAAATTGTCGGTCTATGGGTATGTCTGCGTTGCATTCCTCTTTCGAAAGAGGAATGCAAATGCAGCCAAGTGAAATTGCAAATGAAGCACGAATTTGAATTTCCCGCTCTTCATTTGCAAAATCGCATCCGGCTGCTTTTTCGAAATACCTTATTTCAAAATAAAAAAGGCTGTGTAGCCGAGGTTATTTCAAAAACAACCCCTTCTTTCGAAATAACCCTTACTCCTTATAAAATGAGGTGTAACGGTTATTTCCAAAGAAGGGTTTGTTTTCAAAATAACCGCATCTACACAGCGGTTTTTATTTCAAAATAGGGTATTTCAAAAAAAAGCGGCAGGACGCAATTATGCAAATGAAGCACGGGAAATTCAAATCTGCGCTTCATTTGCAATTTCGCTTGACTGCATTTGCATTCCTCTCTCGAAAGAGGAATGCAGTGTAGACATACCCTAACTGTACGTCTACACTTGCACTCTAGTTCGAACTAGGGATGCAAATGTAGGTGACCGAAATTGCTAATGAAGTGGGAATTTAAATATCCCGGGCTTCATTAGCATAATCTTGCCTGCGCGCTATTCCGATCGCCAGCTGATTCGAACCAGGAAGTGTGCTCTGGGACACGTTAGTTCAAATCACACCCCTTGGTTCAAACTAATGTTACTCATTTTTTGAGGTCCCAAACGTGGCCCAGAGTGCACTTCCTAGTTCAAATCAGCTGGTGATCGGAATAGCGTGCAGGCGAGATTATGCTAATGAAACGCGGGCTATTTAAATCCCCGCTTCATTAGCGATTTTGGTCGCCTACATTTGCCTCCCTAGTTCGAACTAGGATGCAAATATAGACATACCCTAAGAGAGTAAAGAGCACAGAACAAGGAAATTCAATTAAATTAATTATGCTAAATACCCATCCGCATGGGAAATTATACACAGAGCTGTTCCAAGGCTAAGGGGACACTGGTTAAGTATTGATAGCATCGCCCTCAATATAGATAACCCCCAAGGTTCGGAGGTTTGCAGCCACCACTCCCAGGAGGTGATGGATGGACACTCTCTTCTGAGGAGGATGAAGGCATCCGTCTGTCACCCTGACATGGCATCCTGGGAGGTAGGCTGCCTGCCATGGCCCCATATCTGAGACATTACGGAGGCATTGTTGAGGATCATTCCATCCTCTGACTACTACCCATAATACTCATCTATTTGGGCACTAATGACATTGCGAGGTACTACCCCCAGCAGATCAGAAAGGACTACGGGGCCCTGAAGTATGAGTGCAGGAGTTCAGAGTGCCGGTGGCATGCTCATCGTTCCTTCCAGTCAAGAGTAGGGGTCCAGGCAGACACAGGTGCATCCTAGAGGTGAATGCCTGGCAGCAAAGAGGGTGTCACCAGGAAAGCTTTGGCTTTCTTAACCACAGGATGCTGTTGCTGAAAGGACTGATAAGCAGTAAGGACCCCATCAAGGAAGGGGAGGCGCATATATGGATAGAGTCTGGCTAACCTAATGAGAAGGCCTTTAAATTAGATTTGAAGGGGGCAGGTGACCAAAGCCCAAAGGTAAGTCAAAAAAATGGAGATCTGCGAGATGGGTCAGAATTTTTTTTGGCAGGGGGAGAGCATGAGCTGTAATAGCAGAGATAAAAGAGAGCCAAGAGTGGAGTGGGAAATCAAATCCGTTTCCTAAATGTCTGCATATTAATGCAAGAAGTCTGGGGAAGAAGCAGGAAGAACTTGTAATGCTAGTAAACAAACACAACTATGACATAGATGGTATTAAAGAAATGGTGGGATAACGGGCATGACTGAAGTAGGGTACAGTTGGCCAGGAAGGAAAAAAGGGAAGAGGAGTTGCCGCCTTGTATACAGGAGACCCTCAAGTTTTGCAGAATTGCTATTTGTGATTTCGCATATGTGCAAATCCCCTTCTTGCCACCACCCTGCTCTCCCCTTCATCCTCCAGCCTGGAGGGTAGACGTGGCTTTGGGGAGGCCCGTTGCTGGGCAGAAGCAGCCGTCAGGCACCTCCGCAGGAAAATGGAAAGCTCGTTCTGCTTCCCACTGCTCTAGTGTTTGTGGATTTTGCCATTCACAGTGGTGGCAAGAAAGTAGGCACCGCAAACAGTGAGAGTTTCCCATATTACAAATGTATATGCTTGGACTGAGGTTGAGACGGAAATAGGAGACAGGCTGGTTGAAAGTCTCTGGGTAGAGAGAACAGAGGTGAAAAGCCAGGGTGGTGTCATTGTAGGGGTCTATTACAGATCACCTACCCAAGTGGATGAGGCTTTGTTTAAACAACTAAATCATCCAACGCACAGGACATGAGGGCAATGGGGGACTTCAACCATCCAGACATCTGTTGGGAAACTAACGCTCCAGGGCACAGTTTATCCAACAAGTCCTTGGAAGGCATTGGAGACAGACTGGTTTAGATTTGATTTTGACAAACGGAGAGGGACTGGTTGAGAATTTGAACGTAGAAGGAAGCTTGGGGGAAGTGGTCATGAAATGGTAGAGCTTGTGGTTCTGAGGAAGGATAGGAGGGAGAACAGCAAAATAAAGACAGCTGGCAATCTTTCAAAGAGACATTATCAAGGGTAAAAGAGCAAACTATTTCACTGTGTAGGAAAGATAAGGAAGTGTAATAAGAAACCACCCTGGCTCAACCAGCAGATATTCAATGACCTAAAAAATCAAAAAGGAATCCTATAAGAAGTGGAAACTAGGATGAATGAATATAAACAATCACAAATATGTAGGGGCAAAATTAGAAAGGCTAAGGTGCCCAACAAGATCAGACTAGCTAGAGATATAAGGGGTAACAAGAAAACATTGTGCAAAATACATTACAAGCAAGAGGAAGACCAAGGACAGGGTAGACCCATTACTCAATGAAGAGGGGAAAACAAGAGCAGAAAATGTGGAAACGGCAGATGTGCTTAATGACTTATTTTGCTTTTCACCAGGAAGATTGGTGGTGATTGGGCACTTAACATAGGGAATACCAATGAAAACGGAGTAGGTAGAAGATAAAATAGGGAAAGACCAAGTTAAACATCAGAGAAGTTAGTGGTCTTCCGGTCCCCAGAGCCTGATGAAATGCACCCTAGAATACTCAAGGAGCTGGAGGAGGGGACAGCTGAGCCATTAGCTATTATTTGGGGGAAAAGTCATGGAATGTGGGAGAGGGAAGTCCAACCTGTACTTATCAGTGGTTCACAGTCATGAGTGGGGTTCTGCAAGGATCAGTTCCGGATGCAGTTCTGTTCAATATCTTTATCCATGAATTAGATATTGGCATAGACTGCACTTACAAAGTTTACAGGTGATACCAAGCTGGGAGAGGTTGCAAGTGCTTTAGAGGAGAGGGTCATAATTCAAAATGATCTAGACAAACTGGAGAGATGGTCTGAGGTAAATAAGATGCAATACAATAAGGGCAAATGCAAAGTACTCCACTTAGGAAGGAAGGATCAGTTGTAGACATACAAAATGGGAAATGGCTGCTCAGGAAGGAGTACTGTGGAAAGAAATATGGGCGACATAGCGGACCAACAGCTAACTGAGTCCACAGTGTAACACTGCTGCAGGCAGGCAGAAAGAAAGAAAATTCTGGGATGTATTAACAGGAGTGCTGTGAATAAGGAATTCGAAGTAATTCTTCCCTTCCACTCTGTGCTGATTAGGCCTCAACTAGAGTATTGTGACCAGTCTTGGGTGCCACAGAAAGTCCAAAGAGCAACAAAAATGATTAAAGGTCGAGGAAATATCATCTATGACAAAAGATTGAAAAAACTGTCTTTGTTTAGTCTGGAAAAGAGAAGACAGAGAGGACATGATAATTTTCAACTACATAAAAGGTTGTTACAGGAAGGAGGAAGAAAAATTATTCTCCTTAGCCTCCGATGATAGGACAAAAAGTGATGGGCTTAAACTGCAGCAAGGGAGGTTTAGGTTGGACATTAGGAAAAACACTGGAATAAATTGCTCAGGGAAGTTGTGGAATCTCCATCACTGGAGATATTTAAGAGCAGGTTAGAAAAACATCTGTTTGGGACTGTCTAGACCAGAGCTGAGCAATAATTTTTAATGGGGGGGGGGGACACGCTAAGATTTTGGTAAGTGGTCAAGGGCTGCACTTTTCTACAGAGGAGGTGAGGGATCTGGGATGGAGTTTGGGTGCAGAAGGGAGTTCAGGGTAGGGGACTGAGGTGCAGAGCGGGTGTGGAGTTTGAGAGGGTTTATGGGTGAAGGAAGAGCTTGTGACCTGGGGCAGAGGATTGGGGTGCAGTGTTGTAGGGGTGCAGGAGAGGATTCTGACCTGGCAGTGGGGGGGTGCAGGATCTGGGAAGCAGCTGTGACCTAGAGCAGGGTGTGCAGAGGGTTTGGGTGGTGACCTGGGACAGGGAGTTGGGGAGTGGGAGGGGCTGGGTGCCAGAGGCAAGCTCTGGCCAGAAGGTGCTTAACTTAGGTGGCTCCCAGCCAGCAGCCCTGCAGAACCCTGAGGCAGGTTCCCTGATTGCTCCTGCTCCAGGCTGCTCAGAATGGCTGAAGGCTCCCTCCATGTGCTGCTCTGGAGAGGGGGAGAGAAGACTTTGTGCTCTGCGCCCGCCCCTAGACCAATCACCACAGCATCTATAGCCATTTTGAGTAGACTCAGGCTGCAGCAGGCAGAGAACCTGCCTTGGGGTCTCGGCGGGGCGGGCCGTGGCCTGGATCAAAAGGCTTGACGGGCTGTCTCTTGCCTGCCCCTGGTCCCAGGCATGCAGGGAACTGGCCTCGATGGCCTCTCTGAGTCCCTTCCAGTCCTACAATTCTATGCAAACATTTAAAGGAAAACTCTGCAGCACCCGCTTCTGTCGAGATAAACGCACGAGGGAGCTCATCCCTCTTGCCTCCATCTAGGCATGGCAGGCTCCTTAGATAGATCCACTCACTTCTCGGCAGAAGGGTGCTCGACCGCTTCTGTGGCATCGCCCACTTTGTACTGCTCAGGCCTCTCCGTGGCAGGACACTGGGGTAGGAGAAGGGGACTAAGCCAAGGATCGGGCCAGGGAGAAGCAACCCCTTCCCCCCCCAGCACCACAGGATTTGCTCATGGAACCTAAAGCTGTTTTACCTTTGCAGTCACCCTTCCCTTTATCCCCACCCTGTTTCCCCGGGCGCCGACAGAGAAGGGCCTGCCTGGTAGCACAGCCCCAATGCATCTGGACTGCCGGGGGCCATGCTGCAGACAGCTTTGGCCTCAGTCCTCACCTTTCTGCCACCAGTGGGATCTGCTCTGTGGCTTTTTCCACGGGGGCCCCACAAACCCAACCTGACCAGCCATCACCAGGGCATTCCTAGAGAGAGAAAAATGGGTCCTGGCAGATGTGTAGAGCACATTGGTTTCTGTTTTTAAATTGTCCGTGAGGTGAAGAAAGTAACAAACATGGAAAGTCTTTAAAACGAATGTGTAAAAACTCATCCCAGTTAATCGGTTAACCGGTAGGTTAACCTAACCTTTAACTCGGGGGTGGGGAATTTGGATCAGGGCAGCTGACCCACAATAAAAATCAGTCAAGGGCCACACCCAAGTGAGAAGCAAAACACAAAACCAAACCCAAAACCCCCCTTTGACATGGCCCCCGCGTGAGAAGCAGAAAGACCCTCCCCACATTCCCTGTGCACACCAGAGCCTTGGGAGGGGGGGGGGAGACAGGCTAGGAGATTTTGTAGGGAAAATAGCAGGGGGGGCTGAGCCTTTGGGGCCGGATCCAGGCGAGCTGGGGGGCCGCATCCAGCCCCCAGGCTTTAGGTTCCCCACCCCTGGTTTAACTGGTTAACCAACTAAGTGGGATCCAGTGGGGAACCGCTGCAGCCCAGCTGGAACAGCTCTCAGCCATGGGGCTCCCAGCTCTGATTGAAGCAGCCCCTCTCCACAGCAGGCCAGGCTCACCGTGAACAGAGGCTCCAGATGAAAGCAGCTCACGTCTGTTACAGGCTCCCTGTGGGGCTGGAGCAGCCCCATCCCCACAGCAGACAGGGAGATGCTCCAGCCCCCAATGGTTACCGATTAACCTTTCACATCCCTAGTAAAAACACGAGTGTCCCTTTAAAAACAGAGCACCGGCATCTCCGCAGCCAGCTCCACGCCTCCCCTCTTAGCTTCATTCTCTCTGATCTTTCTTTCACATCTTCCACCTCACGGTTTCCCTTTGGTGTGGCTCCTCTCCTCTCTTCCAGCAGCAGCATCCACTCCACTTACTCAGTGCCCCTGGATTTTCATTCCGCTCTCTTGCTGGCTGGTAGGCAGGGAGCAGAAGTGGCAGGACCCGGCGCTGCCTTTGAGGAGCAGGTAATTATTATGTGCATTTGTTACAGTGTGATCTCTGCCGCAACAGGTGGAAAACACGCTATAGATCTGCCGGGCTCTGCGTTCTTGGCTTCTTGCTGTGAAGCGAGGCAGGTGCTGTTGCTAAAAGAATACACCCAGCCCTGCCTTGCCTCCCCCACCCCACTGAATATCTTTTAGAGCTTGATAGATTATTAAGGATTTGAAGAGTGATTCAGTGAAAGCAAAATATGAGCAGGAAGGTTGAGGAAAGAATGAAACACTAGTTTGCTTCCTCCCTGGGGCCGACCAAGGCAGCAGCGCTTGCACTTTAGAGGTGAATAGCATGGAATTACTTCACCCAAAATGATGGAAACAATTCAGACTAGCATAGGCTAGCACGCAAGTTTCTCACATTACATCTGTTTCCCATTCTGCCCTCAGCTACACATGCATAATTCTCATCAATGCAGGGCAAATTGTAGCTGAGACCACAACATGTCCATGCTGCCTTTCTAAAGCATCTCTATGGTTTAGCTGACGAGCACATTCACCTTTGGGCTAACGGACTGTGCACAGAGTGTGTCCAATTCCCAGGGCTTTAGTTTCATGGTCTGAGAACTGGTTAAAAGACAGGAAACAAAGGGTAGGAATAAATGGGAAATTTTCAAAATAGAGAGGGGTAACGAGTGGTGTTCCCCAAGGGTCAGTCCTAGGACCAATCCTAATCAACATATTCATAAATGATCTGGAGAAAGGGGTAAACAGCGAGATGGCAAACTGCTCAAGGTAGTTAAGACCAAAGCAGACTGTAAAGAACTTCAAAAAGATCTCACCAAACTTAGTGACTGGGCAACATGGGAAATGAAATTTAATGTGGATAAATGTAAAGTAATGCACATTGGGAAAAATAACCCCAACTCTACATATAGCATGATGGGGGCTAATTTAGCTACAATTAATCAGGAAAGAGATCTTGGAGTCATCGTGGATAGTTCTCTGAAGACGTCCACGCAGTGTGCAGCGGCAGTCAAAAAAGCGAACGGAATGTTAGGAATCATTAAAAAAAAGGGATAGAAAATAAGACGGAGAATATCTTATTGCTCTTATATAAATCCACGGTACGCCCACATGTGGAATACTGCGTACAGATGTGGTCTCCTCTTCTCAAAAAGGATATACTGGCATTAGAAAAGGTTCAGAGAAGGGCAACTAAAATGATTAGGGGTTTGGAACGGGTCCCATATGAGGAGAGATTAAAGAGACTGGAACTTTTCAGCTTGGAAAAGAGGAGACTAAGGGGGGATATGATAGAGATATGTAAAATCATGAGTGGTGTGGAGAAAGTGAATAAGGAAAAGTTATTTACTTGTTCCCATAATATAAGAACTAGGGGCCATCAAATTAAATTAATGGGCAGCAGGTTTAAAACAAATAAAAGGAAGTTCTTCATCACACAGCGCACAGTCAATCTGTGGAACTCCTTGCCTGAGGAGGTTGTGAAGGCTGGGACTATAACAGGGTTTAAAAGAGAACTAGATAAATTCATGGAGGTTAGGTCCATAAAATGGCTATTAGCCAGTATGGGTAAGGAATGGTGTCCCTAGCTTCTGTTTGTCAGAGGGTAGAGAGGGATGGCAGGAGAGAGATCACTTGATCATTACCTGTTTAATTAACTGCCTCTGGGACACCTGGCATTGGCCACTGATTGTAGACAGTGTACTGGGCTGGATGGACCTTTGGTCTGACCCAGTATGGCCATTCTTATGTTCTTATGTTAGTTCACAGGGGTCCATACAAACATTTTGTTTTCTGGTGTCAGTTTGTGAGAGACACCCATTTGCTGAGTTTCGTTATGAGTTTCGTCATCCTAGGAGCCTCAAAACTCAGACCAAAACACAGCCCCAACTGCCAGTTTTCACCTGGTTTGGGGAAGTCATAAACCACTGAGCTTCCCAGGGGCTGGTTTAATGCTGGTCCAGAATTTTTAAACATGACATTTTTTCATCAGAAAAATGTCGATTTGTGCCACAAACTGTTTTTGTTTAGAAAGGGTTGGTCCCAATGTATCTCCTGATTTGGAAAACAAAAAAGAAAAGAGAAGTTTGAAACTGTTGGAATATCTTGTGCTGACGTTTTTGGAAAAGCAAATTTTCACTGGCTGATTTAAAACGGCATTTTGTCAAGAAAGTTTAGATTATATATTGTAAAAAAAAAGTTCAACTAAAAAAGGCTTAATCACCATGCAACTTTACAGGTTATTGAAATGAAAGGTTTCAGTTGATCCACTTAATTTTTTGGCTTATCCATACATTGAAAAAAAAAATCAAGATTTCGACTGTGACCGGATTTGGTCTTGGACCAAACTGAGGGAGTTGGCAAATGTCATTGAGAAGCCTTTGGCCATTATCTTTGAAAAGTCGTGGAGATCGGGAGAAATCCTGGATGACTGGAAAAAGGCAAATGTAGTGCTCATCTTCAAAAACGGGAAGAAGGACAATCCAGGGAACTATAGGCCGATCAATCTTACCTCGGTTCCTGGAAAAATCATGGAAGGGATCCTTAAGGAATCCATTTTGAGGCACTTGGAAGAGAGGAAAGTGATTAGGAATAGTCAGCATGGATTCACAAAGAGAAAGTCGTGCCTGACCAATCTGATTAGCTTCTATGATGAAGTAACTGGCTCTGTGGACGTAGGAAAGTCAGTGGATGTGATATACCTTGACTTTAGCAAGGCTTTTGATACAAATCTCCCACAATATTCTTGCCAGCAAATTAAGGGAATGTGGATTGGATAAATGGACGGTAAGATGGATAGAAAGATGGCTAGAAGGCCAGGCCCAGCGGGTAGTGATCAACGGCTCGATGTCAGGATGGCGGTCAGTTTCTAGCAGAGTGCCCCAAGGTTCGGTTCTAGGACCGGTTTTGTTCAATATCTTTATTAATTACCTGGATGAGGGAATGGATTGCACCCTCAGCAAGTTTGCAGATGACACTAAGCTAGGGGGAGAGGTAGATACGCTTGAGGGCAGAGATAGGGTCCAGAGTGACTTAGACAAATTGGAGGATTGGGCCACAAGAAATCTGATGAGGTTCAACAAAGACAAGTGCAGAGTCCTGCATTTGGGACAAAGAATCCCAAGCATTGTTACAAGCTGGGGACCAACCAGCTAAGTAGTAGTTCTGCAGAGAAGGACCTGGGGGTTACAGTGGATGAGAAGCTGGATATGAGTCAACAGTGTAACCCTGTAGCCAAGAAGGCTAATGGCATATTAGGTTGCATTAAGAGGAGCATTGCCAGCAGATCCAGAGATGTCATTATTCCCCTTTATGGGGCTCTGGTGAGGCCACATCTGGAGTATTGTGTCCAGTTCTGGGCCCCCCACTATAGAAAGGATGTGGACGCATTGGAGAGGGTCCAGCGGAGGGCAACCAAAATGATGAGGGGGCTGGAGCATATGACCTATGAGGAGAGGCTGAGGGACTTGGGTCTGTTTAGTCTGCAGAAGAGAAGAGTGAGGGGGGATTTGAGAGCAGCCTTCAACTTCCTGAAGGGAGGTTCCAAAGAGGATGGAGAAAGGCTGTTCTTAGTAGTGACAGATGGCAGAACAAGGAGCAATGGTCTCAAGTTGTGGTAGGAGAGGTCCAGGTTGGATATTAGGAAAAACTATTTCACTAGGAGGGTGGTGAAGCACTGGAATGGGTTCCCTAGGGAAGTAATGGAGTCTCCATCCCTAGAGGTGTTTAAGTCTCGGCTTGACAAAGCCCTGGCCGGGTTGATTTAGTTGGGATTGGTCCTGCCTAGAGCAGGGGGCTGGACTTGATGACCTTCTGAGGTCTCTTCCAGCTCTATGATTCTATGGACAGTTTTTTTTATATCTTTTGTTGGTCAGGAAAGTTATTTCCCACTCACAGCACTAGTTTGTTCCATAAAATGGATCCAAACTTACCTAAAAATGCTCTGAATCTTTTTTTTTTTTTTTTTTTTTTTGCAGCGGGGAGGGAGGAGAAGTGGGGAAAATCAGGTCCAAGATTCAGACAGTTAAGGAAACCCCTAAGAGCTGGGGTGGGCAAGACAGCGTCCACAGGCTGCATCCGGCCCGCCAACCTGTTGGATCCAGCCTATGGCTGCCCTGCCGCTCTCCCACCCCCAGGCTGATCAAGACTCCTCCCCTTACCAGAGGTGAGTGGCACCAGAGGGAACTGCCAGCTGTTCTCTCTAGGGGTATGGCTAGACTGCGAGGATCTATCGGATTTTGCATATCTTTTTCCAATACTTTTGTCGGAAGAGACTTTTCTGAAATTTGGCCCGTCTAGACTGGGCCAAATTTTGGAAAAATACCCTCTTTCAGAAGCCCCCTTCTTCCTTGTGGAACAAGGAATAAAGAGGCTTCCTAAAGAGTCACATCACTCTAATCCTGGCTGTAGAGTCTCCGCAAGACTTCAGTTCATCCCCAGGGCTCATACTATAAAGTACTAGTGTGGGCCATGAGCAATTTGACCAGGGAGGTCCAAATTCTTCCCTATTCACCATAAAGTTGTGTGACCACACCTCCAAAAGAGGTGATCCTTTGCCCGATGGGGAAATTACATTGGTCTGAATATCACTGTTGACCTTCGGATCCACATGGAGTCCCAAAATGAGGCTGTGCTACAACTCTGCCTCTTGCATACATTGAAGGAGATAAATGGCTTTCCATTGCCATTCCAACTCTTTCGCCCATGATCCCAGTTTAAAAAAAGATCAAATGAAACGTTGGATGCAATGCTTTAGTGGGAAATTAAATACATCTTATATCGATATCTCAAGTGGAACTGTGTGGCTACATCTACAAAGACATTACACCCTGGCAGCGCAACCCCGTTGAATTCAATAGGATTATATTGGTGGCGCTGACAGCCAGATTTACCCAGCAAGTACAGACCCGTACCCTGATTTTCCCAGGAGTTGGGAACAAGGCCGCTCCCGATGTTAGACCCCTTGGCCCCAACATGGACAGACCCATCCGGTCCTTCTCTTGTTCCCCTGACCAGACTCTTACTGGATTTCTTATGACTAACATTTCATGATTTATTTGTTTCACTGCTTAGCAATGCAAGCAATAGGCTTAGTCTAGTGACCCTCCTGTTCGGTGCCGTGCTCTGCTATGGAAAAAGACCATAGGCCAATTCCTCGGACCGTTCTCTGGTGCCTCAAGTCGGGAGTGATGGTTGAAATGGCAAGGGTGATGCTTACTGGGTAAGCAGTTAAACTGGTGGCCCAGCCAGGCTGCAGGCAGGGAGCTGCAATGGTGCAGTGGTCGCGACGGAAGCAGTCCCCACCCGCAGAACGGCAAGCTCGGTCTGGCCTGGCTCCCCACCCATGGGATCCCAGTTCACCGGTTAAACATAACATTTAATCAGTTAACTTTTTACATGGGACTTTACATCCCTTGAAGGTTCATGGTTTACCCCGAGTTAGAACCAAACAGTAATACCCTGAAAGATTGCAATGACACACCCATGCAAAACCCTCGCACCCCGGAACCAACAATGAGCCATCAAGCAGGCTGCTCCCAAAGGCACATCTCAAGCCACCTAGATGTAGGCTGGCTCTTTGCAGCCTGCCTGCTGAAGAACCAGATCACAGACTTCCCTATAGAGCCCCTTGTGCTGTACGCAGGACCAGGAAACTCTGACTTTTAAAGTGAGAGCCTGTCATTTTAACAGTTTTCAATACACCACACTAAGTGGCTGACACCTCTTTGCTGGCATACAAATGTTAGACTGTCACATGGGACGAAGGGACTCCGGTTATCTATTAAGTATAGCGCCTAGCAGTCTGTAACAATCTGTGCCCTAAATATAAAGTCACGAGTCAACAAGATGGGAGCACAACAGTTAGAAGCCAGCCTTTGGGATCACTCTGTGACCACATACACCTCGCTGTCATTACTCAAACCACACACTGAGGTCACTTAGACCATTCTTTAGAGCTTTAAGACTTACACCTTTAAGAGCAGGTTGGACAGACATCCATCAGGGATGGTCTTCTAGACAGTGCATGGTCCTGCCGTGAGGGCAGGGGACTGGACTCAATGACCTCTCAAGGTCCCTTCCAGTACTAGTGTTCTATGATTCATCTCCCCAACCATTCGCTCTCATCCAGCACTGAGAATGTGGCTGGAATGGAGATCTTTTTCCTCCAAAAACAGAAGTCCCTACCATTTGAGTTTAAGGAGCATCTCCTTCAGCAAAGACAGCATTAGGAATTACAACCTCCTGAGGCCTCCAGCCACTAGAGGGAGACGTGCCCTTCAGAGAGTTGGTCACTGCAGCCAGTCGAAAACAGAGGAACACAATCACATTAGCAAATACGTTGCCCCTTAATTGTGGCCCCCCTTTTTAAATGGCTAACTAGCTCCTAATACAGCTCTTTCCTTTCCTGGGTAAATCTTGTTCTTTCACTCTTGTAAAGTGTTACGATTTGGATTGTTTTATTTTGAATGGTTGGTTATTTTAGACCCGTGGTAAGAATTCATCTATACTCAGTCTGATCCAAAACAACAGATGTATTTTGAATCCAGATAACAAGCACACATGCTGGGATGAAAGTCACCCACCAGACAAAATCTGATCAGTTCCTGCTTGTCTCCCCTACAGCCGACTTAACAGTGAATTTCCACAATGATGGCTAAACAGTTTGCTTAAGTGGGTTGGGATTTCATGTATTTTCACTGTATTTTTTTAGACTGCGAGAGGATGAGCCAGCAAATCCCAGTCTGTTCCAGCTGAGTTTAACCTTGGTAATAATTTACTTTATTAGTTTTAGTTCTCAAATGGCACATTACCCTATACCCAGGCGGATGATTAGAACAGGCCAGTATTTTAATGATTTATGAGGGACACCTGGGATTGCATGTGTAGCACATGCATTTTGTCACTGTTATCGGAGAAGCCTTTATTGATCCATCCCAAGACTGAAGTGTCTCAAATTCCAGTACGCCTTCGCTCACAAACCTGACTGAACAGGTGGTTAGGTTTGCACTCGCACTTGCCTGGACTGTGAGAATAAAACAAAACAGCTGAATTGCTTCTGTGTGTGGCAAGTCTCCCCTCATCCCCATGAGAGGGTTTCCAGTCCTCTCTTTTGTTCTGTTTCTACCTTGCAATGGGTGTCAACCTTGCCACGTATCCAGCCGGAAACCTGAACGGTCACATAAAAGTTCGTTGCCTCAGTTTTCCCATCTGTAAAATGGGGATACTTACATCTACCTCACAGGCTAAGTTTAGTAATGACTCAGACTGCCATAAAACACCGATTCTTAATATACTCACTGTCAACCTCCTGCAGTTTCCCTTCATTACTCCTACTCCGCCACTAGCGTAAACTCCTCCCTTCTGTGTAAACACGGAGATACCCAAGTCATCACTCTCCTGAAGCTCTTAGCAACACCACAATCCTCAGAAAAGGCTACAGGTCAGGGGGAAAGGCAGCAATGCTGCAGCTAGCCCTAAAGAAACAGATAAGGCAGGAAGCACCCTGCTAAGCAATGACCTTTCCAGGCAGGAAAGTGAACCCCATCCTCTACTACCCCTTCCCTTTCAGCAGTTTTAATGACCCAGCAACCACTACTTTGATAGGATATGGTCCTAACGAGCCCCCTTTCCTGCATAGCAATCAGGCTGGTGTTAAATCGTCGCCATCCATTACCTTTTCAGCAGCCCTCTCTCTCTACCTCCTTTGAAGAAATCCGGCCAAACACACATGTCCAAAATGTGTGCTTCACTGCAAGACGAACTGAAACAAACACTGTCTTGTCAATAAGACCATGCAAGTCGTGGGTTCTAGAACCCTCATGGGGAATGCAAATAAATGTCAACGTGAACAAGCACCCAGTGGTCACAACAGTTGCTAACTGGGCCAGCGGAAGGTCCCAGCTAGATGAGACCGAGACATCTAGGGGTGGTCCTGATATGGAAAAGGTTTAGAAAACTATTGCTAGAAGTGACATGAAGCCAGCTCAAAACAAAATGAAAGGGACATAAGGGGACTGGATGACTTCTTGAGGTCCCTTCCAGTTCTAATAGTCTAGGATTCTATGATATTTCTTCTGCAAGGCAAAGGGAGTTGTATTCCCGACAGGAGGCCAATGGAAATTAATTTTGGCATCACATTCATGAGAACATAAGGCACTGGGTTGAGATCACCTTGGAAATCCATCTTCCAAAATTTACCCTTAGGTACAGGGAGAGCCAAATCTGATGCAAGAACACTCCAAGTGGAAGTCTTGAGGTGGGAAGAGAAAAGGTTCAGTTCTAGTGGAATTGTACAGTCTCCAATCATTTGGCTCAATTAGATAATCATCCTTTGTTTGGGGGAGTATGTCAATGAGAGATGAGCCTCAATGAACTGAGAGCCAACCCTTCTCCCAACATACTAGGAGGATGTTCTAGCCATGACATTTGGATCGGGATGCAAATTTCCCAAAGTGCAATAGGCTGGAACTGGAGCTGGGATTCCCAACCAAAACTCTTAATCTCTCCAAGCCCTCACGCCACTCTAGCCCCAGTGGTGGAAAAAGATGTAGGATAGCAGAGCTCGGGCTGGCAGTTATCATCATGACCGCCTACAGATTTAAACAAACAGTGCATATATCTACATAGCACCAGTGTTCTCTGTAAGCTGGACACCTAAGAGAGATTCAGATCCCACCTAACTGATTAGCAGAGCATCCACAACTTTTTTTTTTTTTGCGCTTCCACTGGTGGTGCACATAAAAATGTATTCTGCACATGGATGGGAAAAATCAACACATGGCTGGAAAAGATTACAGGGAACATTGCCCAGCACCCATGCATTTGCCCAGCAAGAGAGACCATTAACTGAACAAGCCTCTGAAATTCTCAGATTACTCGGTTGTAAACTAGGTATTCAAAACAGCTGGCGGTTCCCTCTAGGTGCCGCATGCTGCTGGCAGGGAAGGATCAGGGGGCGAGAGACTTTGCATTCTCCCTCGCCCTCCCTCCCAGATTGGCCTGGGGGTGGGGGAAGTATGGGAAGGTTCCCCCACCTGCCAGGGGCCAGCCACGCCTAGAGGAAACAGCCTCGCTCCTCCCGAGACCCCTCCCTTTCTGCCTGATGCCCCGCCCCTTCGGTTGATGGGCATGGAGGAAGGTCGGCAGCTCTGTGAAGTCACGACAGTTTCTGTCACAGGCCACCCTCCCACTGCCCTTCTCTGCTCTCGCTGTGCCAAAAAAAATCCAACGTCTTCAAGGGGCTGAAGGGTGGGGAGGAGGTTGACTGCAGGATTTGGCCCACGCTGCTTCCTTCGCTCGCCTGCCAAGAGCTAAGCTGAGGCCCTTAGGGCTCCATGTTTCTCATGTTCCAAGCTGATGACCTCATGAGCACCTAGCACTGGGGAGGAAACCGACTCCCTGCACAGTTTTACATGTTTGTGTTTCCCTGCAAATGCCAATAGCATCATTGACACCTAAGGGCCTGACCTCCGGTCTTGGCAGGTAAAAACCTTTCGGGTCACTTTACACTGGGGTTCCTGCTCTTGACGAATATTTATTTAATGAGAGCTAGATGGCCGTAATGAAAGTTACTGGAGAGCATGGTCTAAAATGCAGCAGTAATAAATTCTTAATAGCTGATGGTATAACCAGCAGTTACAAAAAAAATACATTGTAACGTGCAGCTTGTTAACACAATGTCTGGGCCTGTTTAAGGCTGGGCTTTAAATAGCTACAATGCACGCTATTAAAGTGGCACATAAAGTTCGTAACTAGTAAATAAAGGGCCCAATTCAGCAACAAAATATTTCTAGGCAGCAGGGGTGCAGGCGCTGTGGAAAATGGATTTCTGCGTGTTCTCTTTCTGCCGTGCTCCCCAGAGCTCTGTGCTGCAGTCATTTAATAAAAGGAAAAATTTCCTCCTATAGTCAAGTAACAGACTAGACACCGGAGTCTGCAAACCCTTGCTCAAGAGTAGGTGTCACGTAAGCACACCTCATCCCGAGACAGCACAGCCTAATGGCTAGAGTCAGTAACACAAGAGAGTTTGGGTCACTTCCTACCAGGTCCGTCATTGGGACCATGTAGTTTCTGGGTCCTCTAGTTCCACGGCACCAGCCTCTCCCTGAGCTCAATGCAGTCTCTCAAGTCTCTGGCTCCCATCTTCCAGGCCTCTGGCTGGGGTACCTCTGGAGCTCCTGCACCATGTCCTTCTCCTCCGGTGTCCAGCCCAGTCTAAGCTGAGCTGCCCTCTTTTATACTGTTCCAGCCCTTGGAGCATGCTCAGTACGGCTGGGGAGGGAACAAGGCTTCCTCCCTTCACAGGGCATCAAGCCCTCCTAGCCCAGTGCAGGGTAAGCACACCCCGTCACAGCAGGCTTTTCACAAGACAGGGGAAATGCTCACAAGAGTCAAGGTTTGCAGGTCTGGGCCTTATTAATCTTACCCCAGCTATGATATGAATCTTAATTCAATGCCTCAGCAAAGAGGGCCTGGGTGTCCTTTTCTAACCCAGCTCACCCATGTATTTATCAGTATTCAAGCCCAAACAGCCACTTCAGTATCTTGCTTTCCACAGTCAGCCACTTTCTATACCTCACAACCGCTAGAGTTCTGGTCTTACACACCCTCTTGCAGCTACATTCAGACAGATGTCCTCAGGTTACTTTTCGGGGAATGGTGGCTTTTCCCCACATTCAGGGAATGGGCTGATCTAAGTCGAGGAGAGTCTAATGGGCTTTGGATCAAGCCTTAAGTCTTCCTCCTCCAGCATGGAGATGATGAGATCTTCCCAGTCAGTGCACATATATATCCATCCTCTTCTGGAAAGGTATTCCACCATCAGGCTCTCTGCTGATACTGGTGAGTGTGTAGAGTTTATCTTCACAGCTCAGAGACATAGCTGCAATCCCACCTACATCACCTGACAAAACCAGCGGCAGGAAGTGCCTGTTTTGTAGACTCAATGCTCACCGTGGCAACCAAGCAGGAAGGGGTGGTACGGTTGGAACCTTGCTCTCCCAAGCCAGGAAGAGGAGGCGGCTCTCCCGTAAGCAGAGGAGCAAGAACTGTGTTGCTCCAAACTTTAACCCTGACCGTGGCCTTCAATGCAGAGGAGGCAACCTGTTTGAGGAGCCTATTTCCACTTAATAAAAGCAGCCGCACAAGAGAGTGAATCCCCTCCACACTCACCCCTTGAACAAGTACACACGTGCACCTAATACTCACCAGCAGAGATGCAGCAACTAGCTGATGTCACAAGAACATTCGGAGTGTATCTATAGCGCAAGCTAGACCCCTCTGGAGGGACCACATGCTGTCTTGCCTCTTGCAGCATTCAAGATCGGTTATGATCCCAGGTGATTGGCCCACGGAATCACTGAGAAAGGAAGAGAGATGTGAGAGGCTTTACAGAAGGGTGACGTCTCCACAACTCCAGCTGAAGTTCCGAGGAGCCAGGGCAGGCTGAGCAAAATCCTCTGAAAATCAGGCCAAATAGTGATGCCCTTATTGACATTTGGATCTTACACCTTTTTCCATCTATACCTCCACAGCATTCAGTGGGGCTTCACATGGAGTAAGGTCTACACAGTGTGAATAAGAGCATCCCACTCTAGCCCTGTGTTGAGAGAGGTCACTAGGTACCAACCTAATCTCCAGAGAGAAACCAGGCAAAGGATTCATTTTCGTCTCAGGTCACTGGCATGGATTCTGCAGTCACACCAAGGCACATGGCCCTCACCTTCCACAAAACACACAGCTGGTGCTAAGCTTAGTAGGCCGGAAGTGCCTACTCAACTGGGCAATGCTCTTCCCATTACATCCCCCAGCTGCCAGAGAGATTTTCTCACAGACAATTGGCCGCTCAAATACCTTGGGCAGCCCCGGAAGCTGCCAGCATCATGGTGTTCAAATCCAGCCAGTCCTACCTCAGTCAGCACTGTGATTGAGTCACATGGTCTGTCACGCTACATTATAGTGTCAGTGAGACTATTCGGTTAAACGGAAAGAAGGAAGAATGATGACTGATACTTATAATGTGTGGAGATAGAACAAAGAACGCATAAAACCTTGCCTCGGACATATGTTGTCATGGAGTAATCGGCCCAATGGATAGGTTTTCTGAAAAGCATTTGTGGTTTTCAAGCACAGCTGTTAGCCCTGGAATTGGTCCCAGAGATACAGGGTGCGTGAACATGTGTATTACGGTGGGGAAAAGGTGATATTCTACAAATGCACAGACTGAGAATTCCTGATGGGATTAACACACTGAATAGATTATTGAGGTGAGGATACTGATGTCAAGAAATTTTAGTAAAATTTCAGGACCTCTAGCTCACCAGAAAAAAAAAAAAAAAAAAAAAAAAAAAAGGACAGGGAAGGACTAAAGAGAACACGGTGCTAGGGCCTTGGCTTCACTTCCATGCAAAGAACATGGTAGCTCCTAATGAAGTGCCAACACCATTTTGTGCAGCCTTATGTTCTCTGTGAGCCTTACCAATGGGCACCAGTTTGGCTCGGTACTGACTCAAAAGGAACTTAGTCACTAGTCAACATGCCCTATTATTTCCTGCCTTCTTATTTAGCCAAGTATTGTATTTACATTGAAACTAGCAGAAAAGTAATCTGAGTTTCAAAGGACTGAGATTTGTGTTTAGGGACCTTCTCTCAAAGGTCCTCTCCATATTTTTGCAATGCGTAGTTGTTCCCACACCAGGATTGTTGCTTCAGAGCATCCTGCGAGGTTAGATTTACACTACAAAATTATGCCAACCCGGGCATGTGCAGTACTTAAATCACTTTTGCATCTCCACACTATATTCGTTGTGTCAATGCTGCCCATCCTTATCAAAAGCACTTGTACTGACTGTGCTATGAGTGTGGGGCATTGCGGGGCAGCTTCTGAAAGCCAGTCATTGTAAGTAACGCAGAGTCTACATTGACGGTGCATTGACATAACTGCTTCAACATTGACTCCTTCCTCTCCTGTTAGTGTAGTGGGATAGTTATATCAGCAGGAGTGAAATTTTAGTGTGGACACTTACATAGCTGGGTCAACATAAGCTGCATCACGCCAACCTAATTCGGTCGCACAGATCAGGCCAAAGTTAATGAACATGGCTTTGAAGAATCCACAATGAACGCAGTCCAAATGGGCATACATTGTTGCTTGCCTGGGTGGGAAGAAAAGGCTATCCCACTCATCCAGTTGATGATGAAGCGAGACTCCACCGCAGCATCCTCATAAGGGAAATGAAGGAGATCATGTGAACAGAACTTCAAGGCCTAACATCAACTGAAGCTGCCATGAGACATGTCAACTGTTTTCTATGCATATTACTTTTGTTATTCAGTCTTCCCCGGCCCCTCTATGCAGGCTCCCTTGTTTGTCTCTAAGCCTACATCTAGACTACAGCTGGATTAACACTGGTGATCAATGCACTGGGGGTTGATTTAGTGGGTCTAGCAAAGTCCTGCCAAATCAACCACAGATCGCTCTCCTGTCAACCCCGGTAAACTACCCCAAATGAGAAGAATAAGGTAAGCTGATGGGAGAGCGTCTCCCATTGATCCAGTGCAGTGTAAACACTGCAGTAAATCAACCTAAGCTACGTCAACTCTAGCTCTGTTATTCAAATAGCTGGAATTGCTTAACATAAGTCTACTTACTGCGGTAGCCTAGGCTGAGCCTAAGCAATTTCGAGGCAGGGACTATTGTTTACTACATATTTGCACCAAGTCTAGCACAATTGCCCCCTGAATGGATTCGCCTTTAGGCATTACCATAATACGTGTGCTAAACAGCATCAACAATTCTCGAGGAGTTGTTGTGCTAGATACTGGAATCACTGATGACACACTGACCTGTGTTCTACAGGAGGTCAGACTAGATTATCATAATGTTTCTTTCTAGCCTTCAAATTTATTAAAGACTTGCCTGATTGTGGTTCTCCAGCTAACCTTTATTAAATATAAATATATATTTATATTTAATTAAATTACACTACACAGTTCAGCTAAAATTACTAGCTCTAGTAGAAAATGATTCAAAATTAATCTAAATATAGTGCTAACTTTCTTCTAACACGGTTGAATAATTACTGTGATACAATTTCAATAGGGCAAAGACCAGAAATGTTTCATATGACTCTCATTAAGAGCATTCCAACTGATGGGCATTTTCAGACAATATAGCTCATTACATATAAAGTGAGCCACAAAACCAAGCCACTCCAGATACAGAGTAAACAGATTTATGCAAAGTAAGATAAGTTAAACTAGCCAGTCATTAAATATATATTTTAAAAATACTTTACAGTGTCTTTGGACAATCATATTATTTATAATTAATGTGTTCTCCTATTAATGTTGGGCAACCTTGTTTTAAGCAACATGCATCTCTTATTGCAGCTAGACACAATAACTTCATCACTTTGTTTAAAGTGTGCAGTTAAATAAATGGATACAAAATTAATTTGCATGTGAGAACATAGTGTGTGAAAAGTGCTAGACTGAAAACTCAAGCTAAAATAGTCTGGAGTGAATAGTTTCTCCGGTAAATTTTTTGCCTTGTGTTCTGTTTGTAAATTTTCCGTTGGAAGCTATTTATTTTCTTGAATGGACTCATTATGGAACTGATTTCTAACAAGCCATTTTCTATCTATGGATCATAGGTGCTCGGTTTGCTGTGAGTATTTTGTTGTTGAAATTTGAGCAATGATAGCTAGTTTGGATTGGACACAGAAGATACATGCCATGATTCTATGCATGGCTGAATAAATCTGAGTTTTAGAATCAAGCTGTCGTGGAAATATTTGCATGTGAGAATTCCCAATTACATTTCCATGAGTTTACTGTCATGCTCACTGTTTCAGTGAACATCCCTTCTGGTAAAGTCATTTGCTGAAATACAAAATTGATGAGACTACATCTAGACCTTAGTGGAAGGTGATTTTGGAGGGATTCACCCATCTTAGCTTCAGTTGCCAAAACGTTCGGCGTATCTTCTCTTTATCTATAGGGCACATACAGCACAAGCTTCCCTGTACTGCTTAGTCAATATTGCTCTGTTCTCTACTGAAATGACCACCTCTAGAGATACATTTACATGAACACTTTTCCCAACCCTTGCCTAGCACCGATTCAATTTCATCAGCTGCAGCATTGGTGCAACAGCTAGGGAATGTTGGATTGCAGGTGTTTTCACCATCAGAACAGAGTCAGACAACAGGCTGGAAACTGGGGGAAGTGTATAATTACTAGACTGAGGCCATGCCTTCACTTGCTGCGCTGGAGATTGATTTTCTGGCATTTGATTGAGCGGGGCTAGTTAAGACCCACTAAATCAAAGGCTGAGTGTAGCTCTGGTCTGTGCTGGTAATCCTGACAGTCGCAAGGAGTAAGGAAAGCTGATGGGAGTGTTTGTTCCTTTTGGTCTCCCTCTGTGAAGACGGTACCACACTCGGCTTAAGGTAAGCTGGCTCCACTACATATTTTACATAGCTGGAGTTGCGCACCTTAATGTGACCTTCCAGACCTAGTGTAGACAAGGCCCGAGGGCAGAAAAGTCTCCATTGCCCATTCAGTCCTTGGCCACTCTGCTGAGGCCTTCAGTACATTCTGAATGGGTGCTTTAGGTGCCTCTGCACTGACATCTAAGAAAATACTCTATCTGTATTATGGAAAAACTGCCCTTTCCTTCTATAATTTAACTGTCCAATTCCTGGAGGGGCAGTCTGATGAATTTTAAGCCACCCTGTTTCCTAGATCTCATTCAGCAACACAATCCACACAGCACTCTGGACGGGTCACAAGACAGGCTATAATTCATTACTACCGTATGGCTTGGAGAGGCGAGGTGATCAGTTCATTTGGCTCTCAAAAACTCAGCAATATTAACTAAAGTCAACAGAGAATTTTATTCAGCAGAGAAAGAAAGCAGAGGGGAATAACAGGAAGCAGTAAATAAAGAGGCCAAAATAGCTGAAGGAAACTTATAAGGTCATCAGCTGCACCAGAGTGGTCACCAGCCACTCTTCAAGGGACGGGCATATGTCAGAGGAAGGGAAGTTAGCTGCAGCTATTATGAGGTAGGGGATGCTGGGGGAAGCTGCTTTATTTAAAGGAATGACAGATGGTCTGGTGGTTAAGACACAGGAAATGCTATTTCTGTTTCTGCCGCAGGCTTCCTTTGTGACATCGGGCAAGTAATGTAGGTGTTTGAGATCACCCACTGGAGTCAGGGGAGGAATTGACACAATTAGGTTCGTTATGCACTGGAAGGGGGAGTGGAAGTATCTTTGAAGTAGCTCATACTTGGATTGAGCAACGACAAATGGAGGCTACCAGGCTGGATAAATGTGAGTTTTAGAATAAGAGTGCATCTACACAGTACCCTAAAGTCGAAATAAGATTGCATATCTTATTTCGATTCTCTTTCAAAATAGCTTATTTTGAAATTTGGCACGTTCGCACAGCGCCACATTTTGAAATAACGTGTTATTTCGAGACGTCCCTTAGCCCTCAGGGAGCAAGGGTTACAGGGATGCCGAAATAGCGCACCCGTTATTTCAAAATATATTTCAAAATAACGGGGGGCTTGTTAAGACACAGGGTAGCTATTTGGGGATACCCTCAGGTTGTAGTGGAACGGTTTGTGTGTGAGAATTCCAGATTAGAATTCCATGAACGTATTGTAACGCTCACTGTTTCAGTGAACATCCCTTCTCGTAAACTCGTTTGCTGGAATACAAAACCGGCGAGACGAGAGCCAGCCCTTTTCGGAAGGTGATTTTGGAGGGATGTGTAGTGTGTTTGTTCTTAGATGCAAATTCCTGTGCTCCAGCCCATCGATGGGGGGTGGAGAAGGGGAGCAGTGATTGAAAGAGGCCTGGGACTCCAGCCACTGCTGTTGCTGCAGTTTCAGTGATGGCAGCCAGAATTTCAGGCCCTTTAAATCATTCTGGACTGCCACACCATGCTTTCCGGGCTGCCTGTAGGCCTGGGCAGGGGGTGCACCATGGGTCTGGGCAGTGCTCATGGCCAGCTGCCCCAGCCCTGCCCCTTCTGGGAGTTCAGAGCTGGACCCCCCCCCCCCACACACACACACACACACACACACTTTGTCTGGCCGGTGTTCCTTCTCTTGCCTAAAGTAAGCAGAGATGGGGAATTTGGTAAAGGCTCCCGTAATGGACAGGAGGAGCGCTGACCAAAACCCGATGATGAAGGGGTTAAACTCTGGTGGCCAGAAGAACCAATGGGCATGCAGTACTGACATTTGAATTGTATAAGATTCTTTGCCTGCTTTCTTTGTGTGGGAGAGTTAAACCAGGAGTTGAGAGAGACAGAATGATTTAAACCCAGCCAGGACTACCATGCCTCCAGGGAATTCAGGGCATGGAAGTGGACTGAGCCAATAAAAGATTGGAAGTAAGTAAAGGGAAAAGTGAATCTAGTCACAATCAGGATGTTTTTTTATTTTGTGGTTTGGTTTGATCTGCTCTGTGTAGACCTATGCCTCCCCATTTACCATCTAAGCATTTTTTTCCAGACTTTCTCTGTTTTTTATTTGTTTTTCTTAGTTGCTCTGTAACATCTAGCAACCAAGTATGCTTTATCAAGTATGTCTTTTGTTTTGTAATAAAAATCACTTTAAGGTGATGATTTGATTCTTGTGTCCTAGAAGGTACAGGAGGTCTGTCTGGGTGTGTGTCTGCATGTCTCAGGGTATGTCTAGACTGCAGAATTTTTCTGGGATAATCCCGGAAAAGCTCTGCCGCATCCAGGGAATGCATCCACTTTTACAGAACCGTTTCCGAAAAAAGCAGATGTGTTCTCAGAGAGAGGAATAAGGGATGTTCTGAAAGAGGAGTTTTTTCCAAAATCTGGCCCCATGCAGATGGGCCAAGTTTTGGAAAAGCCTCTTCCGAAGGAAAAAGAAAGCGGAAAAAGATACCCAAATTGCGATTTGCAATTTGCATATTTTTTTCTGATAGAACTCTGCAATCTAGACCAGTGTTTCTTAAACTTTTTAAGACCAAGGAACACTGAACAATATTTTTTTTTTTACAAGGATCACCAAGGATTTTTTGTTGAGCAAAACAAAACAAAACAAAAAAGTTGGGGGGGGGGAGAGAAAGGGGAGTTATTGAGAAAAAAAGGGCCCATTTTGAACTCTGTTGTTCTCTGCGGCATACCTCCAACTGCCTCGTGGTACACCGGTGTGCCACAAAACACAGTGTAAGAAACACATCTAGACATAGCCTCAGACTGGCAGCTAATAGAGATGGCAGCTTGTTTTTCCTCTTTTCTTTTTTTAAGCTCTCTTGTGGCAGAAGAGCTTGGGGTAACCTGGGGGTGGCTTCTAGTGTCTGCCCCAGTTTTAGGGATAAAAATTACTTGATGGTGGCAGCAACCCCCCAAAATCTGTGTGTTGTGATTCTGGGGGAAGTATTTATAACCAGTGCCTATAGTGGCAAGGTATATTGAAAGTCTTTGCGGGCCCCTTCCTTCTGCACTTGGAGTACCAGAGTGAGGAATAGCCCTGACAGTTCCATATCCTATGACCAGCCCTCTAAAGCATTCTGGTCCTTTATCATTGGGAAATGTTGCTGTGAGTGAGCTAGGGGCTACGGTGGCCCAACTAGGCTCATTGAGGATTATCCATAAGTAAATTGTCCCCCTATAATTCTTTTTGTTGTGGCGTAGACAAATTGATGACCTCAGCTGGAGTGTTTCTGCTTTTTTCTGCTCCTAAGAATTGTCCCAAAGCTCAAACCCATGTCCAGTTAAAGAACCAAAGAGCTACTCTTCCAAGGGACTGAATAAAGCCAGGCACAATCAACGCCTACGGCATTGTTTCCATCTATAATTCCAACCGTTATTTCCAGACTAGATGTCTAGAGAGGAGAGAGAAAAGGAGGAAAGTAAGTGAAATAAAATTAATCCTCTCCAAAGTGCTAACGCCTACACCCTGCTCATGCAGTTCCTTCCTACTGTGGAAGTTTGTCATCTGGGCAATGAATAGAACCATTGGAATGGAACTATTCAGCACTATCAAAATACTGCCCTTAACCGCGCAATAGATAATTATTCCTACTGTGACTCATATTGTAGGAATAGCACCGAGCCCTTGTCATGAATCAGGGCCCGCTTGTGCGAAGTGCTGTACCAACACAGAGCTGACAGATGGTAAGCTCTTTGAAGGCAGGGACCTTGGAAGTTCTTGCAATGGCAGGTGAGTTTTTGAGTGGGAGGGAGAATGGACCACCGTATAAATTAGGGGGTAAGTCGTCTTCATTCTGTATTTCAGGATGGCTTTCCATTCGTTGTGCACAGAGGACTTACTGCGCCCCAGGATACGAAGCGCTTCCAGCCTGACCCCCAGAAGCCAGAGCAGTTACCAAACGCCACCTCTGACAGAACTTCACCGCCTGCTGTGGACACATACCCCTTCCACTGGCCACGTGAATGAAGTCTGGCCAAACCTCTACGTGGGAGACTTGTAAGTGAGCCTCCTCAAGAACCTGACCTTAAAATAAGACAAAACCTAGGTGATAAATGGGGACTGTCAGATGAAATCACTGGAGAATGGAAGGTTTGGGAGCCATCTGCTAACGGAGGCCCAATCCTTGGCTCTGATTGAATTATGCTTAGAGCAGAACCTAAAAAGGAGAGGCAGGTTTACACCATTTTTATGCCTCCCAAGGTCTAAAATGAGCATGACCATATCTTCTCTGTGCTAGCATAAAAGCACTGCATCAGTACAGCAGCGGAGTACGCTAACAGTGCTTAAAAAATATTTTGTTAAACTATTTTGAAAATCAGAAAAACACCTATGGTGGCAATGAGAAATTCACAAGCCAGTTTATGCTCGGGGGTGGGGTGGGGGACACCGATGGGGGAAAAAAATGGAGCTGCTCCAGTTTGCTAATATTTCAAAGCAGCTAGCGTGCCTTTCAGCACTGTAATAACAATCTATGCACAAGTAATTCCATGATAGTTTGGCCTGGAGATTTGTGGGGCAGTGGGCAGAGAAATCCTTTCACATGCCCAGTATGCCCAAGGTGTTCCTTCTTGCAGATATACCGCTCGGGACAAAGCCCAGCTTCGCCGAATGGGTATCACCCACATTTTGAACGCTGCTGCTGGCCGATTTCACATTGACACCGGAGCTAAATTCTACAGAGAGCTGCCTGTAGATTATTACGGGATAGAAGCCGATGATGATCCACATTTTGATCTCAGCATTTACTTCTATCAAGCGGCCAGATACATAAGAGCAGCACTGAATTCTCCAAGAGGTAACCACACTGGCTGTGCGCGTTACGCGGCTTCCGTTAAAAACAAGCGGCGCAAAGCAGCTAGCGTTCGGCACAAGCAGATTCCAAACAGAGATGGGTGGGAATTGAAATACTTAAGTGACCTCGGCAATGGGTAATGCAGGGGGACTCATGAATGGCCCTCCATCTCAGTGGGCGGCAAGTTGGTCGTATCTAGGACAGTCCTGCAGCATACGCTCGTTTTGTTCGCTCTGCTTGCGTTCCTAGAATTTGCGGGGCCGCCGATTGAACCGTAGCGGCACTTTGATTGGATGCAGAGGTCGTACGCGGCTCTCACAGTCAATGCTGTGTGCAATGAGCATGCACCTCATTCCCTGGCGCCTTGTTTTATGCGCGTGTCACTTTAGTAATATCGGTCGGAAAAAAACTACACGGCCAGAATCCAGCGGAATCTGGACACCCTGCGCATGGGCAGCGGGAAAACAAAATGTCTGGCGGGTGATGTGGAGAACCTGGATGGGCTCAGTTACTCACATGGCTGCCGCCTATGCTCCCAGAGCTGGCCTGGTAAGCTGGTGACCTCATTAGCCATAAAGGGAAGGGGAGCAACTTTCCACCCCACCCTACTAAGAGTAGCAGATCCAGACCTGAAGCTTTGCTACAACTGCAATCTACTTCTCTCTCTCCCACTGTGCACACAAATTCATCTTCACGGAGGTGCTGCTCCACAGCCCCATGATACAGACTCCAGTCGACGTCCGGGGGGGTGGGGAGGGGTCTAGATCAAGCCAGAGTCCTTTGCTAGGGCATTTAGAGATCCAAATCCCAGACCCCAATATTCAGCTGAAATAGTCAGGCCAGGTGCTATGGGGGGAATTAGGGAGGTGAGCGAGTAGTCGACTACACAATAAGCAGGAGCTTATCGGGTAGCACTATCGACTACTCGATCACACACACGCCCCCGCCACCGCTCTGCATTCTTCAAGGGACAGAGAGAAGCTGGCGCACAAAGATGCTGGGTCAGTCTCAGGACAACCCCCACCCCCACTGCCACTCTGCATTCTGAAAGGGACGGAGCAGCAGCAGCCGGTCCCATGGGTCTCTCTCGGCACAAGCCCCGCCCGCCTTTGCCACTTGGCACTTTTAAAGGGACAGAGCAGCAGCAGCTGCCGGTCCCGTGGGTCTCAGCACAAGCTCCCCCACCCCCCCACCCCCAGCTACCATGCTGCATTTTTAAAGGGACTGGCAAGGGGGGGCGGGGCTTGTGCCAAGAATGACCCATGGGACCGGCTGCCGCTGCTCCGTCCCTTCCAGAATGCAGAGGAGCAGCGGGGGGACCAGAAATTGAAAGAGCATCTTTGTGTGCCGGCTCCTCTCTGTCCCTTGAAGAGTGCGGACCGAGGGGGAGGGGTTGTGCTGGGACCCAGACGTGAGCGCTGTACCTGCCTTTCCCTACTGACTAGTCAAGTAGTTGATGGAAATTCCATCGACTACTTGACTAGCAAATTAATCACTACTTAGCATCCCTAGCTGCATGCAGTTTAGCATAGCTACCACTAGAGCACAATGCAGAAAGAAGGGCGTCTTTAAAAGGCATCTTTGCAGGTCTCAAAATTACAGCAACATCTCTGCCCATTCACAGTGAAAATTCAATGCTTACCAGCGCTTATAATTGCACCCTGCATCTATGGAGTGGTCTGCCATTGGGGTGTAGTATAAAGCAGGCGGGGGCATTAGACCAGCATGCCTTTAAAACAAAGACACACATGCAATGTAAACACACATTCTGCAGGTTACAGATCACAGCTTCTTTACATCTGCCCCCTGGAAAAAATAGAGCCCCATTTTAAAGATGTGGTACTGTGCATGGAAAGAAATATCACCATCCCATTATACACCAGAAAAAACAACCCGTAAACCTCTCATGAGGAAAAAGAGATAGCCACAGTTTACTTCAGTGCCAGGAAGCCGGTCATCTGGAATATTACATGGCACAGAGAAATTAAGGCCCCGCTTTTTCAAACAAATCAAGTTTTCAGTTGCACGCTCCCCATTCAAAGTAGTTAGCATGATGGTAAGGGAAAGGTGCGGCCACTTTATGTTCGCCCCACTGGGTTCCTTAGGGGAAAGCCGTTTGCATCTGCTGTCTACCAGCAGTCTCTGTTGATGGGCTCTCTCCATGGTCAGGAAGAGAATCTGGACCGTAAGGTGAATCTGGACAGCTAAGTGAAAGAATAACAGTTAGCAGGGGGATTTTCCATAGCGCCACAAACTTAAGTAATAACAGATTTTCACCAAGGGTAATTATGCATCCAGGGGCCTGTTCTGTTTCAACAATTGCAAGTTTTTACAGCAACATTGATCCGAAACAGTAATTACTAAGTCACAGAGGCGGAGCCGTGTTAGTCTGTAACTTTAAAAACGAGTAGTCCTGTGGCATCTTAGGGTATGTCTAGACTACATGCTTCTTTCGAAAAAGCTGCCTTCGAAAGAGAGCATCTAGAAAGGCACAGCTTTATTTCAATAAAGCAATCCACTTTTTCAAAAAAGAACACCCAGGCAATCTGGATGCTCTCTTTCAAAAAAGCCGTTTGCGTTCAAGAACGCCTTTTTTCAAAAGCGCTCTTTTGAAAAAAGGCATTCTTCCTCATAAAATGAGCTGTACCACTGTCAAAAAAAGTCGCCACATTTTTTCGATTTAATTTTGAAAGAACATGACGGCAGTCTAGATGCAGGTGAAGTTTTTTGGAAAAAACCCTGTCATCTAGACATAGCCTTAGACATTAGCAACAAGAGAGAGAGAGAGAGAGAGAGAGTATCATGAGTTTTCGTGGGCAGAACCCACTTCTTTAGATGAGCTGCAGTGAGGTGAGCTTTGCCCACGAAAGCTCATGATACTATATATATTTTTGTTAGCCTCTGAACTTCTGCGTTTTCACAATCTATGTCCAAATTTTGCCATTTGGGACTGCCCTAGAGCATAATAGCTATGAACCTTTGTCAGATACATCGTACCTCAGTAATTACGGTGGCACCTTTGGGATTATTTGGAAGATTAGATCTGGCCCCTTCTGAAGATTTATTTGAGCTTTGAAAAATTGAGGTTTACAGTGTTCAAAACCCACCACCAAAGGTCAGGGAGTTTGGTTCTGGTCTCATTTCTACCACAGTGTGCACTATTTACAGTTTTAGTCAGCTCTCTAAAGAAAGATGGAATCCAGGGTAAATTCTAGCATGAGAATGTATAAAGGAATAAAACACAAGAACTTACATGCTCCCTTCCCTCCTTGAAGAGGTTAGTACAACTTTGTCCACAAAGGAAATACAATGCCTTCATGGGCACATTCCAGAGTACTGAAAGGAGAACCGTAAAAAAATAGACTATATTGCTGTCCTATGGAACTACAGTGTGGGTATAAGGTCATCACAGCTGAACTAATCATAGCCAGAATAGATATTTAGTCCTTCTGTTACGGCTATAGATATTACTTTCCTCAACTCTCCAAGTCCAGATGCCAGCAGGAGTGCTGGGAATGGCAAGAAGGCCAAATTCAAAACCACACACAATCCAGCTGCTGCTGACAGTCACCATTTGAAGTTTTGGGTTTTTTTAAAGGGTGTCAGAGTTTAGTACATAATGAACAAGACATTCTGGAAACAGAGCTATTTTAGCTACAGCAACTCAGCAGCTAAATAGCCAGGGCCTGTGCAGGAAAGAAAGGAATGATGAGTGTGTTAGCCACATCTTTTAGGCCAGGACTACACTAAAGGGGAAGGTTGAATCAAGATGCATAACTCAAAATACACAACGTAGCTGAAGCTGATGTACCTTGCTTCGAGTTTCCCCACTGTCCCCAAAACAGGAGGCCGATGGGAGGAAATGGTCGTCAGCTTCCCTTACACCTGACAGGAACAAGACTACCAATCGTCGACAGGGGCACCCTCTGAGTTTGATTCAGCGGGTCTTTACTAGACCCGCTAAACCAAACTCTGGAAGATTGATCACAACAGTATCGATCTTCCCTGGAGTGAAGACATGGCCTTAGATGAGGGGGAAAATAGTTGCATTTTTTTAAAACTAGAGATGTAGGGCAACATAAATGTACCATCTAACATGAGAGCCATTTGTTTTCAAGTTAGGGTATACCATAGTACTTTTGATTGACTACTAAATAGTTTCTCAGACTAGTTAGTTCCACTGCAGCTTTTTAGAAGGCATTTTTATTAACTTGTACATCCAGGAGAATACCGAGTAACATTGAAGTATATATGATGTACACACATCCTGGAGATTTTTAAGCTGTGAATCACATACTCGATCTTTAGAATTGCACTTGAGGCCAGATTCTGTTACACCATTGTAAACCTAGAGTAATGTCACTGAAATCAGAGTTACTCCAGATTTATGCTGACATAACTGAACACCACTGGGGCAGGTTGTTTATTTTGACTTCCATGGGAGCTCTGTTGTATGCTTAAAGAGAAACTGTTGTCCTAGCTATTGGACTTCCTCGATCTCCTCTACACCAGTACTGGGGTATTAGTAAGTAAAGGAGCACTCATCACCCTCAAACAGGAGTGGCCCTAGATGAGCTGCCGGCAACTGGCACCCTAGGCAAAACGCACGATCGGCATGCAGTCGGCACCCCCGCCTCCAAAGCCCTCAACAGCTGTTTATCTTGGCTCCCTAGGCAACTGCCTTGTTTGCCTATATTGACGGGCCACCACTGCCCTCAAAATGCAGCCTCTTGACTATCAGCAAGCAGGTGTCCAGAGTCTGTTGCTGTAACCAAGCTATGGAAGCACTATTTAATGAGATGCCACCATTCCAGCTTCTTTGGATTGTGCCTTGCTCAAAAACTGCCACTCCGTACCTGCATGGCCCTATGGCACATCCTCAGTACAGTCTTTGGTTGCAATTGACAATGGAACCACCTCGGTAGCTTGAGAATCCCCGTCCACGGGTCAGCAAATGAGACAAGACATCTCCAAGCAAACTAACCGATGCAGCCGGAAACTTTTCCAGCTGATCTTCTACTGAACTTATTTGCTTCTGGTAGAAAGCAGCGCCTGGGGAGAGAATGACACTGTGAATATCTATTTCGCCCCTTTGCATTTTTTCAGACGATAACTGAATGCAAATGCAAATCTGCAGGTTTAGATAAAGTCTGCAGAAGGAGAAAAATAATCTGTGGACACAGATGAGAGAAATCCATGGAAAATTATTAGACTTACTACATGGGGAGAAAAAGGTTTGCAAATACACAATTTTCCTTTTATTGATCTGTGGACGTATTTTAAAACAGGCATGTGGAAACCATCAAGTAACTCATTGAAATTATGGGTACTCACAGAAAGCCATTCTGCCAACATCGTGCTGGTACAAATGCAAATGTGGGCCTCTCTTATGGGAAACAGAGCAGCTCATTGATTTAATAAGTATTTTCCTCCTTCAATCTGCCACAGGCTCACTGAACCTCCCCCTTTCCCCACCTGATCACTGTTCTTGGCCACATCTGTGGAGCATTTCCAAATCTTCAGTCAAAAGGTGCTATACAGCCTAAGGGCTTGTCTATGAAGTACAGCGAAGTGCCCCAGAGGGAGATAATGTCTAAAGAGCATCAATGTGTTGCTTTCTGACTGTCTTGCATAGACCCTGCTGGCGTGAACTAAAAGTTCCGTAAGGTGCATTAACGTAGAAATGACATCCTTCTGGTGAGCATTGCTGTACCATGTGGACAAGCCCTAAGTTGGAAGTCAGCCTTTGCTATTATTTGGCGGATAGCAAAGACATAGCTAATTGATTCTGCTCCTGGCTTTATGGTAGTGGATGATTAAAACAAGGGTAAGCAAGAAGATTCACAGATGAGTATAGTAGGCCAAATCTTCAGCTATTGTACATTGGTGTTACTGTGTTGACTTCAGTGGAGCAAAGTCTAGTCACACTGGCTGCAGAGCTGGCTCACAGTCTTAACCAAAATTAACTTAGTCCTATGAGGACGCAAAGGCTAGTTGGAGGCAATTTGCTCAATTAATGATGGGTTACAAAAAGGACAATCAGATCTTGTGCGCCGTAATGTCTCATTTGTTTAGCTACATTCAATTTCCCAATTTGAATTTGGCCAACCATGTTGAATTTGTGAACATTCTCCTCTGAGGTAAGCCCTGTCAAGTCAGTAGAGTGACATCTGAGACAATAGCCGTGACCCATTGTTAAAAAGGAAGTGTGATTGTTCTGTGCAGTTCCCAGCCAGACGACAGTCACTGACTGCTTCTGCTAAGGACAGCCAGTTTGCGAGAGATGTGCTGTACGATGCTGCAAACAAGATTTCATATGAGAAGCCAAGTGCCCCCGCTTCTCTCAGCTGATTCATCAAACAGAAGGAAGCCTTTGTTGAAAGAAGACTGCATGATAGCCTGATGTGTAATGACAGAAGTAACTGCTTGTACAGTGCATGTGAAAACACGAGGGCTGAACAAGGCTGGAGAACGTCAACAGAACTTGGAAGGTGGGTCTTCTGCCGATCAAAAAGTTCTGCCAAGAATCTGAATACAAACACACCTCCTTAAAACGAGAACAGAAGGGGGAAACTAGACATGCACCATGCAGCAAGTACCTTTCCCTCCCTGCATGGCATGTCTGGCTTTCTCCTGCCTCTGCTTTGGGAATAAGGATCTGGAGCAGGGTCAGGCCAGAGGGCTACAGGAGAAATATATTAACCCCAGATTAAATAGGTCTCTATTCCCAGGGTAGATAACAAGGGATGATCCAGAACCAGCAGGAATGTGCTAGAATCAGTCCGAGCAAATCAGGCCAATTAAAAACACCTGGAACCAATTAGGAGGCTTCCAGACTCAAGGGAGCCAGGTTAATGAGCACACCTGGGGGCCAGTTAAGAACCGGTTGAGACTGGTTTAAAAAGGCTTCCCTTCTGTTAGCTCAGTGTATGAGGAAGGAGCTGATGAGAGAAAGCGTGGTGGAGAATCTGGGAGAAGAAAGTGCAAGCGGGTATCAGGAAGAAGAATCTCCAATGGGGAAGGTGCCAAGGAAGAGGCCCAGGGATCTGTAGCTATCATGGAGCTGCTATCAGAAACATTAGAGAGAGCTGCCATTACAGGGTCCCAGGCCTGGAACCCGTAGTAGACAACAGGTCTGCCCCCAACCCCAGCAACTCCCCATTTCAGGACTAGAAAGAGGCTGGTTTTGGTACAAGGGGTTGTCCTACCCTGGGAGGGGCCGCAGAGATGACGAAGTTTGGTTTCCCCTTTTTTCTCCATGCTGGCCAATGATGGGAGTAGCTCCACAAACATCAAGCCAGTGTCTAAACGGAGGGCTGCTGGGCGCCTCTGAAGCAAGTACCGTGTTTTAGCACATATAACCTGCAGGTTATACAAAGTTTTACAAACCCCGCAACCCCCTCCCCGTGGGCTATACATGTCCGCGGGGTATTTTTACTTGCCTGGGCGCGAGTGCATCTCCCCTCCCGCAGGCCAGCCAGCTTGCCTGCACTCTCTGTTCCCCTCTCCCGGAGGAGGGTGAGTTGCGCCTGGCTGTAGCTGTGTGGAGCCTGGACGTGAGCGCGGCTTCTCTCCTGCAGGCCGGCCAGCAATTACCAGGTACCTTAAAGTAGCGTATATAACCCGCGGGCTATACACGTGCGCAGGCTCTTTCTTTTCTTTTTTTTTTTAAACACATTTAGGAAAAAACCGTGGGTTATGCACAGCTGTGGGTTATATATGCTAATTTACGGTAATCCACCTGAAAGCGCAGGACCCCCCAAGGTTCAGGAGGAGCTTTGTCACACAAAATATCCACAGCTCCCCTGCTAGAGGCCTAGATAATATTCTGCCATCAAGAGTGCTCAAGTGGTCCATCCAGAACATAACGACTGCAGGTTCTATTCAGTAAAACAAGTGCAAACCACCACGGGGAGTTCACATTGCGCTTACCCCCTTTATATCAGGTGCTACTAGACAAGGATCAGAGCCTGTAAGAAGAGTGCAGGAACCAACATAAGCTTTTTGCTTCCTTGCTCAAGTTTAACATTCTTTTGTGTGCTGCAAAATAATCACCTCGTAAATTAAAATCCTCCGTCGCTCTAATGAAATCATTTCACGTGAAGGATTTATCTGCATCCAACAGCCATTTTATTGTCAGGGCACAGGATTCATCCTAATCTCTGTGCAACAAAGGATAACAACCTGGAAGAAAGACTGAAACTATAAAGGGGTAAAGTACCTTAATCTACATGCCATGGTGATGCATGCTTTAGAAAGCTAGGCAGATTAGATCAAAAGCCACCATAAGACAGTCTAGTGTCTTGGCGGGAGACCTTCAGAAACTAATAGCTAATATGAAAAGGAGACTTTTAAAGTACAGATATAGTCAGGGAAGTCAGTATGAAAAAGCAGCACCTTCTTACTGCCTCCATTCTCTTTGAATCTGACTTGCCTGCTCAATTGCTGATAAAAAAAAAATCTACTGGTCTGCTGCTCCGCCTAACCCCGCGGAGGAGAAGTGGTATGACAGAAGGAGCTTTGGCTGTATCCTACTTCCCTAAAGAAAAAAGGTCAAGGAAGGTCCAGTGACGGACTTTTTGGTGGTGCATCAGAAAGAAAAGCCACAGATCCCGGACTGAACATGGGGACTGGAAAGCTCACACCCTGGACTTTTATTATTAGTAATTACAGAGCTTAAAAAACACTTACACAGTGTTTCTGAGCTACACAAAAGGAAATGTCCCTGACCAGGAACATCAGTTCTTTCAAAATTTCCCAGCATTTGAGGTCTGTAAGAAATCCTGCAGTCTTCTCAGTGCCTTTAACGTGATGTTTGACCTTCTTAGGTTTGGGTTTTGAAGGAACCAATGGAAATTAGGCAGCTGAGTCCTGGTGAATTTTAACAGGAGTTGTGCACTCAACTCCTTTGGGGTACGTCTAGACTACAGGCTTTTGTCAACAGAAGTTTTGTCAACAGACACTGTCGACAAAGATTCTGTCAACAAACAGCGTCTAGACTACATCCAGTTCTGTCAACAAAACAAGCCGCTTTGTTGACATGACAGTGTAGACGCAAAAGACAGTGTAGATGCAATAACGCCTTCTGTTGACAGAACTCCATCAACAAAAGGCGTTATTCATCATAGAATGAGGTTTACCGCCGTCGACAAAACTGCTAAGTTCTGTTGACGTTATGTCGACCGAACTCAGCGGCAGTGTAGATGCAGGTATAGTTTTGCCAACAAAAGTCTACTTTTGTTGACAAAACTCTGTAGTCTAGACACACCGTTAGGCTCCTTTAAAAATCCCATTCCAAACTTCTCCAAGTCTCAACTGCCTTCTCTGTCAACCAAGGAGAGCAATGCAAAACCTACCTGGGGTAGCGTGAGGATGAATGTTTGCATAGGCCTTTGAAAATGAAGCCCTCTGAAGTGCCAAGAATTCTCTTTTAAAAGCCACACCCCTTTACTCCCATCATCTATAGCCCTACTTCGCAAATACTCTCATGGACTTCAATGGAACTACTTCCAGGTCCTCTCAGAGGTCCAGAAAGACCCGGGCTGCTTCTGGCTTTTGAGGCCCCTAGCCATTGTAAAAAGTAAAATATGACACCGATCCAGTGTCAGCCACTAGTAGTGGTTTGTTTATATAATCAGCTGATCTGAGAGGACACATTCATCACAGTTCAGTCTTGTGTCATCGGAATGGATACATTTTTGTTAACATTTATGAACGCTTTAACATGACATTTATACCAGTTAACAAAAATAGTAGGTCTTTTACCAAATCACATCTCTTATTTGCTTAAATTTGCAGCCCTAAACTGAGAGTATGTGTCACATTTTGGTCCAATAGGATGTCCCTCCCAATGCCCGATTGGCCCTTACTACTCCTGGTGTAAAATAGAATTTAGCATGAAACAGTATATTACGATTTGGCTCGCAATAATTTCCTACATCTCTATATGAAAAGGAAAAAAAGACAAACTGCACCTGATGTCTTTAATTGCAAGATCAATATGAGTTTTTTAAAAGTTTTAAAGCCTTGTCCCTATCTGCTCTCAACAGAGCAGAGTTTGCGCTACTTCCTTGTAGTCTATATTTGTCCTTTTCTTTCTATTGAAGGCATGTCTATATATAGGAGCAGGCTCAGGTTTCTTGTGCCCGGCCAGCGAAAGGCGGCTGTGTCATTGTGGAATTAAACCTTCTCTGACCCTGTGCTGACAAGAAGAGATTTTAAGCCACATGCTCGCTCAGTCTCGGGGCATGTGATTCTGTGGTTGTCATTAGTAAAAATTGGAAGCGCTGCTATAAACTCCTTAAATATAAGCTGTGTCACAAAAGCAATGGAAGATGAGAGGAAAGCCAGTACACAAAGTACAGGGAATTAACAGCCAGGGAGACGGACACAGCAAACAGGGTGTTTTTGGCTGGACACACTGGCATCATCCAAACAGGGATCTCTTTGGCTTGCTCTAAACTAGAAAATTAAATTGGCTTAATTAGGTCACACGGGCATGTGACAAGCAAATGTGGTAATTAAGCCAGCCTAGCTGTCCGTGTAGACAGCACTAGGTTGACCTCGCTGCTTCCTCTAGGGGAGGTGGATTGCTTAGGCCCATCAGCACAGATCTATACTGAAGCACTGCACTGGCACAGCTGTAGCATGGCCGGCTCGAGCCATTCCTGCGCCCCGGGCAGCAGGCACACAACGCATGCGCAGCCCCGCCCCCCAGCATGTTGCGCACCTTACAGCTGCAATCGGGCACGCGGCTGCCCAGCTAGGCCCCCCTTAATCTAGCCCTGGGCATGAACAAACCAAGAGCATAAACCCTGACAAACTCGAAGCTCCACACTGGCCCCATCATCCAATATTCCTGCATGTTTAGGGTTGCCAGGTGTCCGATTTTCACTCAGACTGTCCATTATTCAGGTAAAAAAAAAAACAGAAAATACCGGACATGTGAAATATCCGATATTTCCTGTTTCCCTTGGACAGAAGCCCGGCGAGGACAATTTTCCCCTGCTGCGTCTGGGGGACTGAGGAGTATGGGGCCATTTAAAGGCGCAGCGCCCTTTTTTTTTTTTTGGCTCAATAACTTTTGTCTCCCCCACCCTTTTTTCCCCCCCCTCAACAGAACTTTTTCCCTGTGTTGTTTTTTTTGGGGGGGGGGTTCCATATTTTTTGTTAAACCATCTGGCAACCCTATGCATGTTAGAGGCTTATAGTAACCAAAATGGTTGTATTCTGCCTCTTAAACTTACTCTTTACTTTTTTTTTTTTTTTTAAACGCCACAAAAATGTATCTTGATTCAAAAATTGTCCCTGTGACATTTTCAAACCAAAGCATTTCAGAAGTTTTTCCAAGGGCTGGGGGGAGAGAAAATCCCAAACCAATTTTCAACCCTCTCTAGTAACAATGGGATGCCGAGCTGCTGGGTCCATGGTGGTAACTGCTAATTGATGCGCCCTCTCGTTTGCATGGTGGAGAAGAGAGGTCAGCATTTTGCTGGGCTAGACCCTTGTTAGCCATTACAGCTGGATAGGATATTTCCCACTGAATGCCTTTTGTCAACACTATGCTGGTGTGTCAAAGCCAAAACTCTTCCCAGAGATGTATTCACTTCAACAAAAGTGTTCAACAGGAAGAGTTCTGAGGTCTAGGGTGGACTCTCCGGTCATTTCCAGAAAGAGAGGGAATCACACTTCTGACCTTTTTGATCCCAAAATGGCTGTTTTGACGCAATTCCTTGTCATGAAAGCATCCGGGACGCTTTGGTTTTGTTCCAGCAGTGAACTGAAAACAACGGATGAGAGTTGCCATGAAATAGGCCGGTCATTCCCTGGCAGTTCCCCCAGCAATCCCAGCAGAGAAATCAAGGACACCACAGCCGTGGAAAGTCAACAACCCCACCATACCCCAAGAGGCTCTCTCCTTGCCAGGGTTGGAGGGAGGCTGCTCTACTGCTCTTCCCACAGTTTGCACAGCTATTATTGAAATCAGTGGCATGTTCAAGATAATCACATCTCCGCTGGTTCAATCACCTTCTAGGAAAGACAGAAAAAAACTTCGCCTCATTGGCTTCGCAGCAGTTACTAAACCTTTGTTGTAAAAAGAACAGGTGAAGAGCAGCGTAGTTAAAGGAGGTTACAGAGCTTGCTCAAATGTTAGGCTACTTTTCTCATAAAAACGCCAATTAGGACTTAATTTTTACTCTCAGCCCCCCCGCCCCACAGTGTCAGCACTTCCGAAAAAATCTCCCCCTCAGCATTGTAGGTAGCTACGTAGTGCAAGTGGAAGAACGGAGAATTTTGCAAACGTCTGTTCCTTGTTTGTTGAGAAACGTTGCAATTCAGAGTTTTCCAGCCAGCTCTGCTACCTAAGGCTGCCTCTTTCTATTCCCGCTTTCGTGGAAAGGCTTTCTGGCTCACACGTCTGCCAGGACAAGGTAGGCCAAGTGCTTTGCAAACGGATAAGCATTGTTCCCATTGCTACGGATGAGGGAACCGAAATGGAGGGATGAAGGGTTGGATGAAATATAGCTGCCCTTTCACAGAGGCAAGGCATGGACCAAATAGTAACTCGGTCATCCTTCAATCCCTACTTCCTCCTTGTTTCGGGTAGAAGTAAACTGTTCCAGCCGTTCTTCTGACATGCGTCACCTCCCCCCTCCAGGCTAACTTAGCCCCACTGGCTGGCTCAGGACGGAAGGATCCGACACCACCCTGCACCCACTTGCCCAGGAGGGCGGGTAAGGTCTGGTAACGGGGACAGGCACAGTCCCCTGTTCTGCTGCCTACATGCGCACGTGTGTGACGAATGACTTGACCAACGAGCCAGCGGCACACAACAGAACCTTAGAGGGCACGTCTACATGGCCTCCGACACTTGTGCTAGCCAGGCTGGTGCTAGCCTGCTAAATACAACTGTGTAGAGGTCGCAGCTCAGGCTGGAATTCGGGCTTTGAGATCTTAGTGGGAGCAGGAGTCACAACCCGAGTCACAAGGTCAAAGCATCATCTACACCAGGGGTGGGCAATAATTTTCGCAAGGGGGCCGCTCAATGAATTTTGGAACGTGGTCATGGGCCAGCTACACCCCCTGAAAGGAACGGGACTTGGGGCAGAAGGGTCGTGGCTAGAGACTCCCTCCAGAGTTGTCTGGGGCTGGAGGCTTTGAATTAAAAACACAGCAAAGAACTCACAGCTCCGCGGTGCCTGGCCGGCGCTCGGGTTGCTGTGGCTATTTAAAGGGCTTGCAGCTCTGGCCCCTTCCAGCTAGCACTGCAGCTGGGAGTCATGAGCCATTCAAATAGGGGCCTGCTGCCTGAGCCACTGGAAATTCAGTGGCACAGGCAGCAAGATATAAATAGAAGGTGGCCAGATGCAATCTGAGGGCCGGATATGGCCCCCGGGCTGGATCTTGCCAGCCCGGATCTACACCATGTTTTGAGTGCACTAGAATGGACTAAGTCTATGGCAGCAAGGCTTTTTCCCAGATGCAGTGTAGACATACCCGCCAGATTGTCTACCCCCAACCACCATACCACGCTCCCTCAAAGAAATACCCTCACCTGAAAGTCTAGGTGCTCCTGTACGGTGTAAAATAGTGATGTGCTCTCTCTTATTTTCAGGCAGAGTATTAGTGCACTGTGCGATGGGGATCAGCCGATCAGCAACGCTTGTGCTTGCTTTCTTAATGATCTGTGAAAACAAGACGCTTGTGGATGCAATTCAGACTGTGCGTAAACACCGCGGGGTCTGTCCCAACTCCGGTTTCCTGAAGCAGCTTCAGGAGCTAGACATGCGGTTAACGAGGGAGAGAGGAAGAGGAGCCGATTCCTTCAGACTTTAAATAGGGGGGGGGATGTCTTCTGATTACAGACCAACTACTACAGGTGGCCTCCAGGAAGATTGTACCTCTGCAAGATAGATAAATCCAGATGGCATTGAAATTACCTGGAGAGATACGTATGGAGTGAGCAGGGACAAGCTTCTGGTTCATTGAAAACAAGCATGAGGGACCTGACAATTCAAAAGAAGTCAGAAATAAAAGTAACAAAAATGGTTTTCAAAATAGCAGGGTCTGCAGCCGGGAACGGATGTTCCACTTGCACATGGTATAACAGGTAGGGAAATGTTGGGTCTCCATTCAAAAGCGAAAGGGCACAGTCAGCTTGGAGTAGGAGCCTTTTATGGACATGCAAACAAGAGAAAGAGAAAAGAAAATCGAGCTCACGAAAGAGGGATGCGTTTTCCTTAGTGGAGTTTGAAATTTCACCTCCAGCAGAAATACAAGCCAGACCCTCAGCTGGCGCACACATCAATGTCTCCCACTGGAGTTATGCCAATTCACACCAGCTGACGTGCTCCTCCCTACATTGGACTCCCCCCCACACACACACTGGACTCCCCCCCCCCCACACACACAAGCCTTAGAACATGTTAGAACCCCGACAAACCCTTGTAGGCAAGTTGGGGTCCCCTCAACTCACTCCCCACCCCTCACAACTCCCGAGGAGCCAATGGGTGAAGTTCCGGTTGCACGCTGGAAGCTGATGCACACCTGAGAAATCGTTAACTCAACAAAGAGCCCACCCCCATGTTCTGAGCGCTGCTGGTTTATACACAATCGCTTTCCTTTCCATTGGCTTTTAAGCCCAGCAGCTTGAAACACTTTGCAAATAACGGAGTGGGAGAGCAATGATAGCCCCATTTTACATCTGGGGAAACTGAGGCCCAAAGACGGTAAGCACACTGCCCTACTGCAAATCAGTAGCAATGCCAGGAAAGGAATCTAGAGCTCCTGGTACCTAGTGCCATGTTCTAGTCCCATTCCCTATCTTTCCCTTTGATAAAGGAACGCTAACCTCAAGTATTGATGTCAGAGCAAAAACAAGCAATGCACCTATCAAATCCACAGCAGCAGCTCTGTGTTCGCAGTTCCCTTTTACGGCCAACTGGCCACATTCAATCTCATGAACAACTGGAAGGAGATATTTACTTGGATGCAATTACAGCCCCATGCAGCCCATTGGCAAATGCAAATAATATAGAATTTCCACTCGACGGCAGATTAATTTGGTGTGATGTTTTCCCTGGAGACTTCTTAAAGGCGGGCAGGAGTGAAAGTGCCGTGCGGCTTGTATTTCTAGCACTGCGGGTTCTGAGCAGGAATCGAAGGCTGCGTACACTCACATGGAACGGCTGGGGTTTTAACTGCCACGCAGGAACGGTTTTACCAAGCGCTGCACGATTCCTGTGTGCGTCTCCTCAAGCCACATGAACACGAGACATCCCTGCAGAGCAGGTGGCTAAACTCAGTTGATGGTCTCCTCTTCGTAAGCACCGATAGGCCCCGATGCTAAAAGTGCGTCTCCTCAAAGGAATCAGGGGATAGCAGAGTGGATTTTATCTCCACTGTTCGGATAAGACAGCTGAAAGTGGACCTAGCCACTGGGGAATGGGTAGGGGAGACGACAGCCACACCAGGCTCCTGGAAAAGGTGGGGGAAGAGGCTGGCTCTGTACTTCCAGAAGGGCGGGGCCTCGTGCAGAAGGGGCGGGGCCGGGGCAGCCTGCCCTCAGCACTGCATGACATGTACCACACCAGCCCCTCCTCCCCAGCCCTTAGAGCCGCCCAAAATGTGCCACACTGCACTCTCCTTTTGCCCCTCCCTCCCCCATCGGCAGGCCTGGGAATGAGCATTTGTGATTGGATAAGGTGGTGGGCGAGGAGGTCGAAATTAATGAGGTGGGCGGAGAGGGAACTCACTGTTGTGTTACAGCCTCTCATGGCAACGCCCGACGGGTGCGTTTAGGGAGGTTCTATTGCCTGTATTGCACAGGAGCCCCGGCTAGAGGATCCCAGTGGTCCCTTCTGGCCTTGAAATCTAGGACTGCCCTCTCCTGGGCAGTCTCAGCAGAGAGGCCAAGCACTTCAATGAGCATGGACATTACCGACCCTCTCCCTCTTAGACGCGGTCCCCTTCCATGGCAGGAGCAGGGCATATTGATGGGGCAGCATAAGGAAGCTTGTGTCATCACTACCAGGCCTGGGCCTATTTTGGGACTAGACGCCTGCACTCTCTACAGCCAGACACGGCTCCTGAGCACCCAGCTCAGTAGGCAGCACACTGGGCAAGCCTAGCAGAGTGCAGTGAGGTCAGAAATGTGCACATCCAGAGGCTTCTGCACTTAGCCAGTCCGGAGCGGTCTCAGTTCCCATGGGTAAGGTAGGCAAGGGAAGGCCTTGCCTTCCCAAAACCGCCTACACTGCCTGGCTGCTGGAGAGAGCAGGGGCCGTGATGCAGCAGCCCCTGCTGCCACGGGAAGGATCAGGCTTGAGGGCTGAGTTGAGGGGGGCTTGAGCCTAAACAGCCAACGATCAAATGCGTTGAGACAGACCTAGCATTATAACAGAGAGGCTTGGACTGTGACCCAGTCAAAGCTGTGATGAGGAAATATGACCAGATTCCATCGGGGACTCACAGTCTTGGCCCCCGGCAGCTCTCCACCCGCTCACGTTCACCGGCGCGCAGCAATGCAACGCAGGGCGTAACCCTCCCAACAGGATTCCCATGACAATCCCAAGTCTCTGCCGGCCCTGCAGCACTGATTGAACAAGGGATAAGGACAATAATGTTACTTCTTCCCGGCAGTGCTGTGGAGCCAAGCCCACGTGTGCAAAGCCACAAGAAATCCTGCCACGGTCACCAGGTGTCACAGTCCCACCGTGTCTTCTCGATTCTCCCTCTCGGCAAGCAAGTTTTTCGTCCCTTGGGCAGGCGTGCGGTGCTGTTAGCAATTCCAGCTCTGCAAGGAGGTTCGGCATAAAGGCAGCGTCGGAGGAAAAGGGAGCCGAGTGAGCAGCAGGAGACAGAGTCTGGGGCACTGCTGAGAGTCAGTTCCTGAAGCAGTCAAGAAGAGGGGTTGCCCGCGTGCCGTTTGGCCCTCTCAAGTCGGGAGCGGTACACGCGTTTAAATAAAGCACGTTACACGCAGACCCCGCATCGCTCATTTCTCCTCTGTAGGCCTGCAAGTCCTCAGACATCTCCACCCACTTGAGATGTAATACGAGGGGTGGCAGCAGCAGAAAGTCTGACCATTAGGTAACACTCAGTGCGTACACACAGGGCCAATCTATCCTTCTCTTGGGAGAAGAACCCAGAGGAGTAAAAGGGGCCAGAGGGCAGGTGTTGAAAGAGAACCAACAGAGGAGACAGCTAAGGAAACCTTTCCCCTCCCATAGTGGTCCGGCTCCCCGCTACTCCCCTTGCATCACCCCATTTTCTCATAACTTCCAGGTGCTGGTAGGCAGCTCGCCCTCCTCTCCCTCCCTTTGAGCTTGGATGCGTCACTTCACCATTCCCCCTTACCCTCCCCTCCTGCAGATATTTGTATGGCTAGAATAGGTGCTTGCCTGCCTACTGAACACATGCAGTAGCTAGATGAACATCTACTGAAACAAAGGTCACAGCTCAGGGTGCATCTTGGGGTTAATATTTTGTGATGGGTAAGTCATCAGAACCCTTGACCCACATGCATTACGCACACTGGTGGCGTCTTCCCATTGAGCTCAGGTACCATGTAGGAATCTCTTAAACTGCACTTTAAGAGGCAGGGTAAAAAGCAAGGAGCCATTGGGGGGTGGATCCGTATTGAGTCTCACTCGGTGGCTTCCAGGTCCCGAGGGCAAAGCTTGCCCCTTGAGACGGCTTTTGAAGCCACCAGCTCTGCATAACCAGCGTGGGACTGTGAGAGACTCAGCTGCTCTTTCTGCCTCTGCAATTCTCACCCGTAACAAGGAGTCTGAGGCCGGACTTTAGCTGGCAATGTTGCTGATCATGCACTGGGGGGGAATAGAATTCCACTCGCTCTGCCATTTTATGGCCATTTTAACTAGACCTGGCACTCTGCTCTGCAGTGCCAGACCTAGTAAAACCTGTCTGCAAAAATACTAATTATTACTTGTGAGAAACACAGGCACAGATACTTCAGCTGGGAGCATTTTGCTGTCCATACTGGCAAGTGCAGAGCAAGTCATAACAGATACACACATGTTCCCTCAGAAGAATTCTCTCTTCCCACCACATCTTATCTGGCACAGTGTGAGCGCTGAAGATGCCGTCATCAACATCCATTCATCTTCAGGGCTTACATGACTCCACCACCATTATTGCAGTACATGAGCTTTGCAATCTCTAAAGTGTTTATCCTCAAAATCCCTGTACGAAAGGGAAGCACTTTAATTCCCATTGTACACATGGGCTCTGTGGCCCACAGAAACTAAGGCTACATCAATACTGGGAAGGTTTGGTGATGAAAGTGCTGTCGACATGCAAAAAAATTTGCCAAAAGTGGCGTCTCTAAGGTGCTTCAGGACTATTCGTTGTTTTTCAAGTTTGGTCAAACCACTTTTTCTACCTCCCATTGTCGACATTTCATAGCACCCACCCTGTTGACAGAGCAAAGCAGTGTGGGTAAGCATCCCACAGTGCTGTGTGGTGGGAAGACAGAGCTGATCCCTGCACTTCTTGGAATTTCCTCGTAGCTCTAGGAGCTCTCCGTGCTGAGGAGTATCAAAGCAGCATAGCTGCCTCTCCAGCCCTCCCCCTGCAGCATCTGTCTGCCTGTCGCTGTTTCTAATGCAGTGCAGAACAGATTTGTTCACTCAGCTCTCAGATACTTCCTGGAGCTCTGAAGGTGGGGGTTGGAGGGGTGGGCACGCATGCCTGCAGGGCAACAGAGATCACAAAACACTGAGCAGAGCCATCAGGACCGGCATTGTGGGATACTGGGGGAAGCCAGTTCTCTCAGCCAAACAAACAGCAGTGTCCACACTGGCTCTTGGTCGACAATAAAGAGAGGAGAAAAGACAAAAAAGTCTCTTGCAGGGGTGGAAGCTTTTTGTCACCAAAATTAGGTGTTTTTTCCAACAAAAGTTGCATTGCTGTGCGTACGATCTCACTGTTTTGTCAACACAAGACAGTTTTTGGCAACAAAACATGCCAGTGTAGATAAGGCTTAAGTAACTTGCTCAAGGTCACACAGGACATCTGGAGTAGAAAGTTTTCCCCGATCCTACCACAGCTCCGCACTTACTGGTCTTCCGCTTACGAAGATGGATTAGCAGTCACTCTTGCTCTCCCTCCCAGACATGTGTCAATGGTAGCAAGTATAGAGAACACTGCAGCAGGCTGCTCTGTGCTGAATTATTCCTCCTTTGTTTTTGCACTTGGGGGGTTGTGTGCAAAAGAAAAGAGAGACTATAAACCTGCCCTCTGAAGAACTCAGGGAGGAGAGGCTAGTGCCTCCTAATAAGAAACATGAAAGGAGCAAGGATGGTGGTTTTGCTCCAGGGATGTTTTTCCAAACAGCAGTTGGTGGCAATGCACAGATGTAGGCCATCTGTGGAGATGGACATGGGAGGGAGGCGCCCATGTATACTGGCCTCTTCATACCCTGGGGCATTAGTTCATACCATCTTTCTAGAACTACAGATGCAAAATATGCAGACATAGCCCCATGGCTACCATGATAAATATGCCCCTGCCCTACAGGTCAAGATCCATGGGTCCTATACATGTCTATCGCAGCATGGGATGGAGCTCATCCAGCACATCCAATGATGAGAAACCAAGCGATTCACTCCTCATGTCCAGGACTCTGGAAATCCACTCTGTGCTCAGGCCTGTCAAGGGGTTGGTCTGTTGGCCTCTTCGCCCTTGCTGGAGGCTCTCCCTTGCTGGCTCTCCAGCAGTCTGCTGACTGGAGTTCCTTTCTCCTGCCTGCTCACTCCCCTTTGGCAGCCCTGCCAGCCGGCTTCCCAGCCCTTTGATCCTCCCAGCTGCTGTTAGCCGGCCAGTCAGCAGTGGCTGGCAGGGCCCAGATTAACCCTTTGGTTTCTGAGCGAGCGGGCGAGAACATACACCCCATGACCTTTGAAACGCCTCCTCCCGCTGGAGCAGGTTCTGCAGGGGCGGTGGGGTGGGATCCCAGTGGTCCAGGCCTGCTCCCCAACCCCTACATCCCATCAGAGGCATCCTAAAAGGTGCAGCTCCTGCAGAGCCTTGGGCACCTGGTAACAGGATCACATGAGAGTAGAAGTGGCACGTCACCATGGCCGTGACGTCCTCCTGTCAAGAGAATATGGGTGGGTCAGACTTAGATGACCCCAGGAATCAGGGAGGAGTAATAGCAACTGGCACCTTAGGGTGGACTCAGCTTTCTTTCAAGTGGCCTCCAGTGCCAGACACCCCCCAACTCTTGTAGAGGAAGCTCCTGCCTCCATTCCCTCCATCTCCATCGGACAGTTGCTCCATAGCAGCTTCTGATTGTCTGATTGCTCTGTCTGGTGTTGGTGGCCATGTTCTTCCATTTCCATTGGGTTGCATCTCTTGCCCCACAGAATAGCAGGGCTCCCCTATGGTGGGTGGAGACTCCTTAGTGCTTGGAAAGAAGGGTTGATCCTAAATGGAGCAGAGGGAGAAGGGGGAGGGGAGAGAGACAGAGAGAGAGAGAGAGAGAGACAGACACACGCACACTCATCCTCTAGCTAGGGGCCAATCTCAGAGGATGTGGGGAGTTCCAGCAGGGCTCCCATTACCCAATGAAGGAACAGTCTCAGAAGTTGGTGAGTCATTTCTTCAGCGGTCCCATTGCCTGGCTTCTGTCAGCATCACTTTTCTATTGGGTCCCATTTCCCAGCTGGGTTTCCTTACCTCTGTAAACTGGTGTAGCCGATAATGCCCTCCCTGGTCAGCCAGCCAATGTCCTTGGCTGGGTCACTGATGGACAATCACAGCTAAGCCACCACGTTCCCTAGTTTGGGGAACTGTGCTGAGTTCTAATGGAAGGGAGGGGAGGAAGCTCCATCAGCTTCTCCTACCAGCTCCCAATCTCCCCTGGGCCAGGAGTCTCTCTCCCCCAAGTCCCTCTGTGGGAGACACGGGGGAAAGGAGCTAGAGCTAGACCCTCAGCTCCTTCTGCCCTCAAGGGACTCTGGAGCAAATGGTGGGCAGGGCCCTCCATGAGGACTTGTACCCCCAGATGCTCCAGGAGGACAAGAAGGGACCCAAGACCAGGAATTAACTTGGCTGGAGCAGGGGTTGGAACATGGTCCTTTTAAAGTCCCAGGGTCTCCACTGAACCAGGAAAAGAGGAACTTAACCCAAGTCTGTCTCCCTCCCTGCTCTGACTCTGCCTTCCCAAAGGTAACACTCCCAACCCACAGCCCCTGCAGCTGCAGGTCCTACAGCCTATCCAAGCCAGCCTGCTTCTGTCTGGAGTCAGGAAGCCGGGGTGAGAGGTCACTTACATCTAATTCAGGGAGGGGGATGGTGAATCAGAAGAGTGCTCTGTGACTCCTTATAGCCTTGGCTCTCCCCTGGGGCACTCTGGACCTGATGCAGAAGTTGACATGGTGTGGGGGGAAGGAGGTAGGTCAGGATCAATAGACTAGTGTACAAATGAGACCACTCCCATCCCGGGGCCAAGACACTGGACTCAGGGTGGAATGTCCGTGGCGCTTGAGAAGGGGCATGGTCACAAAGCATCTTTGTGTCTCTAGACTGAGACAGCGTCCAGTGTCTGAGCTGGTCCCATCCTCTCTGAACTCCTGATTCATGAACAGATGATCAGGACGGAGACCAGACCCTTGCATCTCTGTCCGGCCTGCCAGATGTCAGGGTAACTTTGTGAGGTCATCATCTCCCCACCAATAGGCTGTGGTCCTGCAACAGGCCTTTGTGATGTCACTGCCAAACCCACCCCTCAGCTGAAAGGCTAACGTCCGGCCTCCAGCGAGCCCCGTTGGGCGCGTTGACCAATCAGAGTCCAGTGCTCTCAAACGAGCTACAGACCAACAATTCAGCGAGTATTTGAGAAGAACTGGCACATTAGAGACAATCAGGAACTGCCCTGAGACAATAGTTGGAGAGAAGCAGCACAAACAAATACATAATTGCTCATGACTTATTTGTGTGGCCTTAAAATACATCAAAAAGGACCCGAGTCTCTCGCCAATAGCCACCTGCTCGGCCAATCAGCATCAAGAGCTGGGAACCGGTGGGGTCTCAGCAAGAGTCCAAAAGGATGGCCCAGGTCACCACCAGAGGGGATCAGTCTTCCAGCCCCACCTCTTTGTGAGAGTCTCCCACAGTGACAACTTTCCCGCCACCCCCTCCAACACATACACACCTATCTCTCTTTGATGGAGGCAGGAAGGAATAGAAAAGGGGAAAAAGAAGCTAGAGAAGGAGAGAGAATGGGGAGGGATGGAGGAAAAGGGAAACCGTAAAGGACAAACCCCTCAGTATCCCCAGTGATTCTACGCGACAAAGTCATTGGTAGGAAATCAAATCACTAGAAGCTAGTGATTTTTATGCCTAGAATTCAGCTGCTACCAAATGGATCAGACTGAATTGGCCTCTCTGAGGCTCTCACCTTCTAAACAGGGACAACAAAATCAGTGGTGGGGAAGGAGAAAACTCCGAGGAGGCTCCTCCTCACGCTCACCTACATGAACCCTAGTTCTCTGTCCGTCCCCAAGGACAGACCTGGAGATGGAGCCTTGTAGCTGCAAAGCCACGCGAGTCTCTGAGGCTGCCCCTGCCTTGCCCAGCTGTGTCAGGGTTGCTTTATGAGGTCACCACCTCCCCACGACTGTCCCCCAATAGGCTGAGGTCCTGTCACAGGCCTTTGTGATGTCACTGCCACGCCCACTATGGGATTTTCTGTCTCCTTTTTCAAATCCCTTTCCTAATAATCCTTAGCATGTCAATAGCCTCTGCGATTGCTGCTGCAGAAGGAGTAGATGCTTTCACAGAATTGCCCATGGTGACTCCAAGATCTCAGGCTGGGGCAGTAACAGCTAAGTTAGAACCCATCATTGTATATGTGTTGCTGGGATTATTTTTCCCATTGAGCCTTACTTCTCAATGTTGAATTTCATCTGCCATTCTGCTGCCCAGCCACCCAGGTTTGTGAGACCCCTTTGTAGCTCTTCACTCTCTGCTTTGGACTTACCATCCCGGAGCTGTGCAGAACACCAGCCGCTGACTAGATCATTCAGCTCACCAACAGCCTGGCTGGCAGGCTCCTTCCTTCCCCAACCGCCTCTGGCTGGGCGGGCACCCAGGGGGAGCACTGGGAAAGGGTGTTTGGGTCAAGTTGGCCAGTCACCCCCACCACCATCTGAGAGAGTTGTAGGGAGGGGGGGAGAGAGAGAGAGAGAGAGAGAGAGAGAGAGAGACCTCTCCCTGCATGAGCTTTAAAGATACGAAGGTAAATAAAAAGACTCCAGCGACTCGGTAGTTCTTTTTAACAGGGGCTCAGTCACCCTACTCAAAAGACACCTGCACAGCACCTTCAAAAGACAAGCTTGGGAATTAAATTCATAACTCTGCTGGACACGACTTAAAGACACCGGTTTTGTGGCTCATGCACAGCAATGGGTAACACATCGTACATAGTGCCTGCTAATGCTTAACCGCCCAGTTGATTTTAAGTCATCTCCTACAGCACGGGTGAACCCCTTCTGCTTAACATGTCCCACCTGGTATTCAGCTTGGCCACTGAATTTACCTTCTCCAGACTGAAGGAAGGAGTCTGAAGATTGAAAGCATGCCCCTTCCACCAGGAGAAGTTGGTTTAATCCAAGACATTACCTCACCCACTTGGTCTCTCTCACACTGGTGAACCAAACCAGCTACAAGAACATGGCCAATATCCATCTCTCCTGGATGTTTTCAGTGCTGCTGTAGGAAGGACACCTCTCTTGGTGACATGCATCTGACAAAGTGGGTCTTTGCCCACGAAAGCTTATGCTCCAATACATCTGTTAGTCTATAAAGTGCTACAGGACTCTTTGTCACCTCTATCGGGGTTTTCTTTGAACATGGTGTGATTGCTTTTGCTGCTCCTCTTTTGCGAACAACCTGGGTCCTTCGCCAGAATACACCATGCTGCTAGAACATTAAATACAACCAAGGGCTGTAATACATCAGCATGAGATGGATCCAAAGAGCAGGCTTAATCAGCCCTTCCCACTGTAACTCTTTGGTGTACAACTTGCAATAAAAGGATACCTTTGCTCTTCACCTACGGTACCCAGAATTCACACTGATGATCGCTGATGGATGAGGATCTATTTAACGATAGAACTCGCATCACCACATCTGTATTCGATGTATTGCTCTGGTTTAATAAAGGGAGCTCAGCTCCCTTTCACAGTGCTAGCTATCTGGAGCCAAGCCAAGCCAGGGTGACTATTCTTCTGTTTGACAGACCTAACAGCCTATATTCAGAGCTGCACTGCATTCCCCTTGAACTCCCACCTGCCCGCAGTGGGATTTTAAAGCATGTCAAAGCTCACTTGCCCACTGTTAATTTGCCCATGTGGACCAGAGATAGCTCCGCTCTCAAGGGGTGCCCAGCTGTCCCATTCTTTGGTGTGAAGAGCTTATGTACAGGAAACTTTCATGCTTTGCAAGACCTCTGACAATTGTTCACGGTTAGGAATGTACATACATCTGTTGGAATCACATCAAGTTGGAGTCCTGGGTCCCAATAGGCGTTAGCCAGTAAAACTTCCTCCACTGAGTTTACCCTTTGCAATGCACAAGAAGTTTTATGGGTTCTACAGAACCCAGAGACAATTCCACATTTTCTTGACCCCTACCTACTGACGCTGCCTGTTTTAGCTTCGTAGTTTTAATTTCTCTCTCTCTCACACACACACACACACACACACACACACACACACACACACCCTTCTATTTTAGAGTGCTCCTGTATAAGATGCTAATTTATACTTGCTGTGGATCTGGTGCTACAGCTCCTCTTTTCAATTGTGACTCCACAACACTTTTTTGCCACCATCTGTCCCTGGAACAGTCACATTCCTTCAGTTTGCCAAGCAACCTCGTTCTATTCCTTTCCTCCTTTAAAAAAAAAAATCTCACTTCTTTTAGAAGTTGGCTATTGGCAGAAGAGACTAGTGGTTATCACAGACCCAGGCCTGTGGCACCAATGTGTCCAGGTGTTACTCTACTCTGCAGCTATGTTTAGATAGTCCCACTTGACAGTTGGGCTCATATTTGAGTCCATGCGATCCATCCCAAATCCTTGCCTTCATTTCCACAGCTCTGCCTCAGTTTTCAGGCCCTAGGAAGATGTGATTTTGGGCAGGGAAGCGAGAACAATCAGAAAGAGAATACAAGCCATTGATTATTTTATAAGCCAGTTTGTATTTAATTTGTCCTCTTTAAAATCAGTCACAGATTTCAAATCTGTTCTCAGAGAAAATTACTCAGGAGGTGAAACACCTCTCTCCGGGTATGTCTACACTAGCTCGTTAATTCGAGCTAGGTAGGCAAATGAGGCGACCGGAGTTGCAAACGAAGCCTGGGATTTAAATATCCCGGGCTTTATTTGCATGTTCCCATCCGGTCGCCATTTTGAAATTTCACTAGCCCGAACTCACTGCCGCGTGGCTACACACGGCAGTGAAACGTTAATTCGAACTAAGTCCTTAGTTCGAATTAACTGTTACTCCTCCTCATTCCACGAGAAGCAACAGTTAATTCGAACTAAGGACTCAGTTCGAATTAACATTTCACTGCCGTGTGTAGAGGCGCGGCAGTGAGTTCGGGCTATAGAAATTTTAAAATGGTGACCGGACGGGAACATGCAAATAAAACCTGGGATATTTAAATCCCGGGCTTCGTTTGCAACTCCGGTCGCCTCATTTGCCTACCTAACAAATTAACGAGCTAGTGTAGACATACCGTCCAATATCACCCCCAAGGAAAAATATCAATATTCCCATAAGAACAAAAACAGAAAACCCGCTAAGCAAAAAATCCAAACAAGATTCAATTCCGATTTCTCCACCACTGATTTAAAAGACATTTCCTAACTAGTGCCCACAGTAGCCTGCCTCTCAAAGAGACGTGCCTGTCTGCAGTGGACACAATCTCCCATGCATTACGCACTTTTGTCAGGGCCTGATCCGAAAAAGCGCTTAGCGGTCTTAATACCCACCATAACCAAGGGATCCTAAGGTCACTCCAGAGTCACTAGCACCATACAAAATCAGCCCTAGGTTGGGAGTACACAATAGACAGCCCTGATTCATGCTAGGGTTCTTGGCTATTCATGCTGTATTCTATGTAAATCAATATTTCGGTAGATAAGAGCTAGAGTCAAGTTAACACATATTGAGCTTCATCATAAGCGTTTACTCAAATAAAAAGCTGAACTTGCTTCTGCTGTGTTTGCTCTCTCTTGGCATTTGCTCCCCATTAATAGTTGAGTAAATGAGTTTGATTCCAGGACTGCTCGCTGAAGCAGCCAGTTTTAAGTAAACATTAGCAGGCAGTATTCTCTTAACTCATACACAGAAGTATCCTCACTGGAAAACAAAATATAGGAGGCACCCTTACCCAGTGAGAGATCAGAAGTAGTAACATGTGACCTCCACAACCCATCCAATGAAAGGCTCTCAAATGCATCTCAAAATGCATCTCAAATGTGTTGATAGTGAATATCTTCAAACACCACTCATGAACAATCTATAGACCAAAATTATTGCTCAAACCCTTTCCGATGGAGATTTCCTGGGTAGCAGTAATGTTTGCAATAAACCATTCAAGAAAGAAGAAGCTTGGAATTTTTAAATGAAAAATGTCAAGTGTCAAAAAAAATTGTTTTCATCAAGTTGTTTAAAAATTACAGCAGGTTTTGGACATAACATTAAAAAAACCAAACAAACCAACAACCAGGTCTAGCTACAAATTATTTGTTCGGCTCTAGTGACAGCTGACTGATACTAAAATTATTCTGACACACTGTTCAAGAGAACATCTGTTTCCACTCTGACTCCTTTAACTTTCAGATGTGAACAACAAAAGCTTATTGTCATGCCATGTCTTCCATCTCCACTTGGCAACGGCCACATGATTATGAAGTTATTGTTATGAGGGATGTTCTGTTTGTCAGTTTATATTTTCCTTTCGGATCTATTTTTAGGTGCTCATTAGTATTCTGTGGGCCCCACTCTTATAAATCTGAAACCTTTATAGCACATCTTGACAATTCATCTCATGGAGCCAACCTCCCAGGAAAGGAAGCCCAAACCACTTCCCTCTGCTTAACTGAATAAGAGTCATATTCATGTCTTTTAAACTTCAAACTCAACATTTTCCCCATCTGCTCTTTAGACGCCGCAGCCCGTTTGTGCTACCAATATTTTATTCTCCATTCATAACTCCTTATTTTCCCCCAGAGGTTTCCAGATGCTTTTTAGCTTGCCACACTCCTGGAAGATTTGGATTTTAAGTTCACTTTTCTCCCTCTGCACTCTACCTTCGGGGGATGGGGGGGAGAGAATCACTAAGGGTGTGTCTAAACTACATGGCTCCTTCAATGGAGCCATGTGGATTAGGCTGATCGGCAAAGGGAAATGAAGCCGCGATTTAAATAATCGCGACTTCATTTAAATTTAAATGGCTGCCACGCTGAGCCAACAAACCGCTGATCAGCTGTTTGTCGGCTCAGCGCGCTAGTCTGGACGCTCCCGCTCGGACCTGAAAGCCCTTTATCGACCTCTCCGTTATGCCTCGTAGGATGAGGTTTACCGGGGAGGTCGATAAAGGGCTTTTTTGTCAGCAGGGGAGCGTCCAGACTAGCGCACTGAGCCGACAAACAGCTGATTAGCTGTTTGTCGGCTCAGCGCGGCAGCCATTTAAATTTAAATGAAGCTGCGATTATTTAAATTGCGGCTTCATTTCCCTTTGCCAAACAAACAAATCTACATGGCTCCGTCGACGTACCCTAAGATTGCTCAATGTGAATGGCCATTATTCCAGCCCCACAGTTACCAAGCAAAATCCAAAAACCACAGATTATTTTTCATGCAATCTTTATCTTTCCAGAGTTACTAGCCAACACCCCAGGCAACCTACATTAATTTTTAAAATTTCTTTCATTTGCTTTATGCTATTAATGTCGTTCGTGGACTTCTATTACAGTCAGTTTGGAGAAGGATGGGGAAAAGTTTTTAACTGAACCATTTTAATAGCTTTTATTGGTGGTGCCTTGTTAGAGCCTCAACACTACTGATGTCAGTGATAGCAGAATGCACCGGGAAGGTTTCAAAAGGCTTTGCTCTGTAAATCAACTCTGAACTGCTCCAAGGTCATCTTGACCAGAAGGCCTGATGGTAATTCTGGAGTAACTTATCCGAAGCTCCCTGTGTGTATTGGCAGTCATACATCTGAATCACTCTGTTCTCAAAAATGATGATTGGGATTTTGTTCAGTGATGCTTCCTTCATCCTGCCTGACAGCAATTTGAGAAAGTGCTGGTCTGCTAAAAATCAGAAGAATTAGAGGATCGCTGGAAAGGAATCATGAGCCTTTGACCTCAAGTCCCAGGTAGCATTCCACAAGCTGCCACAAACAAAACTGAGCTAGCCGCAGAACATGGTATTTCTGGACAGAGCAGAGGGATTATTTTCAAAAAGCACAGAGTTGCTTAGTCCCACTGTCTCAAGAGAAGTAGATTTAGCCAGCATAAGACATGGTGTGGACATACTATTTCAGTGTAATTACAAAGGATGAACCCCTCTAGTCTGGCACTCTCTGGCCCAGCAATATCCGTGTTCTGGCATGATTTTGGCTAGCTAGATTTCCACTTAACATGGGTGCGATCAAGTTTCCCGCAGTCCCATAAAGTTTGTTTACAGCCACAAGTCCTGGCTCTCAGTGTTTTGCGCTGTTATTTAGCTCTAATATACCCCTACAGATCTTCTAAGAGCCCAGTAAGCAGTGGAAGTGTTGGTAATGCTCCTAGACAGTATTATCTCTCTCTCTCTCTCTCTCTCACACACACACACACACACACACACACACACAGCAAATTCTCTGGTTCGGCATTGGTTAGGAGCTGGACTAGAGAGGTTCACCTTTACTGGTAAACTTATAGTGGAAAAACCTGTCTTGGAAATAACATTCCCATCTAGACAAGCTTCAAGGCAAATGGGTAGAACCCTTTCCTGTGTCTTTGTATGAACCCTTCATTTTAATTAAAGGTGAGTGTGAGCAACAAGATTCAGATTTGAATCCAGATTTCAAATACTCTGAATGCTGAGGTTCTTTGGGTCCAGGGATTTTTATGTCTGCTCTGGTAATAGCAGCAAATTGAAAACACTGAATCAGGAATCAAATTTGTGAGCAGATATGCACACCACGCACCACTTAGGTTTGTGAGCAAGAAATGCAGAATTGCCAGCCCCAGCGTTCAGGAATCATGGGAAAGTCCCTCCCCCTGAAATCATGAGCACGGCTTAAAGGCAAATAAAAAGAACCACAAATATCATGACTTATAACCCGTAGTCACGATTTCCACCATGAGACCCCTTCAGTTTTCATTTTTGTAAAAGACAACAGTTTCTTTTGTGGAGAAAAGCATTAAACAGTAAACCTTAAAAAGCAAATAAAAAGAATCCCAGCTATTATGATTTATAAGGTTCAGTGTTTAATGCTTTCCTCCACAAGAGAAACTGACCTTTTACAAGAATGAGATCTGGGGGAGTCTCTCATAGTGGAAATGCACATTTAAGAAACACACCAATCTGAGATGCAAAGAAATTACAAGAGTTGGAACATGGCCAAGTGGCATGTCATGCAGATGTACTGGTGTTAATGCAGATAGGAGTACAGGCTATTGAATGTACTTGGCTATGCCCTAACATTAGAAGCTCCCAGGAAGGAAAATTATATCTTAAACACATACACCTGCGTTATTTGATTTCTATAGTTATTCTTAAATTAGCTACCTTGCACCTTGCAAGATTTCAGGATGGGACAGCCCGTTATAAGGTATCAGTAAGGATGAGGTTGCTAATTATATCTAAGACTTCCAAAAGAAAGTGGAAATTTGACTAGCCACCATGTCAAAGCAAATAAATTGACAGAACAGATGTGTGTGTCAATTTACAGAGCCATATCTAATCACGTTTTTGACATCTGGGAAGACCATATAATAAGAAGATATATACAAGATATTAGGCTTTATTAGGGAGATGTTGAGACTTTAATCCATAAGATCTTGTGTGACTTGCCTGGTCTGGAAGCCATCTTCTGAGAAACATATGCACACTTGTAAATGGATCTTCAGCTATAAAATTAAGAGAAAATGACATTTCATGTAGAACATGTGTTTGATTGTAACAAATGGATTCCATTGAAACACACAGTGCTGCTTAATTTTATATGCTGAACTACTGGTTGGTTTTGTAAATATCATCATTAATATTTTATGGCATCAGCAACAGAATTTGGAGAAACAAAAAAAGTATTAATGCTGTAAAATACAAGAGATGAACCTCAAACCACTTACTTCACAGCTGGAACTGAACTTCCAGAAGTTGGAAGGGCACATGATCTGGTATTCCAATTTCATCTCTAACCGTTGTCTTCTTTTATTTGAAATATTCAAACCATACTACAGTACTTTACTTTACTGGTATTCCTCAGTAACAACAAGACAACTGCATTAGAACCGCCTTCTGATTTGGTGGGTTAGACTAGAAGTTCTCAGACTGATGGGTGGTTCACCCGCTATTTCCCTGCTTTAAAAAAAAAAAAAAAAAAAAAACCAGAAAACTTTGGGGACCAACAACAGATGAAATAGAGTCATCAATGTAAGCAACTTGTCACTTCAGAAGTTAGCTAAAATAATATATATTTATTGTGGGGAAGTGCTATATGACGAATTGTGGCAGTGGTCACGTCTCGGAGTGGAGCAGTCTCTGACACAGCTTGCACTAGGAGGCGACCCACACTTTGAAGAAGTGTGAACTCCTCCTGTGGACCATTACTCCAGTACACTAGGTTAGGGTTAGTATCAATTACACAAGCTACAGTGGACAGTTGCCAAGGTCTTTATTGTCTAGCAGAGAGGATTATTTATGATCACACTGAATGGCCAAATGATCAATATCCATTCAGACTTGTTTATGCTCATTGGCTTGTAAGGCAGCTTTGCGCATGATACTCTACACCAGAGGTGGGCAATAATTTTTAATGGAGGGGCCACTCCAAGAATTTGATACGTGATCAAGGGCTGCATAATTCTCCCACCTTGCTCTGCAAAACCTCCTCCAAATAAGCGAATTCTTTACGGTTGTTGAAAGACTGAACAAAAATAACCCTGTTGTCATTGTCAGGTTCAAATTGGTAAAGTCTCTTTAGGACTACCTGGTAGAACAGAGCTATTCTTGTGCCTCGCTCTCTCACTGGTATATAATAATTCTAAATGAAATGTTTGCCTCCCAGCTATAGTCAATGAACTACTTTTAGGCACAGTACAATGCTCTCTAATTCTCATGCAATGTTGAAATCTTCACTTTTGTGAAGACGACCAGTCTCCCAAGCAGCCCTTCCAAATGGACTCGTTGGTTCTCAAGGATTTTAGGAATATCCTTCTTTACTCTTCCATGAATGCTTCTGATCATCTGTATTTTTCCCAAAATCTATTCAGCCCATTTTATTCCAGTCGCTACAGAATGATGCTAGTTTTGATAGATTGTTCTTTCTGGTTGCTCATCCTTTATCAATGCAATAATAAAATGGTAATGGTGGTAATTTTCCAAGTAGAAAGCCTTTCATTTAAAGAACTCAATGTGAATTACAAATATTAAGACTCACTGCTCCTGTGAGGTCACTCAATATTATGCCATTATTTCAGATGGGTAAAATGAGGCAATCAGATCACCAAGAGAGATGTTAAATGTATAGTAGCAACGCTAAGAAGAGAATCCAGAAGTTGACACACCAGACCATGTTGCAATCAGACTGCACTAGCTCCCCACCACAATAGCATCCCATTTTCTTGATCAACCTCTGTAAAAATGTATTTGAATGGAAGAAATGCAGTAACAAACCTAACACTATTTGTCTTTAGTTTTTTCATAAAACATCTCTGGAAGCTAAGATGTGTGATGCATTTTATGGCCTAGCAATTCAGTATCTTCGGCTACGTCTTGACTACATCCCTCTGTCAGCAAAGGGACGTAAATGAAGCACTTCAAAAGTGCAAATGAAGCCGTGATTTAAATATCCCGTGCTTCATTTGCATAATCACATAATGGCGCTCTTTTGAAATAACGCTATTTCGAAACTGAAACCATAGTCTAGATGCGGTTATTTTGAAAATGGGGTGCTTTTTCAAAAAATCCTGTAAACCTTCGAGATTTTCATTCTGCAAAGGAAAAGCATTATCTAGCTCATTCATATCTCAACCAGCGTCACCCATCCTTGGAACTAAACAGATCCAGTCAGTCCTCAATGACTCAAATGCTTTATTTGATGTCACTGAAATGAAGATTCAATTGCTGTTTTGCTGAAGATTGTCACAAAGCTTTTCAGTAATCACTTTTAGACAGAATAGATGCTTCATTGTTCTTATTTCCCTTCAAGAGAGGGAAAAAAAGTCAGCTTGCTCTTCTTCAATAATTCCCTCAGATTTTATTTTTAATCTCTTAAGAAAATGACTAGGCAAGCTCTTTGATGTTGGCACCAACCAAACTCCTTCGCTCCTCAGTAGTGGATGGAGTTGAGAGGATCTCCAGCGCTTGTGTCTGAGGATGGTAATTATTACTTCAAAGCCCCCAAGTCATTTTTTAGTTTTTCCTGATTTCTTTGCAGAGTACGTGTTGGGTAGCCCGCCACCACGAAGACCCAAAACCTCCTATATTTGAGTGGCAGCTATTTAGACAGATGTGCCATCTTTCACAGTACACCTCCTTTTTCTACTTCACAGTGGCAAAGCTCAATCTCAACGGTGTATTTCTCCATGCAAGGGTGTACCCATTATCTACTGTTTATGGTATACAACTCTTCCAAACTTACTCATCTTAGAGCCTTAGGAAATGGCCTATACTCATCTTAGTCTACACTACAGAGTTTTGCCAGCATAGTTATGTTGACTAGGAGTATGAGGGGGTGGGGAAAAAACACACACACACACACACACACACGCACAGCCCACCCACCAGCAGACCCCAGTAGACCAGACAACTACAGCAACAGAAGAGTATGGTCTTAGCAAATATTGTGCAGTGAGGTAACATAGCTATGTTGGGAGAAGAATTCTTTCCATCGGCTTCATAGACTCTATAGCTTAGCCAAGCTTTCAGAGTGAGAAGCAATCAGAGTAGTGCAGCTGTTATGCTGTCAAGATGCAAAAGTGTCCTTAGCAAAATTTTGGTGCATTATATTTTGTGTACATTACACAAACTTGGTTAATTCTGAGCTGGTGAGCAGACCCAGCCTGTCAAAGTTGCAGATGATGTAACCACAGACCACTTACAACATGAGCACTAGCTGGAGGTGGTGAGTGTGTTCAACGCAAAAGCAGCAAATTCAAAACGACGATAGCAACTATTTTTCACACCATTAGCCTGCCGAACTCACTGTCACAATAGATCATTAAGGCTTAGCAGTATCCAAGAAAGGACTGGACATTTTAGAGAGATAAGACCAGAGACAAAAAGTACACGATTTAAAATAGTTTTGGAAGGAATATAAACCCTCTTGCTTTGGGTCTTAAACCCCCTGCAGTTGTTGAGGAATAGGGAGACATTTTTCCTGGGGACAAGCAACCCTAGAATCTAACACTTCAGTGTTTCTTGTACTTTCCTCTCAAGCATCTAGGACTGACCATTTCTGATGGCAAGACGTAGGACTATATGGACCAGTATGGCAATTTCCCCATTTCCTTACAATGCACTGCCAAGGAACCTAATATCCGTACCAAATGGATAACTAACAGCAATCTAATTCCTGGCTATTTACTTTGTTTGACTCAGTTTTGGCAGCCAGTGCAACACATGAGGTTACTTTGACATGAAACGTGCACACAGCATGCCTGGACAAAACTTTTCAATTAGGGTTGCCTACAAAATATCAACTTCTTTTTATTTACACCGGACCAAGGGAATAGCTTGGCCTGTGTTTCCATAATGAAAACCTCTCCCTGCCCTCATGCACAGTGAGAGGAAACAGACTGTGGCAATCTCCCAAGCTCTCCCCCAGAGGATTGTGTGGACTCTATCCTGCTCTCCTACGTTAAGAATAAGGTCGTCCGAATAGCAACAGCCATGTATCGTCCTCGCAGTGCAATTCAAGTGCTGCACAACGGTGACGGCCCCCTTTGTTGCTCGCAGCAGTCAGCGCTCTGCAGGGCACCCTGGGACAAGTAGTTGATTCACTGGTCAGCGCTCCTCCCCCCCACCCCCCGCCTTTCAGGGACCATTCACAGCAGCTCCTTTTCAGGGGCTGAACTGCTGAATACCGACTAAGAGCTAGATATGCCTGCATTATGGAGTTCCCTACACGCCTGATCCTAACATGCTGGCTGTGTCTAGACTGGCCAGTTTTTCCGGAAAATCAGCCGCTTTTCCGGAAAAACTTGCCAGCTGTCTACACTGGCCGCTTGAATTTCCGCAAAAGCACTGACTTCCTACTGTAAGAAATCAATGCTTCTTGCGGAAATACTATGCTGCTCCCGTTCGGGCAAAAGTCCCTTTTGTGCAAAACTTTTGCGCAAAAGGGCCAGTGTAGACAGCTCAGATTTGTTTTGCGCAAAAAAGCCCCGATGGCGAAAATGGCGATCGGGGCTTTTTTCCGCAAAAGCGCGTCTAGATTGGCACGGACGCTTTTCCGCAAATGTGCTTTCATGGAAAAGCGTCTGTGCCAATCTAGATGCTCTTTTCCGCAAATGCTTTTAACGGAAAACTTTTCCGTTAAAAGCGTTTCCGGAAAATCATGCCCGTCTAGACGTAGCTGCTGTGTTAAGAGGCAGCTGACAAGCCATCCTCTTCCCCCAGTCTGTTCTATTCCTTGCCCTGTTCTCCAGATAAGGACAAATCTCCCAAGGCCTGGTAACGTTGGGAGAATAGAAAAGCCCTAAATGGCTCTTCCCTCAGGGCTCTAGACTTGTGCCACCAACAGACAAACAAACAGAGGGGAATAGAATAAATTCAGCTTATTAAAAAATACAAGGCCTTTCCTCCTTGAAGTACCTTCCTAATCCTCAGCAACAGCCTGCTCTGTCTCAGAGCCCAGGCCCTGCCTTACAAACGCCACCATCAACTAGTTTCAGAGAGGTGCTGTGTGAGACTGTTTCAGCAAAAACAAGGAGTCCAGTGGCACTTTAAAGGTTCACACATTTATCAGGGCATAAGCTTTCGTGCGCTACAACTCACTTCCTCAGATGCTGAAGAAAAAAGGGGGAGGGGATACAGAGATGGGAGTGTGACATCAGTGCTAATTAAATCAGAGCTGATGTGGCTCGTCTCCAATAGTGGTGAGAAGGTGCAAGTACCTGACTGGGAAATGACCTATTGTCATGCGAGAACCGCTCCATGTGTCTATTTAAATCTTGGTTCAGGGTGGCAAATTTGCATATGAATTCCAGCTCAGCACTTTCTCATTGCAGCCTAGTTTTGAAGGTTCTTTTGCCTGAGAATGGCAACTTGCAAGTCCAAAACTGTGTAGGTGAAAGTGCTCCCCCACTGGCTTTTGGATGTTGCCATTCTTAAGGTCTGATTTGTGTCCGTTCAGTCTTTTGCATGGACGCAGTCTGGTTTGTCCAATGTACACGGCAGAGGGGCATCATTGGCCCATGAAGGCATATATCACATTCACAGATGTGCACCCAAATAAGCCTCCGATGGTGCAGCTGATGTGGTCAAGTCCTGAAATGTGTCACTAGGGTAGATGTGCAGACAGAGTTGGCAACGGGGTTCGTTGCAGGGATAGGTTCCTGGTTTAGGGTTTCTGTTATGGTGAGTGAAGCTGGTGGTGAGTATTTGTCTCAGGCAAAGCTGGCCTTCTGGGAGTGCAGAGCCATGCCCTTGGGGCTCGGTGAGGCTGTTGGCACCCCTGTGCAGCCTAGTCACTCTATCCATTAACTCCCACCATCATGGAAATGGAGTAGAGCCGAAGGGAACTCAAGAATTCTTCAAGTCCAGTTCTGTGCCCTGAGGCATGATCCAGTCAATCTGGACAACACCAACAGAGGATTGTCTAATTTGTTCTTAAAAATCTCCGACAATGTCCATTGCACATCCTTGGTCGGAAGGCTACTGCATACGTAACGATCCTTACAGTTAGAGCATCCTTCCCACTATGTAGTCTAATCTCCCTCCCTACATATTAAGCCCATTACTTCTTGTCCTACCTTCAGTAGACATGGAGAGCAATTGATCCCTGTCCTCTCTATAATAATAGTCTTCAAATATGTTAAGGTCCCCATCCCAGTATTTTCTCAAGATTCACAGTGTCCTTACTTCTGGGAAGATTAGTGTTCCATAGGTCAATCTTCCTGCATTCGATTTAGTGAGTCTGATAAAGACCCCCTAAATCAAATGCTGAGGGCAACTCCATAGACCTTGGAACTTCTTGCAGTAGCAAGGAACAGGAGAAGTCAATGGGAAAGTTTCTTCCATCGACCTCCCGCTGTGGGGACATCCCAGAGAAATCAATGCAAGGTACGTCGAATCCAGCTACACAACTCACATAGCTCAAGTTGAGTATCTTGCATCGATTTTCTCTGCTAGTGTAGACCTGGTCTAAATGTGCCAATTTCAAAAAGAAAACTATTCTCACAGATCAGGTTTTCTAAACCTTTTATCATTTTTCTTGATCTCCTCTGGACTCTTTCCAACCTGTCCACATCTTTCTTAAAGTGCAGTGTACAGAACTGGCTACAGTATGCCAGCTGAGGCCTCAGTGGAGCCAAGCAGAGTGGGACATATAAAATCCCTTCATGATAATATCAGAAGTTGACAAGCAGCTCATAAAACTGTATCAGCTTTCTGTCTGTCTGTTACTTGGATAAACAATGCCTATAGCTATATACAAGAACATTTGGCTCGTGACTGACTGAAAAAAAGCAATGTAACAAGAGAAGCTTGTCCAATAAAAGGTATTACATCACCCACCTTGTATCTCATGTAACAAGAGCGGGAGGGAGGGAGTACTTTTTGTGCAAGGGTTCAACAATACTAAGGAGCACTGTTTGTTAGTCAGGTCCCATCTGTGGGAAATGAATGGAGATTATTTAACTTAGATGAGCCATTCAACTAGCAGAAATTTGCCTGCACCTCCTGCTTGGCTCAGAAATTAATTTTTGCAGGAGCTTTCGCTTCATCTCCCCGTTAGAATATTATGGGTTTCTTTTGTGTTTAATTTACATTCAAAAATTGGACCCTTTCCAATCAGAATATTCAACAACTATCTAACGTATTGTGTGTGTGTGTGCACACGCGTGTGTGCATTATATCTATCTATCTATATTACGCCTGATGTTTCAACCAACACCCAGATACAATATCTTTTAAGGAAGATATTTACCTTTGTCAGTATTTTGATGTTCCCGATTCAATTTAATCTTGATTTCCACCTTCCTGTAAGTCAATGGTAGCGCTCATACAAGGGGGCGGTGAGAATTGCTGGACCCTTGAGCAAGATGGGGGATGAGTTGGCTCTGCACTCCCAGAAGGGGCAGAGCCTTGGGTGGAAGGGACGAGGCCTCCGGTGGAAGGGGCAGAACTGGGGGGGCTAGCCTCCCCCACCAGCCCCTCAGCACCATGTGGAGGGCACCGCCCTGGGCTGCAGCATCAAGGAGCCCTAGGACCTTTTGAATTGTTGGGCTCAGGAGAAGTTTCTCCCCCGCCCCCAGTCAGCAGGCCTGCAATCAGAGCTCTCATGCTACCCATTTCTCATTGAAATAATGACCCAACCCTCCTTAAAGAAAGACCTTTAAGCCAAGTTTCTATCTATTATTGAGGTTGCGCTCTACCTCAGACCTCTAGGGTGCACCACTGCAATGCTAAGTTGGCCACCACTCCTAGGTAAGAACCAGAGGACTTCAGCAACTAGACCATGTGGGCATTGGCCTTCATCCTTTCCCTCTCTTCAGTCTTTGAAAGAAATAACCTGTTGATGGGGACCACTAAACGGTTGGCTATTTTCTAATTAAAATAAACCATTGCGTAGCAGTTACAATAGAGGAGAGAAGGAACAAATTAAAATGTGGATGGCGAGCCCTGTAAAGCAGGGACTGTGTTTTTGTTATACCGATATAGAGCCTGTATCATAGCAAGGCCCCTGCCTCGGATTGGCAGCACCTCCAGGCAAATACTCCAGCTGTGACTACATATAGCACAGTGGCTTTCAAACGTTTTTTCTCACAACCCAGAAGAAAATTGCTGGTGCTCCCGACCCAACATAACGATCTCTTTTGACTAGAGTGTGGCTCCGGGATAGGGCCGGGAATGAGGGGTTTGGGGTGCAGGAAGGGGTTCAGGGCTGGGACGGGAGATTGGGGTGCTGGTCACTAGTCACACCCTGCAGCAAAGCGCCCCAATGCCTGGTACTCCACCATTCAGCATTGGGTCACGAACTGTACTTTGAAAACCACTGATGATGCATATATTTTGGAATATCTTATATTGGCAATGGAAAAGGCGGAGAAAAGGACAATAAAAATGATTAGCGCTGTGAAACTTTTTAGCTTGACAAAGAAATGACTAAGGGGGGATATGATAGAGGTCTCTAAAATCCAGGATGGGGGGGTAGAGAAAGTAAATAAGGAAAAGGGGTTACCCAGTGAAATGAATATGCAGCAGGTTTAAAACCAACAAAAGGGCAGTATTCCTTCACACAACCCATGGTGAGCTGGTGGAACTCCTTGCCACAGGATGTTGTGAGGGTCAAGAGGGCCAAGATAACAGGGTTGAAAAAGGAACTAGATAAATTCATGGATGATAAGTTCATCAATGGAGGCTCAGGATGGGCAGGGATGGTGTCCCTAGCCTCTGTTTGCCGTAAGATAGGAATGGGCAATTGGGAATGTTTCCTGTTCTGTCCATTCCCTCTGGGGCATCTGGCATTGGCCACTGTTGGAAGACAGCACCCTGGGCTAGATGTGCCTTTGGTCTGACCCAGTCTGGGCCTTCTTATATCGTAAGTATTGCCATACACAATCTAGGCATCTCTGGGCCTGCGTTCGTTGTCTTCCATGAGTGTCGAGGGCACTCAGCATTTCGTAGAACTGGGCCATTTGGTTTTGACCATGACTGTCTCAATCTGCAAAAATCAAAAAAGTTGTAGCTGTGCCACGGCTATATGTCTGGTTTAAAGACTGCATGTCTGTGCAAAAGGAGACCATCTGGATTTGCTTTATGGTTAATTTAAAAAAAAAAAGTATGTATATATAAAGTTTCTTAACTTTTGCCAAAACAACTCGAAGCATAATGGTTCCTGCATGCTATTAGCATTGCAGTGCAGCTGCAAACTTTCATTAGGATAATCTTATATAATTATATACGTAGTCTTCCCATACAATTGTTTAAAACCTGGCTTCCCCAAACAACAGCATATTTTGTAATAAAAAAGGAAATCTTTCAGTTAGGAGGAAAGAAATCTTTTCAACCGGAACTTTATTCAGAGATTTTATTTTAAAGTTAAATATTAAACTTTCAAAATGCCAGATTTTTCCAACTCTACCTCCGGTGTGGTCTGGCCAAAATATCACGGTGGTTTCGCTCCCTCCCGTCTTCCTGACCCCATTGATTTAGCGACGAAACCCCAGTGCTTCTAAGAATCTTATCACATTTCAGTTTTTATTAAGTTAAAAAAGTAGGTACTAACATGTTACCTTGTTGGCAGCTATTGCAAAAGAGCCAGGCCCCTCTGTGCTCAGAATCCTCACATCCTAGATGCGTAGAGACAGAGGAGAACAACACAGACCACGTCAACTCTGTTCTTCTCCTTCTAAATAATCCAGACCCAGGGGATGTTAATCCTGGTGGAAGAGGTAAGACGCTGGGGACAGGATTTCCTGCCATGGACCCCATGTCAAACAGATCCAGCGATGGCATTTTCATGGAGGTTGGGAACCCAAGAGGAAGTTCATAATGAAAATGAAAGCAGATCTTCATGGTGGGTAGCATGAAAAAAGTTCTTGCTGCTGGCTAGACATACACTGTGGCTCGTAGGAGGGAACACAACTGGTTCTCTCTCAGGACAGCACAGCCACTGCAGAAGGCACTTTCAAGTGAGAAATGATGGACGCTGAGGGTATGTCTAGACTACATGCCTCTGCCGACCGAGGTATGTCAATTAGACATACCGACATAGTCAATGAAGCGGGGATTTAAATATCTCCCGCTTCATTAGAATAAAAATGGCCGCCGTGTCAGCTGTTTGTCGGCATGAAGCAGCAGTCAAGACGGGGATCGGTCGGCAAGGAAAGCCTTTGCCGACCGATCCCTTATGCCTCGTGCAATGAAGGTGCTATCAGTGTGTTCTGTAGAGTCTTTCCTCTTTGCTGATTGCCTGCTTGCACCAGTTACTCCTTCCCTCCCGCTTCCAGTCCTCTCTCTTCCCTTGTCTCGCTAACCCTCTCCTAACAGACCCTCACCACTGGTCGGCAGGTGTCGGAGGCAGGGAGAAGCTAAGCCTCTCCAAACAGCCAAGTGTGGGCTGCCACCACTTTGCCCTCAGTCCCTACAGAAGGTGCTAGCCTGGGGCAGAAGCCAGCAGCCACAAGTGGGGAACAGCTGGGATCTCAAAGAATTTAAAACAGGATGCTCACTGCTGTTGCATCATTCCCTCAGCTTGTACGTTCTCTCCCTGCCGACGTTTTTTCGTCTTCTCTGTTTAGACTGGAGGCTCTTCAAGGTGAGGACAGTCCCTTGTTAGAGTCTGTACAGCGCCTCACGTAACAGGGCATCATTTTGTGGGGGGCTCTGAGCCAGGAGCATAATAAAAATAGGAAGTGCTGCATAATTTAATGTTTGGGGTACTAGAGCTGACTAGGTAAGGAACATCAATGTGTCCACGTAGCCAGCTTTCTCGTGGCGAGAGAGACTTTCTATGAAACGAGGTACCACCAGAACAGAGCAATAATAGTTCACCCAGCCTGACTTCCTGTATTACACAGGCCAGATCCATGCATTGAGTCCAATAACCTGTTGTTGACTAAAGCATCTCTTCCAGACTGCCTTGACCTGAAGACATCAAGAGACACACAACCCCACCATTCTCTTCGTAGTTTGTTCCTCTAGTTAAACTCCTTCTTGATTAAACTCCTAATTGCCCGGTTGAGGCTTTTGGGCATCCAAGGCCTGCCTGTGACCACAGGGAAGTTACTGGCTTAGCACAGGGAAGATTCCATCATGATAAGGCAGGGGACGTGGTTTAAAGAGTTTCTCAAACTGTCAGCCAGGATCTCATTTTAACGGGATCGCTAGGGCTGGCTTAGATTTGCTGGGGCTTGAAGCCAAAGCCTGAGTCCCTCCACCTGGAGTTGAAGCTGAATTCGCAGCCCCGCACCCTGGGGCCAAAGTCCAAGAGTTTCAGCTCTGGACACTGGGGCTCCGGTTACAGGTCCCTGCTGGGGCTGAGCACTTTGGCTTTGACTTTGGCCTTGCTCTCCTGGGCAGTGGGGATCGGGCTTTGGTCTTCCCCCTCCCCCAGACGGTAGGGATTGTGCTTTGGTTCAGGCTCTTCCTGGAGTTGTAGTTCATTTTTGTTGTCAGAAGGGGGGGAGGGGTCAAGGTGCAGTGACGTTTAAGAGCCCCTGGTTTGGAAGGTCACTCAAATGGCCTTGCCATGTTCAAAACTAACTAGTGATCTAGCGTCTCTGCTTCCTGGCTCCTAACAGGGGCTACCTTAAAAAGTCCTGATTTTCAGAAAGTGGGTACTCAATTCTCTCTCAAAAAAATCAGGTTGTCTCTTTACACGCTTTCAGCCTAGGAACCAAGAAGCTGCAGGGCCCAAAACCAGCAAGTGACTTCTGAAAAACCTTCCCCACAAAGGCTGTGGATTAAAAAACAAAACCTACCAAAGCCCACACAACTGGATGCCAAACTAGACCCTAGGTTCCTGGCCATTAAAATCCACTTCCCAGGGCTTATTTTGATTCCAGAGAGTTGCAGCAAGAGCTTGTATTGTTCTGACAGCCAGGAACACAAATACATACATCTGTTTCAGTTTAATATTCTTGGCCCTAAAGAAAAAAAAAATATAGCTCAAAACCATGCCATACCATCAGTCTGACATCAAAAGGTCAAACTTGCTGAGTGACAGTTTAAGAATGGAAACATTCCACCACCATAGATTATACAGTCGCCACATTACATAACCTATTCTAATGAATATTGCTGTATCACTTTACCACCATTCCCCCATGCTGGGTTGGTCGCCAGGATAAAAATAAAATGACCAGAGCGCCAGTTTCTGTCACATTTGACAGATATTGCTTTCTCCCCAGAAGGCAATTAATTTGTTCAACTACCTTCTGAGGTACCTTGGAAGGCCCAGCAGGTTTCTAACATCTAAGATCTTTTTTTATTTGAATGACGACTATCTGAATAATTGGACAGGAAGCTCAATTGCTCTACTGCATAAACAGGGCCCTACTAAATTCACAGTCCATTTTGGTCAGTTTAAGCAACAGGGTTTTTAAATAGCACATTTCATTATTTCAGCTATTTAAATCAAATTACCTAGTGTTATATTTGTAAGGATCCTGACCCACCCTTTTGGGTCAGGATCCCCAATTTCAGAAACACTGGTGTCCCCTGTGAAATCTGTACAGTGTTAGGTAAAAGCACAAAGACCACCAGATTTCATGGAGGGAGACTACAGTTATAGTCCCTAACACATTTTTCATGGCCATGAATTTGCTAGGGCCCTATGTATAACAACAAAGCTTGAAGAGCCTCTTCATATAAATCAAACCAAGTTGGGAGGGGCTGCAAGTGCTTTGGAGGAGAGGGTCATAGTTCAAAGTGATCTGGACAAACTAGACATATGGTCTGAGGTAAGTAGGATGACATTTAATAAGGACAAATGCAATATACTCCACTTAGGAAAGAACAATCAGTTTGACAAATACAGAATGGGAAGTGATTGTCTAGGAAGGAGTACTGCAGAAAAGGATCTAGGGGTCATAGTGGACCACAATCTAAACACAAGTCAACAGTGTGATACTGTTGCAAAAAAAAGAACAAGATTCTGGGAAGCATTAATAGAAGTATTGTGACCAAGACACGAGAAGTCATTCTTCCGCTCTACTTTGCGCTGATTAGGCCTCAGTTGGAGTATTGTGTCCAGTTCTAGGCACCACATTTCAAGAAAGATGTGGAGAAGTTGGAGAAGATCCAGAGAAGAGCAGCAAAAATGACCTCATAGGTCTAGAAAACATGAGCTATGAAGCAGCCCTGGCCTTTGGGCAAGGTGAGCAAGGTGGTAGCCTTGGGCCCGCCCACCTGGCTGCTCACTCGCTGCCCTGACTGGGAGACGCATGGCCATGTGGTTCAGCCACAGTGCCTTGGGCCCCGTGAACTCTGGCTAGGTCTGCAATGAGGGAAGACGGAAAGAACTGGGTTTGTTTAGTTTAGAAAAGAGAAGACTGAGGGGGACATGATAGCAGTTTTCAAGTATCTAAAAGGCTGTTACAAGGAGAAGGGAGAAAAACTGTTCTCCTTGGCTTCCGAAGACAGGACAAGAAGCAATGGGTTTAAATTGTAGCAAGGAAGATTTAGGCTGGACATTAGTAAACACTTCCTAACTGTCAGGGTGGTGAAACTCTGGAATCAATTGCCTAGGGAGGTTGTGGAATGTCTATCACTGGAGATATTGAAGAGCAGGTTGGACAGACATCTATCAGGGTTAGATGATCTAGATGGTGCTTGTTCCTGCTGCGAGGGCAGGAGACGGGACTTGATGATCACAGAATCATAGAACCATAGAGCTGGAAGAGACCTCAGAAGGTCATCAAGTCCAGCCCCCTGCTCTAGGCAGGACCAATCCCAACTAAATCAACCCAGCCAGGGCTTTGTCAAGCCAAGACTTAAACACCTCTAGGGATGGAGACTCCACTACTTCCCTAGGGAACCCATTCCAGTGCTTCACCACTCTCCTAGTGAAATAGTTTTTCCTAATATCCAACTTGGACCTCTCCCACTGCAACTTGAGACTATTGCTCCTTGTTTTGCCATCTGCCACCACTCCCTCAGCCTCTCCTCATAGGTCATATGCTCCAGCCCCCTAATCATTTCGGTGGCCCTCCGCTGGACCCTCTCCAATGTGTCCACATCCTTTTTGTAGTGGGGTGCCCAGAACTGGACACAATACTCCAGAGGTGGCCTCACCAGAGCTGAATAAAGGGGAATAATGACCTCTCTGGATCATCTCTCAAGATCCCTAGTATTCTATGATTCTCCAGTTCTAGTATTCTATTAAACGGATCCAATTGCCCAGAGCTCTAACAGCAACTATTATTCCAAATGCACCCAAGCGTGAGGTCTCATTGTGCTACGTGGGAGTGCTAGATAAAATGTGCAAACACCCAGCTCCTCCCCAGACGGTTTTACTCATCTACAAAGAGCAGTGGCACAGGAAGGGTGGAAGATAGGGTTATGGGTTAAAGTTTTCAAAAGCACGTAAAGTATCTAAGGGTCTGTCTGCTCTGCAGTCATAGGGTATGTGGCTGTAGTTTGTGTACGTTTACCCACGAGAACATTAGTCGAGCTAGCTAGGCTACCACGAACAGCAAATTTGCCACCACGCAGGCAGCTGTTCAGGCTGTACAAACTCACCTGGCCACCTGCACTGAAGTCCGTGTTGCTGCACCTCAAAGCTAAAGATTAAAGCCAGCTCAGGCACGGTTACTTCACATTCTGCAGATAAGCTACATACTAGAGGTGTAAACAGAGCCTTAGCCTCATGGGGAAAAAAAATGAATGGGATTTAGGCTCTTAATTCAAAGCACCCGAGTGCTTTGGAAAATGGGACTTGGCTAAAATTTCCAGAAGGCCCACAAGCAATTTGATAATAGTTTTTAATATAACTTCAAGGTGGCTTTTTCCGACACAAGGCTGAAAAGCCCTTTCCCCCATGCACTCTCACGAACTGGCTGACTTCTTGCAGGCACGGTGGCAAAGGTGAGCCTTGAGGAGGACAGAGGCGATGGATGTGCACCCATCTATGGCTCAATTCATGGGGGAACATCCCATGCCCAGAAGGCAAGGAGGGAACATGCGTGAGGGAAGATGGCAAATGTGCAACCGAACTGGCGCAGTTGATGAAGACGGGGCAGCAGGAAGCAAAGTAACATGCATGAATAGCTATTAATGCGCGCGCGCGCACACACACACACACACACACACACACACACACACTCACACACACACACAGTCCTGGAGAACTCCATTAGCTCTAGAGGCCAAGGTCTGTGCTTTTTGGAATGGCAGGTGCTTGGTTCAGCCCTCTGCTGATGGCCATGGTGTACATCCCCCTCACCCCAGCATTGCCAAGGCCAGAAGCTCAAAACGCATGTGTCAGACCCCCAAAAATCAATGAGGTTTTGGTAAAATGTGCTTTTGAATGCCTCCTGCCCATGCTCAAGGTGTGCGCTTGTAAGTGGATTCTGGCTGCAGGAGCTCTCTGGCCCCAACCCAGCTCCACATCTTAACCTACCAATCATCTAACCCCTGAGGTGCACCACACCATGGTGCACCTCACCAACCACCCTTTTCCTCTCAGCAGTAGACGCCCACAGTTTGTTTACACCAGGCTTTTGGCTTGGCTGAGCGAGGGGAGATGGGGAAAGAATGGCACATGGAAAGAGCTTCAGGAAGAGGAGACAGAGTTTGCCTTTGGCTGTTTGACACTGAAGCTCACGGCATGAAGGAATCGTCAGCCAGTAAGAAAGAGACAGGGACTGAAGCGTGGGACTGGGTGATGGGACAAGTTAAGTGTGGAAGTCCCCAAGCCCCACCCTCTGAAACACTGACTTGTAGCTATTCTGTACTTGAGTGATAAGAAGACACTGAAGTATGGGAAGGCCCTAGCTTGGTCTTGCACTAAGTAGCATCCAGTGGCATCTCCAATTATAATGTCCTGCTTGTCCCATAATCCCAACAACAATCTTCTCCCTTTGCTCCTGTTTGGGAGACTCCGACTTCTGTCCAAGTGGACTGGGAAGGTAGCAAGTGGAGCGGATACCCATCTTTCCAAGCAGGGAATGGTCCTTAAGGAATTACAATTTCTGCTCAGACATCAATGCTGGAGACAGAACAATTGATGAGGAAAATCTGCTTAACAAATCAGGAGCATCTCACCACATCCACACACCATGCCTGGTGCCCTGTGTAGATACAGGTCACGCTAAGACCTTCTCTGCTCTTGTAGTCCATTATCTAGCACGCATGAAGCCACCAGAGGTATCATAATGACAAACAGCTGTTAATTGCGTCTAACATAAAGCCAGGATTAAACTTAGCATCAGGACTGAAAGGGGACCGGGAAGGTAAAAGATGCCTTCTTGTTTATTATAGTAACCAACGTGCAGACGTCACATTATCTTACTCATGCTGTGACTGACCAATCTGACCATGACTCAATGACAGATTTAAGGTTTCAGGTCACATCAGGGAATAGGTTTACAAGCAGATGTAAAGCTTCTTCCATGAACTGGGTAGCACAGAAGGTCAGAGTCAGCAAATCCTATCCTAAAAATAGATCCGAGTTTCAAAGTTAGTAAGATTTCCTGTGTTGTCCTGCCACACTTCGTAGAGCCAAGCTACCTGCAGCTCCTGCCCAAGCTTACAGGTAAGCCTAACCAATATCAGCTTTGAATTCTGTTTCCTATGCTTCCACTCTTCCTTTTAACAACTAGCTCAGCAAGTCCTGGCATAGAATGAGAAGCCGGCAAGCTGACGGCTTCATAAAATTCTTATAGAGCAAAGGCATGGAAAAGTGGATAATCAATTTTTTTTGGAAGAATATAGGGCCAGTTTCTCTTAAAAACTATAGCATGAGGAGACTCGAAGAGAGCTAAAATCAATGTGTTTATACAGCATATCCCCTTTAAATCTGGGCTGAAATTAGATTTAAAAAAAGAGAAAATCCAGCTTCAGTTTTACAGGTTAATTTTTTGGGGGGAGGGTGATATTAGAAATCCTCCTACCTACATATTTTGTTCATTCTCTAATGATTCTTGGTCAAGAATCCAATCCAGTTACAGATCCTATGAAATGCGAATATGGTTTTCAGTTTCTTGGGCACTGATATTCAGTGGAACCCCTGACTTAGCCTGTTTTAAATTAACCAACAAAGAATAAAGGCAAAATGTTGTGTTTTGTTTTAAAGCATCAGAGATTGAGAGGTTCATTGAAATAGCTGGTTAGTTAGGAATGTACACAGCAGGAGGGTTTAGGAAATAATCACAGACGCTGCAACTTTGTCTGGCTTGAAATTGTTTAAAGATAACTGCATTAAATGAACTACTTCACAGCCCCCCAAATCTTTCAAACGTAAGGACATCCGGGTGATTCAAAGAGGCTGAATTAAATGACACTTTCTAGTGAAGTTAGAGAGGATAATAGATAGGGATCATAGTCTCAGGAGTTCCTTCATTTAATATAATGGAGGCATTTTAGGATTATTCGTTATGTATTTACCGCCCTTCTCTGCATTCTTTCTGGACTCCCAGCTGACGTAGAGGAAACCAGCTTTTCCAGGAGTAACAAAGTTATGATTTCCCCTCTCCCCAGGATAGGGTTTTAATAAATTCTAAATCTCAAATATGTTTTAAATAGATGCATAAAAAAATAAAGTATCCCAAACACATTCCTCCGTTCCTCGCTGCAGGGCTCAAAAAGTGCCAGATTGACATTTGAGGACATAGTTGCTAATACTGTTGCTCAAGCAAAGCGTCATGAGGACGATATAACCAGGAGCAGCATTTTTCAGCCCTCAATATGCTTAGTGAAATAACCTAACCCAAAGGGGTTTTCTTGTCATTTACACACCGTTCGCTCCGGATGACACGTCCAGTCTTTGAACCTAGAAAGCAAAGCCCTGCTTATGTTCAAGGCAGACAGAGCACTTCACGTAGTCAGTACACGGAATGCTGAAACAAAAGTTTTCTGCCAGGTAACAGCTCTCTGCTTAGCAAAATGAGATGTACTGACATTGACCAAAGAGGGTAAGTGCTTGTCTGCCCAGATCAGAAGCATGGGGTGGTAACATCCTAATAACTTGTAGTGCCTGGGAAAGAAAAGGACAGACCATTAGCCAGGAATTCGGGGAACGTACTACACTACCTTTCACTATTTCTAAAGAAAGAAACTTGGCTTATATAGGACCATGATTTTGCTAGCATTGAGAGGGTACTATTATGCAGATTCAGTCATACTGCTAAATTAGATCCAGATCTGTTGCATACTCTTGAAAACACACGAGAACTTGTCGTTCTGATTACTTGATCTCAGCTATTTCTCTCTCTCTCTCTCTCTCTCTCTCTCTCTCAACATGCAGTATTTGTGGCAATATATTCTCTTCCGTTGTGCAGATCTTATGTTAAGTGGGGTTAAATAAGGAACCTCATGTTGCACTTTAATGGAGCTTGATGCGACTAGTATTTCATTCAAAGCGAATGGCAAAACTTCAGTGATTACAATTGTTTTTAGTGGGGCAGGATGTTCAATGAGCAGGAAAAAACCCAACAGCATTCTAACCCTCTACAGAAAACCATGCAGAAACATGAAAGATTTATTGCCATGTTCAGTTTATGGGTAGAAGGGTTTCAACAAAATTCCCTGTTTTCACCACTCCGCTTAAGTACAAACGGGAGTAAATAAATTCACATCCCGGACTTCCGGGGTGAAATTTTGACTCCGTGGAAGTCAATGGGAATTTTACCACTGATTTCAAAGGGAACGTTCACTTGCATAATCCTAGCCTCCTTCTGCGTGCCTGTACCGCACCAAGCACAGCAAGTTCCTGGTCTCAGCTGGGGTCTATAGACACTTTCACGTAAACAGCACAGGCAGAGAACTGTCCACAAGGGTGCAATGTGTCAGACTGGGGTCATCTTGAGAGGGCTTTGGAGCTATCTCTGGACAATGAGGAGGAATCAGCTGCACAGGAAAGGGATGACCTGGGGTTCCTGCGGAAAGCAGGGGACACAGACTTTTTTTCTCTCTCCACAGCAGATGTCCAGTCATAAATCTCACTGAGCAAGTTGCCTGGCACTTGGGCATGCAGCAGTAAGATTTATGCAGCACATCAAGCCAAAACATTTAGAAAGCAATGCTGCTTGGCACTTACAGAATGTCGTGTGTCCATAGGCCTCACAGTGCTCTAGAAACATTCCGCTGGGCATGTCGCACAAGGGTGGGGCATCTCCACCGCATTACTGGAGACCATGAATCTACAACTTCCTGAGCTCTGGAGTTTGGGGATGTTTATACACGGGGCAACTGACACACACAGAGGTCCAGGGTACAATTTTCAAGAAAGGCCCCTGATTTGGGGTTTTCAGAGGGACTGAGCGCCCACAACTCAATGAGAGCTGCACCTGCTCCGCAGCTCTGAAAATCAAGTCTTGCGGGGGATGGAATCTCAAATTGGACCACCAGTCCTCTGCTCCACCCACTTGTCCATGCTTCTTGGCAACAAACACCAGACAGACAAGCTATAGCATACTACACATCAGCCAGCAGATTTCCCTTACGAAACAACAAACCACAAATGACAAACACATCCATTTGGCAACTGTGGAGTGGAGAGCGAGCAGAAAGGATAAATTCCTTTGCAAAACCTAATGCATGCTGCTAATCCAAATTAGCTGCACAATTACTTCTATCAATGCAAAAATAGTCAAATGTTTTTTCTAGTGTGCAGCACTTGAGAGAGACTTAAAATGCAGTGTAATTTGCCACAATGTATGTCCTGAAGTGGTTTGCTAATGAAAAGAGGATTAAGTCTCCATTATTTCATGAAATCACTAACAATATTTTCATCTATATACATATAACCCAGGGCGGGGGAGGGGAAGGGGGAGGGATATTCCTTCCAACCAAGTGCTTAACAAATAAAATTCATTAGCTCATGTGCACTTTGCTCTTATTTATGCAAAGTAAAATGAGGGTATGAAATTGCAGAGGCTGGAATTTCTATCACCCTGTGTCTGATGAGAAGTTTAAAGCTCATCACAGCGTCAGTGAGATTCACCAGGTTTTGGGGGGGAATGGTTACATCCTGGCTTGCAGGAGGGGTGAACCCTGCAAATGATTCAGGGTGAGCATGGGAAATTACGCCAGACCTGATCTCATGCAAGGATCCCCAGCCTCTACTCCCACTGCGAGTCAAGACTAACTACAGATTAAGACACTCAGGCTATGTCTACACTGGCGCGATCATGCGCCAGAGATATGCAAATGAGGCTCGGCAATATTCCACGCTTAGCCTCATTTGCATACTTCTGGTGCAACAACCCGCCAGTGTAGACATAGCCTCAGGGTTTGGCTCTAAGAGAACAGCTCTCAGCATCTCTGGGGCCCAGACCCTACCTGTACAGTCAGCTGTCCAGGGCAGGAGAGTAGCAAATTTTTGACTCTTCTTTAGCACTCTTCCTCCATAACATTCCAAGGGCAGATTCTACATAGCAATCTCCCCACCCATTTTACAGTTGGGAAAACAGAGGCATAGGGAGATGACGTGATTAGCCCAAAATCATGCAGCGAATGCGAGACTGAGCTGGGCACAGAACGCAAATCTCCTAATCCAGTGAACTCTCCACCCAGTAAACAGCCAAGGGGGCTCAAAGCACATTGCTAGCCATGCAAGAACTGACTTCGAACAGCGGCTTAACAATTTCTTCATTCTGGAGCATCACCTATTTTCTCCTCTGCAAAGTGGGGTCTCCTATTATTTAATATTTGTACTGCAAGGGCATCTTAACACCCCGGTCACATCCTGTTGGGGTAGACACTGTACACAAAATTATGGCCCTTTCACTCCATTTTGGTGCTTCCCCAAAAATCTATGGATGAAAATGGACATAGACCCACTAAGTATTATTATTCACTGTTAATAGGAGAGGGGGAAAAAAGTTGAAAACTCGTTCCAAGTCTGTCTTATAAAATAGGCTGAGCCCTTTTTTAAAAAAAACCTGACTTTCCCTATCTTAACTTCTGATTTCTCTTAGACATAGTTTATCATCTTTATATTTGAAGCAGTAGCAAGGGGCAAGAGAAGGAAAAGAAATCCAGCGAGTGTTTAACCTCTCATCTAAATTCAGGGGGTAGATTTGGAGAGCTATCCTGCCTTCTCTCTGTCAGTCATACACAGAGAAGCCAATAATAAAGGCAAATTAGTGTTATTTGGTTCTTTGACGGACACTGACTCCTCCCTCCCCCAAACAAATATTTGAACGTAATTAATTCCAGCATCTGTGCAACAAGCCAACTTTCTGGAACTGAAACGACATTATTTCCTAGAAGTTTAGAATCAAATCTGAAATACAAATTTTATTCGGGAGTTTCAACGGATGCTTCCTTGTATTGTAATTCAATTTAAATATCCCCACAGCAGATAGCATTGGCAGGGGATGAAAGAGCATAGTTTGCTTGAGAGTTCAGGGGGGCAATATGGCTTCCCAAGATCACCAGCAGAACGGAGTGCGTCTCAAAAGAGGTTCCATTTTCGGGGCACTAACATAGCTTAAAACTGAAACAGTATGTTTCCGTACCACCGATGATCATTTGCAGATGTAACCATGCCGTTTTAAGGTCAGCACTTGACGTGCAAGGCTATCGATGCAACAAATCCATGTTCTGAGACCACCAGATAGAAGTACGAGGGACAGCGTATATCACATACACACATGTCAGGTCTAGAACCTTGGTCTTCCCCTCAGCATCAAAATTACAGGTCTCTTCCCCTTGCACTAAGGAGCACATCCTCCCAGCTAGCACCAGCAATAGGTCCTTTATCCTCAGCGTCAGCCACTAGCAAGGCCCAAACACTCCTCTCTCGCCCATAATCTTAAAACGCATTATGTCGGCGTCTCTGTAAATAGCATGAGGCAGCCGATGTTAGACAGGTGGCAGGAGTGTGCTTTAGCTATTAGAAGAAAGAGTTCTCCTCAGGAACTATTGCTGATGGTGCAGAAATAAAACTCCACGCAGCTACGCTCTGCCACACACAGCGCCAGGCCGACGTGCCAGAAGCGTGTGCTTGCCCATCTCAGAGGTCCAGTTGGCCACCCCACCAGGGCCACTCCGAGGCAGGTGGTGAGCCATCAGGACAAAATGGTTTGGGCAGCAACTTCCAACAACACCCGAGGTGGGGTGGGGCATATTGCTCATCCTTCCTTCTGCCCCTGAGGAGACAAATGTGTGCCAGCCGGGGTGAGGACCAGGCCTGCCGAGGAGATGATGTTTTAGGAAGTTTGACTGAAAGATGGTGCCACAGTTTCCAAGGCCTGTGTCCCTTTGACCCCTCCGTGAGAACACCTCGCTTAGGTCTCAGGCCCGCAGCAGTCAGCTCTCTCAGCTCAGGCTCTTATGATCTGTTGCCTTCTGCTGGGAAAGAGACTGCCGGGCTCTTGTACTTCACTGGGGTCACCTCAGCAGCATGACCTGAGCTGAGTCCAGTTCTCTGTGGCTCCTCCACCACCAGGCTTTAGGCTAGCCACTGCCTCTTCTTCCTGTCTCCCGCACTCCCTGGCCGCACCTTCCCAGAAAGAACTCCCTCCCACATCCAAGCCTCTTTCCGGGCTGGGTTTTATCTTTCAAACATAGAACTCAGGCAAAAATACCCAACAGGAACGGCAATACCTCAGTCCACACAGACTTTCCCCAGCGTCTCTCACAGCCGAACGGAAGACACACCATTCTGTTCTGGGCCTAGTGCAGTAGCCGGCCTCTCTCCTGCAACATCTCTCAGCCCTTGCTAGGGATCACCTGACACCTTCCCAGCTGGATTGTTAATTGATTAGCCAAGTCGTTAGGGGGTGACTAGCCAGCTTCCATAAAGCAAAGTACTCCATAATCCAACAAAAGCAGCACACACAAAAATCTAAACAATAAACAGCTTATACACATGTCCATCTTACCAGATGTTCCCCATCTCTCTATATGGAGAGCCTGGCAAAATATTTCAGGGCCTCTCCCAGGACAGGTTCTCTGTGGTCAGTCTCATGCTAGTTCTTGGCTTGAGGGAAAGTCACCTTTCTCCCTACATCAGAGTGGGCACTGACCAGCTTATGCAATTTACCCCAATGAGATAAGCCTCGTTTGAGGGATGCAAGGGTTTGCAATTCATTATTTCTCCTCCCCCCCCCCACCCATGATTTTAATTCCTGCAGGAAACTCTCTAGTTGTCCAGGAACTTGGAATACTACCCCGAGTCCATAAAGATACAGCTCAACTTTATAAAGCTGATGCAAATATTCTTTGGATAGTCCCTGTGTCCATAATCTTGGGCACAGCTGGAACCCAGCACTAGTGAAAATGGGCCCAATTTCTGAACAAAGGTGCACGCATGCCAAGCAAAAAAGGAACTTCACGAAGCATGCGCGTCAATAGACAATAGCCATTTTTACTGAATTTTGTGGGAAAATGCCATTTCATAAGCACCTTTTTTCCTCCCCTCAGAATATCAATGAACAAATCCAGTACCTAATTTAGAAGTGTTGGGGGAAAGCCAGCCCAGAGTCCTTTACCTGCAGAGAACGTGGGTTTGTAGCCCTGGGAGGGAGGCTGACATTTCTGGGAGGACGGAGTCCTATCCCACCACATCCCTTTGCTACCGACCTCCTTTTCCAACTGAACTGCTCATTGCTACTGCCTGTGGTTGGGACTCATCTTTAAAGTGCCACAGGTCTCCTCATTGGTTTTACAGAGACACACTTACACAGATACCCCTCAGACAGAGAAGTCAGAGAAAACCACAGAGACCTTTGCTGGAAGGTTACAATGCAACACTACTGCAATTCTTAGGATCTAGAACAAAAAATGCAGACACGCCGGATGCTCCAAAATAGGGAGATACGACCCACCCCGTTGTACTCTAGACTGGCTCAGGTAGGACATTTCTCTACAGAGCCCGCTTCATCTGCGAGCAGGGCCAGGAACCCCCCAGCGATAGCTCAACAATTTGAGTCCAGGTTTCCATGCATCACAGTGGAGGGATGGAAAAAACAATAGACGCGCAATGGGGCTACGTCTACACTATGAGTTTTCTCAGCAAAAAATATGCTAACGAGGGACTCATTTGCATGAGTCGCTGTCTCATTTGCATATTTTCTGCCAATCCGTTTTTGCACAAAAACAAGCAGTGTGGACGTTTTCTTCAGGTGGCCTGGTTGGCTGAGCCCCAGCCATCAGCTACAGCCAAAGCACAGACCACACTGGGAAACCCAGCTCCTACGAAAGACTTTTTCTTTTTGCGCAAAAACCCCTTTTTCCACAAGATCCTTAGGCCCCAAAAAAGGAGGTTTATCAATCGTGCGGGAAAAGGGGTTTTTGCGCAAAAAGAAAAAATCCACACTGCTTGTTTTTGCGCAAAAACCCCAGCGCAAAAACGGATCGGCAGAAAATATGCAAATGAGCCCCTCATTAGCATATTTTTTGCTGAGAAAACTCTCCGTGTAGATGTAGCCTGGGACAGAGTGAGTGGCAGAGCTAGACGCTGCAGAAAGCACGTGGGCAACATGGAGGAAGAGAAGTTCGTTTCCAGTTTACGTTAGGGGAGAAGGTAAAAAGGAAGGAGGCATTGAAGAAAAAAAACAAAACACTCCCTCCCTCCATTTTTTTAAGTGATCCAAGCTGAGCCTGAAGAAACCAACACGCATGGGGCCACCAGAATTAATTTGTATTCAGAACACTGTAGAGAGCATTAATGCAGACCTTTTGCCCATGATTTTCTGCTAAGGACTTTGGCTCCATAGAGAGGAATCCTGACTTCAAGTGCAAAGACCAGATCAAACTTTGAGATGAACCCAGAATGCTGGCTTTTAAAGATGGGGTTTGATATGGAGATCAGCTGCACAGTTAGAGTAACATTCGGCAGGCAACCCGCAGAACAAAGGCGCTCTCTGCTTTTGGTAACCTCCCTGTCCTTGAAAGAAGAACAAGAGATGTATTACCATCTCTTTGTGCTTTGCAAAAACCCTGCTATGATAAGCTGCCTGGACCTATGGTACCAGCATCCTTTTTGTAGCATGCAATGTCTTGGAGGCAGCAAGGGTACGAAGCTCAAGTTGTGTCGATTTGGACTGAACGTGACTCAAATGTACATTTTCCACTTGCCACTTGCTTCCCTGCGGCTTCTGATTCTTTACTGGGGATGTACCAGGTCAGGAAGCAGGTCTCTCTTTAAAACAGGTTCTAACTACATGAATAGCTACAGTCCAGATTGAAAGTTACCATGCCATGGGATTTCCCCTGAAATGTTTTGTTCTGTCTTAATGTACCTAGACTAGATTTAAAACAGTGGGAATCTGGGAGCCAAGTTCAGCTGGTATAAACCGGCATGGCTGGATTGAAGGTTATTTTCCAACTGACAGAAAGGTTTTGGCTTGGCTGTGGCTAGGTTTGGATGAAATGCATTGTGTTAGATCACATTAGCGAACATAGGCTAACACCCACATTCTATGGGTATGTTTTCACCAAGAAAAAGGTGTGTTCTTCCCAGACAGTAAGATCCTAACGACAAAGCAGCTTTTAACTTGATCTATTGACATACCATTTCTACTGATGGAGAAAATTCACTTTTCTGACTCTTCGGAGGTAGAGTTCTCAGCAGCACTTGTCAAGTATCAGAGGGGTAACCGTATTAGTCTGGATCTGCAAAAGTGACATGGAGTCCTGTGGCACTTTATAGACTAACAGATGTATAGGAGCATAAGCTTTCGTGGGCAAAGACCCACTTCATCAGCAGCACTTGCGGTCTACAGAACTCTGCTCCCTTGAAAGGGAAGGGTAAAACAACCCATGGGAGCACAGTTGATTTGTCTCCACGGTGAGCAAGTTTATCTAGGGAGGTATCAAGGAAGACCACAGTAGAGACAAATTCCAATTGTGGGTCTGCATCCGTCAGAGAGTGTGTCTACCCATTTATAACCCAGCTCCAAATCCAGGCACGTTGGTTGTGAGGCTTTCAGCGTCACAAAGTGCTGGAGGCCCTTCACCAGAGTGGACCCAACTGGCTTTGACACTTCTCCCAGCTTTATATTCTTTTCTTGGTTGCATTTTAGATCCTGTCACATTCCAAGTATCCAGCACCAGATAACCCTCTGGGAACAAGATGTCTGCCGTGGGTCTGAACAAGAAGAGAAGTGCCTACACGGCAGTCAAAGTGGACCCTGATGGAGACTACTGTACCCCCGGCGCGTTTGAACTAGAGCGGCTCTTCTGGAAAGGCACCCCAAAGTATGCTCACGTCAATGAAGTCTGGCCTAATCTCTACATAGGAGATGAGTAAGTGATAACCGCAACCCATCAATGGAGCGGCATGGCACAGGGGTTCCTACCCAAGCCAGGGCTGAGTACAGGAACAAGGCAGCCTCAGGCCTTTTCAGGATACACCAAAGTAAAGATTTTGCCTTGTAGGTTTTAACCACTCAAAGGAAGGTTCATCACCATGTAGGCATCTCCCCATACCAAAGATGATGGGACATACTGCAGCTTTTGGGGTAGTCATGTACTATTTTTAGATGACTAATTTCAATGAGTAATGAGTTCTTTATTGCCAAGAGACAGTCCCCCCCCCCCTCCCCCCAGTCATGCGGAGGGAAGGGAACCGGCTGGGGTGGGTGGGGAAGGGCAGGCCCAGAATGGAATTGTTGGAAGTGACTGAAGAGTCTTCCCAAGAGCTGGAAATATTTCAACCTAAGTTGGAGTCTGGGCGGTGGATTGTGGCTGGAGAAAGAGGGGGGCTCCTGTGTGTTAAAAATTGTCCAGCTATTGAACAAATGTGCAGAGTTGTTGACTCGAGTCCCACGACTTGAACTCAAGTCCGACTTAAGTCGCCTAGGTGACTCGACTTGAGACTCGACTCGAGACTCGACTCGGGTTCATTGTTTGTGACTTGAGACTCAACTTGAGACTTGCTAATTTTGTTAAACCGACATGGTGAAAAAAATTGTCTGAAAATGCCAATATTGATGGCTTGTACAAAAGTGACTTGGCATTTTTTAAATTTAGACTTGAGACGACTTGGGACTTGACTCAAAAGTGACTTTAGGGACTCAAGACTTGACTTGAGACGTGAACTGTAGTGACTTGAGACTCGACTTGGACTTGACAATGACAACTTGAAGACAACCCTGCAAATTTGTCCCTATTCTTAGGACTAAAGTGCTGTGATTTCACTCTCCGCTGTAGGATTCATCTCCTGCTCTTTGTACATGAATGTGAAAGCACACGATTAATCTGGGAATGGCCCTCTCATTTCACTAGGCAGAACCAGCTCCCTACACAGACAATCAAATCTGTCTGCAGAGCAGGAGAACTTGTCTTAACCCTTAAGCACTCTTGGTTACATTCCCATTTTCCCCTATTCTCTTGCCTAATGGGATATTTATTTTACATCGTTCCTAAAAGGCACAAGCTGCAGCCCCTACCAACGCCACAAAGTATTCATAATATTTTTAAAGGCCCTAAAATTCTTCCAGTGCCAGCTTATAAAAGTGGAAAGATAAACAGCTTTAAAAAAAAAAAAAAAGTTATTTGAGTCCCAATATCATTGAGCAATTAATTCTGTGGCGCCAGAGGCAATCGTTAGACCCACATGAGAGATCAGGACTACAAGCACTCGGGGGCGAACATTTTACAGAAGAAAAATATTTTTTTCCAAATGTGGGGATAGTCTGGCCAGCCAACTCACGGACAAGGAGGGGGTGTATGTGGGACAATTTGCTTCTTGCTAGATCTTTTTCAGCCTAGGATCAGTAAAAGCTGGGTGGGCCCTGTTGAACACACCTGGCATGTTCTTGTTGAATGCACCTGGCATATTCTTTCCCTTCCTTATTGAAAATGATCAAAATTACTTTTAATGCAATAGGTAGATGGATTTTCCACTCACCTTTGTGAGGCCCCTTTGGGCTGGTGCAGAGTCCCAAGTGACCAATCAGAACACAACTTCGAACATTCCAGATTCCTAGACGCAGGCCACGATCTACCAACCGTTATTTTTCCAACTACAATTGTGCCTGTAATTCTGTCATGTTACACCTCAGATTTGAGCAACACCTGTAAGATAGATCCAAAGAGCAATTCATCAGGGAAGCAAAACAGCGTCCTCACTCCCTTCCATAAGAATATTCAGAGCTACATTGCTCACTTCGCATGGATTGGCTGTTGAGAGGGTATCTTTTGCTGGAGAGCAGAGCACGCTAACTGCTAAGAAAATAATACAAACTTTTGAGATGAGATGGGAAAGGATGCCATGGTGGTAGCACTGCAGGTAAATGCCATCTGGTCAGAAGACCCTGCTAGCCCATCCCCAAAGAATGGACTTCACAATGAGATCGACTCCCCACCCTATGAGAAATGAGGAAAGAAAATCACCTAGGGAGGAGAAAAAAAAAGACATAAGCGAGGGACGGAAACCATGAGGACCAGTTTCACTAGGCAGATGGCCCACCAAAAATTAAATTCTTTAGCTAGGGTTTGTACTCACGAAGGGCAACTCCCAAGGATTTAGGTTGCTGGCTAGCCCCGCCTCCTGTCCCTGTGGATCTGGACATCATCACCAGCCAAAACTCTGGCTCCATTTCTGGGACAAGGTGGCAGTTAAGCATTTAATGCTAAGCAGGTGGAGTCCAGGTAGCAGAGAAGTTCATGGGGCCATAATAACCCATTTATACACAACTTCCCATGCTCATCTGGGGGCAGTGCTGTTCTCGGTGTCCAAATGGAGGCACTCCTTTGTTGGAGTGGAACAGGTTTGTTTGACACTTCCCGCAGATTTGTGGTCCCTTTCCGTTACTTTCATGTTCCAAGGATTGAGGCCAAGATAAGCCCCTTGGTCCTTATTTATGCCCAACAGCGTCCACCCTCAAGTCACCCATGGGCGTCGGTTTCGGGCCTGGTTGTAGCACTGGCTGCCAAATAGCTACTGTGGAAAAGGCAACAGAAGTTACATTCATTTCACCTCCACATCAACCATGCTAAATTAAGGGATGCACATAGAAGTAGTTAGTGGCATGCTCATTACAAATCAAGTGAGCGCGCATGCACACACACACACACACACACACACACACACACACACACACACACACACACACACCCACCCCCCCCGTTTACCTCCGGAGCCTCCACATCTGGGCCTCATTCCCGCCTCCTTTATTTACAAGGTTAGCAGCGACTGCTTATGGAAATGCCAATTAATTACCCGACTACAGAACCACAGCTCTCTTCTAATGCAATGCAGGCTATCATGGAGCTCTGGGAGGCCACGCATGCCTTTTGTTACAAGGCTTGGCTGCCGCTTTTTCCCAGCGGCCATGAAATCCCCATGAGGCCAGTCAGGCCCAGACTAATTAAAGCTTCAAGTTTAGCAGCCTGCGTTCAAGCCCCAGTTGAAGTTTTCCTCCAGCAAGTTCCAAAGACTTTTAAGACCAGGCCTTGGAGACAAAAGGAATCTCCCAGTGACAGGAACAGAAACGGGCTTTTTGGTTCGCCCAGGACCAGGGTTATTAACATGGAGATTATCTTCAGTAGGACAGGCACTGCTTTGCTTCGTTTCCTTCCTTTACATAGCACTGCTTGATGTAAGGCAGGTGTTTTCTTCAGGTGGCCTGGTTGGCTGAACCCCAGCCATAAGCTACAGCCAAAGCACAGACCGCACTGGTGCTCACAGGGAAACCCAGTGAAGAGTCAGAAATTAGAGCTGGTACAGCCTGTAAGCCAGCTGCTTGAGTCTTGGGTCCCTGACCTGTGCTCAGGCCTGTAAGTACAGGTCCAGCGGCTCTGCCAAACTGGGGGCCCTGAGAGCAGGGTAGGCAGTGACACGAATACTGTCCCACAGTCAATAAGCCCCAGGCCCCGAGTCAGGGCGGGGCAGCCAAACAAACAGCTCCCCAGGCACGAGTGGGGAGGGGGCGACTGCTTGAGTCCCAACCCAGGGCCCTAGTAGTGACAGCCCTGGCTGCCACTGGGGTCAGCAGGGATCCAGCCCGCAACACTCTGACACACTCTAGAACGTTATGAGACCAGCCTGACGGCCGTCGGCTTCCCCTGGGCCACTGCCTAACTCCCCCTCCGCATCTACCTGGCGCCATTCTGGCTGCTGGTTCTCTGAATCCTTGGGCAGGGTGTACAAGGTCTCCTCTTCCGAGCAGGGGTCCAGTGTCCAGGCCAATCCTCAGCCTCTGCAAGTTCCTCAGGGCCCTCCTGGCTTGGGGGCTCAGGGCAGGCCTCTGCTTCCCCAGGCAGATGAGGCCTTCCTGAGCTCCTGGGCTGGGCTTTCATGCTACCTGCCCTGCCAACTTGGCTTCCGTGGAGTTAAAGGGACAGGACCCAGCTCAGCCTTCCCAGGCTCGGAGCGGGGTTTTTCCCCCTCGGGGTCAGTGAGCGGCCAATGGCCCACCACTATGTGTGAGTCTAGGTTAGATACAAACCTTTAAAAAGGGTCCATTTGCTGGTTCCAAAGTACCACTCCCAGGATTTCAATTAAAGAGGACAGGAGTGTCCTAAGACCTTGGCCTCATCCGACCGCATCCCTAGTGCTGATCAGGTCCTGCATCTGAACCCTTGCCAAAACTTAATCCATCTCTGAACACTGCCTCATTGGCCTCTCTCTACCAAAAAGAGAATCTAATCGAGAGATCCTTCCATACATAATGCAACTTACAGCGCAAAGCTCAGCCAAACTGCAGTTGGTTTGATGATAGGGAGCCGTCTTTACAATGCAGCTGGTAGAGCGTGCTTGCTATGGGTGCAATTAGGTTTGCCGGTAGTTCACACTCAGGTTACGTCTACATTTCAGCCTTTTGCCAGCAGAGAGTATGCTAATGAAGTGCTCATTAGCATTTGTTGTGCTGTCATTTGCATATTCTCTGCCAATGCTTTTTGCACAAGCGGTTTTTGCGCAGAAACAAGAAGCGTAGACAGGTCCGTTTCGCACAAAAAAAAAGCCTTTTGCGCAAGATCCTTATGCCCCAAAAAAGTAGGCACAAGGATCTTGCGCCAAAGGGGGATTTTGCACAAAACGGACCCATCTGCACTGCTTGTCTTAGCGCAAAAACCTCTTGTGCAAAAAGCATTGGCAGAGAATATGCAAATGACAGCGCAACAGATGCTAATGAGCGCTTCATTAGCAAACTCTTTGCCGGCAAAAGACTGCAGTGTAGGCGTAGCCAAAGGGATCATCTAGAACAGGATCTCAAACTCCCAGACTTTGGGCTAGTGCAGGCCCGAGAGCCGAGATATTGCACAATCCAGCCCAGGACTCTTGGTGGGCCGGAGGGGGCTGTCCGTTACCAGCCCCCAAGCCCTGCTCTTTCCCCGCCCTTTCTCGGTCATGACTCCTGGCGGGCCGGGGGAGGGGCCTGTTTGTTACCGGCCTCCAAGCACTGCCCCTTCCTGCCATCGTCTTATGGCAGCGTCTCCCCTCGCACACGGCTTTGGAGAGCACTGGGGGGCCTATGAGCTGCAGGGGAAGTGAAGGGAGTGCATCCACCCAGTACTCTTTGCTTCCCTCGCGGCTCCTGCCATCACAGAGAATGTGGGGGGAGGGTGCGACCGCTCCCCCAGGCTCCGCCCCGTGATCCCGAGAGCCCTGTGCTTCGGGACAGGGTGCCATGACAGGGTGATGGGAAGAAGGGGCGGGGCTTGGGAGCTGGATACAAAAAGGCCACCCTTGGCTCACAGAATCCCAGGCAGGACTGTGCAATTGCTCTGGCACGTGGGGCTCGTGTTTGAGACCCCTGATGTAGAAGATAGGGGACTGTACTAAATAAACATTCTGAGCGTTTCGCCACTCATTGATTGACTCCCTCCCTTTCACCGTCCCTCTCCCCCATTCCGGAAGGATTTTGTCTGGCAAAGGGACATCTTCGGCATGTTCAACATGGCTCTGTTTAAAGAGACAGGACTAGTTCAGAGGAAAGCAGATGGGAACTGGTTCACTGAATAGTTATCTCACATTCTTACCACATCCACTGGTATTTATCACATAAAAAGAGGAACGTTTTAGGTCACATTGATAGTGACCCAGAAGCTAGAAATATGTTCACAGAGCAGTGTGGGGGCAGATTATTTTATTCAAAAAAAAGACGCCCGTCCAAAGGTTTCCCTGTGATATTAGTATAGTCATCTGCCAGTCCTACGGGAGGCTGAGAGAGCTGGAGGGTAAATCTGTAAGCCTACACAAAGAAATCTCTCAAGAATTAAAAACCAATGGTGTGGACATTCGTGTCAATGCCAAGATCAGAGCGGCTTGAGGCCGGCTGCGGCAGCTGGCGCCCCAGGTAGAACCTGCGATCGGCGCCCCCGCTTGCACAGCCATTGATGGCGTGACATCGATCGGGCGCCCCATGACGTCATCATCAGGTGTCCTGGGCGCCCCATGGAAGGCGGCTCCCTAGGCAACCGCCGAGTCTGCCTATACTCACAGGCTGCCCCTGGACGCAAGCGATACTGGCAGTTCACCATGCCCATCATCCGCACAACTCGTGGTCTGCCGCTGATTTGCAGCAGTAAAAGCAAAGTGCCAATGTCTGAAATTAATTGTCGATGTCAAAAACACATCCCAACTCTGATGCTTTTGATGTGGGGAAAGGTACGAGGATCCTTTCTGCCTGTCACAGAGTCAACCAAACTTCCGTCAGAGGATTTGCTTGGGGCACTGGATTGCTCGCTGCATGCCAGCTTTCCCCACTCATCAGCTGATGTGAGTTCCTCTGGTTGGGAGGCGACGAATAACTAGTCTGCCAAGGGAAAAAATTGCTCCCATTTGTGCCTCTGGGGAGGCAAGGCAATGCCTTGTGGGGGACAAATGCTTCATTATCTCTTCTTCAGTTTCCGCTAAGCAGTGCTTCTCTAGAGGCAGGAGATATGGGGATTTTAGGCTCAGTATGAGCAGAGCGTGCAAACATCTCCCTTTGCCATGGCAAGCTGCCAACTACGCTTAACGAAACAGAGATACCGTCTACCGTCCGGCATTCCTCATTGGACACTGAACATCTGGCAGAGGAGTGGCATGTCCCAGCCTTCCCTTGGTGGTTAAAAATAGTTGAAAATTTGTGAAGAGACCACTCCTTCCCCGGTAACTCATGGCCTCTGATTTCCTTGGCCCTTGTCAATTCGAGTATAAATACGAAGAAAACAGCTGTTTGTGTTGCTCACAATCTCCTTCGGGGACTGTCGAAAAGATGAGGGTCCATAATGATATTAGATACACCAGCTGCCTAGTTGAATAGCACCGAAATGTGCTAGGCCACAGGAGGAGGAGATGGGGTTGCTGTGTGAATTTCTTGTTGCGTGATCTCAAAGGGCACAGTTGCTTGGCTTCCCATAGGGCTCGTCAACATTTTCATAGGGCTCCAGCTTGTTCCTCCCTGTTTAACATGCATGCTAGGCCATTAGGAGGGTTAATGGAGATGCGTGGGGCAGAGGGTGTCTTCAGCACGTGGATGACACCTGGCTTGTGTTTCTATTATTTCATTTTGCAATAAGGGGTAGTTATCACTTGCTGGGATGAAAAGGAGGAAGGAGAAAATTTGTTCCTCTTGGTTTCTGAGGACAGGACAAGGAGTAATGGGCTTAAAGTGCAGCAGGGGAGGTTTAGATTGGACATTAGGAAAAAATTCCTAACTGTCAGGGTGGTCAAATATTGGAATAAATTGCCAAGGGAGGTGGTGGAATCTCCCTCTCTGGAGATATTTAAGAACAGGTTAGATAGACATCTGTCAGGGATGGTGTAGGTGGAGCTTGGTCCTGCCTTGAGGGCGGGGGGCTGGACTCGATGACCTCTTGAGGTCCCTTCCAGTCCTATTATTCTATGATTCTATGATTAACAGCTTTGCTGAATCAAGGCTGCTCTACCTAGTATCTCTCTTGTTATAGCAACAAGAATGATGAAAGGTCTAGAGAACACGAGCTATGAAGGAAGGCTGAAAGAATTGGGTTTGTTTAGTTTAGAAAAGAGAAGACTGTGGGGGGGAGGACATGATAGCCGTTTTCAGGTATCTAAAAGGGTGTCATAAGGAGGAGGCAGAAAACTTGTTCATCTTGGCCTCTGAGGATAAGAAGCAAGGGGCTTAAACTGCAGCAAAGGAGGTTTAGGTTGGACATTAGGAAAAAGTTCCTGTCAGGGTGGTCAAACACTGGAATAAATTGCCCAGGGAGGTTGTGGAATCCCCATCTCTGGAGATATTTAAGAGTAGGTTAGATAAATGTCTATCAGGGATGGTCTAGATGGTATTTGGTCCTGCCATGAGGGCAGGGGACTGGACTCGATGACCTCCTGAGGTCCTTTCCAGTCCTAGCATTCTATGATTCTATTAAAAAGCTGGGTAAGTTTTTACTCAAGGACCCAAACTTTCCTCAGTTCCTCCCTTCCCACATGGAGATGTACTGTCATTTTCCTAATGCGCTCCCAGCACAGTGCTTCACCTTCCCCGCTCTGAAGTGCATTCAAGGCAGACATTGAAGATCATGACTTGGGCCTCATAAAAAGAAATCAAGCGCTAAAACACAGATGGCCCAGAAGAATAAAATGAAAACAATTGGAGGATAAGTCAAATGCTGATCGTTTCACCTATGCTGGGCAAGCAGAGCGAACTTTTTCTGGGCATTGTGGCTTTATGTTCAATTATTACCAGAGAAATAGAAATATCTCTCCCATTTACGAGGCAATAACATCACTTACAGAGGGAGGAAGACAGAAAACTCTGTGCTGGACTATTAAACTCGCGTGGTGAGCTAATTGCAAGAGGGAGAACTTGCGTGTCATGTACTAGCTCAAAACAAATTAAGGATTGAATTATGCACCGTTGAACAAGGTTTCTATTTCACACTAACAGCCTGTGTGTGGCTCTCGTTCACTAGCTGACTTACCCTACTGACTGTTGTAGATATTCAGGTTTTACAAGCTCTTTCTTTCCATCAAAAATGCTAATAGTACAGCTGTGGTGTAGGAAGCAGATGGAACAAAAGGGAATACACATCTTATACTATCCCCAAGAATTCCAATGATATTAAAATTCTGAGAATCTAAACTATCAACTGAGATTTTTCAGTGAGTGATTCTAGGGCTACCTCTACACCAAGTTTGGGGTGTGCTGTAAATTAACCTCACTTTAGGGATCTTGAGTTGAGTTAATTGGGGAAGCTTGTAAATTCTAGTGCATGCAAAGGTTTGTTCCCAGTCACGGTTGAGTGAGCTATGACCAGAGACAGCATTTGCATTTGGAAATGTGCATGAGCTTCTACATTGGCATTTACAATCATGTTAGTTAGCTCAAGATAACTGGCAATCAAGTCACCAGTTAAAAGCAAGACCAAAACCTATTACCATTATTCATTATTTGTAGAACCTCAGCACCCTAGTTGCAGACTCTGACCTCATAGATGGGGTGCTGTATAAACAGCCACAAGCATCTTACAATCTTAGCATAAGAAAAGAGACCACAGATGGACATAGACAGAGGGGGCAGTCCAGGAAACAATGAGATATTATTGGGCGTGGTCTTTGCTTATCAGCAGCCTACCTGTGGTAAAGCTTTTTTTTGTAGGTACCATGGAAAAGGAAAGTCTGACAGATTTTGAAAGCTGGGCGAAGTCCATTATTTGGATGTTCTACTGAGGGCACCTTATAGAGGCCTAGAGTTGCCAGTTTTGGTTCGATGTATTCCTGAGGGTATCACCACATGAAACTTGAACTTTGATCTCTAATTCCTGGAGACGTCATGACAATCCTGGAAGACTGGCAACCCTCAAGGCGCCTGATTATCAAAGGGAAAATCTGCAGTGCTTGCTGAAAATCAGGCTTTGTTATGATCTCTCAACCTGGCCCTCAAAATCACAGCCACGTTTGAAAATCTTGGCCTGAGGGCCTGCTCCTTTCTTAGGGTGTGTCTACATTGCTCCTGTAGCTCAAAATAATCTATGTAATAACTTGAGTCAATTTTGAAGACGCTTGTTTTGTCATTTGGCATGATCTCCACAACGCCACATTTTGAAATAACCCGCTATGCCAAAACATCCCTTACTCCTTGTGGAATGAGGTTTACGGGGACGTTGGAATAGCGAGCCTGTTACATTTCGAAATAATGGATGTGCAGTTAAGACGCGGGATACCTCAGGTATCCCGAAATAGCTGTGCGGTGTAGACGGATCCCTACTATGAATGGCAAAATGTCTGTTTAGCCCTTAGAAGCAGTTTACAAACACAAAACCCCTTACTAACAGAGGGAAGAGGTCCTGTTAACTGGGGGATAGCTGGTCTAGTGCCTCTTTTGTACGAAGAAGAAAGAGAGACCCAAGCTCTTAGCAGCCAGCAAACCTCACTTCTCAATAATCAGACTGCCTGAATCTATCAGTATAAATGGAATGGACCAACACAGCTTAGTTACTGAGAGGGCACCCATGCCATTTAAGCTTGTTGGAGAGGAACAGAAAAACTGTACAAGTTGGAAACTGAGTGATATACTCATTTATATTTTCACAAAGACATTGTGCTTAGTACTACACAGAACAGAGGCACAAAGTCCTGGCCTTGCAGAATGTGCAACATACTAAAAAATGTAGGAAAAACTTTCCTGGTGTAAGCCTTCTACAGACCTTAGAAGCAACCCTTTCCGACAGAGGCATCCAAACCCAAATCAAGGTAATTCACAGACACTTACCTTCCTTCCTCTCCCCCCCCCCCCCGCATCCCCCTCCTGTTCTGCAATGTGATTTGTCCTTTTCATATTTGTTCATTTTTTTTTAATTGTATCCTTTGGTATATATGGTTGTGACTACTTTCTTCCACTATTTGATCTGAGGAAGTGGGTCTGGCCCACGAAAGCTCATCATCTAATAAACCATCTTGTTAGTCTTTAAAGTGCTACATTGCCCTGCATTTTGCTAAATGCACAGCCTTACCTGCAGGGGGTGGAGAGATCGCAACTTGATCTGCATGCACTCAGCACTCCTGAAGTCGGGGCATTATGGATGTGCTTAAATTCCACTGGAGTCAATGAGATCTAAGCACATGCTTAAGTGCTTTGCTGAACTGGCATCTTAATGCCCCAGAATGGGTCTGAATGCTTTACGCGGAGCACCCACTAGGAAAGTTTTCTCATTTTAGCAGCTAAAGGAGGAAGGGTTTGATTTGGACCCATGGCTACAGAACAGGCACAGTGTCAATACATTACCTTTCCTGTGGTAACACGGCCTGCAAAAGGCCCGTTCTGAACTCCAATTCGTCCCTAGAAGAGCTCCCAATAAAGCAGAGTTTGCAGCAATTGACCTGAGAGCACAGGCACAGAGGAAGGACGACAGACAATTGAACAGCAGCCTGCACAAAGCACTAAAGAGCACCTGATAGGGAACAATCCTTCACGGGAAGGCTGAAGGCCTGGCTGGACCTTGGATTGTATCTTCTAAGTAGGATGAATTCAGAGCAGAAGAGGCACTCACAAAGATAACAGGCTTTGTTGAGGGCACTGTAAGCATTTGTTCTGTTTAAGACGGATCAGTTATTCCTCTTCATCCAAACACAGCTGACGGAAGGGCTAAGGAATGAACACATACCCACTATGCCTGGGCTAATTCACAGGGTTTGTCCCAAACTGAACAAGAGAGATTACACTAAAGCGTCAGTGGGAAATAGGTCAATGGAGGGATGATAGGAGTTACTAGAGAGAACTTTCTGGGTGTCTAGCTGGTGAGTCTTGCCCACATGCTCAGGGTTTAGCTGATCGCCATATTTGGGGTCGGGAAGGAATTTTCCTCCAGGGTAGATTGGCAGAGGCCCTGGAGGTTTTTCGCCTTCCTCTGTAGCATGGGGTACAGATCACAGCTAGAGGATCTCTGCATCTTGGGGTCTTCAAAGTATTTGAAGGCTTCAATATCTGATATATAGGTGAGAGGATTATTCTAGGAGGGGTGGGTGAGATTTTGGGGCCTGCACTGTGCAGGGGGTCAGACTAGATGATCATAATGGTCCCTTCTGACCTTGGAGTCTATGAGTCTATGCAAGGGACTCAACAGCAGGCATCAGGAAGGAAGGTCATTCCCCTCCCACCACCTCAAAATGTGCTCGCCCAAGAGGTCTGGGGCAAAAAGGAAGGGCAAAGAGCATTGCTCTCCACTAAAACTCGTAGTCTATTGACAGGACACTGCAGTAAGTTTACCAGAGGGCAGGCCCACTGATGGGGAAGGGAGGGAGGGAGGGCAAAGAAGGCAGTTGCTCCAGAGCCTGGCAATTCAAAGGGACCTAGTGCTCCTGACCACTACTTCTGCTGCTACAGAGCCGGGAGCCCTTTACATAGGTGCCAGAGCACCACATGGCAAGTTCCGGGCAGCATTAAGGACTGGGAAGGGGGAACTGAGGGCTCGCTACCCTGGCCCAGGCCCTTCCACTTGAGGCCCCGCCCCTTCTTGGAGTGTGGAGCCAGCCCCCCACCCCACCCCACACACACACACACACAAATGCAACTTGCTAGGGTTGCCAAATGGTTTAACCAAAAATACCGAACACCGACCTCCCCTCCCCCAAAAAACAAAACAAAACACCGGGGAAAAAATTCTGTTGAGAAAAAAAAAAAGGGTGGAGGGAGGGAGAACCAAGGTAGTTGATCAAAAAAAAAAAAAAAAAAAAAAAAAAAAAAAAAAAAAGACCCCGAGTTAAGCAGAAAAAATAACAAAATAAAAAACCCCAGCATGGCTCCTTTAAGAAATTTCTTTTGGCCCTAACAGGCTGCCGGCAGCCATCTGCCATCTTGTCTTCCTGCTCCGGGCCAGACAGCTCCCCCGCGGAACCAAGTAAGCACCCGGGATTTTCGCCTCCTGTCCGGGGAGAGTGGGGGGGGGGGGGGGGGGAAATCAGAAAATACGGGACATTCCATCTGGTATTTTCTGAAGTTTTTTTTACTGAGCAGGAGGCAAAAATACTGGACTGTCCGGGTCAATACCGGACACCTGGCAACCCTACACCTGGCCCAGCAGCCTGTCGACACCCCAGGCAGTGGGCCGCTCCAGTAGCATAGACCTCCCCCCACCCCATGTCCCTAAATCTCAAGAGCCCTGGAAGGTTTATTTAGGTAGTGTAAGGAGAGGTAGAACGGAAGTGACTGTGCAGTTATAAGGCACCATGCTCTGGTGGGAGAGACTAGTCAGTCCTGTGCTAATCCGTGGTCTGGCCCAGAACACACTAAACGTCTTAAGGAGCCAGAGCAGACTCTGTCGTAGCAGAGGGGCCTGGATAGAAACGCTCTGTGCTTTCCCTCTGGCAAAGGAGACTCTTGGGCATGCCCTCGCCATGGACACTTAAAAGCGAGGTCTGTAGCATCCCCACCCACGTTGGGCGTGGTGTGGTGACAGCTGGGTTGGTCCCAGGCTAGGAGACGCAAAAACTTTTGAGCTCCACAGCGCTCTTCTGCAGGCCTTTTGGAACTCAGCAACTCCAGCTCTCCCCAGAAGAAGTTGGTCTAATGAAAGCAGGGGAGCGGACAGCCACACTGGGCCCCTGGGCAAGGTAGCAGGGGCGGGGCCTCACGGGGAAGGGGCGGGGCCTAACGGGGAAGGGGCGGGGTGGAAGGCTGAGACCATGGTGCCCCCGCAGCACTGTCTGTAGCACACTTCCTTAGACAGCGCTAAGAGCTGCCTGGAGCACGTGCGGTGCTCCAGGGGTTATCTAAAGGGCTCTGACTGTGGTGGCCACTGAATCACTAGGTCCTGGAGTAGTCACTTCCTGTTTTCCCACCCCTGTTGGCGGCCTGAATGACAGATACTACCTCCCTCACCTTGGCTAATAGCTGCATCGAAGGCATTCATTTCTGACCGTCTCCGGAGAATCCAGTCAAGGAAAGAGGGAAATTAAGGCCCAGATGAATGCTGCAGTGTCAAATGTTAATCTGTCATGTGACCCATTGTTTTGCATTGTCTGTGTTGCGAACAACAACAACGACCATTGTTTAATGCAACTGCTATTTATTAGATGGAACTGCATTTGCAGAATCCAAATTTGAGTTTACTTTTCATGGACAGTTAATCTTTATTTTTTCCATTGACCCTACAATGTGGCCTAACTTGCTATTCAGCAAGAAGAATTCCACTTCCAGGGGTTCTAACTGAGCACAGATCTAGGAGATGAAAGCAACATTTTTTTCCATGTTTGTTGGGCCAAGTCTGAAGAATGGAAAACAGATTTTTTTCCATGGGGATGGGTGGTGGGAAACCAGAACAAAACAAAAACCTGAAAGCAAAATCTGTGTTTCACCTCAAGCATGGCAGAATCCAGAGAGTAAGGCTCACTTGCCTGCTCCATCTTCTCCTCAAGATATTATTATATCTATTTCTAAAGTATCTGTCTTTTTGATAATGTTGTAATGAAATTACTCTGTGCTCGCTAGGTCTATGTGTGGGACATATCTACATTCAGCTCCTAACAAGAGGGGCATGAAAGTTGCATGAATAACTGATTTTTCGGTTCTGAAATTCTGGGGGGAGGGAAGCCCTGGCTTGATCTAAAAACAATTTAATTGTATTCAGCAAAACAAGTCATCAGAAAAAAAATTATTTTTGGGTCTCACACAATATTTTGTTCAACGTCAGCTGAAATGCTTTGTTTTGATTTTGAGCTTTGAATAGGTTTTTAAATTTGTAAAAAAAAAGTGTCTTTTGAAAAAACAGTCAATCTGAATAAAAAAACGGAAACAATTGGTATTGAAATGGAATGTTTTAATTTATTTGGAATTAAATTTACCTTTTTCTAAAAAAAAACACCTCAACAGAGCCACAAAATATTTCCGTCAACCTAAATCTGCATTTTCATCCAAAAGATTCAGTTGAAAAATTTCACCGAGCTCGGTAGCTGCTCCCAGAGAGGAAGGACCTAGCCATCACAGGAAGTAGCTCAGAGAACACATTCAGGAAGTGATCATACTTCCTGCCTGGGGGAATAGGTGAAAAGCGTGTGTGAGCAGTACCAGCACTAGGTGGCAGTGCTGCCTCTGGGTTCTCCTCCTATAATAATGCTGCGTGTGTCTATTGTTCACTGAGCTTGTGGCTCTAACAGTTGTAGGGACTCTGCTAGATTGTCCTACCCCACAGTAGCACATCAGTAGAATCCGATCCCCCTGTCTCACCTTGAATACAGCACACAACTTATCAGACACTGTCGCTAAACGACGCTCTTGTCTGGGATCCATTGGAGTGATGCACCTTGTCCGCCAGCGACTCTTCTGCATCGTGTCTCTCAACCACGCTCATGTGGACTGCGGTACCGTGGAGTACAATTTGAATTTCCGGTTTTTGTGGCGGCCAGCCAACAGGGCAAAGAGGAAAGGATAAAAGTTTCATATTAAGAACATAACAGCGGCCCTACTGGGGTGGAATAACAGTCCATCTAGACCAGAGGCCAATGCCGGGTACTCCAGTGGGAATGAACAGAATAGGGAATCGTCAAGTGATCTGCCTTGCTGCCCATTCCCAGCTCCTGGCAAAGAGAGTCCGGGGCATAGACTGTATCATGGTGATCCAGCCCCTTCCATCGATATAGTTGTGTCTACACAAGGCGGTTATGCAAGCAGGGAGCCGGGAGTGGTGGATTTTTCATGCCCAGCGGACGTGGATATGCTAGTCAGCATTTCCCGTAAGCTGTGCCCTCGTGCAGCCGTTCAGGAGAGATTCAAAGGCCACTCCGCTGATTAGCAGAGTGCCCACAACTAGGTTGTGATTCTACCAGTGGTGCACATTGGCCCGGGCTTCGGTGCACATAAAATTTATTCTGCCCATGGATTGAAAAAATCCACCCGTGGATGGGGAAGATTAGAAGGTACATCGAGGCCAGTATGTCGATCAGGCCCTTCGATTTAAGTTTCTGTCATTGCTTTTGTCTTCCGTTACCATAATGTGACTCATTCCCTGTGATCTGTTAGAGCAAGACAGCAAGTAGGGGGCTAATGGCCCTTCCAGATCCTCTGGACATAGGGCCATGGACAAGTGTTCCCCTCTCAGCGCAGAAGGGGAAGAGCTGAGCGGCTGCATTTCTTTCAGAGCTAGTCAGAACCACATGAGCTCTACCTGAATTGAATCCTCATTTATGACGGACTCTTTGCTTAGTTCGTCAATATGAAATGAGGGGAAAGAACGTGCCAGATAGTGAAAGCCTCTAGCAAGAGGAAGGATTCCTGGGTCCTGTTTCTAGCTCTGCCCCTCACTCAATGTGCAACAAGTCAACACAACCTCTCTCTCGCTCCGGGGTCCCACTTGCAAAATGGGGCGAGCCATTAGCTGCTCACAGCCTGTGGCTGCTAGACAGCTCCGGTTGTGTGTAACAACCTGGGATGAAGGGTTGATGGTTGGGTTTTTTGCACTTTTAAAGGCCCTTCCCCCAAATCCTCCTTTGGGAGGTACCACTGGACCAAAAGGACAACTAATGGAAAACAGGGTTGGTGTGCAGGTCACAGGCTCAGAACAAGGGAACCGGAAGGGGACACCGAGCAGAGAACCTCAGACAGCGCCCACTACTCCTCAAAGCTGTCCAGAGAGTCAGGGGATGCCGCCCAGAAGAAATCTACCCAGCTGTCTGACACTAGGGAGGAGGAGAAATAGGCCCCACAGTCTCCGAGCACCCCCCTCATCCAGCCTCCCCTCTTGGGATGTGTCTAGACTACAGGGTTTTGTCGACAAAACTATATCTGCGTCTACACTACTGCCGAGTTCTGCCGACAATGTCGACAGAACTCGGCAGTTTTGTCAATGGTGGTAAACTTCATTCTACGGGGAATAACGCCTTTTGTCGACAGAGTTCTATCGATAGAAGGTGTGATTGCATCTACACTGTCCTTTGCGTCTACACTCTCATGTCAACAAAGCGGCTTGCTTTGTCGACAGATCTGGATGTAGTCTAGACGCGCTTTGGCGACAATATCTGTCGACAAAGCCTCTGTTGACAAAAGCCTGTAGTCTAGATGTACTCCTGGTATGGTAAACGGCAGCCTTCCCCAGGTCCTGGAGGAGCTGGATGAGGTCTCACGACTTCGTGGGGCCCGGGATGGGCTGAGGATAAATGACGAGCGGTGTAGCAACAGTGCAGCCAGAACCTCAGCAGGAGGTTCTGGGGGAGCCTGGAAAAGAGGCTGCAACCTGGCACGTTTGAGGTAGGCGTGCGCCAGGTTCTCCCTGCCGCCACAAAAAGAGCAGGCGTCGGGAATGGGGGTGAACTGCACCAGGTACACTCCTGTGCTCGTGGCTCCGTGTGAGGGCCACCAACTGATGTCCCCAAATGGCCGTGGGACCGGGGGGGATATACACCAGCCCACTAGAATTCCTCACGGTCAACAGGTGTCAGGTCATCCTGCTATTTGCTATCAGGGTGGGACACGCGGGTGAGGAAACCGAGTGTGTGTGAGGGGAGGGGGGAATCTGTCCACGTCTGAAGTTTTGACAGTGGTTTTTTTTTTATCGCTTTCAAAACAAGGGAACTATTTCTGAGAGCAGCTCCATTCCCAGCGCTGACAAGTGACGTTTCTTTGGCAGGAAAACGGCCTTGGAGCGCTACTGCCTTGAGAAAGCCGGCTTCACGCACGTCCTCAACGCAGCCCACGGCCGGTGGAACGTGGACACGGGGCCAGACTACTACAGCGACACGGCCATCAAGTACCACGGGGTAGAAGCGGACGATCTCCCCAGCTTCGACCTCAGTCAGTTCTTTTATTCGGCTGCTGATTTCATCGACGCCGCACTTCAAGATCCGAGAAGTAAGGAGGGGGCAGAGAAAGACCTGGCTGGCTACAGCTCATCTCAGCGCACACGAGTATTAATTAAAAATAGCCAATTCCCGAGGGGGGTGGGAGGGGGAGGGGAGACCTGCAGAGGAACCCAAGGCCCCCTGGCACAGGACAAACAAGCACAGGCTGGTCATTTCGGGAAAGTCAGTGCAGATAGAGAGGCATGGGAGGCCAGTAATAGAGGGCAGGGAAGGCAGCGCCTTCCAAAAGCTGCCTACATGCCCCAGCCGCTGGGAAGGCTGGGACCGTGGCATGGGAGCCCGGCTTCCCCAGCCACTACGGAAGGCTGGAGCCAGGTGGCCAGGAAGGATCAAGCTAGGGGTGGGCGTGGCTTGGCTCCAGGTGTGGGGCCTTAGCCAGAAGGGATGGGCTGGAGCATGCCTTCCCCAGCTGGGCCTTCACCCACATATGGGGGTCTCTCTCAGCCACGTCAGCCATTGAAATGCAGTGGGGTTCGGTAGCAATCCACGAGTCCTTACCTCCGGATGGATCGCTCTTAAGCAGCTCTCTTGCTAGCAGAGCAATGTCCCTAGCACAAAGGGCACTCATATGACACTCCTATGCAGCAAACAGTCCCAGGAGGAAAGCCAGGGACTCAATATAGCTCGTCTGCTATCCCTAAAGGCAGCCCTTTTCCAGTTAGCTGGGAAGTTTATTAGCAGAGACCCGCCCTGGTTGTACTTAGCTTGTGTATGTAGGATTCCAGTCTCCGGAGCAACCTCTCTTCCCCTACAGCAGGAGGTTCGCTCCTAAAAGCACTTGTGTCCTGTAGCCATCGGATCCTTTCCAAGCTGTAAGAGGGATTTGTTGTTGCCATCTTCCAAGCCGTAGGAGACGGCAATCACTTTGACAGCACAGATCTGGGAACATTAGTTAAAGCCTTTGTCAATTTCCCAGCTTGATTACTACAGTTCATTATTTGCTGACCTCCAGCTGCGCTCTAGCTCAGGGTATAAGCAAATGCAAAGCCCCACAGCCTGGAGCCTGCACTGTCTTTGAAAATTTACTCCAGTTCTTATTTTTAAAAAAAGTATCTCAACAGGGTGTTTTACCGAGAGCCAGCAGAGAAACTTAAAACTCTCCTGCTGACCTGCAAAGCCTTTAATATCAGAGGGCCACATATCGCGTTTCCATCCTTTTGTCAACTTGTGTTCTTTGCTGTGGAGCTCAGCAGCTGCCGGTTACCTGGCGTGCCCCCAGCCACCAGCCAGGACTTACCCATGCAACAGTACAGCCCCCAGCCCCAGAAAACACCTCTTGTTAAGGCAGGGAGATGATAAATCATCGCCAGTTAAAAGCTGACGTGCCAATAGCCGTGTGTGCGTCTTTAAGATTGTACGTTCTTAGAAGGGAGAGAGGTTCATTGGCAAAGGCAGCTACTTCAGACTGCAAGACTCCGGCCAAGTACCGCTGCTTCTGCAAAGGGTGCGGAATAGGCTGGTGGCTGAGCGCTTCTGATCCATAGTATAATTTCCAACCACATTCCTAGAGACAGGCCGAGGTCTCAGGGGCTTGCGTATACAAACACACCGCTTGGAGCAAGCTAGGTTGTGATTAACAATCCGTGCGCACCCTGCTGATGTGCATCATGCTTCGCTCCCCTTTTCTTTAAAAGGGGACTCGCTTCACAGTGCTATAAAAAACGGTGAACATGTGGCAGAAGGATGCAGCCGCTGCCAGCTATTCCATGTACAGCCAAGCCTCCACTTGCCACGAACAAGCCCGTCTCCATCTGCAGCCTTCCCTTCCTCTTCCCACAGCGCAGAGCAAAAGACACGGCACCCGTACAGAAGTCGAGAAACAGAGAGGGTTTCCAACAGCACTATATTAAAGCGCACAAGCAGGGTCTATACGGACCGGTCCATACACAGCACGCTAGTGCGCTTTAGAAATCAAGGCCCTGCAGTGTGCATTGCTGCTCCATGTCGACAAGCCCTGAGAAGGCCCGTAAATTCTCACGTGCTGCTAAACAAAGGGTAGGGAGAGAGGCTGTATAAACACTCGTGAAAGCTTGAGAAAAAGATTCAGCACTGAAACAGAAGTGTGACTAAGAGACCAGAGTGGTTCGCTTATTAAAAATGGTGCTAAATTCAAAAGGAATTCAATGGGTTACACTGACACTTCTGCATGTAGCTGTTCTTCCAGCTGCTGTGCTGGTGAAGTGTTTGAATCACATAAGAACAGCCAGATGGGGTCAGACCAAAGGTCCATCTAGCCCAGTGTCCTGTCTTCCAAATGGGGCCAATGTCAGGTGCCCCAGAGGGAGTGAACAGAACATGGAATCATCAAGTAATTCCCTCCCATCACTCATTCTCAGCTACTGACAAACAGAGGCCAGGGGCACCATTCCTACCGATCCTGGCTAACAGGGCAGATCCTCCAGGAATTTATCTATCTCTTTTTTTGAACCCTGCAACAGTCTTGGACTTCACATAATCCTCTGGCAAGGAGTTCCGCAGGTTGACTGTGCGTTGTGTGAAGAAATACTTCCTTTTGTTTGTTAAACCTGGTACCTGGCGTTTTGTTAAGTGCACTAGCAATATAAAGATAATCAACTTAGTAGTCCTGAAGAAGAAAGGGGGACAAAAATGTGAAGAAAATCATGAGGGTAAACAAGGGGCACCGAATACATGTTGTTCATTCCGCAGCCAAGTATGGCCCCATTCAAATAGAGGGCTACAGAAGTAGCACATGTGAAGAGATGAGAAGCTATAATGTAGGCAGCCCATAAGTCTCATCAGTGCAAGGGATGACCCTTACACAAGAGGACCTGCCCTGTATACAGACCAGTCTCTGTTTAACCTCCTAGCAGACCAAGTGGCCAGCTTTTTCATGTGCCTAAATTAATGGCAGGCATCATAGGAATGTTTGTCTTGGTGATGGCCAGACGTTTCTAACCCAGACGTTGGAGTAAGTAGAACAGGAAGAATGGTTCAGGAGTCAGACCTAGGACTGAGCCTCTGCTCTGCCACAGACTGTCTGGGTAGCCCTGGGCATGTCATTTAGTCTTTCTTTGCTCTGGCTCCCCATCCGGGCTAACAGCACTTCCTCACCCCCCCTCGGAGATGTAAATACGGTAGGGCTGGGTGGTGTCTTGATATGCAACCAGAAAAGGAGCTTGCCTAGATAGATTAGCACCCTAAAGCATTTGAGCAGCTGCATGCGCGCCGACATGGCTTCCCCCGCTGACACACTGCACAACTGGGCCCTGCAGGACGGGGGGAATTCCTGCCTTCCTGGAACGTCCTCGGGGATCTTTCCTGCCCTGGCACAGCAGACAGGATCACCGCCCTTGCCATTTCCAAAGGGGGAGGGGCATTTTTCCCCTCCCTCCTTCACACAACATAAAACACAGGTTCTCTCTGGCCAGAGGCCTTTCTTCTCTGGTTTCCAAGGAAACCCTCCCGTCAGTCATTTACACCCCCCGGGGCCCCCGCCAGCGTGAAGGGCTGAACAAATGGGGGCTTCCACGTATCGGCAGAAAACGACAAGCCGGTCTGGGATCGGGGAGGCTGGCCATCTGCCAAGAGGCCTCTCAGCCAGTCTGCTGGGATCCCATCATCCCCTCGCGCTGGCAGCTCTCGAGGGGTCCATGACTCAGCCGTGCCGCTCCCGCCAGGAAAGCGCCCCTCACCCGCCATCAAGCAGCCAACTGCCAGGAGTCGAGGCCCGCCTGCACTGGGGGCAGCGGACAAAGCCAAACTGCCTCAGGCCTTGCTGCTGAAGACACCCCGTTGTCCGGGCTTTGTGGCGCACAGAGCGTCCCACGCTGCGAGGTTGGTGCACGTGCGCGTGCGCCCCCCTTGATTTTAATTGAAAGTGGGTGCCCTCCCTCTGCACCCTCCCCCACAGTCATGGGTCACCCCGGCTGCCTCTCACAGGACACAGGGATTAAAAATACCCCCCCTCTCCCCCGGCAGTGAAGTCTCAGAGTCCGGGTCTACGGGCGTGAGCTCGTGGGGCTTACGCTACGGCGCAGCTTCTAGTAGCGTAGATGCCCCTTCTACGGCTGGCTTGGAGTCCCGCCTTCCCTGCCAGGTTTCAGAGCCTGCCCGGGATCTCTCGGCCAGACACAAGCTGTCCACCTGGGTGCTGAGACTTGCAGCCGGGGTTTTAAAATGCAGCGTAGAAGTTCCCAGTGTGGGCGGCCCTTTTTCCTTCCAGGAGGCACCTCTCAGGCCCAGCGGTTCTCCTTTGCATCCGTTCCTGTAGCACATGCAAAGGCCTGGACCCATTGGCTGTGTCTAGACTGCATCCCTCTGCCGAGAGACGGATGCAAATCAAGCACTTCAGAAGTGCAAATGAGCCCGAGATTTAAATATCCCGAGCTTCATTTGCATACTCACATTCCCACGCTGTGCCGATCAGGCTCAGTGTCGAAAGCGAAAGTAAAGTGTAGCCGTGGCTCTGCCAACAGCGGGAAACTTTTTCAGCAGCTCCTGTACTCTTCATTTCCCACAGAAACCGACACCTCTTTATTCTAGGGCTGCCTACACCCAGTAAGGGACAGCCTCAATCCCAAGAGCTACAATCTAACCAGGCAAGACAAACAGGGTGTGATGAAAGGAATTAGTAAATTTAAAACAAACAAAAGGAAGTTCTTCTTCACTCAGCATACAGTCAACCTGTGGAACTCCTTGCCAGAGGATGATGTGAAGACCAGGACTTTAACAGGGGCAAAAAAGAGCTAGATAAAGTCATGGAGGTTAGGTTCAGTAATGGCTATTAGCCTGGTTAGCTAGAAATGGTGTCCCTAGCATCTGTCTGGAAATGAATGAGAGGAAGGGAATCACGTGATGATGATCAGCAGTTTTCACTCCTTCTGGGGCATCTGCCAGCATTGGCCAGGGTCGGCTAGATGGCCATGGACTAGATGGACCTTTAGTCGGACCCAGGCTGGCCGTTCTTATGAATTGTCATCCCCAGCTGAGACGCAGGGAGGGGGATTAAGTGGTGTGCCTAAGGCCACACTGGAAGTCTGTGGCAGAGCAGGGAACTAATTACTGAGCCCTCCTGCCTCTCTGGCCCCTGGTATTCAGAGCGAGTAACTGCACAGCCTTGTCATCCTCCTGGAGGGCATGAGCATGTGGTTCAACAGCTTCTTACAGGCACTGGTGTCCCGCCTCTAGAGCACAAACATGCCTTGATTCAGCAGCATGAGCGAAACAGCTGAAGCCATGGATCAGTGGGAGGTTAATAAAGGGGAGGCTGCAACAGGGGTTGACAGGCCCACCCTGTCCGGCTGTAAATTGGCGATCTATAGCAGGACAAGATCCTGATCGATACTGGGACTCATTGGCTAATCCTCCCTCGGCAAGGGAGGCGGTGAAGCGCAGGAATGGCCGCCCAGCACTACGATCTCCAGGTGGGGGGCGCTAGCGAAGGGGAGAGTAGGTATCATCGGCCAGTCTGAAAGCCTTGCCTGTGTTTGCTCCCCTCCCCCGTGCAGACAAGATCTTGGTTCATTGCGCCATGGGACGCAGCCGATCCGCCACCCTGGTCTTGGCGTACCTGATGATTTACAAGAACATGACCATCGTCCAGGCCATCGAGCAAGTGTTGCAGCACCGGTGCATCCTCCCGAACCGCGGCTTCCTGAAGCAGCTGAGAGAACTGGACATCCAGCTGGAGGTGGAGAGGACCAACGCCAAGAACGGCCGCCAAGTCAACGGAGATGGGCCTGGCCGGGAGATCTAGGCTTCCTCACGCCCAGGGTGATGGTTCCCCGGAGAAACACCTAGTGAGAGACCACTGCCGTTGGAAAACCAATGCGGCCAGAAGGCCTGCGGGAAAAATCGGCCGCAAAGGGAATCCCGGGGAAAAGGAGCAGGGAAGCGATGTCCTTGGGGGCGCGACACAGACTTGGCAGGGTGCAGCGCTGTTCTGCGGGGTTCTGCTGTCCAGAAACAGCAAAGGAGGGACTTGGAGGACAGGCCGTAAGTGGGCAAGCCCCCGAGCTGCGACGGAGGCCCAGCTGCTTCTGCTGTCCTAAGACGAGTTGAACCACTGTTGTTTTAATGCGGTTTGTGAGGGGCTACTTTCTTCCCAGCCCCCGTGCAAAGCCTCGCACGTTTACTTAAATACAATCAGGGATGGGAGCCTGGCAAAGCCTGAGCCGGTCCCCACCCCTGCAATCCTCCTTTCAGCTGACAGGATTAACTAGGGAGGGGGCCCTGCTCCCCCCACCTGCCGCAGGACCCCTCCCTGCCTGCTGCGTAGCACTGCCAAGCGCCCGGGTTCTGACCAGAATGCCTACTGCGCTCCTGACTGGGCTGCTGGAAGTCCTGGCTCCGTGAGGTTCCCCCCAAATGGCCGGCATTTCCCCCTGGCTCCTAGACTGAGGCGTAGTGCGTGGTGCCCCTGCGGTCAATGGCCTCAGGGGCTCCACGCACTGCTCTGGCCTCAAGTACTGGCTCAGCAGCTCCCATGGGCTGGGAACCATGGCCAATGGGAGCCCTGGGGGCGGAACCTGGGGAAAGGGACAGTGCACCGAGCCACTCGGCTGTGCCGCTGCCCAGAAGCCAGCGGGAAATGCCGGCTGCTTCCGGGAGCCGCCTGAGTGAAGCGCTGCCCAGAGCCCACCCTATAAACTCCCTCCCACACTCCAATCCCTTACCCCAGCGCTGAGCCCCCTCCACACACCAGCGCCAGTGCCGCACACCCTGTCCCCCAGCTCGGGACCCCCTCCTGTACCCAAACGCCCTCCCCCAGCCCACACCCCGAACCCCTCGGCGCCAGCTCGAGTCCTCAGTCCCCAAACCCCTGACCCAACCCAGAGCCCCCCTGCCTGCTGAATCCCTCTTCTCTGGCCCCAGCCCAGAGCTCTCCCCACTGTGACAATGAGTCAGTGAGGGTGGGGGAGAGCAAGTGATGGAAGGAGGGGGATGCAGTGAGTGGGGGCGGAGCCTCAGAGAAGGGGGCGGGGCAAGGGTGCCCAGTTTTCTGCATTCAGAGAGTTAGCAACCCTACCCCATGTCCCTCCTCATCCCTTGGGAGCTCCTCCTCCCACTACTCACTGTGTCCCTCTCCTCACCTTCCAACCCGTCAACCCCCCTGCCCTCTGCCACTCACCCCCTCACACCCTGCCCACTGCGAAACCCTCCAGCCCCACTCACCTCTTCCCTCCCCCACCCACTGGAGGGAGCGGAGGGGGCCGTCTGCGAGTGGTGGCACCTCTGGGGCAGGAGGAGGAGTGGAGGACGGGAGCAGACGCACCAAGCAGCAGCAGCAGGGGGTGGGGGCCCCTGAGAAAGGGCGGAGCAAAGAGGAGAAGAGGCGGGGCCATCACGGTCCAGGTGTCCGGTGATAAGTCAGCCAGGGTGGTCATACGAGGGCAGGGTTAGTCTCCCCTGGCCTTTTGTGCCCATTGCCCATGCTGGGGTGGAAAGAGAGAGACTTTGGGTTTCTCTCTGGGTACCCAGTCCTGGGCTCCCTTCAGACCCCCACACTCCTCAAGCCAGTCCCATCTGTCAAAGCGGTTATTCTCCGACAGGGCCACAAGCAGACCTGTATGGGAAGGGCCAGAGAGATCTAATCTGGAGAAAATAAAACAAACCGAGGCTTTGCCTTTCACGGTCTGCTTCTTCGAGGAACGGCCCCTTTTTACTCTGTTCCCACTTCCCCCATTTCTACCATGGCCCCGTCTTTGATTTGCCAGAATACAGCTGAGTGTAATCCCTGAGAACAGTTTGGGGGCTGGCCCGAATGGGGGGTGTCTGCACCACACTCCCTCTCAGCGATGGGGTTCAAGTCACCTGGAAAACGTAGCTCTGCTCCAGCAGCCTGCAGCTTGACCCTCTTCTTCGAATAGGCAGTGCCGAACTGCAGCAGGATACAGTTTGGTTTGGGAAACCCCTTCTGGGCAGCTGTTTGATGCTCACAAGGCCTTTTCCCCTCGACTTTCTTCCCATACGGCCATGGGGGAGCTAAATTCCAGAGCAGTGTTACAAATGGGCGCATTCAAGATGGCGTCTGACCTCCAGGGGGAGGTTGTGTCACAGTCCTGGTGGCACTGAGGGGCTGGGTGCCCCCCTGGTCCCACCACTTCCACCCAAGGCCTTGCCCTTTCCAGGGACAGGGACCCCCCGCCCCACCCTCCCACACACAGCCCAGCAAGGCTGTCCACTCCCCTGCCCATTTTCCCCCTCACTAAACATCCCTTTTTACACCTCCAATTAACCTCGCTCCCCATGAATGCAGCCTCATTTCCCACTGAAGCTGCGAGTGTGCAACAGGGCGGCGCTTTGGAGCACTCGCAGGGACGTGGCCCCGCACGGGAGAGCAGCATGGAGCTTCGGGATCCTGTCTGACTTGCCACAGTGGCTGGGCGACATGCCAGCACTAATAACTAAAATCCCTCTTCCACCTCCAGCAACCTTTGCTTCTCCCCTCCCCGGGGTGAGGCCTGAGCCACCCTGGTCGCAGCAGAACTCCTGTCATTCCCTACATCAGGAGGTGAGGGGGAGAACAGCGAACGGGCACCAGCTGGGGTAAAATGCAGCGGTCATCCCCTTCCTAGCTTAGGCCACCGTGAGCGTGTATCTAGTCTGTGTTCCCCAATGGTCCCCCCAATGAGCTGCTGCTCCCAGGTTAGCACCTTGGTCAGAACAAGCCAAGCCGGGAGTGGATTTGGACACAGCTATATTCCCCGCTGCCACCAGACAACAGGGGAAGGGATAGCTCAGTGATTTGAACATTGGCCTGCTTCAACCTAGGGGTGTAAGTTCAATCCTCAAGGGGGTCACTTAGAGATCTGGGATTGTACTTGGTCCTGCTGTGAGGGCAAGGGACTGGACTTGACCTCTCAAGGTCCCTTCCAGCTCTGAGACAGGTGTATCTCCATCTGAGCAGCAATAGTTAGATGCAGCTCAAAGCCCAGCAGAAGGCTGCCAGAGCCAGGGACAAAGCATTCTCAAGCACATCTGGCAGTGGATGCAACTGCTGGAGGACAGGAGAGGACTTCAGAGTCTAAGCTTTTAGGAAATGCTGCAATCACTTCCTCTTTACCAATGCTTCTCCTCCACAAGTCACCACTTCAAACCACCTTCGATTCCAGCCATCCGAACCCTACCCCAGCGGAGCCGTCTACAAGCAGCCAGAGGCATTACTGTTCCCCATCTAGCGTACACAAAATGTGTTCCGATATTGGAGTGATAGGCAAGAGCATAAATCCTGAAAATAGGAGATGGATTAAAGCAAACGCTGGAGGGTTTCCTGATCTGGAAGCTGCTGGGTAGCTACGCTAGCCCACCACCCAGCCACCTCATGTGTGCCACCTCCTGGCTCCTCCATTCCTACTCTCTTCACTTGACGAGCTCCAGCTGAGCAGAATGCAAAGATCACACAGATGAAGAATCGTGCTCTCATTCCGCACAGATGCTTTTGTAACAGGGCAAAGAAAATTGAAAAAATACAATAAATAATACTACACAAAATAAAGCATTAAAAAACCACACACACACACACACACACACACACACACACGACATACCCGGAGATGGTCAGGTGTGCCAGCAATTACAGCAAAAAATAGTATGCCCAAATACTGCAAACACAACTGCCAAAATAACACCCAGCACACCTCTTGTAGGTTGAACCATCTAGTTGCAACAGGATTTTGTTCCACATGTCCAGGCATGCTCCTGATGAATTTGAAGGGTCTGTCTAACACACACAATTGACTGGGATACAAAACACTGAACAAAGTTAGGCGAGAAGAACAACTCATCTGATGAAGTGGGTTTTACCCACAAAATCTCATGATCCTATATATTTTTTGTTAGTCTCTAAGGTGCCACAAGACTACTCTTTTTTAAAGTTACCGACTAACGTGGCTCTGTGACTCTTTATCCCGATTGTTAAGGATTTTGTTCTCCTAGAGCAGCACTTGAAATAAAAGTGACAGTCTATGCTCCTTTTCTTGAGCAAACTATTTCCTTTGGGCTGCTAAGGAGCGGTTTATGCTTAACATTATAAACAATCCTGCTTCAAATAAAAACAGTTTTAATGAGGTTCTGCTTGTCTGCTTTTTTAAAGAAAACCATGCACTGAAGGGAGACGGCGCAGGTTAACCTGTGGATGGAAAAGGGAACCTTTACAAAACCCCATGTTGTTTTCATTATCCAATACGGCACTGTGGCTCTCAGCCGTAACTGTTTACATTCCCAAAGGAAGGGCTGGGTTTGGACCACACTACAAACACAGCCGACACAGACGGTGCTGATCTTCGCTACTCCCCCAAACTCCGTGAGAGCTGTGTCACCCGGCGCCGGGACTGGCAACGACTTTCACCCATGCTAAACATGTGCAGTATGGACCTGGCCCACCTAGTCAGGACAAAAGACTCAAACCACATTTGCTTACCTCATTGTCACCCTCAGGACATGATCAACCCCTTCTCCTCAGGAGTTTGCCGGTCGGACTCATGATCTCAGTGGAAGACACATCTTCATGGCCCGGGGAAATAGCTGCCTCACAGCACAGGAAACCAGAGCGCTTTCTTGTTCCACCCCAGGGGAACCACAAATTAGGGAGCTACAGGGAGGCCGTGGAATGGAAGCAGGGCGAATGAGCTGAAAGCAGGAATACAGCATCTCCAGCAGACAGGGGCTACTCCATCTTTGAAGGCAGCAAAAAGCTGCCAGGTCATTCTCTCTTTGCAGGTTTCCCCCTTTCGACTGGGGCAATGAATTAATTTGCGACAGCTGGCCATCTCAAGCTTAGAGCACCCAGCTGTGGGCTTTCCTCTCTTCCTTGGAAGAGCTAAACCCTTCTTGCCGATCCAGCCCATCACACCTCCATGGGTCCTCACGTCGACCAGGCAGATGCAATGCACCGTTATGCTCATTTCTCTGGTAGCTGGCAGTCCGAGAGAGGACCATACAAAACCTCCCCTCAGCCAGGCTACCAGCTGTGCCAACTCCTGCCCTCCACCAGTTTGGGGGATGCCATCGCTAGAAGCAGACTTGAAGCTGGTTTGACAGTAGGGCCCTTCCTTGTGAAAAACAGGCTGGAAATGATATTAAAACAAAACTCTGTGAGATCTGAGTGTCTGCACAAAGCAGAGAGCAGGTGACCTGTGGGCTGCTGCTGGGCATGGAGTGGGTTTGGGAGTGGTGATTTCCCTGGTAGGTATAGGAAGCAAATTCGGAAATATATCCATTTAGCATAACAATGGATCGTCTGCTCCTAAGACTGAAGGTCTGTTGCCTGCACGCTGCATCCCGTTAACTAGCTCAAGCCCTGTAATGCAGAGATCTCAACTGGCTTGTGCAACAGGCAGTGGCTCTTCCTTATTTCCAGCAGCTTGTTGCGTCTGAAGATGCTTTCAAGTATTCCCATAAGGTTACATTGCAGTATAAGCAAGTGCTGGACTTACCTCAGAGATGTTCTTCCATAGTCAATGGGAGGAGAAGGGTCCATGTATTAAAATGGGGCCCACGCTATAACTATAGCTAAGATCTCCTCCCACCACCACCACCACCACAATGGTTGTTAATAACAGAAAGGGACTACCACACGGCAGTCTTGCAGACCAATTCTCTGTTGTCCCCAAACCATAGAAAGAAGCTTAATGGTCTTCCAACTTAGATGGACAAGGCCTATTAGCAAACTCATCAGCCCACAAACCACGGGATCTGAGCCATTTGGGGATTAGCAGTCTGCATGTTGCATATGCACCATCAAGTTCTCCTGAAAGGAGTGGATTCGAGTCCGGTACCCATCCTATTCTATCACAGGAAGGACCGAGTTGGTTGTTCCCCATCTAAGGCTGAAGGACTCTTTTGGAAGCTGCTCCCTAGGAACCTAATGCTTGGTTTGGGGAGTAAAATCAACACCATGTTCTGCACAAACAGAATGAAAACCCCATTGTCCCATTGTTTCCATGTTCTCCATGAGTTCTCTTGCCTTATACTTCACTTGTCAAAGACAGTCTTTCTGTTCTGTGTTTGCACAGCACCTAACCCACTGGGCCATGACCTGGGCCCCCAAGGCCCTGTGAGAACGAACATAAATGAACAATAATAGAGAAGAGGTAGGAAGCAAATTGTTGGAGAAAGAAACAGACAGCTGGTACCTTGACTCAGGCTTTGGTGTATCTTGAATGGTTGCCACCTGCCTGACAATGGAAAAAAAGGACTCTCCTAATAGTCTGTAGCAACGGCCATCAGGGATAGGAAATACCATATGTTCAAATATAGTATATACTGAAATATGAAATACTGCACACTGAAATATCGCTACACTTTCCATCAGATAGTCTCGCTGTGTTTTTACAAATATGAGCTATGCAAAGCTTATTGCCCAGCATCTCTATTTTAAGGGGGATTAGACACAAAAGGGCTAAGCAATGTGCCAGGGTCACATACAAAGGTGCTGGCACTGCCAGGAATAACCAACCCCCGCCACCCTGCACATTAGCCACAAACTCCGCCCCCCCTTCTTGCTCACTGCTGATCTGGGTGCCATTTGTACTGAGGGGAATTCGTCATCTGCTGTTGCCAACATCAAAAGCCCCCCAACTCCCCAAGAGCCACTGTAATCCTGGATTTACTAGTCACAAGTATGCCGCCTCTGTGTAAAACCAGCCACGAGAGCTTTGCTACCTCCATTATCCGTCTTTGTACCACAACTATATACATTCAAATAACCACAGGATGCATCAGGGTGACCCTTTCTTACTATGGCAGTTTGCTGGATTATGCCACTTTGGCAGCTCGTTCGTTTTCTGCTAAAAATTCATTATGTGCAGACGTTAGGGCCAGCGGGCTAATTAAAAGCTTTTTGCATCAGGGAGCGATTCCACGACACATGCGTTGTGTTGATATTACATTCCTTCCAACAGGCTTCACTTGCAGGCTGGGTTGTCTTTTATTTGGTTCAGCTAACCCCGTCTTCGTGTGCAGTGCTAATCTCCTCCTATTGACTGGAGCTGAGCTGGGATCTTGGGGTCTTGTTTCAATAAAACATTTGGCCACACCAGGAGGGTTTGCCCATTTAGTGCATTCCAGCCCTCACTCCCACAGCAAAATCAGCTATACTGGAAAGGCACGGTTTTGACTGTCTAATGCTTTTGCTGGCACAGCTATGTCAGTCAGGGATCACAAAGTCTACCTCTGATCTATATAACTTTTCGAGCACAAGCTCATAAGTGACCTCAGTGCCAGCCATACAAATTTGCCAGAGGATGAGTCAGGTGTGTTCTTTCCATCTTGCTCACCACCAGCCGTAATAAAAGATTATGTTGTCCTAAGTAGGCCTTCTCCACACTTGAGCAATTTCATGCTCTTCCAATTATTCCTATAGTAGCATCTTTGCAAAACTCAATCTCTCTGCAGGGAAGGCTGATTACAAGTTAGCACAAAATTCTGTCGATGCAGTCAATACAGGAGATACTCTCTTTGGTTCTGGAGGGACAACAGGAGTAAAAAGAAGTCAAAACTTCTTTGTAACTAAAGTGAGCAGAGGTGAGTCACCCTGAATATACACAGGCAGGAAGACAGGAGAGTTTTACAAAGCAGAGTTGTCAGCATATACGTGGCCTTTAAAAACCCAGAATGACCAGAAATGAATTCAGAAGATGTCAAAAGCATTTGCCCCACTGAAAGTTATTTGGTTTGGAAATTAAGCATTTGAAAAGTGTTCATGAGTGTGGAGTGTCAAGGAGCTACGGTGCTGTAAAACTGGAGACACACGGCAGTGGGCAAGGCCCAGTTATCTTTATGTTTGATTTCACATAAATGTACAAATACAAGTCACATAAAATGCTGCTGTTTCTATTTCAATGTGCGATCATTTAACATACGGAGTTGCGAAGCTTCAGGTTAGAAACTCACACACACACTCCTGCCCGTGTTCACCTCTCATCACATCCTGAAATAAGCACAGGGCTTTCTTCATTTCTCTTTGTTGTATTTTCCTAAAAATAAAGAGGCGACGGCAAAAACATTATGGCAGATGCTGCTCCTGAAAACATGTCGGCAGGCATTTCGCTTTATGTTCTATCCATAGCCCCCTGCTTTCAACAGGAGTATTCAAAGTGTATACAGTTAAACATGTGCCTAAGTGTAACAGGATCATTCCCTTAATGCATCAATTATGGTTGACAGTTGAAACTCCCAAGAAGCAGAAGTTCAAAGTTGAGTCAAGTCTCTCACAACCTTAGCCCCTGTTCATACACATGCCTATATATGTAAAGTAACTTCATGCGAGTGATGCCAGCACATTCAAATGGGGTGGCTTAGGTATATGAAAATACTCACGTATGTGAGAGATTGCAGGGCCAGGGCCTTAGTGTGACCACACTGCACATATGTATTAAGTTGTGTGTTTTTGTTGCACAATACACACATTTCTGACTTTTGAGCATTTAAATGCTCACTTATGAAGCTGCTTTTATATACGTTTTTTCAAGGATTAATTAAGATGGCTGATGCTTTTATTACATCTACCATATTTTTCAACTGAAGTGATGAAAAAAAATCAATCCATAAGCTTCAAGTGTAGAAGCATCTTTAGCAATTTTCATAAGAATATTTCTTATGTGGTTTTCTTTCACATGCACCTGACCTAGATTTGACAGCCATTTCAATTTTTAAATATCTAAAATTACTAGGACAAAGTTGTTTAAATATGTAAAACTGTGAGGAAAGTTCAATTCTGGATGTGTAACAAAACATCTCGGAAACTGGATCATCATTGTAACTGAAGATAATAGTCCAAAGGACAAAGAGAATGCAGTTTTAATATTGAGAGATAACACAAACACTGTGTCCACTACAATAAAATAGCCTTTTAACAAAAACAACACCTTTTTTTTTTTAAATAAAAGCACTTCACCTTAAATATTAAATATTTTGTAATGTCCCATAGATATAATTATCCAATATTTTTGTTTTAGTCACATTTTTTAACTACCCTAGATATTTTTATTTTCACAAAGCATACAAAGTTGAGAAGCATAAGCTATGTTTAGTATTTAAAGGCCTGTTCCAGAACTATTGACTTTAAGAGGCTTTGGATGGGTCCTTCTAGTCAGAGAGATCTGTAATGGATATGGTAAGGCAAAGTAATAATTCCCCATGCAACATCAGACTATGACAAACACAAGAGGCTAAAAATGGCTCATCATAATTTATTTTATGTTAAAATGTACAGCTTGGAGTTGTTTTTTTTTTTTTAAGTGACTGACTAAAAAGATAACAGATAAATACAAGAGTGTCACTGGGTCCTATTTTACACATGTATCAAGCCTCTTCTGCGTGGCCCTTACCGTCACTCTGTACAGGTACAAAGGCTACAAAAAAAGGAAGCAATATAAACAGACACATAGCTTTTGCCTTTTTACATGCGATCTGTAAGCTTAGTTTGAACTATTCACACGCTACGGCTCTATTTTTTCCCTTAAAAAATAACTTCAATATTTTATAAAGATAGAAAAATCTACAGATGGAATGAAAATGTAAAGTTAGAGGCATTTCCATAAAATAGCAACTTTACACCAAATTCACTATTTTTTTTAAAATCCTGCCAAGTATTTGGACATATGTGAAAATGTTTCAAAACATGACAAATAAACACTGAGATATGCTTCATTCAGTCAACAAAAGTCTGCATTTATAAAACAGAAAGCTGCCTTTTTATTCCCACCCCACCCCAAAAGAAATCGGTCACCGAAAATGGAAAAGAGTCTCAACTTTACACCAAACATTTAGCAATAAAACCCTTTGAACTAACCAAAACGTGAACCGCTTTTACAGCTTTTTTATTTTTACAAGTTTTATAATTAACAAAAATATAGTTTTGTTTTTTTACCCTCAAACTAGGGTAACCTAATCAAGGCAAAAAACTGAAGAAATGGCTTACTGTTAAGCACAACACTTGTACAGTACTACAAAATGCACTGTCACTAACAAAGACATTAGCGGCATGCGGAAGTGTCACCGTAAGAAACAAAATGTACAATAAATGAAATGCTAAAAGGCATTTACATGTGGGGGAAAGTGGAGAGAAAGCTCAGGTTCCAGTACTAAGTTTTGGAGTCTACACATCCACATTTTTAACGGGAGCAGGCACATAAAATGGCTCTGAACCATCGGCTGCTGTGTAATTGCCGTTCGTAGAAAGAATTCTTCTTTTCCAGAGAACTTCAGGTAAAATTAAAACAAACAAACAAAAAAAAATCAAATCAACCCTCACCCCCTCAAACAAAAAAAAAGAAAAACAAAAAAGAAAGGTACCAAAATAGAAGAAAAAAAAAAACTTGTATAAGGCTTTCTGCTGCATACAGCTTTTAACATGGTGCCAACAAATGTTTTTGCATTCACACCAATTGCTGGTTTTGAAATCGTACTCGCCTATTTGTGCAGATCAATCCCATGCGCCAGTTTGGTAATCTGACTCTCCAAAGGGCCTACCTTCTCATGTAGGATCCATTAAGAGACTGTTTAGACATGCCAGTATTCATGTAGCCATGATGCCCTGGAGGAGTGTACATCATGTTACTGTGTGGTGTTGTCTGCATTGGTTGCTGTGCATATGGCTGAGTTCCCATCATTCCCATCTGCATCTGCATAGGGTATTGGGGTGTTTGATTCATGTATCCATGGTTACTATGATATCCGCTGTTCATCATGGGCTGGGACATACTATAGCCGTTCATAGCATTAAGGGTATTCATATTCATGTTCACCGAATTGACATTATAAGCGGGGGCTGGCATCAAGTTTACACTCATATTCATACCACGTTGCATCGTTAAGGTCCGTGCAGGTCCTTGCATGGCCACAGTCTGTGAAGCACGCCCATAGATTTGGGGCTGATGGGCTGCTGCTGCTGCTGCTGCTGGGGGCAAAGGGGCTGATTTGGTTCTCACGGTCACGTGGCCTTTGCCAGCCATCTGAGTTTGCAGTCTTTGGGTATGGGAGATTCCAATATTGGATGCTGCCATGTTACGCTGCAAAAGGGGAGGCGGCAAATTCATGGGAGGTGGAGTCAGGTTAGGGGGAGGGGTCATAGTAGCCTGTGCTTGGGGTCCTCCGGGAACGGTGTGTGGGGACTGAGAAAGCTGAACCAGCCCTGTGTTACTTAAGGGTGTGGACAAAGAGGCACTGTTTGCATAGGAAGTCACAGCAGCAGAATGGCTGTAAGGCAATGAATGATCCATAAGCGTGTTAGTTAACTGTTGTAGCTTGGCAAGGCTAAAGGTGGCGGATGGCTGTGGGTAATGCCCTGCTCCAAATTCACTCTGACCCATTCTTTCATAGAGGCCAATGTTGGCATTGCCAGTCTCTGGGATTTCAGTTAACTGCATAGGCGGTGTAAAATTAGCAGCCATGCTGCACTGAGATAACTGTTGGTTGCCACTGGGTGGCCTTTCAACAACACAGCCTTGGGGGGATTTTACGTTGCAGGGAGGAGGGGAACTGATGTTGGTTTGTTGCATCAGACTGCAGCTTCCATTAATGTTAGACATTTGCTGCGTCACGGCGCAGCTGCTCTGGGTTAGGTTGCTGGAGGTAAGGTTGCTATACGAGCAACTGTTTTGCGAAGAGTTGTTGCCACAGATGCTGCTTCCCATGGTGGAATCGTAGCTGCTTGGATTTTCATAGTTTTCGGTTGTGCTCTCAATGCTTCCTAGATCGCTGAACCCACTATCCACAACTTGTTGGGAATGATCGGAAACTGACGGGACATCCATCATCGGGCTGGTCTCCATGTTCTGGAGAGATGGCACGGAGATGGCACTTTGATCTGGGCTGATTTGAGCATAACTGTTTTCTAATGGAGGAACATTTGGACTATTAACAGAACGAACCGACTGGCTAGGGTGAGAATGGACAGATGAGACCGGGCTACTGTGGTCAGACTGTTGGCAATCATCCAGCGTGGTCATTTGTGGACTTTGGTCAGTATGAGTGTAATTCTGCAGGCTTCTACAGGCCTCTTGCGTTTCTGAACAATCCTGAAATGCATCTTCCTGTTCGCTTGTTTCCTGGGTTAGAGACTGGACTGCTTGTACTGTCTCTGAATCGATCTCCATGGTTTCACTACTTTCTTCCTTGAAATCCGAATTTAATTCTTCACTGTCCTTTTGGTCCGGGTTATTATCTGTGTGATCATCGTCAGACTCGGGCACAGGCCCCGAATCTGCACTAAGCTCTTTTTGGTCACCTTCACACTCAGCTACAAGGTCAACCCCACAATCCATTAAGTCCTCCTGATTTGAATTAGCAGTTTGTACATTTAGATCTAAAAAAGATTCCTGGTTCTCGAGCACTTCTTTGAAGGCTTCCCCTGGTAACTCCTCTTTCTCCACTTCTGTTGAACCCATATGGCTATCATCTTCATCGTCTGCATCATGGTCCTCATTGTGAGATGGTTCTTCCTCTTCTTCCTCCTCTTCTTCATGCTCGTCCAAAGGCTCAGGCTCAGGCTCTTCTTTTTGCTTATACATTTCCTCCGGTGGGTCTTTATCTGGATTTTTTGCACTGACATCATCTTCCTCTACATTTTTTTCTTCCTCCTCTACTTTCATTAGATCATTTTCTGTGGTTTCAAAGGGTTCACTGGGTGGGTTTAGAGGCTCGGGTTCCAGCTCTTTTACCTCCTCTTGAGGCTGCAAGTTCTTAATAGGCTCTTTCATCTCCTCCTCTGCAACAGCAGGACCTTGGCAGGGCTTTTCATCAGATACTTCCTTCTGTTCCTCTACCGTTACCTGGTAATCAGGCTCCATAGGAGTCTCAGGTGGGGTGTATAAATTAAGTTTAAAACCAGGCTTCCTTTCTTTGTTCTGCCTCCACTTAGACGGACCACGCTTCAATCCTTTGGGCCAGCCCTGTTTGCACCTCAAAGGCTCGGGATTGTCTTTAATGCTTTCTTCCAAGACAGCTATATCCTCTGTGTTGTCTTTGGGAAGCAGAGAACAGAGAAAAGAAAAGAAAAGAAAAGTCTTAGTTTGCAAAAAAAAAAAAATCTATTTCCATCAACAGTCAGAACTAATTAATTCAAAATTGATTTATATATTCATCCAAAAAAAACCCATTGGTTAATTAAACAAAAGTTATACTGCTAGTAAATAGATACTTTTAACTTAACCACACATGATAGTAAGCAGGACAATATTTATTATACATCCCTTGAGTTCCCCTCAGTAAAACTGAACAAGAGTTTTACACATTAGAGCAGTGTTTCTCAACCAGTGGTAAGAGTACCCTCAGAGGTACTCGAGACACGTCTCGGGGGGGTACGTCAACGCAACTGCAATTTGGAGAAAACTGAATTTTTGTTTTAAGTTTTACAGCGCTTTATTATTTTTGTACTTTTTACACCCAAAAATTTCATCGCCCGTCCAGCTACGATTAAGTCATTTAAACAAATGTGTTGCCATGGTAGAAAAAAAATGGTGTGTCTGAAAAACTGTAGACACTGGGGGTACTTATATATATTTTTAAAGGGGTACTTTATGAAAAAAGGTTGAAAAACACTGCATTAGAACATATTAAATTAATAACTGTAGACAGACATCTTATTTGTCGCACTATAACAGTCAGCCTATCAACTATATATGCATTTAAAAGTGCCTTGTGGTACTTGAAATAATTATAAGCAAAAAAACCTTTTTAAACATAGGAAATGTACCTTACAAACCTTTGGTTTAATATAGACTATTTCCTCCTCCTGTAGTATTTATAACGTGATGGACAAACAGAATATAGAGTTAATTTACAGAAAAAAACAGAATACTCTAAAATTTACAATTGTTAATTTCTCCAACTAGTCAGATAGAATCACGCAGGGGATAGTTTTTTTGCATACAAGGGCGCACATACATGCAACCCTTAATATAGTAATATGCACCTTTATAAAAGATGGCTATCATTTCTCAAAAATGATATATCTGCTGCATACACAAAAGTACTCTAATTCTAGGAAGTACTATGCTGAGTTTGATACACATAAATTATTGCTTCAATGCTGAAAAAGGAAAACAATTTTTCTTCCTCAGAAGAAGCATCTTGCCATACAAACCAAAATGTGTGTGTGTGAGTGAAAGTGAGAGAGTGAGTGTGAGAGAGAGAAATACTACACAAAATACACATTCTGAAACAGAACTAAATAAAACAAAGCATAAAACAAATAAAAAAATCAATTGAATTAATCACAAAAAATGAGAAAAATGTATATAGGTGTTGCAGACTGCTGCCTTCAAAAACACAGCTTCAGAAAAAGTGTTAGCATTTAAGAGTGTATCTCCCTCTGAAAGGGTTACACCAAAAGTCCTGCAATAGTTGGCAAATGTGACTCTTAGGCCTGACCTATATGCAAATACTAGTACAATTATAGCAATACAACCCCACTATTAGGGACAACATTTTATCAGAATCATTGAGCTTACACCAGTAGTTTCAATCTGTACAGGAAGAGGGATAAACTACACCAGGATAAGACACCTTTACACTGGTAAAATGGCATCCAGACTAAGGGCTGGACTCTATTGGTAAACTATCTCGCCTCTAAGCAACATAGTTTTACTGCCACAAAGTTTTACTGCCACAAAAGCTGCGTGCAAACCAGGCACCAGCAGATCATCTTAGTTGGGCAACACAAAAATATCAGCTTCTTGACAGGTCTTGTAAACTATTGCTTTCTGATACCCCCAAGAGATACCTGCAGCTTCTGAGGAAAAAAAAAGGTTTTATATAGGAATCCATAATTCCATGCAAAATTGGAATTAAACTATGGATGAGATAAGTTAAACGGTTAACTCATGAGCCTGGATTCATTGGTTAACCTTCACAGTTACACGCAGACCCCACACACACTTGGCTGCCTCTGTATCAAAGGCAGCAGCATGGGGGGGGGGCAGCTGGGAGCTTGTGCTTGCAGGGATCCAGCTTTTAAGCTGGTCCCCCATGTTGCTGCCTCAGATACAGGGGCAGCAATGGCTCACTTGGAGCTGCCTCCCTGCCCTGAAAATTTCAGCAGTTACACGTTTGCTAAAAGAAATGCATTTTAACATCCCTAAATTAAACTGATGTTTTCATCCGAGAGTTCAGTGGGAGACAGATGAGGATTCTCCCAAAACTGCTCATTGGTGAATTCACTTCACATCCTTTTAGCTTTCCAACTGGGCAATATCCTTGAAATCAAACTTGATGAGCAGCTGTTAAAATGTGCATAAAATAAACTGGTGTGCACTTTTTAGAGAAGACCTGGGACCTTAGCGCCAAATATCTCCTTACAAATCAACACAATAACTGAGGATTTTGGCAGTTGTGCTACTGCTTAAACAGCCCCAGGCTATTTTGAAAGACGGAAAGGGAAGTCTCTGGGAGCTTCTGGTGGAAGAACACAAGGTCTCAGAGTTTATTAATATAGCACTGCAAAACTGCCAAACTACAGCGAAGAGGACGTATCGTTCCTGGCGAATGGTGCAATTTCAGTAGTTCTTATAACTAAACTGCTGTCAATGCTGACTGCAAAAAGTCATTGATATAAACTAACTTTTTTGGACGGGGAGTAGATAAAAGTATCATGGAACAGAAACTGAAGAGAAAGAAACACTGATTTTTCCTAGACAAGTATGATGAGACCTGCTGTAGATATACAAGATTTTTTGTTGTTGTTGTTCTTTCCCAAATGGTGAAAACAAATATCCCAAATGGAAACAAAATCTGCTGATTTTCTCCTGAAAAGGAATAATGAATTGAGGTTAATGTACTGAACATGCTCTAGCAGGACAGAGAGAGAGCAGAAAAATTAAACACTACAAATACTGGGGGGGAAGGGGGAGGCAACATGCCTCAAGCTACCAGACAAAGATGAAGTGGGACTAATAGTGTAAAGCACACCTCCAAGGGATGGCGTATTAGTAAAAATACACATTAGTTTCATCACAAAATATAAACATTTTGACAGCTCTAAAAAGCTGGTCACAAACCCATTAGTTGAACAACAAAAGAAAGCATTGCTTTTGAAAGGCCAAGTAACAAGTTAACTTTAACATAGCTTAAAAATAATGTTCAACTTACTTCTACAGTGAACATCATTTTTATAACAATGATTGTCTTTCTCCTCTTTGTCCTCCTCTTCCTTCTGGTTCTGCCTACCGGCTTGATACTGGAATATTTTTCTGATCACAGGCTTTAAGTCATCATCTTCTCCATCTATCTCACAAGTAGGTTCCAGCTGCGGCATGGGCCTCTCTTCATCCGAGTGATCAAAGGGCTCATTCAACACCTCTGTGGTTTCAGAAATTGTCTCTGTTGTAACACTACTATTAATCCTTCTGCGTTTACGACCCCTTTTCTTTTTCAAGATGAAAGGTCTCTAAAAAAATAATTCCAGAAATATAACAATGAACTGTTAAGAGTCCAGGAGGAGCTTCCTGACTTGGTACATAGAGAACAAGTACATTTTTAAGAAGTGAGTTTATGATGGTCTATTCAACCAATCTTTAAAAAAAAAAAAAAAACTGTTACACTTTTACATCTAGATTAGAGATTTTTACTACTCTATCCTAAAGCCATACAGTTGAGCAAGGAGTATGTACCAAGACACAATGCACACCACGGTCTTTGTTTTATGAAGGTGAAAATTAATATCTACAGTTTATGGTGGGCTTCCAGCCTTTACTCTGGTTAAATAAATAAAAATTCACAACAGTAGTATATAAAATATTTATGCTTACAAACACCCGGTTGTATACTTAAGAGGCTCAAAATTGCCCTAACTACATTTGCAAGATTCAAATGTACATCTATGCTTTATGAAGCTGGTTATAAACAAGCAGAAAATGATAAACAGTACGGTGCTCAAACAAATAGTTCAAGTCTCAAACTTGGCATAAATAACAATATACTAAAGAATTTTACAGTTTAGCAGCTATAGATAAGAAGGATTTGAATACTAAAATTTCAGTGAATTATATTTCCAGTTTCCTATTCATATATCAAAGATTCACATTTACTTTAAAATTCTTTAATTCAAAATACACACAATGCAACACCTGTAATTTCTCACCAAAGCAACGTAAATACATGCATTAGTTTCATAATTCAAGAACCCGTAAAAGTTAAGTTAATAAACATTCAGTGTGTTATATATAATTTTCAGCAAAATAAAATTAAATACTTAAGTTTAAGCAGAATTTAAAAGGTATGCTTCTTGGAATAAGAAAGCTTTGTGTAAAAAAATAGAAATGTTCTATTTTGAAAAAAGTTTTTCTTAAAAAATACATTTGCTTTATAAACAGATCTTGCAAAAGACATTCTTATCCTACTAATTTTGTAGCAGGAGAAAACACATAATTGATTTGACTCTATCCCAAAAGGGCAAAAATTCCCAAGTAAGGGTCTGGCAGAACCAATTACAATGTTTAACTAGTACCAACCTAAACAGCAGAGGGCAGTCATTAGTTTAAAAATACAATCTTAATACGGATGTTTAGACCCATCCATTTTTGTACCAATACAAAAAAGCCAAAAGGAAGACCAAACAGCAGAGAAAACAGCTAAGAACTAGGAAGGGCTCAGTGTAAAAATAAAATTTAAATTAAAAAAAAATTGAACACTCTAATGTAAGCTTGTAAACAGAAAAAAGCCCTGCCTTTTTAAAACATCTTTTTGACATAGGGTTTGATTCTAATGGGCACTGACCAATGTGAACTGGAAATGCGATAAGTAACGTACCTTCCTTTTGATGGCCAGCGACTGTGGTTTGGTCAGCCGGGGAGGTGAATTCTGGTGATTCTCATCCCCCTCATCATCCTCGCTGCTTTCTTTAGATGGCTCTGTGGATGGCCCTCGCTCCCCAACCACTGCCACACTCTCTGGAGAGCGCAAGTATTTATTTTTAGATTGTACTTTTGCAGGTGATTGCCTACTATTAGCTCTTGTGGAGAATATTTCTTGCTCTTCCTTTTCCCAGCAGCTAGCCTGTTCCATCAGACGCTCAGCCTGAAGGTTTGGGGTTAAAATAATGGGTCACTCAAACAGTATTAGCCATATCCTTAAGTTCAGCTGCAGATTTGCAATAAGTCAACCCCGATTAGCACCGCTGTCTAAACAAGCAACAAGATTTCAGCTGAATCATCTAGCAACTCCTTCACAACACTCAGGATAACAAACCAAAGAAGATTGCATTTCATGGGATATTTAGCACTATTAATGATGCAGCGAATTGATTTCAGTCCTTTTGCACTAAATTACATGCCCGCTGACATGGATCATTCTGAGCAAGTTCATAAACACAAAGAATCGATTGACACTGCAGCCTTTGAGCTCTTCACCAAATCTGATCTGATTCTATGCTCGTAGACGACTTCAGGAGTAGTAAGTAAAACTTCATGACACGTGAGACCAAGTTTTAATTTTCATATTCATTTTCCAAAATTTACTGTACAATCTTCCAAACCCCTGAATTATAACTGATTAGTGCTAAAGCGTTTAATAATCTGTTTTACCCATAACTAAGATCTGACAATAAACAATTACATATTTAAGGCAGCCTACTTCTGAATCGTAAACACTGAAAAGGTAATCCCAAGGAAAGTAATCCAGACTAATAGTGTCTGCCGTTACCTCTTTTTCAGCTTCCCTCTCTTCTTCAGAAACCGCAGCATTAGAAACAAGCAGCGGAGTCCATCTCAAACTTTCAGGGTCTACTTCATTGATCCGTGGATTAGCTTTCAGCTTTTCCATGTGGCTTGAGATTAGTTTTTCCCTTCTAATTATTACAAACCTAGAATTCAAAAAGGACTTTTCATTTTAGAAAAACATCAAGATAAAGCAAAACAACCTCACAGTGTAAAACTCCTGCATAACAGATGATGTGTACTCATCTGAAATACTGGATTTTTACCCATGAAAGCTCACAATATTATATATTTTTGTTAGTCTCTAAGGTGCCACAGGACTACTTGTTGCTTATACAAAGTGTGATGCGTAGCCAGAAAAAGGTAAGCCTCCTGCAAGATGAATGACCCAAATTCAACCTTTGGGGACACACTGGTAGCTAATGTTTTTGTGTGTTAACATATATACTGTTAGAAATTAACAATGTAATCAAATGGTTCCTGCCTATAATTTTATTTATCTTGCTTTGAAGCATATAGCAAATAATCTGTGAATGGTAGAAGGCCTTATTGTTAAACTGTATAAACTAATTACTGGTGATGCTTGGGAAACAGGTCTATTTGGCAGTCTGGAGGATTGCTTAAGGACTCTGACTTACCAAGAAAAGGCCTGGTGAATAAAAACTTTGTAGGTCCTGATCCTTTCTCTCTCCGATCTGGTTAAGTTTAATCAGGGGAAGTTTAAATAGCAAGATTAAGATCTCCAATACTAAGGTAGATCACTGTGAATATGGACACTGGACTTTAACTTATTGACTAAACCTGAAAGAATTCTTGGGCAACTGTAACTGTATTCACGTCTAGATGTGTACAGATCTTTTAATCCAAACTCTCTCTTTTTAAATAATTTTTCAGTTTGGTTAATAAGAATTGGCTGTAACCGTGTATTTGGTCAAGATCTGAAATATTCATTAACCTGTTACATAAAGTGTCTGATCCTTTGGGATTGGTAGAACTTTCTTACATGATGAATTTAAGGGAACAGGTTGTTGGCTTCTGGTTAACCAATATGGTATTATAGAAGCTGTTTTGGGCTGGCTGGTAAATCTAAGTATTAGACTATCCCACCAGCACTGGGGACTGACTACCTCTTTCTTTGCAGAATAGTGATAGAAATGTAGCCATGTTAGTCTGGTGTTGTAGCCAGACATAAAGCCCCATTTTAACATCCAACTTTGTCTGCTTAAAACCATGCAGGGCACATAAGAGCTGGAAAACAGCATATTCTTTGAAAACCTTGGAGCAGGAGGTTTAGATATGCTGGCTCAGTGACCGTGACCAACTGTAAGCAGAGATAGGAGGGTGGTCAAACTAATTGTTGACCAAGAGGCTGTACATCGTGCCCTTGACTGAAACCCATATTGATACGAACACATACCCGTCCACGGGGGAAGGAATCTCCCGCCCAACAAGAACATCCTGCAGTCCTAATTTAGTTATCTTCCTCTCTTACAAGTGTAAATTAACTTGTAACCTGCTTGTAAGAACTGGCACCACAAAATAGACCAGTAAAATTTGGCCTCTGAAGATAAGAAAGAGAATACGGGCCCCCAGGGGTATAAAGATGAGCCCAGCAGCACATTTGCTTTGTGTGTCAATCTACCATCTATCTGCTGGTCGGGTTTGGTGTTTGACCTCCCGAGGTTCCCGAGGGGACGCCCACCTCGTATTCGTCTTTCCGAGGAATTGAGAGACCGGCCCTGGCCTGACACGCTGGAGTCGAGAGGCACAGAAGGGGGTAAAAATTGTACCTGGATGTGGTCCTTTGTTTAAGTATATATACATAGTGTTAGAGCTCTTTAAAGATTAAGCTGTCACTTGGTACCATTATTTTCTATCTTTACCTTTTTCCTGTACCCATTTTAAGATCTATATTTTGCTAATAATTAAGAAATAGAGCAATAGCCATTGTAACCATATGATTTATAAGTTCCTTTAATAAACCTGTAACTGTTTAAGTTTTAACCTGACTCCTTCAGTTGCTGTGATAGAACCAAGCACAATTTAAAAGAACTTCAGCCGGTCATAAAGGGACAGACATAGGGAGAGCTTGGGCGTTTGGATCTGTGTCACTCCCAGGTGACAAGATCCGTTGGGGCACCTTTCCAGCCTTTCCCAGGCTGCCCGCTGCGAAGGAACTTTTGTGTTCTAGCAGTTAAAATCTAAGGTGTAATAAGCTCTTCCTACACACTGGGGCGTCTGTTAGCCTGTTTGGCTACCCTCTGCGACGGGACCTTGGTCCTAGCAGTAAAGTCACGGACGTTAAACACTCGGGGCTCCTTTCAGCCTTCTGGGCTGCCCGCTGCGACGAGACTTCGTGTCTTAGCAGTTAAAGACTTAGGAGACATACCCACACACACTGCCCTGACTGTCGGCTGACAGGTGTAGCTGAAACAAAATGCAGGACTATGTAGCACTTTAAAGACTAACAAATATTTGATCTGAGGAAGTGGGTCTGGCCCACGAAAGCTCATCATCTAATAAACCATCTTGTTAGTCTTTAAAGTGCTACATAGTCATGTTTTTTCTTTCTTTGCAGTTCACCCCGAGTAACTCCAGGGTGGCTTCCTTTGACTCTGGTCATACCCTAGTTCTTGTGTTATGTGAAGGGGTAAATAACACTTCCCTGCTCACTTTCCCCATACCATCTATGATTTTATAACACGCTTGTTACCATCCCTATATCCTCTCTTGTCTAAGAGGAGAGACGTAAAGAGCAGGGCAATCCTTTGGTTTTCCTTGGAACCCACTTCTATCATGATACCTGTAACAAATTTAATCAACTGAAGGATAATTGGTACCTTGTATTTTTTCCATATCTGTCTGGTTACATATAGTTATTTGGAGAAGTGGTAAAATTGTATGGGAGATGTAAATAAAAACTATGTGTACCTGACATAACCCCTTTCTCTCACACTTTATGGGTTGCTTTTTAAAATGCGGCTGCTGCTTGGCACAGAGACTTTGTGCTAAATTCCCTGCTGATATAAACGTGCCCGGGCCCAGCAAAGGCAATAGAGCTGCATCAAATGTATACAAGCAGAGAATTTGGCTTCATGCTCTCATATTCGTTTGTGCCAGGTGCAATGGGGCTCTGATTGTGACTGTTGCCCATGGATGAGTCTTTCATTGTGCAGGGGATTCTGGAAGGATGGCACAGGGCTGTGCAGACAACAAAACTATGGTTTCAACATCAAAATTCTGGAACCTGACACTGAAAAGACAATGCTCTGATCCTGCAAACACATTGATATTTGAGGGACTTAATACACCCGAGTACACAGCGATTCACATGCATGAAGCGACTCATGTGCTGAAGTGTTCGTACAATTGGGGGTACTGGTGACATTATTTCTGTTTATCAAGCAGCATCTGTTTATAAATGAGAGGCATATGCCATTATTTTTAGCACATCAATAACCAGCCCTGGATAAAATACCCATTGAAGGATCCTCCCAACTCATCACCATATACATGGAGAGTCTTCCTCTTAAACCTATTTATTCCACCCAATCAAGGACGTTTATCTCATGGTTTCTTCTCATGTCAATTGTACAGCCAGTCCCCGGGTTACATGGATCCGACTTACATGGGATCCCTACTTACAAACACTACCCTGCACTAGCTGCTTCCCCGCAGCAGACCAGGGAGACGCGGAGTGGCTTTTCTCAGCAGACACCTCAGCTTGAGAGTAAAGGACTGAGGGAAGTGAGGTGTGGGAGAATAAAACTGAGTTCTGGAGAAATGTTTGGCTAGAGTTTCCCCTACAATATGTACCAGTTCCGACTTACTTACAAATTCAACTTAAGAACAAACCTACAGTCCCTATCTTGTATGTAACCCGGGGACTTCCTGTATTTTAATCTTGCTGCATGACTGTTGGAGATTGTTTTGCATTTTAGGCCACCCAACGTAAAGAGGACAATATATACCAGCAGAATATTTGGGGACTGTCATGGTTCCCTTCTAAAGCAGAAGCAAACTCTTAGCCTCTTTTAACAAACTCTCTCCCCAAACCACTTGCATGCTGTCTTGGATGTTTCAAAGGAGAACTTTATAATCCTAAATTCTCCTTACCAAGGGTGACACTACCAAGGGGAGAGAGAAAGAGAAAGAATGTCTCAAAATGAAGGACTTTACCATTGGCTCTCCAATGAAGGAGGATGCATGCTTAATTCCTACATAGTACAATAAAATAACAAAAATTGGTGGCAAGTCTTATGATTTTAGGGACATTTAAAAAGCCTCAGTTCCTGGAATCATGAGAATCAAATGTCTAGCCAACAGCTCAGAAACCAGAAGAAAAAGAACCCCAAAATTAATTTGCTTAAAAAACTTATTTTTAAGCCAATCTTACATTTTGGTAATGGACTCATTGTTTTTTAAATGCTTGAGGTCAGTAATACAAACTGATTTAAGCATAGTTACTGCCTTCTTCCTTGCTTTGTAGGACACATTTTCTTAGCAATCACTGTCCCTTCGCTCACTAATGTTGCCGACTCTTCATTTCAGAAGCTGGAATTTTTAAAATGAATTATTTATACTACAGGGACTATACCAGTATGACTCAAGCATCACAGTTCTGCTGGCATATTCCATAATGTAGACACAGCCTCCTTTAATGAAATGGTTTTTTTCTAGTTGGTTTTTTTCTAGTTGTGTAAGAACACCACTTCTCTGAGCCACTGTTGCGAAGTTGACAGAAGCATTTTTTTCATTAACTTAGCTGCGTCCACATGGGAGTCAGGTCAGCATAGTTATGTCACTTAACGTTGTGGATTTATTACATCCTACGTGATGTATCTAAGTCGATAAAAAATGGACACCAGGCTCATGAGATAAAGAAGCACAGAACTCAATGCATGATTGTTGGAGATTGGGTGGCCTAAAATGCCAAGACCTGTCATTTAAATCACTTAGGCATTTTAGTAATTCCAGCCTAAATGCCAAATCTAAATCCTCACTCAATTATATTACTAGAGATGCATAAAAAAGGACCCTGTCAACTTAGAAGAAATCTAATGTTACAAGCACTACTGAAGATTAACTATAAATGAAAGCGAACGAACAAAAATAGTCTACTGTTTTGCTTTCTCTGTGCATTGTCCTGAACTTATGTAGTCTGTTAAGTTTGCTTTTTAGTGCATCTTTCATGCAGTAAAGAGAGGGGAAATCCCCCTCCCCCTTTTTTTGAACTAGGCAAACGTGACTGTAAAACAATGAAAATCAATGAGAGGATTCTGGAGTGGTTAACTACCTTTAGTTTCAAAACAGATGTTGACTAGCTTTTCAAGTTGGCAGTTCCTTCTAAAGCAATGACTATGACCATTAAAGCCTCCATAAAAGTCTATTAAAAGAACACTAGGGTTTTTTTCCCTATGGTAAAAGGTGTACTCTCAACAAGTATTGCTAACGGTATTTTTGTCTTCACAAGTACTCTCCAAGTCATGTATGCTTTACTGACCTGTCTTCCCTCCTGTCAATCATACTGTGTTGCTGTAAGGTTGTGGCAATATCATGCGGACACATTCCAGTGGCTCGGCTCATGCCCTTGATGCTGATATGTTTTTCATGGTGGCAATACAGATATTCTAATATGACACTTTTCCAGTAGGCCAAGTATGAGAGACGACCCAGATCAGACAGTGGCTTTTCAGGGGAACCTGCTTGTCCTTCTCTTCTAGAAAGTAAATAACCTAGCAGAGGGAAGAGAAAGAACATTTTATTGAACCTACTCACCTTGAGAATTTAGGACTTGCCCTATTAGAGAGGCAATACATAACAGATATGTCAATGTAACCACATGCTATGAAAACAAGAGAAAGATTCAGATGAAAAAAGGCAAAAAAGGCAGTTTGTCTCTCTCTCTAGTTGAGTAACAACAAAGAAAGTTTTGTGGTTTTATTTTTCTGAATTCCTTTAGCAAACACCAGATTCATTTGTGTGTTACCAGCATTTCCAACCTGCATCCAAAATATTTTCAATCGTGGAAAAATATTTTTTTAGGACAATAACTTGAATATACACATTGTCATTAGACGATTTCTTGCAAATACTGGGAGTCAGAAGTTCTTACATGGCAACATCAAGGAGTAACAGTCCTTGGACAGTCCTGTTGACAGCTGTGTATTACCAAAAGAGTCACCTTGACTAAAATGTAGTAAGTGAAGTACAATGTAACTTGTGGATTAACCTGAACTTGTACGAAATATATTTTAAATGCCATCTCCTTTAAGTCAGCTGTAAGAAGATTCAGCTAGCTCCCATTTTACATCTTCCACAGTAATTACCTCTTTTGCAGTATAATAAAATAATCCTATTCGAAAATGTCTTCCTCAATATATACCATGAGGGTCTCAATGGGATAATCTAGGCTAGTCCTTTAGCCCTCCTCAATTTCAAGAAGCATTACATTATAAGACAGAGAAAACCTGCTTAAAGATAGTACAAAAAAAAATCTGGAAGCTGACACTAATATAAAACTACTTACGGAGAAGAAATTATATAAATTAATGATGTCTACCTTTCCCTGATTAAATTCTCCTTTAGCTTCACTTTTATGAACACTATTCAAATGTACACCTTAAACAGGTACCCATATTTATGAGGTTACATTGCTCAGTGTGTGTCAAATTAGAGTCCACCAGGACCACTGGTTGTCTCTTAAAAATAGCTTTCAAAAATGGCTTGATGCATTAAAGCTCAAAAACAAGCGAGAATTCCAGTTCTTTAATTCTCAAAGCTCACTGCAAATGAGCCTTTGCCAGAGCCAACTTTGTGTATCCCAAGACAAAAGTCAGCATATTTCCCATTACATTTCTGATTTCTCCCCTCCGTATTGTATTTAGAATGTTTTTCGACATTAATCAAAGCCAGGTGGGTAACATATTGGTTAGTGAAACAACAGTCACTCTTATGGACTTCTTTCCCTGGTTTTCTGCATACTTCACATTCTGCATATCAATATTTTATAGCATAAAACAAAGGTCTTTGTTTTGCTTTTGTTCTGAGCCCCATCAGGATCGAGTAGAAAGTGTCTACACTCTGATCACTCCCTTGCCTCTGGACCCCACAACGCCCATAATATAGAAAAGCAGGCATGCCATTTCACACGATGATCAGTAACCGCGTGGGTGTTGTTAAATATTATTCAATTATCTCCTAGTCTGTTATTAAAAGGATTTATGAATAATAAAGCCTGGTAGTTCATTAGGAGGAATACTGACCCAAACTAAATATAAACTCTGCTTATACCTATGGAAACCATCAAGACTCTTGGGCCACTTACCACACAACTGCCATCTCACATAGTGCTACTTAAGCCTTACTGAAGTAAGGTAGCCTACAACAACATACCCATTACGTAAGGTAGTGCCACACAACTTCTGTTGACTAAAATACATTTCCTAACAAGGAAGGTCACTGTGCACACAGAAGACACCAATCTTCATGTTCCAAGACTGATTGTATTTGGTCATTGGGTACGGGCTAGGTTGAAGGCCAAGAATAAATATCTTGGTTCATCCCCTCTTCCGCCCAGTACATTCTGTACAACTTTAGGGAAAATTTTAGTTGCAACTGATAAGAATGCTAAACCAGCTTCCTTATGCTGTAAAGTAAAACTAGCTTTGTATTTAACGCATACTAGATGTCACTGCTAACTGGACACTGTGTGTACTTGCAGTGCAAGAAGAGGTGGGATGACTTCAAATACAAACTCAGATCCTCTTTCTGCTTGTACCAGGCTATGAAGTGATAATGGAGAGACTGAAGCTGGTTAAATTGTTAAGTGATTTGAAAATGTCACTAATGCCGTAACTTGCGATGACCCTCAGATACAAAGCTTTATGTGGTTTTGCCTTTACTAAGATCATGCCACTTATTACAGTATTACTACTCCATGTAGACTGTTCCAAAGTTTCTTTGCATGTCATTATGGTTCTGTAGCCTAGTGAACCAAACACCAGACTGGGACTCGGGAGACTCCGTTTCCATTCCTAGTCTGACAGTGGCTTGCTTATGAAATGGGGTTTACCTACGAAAGCCCATGATAAATGTGTTAGTCTAAGGTGCCACAGGACTGCTTGTTGTTGTTGGGTGTCCTTAGATAAATTACTTAATCTCTGTGTTTCCATTTTCCCCCACCTGTAAAATGAGGATGAATACCTCCTTTATAAAGCACTTTGAGAAGTACTGATGCAAACTACTGATGCAAGGTATCACTTACTCTTAGATCACTGTAAATAACTTTACAATTTCACCAAGTTAAACTCTGGAGAACAGGATCCTTCTGTTTGCTACATACACGGACTCCCAGAACATCTTACTTTAGGCTTGGTCTACATTACATTATTTGTTATACTGGAATGAGTGTAATTAACATGGAGGTTGCACTGGTGTGAATTTCCCCCCCAAATTCTGCAGTATATGCACAGTAAAATTATAAAACTTTCAGAGAACTTGACCTATGAGGAAAGGTTAAAAAAATTAGGCATATTTAGTCTTAAGAAAGGAAGACTGAGGAGAAGAGAGACTGATAAGTCTTCATATATGATAAGAAATGTTATAAAAAAAGGATGATAAAGTGTTCTTTATGTCTACTGAAAGTAGGACAAAAAGCAAGTGAGAATCTGCAGCAAGGAACATTTAGGGCTCATATTAGGAAGCCTTCTAACTATAAGAGTAATTTAGCACTGGAGTAGGTATTTATGGGAGGTCGTGGAATATTAATCACTAAGTTTTAAAGAGCCAGTCTGACAAATACTTGCCAAGGATGTTTTGGAATACGAGGCCTTTGCTGAGCATGGGGGATGGACTAGGTGATCACTCGAGGTCCCTTCCAGCTCTACATTTCAATGGTTCTGCAGCCTAACTGTACCCAAGATGCTCATATCCTATTACCGTAAAAATAATGTCAACTCGCAGTGTACATGGTTCAGATTAAATACTAAATTCATCTTACTTACAGCATACACAATGAAATTGGTTCTGTGATTTAAATTACATCTATTAAATTAAACTTACCAAACAGATGCCAAATAATTGATCTAAGTTGCGGGTACATAAAAAACACTGATCTTGGTAGCTCGTGTATTTATCCTGAAGCATCTGAAATGAGTACAACACGCCCCTGTTAAACAGACAGCCCCAGTGTGCTCATCTCCATCTAGTCTTAATAATGGATATCCTCAAAATGATGGCCTACCGGATTCATGACTTGAAACTAGGAATGCTGGCAACATTCAGAGGAAAAAGCACCATAGCCATTAGGGGATACTGTTGGTTACAAACAACAGTGAAGCAAAAGTATTACTAGGTCTAACACAATAGCCCCCTTGCTCTCACCACAGCGACGCATAGTGCCAACTAAAGTCTACCAGATCGATGCACAATAAAATTAATATCCAGAAAATCATTAATATTTAGCACTCCTATCCTTTTTACCAGGCCTGAGAAATAATCTGTCCATGTGTATTCAGGCTCCTAGTTCTGTTGTATGAATCTCCCTGTTAATACTCACTTCATCAGCAGAGGAGACTAAGCTTATATATTAGGTGGGGAATGGGGACTGTATAATCCATGTTAATAGGAAAACTCCACTCCGCAAATTTAAGAGCAGAATTGAGTGGATCCCAAGGATTCCCATTAAAGAAATAATAGCAAACAGTAAAGTTGCCTTTTAATCTGTTGCTATGTTCTCGTTGATACTCAAAAACTTATCTATGAAAGATTCCGCAGAATACTTATGTACAACCATTATTATATGTGACTACTTATTCTGTATCAACAAAATTCTGCCAAAAGCTATTTTTAAAATAATTATACCACCTTTATGCAACTTAACACAACCTCCCTTCTCTGGTTTCCATCACTCCTAAGGAGAGATGGGCCCACTTGCAGTGATCCAGAGTCTGAAGAATCCTGACTGGCCAAGAAAGACTCTCAGGCTTACAAACATTGTGTGAAGCAGGTAACTCTGATCCATCATTTTCTGAGCAAATTCTCACATGAATATAAGTTTTTACATAGCATCTTTCAATATCCCAAGCTAGGGAAGTATCAAACCAACTGTACCCAGTCTCTGCTGACAGGGTCATAAATCTGAACTCACATATATGCAAGTGTGGTCAATTCTGCGTCCTCCAGAGACTGTGTATATTCTGAGAGAAGCAAAACACCAAGCTCAGCAGCCTGAAGCAAACTTCCATTTTATCTGACTGGAAAAATCATGTTTCCCCTCTCCCTCTGGAATTGAGACTTGCTGTGCTTTGCACCTTTTGTCCTACAAACTCCAGATGAAGTTCAAACTTGCTGCAAAGGCCTGGCTATGCCTTCCCTATACAGTTACTATGCAAATACCTTCAGCACTGTATTGAAACAACAAAAAGTCTTACTAGTTATTTGAAAAACCCACAAAGGCTTATTAAACCATAATTGTCGTCTCCATGGATTCAAGATGAGACTATCACAGAGATGCCCAAACAACTTATTCGGTTGGATGGGAAAGCAAACTGAGTGACAAGTAGAAAAAAAAATGGACAGAAAAAGAGGTAAGTACCAGAGAGAAGGAAGTTGCCCTCAAGAAAATTTAATAGTATACGTGGGGACCACTGGGATGAGCATTATTCTTTCACAAGATGCTTTTGCAGAGGAATGACGTTCAAGCTAGTAGGGCTTTATGAAGACGTCCATGTGTTGAGAGAAACAACTGGACAGTAGACTTGCAGGTCTTCTGTGCAGGAGACAGATGCCCTTTCTACCCATAGTACATGTACTGGGGGCTCTGATCCCCTCAGGAATCAATTTATCTGTTGCTGAATAGATATTTCTGTATATAGCATCCAGTCAGCCTGCCTGTAGAGAATTTAGTGTTTTGAGTGATCACAGAGGGAAAAAATGAATAAATTATGTTTTCCTTGTTCTCCTGAAGTGGGTGGCTACACTAAGGTAAATTTTAACTGCTCATTAGCACATGCCATGTTTCTCCTATAGTGTTGATGGAATGAGGGAAGAAAGAAAGCCCTGCAAATCTGCTGATATCTGCGGATGTGGATATCCATGGCTCTTCTTTGCAGATATGGATGCAGATACAAATTTTGAATTAAACACCCGGCAAATCTGCAGATATCTGCTTTATATCTGTGAGTATCCACATCTGCAGATGTAGATGAGAATATCCACAGCTCATTTTTGCAGAAACAGATGCGAATACAAATTTCGTATCTGTGCAGGGCTTTAAAGAAGAACCTCTTCTGATCTGTCAAAAAAAGTTAACTTTAGCAATGAATTGATAGTTGATCAACAGCCCTGTCCTGATGGGAGATGAAATTCTCTTAGTGTTGTTTAAACACAGAGGTTTCAAAATTCTTGAAAAAGAAAGCATATCTTTAGGCAGAGGAAACTCTGGGGAAAAGATGTGACTCAGAGATACCCAAGAATTGTAGCACTTTAGAAAGTTCTCAAATCAAGAAGACAGAACTAGCTCCGGAAGGAGCCCACAATCAGATAGTCCTCTTGTTTCCATCAAATCAGGGACTGGATCACCGTGGATGATATTTTTACTCTGCTGTGCATCTCTTATTAAGAGCAGCTGAAGGCCTGCAAGGAATCCCTGAAGATCTATTTCACTAGGAAGGTAGTGAAGCACTGGAATGGGTAACCTAGGGAAGTAGTGGAGTCTCCATCCATAGTGGTGTTTAATTCTCGGCTTGATAAAGCCCTGGCTGGGTTGATTTAGTTGGGATTGGTCCTGCCTAGGGCAGGGGGCTGGAATTGATGACCTTCTGAGGTCTTTTCCAGCTCTATGGTTCTATGATTCTATGCACATATAACATGAAGACCAAGGAGCTGCAGACACAGATGAACTCATTCCATGACACTTCTGAGATCAGTGCCTGAATCTTATGAAACTTTTCTTGCGCCAGGAAGACTCTGGCTCTGCTTACGACAATCCCACCTTCGAGGTGGACAATCCACTCAGAGAGAATCACACGGCTGTGTAGGTTTATGGAAGTTGTCTCCCTAGTGATGGAGCATCTGATGGGGAAATTATCTAAGGAACGGATAGCTGAGCTTTATGGGCCATGACTGGAATATAAACTTCTGCCGGATTCACTGAAGGAAGAAGGTCTCCTGCAGGGACAGTGAAAGATGAGAGTGCTATGGAATACTGTTGCTGCTGTGGCGCTTTTACTGCTGCCATGGGGCGCCACTGTCAGCTCCTCTAGCAGACCGTGCAGCATGTTAATTCAGCAGACCTCAATGCTATTCACAAGAAAAACCACAGGCTCAGTTCAGTAGCAAAGGTGCCCGACCAGGTTTATTTGTCGACAACGTAGTATTAGAGTCCCACAGGGACTACAGGTACACTAGTACACGTATGCCTGGGACAAGATACCTGCTCAGTCAGCACACGAGGATGCTATCTCCTCAGCGAGTACAAATTGCCCTTCTATGATGTCACTTTTTATACACGGATACAAACCAGTTAAGTAATACACACCAGAAGTTATACCTGTCATACATGCTAGCTTGAGCAAAACAATCCTATCCATTATCCTGTCATCCCACCCTTAATAGGAGAAAGATCGTCAGGGTGATCCATTTTGCGGTTCAACCCCTCAGAAATGTGCCGCTGAACTGCTATTTTTTTAGGCAAGAGGGCTGACCATTGCACTCTGTGAGGCAAAAAAACAAAAACAAAAAATGTGGACTGAAGGGGCACGGCCAAAACCCAAAGCCAGGTCTGAACTGCTGCTGGTATCTGCAGGAAGAAAGGCACAACAGAAACTGCTTTCAGGAAGAGACCAGCATCTAGAATGCATAGTAATAGAGAGGTAACAATGTTAGTCTGATCTTGCTAAAACAAAAGGGAAAAACTATGTAGCACTTTAAAGACTAACAAGATGCTTTAATAGGTGATTAGCTTTCGTGGGCCAGACCCACTTCCTCAGATCATATTCGGGATCAGATCATATTTACTCTGGTGACACCTGGACCGAACCATGTCAGTTATATGATCAAGAACATATATTCCTGTTCATCCAGAAATATAATTTATGCCATCGTGCGCCAACAGTGTCTTTCTGCTATGTATATTGGCCAGACTTCTCAGACACTTCGCCAAAGAATTAATGACCACAAATCAGACAGACATCAGACATCTTCACAAGGAAAAACCAGTTGCTTTTCATTTCAACCTACCTGGACATAGTCTTAACGACCTTACTACATGCATCTTACTTCAAAGAGACTTTAACACCAGATTACAGAGGGAAACTTCAGAACTTTCTTTCATGCTTAAATTTGACACTTTACGAATGGGCCTTAACAAAGATGCTAATTACCTTAACCATTACAAAGATAGCTTCCCCACTTATCACCCCTGATTAGCCATTAATTGACTCAAATAGCTGTTCCCTCCCCCCCTCCCTCACCCCACCTTCTTTATTAAATCTGATTTGTCAGTTTAATAATGTGTTCACTTTTTTCACTGTATTCCTTTGGTATATATGGTCATGCCAATTCTCTTCCAGAATATGATCTGAGGAAGTGGGTCTGGCCCACGAAAGCTCATCACCTATTAAACCATCTTGTTTAGTGTTTAAAGTGCTACATAGTTTTTCCTTTTGTTTTATCTAGAATGCATGTTTGAGATCAATTACCATCTAAACCAGTCCCTAAGAATCACAGTGTTTTTAACTAGTCATCCGATGCATTCAGCACATTACATGGAGGCACATCTTCAGAAAGCATTTCCTAGCACATACTATACCTCTGGACTGGACTCAGACAACTTACGTACTGGCATCTCCTGATACTGAGGCAGCAATGCTCAATGGGAAAAAAAAAAAAAGAGTGATTTTAAACAAGACTGGCGTAACTTCAACAATGCCAGCATAAATCAACTGAACAACAAATTCTGTTGTTCATACTTCATTTATTAATAGACTTTAAACCTATCACTCTTTGAAACAGCATCCATTTCCTCCGCAGTGGTCACCTCTCCAAACTTCATACTCCCAAACGTTCTGATAATACCTTGGACAGGACACAGGTTGATTTTTAAATCTTAAAATTAAATATAAAAAGGGGAGGTCCCTAATCCCGGACAATTAACTGAACTTTGCCAAGATCAGCAGATGGAGCGGTTAAGTTTGGTACTCTATTCCTCTTTTCCAGCACTGCTAAGCTGTCTCAGCAGCTGCATTCTTCAGAGCCAGCGAAAGCCAAGGGCACAGGCAGTGCAGTGGAGTGGGCTCAGAGAGACTGAGAAAGTCAGCTGTGCATTAAATTCTGGTGAAAGCGAGGTTTACATAAGGTGTAGGTGAAGGTTTACTGATGTTGTGAGGTGGGGGTGGAGAGCGCACTTGTGATCCTCATACATGTCTTAGGGTCTTTTGGCATTAAAGATGCCACTTCAAGCAAAAGATTAATTTAAATTCCTCCACACAAGAGTCTTGGCTGAAACAGTTCCAGTTCCTTAAGTGCATTTACCATGCTCCCTCCACCCAACCCCACCCACATAATCGTAGGGCTGGAAGAGACCTCAGGAGGCCATCGAGGCCAACCTCCTGCCCAAAGCAGGACCAACCCCAAGTAAATCATCCCAGCCAGGGCTTAAAAACCTCTAGATATGGAGATTCTTAAAGTATTAAACTGATAGTTCCACATTAAAACATACGTATCACCGTTATCAAAGGTTGCCAACTTTGGATGAATGCATTCCTGAAGGTTTCATTCCATAACCATCTTTACTTAAAAATTAATCTTTAATTCCTGGAAACTCCAGTATAATCCTAGAGGGCAGGCAACCCTATTTTTTTATCTGGTCCAGAAATACACTGTTTCTGGAGTAGCCAGTGGCAAACCATTTACAGCAACACCAAACGTTTATACTAGGACTTGTGTGTAGTTGCAGTAAAGCATGTTTTAGGTAGGAAGAATGTTGCCAAGCCATAGGAGTTGTTAATTCTTCTCCCATGAAAGTGCCATGAGATATTTAACAATCACAAATTGTCGGAATACATTATTAAACAATCTATAAGGCCACAGATGATAATAGGGTTATAAGTAATAGCCAACATGTATTTATCATAAACAAATCATGCCAAACCATCCAAATTTCCTTCTTTGACATTACTGCCTTGGAAAGGAGGATCTGTAGATTTACTAAACCTTCATTTTCATAAATTTGTCACACAGTTCCACATGACATTCTCATAAGCAAACTAGGGAAATGTGGTGTAGATTAAATATGCGATGAGTGCAAAACTGGATCAAAGACTTTAGTTAAGGAGCTGAATGGTTTGCTATCAAAATTGGGAGGGAGGGATGTAGCTAATGGAGTTCCACAGGGGTCTGTCCTGAGTCCAGTACCATTCAATATTTTCATTGATGATTACTTGAATAATGGAATAGTAAATATGCTTACAAAGTCTGCAACTGACACCAAACTGGGAGGGATCGCAAGCACTTTAATGAAAAAGATTAGAATTCAGAACAATGCAGACATATTGGAGAACGGATCCGAAATCAGTAAGATGACATTCAGTAAAGACGAGTGCAAAGTACTGCACTTAGGAAGGAACAATCAAACTGGCAACTACAAAACAGAATAACTGGCTAGATGACAGTACTGCAGAAAAAGATTTGAGAGTTATAGTGGATTACACATTAATATAAGCCAACCAAGTGATGCAGTGGAGAAAAAGTGTGTGGTGTGCTAACAGGAGCATCACATGAAAGACATCAGAAGTATGTGTCTCTCACTATTCGGCACTGCTGAGACTGCAGCTGGAGTACTATGTCCAAACCTGGGACCCACACTTTAGGGATTCGGGAAGAAGTAGAGTAATTGGAGAGAGTCAAGAGAAGGTCATGAAAAATGACAAAAGGTTTATTAAATCTGACCTCTGTGCAAGTCAAGTCTTGAAAAAAAGACAACTGTGTGTGGGGGAGGGGGGGAACACTAGATAACGGTCTTTAAATATGTTAAAGGGCTGTTATAAAGAGGGGACAGTGACCAGTTATTCTCCATATCAGCTGTAATTATGACAAGAAGTAATGAGCTTAATCTGCAGGAAGGGAGATCTTAGATATTAGGAAACTTTTGTCTAAGAATAGTTAATCTCCAGAATAGGATTCCAAGGGAGCTCATAGAATCCAGTTATTGTCTAATCTATTATTTAAAACCTCCAAATACGTATCGGGATGGTCTGGGTTTACTTGAGCCTACTAAGCACAGGGGGCTTGACCAGGGGACCAGCAGAGGTCCCTTTTAGTACTGAATTTCTATGATTCTGCAAGTGGCTCAGACCTCAGCTGCACCTCATATGAAAAAGAACACTGCCAGACATATCAGGCACACTAAAACCAGTTGGGGCCAATGTTTCAACAAATTCTTAGGGAGCATTCCTCCTACAGAATCACTAAAACCACTTCTGCAGCATCTCTGTCTCCCTTGAAAATTTCTCATCCATACATTAATCTAGCCCAACAGTGCTTAGTGTGCTGAATCTGACGGTATCACAGCCCAAAGCATGACCATGGGCCGTTCATTTTATGCGGTAAACAAAGATATGGATCTGATCTATAATGGCCATTCCTAGCTTCCTATAATGTGAATATTTACATGCATGCTGTTCCTTTCAGGATGACATCATAGAAGACAGTTTCCTCATTCTTGGGGAAGACCTTAAGAGTGACATTTTAAAATCTGTTCTGACATACTCTTCCACTGCCTGGCACGCAGTACATGGGGGCATCTGGCTCTCCGATAAGAGAAAATTTGATTATGTTACTCATCTCAGTCTAGGGGGTGAACAGACCATTCACCAAGACTGCTGTGTTACATCTGTCATTCATACCCTTACGTCAAAGGGGAGTCAAGGACATTTGCTGAAAGAATGCTACATCAGAGATCAGATGCTTCAGGTACTTCATTATGCAATTCTAACCAGTACCAATAAACTACATTTCATGGATTGCCTTGGTGAAGAGACAATACAGGCAATGCACAGGTAAATCACACATGCTTCCTCTCCTGACTTTTGTGTTTTTCTTAATACGTATCTCCTGTTTTCATTTTTAAATAAATAACTGGATAGTACCCCTAAAACAATATATTAACTGTGTCATGGTGTACAATATATAAATTAATATCAAAGTTGAGGATATGAATGGAACCAGACTTTGCTGGATGGCACTACAATGGTGCCCATTCAGAAGCGTCTCTTTTCACTCAAAAGGGGTAGAAATTAAGTTCTTTTAGAAAATTAAATAAAGGATAAGTTCTGCAGAAGTTGATGGAGCCATAAGAACCTTGCTAGGATAATATCTAGGCAATGCTGGCTGAAATTTACAGCTTGCACATTTTGTTTCGATAAAAACACATTTGTTTTTCAGTTATGCAAGAACAACAACAACATCATCATCATCAAAAGCATGGCCGAGACGCATGGAATTTGCCTTTTAGTAGGGATGGAATTCTTCTGTCAGAGTTATAAAACCTTGGAAACTGGTGTTTACAGTGGAAAAGTTAGCACAACCTTAACTCTGCCTCAGTCGCTGGGAAGCAATTTAATGTATTAAACAATTAACCCTGTCAAAATATATTAATAGCCCTGAGCAAATATTCACCTTTCTGTAATGTTTAGATTACAGTAATTGCCCTCTTCTTGGAAACTCTGCATTAAAAAACATACAACATTCCCATCCTTTCAAGTAAAGAAATAAATAGCTAATAAAATTCTGGGAACTAAGAGGGGTTGAGTAGCTAAAGGCTCACAAGTAAAGAGTTTTCAGCATTAGCTGGTCACCAGAAGCAGTTTGAGAGAAGGAACTGCAGGTCTCCATGTTGAGATTACCCTATCAATAATCCAGATTATAGAAAAAAGTAACGTATGATGGAACAGTATGACTACATCCAAAGTTCCCCTCCCTGAGTTCAGATTTTTGTTTCTTCTAGCGTTACCCATCTAGGGATCTAATCTGTATCCAGGCTTGCTTTTCAAAAGGGCAGAGTCAAAAAATTCTTTTTGGGTTCTTGGAAACAGAACCCTTGGTCCTTTTGTGGGGTGCTTACAAGTGCTTTTTGGCATCTTTTTGCCTGGACATTTACTGCTGCTCATTGGATAAACCTTTCACTAATCCGTTACAATTCACATTTCATGGAGCAATAGCAACAGAAAGCAATAATTAGTTCTTCTTTAAATGGGGAGATGCAGTTCTGGGAATCTGATAGGAGGGGCACACAAGAGCCTCATGGAATGGTTGATGAGATGGGTTTTAAAGAAACTAGTGTTTCACTGGGGAAACTTTTGCTTCCTCCATGTTTTATTGAAGACCAGCTTTTCAATCACATAGAGCTCTTCTTCAGCTCTGGGGGGAAAATAAGCTGTGTGTGGTTCAAAAGCTTGTCTCTGACAAACAGAAGTGGGCAATAAAAGATATTACCTCACTTACCTCAGGTCTCTGACACCCTGGATGCATCCTACAAAGCAGCGTTATTTCAGAACAACAGCCATTATTCCAAAATAATGTGAGTGTCTACACAATAATTCCTTTATTTTGAAATAACAGATGGCTTATTCTGACCTCATTCCACAAGGAATAATGCCTATTCTAAAATAGCTATTCTGAAATAGCTGTAGTGTGGACACTCCATGGCTGCTATTTCGAAACAGCTCCTCCTCATGGCCATTCAAACTAATTACTCCTCAGCAACTCCTGGGGCTCTAAATCGAGGTAGCACATCTACATTAGGTAGGCCTGCCTTGGACTAATTTTGAGGCTTCCCTGTAGTGTAGATGTGCTATTTCAAAATAAGCTATTTCTGAGTATTTCTTCCAGAATATCTTATTTAAAAATAAGCGTGCAGTGTAGACATACCCCGAGACAAAGAAAGCTACAACTACACGGCACATAACCAATTTATCTAAGATCACCAGCCAAGTTCCATTCTGAGATTTCAGAAAACAAACACTTCTCTCTCAGATGTCACTTCGGTGTGGATCTCAATCAACTTTCTGACACAAAAGGTTCTAAAATTGATGTGATACACAATACGGAATCCTGAACCAAATAATGAATGTAGGTTTTTTTGTTACCGGGGGAGAATGACAGTTAAAGCATATCACCATTAGAAATTTTCCCAGTGTATTTTTTTTAGAAAAATCAGAAGAAATTACAAACATCTGGATTCATCCCTTTAAAAAAAACAAACAAACAAAACAAACAAACAAAAAACCCCACCTCTTTGCAAGAAGAAAGAAAATATGCTAAAAAGACCTAAACTTTTAGACTCCCAAGAGGCTTTTCAGTGTCTAAGGGTAATTTAGAGAACTGTCCAAAAATCAGTAGCTCAAACGTAACCCCATTAATCTCTAGAACCAGAGGAATTGGTTTAACCTGAAACAGTGGTTATTTCAAGAGTAAATTAGAAGAACAGATCATAACTGAAATGTACTGGCAATATTTTTTTGCCACTCAAAATGTAAGACCTATTGATGTCATCACTGCTTCCATGTACTTTAGCAGACTTCTCTGAAGAGCAATCAGGAACTCTCACTAGTGAGGATTCTAAGTAGTTGAGCCTGGATCAGTCCATGACAACAGTGATTTAAAGTGAGAAAGTCACAGAAGGAATACCCTGACCCGATATGAACTAGAAAATCTGTCAAGAGAAAGTATTTCAGAGGGTTCAAAAAAGAGCTACAGGTTGACCCTCTCTAGTCCGGCTCCCTCAGGGCCTGACCGGTGCCAAACCAGAGAATTTGCCAGCCCACATGTTGTGTTCTTTCCTCTGAGGCAACTGATTTTGGCCACTCTGAGAAGACAGGATTTTGGGCTAGATGGCTTGACCCAGTATGGCCGTTCTTATGTTCTGTAAATTTACCTCGTGCATGTCTGTTCACTGTACCTGCTACTGAAGAACACTGGAGGCTGGAGTCCACTGAAGAATCTTCCTGCTGACACAAGTTAGCAGTAATCCTGTAACAGTGAGGGCTGCACTCTTAGCAATTAGGCCCAGAGCCCAGATGGAGCGAAGCCTGTTAGCTCCAAGAATAGCCATGGATTGAGGGTTTTGGAGAATATCACCATTACAGCCTATTTCAATCAAAGAGTACGTTTCTGAGTTGACAAAAAGGAAAAAGACTACACATACCAGAAGACCCTTCTGCAACCTGTTGACACAAAAGATGTAGCTATCCAATTGCGGCTAGCAGTATGCACAAATCACCTTTCTGCATATACATATGTACCGTATTTTTCTTGGTTTGCAAGTGCCTCTTTCAAATTCAATGAAACACCAGCAAGGCACTTGATTGAAAACAAGAGAAAGACAAACACAAAACCACCTCTTCTGCTTGTTTCTTCACATCTCAAATTGTGCCAACAACCAAGCTGCTGAACAGGCTTGTTAAAGGAGCTGTTGGGATAACTGGGTAACATTAAAATGGCTTCCTATAAATACATCGTAATTGGGCCAGACTGATGCCAGACACAATGTACAGGTCCTTTTATAAATAACAAACAGAAGGTTACACTCAAGTTTTGAAGAAAGCTTTAAAAATCCTTAAGAGCACTCATGCCTTAGAAGCTGGGAAAAGAACATGCTCTCTTACTGACTGGTGCTTGAGAATGTGCATCTCTTATTAAAGTAGGAAAGTGGGGGTAGGAAGGGTTAGCTTCTAAGAACCTTTGTTGTTCACTACACTCATGTCCCTGGAAACAAATTAACATCTCCATTGATTTCCTGGGCTTGACTATGACAAGATCATTTCCAGTGGAGAGAACCATACAGCTACTGCATTACAAAAAGGGTGCAGCAGCATGCTTGCGAGGCAGAGAGAAGTCGGTAACGGAGAATAAGACTACATGAATGATGGTAGGCTCATTCTTCTATGAGAATGCTTTATAATTTTCTCCTAATATTTCTCATATTCCCTTTCCATCTCGAACATAGCTCTGAATACTCCCCCTCTCCCTCACTTATCTCTGGGAATTGCTTTTTTCTTTCTCACCTCTGTTTCTGCAGCATTTCTTTCACTATCCACGTCTTTAATTTTTCTAGATCCTAACACTATCCACCCTACTGTACTACCGGGGGGCCAAGTTACAACACAGCAGAGCCCTGCCATGTTGTTGAAGCTGGCATGACTGAAGACGACCAAAGCACGTTTCATCTGCGTTACTACACCATATTGCAGGCCTAGTGTCGTGGCATGATTCAGTTGTGATGACTACACAGGTCTGCTGTTTTTACAAAAGTAATCCCCGTTTAAACTCTTCTAGGGTATTGTGGTGGTGTAAACCAGATCCCTCCAAACTAGGAATTTATTTCATCCTGTAGGCAATGTGCCATGGAGATATTTTTGCTGAAATTGCCCAGAATTGCTAGTAGGAGTTCAGTTCCACCAGCAGTAGCAACAATAGAATCATGGATGTAGGGCCTTCAGATAGCTGCCAGGTTGCATGTCATCTCTCCCTGCTCATGACACAGCTATACAAGATGGTGATTACATGCCAACTTAATCCTGATGGCACCTCCCCTACACTAATGCTACTGCTGACAGCAACGGTGGGAAATTTTAGTAGCAGTATCCCAGATTAGCTAGGACTTTTGAAAGCCTGGAGCTATTTACAACTTGTTTTGTTGTCCTGAGATAAATATCAAAAGCTTTCTATCCTCTTTTGTAGCTCATTAGTATCTCAAATCAATTTGCTTCATTAACTGCTCACAGTGCAACAAGAACAAAAGTAGTTGAACATATAAATGAATTTCCCTTAACCCACTGCCCTGTATTTCTAAGAGCTCTATTTTAATTTGAAAAAAGATTTGCTGATGTGACAACACGCTGCTCTTCAGCAATATTCAGTCCAAGCACCATTCAATACAAGAAGTCAATAGTTTTTTTCCCCTACAGGTTGAACCTCTCTAGTCCGACATTCTCTGGTCCAGCAACATCCATGATTCAGCATGATTTTAGTGAGCCAGATGTCCACTTATAATGGGTGTGGCCAACTTTCCCGTGGTCCCATAAAGTTTGTTTACAGCCACAAGTCCTGGCTCTCAGTGTTGTGTGCTGTTATTTAGCTCTAAATTATCAATAAATGTCTTCTAAGGACCCAGTAAGCCAGGGCTCCTCAACTTTGGAAGCCCAGGGGGCTACAATGATACTCACAGCACATGCTAAGGGCTACAACTTAAGTCTGGTTGCATATACATGCAAATATATATGCAAATAGCTTCTTTCACACTGATGGGCATGAATATAAAGATTAAGACAACACTACATAACACGCAGGCCCCATTTAAGTCAGTTCTGCTGATATTAATAAAATGCAATATTTACCTGATTTCCACCCATATGACAGCACTTTTAATGAGCAATGACAGTTCAGGAATTTAACTACTAAAACACATATAAACAGAAGACCATTATATTGACTACTTTTTTGTTTTGGCACCCACCCGCAGGCCATTTTTTGAGCCCTGTGCAAACTCAAACCACACCGCGGGCCACAAACAGGCAGCGGGTTGCATGTGGCTCACATGTTGAGTAGCCTGCAGAAAGCAGTGGGGGAGTGTTGGTGATGCTGCTAGACAATATTGATCTCCTGTGGTTTGGCAAATTCTCTGGTTCAGCACCAGTCAGATCCTGAGGGAGCTGGAATATAGAGGTTCGACCTATACTGAATTTATTTTTTCTTACTAAGTTGAGAGTAATGAACTTTTAAAAGTCTACTGTCTGTGCAACACATCAAAAATCCTCACACTTTGACAGAGCATTAACTTCACCAAGAGGCACTTTGCTTTCACGCATAGACATCAAAACTGGATATCCAGACAAGGAACCAGTTTTATGCTTTTCCTGACAACATCTTGCATGTTGTTTTGGCACCACAAACAATTTTCATACATAAAACTGGTATCCTCTTATACTGAGCAACACATACTAACAGCTGTTTAAACAAAATTGATGAATGGACAAAAGTCTTATGAGTATCCTAACTTATTTGTCCGGAGTGATTACAGTATAAAGAGAAGCATTTGGTCTTCAAGTTAGTATGCAATTAGCCAATTTATACAGCTAGCCAACATGCAATTAATTAGTGCAACAAGGACCATGTCATTCTTATGAACCCGAGTTAATAATGTAGTTAAGTAATATGCTCTGAAGTTTACTGTATTTAATCTGCCACTGAAATCACAAATCACAGTTCTGCTACCAATAACAGTCTGATGGAGAAACAATGTCTGTTCATACAGTGAATTGCAACAGACACTAGGCGAAGAGAAAGGGTTTGGTATAGTGATATGAACCAGTTAACTGGCACCTGGGAGCAGCCCCTCACCCGGGGCCCAGCAGGAGCTGGGAGCCCACATGGGCCAGGGAGGAGCCCCACGCTGGCCCGTGGAGGCGGCAACCTTGTGGGCTAGAAGCTGCTCCAGCTGGGCTCGAGCAGTCTCTCACCTGGTATCCTGTTTAATCGGTTAACCAGTTAAACCTAACATTTAACTGGTTAACTGATTAAATGGGATTTTACATCCCTAGTTTAGAAGAATAATTAGAACCTTTGAGAGACACAGTGAGAATTCAGTTTTATTAAGAGCTGCAAAAATTAACCTCTCAAAAACGGAAGTTATTAAAAATAGCTTTAATACTGAAATGGATTTCTGCTGTAAAGGCCTTACTCTGTAGTTCATTTTTCTTGCTCTGCCTAATGCAGTTACCTAAGTCAACTATTTGTAAAGTGTAAACAACAATAGTATTCAGGTGCTAATATGTTAGTAAAATCATAAATTCACACTGATTAGATCTTATCTAGAAAGTTTATGAATAAAGCTTTTTGTAATACTCTCAACAACTAAAGTCTGCCTACTCCAGCTTCAAGTGTGCCTGCATGCGATATACATCTATGCATTTACAATCCCTGTACCATCTCAATAGTTCTCACAATGAAGATGGTCTCAAATTACTTATGAAAGCTTTTCAGATACACACACTACAGATGCCATCACACTGCTGAAAACCACAAGCGCACAAAAGAGCTTTAACAAAACCAAACTGCTGCCAAAACTTGGGAACAGCTTGAGATCTGAAACTTTCTCACACAGGGCGGGCCTCACAGACTAGAATGGGGCCTTTCAGAAAAAGAAAAAAAAATCAGCAGCAATATTCCATGTTCAAGAGATTGCTCTTAAACAATCTTCACGGCTGAACTCTTATTTTCTACTTACACCATAGCAATAAAAGATATTAAAAAGAAACCTCTTAATGCAAAGGAAGAGAGGATGAGTGACCTGTTTTCAAAAGCATGTTCTGAGCTCTTATACATCCCTTTTCAAGGCCCCCGGTGAGTGAATAATCAGACTCAAAAGTGTTCAGATCACGCAGGGTTTTATTAAATTGAGTTTTACCATACAACCTAGTAAAATAAATCCTTAATAGGCAAAGAAAGAACCGGAGGGGTTTAGAGCAACATACTGTATCAAACAAGAGCTTTGAAAGCAAACCACAAACATTGTTAACAATCTTTACGATACACTACTACTTAAATGGAAAGGCAAGATATTTTCCACAGCATTTTTAATTATACCAAGAAACAGCTTTCAGTCCTGTGCCATGGCAAACCATTTGTTTTTCAAATGAAATGGTGCACAAGATGATTTGAAAACCAAACAATGAGAAAGAAGTTGCATGGCATGGTACATTCGGTTGATGTTTTTAGCACAGAATTTCGAGCTCAAAGTAGCAAATACCAAGGAAAAGAAAAAACAGAGAAGAAACCCTGAAAAGTCCAAGTGTGAGGTTGATAAAAGTGTACCCTCCCAGAATATGACTTGTTACCATTTTTTGTACATATTCTGTCCTAAGTATAGCAATATTTTCCATGCGTGTGCATCCACAACTCCCATTCAGGTCAAAGACTAGAGACCTTAAATAGGAGTTTATATTATTGTTGAAGGTGCTTTAAGAATGCTTTCAAAGAGCACACAATGCTAGGGTCCTTGTAAACATTCCTACTGAGAAAATGAAAAGTCAGCTGTAACTTGATATCCAGAGGTAAGTGAACAACCTGCTACAAGCTCTTTTCTTCTCTGTCGGGTTAAAGAAAAAGCTTTACTTTGAACAGGGCAAAGTCAAAGTTTCTCTCATTAGTGTTACGAGGAAGTACGGGTAGCCATCACTTGACTCTATATTCTCAACTAAACACAGCACAGTGGGGCCAGCCTTGGTTCCTTTATAGAAAGTTTCAGGGAAAAGTCTAAACAAATTCCTTCGACTAAAGGAAGGAAGGATAATGCAGGCAGCATTAAAGTCAGAACAACAAAAAGCTCCCTTTGAAAATGAACTGGCTAACACTCACTTCACCTGAGCCTGTCGCCAGAAAATCCTTGACTGTTTTTGTGTTCGCCTTTTTTTTTGGGGGGGGGGGTGCGTCTACACAAAGTGGACTAATTAGAACTGCAGTGAGAGAGTAAATGAGAGGAGAAGAATTACAACACCTCTAAAAACCAAAACCATGGTGCTCACAAAAGGAACAGATGTGTCAGCAGGTTAAGCAATTCAAAAGATCATTATTGAGGCTTGATTTTTCCGTGGATTTCATGCTCAGTTGATTTAAAAAATATATTAACGACTTCAAACACTGAGATGACTATAAGGAGTCTGTGTAATTGTAACAGTTGAAGAAAGACAGGTAAGATCCACCATTATATTCTGGTACTCCCATGATGTTCAGGAATAAGAAACATCAGTTACAAACTGTACCACATGGTTGATTTGAAAGTGGGGATCATATTTTTGACAAACTCTAAGGAAGGTAACAGAGACATCCTACTATTGAAAATACAGGTTTTCTAAGTAATCTCTTTATAACCATCCTATCTGATAACTCTGTCCTTCCAAGACAGAGCGGTTGTGTAACCAAAAGTCCCATCATAATGGGGAGAAACGGGCAAATAACCTACAGTTTGGCGCAACTCCCAGGTTTCATGAATCCTACATAAAACTTTTGATTTCTTTTGTACTGGAAGAAGTAGGAACTGGAAACCACAGAAGGGGCCTGAGGTCAGATGCAAAACCTTTGTATTCCAGTCTGGCACTACATGTCTGCTAAACAAAGATTAAACCAAACGGCAGCACATGATTATGAACTCCCAGGAAGAAGCAGGAGTAAAGCAAAGAGATGAGGGCTCAGAGAGTCTTCAGCATGGAGTCTCACTGTGGCACCCACCCAGCTAGCTAGCAAATACTGTGATCAATACAATGAAAGGTGTGTTATTCTGCCACCCAACCACCACCATGGAGCAAACTGTAAACATACTCTGGAGCAGTTAGTCTCAAGGTATGGGGGTATGACCTGCCAAAGGGATGGAGATGCTCAAAAGCAGCATGGGAGGGGGGAGGGGGGAGAAAGGAATCACCACGCTCCAGCAGAAACAGACCTGCCTAAAGCAAATGATAAGGATACCAGAGGAAAAGTGAAATAGCTAGGGAAGGAAAACCATTTTCTAAATTAGCCTTTCTTTTCTAAATATCACTCCTTCAGGGCAGAAAGCCTGACTCCAATGGCTTCCGGGGTGGGGAACCTCAGGACAGGGGGCTGCATGAGGCCCCCTGGCTTGCCTGGATCCAGTCCCTGAGGCAATGGGGTCCTCCCCAGCACTGGGGAGCCCACACTGGTGCTTCAGCTCCATTACTGCACCAGTGTGGGACTGGAGCACACAAAATCTACTAGGCTGCCCCCCTCCCCAGGGCTCTGGTGTGTGAAGGGAATGTGGGGAGTGTCTCTCTCCTTCTCAGGTGGGGCCCACAGTGAGGAGTTGGGGTTTTTTTTCCTTCTCACTTGTGTGCGGCCCCCGATTGATTTTTCTGTGGGTCAGTGGCCCTCAACACAAAAAAGATTCCCCACCCCTGCCTACATGGGGATTCTCAAGTTCTCATTTACAAGTCAAGTGCCCTTGGTTTACTGTAGCTTAATCCTTCTTCACAGCAAACTAAGGCCATTTTACTTCTGAATGAAATCATCCACACAGGAGTTTAATGCACTTTAACTTAGGTGAATTAACCTTACAGCTTTAGCTGATTCATCTTAACTTTCCCAAGTGCCCCCCTATAGACAAGATTTTAATCTGTCTACGGAAGGGAGGGAGATCAACAGACATCTGTCTGAATTTCTTATGCACCGTCACAGAAACACACAGAGAAAGGAGTCCTTTACACCATTTTTCCAGATTCTTAAATCCTTTATTAAAACCTAGAAATGACAAATTTCCTGCATTCATGTGGAATTCTTATAATTTCAATAAGCTTCTTAGGGACCTTTCAAGACCCATGCTGACAAAAGAGGCTTGAGTTTTCGTCCTGTGGCAATCGAATACCAAAGGTAACTCTTGATAATTTCTACAGATTGTTAAAGGAGGAATGAGGTTATTTTAGCGAGGGTGCTGTCTTGTTGACATGTCTCCAGAAACAGGGAAATTAATAGAAAGTGCTAGACACCATATGCCAAGAGTGAACACCTGTTGTTTTCATCAGCACAGTGCCTAGAACTGGACTGTGTGGTTGCCCATAGAAGCAAATATGTTGGTCAATGGAGATGCTTTTTTATAAAAATCTGTAACTTATCTGAGTCAAACCTGCAATGAAGTCTACGCACCCCATTTACTGTAAAGTGAACTTTGCCTATCGAATGGCCTGTTTCCCTGTTACTATGTATTAGCCTTCCTTCAGGTTGCTTTTAATGCCAGCAACTCACCAATGAAATATAGATGCATTTGGGTTAGAACAGTCTTATTCATGATGTCTTGAAGCAACATGCTGGATTTCTTTTACCATTCTGATAAATGAACAATGTCATGAAAGCTTCATAATATGATGCTGAGAAATCCCCAGAGGCTGATGTTGGAATAATCAAATCACCAAATCTTGTTTCAAAATTCATCTTTAGAATAAGTTTCCCTCATCAAAATCTCAGCTTGACAGGATGCTTGTTATTAGTTCTTTCGGGAGGCCGTCCTCTTGCCTTTGGGTCAGTAACATCATCAGTTTTTGTTAAGTGACTTTATTAAATCAAAAGAGGCAGTCAGTCCTACCAGGGCTCCCACAAAATCACAGTCCCCTCACCCCCCACACCCACACTATCTCCTCAGAAGGAGAAAACCAGATAACCATCCATTTTGAAGTTACAAGCCTGTAAGAATGACCAGAACATAACTACAAATGTTCTTTATTAGGGTGCATGAACAAGCCAGCAAGAAGGTGGTCGAGAAAAACCTATGGGAAAATGCCTTGCTTTGGACCACCGCGGGCAAACTGAAACATGAGCCAGAAGATCAATTGTTTTCTTGAGTCAGATCCTTCAGTCACCAAGTCAGGTTGGTATTCATATACCAAAACAGAGGCACAGCATGTTCTGTAAGCAACTTTTCAGCAGATATCTATTCCCAGCAAAGGCTGAGCCCATGCTGTCTTACAGTCTTTGCTATTGTGGACCACTGATATCCATGCAGTCTGGTGCAGAAATTCCACTCTCGATACTTGTAGTATTTAATAAAAGTTCCCTGGGTCATATCTCCACTCAAAGTTCTTTATTACCACTAAGGATGTGAAAGGGTAACTAGTTAACTGATAAGCATCACCCCTTTCCAGGCGATGCTTACTGGTAATTGGTTAACTGGTGCCAGTAGCAGCCCCCTATTCGTTGAGCTCTGTAGGAAGGGGGCTGCTCCACCTTAGCCGGACCCACGGCGCCATGGGTTGGAGCTAGCAGCCTTATGAACTGGAGGCTGCTCCAAGTCAGCAGAGTCAGAGCAGCTTCCTGGCCATGGGATCCTGCTTAATTGGTTAACCAGTTAAATGTAATGTTTAACCAGTTAACTGATTAAACAGGATTTTACATCCCTAATTCCCACACCCCACCTGAATGCAATGCTTGAAATAATTAAGAATGAATATCAGGGATTTTCTTTAAGAAAAAATATTCAGAATCAGTATCCCTCATCTGTACAGTGGATTATTTTCCACAGCCAGATGAAGAGGCGGACAAAAACAAAGCCACATAGCCAAACACCATAAAACTTTATAGCTCAAGACTCATCCTAAAAACAGCCATTGCGTTTTAAAAGTCAGTGCCTTCCGGAGGCTCTACAACTTTGCCATCGCTAGTTTACCTTTCAGATCTGCTGTCTCCTTAGGAAAGTGCTCTTTTGCTGAATCTACTTTTAATGACTATTTTCCTGAAATCTGCCATGGTTTTCAGGAGAGACAACAGATGTGAATTTACTCAATTATGAGACCGTACCTGTTGTATCCGATTGCATTTTTGCCATACTTGTTTCCAACATTTGCAGAGACACAAGCACCAGCTGTGCAGAATTCTACAGTGCAGCATTTTATGAAAAGAAATGACTTGCCTTTGGCTTAGGGAAGTCATCCACTGCCGCTGCCGAATCTGATCGTCTACTGTTTCTCCTGATAGTCTGCTATCGTCATTGTTTGTGCTCGCAACAAAACCAAAGTGCTCTGTGAGGGGAGGGAGGGTACACTCCCCACACCAGTCCTGCCTAGGATGACAAGGGCTACATCTAAACTACACCCCTCTGTTGGAATGTAAATTAGACGTATCAAAAGTGCAAATGAAGCTGGGATTTAAATATCCCGCGCTTTGTTTGCATAATGGTAGCTGCCGCTTTTTTTCAAAAAATGGGGCTTTTCGAAAAAAACCCAGCAGTTTAGATGGGGCATTTTCAACAGAAATGTCCAGTTTTGAAAGATCCTGTACTCCTAAAAAAATGGATCTTTCGAAATGGGGCATTTCTGTTGAAAATGCCCTGTCTAAACTGCCTTCCCTCCCACCCCCCGAAAAGCCCCGGTGTAGTTTAGACATAGTCAAGATGTCCTGAGTAAATGAGCTATGCCGTGTGCGCTTGCAGTCGCTACCAAAGAGCTCTATCTAGTGCAGAGTTTCTCAAACTTTGTTTTGTTGACTGACCCCTTTTCAAAGGCAATATTAATCATGGAACCCCAACTAAGGAGGAGATTGACAAAAGCGTAAGTGTGCTTCCTAAAGCATTACTAACGGTACATGTCTCAAGACAAAGAGTAGACTGCTTACAGAAATTGGTGTGATTGGTTGGCCTGCTTCTGAATGCACTCTTATCTATCCTTGGTGTGATGGTTGACAAGCAAACTCATAAATCATTCTCCACTTCCAGTCAGTACCTGAACTTTGTTGTCATAGTGGTCATGGTAGAAACGGATGTTTCACATACATATGTTGCTGAAAAAGGTAGCAACACTGTTACTTCTTCTGTAACTAAACCAGCTACTGTGCAGCAACAGTTGGAAAAAACTTGCAAGGTGTCTGTGCCTGAAACTCAATTTTCAACGTGAAGTCCTATTCCTCCCTGTATAGATTTGTAAATAATGAAGTGCTCAGTCAAAGCAACAATCTTGCCTGTCACACAATCATTATGCTCTTCATGTGCAGAAATCCTATCAGTAGCGGACACATCTGTGAGGTTCCACCTTTCAGCCTTGTTTTCCAAATCTGTACTCTTCTGAAATGCTCCATTCTTGTCACTCACTTCAAGCATGGCTGAAACAATCTCTTGGGTGGACAGGCTCAGCACCTTCTACAGGTTACATATGACTGCTAGGTATGTAAGTGAGTGATCCATGTCACGTCAGAGAAGTTGGAAGCAATCGCGGGATTATGCACAGAAAGAAAACCTAGCACCATGTTGCAAAGAGCTTCTGAGCTTTGCAAGGATATGTCCAATGTATTTTCACATGAAACACTAACTCGTCATGCGTACCCATTCCATTTCACTGCTTTGCAAAAAGGTGTGAATTCAAAGGAAGGACTTGACCTAACAGTCACAACGGTCACAGTTGCACTGAGCAAGTCATGTAATTGGGGTTCCATTTCCTTTGTTACAAGAGCCTGGAGCTGCAGCGTTGCTCCTGTGGGCATTCTGCTCCAAGAAGAAAAAATTTAAATTCTGCACCAAAAATTGTAAAATTCTGTAAACTGTCAATATGGAGGCTCCAGCGTGTCAGCAGGAAGCACAGACCACTGACTGCACAGAGATCATTCTGCACCCCCAGCTCTCCAGACAGACTGGGTGATAAATTTGCATCTGACCCTGACATAGCACAAGGACCAGGATGGTCCTAGAAACATTTGGGGGACCTGCACCTGTGCACCAACACCACAAGATATAGGCAGACAGGCTCAGCCCAGAAGGATCCAAGTATAGAGATCCAGGTGTGAGGTGATCGGATTCTGTGTGGGGCGATTTGGGTATGGGAAGCTTAGTGCGTGGAGGTCTGGGTGCAAAGGAGATCTTGATGAACAGGGGCTCTTTGTGGGGGATGTTCTGGGTGTACATACAATGGAACTCTGTAAGGGAGCCCAGGTGAAACTGGATGGGGCTCAGCAGGTTGGGTAAGGGGGTGGAGGGTTCAGAAGAGGCGGTCCAGGTGCTGGCTTTGTGAGGTGCAGGTCAGATTACTAGCTTGGTGGAGTTCAGTGGAGTAGGTGTCTGGGTGCAGGGGGGTAGTCAGGGTAGTTCAGACGCAGGTGGGGTGGGATTTGTTAGGGTGGGGGTTCAAGTGCAGTGAGCTGTCTGCATTACTTGGGGCTCGGCGGGGAGCACCAGACAATGAGGTTTATCAATGCGTGGCTTCAGGGGAGCCAGTAGGGAGTGCTGGGCACAAAGAAATCTGCAGGGGACATGTATTCTGTGCATGCACAGATTCCCCCAGGTGAAATAACTTATAGTGTGTTACAATTATCTGAGGGCTTATGGCTCATTCTCGCTACAATGCCATTCCTATGGTCTGTCAGAACAGCAGCACCATCGGTGCAAAAAGCAACCCATTTCTCCCAATTCAGCTTTCACGAAATAATCAAATAATTCAAACATGTTCTATTTTGGGACCTCTCGACAGAGAAAATGTTACAAAATGTCCCCCGCACAAACATAATGAATCAAAACTAATAACTGTGCCGTATTACCAATGTCCATCAACTCATCAAACTCAGCTGCCCCACACAGAATCCGATCATCTCACACCTGTTCACACACAAGTGGCCTTTTTGTGAGTTGCTGTTTTATATTATCTGAAAGCTCTTCAATTTGTGTTATTAAAAATGATACAGCCTTAAATTTCTTTGCCACATCTTCGCTTACCATCACTTCACTCATTTCTACAGCAGCTGGAACAATCAGTTCTTCTCCAAGGTATGAGGTTTTTTTACTCTTTGCGGGTTGAACATAGGGTTTGTCACCTGAGTTTTCCATTGATTGTACTGTTCTTCCTTTCACTGAAAAACTTCTTGTGATTTATCTTTTTATTCTAGGTGCCTTGCTCTGAAGTGTCATTTCAACTGTGAAGGTTTCATTGCTTTGTTTGATCAGATTTGTAAGCATACAAAGCATTGTGGTCATCCATTACTAAAATCCATAAAACCAAAATAAATATAACTTTGTCAAACAGTTTGTTCTTCGTTTGTTTCTCACTAGTTGACTCAGCATCAGCCATAGCTTCAGCACAACCAGTAGTCCTAATCTGAGGACTTCTTTAAAAGAGTATCTATTTTCAATGTAATTTGCTCAGACACTGCAAAAATACATATTCTACTTCCACTTGCCAAAGGCTTCTCAGTCATCAAAAAAGGGACGTTTCTTCTGATTTGCTGTTGCAAAGCAGTGAGAATTTTTTTTAAATGTTCATACTTATGTAATGTATTACAGCTGTTTGTTTCTACTGGATTCAGGGGAACATGTCTTTGTGTACACTCTTCATATATAAACAGGACTGCACAAAAGTACTACATGATTTGCATCACTGATTTCTCCTCCTAATGGAGACAACATGGCCAGGCCCTGAATACTGACTAACCACTGTGCGGCATGGTTTTGCAGCAGAGGTGGTATGGTTGCAGGACATAACTGTATCTTTACAGGAATATTAAAAAGAAAGCACGTGGGATAGTGAACGCAAAGCTGATTAGAAAAACAAATGAAAATTTAACTCAGGACCAGCCAACAGAAAGGGTGTAGGACTAGAAAATCTCACAGCCATACAGGAAGACTGTTAGAAGCACATAAGTTACATATTGCCTTTGGCTTACTTGATGGGTTGATGTAAGATCTTAATTTACCATCATTTCACTTATACCCATGTGAAGTTGTAAGCCTCTATAAACAACCCCCCAACGTGAAGGAGCGCACACACAGATAATCTATGAGCAGGAGTTCCCTTTTTTCCCCCTCTCATGTTCAGAGAGAGACACACACACACACACACACGATTTCCTCTCTCTTTCAGGAACACACACACACACACACACACACACACACACACACACACACACACACACGATTTCCTCTCTCTTTCAGGAACTGTTTAAAGCTACCAAAGTAATTTGCCTTCACTTACTACCATACCAAACATACACATTCCAATTCTCTAAAACACCTGAGGTGATCTAGAGAAAAACCACCTTACTCCACTAGAAAAGAGCACCATCGCAATCCTGGGACAAAAATCATCGCCTAAATCAAACACAAAAATTTGTATTTATTGGCCCAAATTTTGAAACACTGTTGTTTATAGTTAGGCACCTAAAAAAGGCAGCCTGGTTTTCACATATGTGATGCACCAACAGCTTTTAAAGAAGTCAAAGAGATTTAACATGGTGATTGCTTCCAAAAACCTAGCTGTCTAAATTTGGATTTGCATGCCTAACTTTAACTACCCTATTTTGAAAATGTTGATAATTGGTTTTCCCAATACAGAAAACAGAAATGGAAAAACACTGTGTTGAAACTAACACACATAAAATAATCATAGAATCATAGTACTGGAAGGTATTTCAAGAAGTCATCTAGTCCTGTCCTCTGCCATGCATAATCCCCTATAATGTAATATAAGAATATTTAGTAACATATACTGGGTACAATAAACAAAAGAACAGTCACCAGAATCTTCTTCATAGCTAATAACATTGTCCAAAATTCTTATTTAAAGAATACAAAACAGACTAAGCAAATGAAAAAGTCATACCAAATCTGAGTTTATATATGAGCAGTTAGTTCTTCAAATCTCAACAAATAATTTGGAACTGGATATTGCATTTCCTGGGCCCCACAAAACCTGTTGCAGTCATGAATCAGACCATTATTCTATAAACATACATCTTACCAGGCTTTCAAAAACCACAATGGCAAAGTTCATACTGTGGTTTTGTAGAGTATTTCCAATGAACTTAATTTCCACATACAGGAAGACATGTGAAAAGAGATGTTGGCTGAAGGCATAATCTTGATTTACCTTTTCATCCAGTCCATTTAATTGCTTTAATATATAAACTTTTTCCTCATTCATAATTTGGTCTGCCCCTTCTCAAAACATACTTTTTCACTTAAAAAAATTCACAATATTCTTTCTTTCTATGGGAACCTAAAACTCTGAACATAGAATTATACTAATAGTTAAAATCAAGTATAGGAACAACAGTCATTTAAGATCCTTTCCCTGACACTCCAGAAGCAGTTTATTCCAGGTAATATAACAGAAAAATGCACCACGGAAAAGCAGTACAAGTAGTTTACATACACACTGCTGGCTATTTGTTGTTAGATGTCAAGAAGAAAGGGACAGAGAATAGAAAGACAAATATAGATCCCATATATAATTTTGCCATTTTTGTGGTAAAAGCCTAAGAGATTTTCCCTTGAGAGTCACATGCCAAAAGTCAACCTGATCTTTCTCTGAAGACAAACTTGCTCTATGAAATCTAAGGGCTTGTCTACACCTGCAGTTTGGACAAAAGAAGTGTGACTAGTAGTGAGCACAAAGCAACTCCTCTGGGTGGGTGCTGTGGGTGCAAATCAAAAGGTCCCTCTTTAAACACAACTACATGATTGAACTAGGAACCTTTTATTTGCACCTCACAGGGGAGTTACAGAACACCAAATTGGAGTGCCCTGCTATTCATGCCCTTGTAGTTCAAATCGTAGGGCATTGTGGACACAGCCTTAGTTAAAAGGCCTGTCAGACATCAGGTGCTGCACAATTCAAACTATACATGATTACCAGGTATTTTTAAAAACCTAATAGGATGCAATCAACAAATTACAGCAGATGTGACTAAAACAACAGTAGTCCAGTGACTGACTTTCTCCTTAGAAAGTTTAACAAAAAAAAAGATCACCTCAATAGAAGCCTGGACAGATATAAACAGACAAAGTTATATGGGCAATGTTAATTTCTATAAACCGATAATCATGAACCACGAAAGAGAGGCACCTCTGCTGTTTGTAATAATCTGCTCATTGTTTTGAGATAAGTATCTGATATGTATCTAACGTGCAAAGCAGCACAGCTGTTTCTCAACAGATTGATTCAGTGAGCTCAATTTTGATTATTTTGGGCTACAAACTCTGCTGGTTGTCTTGATAAAATGAAAGGATATCATCAATTATCACCACACAGATTCTGAGCTACAACGGTTATTTCCTGTTTCAAGTATAGGGAAATATAATGATGTGACAATGTGGCAAATTAAGGCTTTTTTAATAATCACTATGTCAAAGTTACAACCGCTTTGCAAGAAGTACACTAGATTGAAACATTCTGCAGACCAATGTTTCAGGTAAGTGCTTCTTTTAGTATCAAACGTCTATTATCATTTTGTGCTGATAGCTCAGGAAGGTGGGGGTTAATTTTACCCCACTCGGCAGAATGTTAACTGGGTGGGCTCCACTCTAGCTAGATGTGAAATGGTATATTTCTCCTCTAAATGATAATTAAACCCCTCATTCCCAGAATATGTGGTAAGCAAGCAGAAGGGGAAAAACTGAGTGAGATGACAACCTTTCCTGGACATACCAGTGCAAGGAGGGTTAGGAGTAGAAATAGGAAGAGAGAGAAAAACTATGGGACAGGATGTTACTTCTTTTAAAAGTACTTTAATGATCCATCAGTCCAGATGAGGGGATAGTCAGGCAAGAGGAGGCAGCTAGCCCCTACTCTGTGGGGGATGAAAAACAAAAATGAGATAGAGCTTCTCTGAGGGCATGCCTTCACTGCAGTTAGCTCCAGGGACCGGCACTTGCATTAGCCTGGGTGTGCATAGCCACACTACCAAGCCAGACTTGAGTCACCCTGCTGTTGCACACTTCCATGTGTGTTTCACTAGAACTTGGGATCTATCCCACAGTTCTCTCTGCTGTAGTACGCTCTATGATTTTCCCCAGTGAACTTTCCTTGGCACCAAAAGGGAATTGTGGGGCGGCACAAGAGGACTATTGGCACTAGAACAATTTAGACTGCATCCTCTCCGCAAACTGGGCAGCAGTTACCAACCTGAGTCCAAGTGGAATCTGCGCTCTAACCCACGCTTTCAACAGTGCTCATTTGCTTGGGTAGAAGGTACACCTAACTCAGGTGAGAGGGTTGTGTGTGTGGATAGGGGAAGACTAAGAATAAGGGCAATACTGGGGTAAGTGCCTGGGCTAATTCAGCAGTGAAATTATATCCTAAATCATCTCTGAGAATGGGGAAAATTCCAGGGGTCTGAGGCACTGCAGGCTCTTTACAGAAGGAGAGTGAACATAAATGTCAGCAGGGCAACCTCCAAAGCCATGCTAGGGCCTCCAGATTAACAAGTGCAGGAAAGTCATTGGAGTGAGGGTCCAGATGGGTGGAAGAGTGATCCAGGAAGATGTATAGTGCATTCAGTTCCTGTGCTTCCACTCCCTCCTGGACTAAATTCAATGAGAAAATATTCCCTTGTTCTGTGATCCAGGTAGATCTCACCAAGCTAAGCATGGTGCCAAGAAACACCTAGGTTTTCAAGTGGAGTTGGCAATTCAGTACGGATCACTCTGCCTTTTGCATCAGAACTCAGTCAAAAATCTAGCCTGGTGTTATTCAAGGTTGTGGGCATTTTACTGTATTTGCTGTCTTTCAAATAAAGCACAAAACCAAGGTCCTGGCCACCTGTGGGCATTAAAATTTGACATCCCTTTTCATGAGAGGAGAGGTGTTAATCCTCATGCCTGGGCCAAATTCAAATGCAAGTAATTACCCTCCTAAATTCCCCCTGCAGCTCTAACAATATATGGTATTCTTCACTTCCTGCCCTAAAATGTTGTGTAATCTAACTGCACAGTTAGACAGCTGTTGTGTTCCGCTCCACTGGTGGCCGCCTTTCAATGGGGGGATGAAGTGATCCGTGGCTGTCTCACTGGGGTGTAGTGAAGCTTAATTGTTTGTAAAGCTATTGGATGAAAGGCACTACAGACATCGTATTTTTATTAATCCTAATGTTTTTTAAAAGCAGTGTGATCATACTGTGTCGAAAGTTGCAAGACTGAGATTATCGAAACTCTAAAGTCATAAGCTATTGTCTTAGTCCTGCTGTTCTACCATAAACGTGTTTTATTTGCACGTTAATCCACTTGCATGCCCCTTTGATGCAGGAACCCTATTATTAGAGCCCTGGGAATTTTCTCTTTTTACTTTTTAGGAAGTTTGTTTTCCCATATGAGGCTCATCGTAAGAGGCACTGAGGTCCTGCCACTCAGGTGGGAGCCAGGGGAAAGAGGAGGGTATTGCAGAATGAGTCAGACCTACACTCACCCTGCAGAGGCAGCTCCTTTTCTGAGGGCTGGGCCACAGTTCCCTGCTCCGGGCGTTGCGGCACCTGGGTTGCACTGCCACTCACGTTTGGCCTGCCCAGTCTCCTGGTCTGAGTGAGCATTTGATGAAAACATGCGACTCTAGCTATTCTCTTAACTGCTGATGGTGCCATATACAGTACTCTTATAATGCCTTACAATCATAGTGAAATCTCCATTTCCCAACATATGCTAACCTGGCTTCTCTAGCCTCTCTCTAGATGACATCACAAAGTGAGATCAAAAGCACAAAAGGTTGAAACATTTACCGACAGAATTTTGTTTTGAATTTTATTGTGATTTAAAATTGAGGGTGCGGGGTGATACATGGGTACATTTAAACAAATGACCCTTAGGCTTTTCAATTAGGCCAACAGTTCAAATTTGCATAATAAACAGCAAGCAAGGATAACACCATGATTGCCAGATCATATATTTGCTACAAAGAGCAGAGTTTTCACTGGAGAAGGTAGGTAATGTAATTCCTCTCCCCCCCCTTTTCTTACAAGAAAAACAGAAATATGTTTGCTTTTCATAAGAATTGTTCAGATAAAAATATATTTCAAGTTACAAATATGTAGGAAGTAGAGAATGCCTTGGAATAACACCTTCTTTAGCTTTAATCACAAATAATTGCCTCTTTTTGTACTAATGAGCTGCGCAAAATGGAATGTAATTTAGACATTCATTCAGGGTAATAGCTTTGTGAGCTAATATTACTGCAGAGATCTATTCTCAATTTCCTAGAGTACAATAAGAGAGCAGCAGTAAGTTTTTCACTTCAGGGAGCTTTTCTACCCTATGTAAATATAAATAGAAATCCCATTATCTATTGATAAAAACAACAAAGCAGGTTAAATAAAGTTTTATATGTTACTGTTTCCCATAACAACCATCAGCTCTGTGGATCATGAATGTAAATAAAGCACTTTACTTACTGAAATCAATGAGAAACCTTCCAAATCCTTGCCTTTGATATTGGGGCATGATCATTATGCAGGAGACATTGTACTTCTGCTGGCAAAGCTTTTCCTGAGGGAAGAAGAAACAGATCAAGTATGTCAAAGCACTGCTGAAGTGGGCAATTCCCTGCACCTGCCACTGTCCTTGTAAAATAGACCCGAAAGGTGAAAAGACGTGTCTGGTCAATACCAAAGCAGAATAATTTTAAGAGACTGACTAATTATAGGGGGAACTATCAATCAAATGCATCCTCTAAAATCTCTCATTCTACTATTTAACTAGAAAACCCCATAGAAATTAACCATAAAATCGCAAGGACTTGCATAAACACTATAATGAAGGTTAAGTGCCGAATGTGAAAAAATATTCTGTTTGAGAGACACAGATTATTCTGTCAGAGCTATAAAAGGGAAAATAATATGTACACACACACCAAAGACAGCAAGTTAGGTTTGCCATGTTAAATAATTTACTGCCTTTCACCTACATTTTTCTTCTACCTTGTAGCAAATACTTTTAATGCCAATATGAGTGTGTAACGGAAGTGATACAGCTTTTTCACAGCCAAATGTATTCTCCTCCGAATACAAAATGAACGCAAAATACTTGGGCTATCGCATCTCAGCATTTCAAACAAGGCAAAAAAAAAAAAAACCACAGGATTACCTATATAATAGAGGCAAAGATTACACTGACTACCTAAGACAAAAGGAAAAGCAGAAACACAAACTACATCACGATGCAGCCCTTGTAATATAGTCTGAAGGATCCTTTTTTAAAAATTGGATGCAATGTAGGAACACTGGTGTTTTAGCAGAAGTACCCAAAAATGCCAAATCCACGTAAGAACAGTCCTGAAATAGGTCTCTTCCTGTATTTGGCAGTATTGCAATTAAATCTAATTAATTATTTAATATAAAGCCAACAGCATCAAGAATTAGACCACTCAAATCCAGGGTGACATACTCAACAGAAAGTTGCAGCAAGCACAGACTTGATAGGAAGCTACTCGGGGTAACACATGTAAGGAGATGCCAGAATAGTATGGGAATTGTCAGGGTCGTAAAATAGCAAAAGGCTAATCTCAAATCACACTCTTTCACTTGTGAAATTTGATTGCCACATGCCCTAAAAGTATCCCAAGTCCTGTGCTCTGATAGTACTGCTTAGTCTCTGGTATGGCCCCTTGAACTGACTGCCATAATATGTACTTTGAAATACACTTTGCCCACTGCAATGGATTCACAGGTATTTTTGCCCACAAAATGACACTAGCTACAGAAGACTGAAAAGAAAGGGCCCCGATTGAGGAGAGCACTCCAGTATTTGCTAAGTCCCACTAAAATCAATGGGATGCAAGTATGTGTTACAGTGCTCTCCTGAATTGGTTTCAGGGACGTGACAAAGATGAGAGACTGGGAAAGCAGCTGAGAAGAGGAGGGCCAAAACAATATTCTTGAGGTGGGGAGACAAATTTCAGGTCTTCATTTTGAATGCTGATGCATCTCCAGCAGGCCCTGATGCTGGTAGAGTTTGGGAATGATGCTCCAGACAATGGATGTACTAGAAGGTAGATGCCAATCTCAGATGTGGTGGACCATTTTATCTGTAATCGGTGTACTTAGAATCATCTAAACTATGATCGATGAGTAGGTCTACAAGGAAATAGATCAAAGGCATATGAAAGTCTAGAGTCCGAGGCCGTGCAAATTAGGTCTGTCAATCTCACTTGTTTAGGGAATGTCTATACTTCGAATGCCAGAGTGGGATTCTTCCATCGCTATAGCAGCTCCATCCCCCAACACATGATAGCTAAGTCAAATTCTTCTGTCCACCTAGCAGTGTCTCCACTGGGGCGTGGGCAGCTTAACTGCATTACATATCAGATGAAATTTTTCAATTTTGCCCTGAACAATGTAGCTAGGTCAATCTATATTTAGGTCCAGACCATGCCTTATATTCTCTTCAAGCCTTGTATTTAAAGACAAACATATCAGTCCAAGAACACCTCCATAGCCTGTGCTCGTACTCTGATTTTGTCACTTCGACAGACCTCTACATTTCTTCTTTCAGATTTTTTTTTTTGTTAATAAGATCAATCTGAACGAAAGTTACAAAAATTACCTGATTTTGAAGATAAACACGATTGTTTGTCATTTTAGTTTGAAACCACTGATATACCAAACCTCTTATTTGAGAGTGGGCAGGAACGAAAGTAGGATTTTTCTATTCCAGGCAGCTCCACTTTTACTTGCAGTTAATTTTACTATAGTCTGTCAAGACAATACAGAATTCCCTCTCGGCAATAATGAGGATTGTTGTTTTAAAATTCTAAGTACCACCAGAAGTCATAAAGACATCCATTATGAAAATCAGTAACTTAGGAGCTTGATTTTAGAAAGTTTAATGTGCAATTAAAACGCTGCAAAAATCAGATACCTATGCACACAAGTGATGAAAAATGCATAGAAATGGTCACTGGTTCTATCTAAATACATCTGTAAATACGCATGTAAATTTTGCACATTTTGTATATCTAAAACTGTTGCAAGTAAGGCATAGTATATCTGTGCAGAATCTGTAAATAAGGGCATGTCTAAACAGCAGCGTTATTTCAAAATAACAGAGGGTGTGTCTATACAGCAAGCCCATTATTTTGAAATAATTTTGAAGTAATGGGCTTCCTACTCCTACTTCTGTAACCCTCATTTTACGAGAAATAAGAGAAGTCGAAGGAAGAGTGTTCTTCCTTCAACTTCCTGCAGCATAGACGGCACCAAAAGCCAAGTTAATGTACTTTGACTTCAATTAACGTAGCTGAAGTTGCGTAACTTAATTCGACTTTAGCCCGCAGTGTAGACGTATCTTAAGTGAATTATATAGAAAAAGATTCATGTCAAACTGAACAGTCATAAATCACCAGATAACCAGTAAAAATAGATTTAACTGAAAACACATAGAATTTATTTCACTTAATGTAACTCTTGGGGTGGGGAGGAGCGGAACTAAATATATGGTTATTATCTATCAGACTGAACAAATTTGAGACTTACAGATAGGATTTCCAAATTTTTAAAAAATTGTCTTCATTATCTATTGAAATTACATTTAAAAAAATAACTGAATAAGAACGATAATTTAAATAGTGGAAAAAACATGAATTATTCATATTAAAAAGCACGTAGAGATATTGCTTTACCTTCGAGAAATATCCAACTAAGTGGCAGCCTTTTTCATCATTTTTTGTGAGAACATAGAACAGGAATGGCTCAACATCATAATACAGCGTTTTGTGGTCCAGAAAGAGCTTGGCTAACAAGCAAAGATTTTGGCAATAAATTTTGCTCACATTTCCATCAACCTTAAAAAAAAAAAAAAAAAAAAAATCAGAGATAAATGTATTTTCCACAGAGCTATTATTTCTCACAACAACAACACCATTTTAACATAAAATGGTATCTTGTACTTACAGTATCCTTTACGAAAACCTGAAAAATGTAACATTAAGGAAAAAATGTTAACTTCAGAATAGAAATTCTTTGGCCTCTAGTAAGATTTAGAGCTTCACTATTCATGCTAATTGTTTGCATTAGCAAATTACCTCAGAAGATCTGGAGTTATCAAACAGTCAAGGTAATTTGATCTTATAATTGGTCCAGTTAGATTTGGTTACATATCTTTCACTTATTTCCCCTATAATCAAACAGATATGAATAGCAGTGCAAACATTATGAAAGCTGTCTTAAGCTCGGGATCATTATTGAAGGGGCTGCACTCCAAAAGTGCTCCATTATTCTGAGTCCCTGAAGAGTGGGGCCAGCAAAAATGGGATGTCAGTTTGGTATACTACACAGCAGTATCTTAGATATAATTAGAGAAGATAAAAATTCTATGCTGGCGCGAAGAAGCTAGTGAGCAAGAGAAGTAAATTTTCAAGCTAAGTGCCATAATTAGTCTATGTCTGTTATAAGTATAAAGAATCAAGCTGTGATACTGATGGCTGCAGACAGGCTAGGCACAAATACAGATTTCTTTGATCACAATGCGTTTTTCCCTGAAATGGAGAGTATAGTCAATGTAAGCAGCAGAGTCTTTCCCCAAGATTCTTCTTCAGGGAAATGATTACTTGCAACTAGCATTCTTTGATGATGGGACCATCTGTTTTTTATTTTCACAGAGAACCCGCTGGTCTATGCAGGGCACTGGGAAGCAATTCCTGTATTGTAATCTGTTTCCAGAGTCCATTCTGGATGTGGCTTGGACTAGCCTGAGCTTTCCCTGCTGTCCTATAGAATCACGGAAGATTAGGGTTGGAAGAGACCGCAGGAGATCATCTAGTCCAACCCCCTGCTTGAAGTAGGACCAGCCCCAACTAAACCATCCCACTGTCAGGTAGGTATAACAAGCACTAACTCACAAGGACATGTGGGTGTCTGAGAATGAATCAGGCAATATCTGTAAGTTATCTCAAGATGATAAACACCACTTACAAAGTTAAGAATTACTGGTACAAATACTGTTATGAAGAGTCTCATATATAGTACCCAACAATACCAGAAACATCTAAGCACACTCATGCAACTAACTCCCTTGTACGAAACTGGGTTGTTGTTTTTTTTCCCCTCTTGTTCTTTTCCTACTTATACAAACAAATGATGAAAACAAATGATAAAGTTGGCCTTAAATTAGATTTATAAAAACTTGTAATGGTTTACTAAAGACTTTTAAATTCCTCTAAAAATGTTGGCAATGAATACTGGATTTTGTTTTTCAGTTTCCTAAAAGAGGAAGTGTCCAATTGTTCTGTAATTTCAATAGAAGACTTCCTAGATATTAAAAAAAATCCTAGAAACAGCCAATCCTTTGAAACATTCTATAAGCTACTTTTTGAAAGAGCAGTCGTGTGAAGATGGAAAGGCATTCTGTAACATTTTGCTAATGTTCAACAGTTCAATGAAGGGAAAAATGGACTACAATCTCAATTAGATGCAGACACCAACGTTTGCTCGACTAGAATGTCATAATAAATTATGACAATAAGTCTCCTCTTTGGTCTGTCAAAGCTTTGCCCTGGCGGGAAGGATACAGAAACATAAGATGCCCTGGGGTATATCCTGCTCCTTGGAGAACACAAGGAGAAAAAGTGCCTATTCCCTTCTCAACTGTCACGTAAGGAACGAACGAGTGTAGTCACTGTATCCTGCTGAAAGTGTGCAGGATTTCTATCAACTCCTCACTGAGCTTCAGCAGCTATCTAAACTGCAAGTAATAGCCCTAGCCAACACTTCAACCAAACTAGAGAAGTTAATCTTCAAGGGTCTCAGTAATCCTTTCCAAGTATCTCAAGTACAGAAAGAAAAAGGAACATCTGAGGAGTCCAGATTTTCCTTCCACAAAATATTCTCTCTCCCAAGGGCTCTTTTTAGAGACCCTTCAGACTGCTTAATAAAGAAAGTTTTGATGTGTGGGTTGATGGCAGTTCACAGAATAACACTAATATAGTGGCAGATTCACCTGCCAGCAGGTGTTAAAAGAACCTGGGAAAGAAGAACAGGTTAATCATGTTGACTGCTGACTCACTGGGACAGATGTGGCTTTTTACACTTGGGAAAAGCTTAAGGGAGGTAGGAGTAGCTCTCTGGAAGAGAGAGCTATGGTGTGGCTCACCCACGTCTTGGGGAAACCATAGGAGTACAAAATCTGGTGGAAAACACTTAGGCTGGGATTGGTGCCATTTCTTTTAGTTTAGGAACATGTAACCTGTGACTGACTCTAGAACAAATGTTAAGGTTTGGTTCAGTTGCATGGGGACTCCACCTGATTACACATCAGTACTTCAAGACACAGAACAGACAAGCATACCTGCAGATTTAATAAATATATTTACACAACATGAAAGTGCTAGGTAGTGGCATCTGTGACATCCAGAATACTTTGACATTAAGCCTTTTCTTTTAACATTCAGAATTACTTTTCAGTATTACTACTAGCCAGAAATACTTGTCCTATTCTTCTGAAAGTTCTGGAATTCTTTTCTGCTAGTGGTATTGGTGCTTAAGTAATAGGAGTAAGAAGGCTAGAGTAATTTGGGTGCAGTTATGACACTTGAAGCCCTACTACATTTAAACTGCAAATCCATAATGGGGTTAGCTCCTGGGGGAGGCACGAGCCAGGGCTAAGCAGTCCTGGCTTGCGCCAGCTCCACAACTACGGCAGCTCTGCCTCCCATGCCTGACCACACCGCACCACGGAGACGGTGCTGGGGGGAACTGGCTTTTAAGATGGCTCCCCCGGCACCAGCTCCTGCTCCTCCCCACTTACTGCCTCTGATACTCAATGTTTGCGTACTCTGATAGTTGCATACTCGACTGCGTACTGATACAGAGGCAGCAAAGCGGGGGAGGGAGGAAGGAGTCGACTCCTCGAGTAGTCGCTTATATTGCTACTCTGAACTAAACTAAACTAATTTAACTTGGCCACACTTGGAATAGGCTGTGAAACTAATACCAACCTGGGACCAAGACACCGCAGCAGAAAGCCTCAGGAAATATTTCTCAAGCTTTCTGTATTGGGAATAACTTTAGTTTCAAAATTTCACGCTCCTGAAGTCCTAAATCAACCATGCAGAAAACTTAAGGGAGGAAAATATTATCCTTGAAATTCCTATACAGCAGTGTTTCTTAAACTGTGTTCCGCAGCACACCGGTGTTTCGTGAGGCAGTCGAAGGTGTGCTACGGAGAACAGAGTTTAAAATGGCCTCCCTTAAAGGGGCAGGAAACCTTGTTTTTATTTTTATTTGCTCAATAACTCCCTCCCCCCTTTATTTTGATTGCTCAACACAAAATCCTTGGTGTTCCTTATTAAAAAAAAATATTGTTTGGTGTTCCTCAGTCTTTAAAAAGTTTAAGAAACACTGCTATACAGCCAATGATCATGCTTATTGTTCTCTTCCTAAAATAACCATTGACACAAATTAATGTCTATAAAAGGGCTACAAAATTGCCAACCATGAATGATACAGAGAAAATTAACAGGGAAGTGTTATTTACCCCTCACATAATACAAGAACTAAGGGACATCCAGGTACCAGAGCTGAACACACACATAAATAAGTATTTATTCTCACAATAGTCAAGTTGTGGACTTTGTTGCCACAGGATCTTGTGAAGACCACAATTATAACTTGGTATGTCACCCTGCACACTTATTTTGAAAGAAGATATTCCAGCAATATTCCAAAATAGCTTATTCTGAAATAGCACATCTACACTATAGGGAAGCCTCAAAACTAGTCCAAGGTAGTCTTCCCTAATGTAGACATGCTACCTCGATTTAGAGTCCCAGGAGGCACTGGGGAGCAATTACTTTGAATGGCCCTGGAAGGAGATATTTTGAAATAGCAACAGTGAAGTGTCCACACTACTGCTATTCCAAAATAGCTATTTCGGAATAGGCGCTATTCCTTGTGGAACGAGGTTTACAGAATAAGCCATCAGTTATTTTGAATTAATTTTGAAATAATGGAATTGCTATGTAGACACTCGCATTGTTATTTCGGAATAACAGCCGTTATTCTGAAATAACGCTGCTGTGTAGATGCACTCTGGGTCCAAAACAGAATTAGATAAATTCATGGAGAGTAAGTCCTTCAATGGCTAAACCCTAACTCTAACCCTTTTGGGTATCCCTAAACTACTGTCAAAAGCTGGGACTAGATGACAAGGATGAATCACTCAGAATTGTCCTATTCTGTTCATTCCCCCAAAGCACGTGGCATTAGCCTAGCATCTTGTCTCTTGACAGTCATAAGACATGATCACTGGTCTCATCCAGTCTGGCTGCTCTTACATAATGGGTAAAAAGGGAAAAAAGAAGAATTGACTGATCATCTGACAACAAGGAAAAAAACTGAATGAAGTTGGAAGATATAGTTTCACTATATATCTAAAAGCATGCGGCATCACAAGTCCAGATAGTCTTAAGTTCTACATAACTTATGAGTACACAGGATATAAAAGGTGGGGAAAAGTGACAGAGAATTACTTTTTGAGTTCAATATGAATATTAGTGGGAAAATATTTATAGAAAAACCTCCTAGATAAGAACACCCGAGGACTGGAGGTTGTTCATGACTCTGAAATGTTTATATCTTAGAACAAACATTCAAAGTTACGTTTCTTTCTTTCAAGAGTTTACAGTTGAACACTGACTTAATACAGCTTTGAATCTTTGCTATGCAGAAACAACGTTTAACACAGTACTGTATAATACTGGCCTGTATTTTTTTTGGTCTCTGCTGCCGCTTGATTGTGTACTTACAGTTCAAAAATGAGTTGTGTGATCAACTGTCAGTTGGCCTCTCTGAAGCTTGTAACTCTGAAGTTCTACCGTAAAACATCTCTCTACTCGTGGCCTTTAATTGGTACATAATCAACTCATTCATGTAAGTTTTGCTTTGTTTAAAAAAAAAAAAAATCTGGATTTTAATATACCTACCTCAAATACTGAAAGGTCATTTCTTCTGTAGATTTCATTGGCTGGAGGGTGGAACCAGCCACACTTCTTTGAGTGTCTTAGCAAAATGTTTTTACTTTTCATATATTTAAGACAGAATTCACACAGGTAAAGCTTTGGTAGTCTGTTGAAGTATAAAAACCAAGAAGAGTTTTACAGTGCTGTTACAATTCTAAACTCTGTGACCAAAAAGCACATGTTCTTCCTCATCCCCACCCATTTTAAAAATATATGAACACTCTGGAATTAAACTGTATTTCTGTGTGTGCAAAATAGTCACCTCAAGAGGATGATTAAAATAAGCATAAATTATTTGAAAGTAATGCATGTTACTATCAGAAAGAGGCAGCAATGGCGGGGGAAGAGGTTGAAGTAATGGGGGAGCCGGCTTAAAAGGGGCAGGAGTGCAGTGGTGGCGTTCCACCTTTGAAATGTACAAGAGTCCCCGCTGGGGCTCTTGTACATTTCAAAGCGGAAGTGCCACATGGAGCCTGGGGCCTGCTGGGGCTCTTATATGTTTCAAAGGCAGAACGTTGCACGGCACTTCCGCCTTTGAAATGTAGCAGCAGCCGGGCAGGCTCTTGCTACATTTCAAAGCGGAAGCGCCCTTATCGACTAATCAAATAGTTGATGGAAATTCCATTGACTATTCAATCAGTTGATTAATTTAATTTTAACATCCCTACTATCACCTCAACTTCCCCGTGAGATTCAATTAGCTGGTTGCTCAAACCCCAGTGTGGAAGAAATGAGCAAAGTTAACAAATAAGTGGAGTAGGCTGTTGCCACTGGAAAGTCCTGTACTTTAGAGAAAATCGGTCTAATCCAATATTTTGTTCCCTTAATTTCAGTATATTCTGTTCAAAATATACACCTCATTCTCAGAGGAAAGAGAAAGTACCATCTGGGAAAAAAAAACAAAGGAAGGATTTACAGCATGTTTGCAAAAATGGGACAACTAAGAAATCATACAAAATGAGCAAGACTGCATAAGAAGTGCTTGGAGAAGGATAGTTTTGGGTACTAATACTATGAAGAAGAAAAGACACACAGAATGACCCCCCATCCTCTCCATCACAAAACAACAACCAAAAAACGCCACAAAACAGTCATCTTGACCACTCTACTACCTTGCGTATTCCTGCGGATAAGGTGAAGAGTACCAGGTCTGGATCTCATATTTCCCAAATTCTATCACGGAAGGGTACCGGCTGTTTGTTTCACTGCTGTTTTTACATCCGATTTTCTGTCAGGTGTAATGAAAGTGCAAAGTTCCAGTTATAAGGAATGAGAGAAGGGTCAATTCACACTTTCACTTGTTTAAGATTAGCAAACCTTCAAGTTTCTCAGACCAGTGGCCAAAGGTGGGGCTAGAAGAGGGGTGCGAAAAGCCAAGCAGCCCACAGGAGGCTCCAGCCCGCAGGAGGCTCAGCCAACCTCCCTACCTACCCCACCAACAAATGCTGCTCAGAGCGGCTCTCCAAATGCTGGTAACCCAGGGGAGAAGAGAGGCTTTGCGCGCTGCCCCCGCTCCCATTGCAGCTCCCATTGGTCAGTTTCTGGCCAATGAGAGTTGCCAGTTTGGAGGACAGGCAACGACAAAGCCAAAGCCCCTTTTGCCAGTGGAAATCCAATTTGTACACTAGGGGCTCTCTCAGCCAAGGCAAGTGTACAAGGGGCAAGGGAAGACATCCAGCCTCAGCAAGGTATATATTTATAATACATAATAAAAAATAGAACCTGTAAGCACCAACTGGTACAATACTTTGAGGCAGATCCAACTGAAACATTTCAAAGACCATCATAATTCTATAGAATTTAAAGTATTTTAATAACTAGGCAATATACATCATAGTTATATTCCAATTAGAAAGCCCAGTTTTGCATACCTTGTACAAGAGTGATGAGACACTAACGTTAGCTTTAGCTTTTCAGAATGGCTGCTTTCTGCATAGAGTAGGATGGGGGGAAGGGCCTGAATCCATAGCTCCTATTGACCAACACTGACATTTTGAAAGGGCTAGTCAGGATTTTAACCTCTGATTCCTTGTCTTGCCCACCAGAGTCAGCTACCTAAAATCTACATTCATGTGGTTCACTCCTAGGGGATGGCGTGGCTCCCATCTAAGGGAATACTGCATATACAGAACATCTCCACTAAACACTCACCAAGTACACAACACAGATTAGAGGAGCATATCAAAGATAAAATGAGGCTGAATGAACATCTGAAAAATAATTCAATGTTTACATATAAAGGTAACTGAATTGACCACAACATGTTCCATTACTGAAGTGATTTCCAGTCTTACCTCCAAAGAAAGTTCCCGAGCCTGTTTAAAAACTTCCACATCCTCCTCTGTAACAATTTCCTTGCTCCCCACCAGAATTACATCTGTATTTTCTTGTTTGATGCTTATTTTGATTTCTGTATCTGTTATTTAAAACCAGCAGAAGGATTATTCACAGACATGAAGGCCACATGCCTTACAGTCCCTGAGTGATGCTCCTAATTAGCACTGCAGGCAGTGTCAGCTCTTAGAAACTCCCATTCTAGTTTAGATTTGGAATTTTTTATATTTATAGCAACTATCATCTCAGCCCCCACCCCCTTTAGTTTTTAAAACTGCTGCTGTCAGAGCAATTTTCAGTATTTTGTCTATCTTCTTATAGGCCTCAACTGTACTAAATGAATTCTGAACAAAAACCTATTGAAACTGTTAAGGTGACACTAGTATATGTATAATGTATTTTACCCCTCTATAAAAATAAAAATTCTGTGCCCCTTCAATCTTAGTTTAAACAAAAAAAGCCACCTTTTAAAAACGAGGAGACCAATACTACACTATCATACATTATAAATATATAATTCTTCTTACTTAAATAAAAATAACCAGAAAAAGGACATTTTACAGCAATACAGATCAAGTGTTGTGGAGACTGCAGCAGGATGGAATTGGTCATGAAAAAGCAATGGAGTAGAGGGAAATGAAGAATTGAAATGTCCGTCGTTATAAGCACTGACAGCACACAACCATAATGACAGCTCTACTGCCAGAGAAGGGGCAGGGGAAAGAACAAGGAAGTAGCATGAAAGTGGCTACTCATGCGGTACTACAAAGCCATAAGCAACGTTATGAAGGCATTTGGGGCGCCTAGTGCCACTACAGATGCAAAAATAATAATAAAATGGTGGTATAGTATTAGTCAGAAAAAACATTTTGGAGATTTAGTCAGTATTAGATAAAAGGTCAAAGTTTCATTGCTTTTGTATGAGAGTGAAGTAAGAATAAGAGAAATAGCTAAGACCTATGTGACAAAATAAGAATTTTGGTTTTGGACGGGACGCAGGTTTGGTTGGAGCTTTGACCTTTGCTTACCATCATCCTGATCAGGTTTAATCCTTCCGTCTGCCAAGCTCCCCTTCCCTGGTGAGGGGGTCCCCATCTGAGGGGTCACTTTATACTTTAATCTGCCTAGAATCCTGTGCTTTTTAAGGAAAGTTGTTCGCTTGAAGTGAGCAATTGCTTTAAAAGCACGTTCTCTAGACACACCCCATCCAGAGGTAGAGGAATGAGAAATAAACCTACTTCTAATCTCTTTCTTTCCATAGAAATGGATATTAGATTTTGATGTGGAAGATAACTCTGGTTTACGACGCATACGTTTGGGTGGTGCATAACTTGGGTGTCCCTTTTTTCGAGACTGTCCCTGGGTGGTATAAATATGAGAAAGTCCATCAAAGAGTCCCTTTAGCTGACTGTTATTAGGAAGGCTGCTAAAGGAGGGTGCACTTGACTGACTGGAAGAACTTTGGGGAGAGTTAGAAGAGGTGGAAGTGCAGGATTTTTGTGAACGGGGGCTCTGACCAGAGATGGGAGTTGGGGGTGGAAGTGAAGAAGGTGGAGGTTTTAGCTTTTGTGTGGTACCTGTAGCCAACACATGAGAAGTGCATGACTGTTTCTGAGAGACCTTTTTCCTTGGACGATAGTGCTTTGAAAAGTCTATTATTTCACCTCGTGATCTGCGACCATCGGGTGATGGTGTAAAAAACTTAGTAAGGCCATCAATGAGCCCTTTGGTTTTCTTGTTAACTTTAAGTGTAGAGGCAGATATGTAGGTGGAGGTGGTGGTGATTTTGGTGATGGCACCAGGCCGAGTGGGGTCTGTAACAGGCAATCTGCTGCTTGAATCCTTCACAGATGCAGCATGACCAGATGAAGGTGTGGTACAGACTTTAGTCTTTTGACCCCTACCAGGTGACCCCCTTCCTGTGAATGCATTCATGGATCCTTCATCACTGGTTACAGACCTATGCAAAAATTTGGAAAATAAAACCAGCATTAAAAAAAAACTACAAAAACTGCTGACAAACAATTTTACATAAAACATATATGCCATTGCATTTAAAAGTCAAGAGTGGACAGTGACCCTTAAAAATATGTATGCACTACTGACATTCATATTCACTGAATGGATGTGAGCAAATGATACCTATCAGATTTCAATGGATAATCCATAGCACAGATCAATAGTGAGGAAGTGGGATGGAAAAGTCTTTAGCACATACAACACACTTTAAGGAAAAATATGCTTTCAAGAGAGAAAAATCATTAATATACTGTTTCTGTGCACATCGATCACTTCACTGCTGTGAAATCTGTAACATACATCCAAGAGATGCACATGCCCTGTGCTAAAAAGTATACACAGCACATCAACACATATTATTGATTTCAGCAGAATGTTCACTAAAAGACAGCAGAGGTTTCCACCAATATGGGGAAATAATCAGCCAATCTTCACTGGCATTTTTGTATGATCTTATTATACTACACCACTGAAATTAGTTTTGTTTTTTTTTATAATAAAAGCACAAAATATCCCCTTTTTAAAAAATGAAGCTCTAAAGGCAAAATGAGGCAGTTTATGCACAACATTACCATACAGCTAGCAAAGCAACCTCTTTAAGAAAAATAAAAAGGGTGGTTAAAGCAAAAAAAGAGAGAGAGGGACAGATTGCAGAAACAAATGAAACAATGGCCAAAGAAAAGTCATAAGTGAGTCAGGCACGACATGGAAGAACCTGAGGAGAAGGGGTGAATTTTACTAAGACCAAGCAGAGGGCATGCTTCAAAGCTTGCATTAAAAAAAAATGCGGCTTTAGTTGATGGTTATTGACTAAATGAGAAGACAGAATACTGAAGGGAATATTGAAGAATGGTATTTGGTTGAAGTAAATACAAACTGAATAGCTGAGGTTACTCATAGTAAAGAAATACATGTCATCAGGAAGTGCTATGTTGCAAACCCAAACAAAGCTGCATAATTACATCAAATGGTTCCACTCACTCCTCTCCCCCAGATGTATGTACTTAAAAAGTTTGAGTATTTTGCAGAGGAAGGTTTCCTTCCACAGATTTTTACTTTCTTAATTGTGAGGCTGAAACAATTAATTCCAAGATGACTTTTAGGTAGACATGGAATAGCCTGGGGCTGCCATCTGGTACCTGAACTCCAAGAGCTCAACAGCCTTAAAACCGGCCCCTGCTTCACTCCCAGACTGAGTAGCTGATGAGCTCTTAGAAGTCCCAATCTTATTTAAAAATACTATATTTTTCTCTACAGTCTTCTGAATCTATTGATGGCAGGAGTTCATATGTATAGCTGCAACACCTACTGTCAGTACCAGATGTGTCCATAACTGAGCACCTAGTGTTATTTTATCTCTTACAGTAACTTGCCTGTTCAGGGTTCCATATACAAGTCCTTTAAGCCATGCTATTTCACTAGCTGAGGATAAACTTCCACAAACTGTATCAAAAGGGCTAAACAGCTTCAGCAACTTTTAACACATTAAGGTCTAGCACCATATAAAAGATGGCTAGATTCACTATCTCCTGTACGCTCCTGCTGCTTTTATATTGGGATTATTTCTGCAGTAGATTGCACCTCAGTAATTATTCTTCTCTCGTCTTTTTAGCCATGCTTGTAAATCAAAATATAATCCCATTTTTAACTAATATTGTTCAGTGGGAAAGGGAAACCCATATTCTCTTCTAGTTTTAATGACAAACATAAAAACAGTCATGCTGGGTCAGACCAAAGGTCCGCCCAGCCTAGTATCCTGTCTGCCGACAGTGGCCAATACCAGATGCCCCGGAGACAGTGAACAGAACAGGGAATCATCAAGCACTCTCTCGCCTCTCATCCATTCCCAGCCTCTAACAGAGGCTAGGGACACCACTCCTACCTGTCCTGGGGAATAGCCATTGTTAGACCTAACTTCCACACATACAATTGAGACAATGGAGAAATAATCTCCTCTTGAACATCAAATCGTACAAATCGGTCTCCTGGATTAGCCAAGAGCCCACAGATGCAAATGGGGAAGGAATTTTTACAGCCTGAACTATCATGCAAGCTCTTGCCCATTTTTAAATGGAGCATTTATTATACGGTTGTGGTGCAATGACCCAAATAGATAAGAGTGGTATCATGCCATTCTAAATGTTTCCGCTTTATTTTAGTGGAAGTGATATCAAGGCCTTCAGATAACATCCCATATCTTGCCACAATGTGCGCCATGCTTGGTGATCAGATTTCACTATCCCAAACTTGGACCAAAGTTCTCACTAGAGATTAGACAAGTGAAGAGGATAGCAGGACAATGTGAAGCTGAGACAGCTCGGGGGAGTGGAGTGGGGGGTTCTTTATTTTTAATTTCTACCCTGGTACTTATCCCCAAAGTGAAGTAGGGAATCTAAGGTTTTCGCACCTCAGTCCCTTGCTGGTGTGCTTCTCATAGTCCCCTAGTTAATACCTTCCTTTCTCCCAGGGCTCCATCTGCCCTACTAGGGACATGGAAAAGCCAGGAAAAGGGTACAGGTGGTGTTCCTAGAAAAATCCCTCTTTTTCCTCCATCCAGGTGTCCCTCAATACTCCCTTCATCACCCAACACTTCTCTGAAAACAAAGGGAAATTAATTGCCCAAGAACTTGCAGAGTAGTGCCTCATACCCTTCCAGAAAATCAAATGTGTCCGTACTGAAAAACAGGACCAACCCAAGGTGACGGCTCCCTTGCCACTGCCCTCCTGCAATAGACACAGGAACACATCAAAAGATGGCCTACCCCTAACAAAATCTGCACTGCATTTTGTCCAGCTCAATGCTACATTATTACTGCTCTGCACATGTTCTTATTGAGGCCCCCTGGGCTCATAGCTCCTTGATCCAGAGGTTACTGGCAGCAAGTTAACACAGCTCACACAGCCTTTGAGGAGAGGTGCGTCTGATGCTGGAGGAATCGGGAATCTCTTTTTCTCTCTCCGTGATATACAAGAGGTCCCATCAGACAAGAGCTGTTAAAACGTCTGTACAGTTTTAGTTTGCAATGTTGCTGTATCCCTGTCAGTTCCAGGTATTGGACAGACAAGGGAGGTGAAGTAATATCTTTTATTAGACCTACTTCTGTTGGTGAGGCACACAAGCTTTTGAGCCACACAGAGCTCTTCTCCAGGGCTTAAGGCTGCTGTAATAGCTGCCACTGTAACCTTCAGATACGGACATTCCACTGTGCATGGCAAAAAGAAGAGGAACATGATAACACTTCATGCATTTCTAACACTCTCTTGCATGCTATCAGTGCCCATAAGAAGTCTACATTATCTGCACTGGCTTTCACCAAGTGCCATGCACTTTCTCTGTCCTGCTTGATTGCTCTATAAAGCTCTAGCAGCATGGGGGTACCCATCACAGTGCACAGTCTCAGGGCTAGATAGAGGTGATGTTTCTCAGGGACTGCTAACAGAAGGATGAACAAGTGTTAGGATCTGGCAGCTCTTTTGGTGATTAGTCTAGAGCACTGATGGGCAACCAAGACCAGCTAGTGGGCCGCACAAGTGGCCTTCTTTCATCTTAGTGGGCCACATGATTGTCAGTGGTAGGCAGCCTGTGGCCACAAGCAGTTGATTCACCACATACAAGCTCTGGAAGGGAGGGGCAGGAGCAGGGACAGAGTGCGAATCAGGAGATTCATGGCACTCCAAACGTGGTAGCAGGAAAGGGAAGTAGATGGAAGTGTGGGACTCCACTGCCCACAGGAATGAGAAGCATGTGAGGGAGTCAGGCAGACAGGTGGTATGCAGGCTGCAGGTGGAACCCCACTGGACCACAGATTGGCCACCACTGGTCTAGCGTAACTGAAGTGGTTGAATGTAGGTCATGCCAAGCTAATCTGCCTTTACTAAGACTGACCGAAACTCAACTGAATAATTTCTATCACATTTTTCACACTATCCTCCGGCTGCTCAGGAAGGATACGGTCCTATTCTCTCTCGCAGTGATGTAAGGGGGCAGAGTTAAGGTTTTGTGAAAGACTTACTGTAACAACATACATTGAAGTTTATTCTGCCGTAACTCTTTATTTATTAGTATTGAGAGGTTTAAGTATAAGTGCACCTGATGTTCTGGAGAAGATGAGATGTTGCCTGTCAACTTTAATTCTAAGTTCACTGGCCAAACAGTTGGTTAATAAGAATTGTTTGACAACAAGAAGTGAAGAAACTTTAGGACCAGGGCAAGTAATAGAGTTCATTAACGATTGTGAAGCTCCCCTACAGTTCAATGACGAGAACCACTCAAGTACAAATGAACAGCAGTAGAGGAAATGGTTGTAGGGCACATGTGGGAGCAAAGATAGGAACATGCGGTGGAGGGCGACATGCTGCTATCCATATCTTGCTTTGCAGATTCAAATAATCCATTCCTCAAATTCAACATTAATGCAAAAGTTTGACTCTGCTTCTGTGCTGGGCCCAGTGCGCCACCACATCATCAGCCTGCCTCACTGATGGTCATAGCTCTCTCTGATTTTGCCACAGTAGTGGGGGTATCCAGGTGCAACCTGAAGCATAGCAGTAAAGAAGCGGGGAAAGGGAATGGCAGAGGAGCTTCCTTGTGAAATGGACTTATCAACTGTGTGGACATCATCCCAGATCTGCTGAGAGACCAAGCTCTAATTTCACTAAAACCTATTGACAGTTGCCAAAGAAACAAAATAATCCTGAAGAACAAGGAGACCTGACCACTCTAGCTATATAGCAGCGTTTGCACACAGTCTCCATTTATTTTGTAACATTCTCACCTGATTCCTAGATAGTAACAGTCATTAGATGAGCAAAAAATAATTAATGGGCTATAGTGTCACGATGGGGCGCATGTATCACTGAACCTCACTCTTGGACCAAGAAATGTCTGACTGAACTCCACAGATGTGCTTAGTGCAAAGCTGATAAAATTAATCTGTGAGATGGCTTTTAGTTTTGCCCGTTTTTAGGCTTTCCTTTTGGACCACGTTATGTATATTTCTTGCTTTGCTCGGCTTTCTCTTGTGTATATAGCATGAAAAAGTGGTGAGAAAAAGACAAAGGGAGATGGTAGTTCCTCCATCCAGTGAACAGCTCTTCCTCCAGTTTTAAAATGTGCAACAAGTCTGTGTTATTACATAAATGTTCCACTAGAAGGCGAGTGCCAAAGGAGCTACAGCATACTCTTCTCTGATATATTAAATATCTCAAGTGCTGAAGAGAAGCATGAGGAATGTCAGCCCGCCCACCTCCTGGCCTGCCTCTACTTAGAAGCACCAAAGGTCAAAAAAGTATTTTTTCCCAAAGTAACTCTGGATTCAATAACTCGATCTCATGGAATACCTCGGGAGTGTGAAATGATCATTGACTCATTATGCAGCTTGTGTTGTAGACAGGGGTTTTACACACATCAAGAGGGAATTTGTACCCATGTTAGGAGTTGGCAAACAGCATATTCTTGCAAATAAATACTTAGCACAGAGCAGTCTCCTGAAAGGGCGACAAAATGGAGCAAATCTTGCAAAACATCTTTTGGGTGAATTCCATTTTAATTTTAATTTATCCATGTATCATCCATTTTATATGGATCATGCAGATAACCCTGGTATGATCAATTATATTTTTTTTTAAATAAAAGTGTCATACTGATGTTTTTGTTACTCAGGGTTGTTGGCAGCACTTATATTTGGGAAACGGCTGCGTACACATATGAATATAAGTCTAATTCTTTCCCTAGATCAGTGATTCTTTTGAAAGCGATACAAACTTTTAGATTAACTTTTTGCTGCCATCAGAAGACTCAAAAAATACCAACTATCCTTAATTATTTTCCATCACACTGAAGGTTGTGCATAACACGGGCTTCTTATGTGATTTTTTTCACACTGTAGTCCACAGCAAAAGCGGTAGCTTAATTTTAAATTATCCGTTACCTAAAAATCTCACTGTATTACAGTTTCAAGAACACTAGTCAACTGAAAAAAATGGGGAACCTACAACATTCGTTGCTTTAGTTTATTTTTCGGTCGTCCAATAGGTTTTGCATATCGTCGTCTTATTTGTGCAGCTTTCTCATGAAGTAGCTTTCTTCCCTTCTTCTTTGGTCTGCAGACCTGGCAAATCCACATCCCTGAATCGATTAAGAGAAAATGTAATTGTTTTAACTGTACATGCATATGGTGCGTGTTCAGTTTAAACTCACAGTGTAGAAAGCTACACCTCAGGTGCATTATTCCAACAAGTTTTACTCTCTATACTTCAGAAGGATAGTTTTCCCCATTCCATAGTAATAAGGATCATGAGTGGTATTAGCTGAAGGAGTCTAACATGTCTGCTTTTTCTACTGCCAGACAGGTCTCTCCCTAGACGAAACACCACACCAATCTTTCAATTAAAAACAAAGTGGGGTATGTGAAAAGGTTTACTGTATGTTCAATGTGTATGTTGTCTCAATTTCATATTGTTCATTACCTTCATTTAGGTTTCCTGGACCAATCAATGTGAAGCTGAGGAAGAACACTAGAGAAAGCAATCATTCAGCTTCTCACCATACAAACCCCTCTGCTGAGAACATAACAAAAGTTTTGTGGTGCTAGTCCAGTAGAATTCTGATATGGCTTCCACACAATATACCAGATTAAAAACTTATCAAGCTAAGGTTACCGTCTGCCTCAGGTGACACACACAGTTTCCTGAGCCCAACCATCCCAATGTGTGGTAGGCTGTCTGAACCTAACGGGAAATCTCTACTACACTTTCCCTCCATGAAATGGGCTATAGCATGGTAGTGTATCTGCACAATTTTTTGGTCTTACGATGTAGACTAGACAGAATCATGCTCTGTTACTTACTTAAGTCTTGCTAAGATCCAAGGGATCAGCAAGTTAAATACATGTTTTGGTTCCATCCATGATATAAAATAAATTGGAGGACCTTGTTAAAACATAGCCGTTCCCCTAACACCATGACAGGGTTAAATACTGTTTGTTACGTTTTGCAATGTAGATAGATCATCATGCTAAATCAACACTCAGGCTGGCTACTGCACTTGGAACCGTTTTCAAATAACTGTGATCAAATTTAGTTGTAATATGCCTGTATGTCTACATTCCACTTTGTTAAACCAAGCAGAGGCCACAGAAATTTGCAACAGACTTAAGATGCTGCATGAGTGGGGTGGGACTGGGTGTTCACATTGGTAACAATCTGTGAAAGTTACAGCCATACCTATCTGTGAAAATCATACATGATGACAACTGTTTGCAAACTTGGATGGTGAATGGTGAAAAACTTACTTACTTGTTTACAATTGGTCATACCTAGATAGGGAATACAGCTTAGAAACAATTAAGAATAGCAGAATTTTCCCAGCTACTAGATCCCCCAGAAAATTTATTTCCCAGTGGCAGCAGACTACAGCATGGTTTCTGCAAGCATTATCTGGCAAGGAAAATTACTTGAGACAAGATTCTAAAACAATTATATTTAATACTCCTGGGGGAATTCTGCATCACTGTGCATGTGCAGAATTCATGGCCTTCACAGATTTTTTTTGCTTCCCCGCAGAAAAATGACTTCTAATGAGGAAGTAAAGGGAAGCCTCAAGAGCGGTCAAGAGTCCTTCCCAAGCAGAGCAGGCAGGTCGGTTTTGGGCGCCCAGAGCAGCTGGCAGAGATGTAAAATCAGTGCTGCAGTGGAAGGGATGAGCAGCAAAGCACGAGAGACAGAGCTAGACATGCTGTGCACACTCAGGGTACGTCTAGACTTCATGCCTCTGTCGCCAGAGGCATGTAGATTAGGCTACCCGACATAGTAAAATGAAGCGGCGATTTAAATAATCGCCGCTTCATTTAAATTTACATGGCTGCCGCGCTGAGCCGACAAACAGCTGATCAGCTGTTTGTCGGCTCTGCGCGGCAGCCATGTAAATTTAAATGAAGCGGCGATTATTTAAATCGCCGCTTCATTTTACTATGTCGGGTAGCCTAATCTACATGCCTCTGGCGACAGAGGCATGTAGTCTAGACGTACCCTCAGTGTGGAGGGGCAGGGTTGTGGGGTATTTCTGAGGAGGCAGGTGTGGGACGGGCTCTGTTCCCTGAGGCAGAGCAGAAGGTAGCAGCCTGCCTGCTTAGAGAATTGTTCCCATTGTTCTTAGCGAATTTCCCCAGGAGTATAAAACAGAAGAAAAGTTTATAAGGCTCTTTTACTTTGCCAGAGTGGTGCAAAGGGCAGTTATTGTAATGGACAGTGTGATCTTATAAATGCTAATGATATTTTAGTGATTAGAATTAGTTTAAATTTCTGGAGAAACAAATTTTCCTATCCAAATGTGGTCCATCAACTGTTTGCTACTGACCCTTCTGGAGATGGTCAGTAGGCAATATAAAATTGCGAGTTTAAAGTTCCTAGCCCTTACTTGACTATGATATAACACTGACCATTAGGCTGCATATATTTGTTGACCAATAACTAGAAGTAAATTCTCTATCTATGGTTTAATTAAAATTACCAAAATAATTGAAATCAGTGTGATTATGTTGCATTATTTTAAGAAATAAAATGTGCTGAATTTTGCAGAATTTTTATTTTTTGGCACAGAATTCCCCCAGGAACAGTTTAAAGATGGCTGTACAGTAGATGTGAAAATGGCAAAATGATATCTATATCAGTTTTATAGATATCATTTTGCCATTTTTACATCTATTATCAGCATTCTCCAAACTCCCCTAAAAGTGTTAGACAGCTTATAGATTTTAAGATATGTTAACAACTACCTAACCTTACCTGGCCAAGCCTAAAGATGAATAAACCAATACAAAAAAATACTGATCATTTGGGTATATAAAAAACTATTTCTGGAGCAATTTTTATAATGAAATTGGAAAAACCAGTCAGATCTTGGCAGTGATGGAGCAAAATGAAATAGGATATACAGTACATATAATACTAGACAGAGAAAGAGATCCTTTGAGAGAAGAAAGGAATTCTGAAGACATGATTGTCAAACGGCTGTTTACAATATTGTATGGAAGACTCAAAGGAGGCGCTCTCTGTGTGCCCCGTTACATTTTAGTGTGTATATCCCATAGGCTATCAGCTATGGCCTTGCCCAACAGCTTCACTCTGAATACATAGTTCAGTGAGTCAACTCACACTATAAAATTGATCAATAGGAATGTCATTCACTTTCAGGAAGGAATCTTAAAGAACAGTCAAGCTCAAAGAGGCTTTACTTTTCACGTTTAACTTACACTGGAACATCTGGTCTAATTAATAGATTAGTACAAGAAAGGCTTTCAAGTGTCACCTTTAGGCATCCGGGAAAGCGGTGGGTCACAGCATTCCATGTGGAACCCTCTATCACAAGAATCACAGAAGAGCATGTTATCCTGAAATGGAAAAAAAGGCTTAATATAAAAGTTATTAGAGATTATGCATCAATGCTTTTTGTATTTTAAACCTAACAGTACGAGGGAAAAAACCATGAGAACAGTGATTATAGAGCTTATTAAATTATATAGTCTTATATCTATACTCTTTTTAAAGTACCCTGAAATTGTAAAGCTGAAGTGACTAGCCCACAGAATATGGGTGAATATGCAAACACAAACTCAAGAGACACTATGCTATTAAAATATTAACTTACTGCATTTTTGCCTTGGATTCGGCATGCACTGCACGTCTTGCATTCGATACACTGCCATCTTAAGGCCTTTACATTTGTGGTTAACTCAGGACAAAATTTCAAACATGATGGATGTCCTGCAAAAGATTATTTAAAATGTGTTGAGGTTTAATAGAGCTTCATCCCCTGTGGTCTGCAACAGCCATGACACCACGAATTTTCCATTACTAGAACTCTGCCAATGTCAACTATACTCAGAATCTTATACTATATTATTCAACTTATTTTTCCTTTTCTGAAGAGGATATGAAATGACTGCTCAGAATACTTTAGTGTGGAGAGAGCTGGAAAGTTTACACAAGGAATGTTCCTGTACATATTTATCAGGGCACTTTGAGAGGAGAGCATAGCCTTGTGATTCGGGCTGTCCTCCTCCACGTTAGACCATTGTAAATCTCTTTATCTGAGGATGAGCTAAACCATCAAAAAAAAAGCTGAATGGGATAAAGCATAGAAGATTTTCCTATCTTTGTCCTGATCTTTAAAATCCAGCAGGAACATGGCTATCACAGGGATGACCTCACCACTCCGTGACCCTTTATGCGGCTTTGCTCCAAAGTAGCAATGCAGCCGGAGAAGAAGATTCATTAGAACCTTTATTTTACTTTTTATTTTAGTTGAAAGCAGAAGGAAGAATGAACTGCTCTGCCTCTGTCTCTACTATTCACGTCAAATGTCTCAACATATATGCCTCAGTTTTCTCATCTGAGTGTCTTATGTTTACTGAATGGTTAGTTCATCTGTCCTTCTCTGCACACCCCCGTGCCTCAGACTGTTTGCCCTTTCCAGTCTAACCTAGATATGTACCCCACTCTCCCTTGTCCCCTCACTCTCTTAGCCATCTTCTCTTTGCCTTTCTCCCTCACTACCAACATAACTGACTCCTTCTGTCCTCTTTCTAAACATGTTCTAAACTAGCTGATGAAACATGACCCCAACTCCACACTCCAAAGCTCTATGGTACCTTTCACCTCTCAGGTGTGCAGTAGAAGCAAGATCATCTTCCTCTACAATAGAAGAGGCAGCCAGTATGTGGCTCAAAGGATTATCAGGAAACTGCCACGGCTGAACAACAGGACTGCTACAGTGCACAGCTGCACCAGCAAAGCCAGTAGCAGGGTGACCGGATGCCTAGCTAGTTCTCTATGTACTGTGTCGCAGAAGGCCAGCAGTGGGCAGGACAGAGCAACTCCCAGATTTCAGCTCTGAACTACCTCTCTGTACCAATGGTGAAAGAACCCTCCTGATGCTGGAGACCCAGAGTCACTTCAGAGGGCGAATATGCCGCCTAAGCGCATCCAGGCCCACATGACTGAGAAGTGGATGAAGCCTGGCTCCCAAGAAACCCAGGGTCAGTTCCCTCTTCTTTTTAGGTGTCTTCTCTCTCCCATGCACACCTAGGCTACGTCTACACTGGCCCCTTTTCCGGAAGGGGCATGTAAATTTCACGAGTCGTCGTAGGGAAATCCGCGGGGGATTTAAATATCCCCCGCGGCTTTTAAATAAAAATGTCCGCCGCTTTTTTCCGGCTTTTAAAATAGCCGGAAAAGAGCGTGTAGACTGGCCCCGATCCTCCGGAAAAGGGCACTTTTTCCGGAGGATCGGGGCCAGTCTAGACGCTCTTTTCCGGCTTTTTTAAAAGCCGGAAAAAAGCGGCGGACATTTTTATTTAAATGCCGCGGGGGATATTTAAATCCCCCGCGGATTTCCCTACGACGACTAGTGAAATTTACATGCCCCTTCCGGAAAAGGGGCCAGTGTAGACGTAGCCCTAGAGTTTCCCTCTGTTCTTGCTAGAGTCCGAGACCCCCATATGAATCAGCCCATGTAACTAAAACAAAGAACATATGGGAGAACAGAAAACCATGCTCTGAGAATGGGCATTGCAGTTGAACCCCTAAATCCCAGTTTCACAGATAACTTGCTCTGCCAAAAAAGAATGCAGATTATTCCTACAGCTTCTTTTATCCCTGCACAGCGAAATCTGCTTGTAGATGCACTGCAATGTGTAAATCACAAGTCCAATTACAACCAACTCCAAAAAGAGTCAAGTTTTTCCTGTGTATATGGTGTTCTGAGATTGGCTTTTATTTTAATAAGTCATCAGTAGCTAAACTTCAGCCATCTGGTGATCTGACTGGCAGTCTCAACGTTTCATTTTGTATATCTAATACATCTGAGGAACTAATTAAAGATAATTTAGTCTTAATGAGGCAGAGAGAATGTATCAATGTTAATTCAAATGGAAGCTGATCCATGAAAGTCAAGGCTTCCAATTCTAATGCTCCTCCGAACTGCCAGAGATTGTTTTATAATGGAAGAATAGCTAATATTTATTACATCCTAATTAATGCAAACCATGTTTGCAAAGAAGCCAGTGTAACAAACTAAGCACCAATCTACTTCATTGCTAATGAATATAAGATTTGAGATTGACAGAAAGCATAGAGAATTTGGTAAGTCACAAATAAGACAGTTAAGGAAACATTAGCTTTAATATAGAAAATACAGCAATTTGCTTTACTTTATGTTGTAAATACATTAGAATACATGCATATAGAAGACTATTACAGGGTGATCTAAATACATTCAGAAGTGGATAATGGCAAAAATTTATCCTGCAGAAATGAAAAAGTTATAGAAGTTCACATTCTAATCTATGCTGTCCTATTTTATCGGAGTACTTATATGAGCCCATTACTGAGTAATTTGAGAGCCTCAAAATGTGTAATGTATTTATCCTCACAAGATCCTTGTAAAGATAGGAAAGTGCTATTATCTCAATTTTACAGATGGGGAACCAAGTCAAAGAGATGAAGGACTTGTCTCACTGCAGTGCTTCAGTGTAGACATTATCTGCACTAACGGACCACATTCTCTCATCACCTTAGGTAATCTACTCCGCAACAGGCGGTAGCCACGTCAGCAGAAGGATTCTTCCATCAACATAGTGCTGTCCACACAGGAACTTAAGTTGACTTAACTGCAGTGTTCAGTGTGTGTTTTTTCAGATCTCTGACCAATTTAGTTAAAACAACCTAATTTTCTAGCGTAGACCAGGAATAAATAACTTGGCCAAGGTCACATAGGAAATCTTCGACACAAAAGGGACCACCCAGGCCAAAAGGAAGAGTAAAGCTAGGTAACATTTGCATACTTATGTCACCAAGGACCAACTAATCTCATGAATGACTTTGTACACATTGCCAATGAGGTGACTGAACAGAACCTTATAGGAAAAGCCCTTTGGGAAAATGATCAGCTATCTAAAAGTCCTTTATGGGTCCAAATTTGCTATAAACACTAAGTTGTCACAAATTCACACAAAGTCTCTCTCAATATGCAGGGATGCACTATACAGTATTTATATAATTAATGTTAAAAATGTTTGTATTTTTATGCATTATTGGTCCACAAATTGTTCCTCCCTCCCCAAGATAAACATGGGAGAACTAGCATATTGGCATTTAGCTAATATTTTAAATAACGTATTAAAGTTGCTATTTATATTTTTTTCCATATACTTTTTAAAAAAATAGGACTGCATGTGTAATCTGCAGCAGTATTGATCATTTCTAATTCCTTTATCTTCTACCCCAACTTCTTTTAAACACTGTAACTCTGTGCTTGTGAAATGTATCAGACTGGTAATCTTGGAGACAATAGGTAAGATTTTGAAACATGAATGCCAGAGTTAGGTTCTTAAAAATCGAAGCTTTTGCCCTAATTTTCAAAACATGCTACCCCAACTGACTTCAATGAGAGCTGAAATCACTCAAAGCCTTTGAAATTTAGGTCCAAATGAATAATATGAATGCAAAAGTCTAATTTTAGGTATCCAGATTTGAAAATCTTGATCTACAAATATTTTTGATTTACAGGAAATTTATACTGAACAATGACTTAAGACAATATTTACAGATGGCCCTTGTACCATTTGCAAGTAGAATCAACTTACCGCTGCTGCCACAGTCTGCACAGGAGAGCAGTTCTTCTGGTTTTTTTTCACGATTTGATTCTTTAGTCCCCAAACAGAAGCTACATATTGGAATGGGATCAGCTCGCGGCTAGGGCAAAAATAAAAACACAAGTTATGGTTATTTCTCTTATCCAAAAAGTGATATTCCAAACCTCTTTCCTTAAAATCAAAAGACAACAATTTACCTTCACTTTATTTTCTAAATGTGAGTTTATGGTTTATCAGACACTGTAGTACATGAAGTTAATTTTACTTAATGGATATTATCTTGTAACCACCTCCCTTATCTTACATTTGACACAAATATATATTTGGCTAGTACTATGATGGATGACACTGTTGAAGCACAGAGGGTTTTATAAATGTTCACTTAGCCTCAAATACAATCCAGTCAAGCAATTGTATCATCTTCTTTTATAAATGGGGAAAACAGTGGCACAGGTGATGAAATGACTAGCTCAAGGTTACTTCTCTTCAGTGGCAAAGCCAGGATCAACTACCCATCCTGTTCTCAGTTGTATCCATTTAACTGGAATAAATGGGCCAAACGTGTTAATACAATCAGTCACCTTCTAACATTAAACAGTTTTACATACAAGGTCTGGGCCTTAGTATACACAGTCTGCTTAGTACCATGGCAACACAGCATTAAAATCTTTTAGTAAAGGTAGGGAGAAGGCAAACCAGTTAAAGCCCTTGAAATGTAAAGCACTCAATGAGGTTTTTCATTTTAGCATCTCTTGTTCCCTTTCCCATTAGCTTGAGAGAGTTTTTAGGAGGAAAAAAATCTCGTTTGACATTCTCTTCAATGGAAAAGGGAAGAAGCTAGTTGAGATGGCAGAGAGCGGTTGTTAAAGCCGAATCCCATTTAATCTCAGGTGATATTTTGGATTCCACTGGAGCTGACAGAGCTGGCAATGTCATCTGGATGCCTCTTTCTGGCCTGATCTGGTTAGAACTAGGCATGTGATCATGTATTCATTTAAAGCAGGGGTGGGAAACTTTTTGGGAGTCAGGGGCCTCTGACCCACAGAAAAGTCAGTCGGGGACCACACACAAATGAGAAGAAAACCTCCCTCACTGAGATGGCGTCCCCCCCGACTGAGGAGAAAGACACTTCCCACATTTCCCTCTCACACCAGAGCCTAGTGGAAGAGGGGGGAGGGGACGTGGGGAGGCTGGAGCACCACCACGGGCTCCCCAGGGCTGGGGGACCTGAGCTTCAGGGGACAGATCCAGGCAAACCAAGGGCTGCATCTGGCCCTCAGTTCCCCATCCCTGATTTAAACAGTTAATTGATAAGCATGGGCCTATCGGTTAACCTTCACGGTTAAACACAACCGGGCAGGCGAGAGCTGGTGCTCATGAAGAGTTGGCTTTTAAGGCAGTTCCCCACTAGTACCGGCTTCTGTGGAGCCACCTGCCCCCACTGCTGCAGCCTCTGTTTCAGCAGTTACACATTTATTTAAAAAAACAACACTTTTTAACATTCCTAGTTAGAACATCCCTCAGGGTTGGAGGAAAAAAGGTCTGAGATTTGAGGTCTCAGGAGACGGTGTGTGTGGCTGCTGTTAGGTAATGCTTGCTCCACTAGTAGGGTTTCTAGGTGTCCGGTTTTGAACCGGACAGTCCAGTATTTGAGCTTTCGGATCGGGAAACAAATTGAGAAAATAGAAATGAGAAAATAAAAGTGTCCGGTATTTTCTAAATACGATGTAATGTAGATTGTGATGTAATGTCAAGTGTCTCCAGTATTTTTGTTGAAACCATCTGGCAACCCTATCCACTAGTCGCCATCTCTTCTTTTTTTATTTTCCCCCAAAGTCTTTTTAAGGACCCTGAAGTGAGGCAGCTTTCCCACGATGGCTCGGAAGTGGCTAAAACAGGCAAGAGAGGCTGTGCAGAGTCCTAGCATCCAAGAAAAGGCTTCTTAAGAGTCAATCAAGTGGAGGCTTAAATGCAGCTAATCAGGGCCAGGCTGGGCCCTGTAAGACGGCAGCAGGGTAGAAAGGAGGGCAGTCCGCCCGCCCCCCCCCCCTGCCCCGCCGGGGAAAGGTAGCACTGTCTCTTACAGAAGCACCTAAGACAGAGAAGTGCTGGTGGGTCAGCAGAGGCTGGGAGAGCTCTAGGCTGGTAACTTCCAGACTGGGGCCCTGACACGAAGGACAGAGAAGGTGCTGGGGTTGTAGGAAAGAAGGGAAGCAAGCAGTACTGCAGAGTTTGAGGGCAGTAAATGGCTGCCACTAGATGACCCCTGGGTCAGAACCCAGAGTAGTGGGTAGGCTTGGACCCTCTCTTTTCTCCTCCTCCACTTGCCAGTGATGACAGTGGCTACGCCTGACCGCAGTTTGTGCTTGGAGAAAGGAGCTAGACTGAGGACTGCAATGAGCCACTGATCCCAGTGATAGAACCAGCTGCCGCCAGCCCCACAGAAGGTGGGAAGAACTAGCAGAATGGGCACAACTGGAGAGCAGTGTCCAGAAGCAGATGCTGTGGTCCAGGAGTGACGTGGGTCTAGCTGTGAGGATGCTGAAGACAGAGTAAATGGTAAGCGAGACACCAGTAGCAAAGGTGCGCCTCTGAAAGAACTAACTCCCTAAAACAACCAGCAGGCAGTACCACCGTGGTGAGTCCAACACAGTTACAGACCTGAAAAGGGAGTGATGGGAGGAACATCTCATCTAATATGCAACACACCCATTTCGGTTCATTTACTGGCAATTCCACGTCTTCTGTTTTTACCAAGCATCATTTCAGCAGAGTCACTGAGCCATCTCAGGAGCCTTTTTTGTTTGGACTAATTCAGTTTTCCTGTTAGATTTGTTTGCCCCGTTCCCACCAACACTTGTTGCTGTGACGTCTTATGAACTTTTACATACCTTTTACACTAGAGTTTACAACTAGAAGACACTGGTAGGCCCAACTATCACAGCACTTCTCATGCATTTAAAACTGACAAAAGAAAAGGATTGTTCCATACTAGACACAAGTAGATGGTGGGACTCATTGCCCGTATACACAACAGAGGTTAAGAGCTCAGCAAAATTCAAATAAAGATTGGGAAGTTCTAAGAAAAACAAGACTATCACAAGCTATAACAACTAGCACAAAAATAAATAAGAACTTTGGAAGAGCCAGATCTTCAAGTTTCAGGGCATAAGCCAACTTTTAAGTATTAGGTAGGAGGAAACTCTCTGTAGACATGTTATCCCACAACTGTCCACTAGAGGGGTTTCTTGCACCTTCCTCTGAAGCCGCTGGTACTGGAGAAAGGATACTGAATTAAATGGACCACTGATCTGTTCCAAATCTGGCAATTTCTATGTGCCGGTTAAATCAATATATTTTACAGGAATAAATTAAATGAGATAAACACGAACTTTAACCTAGAAAATCTGAGCCTTTCAACAAAGCATATTTTTCTCATCAGGGATTCACTTGAGACTGTTCTTGCCGTTATTCACTGGCTATACGAATCATCAACGTAATTAAAATACCTCAGTATAATTTCTGCAATTGGTTTTTGAGACATTGAAATCAATTACCTAGAAAAAGAGCGCTTACTTAAAGTGATTATGGGCTTGATCCTGCAGAGACAACCATGTCCAGCACTTTCTTCAAATGGAACTACTCACACACAGTAGAAGTATAAATATTTGCACAATTAGGTACTAACAGAAATTTTAAAAGTGTCATAGTGACTAGAATTTAGCAATGAAACAGTTAAATTCTCTTGAAAGATCTGGAATGCAGCAGAACGATCTAATATTAGTTTAAATTCCAAACTGAACAAAAGACATTTTAAGAATTCCACAAACATTATGTGATGTTACTATAGCAATTCCTTTTAAGAACATACAAGTCTAAATTTACTTCTCCCAATATTTCTTTGCTACACCTAGCAATACTACATAAGAACATTAGAAGGGCCATACTGGGTCAGACCAAATGTCCATCTACACCAGTATCCTGTCTTCCCAACAGTGGCCAATGCCAGGTGCCCCAAAGGGAGTGAACAGAACAGGTAATCATCACGTGATCCCTCTCCTGACATCTATTTCCAGCCTCTGACAAACAGATGCTAGGGACACCATTCTTACCCATCCTGGCTAATAACCATTGATAGACCTAACCTACATTAATTTAACAAGAGCTTTGTTTTGTTGCTGTTGTTTTTTGATGCTGTTAAAGTCCTAGTCTTCCCAACATCCTCTGGCAAGGAGTTCCACAGGTTGACTGTGTGCGAAGAAAAACTTCCTCTGGTTTCTTTTAAACCAGCTACCTATTCATTTCATTTGGTGATCCCTAGCTCTTATATTATGGGAACAAGTAAATAACTTTCCCTTATTCACTTTTTCTACCCCCGTCATGATTTTTATAGATCTCTATCATATCCCCCCTTACTCTCCTCTTTACTAAGCTGAAAAGTCCCAGACTTCTTAATCTCTCTTCATATGGGACCCATTCTAAACCCCCTACAAATTTTTGTTGCCCTTTTCTGAACCTTTTCCAATGCCAATAGATCTTTTTTTGAGATGAGGCGACCACATGTGTATGCAGTATTCAAGATGTGGGCATACAATGGTTTTATATAGAGGCAATAAGATATTCTGTTTTATTCTCTGTCCCTTTTTAAATGATTCCTAATATTCGGTTTGCTTTTTTGACAGCGGCTGCACATTGGAGTGGATGTTTTCAGAGAACTATCCGCGATGACTCTCTTGAGTAGTTATAGCTAAACTAGTCCACGTCATATAGTATGTGGTTGGGATTATTTTTTCCAATATGCATTACTTTATATTTATCAACATTACATTTCATTTGCCATTTTGTTGCCCAATCACTTAGTTTGGTGAGATCTTTTTGAAGCTCTTCACAGTCCGGGCCCCCTTATACACCTATTTATATGTGAACTCCTGAATGCACAGAGGTACTAGTTTTCAATAAATACAAATTTATTTCTCAGAACTCCAGATTTGCTAGTATATTCCTTTAAAGATTTTGATATTCACACACATCCTCACATGCACATCATATTCCACACACAAAATTACCCTCAGCAAAATATTTTGATTCCATCAGGAATAATCAACTTATTGGTCTTTGTCTTCCATAAATGTACTAAAAGGAACTGAAACATCATCTTCTGTCATGTGAAATATAACTGCACACCACACATACTGATGAGTTTTATTAATGCCACAAATTGTTACAAATTACGTACGTTGTTGAAAAATCAAATCGCCACCTTGAGGGGAATAATTTGGAAAATGATAGCATTGTGTCATTTCTAATTCAATCATGTGTCTCAAATAGTGAAAATGAATTCCAATAATTCATTTTAAATTGTTTTAGGGTCATCTTCAATAGCATCACTAACCTTATTGGTGGGAACATTCTTCACTTCAAAGTTTAAAAAAACAATTACAGAAGTTAAGAGAAAAAGGAGGTGTGTTGATTGCTCTCTAAATAGTAGCCTTCTGAATTCAGTATGCCCCTCCTTTCGTATTTACAAAAATTTCAATGTGCTGTCTGTCAAATGTCCTTTCTAAGAGTGATAGAACATTTCTCCACTACAGAAACTTTTGAAGAATTTCCAAAATCCAACTACAAACTGGTTACTAGCCCTGTCAGCATCATGAAAAATATCAGGCAGATAGTGCTATACATTGGTTGATCAAGTTACCGCTCAAATGCAACACGCTGCAAACACTTTTGGCCCTTTAAATAACAATTAAAAGAACAGTCTGATTTTTAAAAGCAATAATATTCCCTCGACAGAAGCCAGTGAAAATCCTGTCTTTGCAGTCATAGTATTCTTTCCTTCATTTGATTTAACAATGCTTTAGTCATTTCTGCCATGCTTACTGTGATAAATAATTCACAAAATGTCACATATCATTCATGTAATGAAACAAATCCAGGTCTGCAATCTCATTTGTCTTTCCCAGATGAATTTTTGCAGTGACACACACATGGCTATCGGCCAGCATTCATGCTTTTTTTTTTTTTAAACTAAAGGTAACATAAAGGACAAAGGTTGTTGGTAGTTCAGGGCTAGAAAGACTGATGTCCCCATAACAAACCTAATAATAGAAAGCTTACAGATCCTATCACTTCATGCTACGTTTTCTAGAACCCTACAGTGCTGATGCTCGCCTTCAGCCATTTATATTAATGATAACTATCTCAGCACACCAGTGCATTATAATAGAGAAATAATGTCTGCTGTGCTACCTACCACTGAAAATTCAAAACACTTCAAGACTCCTTCCCAATATACTAACTCAATTATCCAAGATTATGTTATGAGGATTTTAAAAGAAACTGTCGGTAAGATTATTTTGGATCACAGTTATCTCAACTGGGATATGTACAAAAATAATTTGTTTTACTGGATCAGGATATGATCCAACAAAGACTAAAAAGAGCACATTGGTAATGTACATACTCATACCTGCGTTTTCAGGTCATATTCATTAAGCTTAAATGCCCTACCCAAGTAATTAAGTACCAGTGTTATCACCACAAAGGCATAGTAAAGAGAACAAAGTGTAATTCCACTCCACCTCTTACACCAACCAGAATTGCCAGGTAAGCTCAGATCACATAATCTTTGTAGTCGGCAATAACCGCAGGAAGCAGAAAAGACACAGCATGACTTTCATCTTGAACTCAAAGTACTAGTATAGCTGAAGAAATCTTGTTGTGTTTTGCAAACTGAACTGATTTGATAGAAAAGATGTTGACTGAATAAATCTGGAACCTCAATAGGTTTTCTGATTATAGAAGACATCAAAATTATTAGTTGCAACTACCAACTTTAAATGATCATAAAAGCTCATTTTTAAAGAATGCAATTATTAATTACATTAAACTATCTAGTCAGATGAGCTATTAGAGGATACATGCCACCTGTTCACACAGTGTGCCACCTTCGATACACCTAAGTAATCAAGGGCCATTTTTTCTTATACATGTGAGAGCCAGTGAAAGTGTTATATATACGATGACTTCATTTTAATATAGTAACTTAATATTTGAGTTGCATTTTCCCTTCCAGATCCTGCAGAGTGATCACCACCAGCAACATCACCAAGATGAAAAACTGCCTTAGCCCCAACCCTTCAGTTTGAGAAATACCGTGCTACTGATCACAAATTTGCTTTGGCTAAAGTTAAGATTTCACATGCCGAGACGGGGAGGAGAAGACTTCCAACAGGCTCTCCTCATGTATATTTAAAAATAATTAGGCCTCTTGAGGCATTTTCTACTATTTGTTCATGTGAGAGTATCATGACAGGACACGAAGAATTCCTTTGTATTTTAAGATTTTAATAGCTCTCAAACTACAGTTATTTGCACATACACCAGACTTCTGTGCTCAATGAAGCCCCTGAACGGCACAAGACATACAAGAATGCCACAGCAGTAGTCATTTCATTGACATCAGTAGTTCAGACGTGTCCATGGGAACGCAACTGTCCTCCAGCTGCACACTTCATGACCTGGAGCTGTCCACAGACAGCAAAATGTCTCTACTACAGTATGTACCAAAGCAAACACTGAGCTATAAAATAATGAAAATATTTATTATAATCAGGGAAGTAATGTATTTTGTGTTCAGCAGTTTGTGTTACTTTAAACACTCATTAAAAAGAACTATTACTATTTACTAAGAGGTACTTTATTATTGTTACAAAGTACTAGTGTCAAAGAGGGTTCTATACTTAACACTCTCAATTTTATATAATACATCGTTACGTTAGTTAAAACAGCACAAGTTGTGTTTAAACAAGACTTAAATGCTACCATTATGGAGCTTGTTATTTGCCCTATGAAACAAGTGCTTATAACTATCATGGACCATAGCTTTGTGTCACACAAAATTAATGAGCTTTTCCTCCTTGACCAAATTAGTAGTGGGTGTAATTCCACTGGATTTTAATGAATTTACACTAGGACAAATTTGGCCAAAAATGTCAAAAAGACCTTGGTCTTTTACTTCATCTGTTGCTAACAATCTTGTAGAAATTGCATGTTCTTCAGATACTCTCCAAGTTAAAGTATGGTAGTGTGTGTGTGTGGGGAGGGGAGGGGGGGTCTAGGGTCAAATAGCTAATGCCCTGCAAATCTGTGGAGATCTGCTTTAAATCCATGAGTGCCTACATCCACAGATATGAATGCAGATATCCGCAGCTCATTTTTGTGGCTGCTGCTGCAGATACAAATTTTTTATGCACACAGGGCTCTACTAAATATCAGACCTATGAGAGATCTTCCATAAGTTCCAAGTTCCCAGTCTTGCAAACTCTTATGTTGGTGAATACCTTCATACCCTGCTGGAGTTCCACTGAATTCTACTGTATTATTTGTATGGAGGTAGCACCCAGATCTTCAATGAAGTGCCAAGATCACACTGTGCTAATCAGACTCCTACCATGTCCTTAGTGAGAGCCCCCATTACCTGTTACACATATGCATTAGCTAATTTAGATTTTTAAATCTGTGCTTTTAAAAATAGTTTCTAAAGAGAAGTTGCAAATATTTTCAAAAGGTTAAGCTCACTATTGTCCCACAAACTCCCGGATCTCAGAACTTCACTTCTACTGGAAAAGAATGAAATATTTTATAAGAGTTTTATGCAGGCATTATCTATCTATATTCAGTGGATAGAGGCAGCATGCGAATGATTTCAGGCTGAAAGGAGCTTTTACGGCAAGTTAGAGACTGAGGTCAAAACTGTTTAAAATGGAAATTGCCACAACCTTAACTGTGGATCCCCTGCCATGGTCCCATAATCTTTATCCCTCTGCAGCCTGCTAAACTATTTGCAACCTCATGAAAGACTTAAATATTCCAATTAGTAGCATAGATCTGCTTCTGTGGCATTTTCTATATTTCCATAATGTTACTGAATGGCCCCTTAAGATTTTGCTTTACTTTCAGTTCCTGCTGAGACAGGGGTCTGCATATATAGACCACCACTAGAGCAATGCTAACTGGCACCCTTTTTCTGCCTCAGGAGATAGGCCAAGGACCAAGTATGGACTGTTACCTTCTCAGAAGTAATTGCTTTGATGGTTGATCCCTATGAGGCACATTGGCTTGGTATTAGGAGTGCTTTAAGCTTTGGAATCCCCTTACTGAAGTAAGTAAGGAATCCCCTTACTGAATCTTTTGTTTGTAAAAAGTGGACTTTATTCTCTAGAACTGACAACCCATCTACTTACACAGAGAAAATTTCTATTCATGCCTGTTCACTGTCTCAGGTCAAAGTGATGAGGAGTCCTGTGGCACCTTATAGACTAACTGAAGTGTAGGAGCATAAGCTTTCGTGGGCAAAGACCCACTTCGTCAGATGCATGGTCAAAGTGTCTTTCTAACATCACAGTGTATTGAAAGGATGGTTACAACAACGTAAGTTGGATTTAGGCTTTAGGTGCGTAATGTAAAGATGCTGTAAAGGCTGCTCCGAGCAGGTGCTTAGCAATATTTTTACCAAAAGCTCTTTAATTTCAAGCTAATTCTATAATGATGTATCTACCACAGTAGCATTCAAATGTCCGAGTCAGGGTGATAGCCCCACTTCACTTAGTAATGTACAAAATATACATATATGAAGAACAATTAAGATTTAAATTCACCCCATTTTCAGGGGATCTTCCCTAGGTATGGGCACCAATTAAATGCAATTTTAGTCAAAATAAGGCTTAAGTGATACCAATGTTATCCGAAGTTCACTATCTCTTGAATCTGACACTTTGTTTGTATTTTATACCTACATAGCTCAAAACCTAAACAACCGTTTGCTGCCACTGTAAATCAGCATTTCCCAAAGCATGGGGCATATCGCCTCGGGGAAGAATCAGAAGAGTAGCCAAGCGGTGCAGACAAATCTCTCAGTTACTCTACAGTGCCTCAGCTGTTATTTTCAAGAAGTCAGCCTCCAGCTGCTACGGCTGTGAAGAAAACCATGACCTGAGTATACTGGAGGCAGAGAAATCTGAGTCTGCAGAGAGCCTGAAACAATAGCATCTACTAAGATACCAGATCCCTTATTCATTTCAATGGGCACCATACGCAGATGCCAATGACAATTCTCTGTCAATGTTACTATTTCATTATTCCTCAGAACAAGTTAAAAAAGGCATGAAAATTAGGAAAAATGCTACATGGCAACATTTAAGGGAGAGGGATAGCTCAGTGGTTTGAGCAGTGACCTGTTAAACCAAGGGTTGCGAGTTCAATCCTTGAGAGGGCCATTTAGGGATCTGGGGCCTGGACTTGATGACCTCTCAAGGCCCCTTCCCGATCTAGGAGATAGGTATAGCTCCATATATTGCTGTTAAGGGAGTCTGATTGCACTCATTTTTCAAAGTTTTATAATTTCAGTAATTTCTTCCGAAACAGCACTTTCAAAATGACACCAAACTGAAATTCAAGTGAAAATTCTTTAAAATTCCAGTTCCTCAATAAAGCAAGCTCCTTTAAACAAATATCCCATTTTTCTTAAATTCTCTTTTAAAATATGCTTATAAACATTATTTGAGTTAAGGAAAGAGAGCTTCTTTCGATTACAGAAATCTTGACTTCTAGCCACAGTAGGTATAGAATTTTTCACAAAGAAGGATTTTGATGTTGATCGTGTCCTTTTACATTGTTAATTCAAATTTGGTAGGCATAACAACAAAATACAAGTAGCATTAGTTATAGCCCCAGACAAGCCTCTCTTCACAGCATTTCAATTCTATCTCAATGATGACATGGCTTCTAGCTCTTCACTTGTCATAAGAAGAAACATGGATGAACCTTCATGTCGTACTCCCCATCAATACCAGGCTCCAGCTGGGCAAGATAATCATCCAACCAGCAGGCAAAATTCAGTGAATTGTGGCCACATTCCACCCGACGGATGTGGTATGTACACTAAGAAGAAAAACAGTCTACTCCCAATTGTGTCTAATTGTTTGATGATAAAAACAAAAATTAAAATCTGGATCAGTTCATCTTCACTGGTGATATAAGAGTGAATTCACTGAAAGTGAAGAGCAAGTCCATTAATCCCATTGTGCTGCCTGATAGGACTTGAGTCAGTTCTGAGTTTCACAGCTATAAGTTGCCATCATGTTGGTTAAAGCCAAGGAAATGCCATGTCCTCCCCACTCCAGCCAAACCTCACCACCTTTGTGAACATAGGGCAACTATCCTTTCCAGTTGGGTGTGGAGGGATGGAGGAAGGGATCCTCCTTCCCCTGGATTGTAAAAGGAAGGCTGTTTCACCCTACCATCCTTTCCACTCATCCCATTGAAAATAAGAATGGGGAAGAAAAGGACAATCTCTCTTCCCTCAGAAAATCATTGAAAGAGTTGCAGAATACAGCACCTTAGACTTCTACGCTGTTGGAAATGTTGAGGCTTTTTCTCCTCCACACTGACTCCATGGCTAGGAGAGAACAACCCAACAACTCCCACATCACTGGGAATTTTTGCTGAGCGGTCAGATCTTAGTAGTTGAAGTGGATAAATGCATGCTAAATAATATTCCTTTCCAGTTTGATCACCCTGTAGTTCTGGATTGCTCCCAATCAGTTGCTGTCCAACCAGAAAAGCAAGTTTCCCCAGCGGCACCTGAGCAGAATATCTCAGTACAAATCTAATTTATATCCAAAATGTCTCCAGCTCCTGATATCACATGATGCACCCACATATATTATAACTGACTGATGCAAGCTAGAACTTTGCTGTAACTCTCAGTCATCAGTAGCTATACCCTTCTATAGGGTAGTTTAGGTATTCGGGTCCACTGCAGGTTTCCCCTCCCAAAATTCTTTCTGCTCTCACTGCTCACAACTGCAATTTTTTTATGCTGCTCCATTGCTTATGGAACTAAGAAGAAGGGGGTGGGGAAGTGTCCCTCAAAGTCTTAACTAGGGTTCTCCAGGTTTGTTTTACCACCACTTTAGCTCTTAGAAAGGATCAGAAGAGCATTAGGTTTCACATGCCTAAATTTTTAACACATTCAGAAATATTTTAACTGCATTACGGAAGTAATCTCTATCTGCAGTCTATCCTTCAAGCCACCTATGATCAGAAACAGTTACAGAAACAGTTCCTCCATCAGAAGTGCTTAGTTATGCTAAAATTACAAGGGCTGAATGTTAGTTATTTGAAATACACATCCTGAAGAAACATGCAAGAAAAAAATGATAGGAATGCAGGCTATAAAATAATAGTGTGAAGAAGCTATACTGTAGTTTAAAAAGAGGAATCATCATAATGATCTAGTAGTCTGACCTATCTAATTCAGTTAGGGGCTATATCTGTGAGGGATGGGTGGGTTTGGAGGTTTCTTCTCTTCTTTTTCTTCTCAGTTGCATGGGTCAGTGGCCCACAACCTAAAAAAGGTTCCCCACCTCTGCCATAAAGAAAGAAAACATGGGACATAAATTAATATTTAACCTTTTGCGGGGTAGAGGGAGACAGCAAGACTAAAGCGCTAGCGTGGGCTCCCTGAACTCAAGCCTGGAAGGTGGCCGTGGACCACTATATTAATGCCTTGTCCACAGACTGCAATTTGAGAACCACAGCTCTAAGGGGACTGAAGCAGCCTATTTCTTCAGTATTAAATTTCCTTACTTCTCCAAAGCTGGGCTTGCCTAGATGAGCACACAACTGCATATTTTTAATATATACAGGCAGTCCCCGGGTTACATGGATCCGACTTACATCGGATCCCTACTTACAAACGGGGTGAGGCAACCCCGCACGAGCTGCTTCCCCCCAGCAGACCAGGGAGACGCGAAGCTAGCGCCCCCCCACAGCAGACCAGGGAGACGCGGAGCGGCTTCTCTCAGCAGACACCTCAGCTTGAGAATAAAGGACTGAGGAAAGTGAGGTGTGGGAGAATAAAACTGAGCTCTGGAGAAATGTTTGGCTAGCGTTTCCCCTACAATATGTACCAGTTCCAACTTACATACAAATTCAACTTAAGAACAAACCTACAGTCCCTATCTTGTACGTAACCCGGGGACTGCCTGTAACTTATTATCCAAGTTATCCTACATAAACTTTGACAGTATGTTTGCAGTGAACAATGTAATTGTTTTACTATTGTTCTGGAAAAACATTGAACTGAACAGCATATTAAATTGACTACATTCTTTTGGGGCAAATTTGCTATCAGAACAATCCTAATTTGAGCTGGCTTGGAATAAACAGAGCAGTAAGGACCTCTGGGGAACCAGACGAAACCCTTGAAATGTATCTTGATCAGAAGAAGAACTCCTCCAGTCACTGTGCTTGATCAATAAGTTGTTTAAGTTCTACACAGCAAAGCAAATCACACAAACAATAAATACTCTCACCCTCAAAAAGAAAAAACAAACAACTGGTCTGGCTGCTTTTGAGACTTGAAAGGGCTAGAAAAGGGAGGCCAAGGAGAATTGACCTGAAGTGTGAAACCAGACAATGTCAAATGTAATGCAAAAATCCTAATCAAACAACATTTAGTCCTCAATACATCCACTACCTATATAGGGATCTGTGTAATATTGTTTTCTACCCTCTGAAATACATCTAACATTGTGGAATCTCATGCACTAATGCAAACCGATTATTTCTTCGCCATAGACATATTGTGCTTTCATTTAATTAGTTTAAAAATAAACAGTACAAATCATATTTCATCTGTATTACAAGGGGATTCAGCTCACTTATACAGCTGCACAGCAGGGAATTTACACTAACAAATACCAATTCACTATGTAAACTAGTGTGAAGACTCTTGCAGGAAACATCAGGCATTCTACTGATCCACTGTTGAGAGTCTAGGATTTGTTCCTGGTAAATATTCCAAGTGCTATGCCATTTAGATGGACTGTGCTGTATTTATATTAATGCCTTGTACATTATGCTACAATACAGAGAATGAGCACACATCCTCACAGCTATGAAAACAGACTCCTGGTTTCCCTGATGAAAAGAGGGGAAAATAAAAACCCTGAACAAATGTCCAATGTAACAAGTGTGAGAGCATTGAACTTCTGATGCAACAGAAACTGAACTCTGTTTTCAATAGAAGAGCATTATTATTTAACAGTTAAGACAGTGAAGTCTCTCATGCACTCCTTATTTATAAATTGCCACTCCTGAGATATACCACTGAAAGTCCACTAGTATTTAAAGATAAATACCAGTGTACTTTATCCAAGTCTTCTGAAGGAATTATGACTTGCAGGAATAGCAACCTTAGCTTATCAGGTGCTGAAATCCATGGCAGAGGGGTAATGAAGGTGAATAATTCAAGTACTCCCAAGCCATTTGGAGATGCTTAAATCGTTATTTCAATAGAAACAGCCAGTTAAGAAGTGAAGCGAACGGCCTGTTTCCAGTAATCCATGCCACTTCAGATCCATAAATAATTGTGCCCATTAAAAATGCTTCTGAGTACAGTTCCAAAGGAAAAAATAATTCCATTTTATAATTACGCTGAGAGTCTATGTCATCACACAATTTTAAAAACAAGTAAATTGTCCCCACGCAAATTTAGACTAGTTTTAACCACTGATGCCAGCTTTGTGAGCCCACAAGCAGCACAGAACAAAAGTAAAGTTCTGTTTACAGAAGTCTACCAGTTTTGGCAAAGTTTTAAAGGTATCTATATTACTGATATACATAAGGATGAAGCTGAAATGATTTAAAAGGGAAAATTTTAAAAGATTGGATTCCAAATCAATAATAATAATTTAATATGTGCGATTAAAACACTAGTTTCATTATTTAGATCCAATTTTTCAAAAATAGGAATTTAGTCAGGCTTCCAAATCCTGATTTTGACCCCTAACTAATCTGGTTTATTTTCCGAAGTGCAGAGCACTGAGCAGTTCCTATTGAAGTCCAGAAGACCATGCTGTCTACAGAGAGAGAAACTGAAGCCTGTTTCTGAGAGGCCAAAAGGTAAGGATCTCTCCATTATAATTTTGAGGGATTCTCTGAACACCAGAGTATGCAGTCTGTATTTTACAGAAAAGACTTTAAAGCAGAGTCATAGTATCAGGATACATCTGGCTCAATCTGCTTTCTGTAACTTTTGACTATATCTTGAGCATGCTCAGCTCTGCATCAGAAGAGACAATGGCAGTTGGAAAAAGGGATTGAAAGGACACCGGAAGCCCCCGATGGGATGTTTTGAAAATGCTTATTGGCTAAGTCGACACTAGTCAACTAGTTGCTTCTCCCTACCCCACTTGCTGCTTCTATCAGAAAGAAGCAGCCAAGGGAGGGAGGAGAGAAGGAGGTGCTTCAAAGGGACAGTGCTGCATGGAGCCCACAGCCAGACCCTGGGCTCCATGCAGCGCTGCCACTTTGAAACCCCGCATGCAACCCTGGGGTCAACGGGAGCATGGGGAGACTCCCCCACTGACCCCAGGCTCCCGGAAGCATTGCCGCTTTGAAATGCTGCATGGAACCTGACACCCTGTTGCAACAGCCCCAGGGCAGAGGTGCCCTTATCGATTAATTGAATAGTCAATGCAATCTGTACTGACTATTTGATTAGCCAATTCATCCAAATTTAACATCCCTACCAGACATGGTCAGATACACACCCAGAGTGCATTGCTATATAACGTACCTTTATACCAGTATGCTAGAACTTTCACAAACAAATACATCAGGTAACAAAAATGAATAATTTTAACACATTCCCAGACAAAATAGTGATACCTGTAAAGCTTTCAAATTTAGACCAGGCCTTAAGAATCCAATTATCTTTGCCAGTGTAATTCTATACATTGTAAAAGAACAGGGAACAAATACACTGAAATAAGAGCTACTGCAAGGATATCCTGGAATGACCTCCAAAATACTATCCCCCCCCCCGAAGTATACAACTTTTTACTCACAAAAGCAGGAAGTAAAAAAGGAGTATTTCTAGAGCAGGGTTTCCCAACCTATGGGTCGGGACCCAAATATGGGTTGCCATTACATTTCAAAAGGGTCACCAAGTGTCTCCCCAGATGGCTGTTAAGGATCCATTCACACATTTTTTGAATTGCCCTAGGTCACCAAGTGTTCCTGAATTGTCAAAATGGGTCCCCATCTGGAAAAGGTTGGAAACTGCTGTTCTAGAGGAACAGCGTGAAGGAAACTATCAAAGGGCATACAGGGAAACACCTAATTTAGCATTTCAAAATTACTTTATTTGCGCTAGGTTAAGGTGACCACTAGCACAGGCGGACAAGCCCAAGTCTTCTGTCATGGTTGAGCCTGTCGAGACCTTGTCTTCCTTCAAGACAGATGATGCCATTTGGTAGGCTATAAAGGCACTTGCTTCAATCTCTGTGTGCCTCTACGTTCTCTACAACTATTTTAGTTTAGGAAGGGAAATCATTTCTCAGAAACAACAGTGTGGTATGGAGCATGTTCTCAAAGCATGTAAATACAGATTATGACAAGAGTCCAGTTAAGAATTAATTACTCTGATTATGTGTCAGACTTCTTGGTGGACTAAGCATTTTCTGTCTAGCTGCAGTATTTATACGGGGGCCCTGGAAGAATAACCCTCACAAGGTGATTCCCAATGTTATCTCTCTACTAGTCCTTTTTGGAACAAGCAGCTTCTCCAACAAAAGCAGCACAGAATGATCAGGTAATTATCGTTTCAAGATGTTTCTCTATTTTAGTGTTTCTCAAAGTGGGCTATGGCTCCCCTTGTCTGGAAATGGTAAACTGCTATGGAGCCTTTAGATAAACAAACTGGAGCGGCCCATTAGCAGCTCTCTCAACATGGGCCGCTTCCTTGCCTTGTGTTTCATCTTTAGTTACATCGGAATGAAACTTAATCCGCTAAAATAATTAAAAATACACAAAATGGAAAACAGTTTCCTCACAGCTGCTGCTGAAATGAGAGAGAGAGAGAGAGAGAGAGAGAGAGAGAGAGAGAGAGAGAGAGAGAGAAGAAAGTCTGGAGAAATATTCTACCTATGTCTATCTAACATCTGAGCACTTTGCAACTGTATTCATCACAACCACCATAAAACAAGGCAGTGCTATTACCAACCCATTTTACAGATGGAGAAATGAGGTACAGTCTACTCTAAGAAACAGGAATGTAAACTAGGCAGATCGAAAGTGCAAATGATGTGTGGATTTAAATATCGCTGTTTCGAAAGTGAAACTGCAGTCTAGATGTGGTTTTTTTCAAAAAAAGCCTACTTTTCAAAAGAACCCATACTCATTTTTTCAGGAGTACAGGTTCTTTCAAAAAAGGGTCCCACCCCCCAAAAAAACCTGCATCTAGACTGTGGTTTCACTTTTGAAATACTCTTTTTCAAAACAGTGATCGAACGTGAATATGCAAATGAAGCATGGAATATTTAAATCTGCACTTCATTTGCACTTTTGATCTGCCTAATTTACATTCCTCTTTCAAAAGAGGGATGTAGTCTAGACGAGCCCCAAGTGATTTGCCCAAGATCACACAGGAAGTCTGTGAAAAGAAGTGAATTCAGGTGTCTCTCACATCCTCAGATATCCTATGACTGGAGACTCCTTCCTCTCAATTGACTTGCGATGGTAAAATTCCACCCCACATGCCACACAAATTCTATCCCAAAAATTCCACCCAACACGCCACACAAACCCCTCTTAACAGGTGGTATTGGCCACGCAATACAGAACTCTTTCAGTACTGAAATCTGTATTTGTTTGCTTCTGTTTAACTTTACTAGGTTTCTTACAAAAATCTTATTTCAAAAAATAAACTTAAATGGTCTATAAAATTAAAACTGCAATAATTAATGTATTTTACATAATACTAATTCAAGGTAAAGAAACTACATTAAAATCTTACAGGAAACACTAAACCCAACTGAGTACAGTGGGAATTTTGCCTCTGATTTTAAGGGACTAGGATTTCACCCTTATGGTTTAAAAAAAATCCTCTGCACATTGTTTAAATGAAGTTTCAATGTGTCATTTCAGAGACCCTTCACTTACAAAAAGCAGTTTGTGTTTTACTATTGGTAAGCTAAAATGTACTTTCAATTCAAACGTTTTTCTTTTAAGGTTTGTTTGAACTTTACTTTTAGGGCCAAATAAACTGGCTGCTATTAAATCCAATGCATGTTTGCAAAACTTACCAAGCAAGGCATACAAGACTTTGTAAGAAAGCACTCTAAAGTAACCTGATCTGAGCCGAGCGCCTTAGACCACTGCCAAAGAAAAAGCATGATCTAGTTATTCCACATGCACCAAAAACATTTTGATAGGCTAATTAATCATGAACATAACTTTTCAGACATTACATAATTTCACACAGACTTGCTTCTAGCTCCTGCCAAAGAAAACAACAATTTGTATGGGAAATAAATCAATACTTAAAAAGAAGTGAGAGTGACAAAACAAGAAAAAGGGAGGAAAAGAAAGGGAAGGAGGAATGGGATGAGCATTAATACTGCAAAAAATATTAATCTTCTTAATTTTACTGCTTAAAGCACAGTAGAACCCAGAGCTAAAAAGTGAGACATTATTTTGAGGCAATGGTTTCACTTCACACATACATTTGAATTAATTCTCCTCCCATGACACCCATCACAAAGACACATCAGACTATCTAATTGTGGTTTCCACAATTAGATGAAAAAGGAAGCCATAAAACAGTTTCTCAATCTCTGGTACTTCTGTTTGGGGAAGTTAACCTCTCTCAGTAATAAAATATGTTCAATTTATCATCTATAGGATGATAGATGATAAAATCCAACAGATTGGATTATTAATATTTTATATTGGTGCAATATTCTCTGAAGGTTTTATCTGTTGACATGGACGTCAAATCAGACTTTAATAAGTCAATACATGATCAATATGATCTGTAAAGCCCTGCAAACCCATGGATATCCACTTTGTATCCAAGGGTATCCACATCAGCTCTTTTTCACAGATATGGATGCATATGTCTATTAACTAATTAAATGGGACTTTACATCCCTACTCTACTTCAGTTTGCCATCTGTAAAATGATTTTTTCCTCACAAAAGGTATTGTGAGAATAAACCCTATTCCTGAACATAACTCTGAAAAGCATTTGACACAATGGGGATGAATGTCACAAAATTGCTAGCGAGGACAAAGAAATAAAGCACGCAAACCTAGATTTCAATTTCTGAGTACTAGATCAACTGTTATTCAGATGCCATTATGATTTCTGCTGCTGTCAGGAATATTGACTTCATCTGCTAATTCTACTACACCAATTCTGCCAGAATTCATATGTACAATAATAAAAATCAGGAAATTAGAAGTTTTCATTGTCCCCTCAATGAACATATGCAGAAGGAGCCAGGGTAACTACTTTCCATCACTTAAGTGTTCTCTCTTTAAAGTCTGTACGTCTACATTGCAATGCAATACAAGAGGTATCCCAAAATAGCTACCCAGTGTCCAAGGAATGCGTCTGCTATTTCAAAATAATTTTAGAAATAATGGATGTGCTATTTTGCCATCTCTGTAAACCTTGTTGCACGAGATAAAGGGATGGCTCAAAATAGCACATTATTTTGAAATATGGCACCATGTGGACGTGCCAAATTTCAAAATAGCCTATTTCAAAATAAAATCAAAATAAGATATGCAATTAGTGTAGCACAAATTGCATATCTTATTTTGATTTTAGAGTGCAGTGTAGACATATCCTAAAAGAGGGCCTGAAAAACTCACTTGACAATGGCAATAAGCAGCACCATTTATTTAGATTGTGGTAACATGCATAGCGTGCTGCTTGCTACAATACACACTAAGAAAGGTCCTTAACCAGAAAAGCATAGTCTGAAAAAAGGAATTTCCCTTGGAAAATGAGGTGTGGGTGGAGTCATACCATTTATTTGCACAAAATTTTAGTTATCATGGTTGTGAAATAAGTTCCCATGGGAAGGCTATGTGGGCAGACAGTAGTAATGACACTGCTACATTAGCAAAAGCTAACAAGTATGTAGCAAAAAGAATCATGTTAATTTCACATCTCCTTCTGCTTGGGCAAGTTATTTTTCATAGCACCAGCAAAAGGCAGTGGAGCTACTGATTATACAGGACAAACCACCTCATCCTCACCCAAACAAAAGTCTGGAAAGCCAGACACCACTGGAAAGGAGTCCCCATAAAAACCTATTCCAGAACAGTCAGGAAAATATTCTAAAAGGATCTGATTTTAATACCAAAGTTAATTATGGTCCACACAACCTACAAAAATCTGGTGTCCCCTTCTCTTTTATTGTTGCAAAGTTATTTCTATATGGAAAATCATAGAACATAAGTTACAGGGAGTTAACTGAAGCACGAGAATGAATCTCTTGGCATTTTAAGTTGTCTAAATGACTATTTGAGCATTCCCCCCAACTTTAAGCCTTGACAGGATGAATGATAAGGGAAATAAGGGAGGAGAACAAGCTTCTCCCTTACAGTAGCCATTATGTTCTCATAGTTTCTAACACAACACACCACCAACAGAATCAGATTCAAATGAAAGATCGTGTTCCTGAGCAGGGTTCAGGGATAACACCCTGTTCCAACAGCATCACTCTCCCAGTAGCTTAGACAGCAGAGTACTATGTTTTTCTCGGTGCCTCTCTGGTGAAATCCCCATTGGTTATTTGTTACTTTCTAATTTGGAGTTAGTCCTCTGGGTAATGGAGGGGTCTGGTATATTTTCCCCCAAAGTACTCTCACCTATATTTCCATTTTTAAGTTAATACACCTGAATCTCCATACGCTGCATGTTCATAATGCGGGTACACCTACGGTATGAACTGTGGCAGGGGGAAGAGGAAGTGGCTGTGTGCATTGCCGCTCCTCCTGCCCCTCAGTTAGGGGAACAGCAGTGTAGCACAGCACGCCGCTGGAGGCTTTTTTCCAATCACTCCCATAGTGGCAGGGTGCTTGGAGCTGTGCGCACCACAGGGAGCAGAGTGCTGGATAAGCACCCCACTCCCATACTCATCCTGCACCCTCCTTCTTTCCCTCCCAAACCCAGCCCCAATACCCTGCATGATCTGCAAATCTTCCTTAATCCAATATATTCTGTTTTCCAGGGTTGCCGGATTAAAGAGGTTCAAGTGTATTTTAAAAGAGAACCTAAGCATAAGCAGTAAAACCTCAGCTTCAGGTAATTTTGACAGTTCTTTGAAAATAAAAACTATATAACAAAGACAAACCCAACAAGAAACCCTGGACTATTCCAGAAACATAACCAAAAAATACTGCTCTCCAACATTCTACCCACTCCCAAAAGCCCAGATAAAGAGATAATCAAACTTTTCTCCCTTGACAGATAACTACAGACAAAACAGGATTCTCGGCACAAATTTACATCTGCTTAACTTCACTATGCCTCGTCTCCTCGGTTGATTGCCAGCAGAAACACACAAGCTATTGCAATCTTGTCTCTTGGAACAGAGATTTCTTGACTGCAACAATGTTTTTTTACTCTCCTGGTTACCCCCAGTGGCCAATGAAGTGCAACAGTTAAGCAGCTAATGAGGACCTCCAGGAGTCTAGAAATCCCATCTTCAATAAACGTATCCATCACCCTCACCTACTTGCCATCAAAAGACTTTCCCAATGCCCTGTAACCTCTCAACTTAAAATTCCACCTTTTCAACCTCTCCAAAATAAGACCGTCTTCTCTCCTATTGGTAGTCGCTTTATGCAATCTAACCACAAATCTTCAAATATCATCATCCCTTCAAGTCCACTCTGTCCTATCTGCAAAGTACCTCTGCAAGGAAACACACAATGTGAGTTTTACCTAAGCACCAGAAGACAAACGTTCTGAAATGTAACCCACTCCTTCGCTGAGGCCAAGTTGGAGGACATGATCCATACATGGAAGAGCCAATTAATATCATAACTCTGGGTGACAATTAATTACCACAAAGACATCCTCTGTGCATTCTTCAAAATCCTATTCCCCAACAGCAATGAAAATTGTGGGAATGAGTCAGTGGTATTGAAAACTTTCTTCATTTTGTCCATCAATCCCTCAAACACTGGCTTAGCAATTGCAATGGAACCACACAAATGGAAGCTTTAACTAATGTTCTGAATTGAAACTGCATGCACAGTAGGACTGTGCTCCCCAATGCACACAAGTCTTGATGGTATGAATGTCACAGGCCAGCAGATGGGCAGAGGACATAGTCCCTCTCATAAGATCCATAGAACTTCTTAAGGAATGAGCAAGCTTGTAGCAGTTTTAACCAAAATAACTCAACCATTGGGGATTTGCATGCTGTTGTGATTAGTATTCAACTTGTGATTTGCACAAGCAAATTTTTAATTCTAAGTGACTAATTGCGTCATGAATAGTAATTGCAATACAAATGTATAGGATCAGATATACCAAATAGAAAATGGGACACAAGGGCCATATATTTTTAAAAGGTTGTCATAACTGTGGAAGTGGTGTGTTTCAAGGCCATGCATAATGTAAAGCAACTTAAGAATATAAGAATATAAGAATGACCATATTGAGTCAGACCAACAATCCATCTGGCCCAGTATCCTGTCTGCCAGATATCAATCAAAAATGATTGTCAGTCTTCATTCAATTATTTAAATTTAGTAACAAGTTAATAACATTCAAATAGAGTTGGTGAACATGTACACTCAATATGGTCAAAGATCAAAACAGACCATGATGTATCATCTCTCTCCAGTGTGCTCTCCGACAGGAAGAACTTCATCGCCCTCTGCCTCTCCACTCTTCTGGACATCTACTGTTTCTATTTTAAACAATTCTGTTTTCCAAAAAGCTCTAGAAAATTCAGCTATTCAAAAAGTTTATACTATTTTGCTTTGGCCAAGATGCTGTACCATAAAATAAAAATTCTGAAGTTCTCCAGGAGCAAATGGGTCACAAAAAAGAACATTACACTAACAGACACCCCAAAAAAGATGTTACTCACCTGGTGCAGTAAGTGGTGTTCTTCAAGATGGGTGTCCCCTGTAGGTGTCTTCGCTGTCGGTTGACTATAAGTGCAGGGGTGCCTTGACACCTACAGTGGAGTATCCACAAGGACACCCTTTGAAGAAGAAAGGTTAAATACTAGCCTACAATTTCAAAAGGCTCTAATGATTTGGGTGCTAAAGAGATGATCTCTTTGGAATCTGACGATAAATTCTCAAAAATGTCAGACAATCAGGCCCCTTTAAGATGGCCAACTGGGGCTCCCAAATATTAAGACATAAAAACCACTTTTGAAATTTAGTCTTTTTTTCCCCACTAAGATATATAAACAGCTACACTCGTATCAACTGCCGGCTCCTATAATGAACAGGTGATAATATGTAATCAAAAACTTCATAAATATCATGATAAGTTACCTTGTAATTGCTGCCTTATACCCTAGCAAGATTTAGTTGAAATCTATTTCTTGCCTAACTCTTCTCCTTTGCAAGAATTTGCTGAAAGTCTTCATTTACCACAGATAGCTGTGGGGATTCCTATATCAAGATACATCTGTGTTTTGCAAGCAGAAGTGTTTCTAATCTGTATCGTAGAATACTAGGACTGGAAGGGACCTCGAGAGGTCATCAAGTCCAGTTCCCTGCCCCCGTGGCAGGACCAAATATTGTCTAGACCATCCCTGATAGATATTTATCTAACCTGCTCTTAAATATCTCCAGAGATGGGGATTCCACAACCTCCCTGGGCAATTTATTCCAGTGTTTAACTACCCTGACAGTTAGGAACTTTTTCCTAATGTCCAAGGGTTATGTCTGATTGTCTTCTTTTTGCTTGAAGGTGATGATTAAAGTGTGAAAGAACTTAAGAGTCTGCTTTGTGTGTCTCCAAAAGTGATCATTTTATTCTGTTAAATCAAAATCTAATTATTACCATGAAATCTATGCTCAATGCGTCATTCAACGCCTGCTCTGGTGGTGACCTTCTGACATATGGCCAAACTACTGAACAATCTTCGCTAGTAACATCTGTGTGTTCTGAGCAAGTTTGATACACGGATATAATGTCTGAACACAGCAGTCCACTTTCACTACATGTAAATTACAAAAGATTTAGTTATTTACCAGCACCACTGAAATTCTTGACCAAAACATGTTGAAGTCACATAACAGGTTGGTATCCAGTCCTCCCCCGACCAATTCCAGTCACATACTGACCACTGAAGGATGAAGCCTGCCCCATATTAGAGACCCCGATTCTTTCCACTAAGTGTGTGGATGGTAATTTACAATCTAACTCTGCAGAGAAAAATGGTAGCAATGGCAAAACACAAATATACACTATAAATGTACAGCCACACATACTTCAGCATCAACATCAGGATTGTTTACTCGATTGTCTCAAAACTCACCAAGCTGTAATATAAAGAAAGTAAATCTTGAGAAAGCCTGAGTTTAAAATTAAATACTGTAGTCTTAATCACAGCATTGCTACAGGAGTACTAGATCAATATCTTGCTGATCCTACATTTTACCAGCTGCTAAGAGAAGGTAATTTTACAGAAAGAAAAAAAAGGCCAACCACCCAGATTGATAAATTGTACTTGAACACGTTTAAAACTGAGATCAACAGCCTCAAGAGAACACAGAAGTCCTAGACATATCTCTTCTGAATACCTCATTAGTGCAGAGCAGTGCAGCAAGTCAATTAGAAGCACAATTACATGAAGTTCATAAATCACTTAAAACCCCTAAATACTAGAAAGTTAATATTCATCTACCCTCATTGACAATATCAGACAATCATTGAATCTTTAGACTAGGGTAAAGTATTTCAACATAAAGAACAAAACTATGTAAATTTTCTGAGGTAAGGCTAAGGAGATAACAGGGTTTAGAGAACATATGTTAACAGCTATACGTGGTTAAAGCTCTATTTTACTGTATTAGCTGTATGTCTAATTTAGTTCAGATCTATATAATAAAACATCTATTAAAAACATTCGTATATGAACAACTATGAACAATAACAGTGTATTTGATCCCTCTCCCCCAATCCCAGCAAATACTTCACTTGATACTCATTCATCTCCAGGATTATCATGTAACTACCAGTTTAAGGCTGAATCAATGTTTTTTCACTCGACTGAACAACTCAATCAATAGCAACAAGGACATTCTACTGTCAAAAGTGAACTGCTCTTCATGCTGCTCATTCCCCCTGGGCTTGGTGTTACAGAACCTCGTTAGATAGATCCTACCACACTGTGCTCAATGCGACAATGATCACTCTGTAGGCACACTACAGGGTATTGATATCATGTATACGGCTAAATCAACACAGATAATTACTTGCAACTTTAAAAAAATTAACAGTTATCAATGCAAACGAGTTGAAACTATTTGTATCTTGCACTGCTAAGAAGAAAAAAAACCCCACCAACCCATTATTTCTATATACATAATATACTTGTACATAAGATGACATAATTAAAACAAAAATGCAGTGTCTATAAAGGATTTCTTTTCACTTGAAAAATATTTGTAAAATATGAAAAAAAAATCAAAATTTTCACATAAACTCCCAGAATCAACAAGGTTGTCTTTTCAACCCATAATGTTGTAAAGACTTTTAAAAAATTACACAAAACATACTTTCACTATATATTTGGCATATAAGAAATGTGTTTGTTCTCTGTACATTACTTAACACATTTTCAGTTAAACACTTACATAGCAAGTGGATTGGGGGGAAGGGGTATAGGAAATGGCTACAAGAGTTCACTGTTAAATCCTTACAAGTGTTTGTTCAAAATACATTCCCAGAAACTCCAGTCATCTGAAGTGGGCTGTGCCCATGAAAGCTCATGATAACATCTACATGTTTTGTTAGTCTATGAAGTGCTACCAGACCATTTGTTGTTTTTTTCAGTAAAACACACATTAACTCGGCTAGCCCCGAAGCTCAGAAATCTTTAGATGTGCAAATTAGGTTTAACCCACTCAGTCCTCCAAAGTGTGTTCTGATGATCTGTGAACTTTCTATAAGTACTTGGTTTTCTTCTAAAGCATGAAATATGTGGATTCTATAGAACCCAGTGATACTAATATTGTTCTGTTGTTTCAATACACTGTAATCTTTTATATCATGCAAAGAGTAATGACTACTACCAATGTAACCATTATGCTAAAAAGCCAAGAACTTCCACAAACATGAAGGCAAACACTTCCTTATCCTGGAAAAATCAAGTCTGTTTGTGCGCTCTGTTTGGGATATTCTAGTTAAGTGAATCCATGCCACGTGCAACTGACTGGAAGACTCACATCTTTAGTTAGATTTAGCATTGGCTTTTATCTTAGCATGGGTTTACAGAAATTACTGAACAAGCACATATGTTGTTCTCCTTTTAGTAACAAAATGGCCCTCAGACATGAAAGATTTGTTCAATTATTTAGCTTTATAACAGAACATACAGAAAAATGCTCCTATCCAAGGCTCGAAATACATTTTCCAAAAAAATTAAAAAACCACAACTAAGAATAAAGTGAGCAGTTACAACCACCACCACCACCTCAATCAAAAATATGCCCTTATAAAAAAAATGAAGCCCCAAAATAATTCCTCTCCAAAAACTAGAGTAAATTAGATGGGCCCCATACAATATTTTGAAGGTCAGCATATTGGCTACTCCATGTGAAGGCACAGAGTGAGAGTACAGATTTTAAAACTGAGGAAAGACTTTCACAGACAGCAACTTACTAGCAATTCCTTCTTTTTTTTAATAACACCTGCCCTTTGAGCACCTGTGGTGATTGCCACAGTAGCTGGACCTACATGTTTCAAGTCAATACAATGCTGTTGAAAGATACCTGTAAACTGGCGAATCTCAATCCAGTGCCTCCCTCTCCTCCAAAAAGAGAGCTGAGCTTCTTAGGCTAAATCTAGACTATAGGCTTCTTTTGGAAGAAGTTTTTTTTTTTTTTTTTTGGAAGATCTCTTCCTAAAGAGAGCGTCTACACTGCAAAAGTGCATCGAAAAAGCAACCCGCTTTTTCGAAAGAGTGTCCAGACTGAATGGAGGCTCTATCGCATGTAAGCTGTGATTGCCATGGACGGAATGGCCACCAGGGCACCCGAGCTTTTTCCTCTTCTTCCGAAAGAACTCCCTCTTCCCCGTCCACACACGCCTTTTTGCAAAATAGCTCTTTTGCAAAAAAAAGGCTTCTTCCTCGTACAATGAGGATTACCATGCTGGAAAGACTCCTCTGTTCTTTTGATTTTCTTGTGGAAGAACATAATTGCAGTGTGGACATTCCTCAAGTTTTGTCAGAAAAACGGCCATTTCTCCGACAAAACTCTGTGGTGTAGACATACCCTCCTAGAATCAAAATCAGTCATCCTGGAATCTTCTTTTATTAACAAAGGAGTAACTCTAAAACATACTACATAGCCCACAGTCAAAGCTTTCACCAAAGGCCTTGCTGCTCCCTGAGTTGACTCAGATTGGTCCAAGAGCCATGTATTATGCCCAAAATACCTCTGTCAAAGGCTTAAGTCCATTTTCCTCACAATGAAGTGAAATGAAACACACCTGCCCCAATAAGTCACCAGTAAACAACATGAAGTCCCTTGCAAGGTTTCAACACCCGCTACCAAAGTGGCGAAACAAGAGAAATGTATCTAGAAACAAAGACACCATTTTTAAAAGCTAAGGAAGAGACATAGCATAGGAAACATCAATGAAGTTTTGCTTATAAACAAGTCTCAACTGTATTCTGCAGACACTCCGCTAGTGTGAATGAGTGTAGGGATCCATTTATTTTAATGTAATAACTGAGCATCAGACCATCTCCATGATCAATAAATCCTTGGAATCTCTGATGAAAACGCTGGTGAAGGGTGTGAAATGTTATTGACAGACACAATGTGCAAACTTATTCACCAGGAACTAGATTTGGACTCCATTTCATTTACATAAACCACTGAACAGCCAATGAGAGAATACCGACCTCCAGTAATTGCTGACCTGAACTAGATTAAAACTATCACCTAGAAGTGAGACACTTCCTATCACCTTACCAATTTCTTGAGGGAAAGATATTAATGAAAATGGAATAATACTTTCAGCAAGTTTCTCATTCTAACAGCAAAGTCTGCAAACACTCCACAAAACATATCTGAACATGGTATACTTGAACACTGGGAAAATGTTGTACTGACATCTTTTAACATAGGCTTCACTTCCACAAGACTATTAGTCTATGTGCAAACCTTGTGTGAAACAGGCTACTGCATAGAAACAAGGGCGTGTCCATCAAAAATACACTGGGCATCAAGAAGTTCACAGAAGAGATTGAAAATTATGATAATAAACCTCACACTACTATAACAGCTGAGAGCAGGAAATTCAACACAGAAATAAGCCAAATACCTGTAGAAGACAAAAGAATGCCATTTTCTTCAATAACCCAAAAATGAAAAGACTAAGGCCTGGTTTACATTGTAGGGAGAAGGCTGCCTTCATGTACACAACTCCAGCTATATAAATAATGTTACTGGAGTCAACATACCTTAAGTTGAGCTTGGTGCAGTCTTCACAGTGGTAGATGGATGGGAGAAACACTCCCGTCAATTTCCCTTACCCCTCACAACAGCAAGTAGCAGCAACATTGGCACCTTCCGTGTTCGATTTAGTGGGTCTTTACTAGTCCCACTAAATTGAATTCCGAAAGATTGATCGCCAGAGCATCAATCCTCAGGTAAGGGGAGACATGGCCTAAATAAACAAAAAGCTTCGAAGAACTTAAGCTAAAAGTCTGTTTTAGTGCCTTTCCATTAGCATCCAAAATAGTTATTCCCTTTTGTTTACATTTTACCCCTCTTCCAGAAGCAAAACAGTATAACGAGGGTCTGTTGCAATGGCAATTTTCAGACATTACTCTTCCTGCCTGTTTACATGGCCCATCAAACTTAATTTTGTCCCCTTGCTTTATTCCGCAACAGAAAAAAAATGCTGTTTATATACATAATTGATATTTATTAAACGTGTAGCAATGATTTCAAAAGTGATTTCAGAACAATACATTAAGTTGTGCCAGAAATCTCTACAATTGTTCTCCTAGTTTCATGTTTTAGTGGAATGGAAGAATATTTTGGTTTTTTTTCCTCCCATTATGAAGTGTGTTTGTTGTGACCTGTTGTGAATTTCTATAAGCGTACAACTTGTACTTTTAAACTGTACAGGTTGAATCTCTTTAATCCAGAGAATTTGCCGAACCGTGGGAGGTCAATATTGTCTAGCAGCATTACTAGCACTTCCACTGCTTGCTGAGATGTTAGAATACATTTAGAGATAAATGAGAACTAAATAACAGCACAGAACACTGAGAGCCAGGACTGGCGCCTATAAACCAAATGTATGTGACCACGGGAAACTTGGCCACACCCATGATAAGTGGACATATCTGTCCGAGACAGAACATCAGAAATGGCTGCCCGTCGCAGGGAGCCATAGCCTGTAATACCTCTAGGGCTAGTATAGGGGGCTCTGTCTGTGAGGTGGAGTGTTTCCATATAAGGGCATGTAAATTAATAATCTTCCCCTGCTCACTCCATCCATTGCAGTGAAAGATCAGCCAATGGGCTGACTTGTGCTCAGGCCTGCTACTCCACCCACTGCAGCAAAAACCCACCTATGGGGTGATAAGTTCACAGGCAATAAAACAGGCAGGCAGCCCCTCTCTCACTGGGGATTCGCATCGAGTGAACGCCTGGCCTGATCACCCAGACGCCTTGCACCCCCCGCTCGAGTCTTACTGAGCGTACTCCGAGCTGGTCGACCCGAGTGGAGACAGTTTATGAGCATGTGACCGGTACTTGTGTTCCTGCTGTGTCCAGAAATGGTATAACCCCCTCCCCCCGCCATCATCCCTATCCTAATTGATTTTTTAGTTGTCCTTATTGCTTGTCAAGTGACAGTGGTTAAAAAGTTACTAAGTTAGTTTGTAAATAGTTGTGGTTTAGGGTTTTTACTGTTTCCTTGTATAAAGTTGTGTAAATAATCAGCCCTATGAACAATACCAGTGTTAATTCAACTATTCCTAACCCCTGGGCAGTTATTGGGAATTATTGTGATTTAGAAAAGCCTCAGGGAATTGTTTTGTGTTGTCTGGCAATCTATTTAATTTTTGTTCTGATGATTGTCTGGCGCCATCAAAATAAAATCAGTTTGTGCTTTTTAAAACCCCCAGTTGTGGTCTCATCCTTTCCGGCATCCCTTCGAACCTCGTGTATTACAGGGACTGACAATATCCAATTAACTAAAATCATGCTGGACCACGGATGTTGCCAGACCACCGGGTGTGCCAGATTAGAGAAGTATTAACAGTATTGTTTAGAAACCAATGCGTGTTCTATAGTAACTATAGCATAATAAAGAGTTTCAGTATTGGGGGGGGGGGGGCGGAGGGAATGCATTTCCTAAATAGGAGATTTTTTTTTTTAATTTCACAATTTGTTATTTTGATGTTGGTGTATATTTTGCAAATGTTATAAGAAAATAAAAGGCTGCGTAACAGGTGGGGCAAGAGGGAACAATGAAGGCTTATATGGCATTGGGGTTCTAGCTAGTTTCTAGAGGAAGGAGAACAGCTCCAACTGATCTTAGGAAGCCCACCAAAAGACCTAAGCACATTTTATTAAGTCTGTAGGATATGTATGTGGAGTGGGAGCGGTACTGGTGGTAATACAATACCTAGACAGGATGTAAGGCAATGAACAGAAGTAAATAAAGGGGGAGGAGCTTATCCATTTATATTTTTGATACAATAAATTGCAAGCATTTACCTTTAAAAAAAATCCTCATGAATATAGCTCTTCAGCTTTGCCAGTCTTCTTAGATGCCCTTTATTCTCTGCTCTCCTTGTAGTCCTTACATTCATCTTCTACACTTCTCTCAACCCTCAGTAGTTGCCTTCCATGTCCCCAGCTCCCAAGCATCTCCCCATCATCTGCTGTTCACATTCGCCTTTCTTATGCCTCTTGAACAGTCTCATGCCATTCAATCCCCCATCTATAAATTTACCTGCCTCTCTGTCCACTGTTTGTCTCTAACCTGAATTTGTCTCCTTATAATTCCCCCACCACCCTTATCTCCTACCCTCCCACCCATGCCTGGAGTTGAAATAAAGACTATTGCATTTTATTCTTAAAATGTTTCTTACCAGATGACTGCTCTGTATACATGTGAAAACGGGTTTGTATAGCTCCAGATAAACAGAAAAGGATGGCAAAACAAGGAGAAAGCAAATAAAGTATTTCTCCACCCTTAACCACGTGTACGCAGAGTCAAGATTAGAGTTTACATTGTTTCCCTGCAGAAAAAAAGGAAGCGAAAACAGTTGACAGCAAGAAGGCAAAGCATCCTTATCTTATAAAATTGTACTAATCAACAGAGCAAGATGGGAAGTTTCCTTTTATTCCTTCTCTTCTAGCTTGGGACTTAGGGCTTCATAATTGAAATTGACTTCATAATTGAAATTGACAATACCTACGCTTTCCTTTTGCTCTCATTTGCCTTCCATACTTATCTCTGCTCTTAAGAGCTCCTAACTTACCACTTCCCTACTTTCCTTAGTTTGGCATTTATTCCATCTCTTTGTAATATTTTCCCCACTAAGCCATCTCTCTCCTCTTGCAAAAGCCAATCTCTGCTAAGTGAGCAAAACCAAACAACTAAATTTGGATTTTCATTGACAGTCATTTTGAAAGAAACAAACCAGAAAAAAATAACTAGAAAAATTTCAGTCTCTACAGTAATATTATTACAAAAACATCATGGGTCAGATTCTCATATGTCTTAAAAGGATGTAGTAGCTGCACTGATTTATGGCAACTGAAAATCTCCCCTCCCCCCAATTTTTTCCAAAACTCCCATGAAAAATTCTACCCAGAGAGGAGATATGGCACATAAAATATCAGAAGATTGGTTTCTTTCAGGGATGGTAGGAACAGGATGAAAATTTAGGCTTATGGTGGAAAGCTAGCTTTAATCTTATTTTTGGAGTGGCTAACACCACTCCATGACTCTTCTACTTTTTTATAGGAGTTTTAATACCTCATCAAGTTACAATCGCCTCTAAAAGGGAGAGGAGAAGTTTTCCAGCTCCCCCTTCCGCAAGAGAAAGCTATCCTGGGCAAAACAGGATCTCTCCATTAGCCACCCTATCTCCACAAAGACAGCAGCCTTATTAAATTACAACTGTTTGAACAAGGTCAAGCACTCAGGGTTTAATTCAAAGTGTTTCCAGGTATAATGCTGTCAGGTCAACTTAAACAAGCCAACAGAGGCTTTGAGCCTGATTAAATATTAAAACAGAATCTTTCACATCTGTTTTTACCCAAGGATGAAATTACTGTACATCACTTCAACCAGCTCATTAATACACTGTACACATATCTTGCCTCAAAGGTTACAGGAATATCAATGCTTTCAGAGTGCCTGCAGTGAAACCTACACAACACAGCTAGAAGTGAGGTCACTTTATACTTTAGCAGGATGTCAATATTTCTTTATAAACGTGAAAGGCAATCAGTTAGAGATAGATTAATTTAAAATTAAAGGATGGAAACCTCCAGTGAAGCTAAATCAGTTGCTTTTGAGCGGAACCTTTTAATCATTCATCTCATTTTCTTTGATAGATAAGTTGATAACAGACATTGCAACAGAAAGTTTGATCCAACGGTAATTATTTTTCAAACTGGAGGGCTGTCATGTCCAACTAGAAATCTGTGGTGTTTTTTTTTTTAAGTTTACAAAGCGTAATTTTTAATTGGAATATAAAGAGGTCCATCAGGATCATCTGTTTAAGCACCTAGCATTTCAAATGATACTTTGATGCTAGATTAGGGGAGAGAAGACGTTTGAAGATATGTTTTCTTTGACAGTGATACAGCCTGCATTAATGGTTTCAGTCAAATATCTGAAATACTCTAACCACCACAAAAATGAAGACTGTGTTGTATTGAAATTTTATTTTGTCTTAAGCAAATTTGCCTTATTAACTAGATGTTTCAAATGTGTAGTTTTATCCTTTGGTGCAAATGCCAGAACATTCTGAAAGTTTCTTCTCTAGGTTTCTTTTATTGGTTGTGTAAACTTGTTGGTATTCAAGGAGTATTTGCTTAAGACAAAATAAAATTTCAATACAACACAGTCTTCTACCACCCACTAATGTCATTTGATTGATACAACCAATGGGACCAAACTATGCTTAATGTAAAGTCAATACATTCTTTTTCGGCTGTTGACACAAAAACCTGCTGGGAATTTAACACTTGAGGAAATTAATCATTATAACACTTTGGCTCAATGCACATCTACATTGAAATAATTCAGTCTTTAATCCACATTATTTGTAGTTGAGTTTAAAGCAGTAAATTTAATATAACCTGGCCTCTTTAAACTGGATCCAGTTCAAAGCGGTCTTCCATCAACACCGGTATATTTAAACTAAATCAAAATATTCATTTTCTAATACATGTACAATTGTTCATTACAGAACACCACAAAGAAAACCCCTCCATTGGAGTTCAAAAGAATAAAAGCATTTACGTTTGATTTGATCAAGTGTCTACAGTGATAAATCTGTCTACTGTGGAAACAGATTTTCTTCAGGCATTACAGGGGTCATCAATTCTTATGTTCACCAAATAAATGCACAGCAGCCTACGTTTCTCAAAATACAGTACTCAAAAGCCACCTATAACAAAATCTTGCTTCCAAAACTTTTCTTTAAAAACTGAGGTAATCTAGCATGGATTTGGGGTGCTTTAAAGAGATAGTACAGACTGAATTTAGTCAGGCTTAACTTATTCTACCAGGTCTTAAGAGCACAAGTTCCCCCCTTTACCATGTCTCTACCCTTTAGCCTGAGAAAGGTAAGACTGTCAAGGACTTGCTCTCTTAAAGGCAGATCCTCAGTTGGTGTAGCCATCAGCTGCATTGCAGTCACTTTATACTATTTGAGGATCTGCCCCTCTATATGCCACATCACCTCCAGTTCTCCCTCCACAGAAGAGGAATATGTTTCCATTTAAAATTGAAGCCAGCACATTTATATTTCATTTGCAGAGCAAAGTCCTCCCCCCCTCCCCCAGTTGGTGTGTGTTTCCCCATCTCATTTGGAAAGGCAGATGAGCCTAGAATTCTGGCCCACACCTTAAGACGTACACATGCTTCTAGACTAGGTCTAGTTCTGCTGCAGTTCTGTGTACGTTTTAGAAGTGTGTTTCCAGGACAGATGATGTCACATCTGAGACACAAAAGATGTTCAAGAATTGGCACTTTATAAACGAGGCTCCAGTGCTGAAAACAACTAGCCTGCAGCCAGTCCAGGTACACAAGTAAGCTAAGTCTACACAATCTCCATTACCCTGGTTGGCATGGAGCAAGGCTCATAGCTGGATAATGTAATTAATTTGTCTGATACAGTGAACCCAGAAGTGGGGAAATGCAGGTGGCAAAGAAGACAAGTGATAGAATGGGCAGTTCAGAGAACACATTAATAGGTATAATTACCATACATACACAGTCATAAGCTAAATTTTTTTCGTTAAAAAAAAAATCACAGTGTGAAAAGCAGGGGTTGGTTTATGATCAAGTCATTGTGCTTCACATTTTTTTCCCCCACTTGGGAGGAAGGGTCAGCAAACTTTAATCCCCAGCCCAGCAGGGCAAACTGCTGGCACGCCGGGACATTTTATGTACCTGAAGCACCTGTAGGCATGGAGCCTTCAGCTCCCAATCACAGACAATCGCTGTTCCAGGTACACAGAAGAGGTGGGACATGGCGACCAACATGTCCCTTGGCCCATGCTGCTTCTTCAGCTCCCATTGGTTGGGAATGGCAAACAGAAGCCAATGGGAGTTGGAAGGCTCTGTGCCTTCAGCCAGCATGTCCCTCAGCCAGTGCTGATGCGGACGAGCTAGGACTGGAAGTTTCTACGTTACCGATATAGAGCTGGCTTAAAAACAGGTCATTAACTTTTTAAACATTTTTTTCTGTAAGTTGGGGAGGTGGCTTTGGTTTAAGTATACATGGTAATCCCTGCAGCCTGGGAAATTGGCTCAGATGCATCAGTTTACACCAAATAGTTACCGTACAGCAAAAAAAAAAAAATCACCACTATTTTCAGCGGAAACCCTAGTATTCATGTTAAAGCTTGTCATCATTTGAGACAAACTGTACACCTCCATTTCAAGCAGATCCACGAGCCCAATGCATTCTAATCATCAGTGCCGTAAGGTAGAAAGGGAGTGTATGTTGGCAGAAAAACATGGCATTGCACAATTGTGGGACTGCTCTCTGATTAATAGGATCCTTGGAAGAAATCAGGGAAAAGCCAAATTTAGTTCTCTTACCAGTAATTTGGGTATTTCCTAAAACGGATCCATTGCTCTGGCCACAGATACAGCTTGTGGGCATTTCTGTCCATATAGCAGAAGTGAGGCAGAGCTATTAGTTAAAATTGCCTCCTGCTGGTATGTCAGCTGAACCCATAATGACCTCTCCTCACAAAAATACTTCCAAGGCCAGGGAAGGAAAGCTAAACCATTACAACTTAAACTGAAGGAAAAGAAAATTAATGTGTCTGTCATGATTGTGACATGTTAGCCCCACTTAACAGCCCACCTTGTCCTGAAATGAAATTAGACATGAAAGGTTAGACAAAAGTAAGCCCACAGAGAATACCACATACAAATGTACTAGGAGAAACTAAAACAAATGTACTAGGAGAAACTAAAACAAACAGGGTAATGCAAAACTAGTCCTTTCTCCTACAACAGATGTATGGCTCTGGACAGAAGTCATAGGTAATGAGAAGTAACAATCAGCGACCATCAACTATGCAGAGGGTAATAGAGGGGAAATGCAAAAATATCACAATGCAAAATATCACTACAAAAAAAAAAAAAAAAGAAAGTACTGTGGTTCAAACAAACGAGACTAATAAACCCTCTAAGACAATAGCATGAATTTAGAAGCTATGGTAAAGTCTACTGAGTTAAAAAAAATAAATAGCCTGCAGAAGCAAAAAGCTTTCTACATAATCTGTATCAACACAAATATACATATTAAAACAAATTTTACCGGTATCTCTTGGTAAAGGATCTACTGGCTGAAAGGGTTGGGTCCCCCCCCCCACCATCCCCTCATTTGATAAACATAAATTTCAATTTTGAAATCTTAAGAAAAAAAATGAAGTTTCTGGTAAACATACAAATTTGCTTAAAACAGGGTTGGTATTTTTGCACTCAAATAATACACATCTTTTCTTCTGATAAGGTTCAAAAAGGATAAGAGCAAAGTCCTGCAGTTACGATGGAAGAATACCATGCACTGCTACAGGCTGAGATTAAGAGGCTGTTCTCCAGAAAGGACCTGAGGATTACAGCAGATGAGAAACTGGATGAGTCAACAATGTGCCCTTGTTGCCAAGAAGGCCAATGGCGTACTGAGCTGCATTAGTAGGAGCACTGCCAGTAGACTGAGGGAAATTATTATTGCCCTCTGTTCAGCACTGGTGAGGCCACAACTGGAGTACTGTGTCCAGTTTTGGCCCTACACTACAGAAAAGATGTGGACAGAATCCAGAGGAGAGCAATGAAAATGATTGGCTAGGGCACAATTTATGAGAAGCTGAGGGAACTCTACTTATTTAATCTGAGGAAGAGAAAAACAGGGAGATTTGATAGCAGCCATTAATTATCTTTTTGAAAGGGGGTTCCAAAGAGGATGGAGCTAGCCTGTTCTCAGTGGTGGCAGATGACAGAACAAGAAGCAATGGTCTCAAGTTGCAGTGTCAGAGGTCTAGGTTGCATATTAGGAAACGCTATTTCATTAGGAGGGTGGTGAAGCACTGGAATGCGTTATGTAGGGAGATGGTGGAATCTCCATCCATAGAGGTTTAAGGCCAGGTTTGACAAAGCCCTGGCTGGAATGATTAACCCTGAGGTCTCCTCTAGTCTAAAGTTGTATACCACCATAGCATAAGCATGAAAATGCCAAGGGAAATTTCCAATTTATTTGCCTGGGGGAGGGGGGAACCCACATTCCAGCATAACAGAATGTGGAGGATTACGGACTCTTTCTGTGTGATGGCCAACCCCATGAGAAATGCATCTGATTTCCTCTGCAGACCAATTTTGGTAGACACCTGCAAGGAAGGTGCAATATGGGAATGCTGAAAAAGGAATAAAAAAAATAAACTAGTCTGATTGCAGAGGAATCCATTTGGTTGAGAATCACCAGAATGGTATTCAACCAACGCATGGAATTGTATTAACTAAACAGTTTGCTAGGAAAAATATCTGTGCATGGCCTGGAATCTTTGTGGGTCAAAACATAAGCAGTCTCTCCAGCAAGGAGTGTGCATTAGGCCTTGTGGATTTCTTCCAAGGGACTTCAATCAAAGCTTAATGTGCCTCAACAAAACTAGGTTTGCTGGTACACTAGCTTTTCAAACACACATTAATATTCCTGAGCTCCTTTTGTATCAATTATAATGAATACTGGACTAGATTTAATGTGTGATATGGCATCGTAATACACTTGGTTCTTCGGAAATAAATCCTCATTATCCATTTCAGACCCCAACTGCAGTACAGAAGGGAACTGCAGGTTTTATGCAAGTTCAAAGATAAGACCTTAGACATTTCTGCTGCTGTCTATTCATCTGGACTACCACTAATTAGAAAGTACGGAAAAGTTTGTCCTCCAACAAGTTGAAAAATGACCAGTTGGGCAGATTAGATGGGCTACAAATAAGCATTGTGTATTCTGAGAACTTTCCCTATTTTTTAACTAGGCTGAATGCCCATCAGCCTTGCTACAGAGGGGGGAAATTAAGTCAGCCTGAGCTTTAATGAAAATTCATGATCCAGGGGAAAAGAGGAAATTGTGTCATTGGCGAGCTGGTGATAAGAACTCATGTCCCGTTTCAGTGGAGCATCCTGCCAGGTAGAAAAAAAGCCAGCCTAGGCCAACCTTGGATCTCAGAGGGAGAAAATTGTTACAAACCACACTGATGTACCATTTCAATACTGAGCTGCTGGGGCTGGGGCAGGAGGGACAGAGTTGTATGTTTCTTAAATTCAGATTAGGTGCTCAATAGAAGAAACAGTCTTTGTAAGAGAACCAGAACCAGCTACCATTCCAAGCAGGTGACCTGACAGACTAAGAGTAAAGATGAAAAAAGTCTATTCTGGCCTTGCTTTCATTATTAACTATGTCCTTAATAGCAACTTTGGGTTGGGAGATTCCTATAGCTCTAAGAGTTCTATGGTAGCGTGCGCATGCGCCAGGAAGGTCTTGATTTTTCCTCAAATGAGCAGATGACAGCCAATTAGTTGACAATCCAGTAGGAGGAGAGCACGGAATGAAAGAAGCCTCCTTACCTACACATGCTCTGGGAATTATTTTAAGGAAGCTCCGTGGCCCATTTTATACAGGAGATTAGACTAGGATTACAATGGCCCCTTCTGCCCTTGGAATCTATTAAGTGCAGGGACAGAAAATGCAGACAGAGAAAAAGTAATGGGAAGGCCCCCCTCAAGCACTTAAGACAAAAAGAAAAATGTTCTAGTCATTATCCACAAAGGGCTTCTACATATTCTTGCTTACCTTATCTGGACTTACAGAAAGGCTTTTGTGTTATGCTGCTAGTCGGGAACAGTCTAACCATGTTAGTTCAAAGACTGTTCCGCTACTGACCACAAAAGATACCCAAACTCTGTGCTGGTAAAGTGCAGTTCATGTTGCATGCATGATTCTATAGGGCTGGTTACACAAGCTTTACAGCACCCAAGAATGCCCCCATACCACAAAAAAAGCCAGCAACTGCAAAATACATGGTTTATACAACTTGACAGGTGAGCGAAGGTTGTCTAGTTGGCAGAATGGTTACCAACATCTCCCAGAAAGTGCCTCCAACAAATTCACTATCCCAAACTTGAGCATGCAGAGTGGCACACGACTATCCTCCTGCTTCTACTACCTTGCTTTCAGAAAGCTACTCCTAACCTTTCCTCCCTTCTTCCTCCTTGCATCTTCCAGTCTATTTTTCAGTTTATCAACACTCTTCATGTGGACAACAAGGGTGGTAAGTCACTGTTCCAATGTGCACAAGCAAGAGGGCATTGAAATTGGCAAATGTGTGGGGCCAGACAGAAAGAATATACTGTTCTAAAGATAAACAGCTTACAGCACCACAGGAAAATTCTGAAAAATTTTTTTTTGCATAAACATCTAAAACCGTGCTGCTAAGCAGCCTTAAACACAAGATTGCAGCACCTCTCACAATTTTCCCTGTGGAGATTTATAGTTAAAAATTCTAACAAATACTTACAGGTTATATTAGAATGAGCTATACCTTTTACCAGACCAATAAATATATTAAATTACACAAGCCTTTGGGCCTAAGAGACTTATTTTTGGATGTTGACAGTTTATAAATTAAATGATTTGTAACGTTAAAAAAAAGCTTTATGATTAGTACTTCTATTATCATGAAAACCTTACAATTCACTGCAAAGATGACAGACTAATGAGTTTGCGTCTCTCTTTTTATTCGTTTGCATCTAACTGCAGTCAATGCCTTAATTTTCTATATAACTGACCAATCACACAGCTATAATTCTTTTCCCAAAAACATGGTAAACTAAATTACATAGGATCACAGTTACCACTCTTAAAAACAACTCCACAATGTAAACTGGGCTCAGTTTATGTTCTGAGAAGGCTTAAGATGTTCACCCTGCAGCCCGCAAAAGTTTGATCTAAAAAGCACTGCACTATAATTAGATTTAAGCAACAGAATTACTCAAAGCAATATACTCATTGATGGGTAGAGCTTTTACAGTAATAGATTATACTCATTATCTAAAGAGACTGAAAAAGCAGCAAGAGCTTCATTTACCTCCTATTCCACAAATTTACAATTGAGTTTCATTGACAGCGGTCGATGGGTACATGCAGATATGAATCCTGCAGGTCCATCAGTGCCAGATAATCACCTGGACTGATAGAGAGAGGAAATGTCTGAGCAGATTCAATCCTGAAACAGCTGCAAACCTATTCAGTACTCCTAATCTTCTGGAATACACTCACCTAGAAACCTTTCTACCTAGAAAACTAAAATGGTAACTTTTTGTTTTAACACCACCCAGATTTAAGACCATTGATAGCACACTTCAGTAATATTTTTAATGCTTAACATAAAATGCAGAGATATCTGCCTGTTCTTATACATAAGATATTTTGTTCTCCTACAAAGAGCAAACAAACAGGTTTGAGAAAATATAAGTGTCCTATTTAAGAGGCACTAAAGTAAATATGCTATGAAAGCTGAGAAACAAACATTTCTTTATAAACAGCCTAAATGTAGGACTGTCCCCAACTGAAGGAGAGGGAGAAAAAGGATAAAAAGTAGATTTCATCAAGGTAGAGCTGTACTTTATACATGTCCCAAACTATTAACCTTGTACACATGACCCAAAACTTGTATTTAGGCACCCATTAGTGTGATTTTTCAAAAGTGACTTAGAAGCACAACTGCCATTGATTTCAGACTGCAAATTCTGATGGAAGAGGATACCCTGATCAAAGCATGTCAGCTCTCTAGACCTGTAGAAGCTCAATATATTGGAGGTGATGTTGATTGAAAGCAGTGCCGACTAGTTGACTATTTTGTTTGAATCGGCAGGATGCTAATAGGGGTCTGGACTTGTCCCTTTCAGCATAAATCAACCATTGATATGTGAAACTCAGCAGAAAAAACAATTGTAACAAAAAAATCTGAAATACTAACAATTAGCAATCTCAAGAAAAAAACTTTAGTAAATTAAGTGTCTAAAATGGGAACTAGAAATAGCTAAACAAATCCAATGAAGATTTAATTTAACAGTGGTTTTTATCCATTCTGCTTCCACAACATCACTCATTCATGCTTCCTCACTAACTGGTTACAGTTTTCTACAGCAGAATTGACAGTAATATCCCAATTGAAGAGTACATATAAACTGGAAGCACCAGTATGTTAATACTTCTACCTTCTTAGAGACATCCAGGATCTTACTATTGCAGTTTGATTCAGCATTTTATCATCTCCATTATTTACATTTGGGATAGTGACCACTCTGATAGAGCATGTGTCTATTCTGCAATGCTTTTCTGCTTATTTTTGACTTCTGCATCAAAATCTTGCATACACCCAACCAGCATGGGGGGAATCCCAGAACTCATGCTGCAACCTGACTCCACTGAAATTCAACACTTAATTAGCCCAAGCCCTGGAAGCCTAAATGGCCTAGCACAGCAAGTCACAGGTTTTTAATTGCTGGGTAAACATACCCTTATACATGGTGAGAAATCTAGCCCTCTACCCTGTTCCCTTCACTTTCAATACACCTATAATCCCCATGTACAAAAAGTCCAAACTTATTTTTAAGGATTATGGGTACTGGAAGAACATTCAAGTTCCCTTCAAGTATTATAAGTATTCCATCAAAACCAGAATATAGCAAACCTGTATTGTTAAATACATTCACAACAAAGGAAGTAGTTTGATAGCCAAGCAGAAGATTTCTTGAACACCTAGGATCTCAGATGAGGAAGAGTTGGTTTGGGGGTTTACATACCTTCTGGTTAAGCACATATGCTAAATAAGCCTTAAAATGATCAGTGGACAAAGCAGTTAATAGTGACATTAATTCTGAAGCCTAATGATAAATTAACCCTACCACCCCTCCCCCCCAAGATTATTTAAGTAATTCCTACCTCAGAGCTTTCTCTTCTGTATGTCTGACTGCGCGCGCGCACACACACACACACACACACACACACACACACACACACACACACACACAAAAACCCACAATGGTTCATATTTTCTCTGACAATATCATGGCTAAAATATTCAGTTCTTTTTATGAATAATGAAAGCCAAAGAAATTCAGAGGGTCCCTCCAATTAGAACTGTTCATATTCACAGCATATAGAAATGTATCTTCAATAAACCCATCCCATTTTCTTAAAGGGAGACCATGGAGACCAAAGTCAGGCTGTTGACATTTGTTATTTTCTGGTGCTAATCAAGTAGCTCAGCCTACCTGATGGAAAACTGAAGCCAAATTCTTGTGGAAAAGGGGCAAGGTGTGCTTCCATCTAGCAATACTGAGTCTTAGCTCCGTACTGAGAATTCGACTTAGCACAACCCGTAGCAGAGCTGATCCTGGTGAAAGTACATTTTTGTTCATACTTCCTGGGCTGTGATCTAGATTTATTAGAATGTACCTAATTCTCTAATGGGGGTTAAAAATTTAAGCATATTGGGAAAATGACTGTGTCAGTAAGGTCTGTGCATACTACCAGCTCCTGTCAGCGAAAACACATTGTTCAGCAGAGTGATGTAGTTATACCAACCTAAATCCTGTGTAAACAGAGCTGTGTCAGCAAGAAGAGAAGCTCTTCCATTGGTCTAAGGAAGCATCTTCACAGCACTGCTAAAGCGCTTTAAGCGTAAACAAACTCTTAACGATTTCATCACCAACTTAGAAATCTCAATTAGCTCCATTTCCATATAAAGTAAAACATAACTGCTTTCAAGACACCTATGGCTTGGTTTATATAATCAAAAATACCAAAATGTAACCATCTTAAGATCTGTCTGACAGTTCTGTTGGCAACACGGATATAAATGAAATGCATCAAATCACAACATAACTAGCTTTTGAGAATATCTTCAATTGTTGTTTGGCACAGACGGGGCAACAAGATGGTACCTGACAATAACTTAGAGAAATGTTTGGACTTTTTGGTTAGATATCCAGCTGACTTTCCCCTTCCTGGTCAAAGAGGCCTGGCTAGGAAGAACAAGAGTGGCTCTGTAGAAATGCCATTCGCATACTGCAATGCAGCATTATCAGTGGGAAATAGGTCAATGGAGGGATGATAGGAGTTACTATAGAGAACTTTCTGGGTGTCTGGCTGGTGAGTCTTGCCCACATGCTCAGGGTTTAGCTGATCGCCATATTTGGGATCGGGAAGGAATTTTCCTCCAGGGTAGATTGGCAGAGGCCCTGGAGGTTTTTCGCCTTCCTCTGTAGCATGGGGTATAGATCACAGCTGGAGGATTCTCTGCATCTTGGGGTCTTCAAAGTATTTGAAGGCTTCAATATCTGAGATATAGGTGAGAGGATTATTCTAGGAGGGGTGGGTGAGATGTTGTGGCCTGCACTGTGCAGGGGGTCGGACTAGATGATCATAATGGTCCCTTCTGACCTTAAGGTCTATGAGTCTATATCCATCAAACCACCTTGCCATAGAGTACATCAAGCAGAAAAGGCTTTTCTTCTGTGATTATGCAAGTTTAGACAGACCAGTGGAGACACTTCACTGTCATAAGTGTTGACTGGTCAGGAAAGGGACACGACACTCATCTTTAAGAGCACAGTACTATTCAAAAGCAGTGACTCTGCCTATCATTGGGCATGTCGAAACACTAAGAGTGAGACGGAGGGATCAAGCCTACCCTTTGTTTCCCTGGCTCAGGAAGCCATATGCCTGTCACCCCGACAGCACCAAGGACAGACTGAACCATAGGCTGGCTCGGAGGGTGCAGAGTGACAGCTGAATGTGGTCGTGGTAGATTTGAGGGATAATGACATTGTTTACTGTCTAGATTAGATACCAGTGCAAAGAATCCCAAAGGCCATAGCTGCCTGCTGTGTCCTGAGCAATATTCATGAAGCAAAGGGTGGAAAGCTGCCACTGGGCTGGAGATGGAGCAGCTATTTGCTGAATTTGACCAGCCAGACATAAGGGCTTTTAGAAGAGCTCAAAATGAAGCCATACAGCTCAGGGGGGGCTTTGAAAAAGCACTTCAACAGTAAGCCTTGGCCCTGTTTTGGGAATTCTGTGAGGACTATAACACCATCAATGCACCTATTAAATATAGAACAAGCACTATAAAAACGATCAATTATTATACTTGTGTGTCACTCTCCCTATGAGTTGTGTGTCAATGTCCAGTAACCAAGTGAGTGGGTGCTTTCAGAACTGCCAGGCACTCCAGGCATATTTTGTGACCTAATAAATACAAATTGTTTTCCAAACAGCATTTTATTCAAGTAACAAAACCAGAGCAAAGAAAAAATCTGTGCTATCAAGACAGGACATGTGAAAAACATTTTAAAAAATGAACAGAACTTAGCACAGGGTAAGAACATTCATGTCCATTTTATCTCCACATACAGCAACCACGGCTTCCATTGATCAGCATATATCAAGCTGTGGTTGTCCTTTATGTCCTCCAGGATGAAGTGGTATACATAGGGATGCAGCCCGTAATACCATGTGGAGAGGGCATATAGGGAGATACTGAAATGAGGTTGTCCATGGATTGTAAAAAGGAGGTGAGCCCAGGACTGCTGAACCATCACATCCACAAGAATATGCAGTATCTGTGTTTGCTACCAGAGAAGCTCCATTATATCCTGGGACATCTCCCACTCCTTTTCCTTCTGGAACTCCTGAGTCTCTCTCCTGTAAAATCTTTTCTTCTCCAGCCTGTCTGCAATAGTCATCCTCCAGGATCTATGGCCACTATCTAATGCAGCACTCGCTTGCAGGATCTCACTGAATATATCCCAAATCCTCTGTCTCCTTTCAGGCTCAGGTATTCTGTGCATGTGGAAGAACCACCGGTCAAGGTCTCAATAGTGACAGCTGCAGATAAAAAAAAACCACAGAGGTAGCATTGTAAATAGAGTCACAACAGAAAGCGAAAGTTAAGATTCAGAACTCCCTTCCTTTGCTTTCCTGAAGTTTTACAGGAGACATAATTCTGACACTTCTGCTTCGGAGGGCATGTCGACACTCACAGCACCAGCCATGGTGCTGGGGTGAGGGAAATGAGGGGGGCCTTGCTTGAAACGAATCAGTATAGCGCAGCGGTACTGAATACTGGAACAGTTTTCTACAGACAGTGGCGATTTTAGCTGATCTCTCACTCCTGAGGGTAACAAAGAGAGAGTGGCCAGCTGCTGCAGGTGTCTCAAAGCAGCCCAACCCATACACTGCTTGCCTGTGTGCTGCAATGGTGCCTGCCAAAGTTATCACTGACTGGCATGGGGAAGCACCTACCATACCTAGAAACCTGTGGGCAAGGACTCCCGTGTGCCTACATGGAAATTTGACGGAGGTCTCAAGAGGATTCAAGGCACACTGTTGCATACATAAACAAACTGCTCTGCATGGCCCTCTCCCGCCTAACTATGGGGAAACAGAAAAGCAGATAGCACTGCCCCTCTCAGTTACATTGCTCTATCCCCTACTACAAATACATTAATGAAAAGTTGATAGTTGTGTCCTGTTAAGTTGGAAGCACCATCAGTACATCATTTTAATGGGAAACACACTTACCTGAGTTTCTTTCCCTTGCATCAGGCTTGCCAGGGCTAGACTGGACTGCAAGGGAGTCTCAAACAGGTCCTGGCTCATAGCATAGCTGGAGCCTCCCAGTCACATGTCCCCAATCATCCTCCTTGTTTTTCATTCCATACTCCGGCTCCGCAGCAGTCTCCACGGTGATTCTCCGTGCTGGGCTGGTGGGGTCTCTGCTAAGTATAGCACGTGGCTCTTTGTAAAAGCAGTAAAAACAGATTGACTGTCGGCCTCCTGATATGCCAGGCACAGTTCCTTCATTTTCACGAAACACTGCTGCTGGTCCCTGTAGGAGCCCTGGTACTGCAACCCCCAAGCAATCCGCTCATCTGTATCCACATTTCTGCAGCTGATCCCTAGCTGTGCCTTCACAGCCTCTGCAATCCAGGAGAAGCAACATCTGCTCATTACTCCAAGCAATGTACTAGGAGCATGCAGCTGGCATGGTTACCAGGGCAGTTGAATACAATGGAGTGTTGCTAGGTGTGCCCACCAAAAGGACAGACAGGAAACATTTCAGAAATGATCTGGGCTTTAAAGTGGAGGTGGAACTTCTGATCTCTTTGACCTCTGGAAAGTCAAGTTCACAATTGCGCTCACAGCAGTCAGCAGTTCTCCAGAAGTTATCACACAAGGCCTAAGGACAATATAAGTAACACATTGCCTATACTTGCTCTGCGTCAACTTGAATATATTAACCAAAGCTTAACACCAGTCACAGACATGGTATTACTACATTGCTATAAATGGGGCACTTGCATTGATGGGAGACAAATTTAATGTAGACACATGCACAATAAGGCAGATACAGGCAGATACAAGGCAGTTTACATAGACATAACTTTACAGCATAGACCTGGCTAAGAAACGGAGAACTACTGTAGTTTGGAAAGAAAAGCCCTGTTAAATTTCCTAGAAACTTCTTTGCACTCAGAATCCTTTACTGAGGCAAAGAAAATTTCCATGATCTTACATTAATTCCTATTCATTTGGGTGGTTGGTCTTTTTATCAAGTGCCTCTCTACTCAAGAGGGAGTATCGCATCTAATGCACTGAATGATTATTCTCCTCCTCCAGTTGTAGAAATCTAGGATGTTTTGCTAAGTGTCCACCTAAAAGCTCTTTTCATGTCCTGGTACTAGTACAGCCATAACTTACCACACTGTTAATATTTGTTACAATTTGGATGGGACACTAACTGAGGTAAAACCTTTTCAGGCTTTCTCCCAGTTACTTCAAGGACAAGTACTTCCTATGCTACTAATTGTGATTACGTCAGGTCAGAAGAAAACTGTGTTGTAACCAACCTGAGCCAGCTATCTTTTTAGTGCACACTGGACCTGAATGGATGAAAAGAAAAAAGGCAATGTTAATCAGGATGAGAGGGAGAATAAGAGTGAAGCAGACATCAAAGGCAGCTAGTTTTCCTCCAGAAAATAAGCAGGAGTTGAAGCACTCTAGATTTTGTGCCACTACTCCCCAATGCAAGTTTCATGTTTCTCTCTAGCATTTTATATAAAAAATTGAATTTGTTTCTCTTTTAAAATTGCTAGTGAATTGAATACAAAACTGGGAAAGGGCAGGAAACAGTCAGCTATGCAATATCCTATACCAGAATGTGAAACGCACTCCAACTGTGGTTGGCTTTTCTTCCCACTATTGGTTACTAATGGAACCACAAAACCTAAGCTAAGCGCTTATTAAGACGAGTACTAGAAAGCAATAAGCCATGCTCTGCTTGAAATCACTGGATTAGTAATTAATTTAGGTGAGAAAGCGAAATCTGTTCACCTCAAATACTCTAGATATCCAATAACCATAATGCCTAGCTGAATTACTCATGCTACTATTTACTTACTATCCTAATTAGTGCTTTTCAGAAATAAACTTTTTAAAAAGGCATCCAACTGTAGAGAACTGTTTGTAGTTTTAAAAAAAAATTATAGTATGGTGTCAGTACTGACGTGCAGTACTGATGCGTGTTGTCGAAGCTTTAGGAACATTGCCTAGATTGTACCTACTTTGTGGCCAGATAAGCAACAGCTCTCATGTTACAAATCTAAAACCTGTGATGTCATTCATGACTAACATTGCAGGAAACTAGAATTAAAAAAAAATTAAAAAAATTAAAAAAAGCAAAGCATAGATGCACATGCAAAGAGTGTGTTTTCAAAACCACTAAATATAAAAAACTCCAAATGTCTTTTAACCCATAAATAAAAGATTAGTCACACATACCTAGACACTTTGTCTTTACCCCTTTCTGCCTCCTGCACAGTAGATAAAATGGACAGGGGTCTCTCCAACAGTTAGTGCAGGAAAGGCACAGCAATGCATGGAATATATCCAGAATTTGTAAAGAACCTCGGTCCAAAGGAAAAAAGGTAATTGACAATTTTTTTCCCCAACTACCAACCACTCTTGTATCGTAATACTGAAGAAAAAAAAAAAAAAAAAAAAAAGAGTGGAATGTATCCAAAATCATTCATTGTTGAATATGCCAGCAAATCACGGAGATTTGGAAGGCCTCTGTGCAAAGGATCTGTTTAACACCTGCCCTATTCAATCTTAATACCAGTGTGTCTCCCTAAAAGCACTTCCCAGCCCAGAAGAGAGACATCCATCACTACAGTGATGACAGCAGAAGGTTGGATAAATGAAACATCTGCAAAGAAATTGTGCGGGTTCTTCCATAAATGAGGAAATCTTATATTTGCTAAGATACTGATACCAGTCTGTCCAGACTGTATCTATTCAGCAACCATCCTGAGCAACCATGGGAAGCAGCAAAGGCGTAACCTAGCCATACACATTACAAAGCTGTTCTGTGTTCCAGTAGTTCAAGACAATTTCTTGTTGATGGCTGTGGACATATTTGACTTTTTGAAATAAAGTTTGAAACCACAGTGAACCTATCCATGTGAAGGGAAGCAGCGGCTGTTATTGTGTATATGGTATGTATAACCCCTAAGATTCCCATTGAGGTTTTCAACATTGAGCTGGAGAGTTAACCTGTAAAATAGGGATAATGCTATGCTTATGGTAGAGAGAACCTAACAAGTCTAGCCCTTGAGAGCCAATCACTGAAATATGAAAAAACTATCCCCAGTTGACAAAGTGGCAATCGCTGCCAAAACGATCAAAGAATACCTTCAGACCACAAGAAAGGCCAAAACAAGTACGTACTTAATAGTGATCTTAATCAACCAGAAAAGGAAGGAATCCCTTTTGAAGCAGAAAGAATTACAACGTGAAAGTATGGCCCTTGAAGGTAGAGAGTCAAAAACCAATCCCTTGGATCCAATGATGGAATTATAGCTACAAGCATCACCATCCTAAATTACTATATCTTCAAACACTGTTTCGGAGTCTTAGATCTATAATCTTATCGAGGACCAGATAATACTAGGGAGTAAATTTCCATCCCTCCGTATGTGCAGAAGCTTCAGTGGGTAGGCAAGTTAGTCTAAGCTCAAACTGGTTCTATGGCTACTACACATAAAAGAGAAGTAATTTGCTGTTTCAGAAAGCATTCATAAGAGGGGCCCCTGAAGGACCAGGACAGGGAGGAAAGTAAAATGGATGGAGTAACCTGACCTTATAACATCCAGAACCTGTTTGTCAGATGTAATCTGCTCCCATGCAGACTGAAGGTGAGACAGATGGCACCCAAAGGGAGAAAGGCAGTTATACTGGCATAGATGAAAGCAAAGAAGTGGGTAGGGGATTTCAGACTATCAAATCATCAACATTTTTATTCTGATGAGGACTGGTGAGTGGTGAAAAGTGGAGGTAGTGAGTGGCTTCTTTCTTTGAAACACTGGTTTCTACCTAAAGGTCTAAGAACATGTGGTGGGCTGGAATCTCCGTGCAGTCTGAAATCTACTAAATTATTTAATTACAGGTCTATAAAGCCCAAGTGATTGCAAAGAGGGCTTACAGGCCTTTTTTAGGTGTGCGGTGATTCATAAGTCATCTCAGCAAAAAGTTTTAGACCAAAGAGAAGATCCTACATGGTATTTTAGACTTATCTAGGGAACCCAAACAGATGGAGCCAGGATGCCTAGTGCATCACAACTATCAAGGAGATGGAGCATGCTACAATATCAGACTCATCTAGCAAGGCCTGTAATGATGTTCTATCCTGTACCTGACCCTCACCTAATATGCAAACGGTTACATGGCATGTCCTCCTGAAAAGTGTTCAGTAAATGTAGTGAACTTGGAATGGTTGATGTTATTAATATTACCAAACTTCTTTGGTGAAGTTGGCATTCCTAAACTGTAAGGTCACAGAGAGATAACTTATACAGCCAAAAAGGTTGTTTTTTTGGTCCTTGTCATATGGGACTGATTTAGAGTGATGCAGTCTGTCAGTTTCATTTACCACTTCAACAATCATGAAGTTAGGCAAAGGATGCAAAAATAAAAATTCAGGGTTATTGGCTGGGACACAATACTCCTTATCAGCACACCTGTACATCAATGGTACAGTTGCTGGGGTCTGTCGGTCTTGGCAGAATCTAGGAAGGCCTCCTTAAATGATCATGGCTGCCCAAGCAGAAGATCTCATTTACAATGTCCAAGAAATTGTCCTGTGACTCTTGGATATCCCCTCAGGGAATTTTCAATGAGCCTACTACACTTTTCATTTGCTTCTGAAAAGTTTTTGAAATCATTGGCCAGAGAAGGCAGATCAGGCACAACCACTTCAGGCAGGAGGAGATATTAGTTAGTGGAATAAACACTGGCCTCTTGCCCCTCAAGAGTTTCCTCCTGCAGTTGTGGTTGTGGAGAAGAAACGGAAGGAACAGGGAATCTGCCTCAACCAGTGAACCCAAGGAGAAAGGCTAGGAGCTCATGAGAACTGTTATCAGTAGGCACCTCAAGGGTTTCAATATAGCCAATCATAGGATATAGGGGAAGGCATACATTGCTGCTCCTACCATTAAGGAACAGCCCTGGTTTGCATGTCAGATGATAATTTCCTAACTCAAAGAGTGTTACCCAAAAAGAGAAAAACTCAGTATTAGACCTCTTGATAAAGAGGAACTCAACACAGAACTAAAAATTAATGGTTTCAGAGGGGTAGTTGTGTTAGTCTGTAACTGAAAAATCTTTTTAAAAAATCCAGCAAATTGTCCTGCAGAACCTTAGGCTACGTCTACCCAGCAGCATTATTTCGGAATAACTGATGTTTTTCCAAAATAACCATGAGCATGTCTACACCGCAAGCCATTATTTCAAAATAATGGTGAGCTGGAGGACGTCTTACTCCGATTCCTGAAAACCTCATTTTACGAGTATGGAAAGTCAAAGGAAGGGTGTTCTTCAACTTCCTGCTATGTAGACCGCATCAAAAGCCAAATTAAGCTATTTTTACTTCAGCTACGCAATTGATGAAGCTTAAGTTGGGTAGCTTAATTTGACTTTTGCCCTGTTGCATAGACATGCCCTTAGAGACCAACAAAAAATGTAGATGGTATCATGAGCTTTTGTGGGCACAACCCACTTCAACTTCACCATCTGTTTTTTGTGGTGATCTCTACAGGACTGTTCACTACTTTTAAAGTTTGAATAAGTAATGATAGTTTAGAAACAAGTGATCGTGATCACATTTATAATCCACATACAGAATGAAGTCCAAAACAGTATAACATGCAGTCGGTGCTTTGAAGGGCCAATTTCATAATTATGAGCCAAACAATTATGAGCCAAATCAACTAGGAGAAAGAATTTAATCAGAAATACATGAATGATAGTTGGGAAGTATTTCAGAACACGTCACAATATACCCAAAAAGCCACAATTAAAGAATGTTAAATAACCAGATCTGCTCTGGAGCGGAAGTGAAGGGATCTATAAAAAATAAAAACTTAAAAAGGGGGGAAAAGGGAGAAGTCAAGAATAATGGCTATAAACGAGAAGCTAGAAATTGTAGAAAACTGATAATGGAAGCAAAACATCACAGGGAGAAATCTATGGAAAGCAGAGTTATGGGCAAAATAAGAAGGGATAGTTTTAAGTATAAGAAGAACAAAAAGTATCTTACCATTAGCCCATTACTAGCTGGAAATGAATAATTCATAAAAGACAGAAGTGTTCATTAAATATATGTTTTCTGTGTTGGGGCAGAAAGCAGATATTTAATTATATTCTTTCCATTCAACTAGTATCTCAGGAGGATGCTAAAGAGCAGCTACTAAAATCAGAAGGACTGGATAACTTACAACCAGCTTTAAAAACTGCCTGAGGAAATGGGCTGGACTCTTAATATTGGTTTTCAGTAAGTCCTAGAACACTGAAAAAGTTACAAAAAAGTCTGAAAGAAAAGTTATTTTAAAGCCAATCTTTTAAAAAATTAAAGGGAATGGCCAAGGTAATTATAGGCCTGTCAATCTGACACTAAACTGGAGCAACATAATGAAGAGGTTGATATGGGACTTAAAGTACAGTTGCCCCCCGAGTTACGACCACCTCCACTTACGACCAAAGGGGTCATAAATGTGGATCTGAGTTACGAACGGTGATCTGCGCTTATGAACGGCATGGTCTCCATGTAACTCTATGGGATCCGAGTTACGAACACTTCAAGTTACAGACCAACTGTTGGTGCGTAACTTGTTCGTAACTCGGGGAGTGGCTGTATTAAACAAGGATAATATAATTAATACCAATCAACACTACGGATGTGATGGTGTAGTTGTTTATATGGTGAACAGATGTGCTCAGGCTCATCAGTTAACCTTCATGGTTACATGCAACCTCACCCCTTCTTCCATGCTGCCTCTGCACCAGAGGCAGCATTGGGGATGAGGCACAGGACAGTGCTCGTAGGGAGAAGCTTTAAACCAGCTCCCTATGGCCACTAGCTCCTGTAGAGCTGCCTCCCACTGCATGTAAATGTGTAACTACTGAACATTTCAGGGTTTACAAAAACAGTTTTAACACCCCTAATCAACAGTTTTTGGGAAATGGATCTTGTCCTACTAACAACTTTTTTTGATGAGATTACAACTTTGGTTGATAAAGGGAATAGTGTTGACATAATATACTTTGACATCTATAAGGCATTTGTGCCACCTAACATTTTAAATTAAAAAAAATACACGGGAAGATATAAAATGAACATGGCATACATTAAAAGGATGAAAAGTCGACTAACTGATAGGTCTCAAAATGTAACTATAAATACAGAATCAACATTGTGCACTTTCAAGTGAAGTCCCACAGGGAGCAGCTCCTGGCAATACGGTATGTATGTTTTTATCAGTGACTTGGAAGAAAACACAAAATTATCACTGAGAAAGTTTGCAGATTACAAAAAAATTCGGGGAGCGGTAAATAAAAAGGACATGTCACTGTACAGAGAAATATCAAACCAGGTGTGTTTTAACACACCTAAGCACAAGCATAGACCACACTAACACTGTGACGACTCTATTCTGGGAAGCCATGACTCCGAAAATGATTTGGGAGGGGGTGGATAATCAGCTGAATATAAACTCGAAATGCAAAATGCTGTGGCCTGAGGGGCCAATGCAGTTCAGAGTTGCACACACAGAAATCTCAAACAGAAGTATTTGGCACTGCTGCAGCCACATATTATGCCCAGTTCTGGTATCCACAACTCAAAAAAGGTGCTGATAAATAGTAGAGAGTTCAGAGAAGAACCATACAAATGATTACAGGACTAGAAAACATACCTCACAGTCAGACTAGCGGAGCTCAATTTAGCTAGCTTAAAGAGGACGCTAAGGGGGGGGGGTCACTTGATTATACTTTTTAAGTATCGACATGGACAGTATTTAATAACGGGCTCTTCAGTCTAGCAGAGAAAGGTATAACACGATCCAACTGCTGCAAGTAGAAGCTAGACAATTCAGCTCGGAAAGAAGGCATACATTTTTATTAATGAAAGATGTATACAATCTGAAGAAAAACCAGAAAATGTGCAATATTTGACCAAGGGTCCTGGTGCAATAACCATCACTGACCACCTTCCTTAAAAAAAAAAAAAATAAAAAAAAAAAAAATCAAGATTGCTCCAAGGATTAGTTTGGGGGGAAATTCTAGGACCTGTTATAAAGAAGGTCAGAGTCAGACCAGGTGATCACAATGGTCCCTTCTGACTGTGGAACCTATGAAATGACAAGAATATATATAAATAAATTATACAAAGCCAGACCTAACCTATTTTCAGATGAACGTTCTTACTACTACAGTAGCTCAAGTTCTATTATTCCATGCCTATTAAACCCCGTATTTATATTAAGTTTTCAACATGCCTAGAAGAGTGTTTAATAAACATTAAACCAAGAAAAAAAGCAAGTGTGAATTTATGCCTGTTATAAAGTTCTCTACAGCTTCACCTATTTTCTTCCTCTATGGATACTTTGTGTTTGTCAATATTATGACTCCAAGACCCACCAAAAACCATTAACTGAGATAATTTGAGGGCGTCAGCAAATAACGTGCACACTATGTTATATTTTACTGTCAAGTAGTCAATGGCTGGCTTTGACTTAGACTTCACATCACTTGGGTCAGTCTTTAATATCTGTAAAGGGACAGCACAGGGGTTTGAGCATTAGCCTGCTAAACCCAGCATTGGGAGTTCAATCCTTGAGGGGGCTATTTAGGGAGTGGGGGCAAAATCTATCAGGGATAATACTAGGTCCTGCTGTGGAGGTAGGAGACTGGACTTGATGACCTTTTAAGGTCCCATCCAGCTCTGAGATAGATATATCTCTATATGTAGGTACAATGATGGTCAGCTATTTGAGTATAAAACCAAAAATTAAGACAAAAAAAGAGGGTAATAAAAGAAAAAACATATGCCATCACCTTTGAAACACACTCACCTTTGGAAGCTTTTTTAAGGAAAAACAGCTTGGAACAGGTTCAAAAATCAGAGGGCAAAATAGCAAAGCCAGCTGCACTGCTTTTTAAAACATTAAAAACAGTCTTCACCAAGAATGAGCAAAAAAGGAATAAATACCAGTTGAAAGTCTCTGCAGCTCCACCTGATGAAAAGTCTCCAGCGTATTACAACAGGCTTTGAGGAACCACTTGCAGGAAATGCAAAACAGCTTTAACTTTCATTCTTGTGTCTGGCAAGAATCTGTTGCCCATTCTATATAAGCACAACTACAAAGAATAGTTTAGAAAGCAGATAGCAGGACAATAGGATGTTTATGCACATCCATGCAAGTTTCAAAATATCAACAAGAGACACCTACTTGCTGTTACTAGGAAACAGAAAGTGGGTGTAAGTATATACACACACACTAACCCAAATGCTGCATTGATACCATGCAGTAAAGCTAGAAGTCAATTTCTGCAATGCCATTGTGGAATTGCTTGCATAAAAAGATTGCTGCCTTCTGACTGCCTCTGTGAAATTAGTCTCCATTATGGGTCCTCATACGCTAATTTCAAACTGGTTTAAGGCCTATCTTCAGTGCAATCAGTCCTGATTTACATTTAAGTGAAAGGCGAAAATCTCAATATTACTATTAATATTCAGACTAACACGGCTACCCCTCTGATAATATTACTATCGTTTCCCCATAACAAAATGAGTTAACTCCAGAATTCTGAAAATTAACTTCAAAAAGTACCAGTATTTTCCTTTTATCATGCAGCCTGAATATCTGAGTCTTTACATATTAACCAACAATCCCTTGCACTTACAGGTGTTATTACAATGAGCTATTAGGCTCCTGTCTGTTTTATCTAAAGAAATCACTAATATTTGCATAATCTTGCCTTTGCTAATAGTCTTTATATAACCTAGCAAAGGTTACCAAAGTGAAAGATTCTTTACAGGAGATTCAAGTGCTAATTTCCATATGTTCAACTAAGCTATAGTTACTTTAGAATCTGCTATGTAAACACACATCACCCCCAAAGTAATTTTAAGGACTGAAAGACACATCCTTTATTTTCCAAATTGCATTTATATAATAGACTTTATTCCACATGCTGATAAGAGTTCTAGAACTTAGATCAGAGACCACAAAAGATCTCAGGTTACATATTTATTTGATAAAATGGAGAAGAATAATGATGCCCATGGGAAAGGAATTGGAATTAGAATAAGACACTTCACTGGAGTCAGAAAGAAAGACAGAAAAAAAAACTATAAAGAAATTCCACTGGGAACAAAAGAAAAATCCATTTGTTAAGCTTAAGAAGCTGCTTCAAATATCAATTTATGATGAGATGCAACCCACGGTTAAATGTAACATTTTGCTTAGAAGTGGAGACTGATTTGATTCAAGATAATGAAATGTGGCAATTGGGATAATCAAACAAAGTAGAAACCTATTTCTCCTTTATTCAGAGTTTAGAAATATTATTTGACAAAGACATCTTTGATAGATCTGGCAAAACATCTTGCTGCCCAGGTTTCTGGTAAATGTCTCCCCTGAGCAGCATATTAAAATCTTACTATAACTATATGAAGCATATTATTTGTGTGTCACACCGACCCTAAATGCATAGTTTAAAATGTAAATCATATCTGAAAATTGTATCAGTATCAAAAGCAGACCTTATGTTCATGTACATACATTTAAATTATTTGAAGTCAGATATTTCATTACAATCTTCATATAAAAATAGGTATTTCAAGTACTATACAGGCAGTCCCCGGGTTACATGGATCCGACTTACATCGGATCCCTACTTACAAATGGGGTGAGGCAACCCCACACTAGCTGCTTCCCCACAGCAGACCAGGGAGATGCGAAGCTAGCACCACGCCCAGCAGACCAGGGAGATGCGGAGCGGCTTTTCTCAGCAGACACCTCAGCTTGAGAATAAAGGACTGAGGGAAGAAAATAGGTGAGCTGCAGTGGCTGGTGAGTGTGGGCAGGTGGTGGCTGGTAATGTGTCACCTCTGCTGCCCTGTTACATGCATCCTCTCTCACTGTCCTCTTCCTGCTGGGCCTGTTCATCACTCCCCCCAGGTTCTGGCCCGTGGTACTGTGCAGAGGACCAGCCCTTTGTTGGATCATTCAGCTCACTAACAGCCTGGCTGGCAGGCTCCTTCCTTCCCCACTGTCTCTGACTGGGCTGGTGCCTAGGGAAAGCTCAAGACCCTCTGGCTGGCCAGGAGCCAAGCCTTGCAAGCCCCATGCAGTGCTGACTTAGAGAAGCTACCGCACCTCTCAGCTAAGCTCCGGAATGGTGGGGAAGAAGCTGTTTCCAGCCTGCTTCTGCCCTGACCCTGCAGGTCTCCACATGGGGGCTCTTGGAACCCTCCTCTTCCCTAGGCACCCTCCCCCTGCTGAGGCGGGCTTGCTGAAGCCTCTGCAATCTTTTGGCTGTGGTGCTCAATGCATGATTATGGCTTAACTTCTTCCTGCCAACCTGGGGATGGGAAGCAGATGGATTATGTCGGTGGCCAGAAGCAGCTTAGAGGCATTAGCTGTCTTTCAACAAAGTGAAGGCAGAGACAAGCTGCTTCTAGCCACAGGTCAGGTCATCTCTACTCCCACCTCCACCCCCTTTGACTAGAAACAGCCCCCATACCTTCCCACCCACACAGTGCAGAAAGACTGCTGCTTGCCATTAGGGATGTCAACATGTACTTGACTATATGATTAACCGATAAGCCTAGGCTTATCAGTTAATCTTGTCGACTACACACATCCCCTCCCCCACACGACTACATGCATCACACCGAGTGGCCTCTGTCCATGGTGAGCCCGGGCCAGCCCCTGTCTGTGGGGTATCTGAGCACCCTGCAGACAGGGACTGCTCCATGGGATGCAGAGCAGCCTCTGTCCATGGGGAGCTTGGGCTACCCACCAACAATGGCTGCTGCCACCCTGCACTGCTGCCTCTGTATCAAAGGCAGCAGGTTGGGGCAGCAGGTAGACTGTCTGCACAGGAAGCCGGCTTTTTTAAACAGGCTCCCCTTGCCATCCCCAGAAGCAAGGACAGGAATCACTGGCTGCCAGCCCCACCCCTGGGGACTATCGAATAGTCATGTAACCACTAAGATTTCATTTGGTTACATGAATATTCAGTTACCCAATATCTAATATCCCTGCTTGCCACATTCTGGTGTGAATCCTGACAGAAATCTGTGGAGGGAGGCCTGTAACCCCACATGCTCCCTGAATGTTGCCTTGAGAACAAAGGATGCCAGATACCAGGAGAGGCTGGTCTGCCCTGGGGGCCCAGCAAGGCATGGAGGGCCAAGAGCACTGGGCAGGGAAGATTGGGTCTGGTCAGTCAGTCACCACCCATCCCCTTGTAAGAGAGGTGTATGGGAACATGTGTGTCTGTCACCTCTCCCTGACCAAGCCTTAAAAGGCAAATAAAGACTCCAGCTACACAGTATTTCTTTTAAAAAGGGACTCAGTCATGTTGATATTAATTTGAACATTTGTGATGCATACTTCTCATTGTCTTAGAACTTGCTTGAAAATGAGTAATTTTACTCGTGTCCAACGTTCAGCATAAGGAAATATGGTCACTTTAAGCACACAGGAAATTTCCTAGCGTTCAATAGACATCAGTGCTCAATTTGTAATTAAAGAGATGCCGGGGCACAAGCTTTTTCTTTTAACTTACATAACAGAGGCGGCAAACCCAGAGGTTCCATTACTATGGACTGCCAAGTCTAGCGTTGCCACGGCTCGGCCCTGGCACACCCGAGATCAGAGAACTCAGCAAGGGAAAGCAAGGCCAAGCATCACACTAAGAGCTGCATCTTAATGTATTTATTAATGAAGCTGCTAAAATGTAAGTATGACTATTATTGACTTGAAAAAGTATCAACAGCACGCAGACCTGTGAATAGAAGTGAATAAGTTAAATCTCAGCACACCACTTCTGAATGGTTGCCAACCCCTGGTTTAACCATTGGGGGCTGAAACTTCTGTTCACACATCCGTAGTGTGTGTGTTTTATTTTGTTTTGTTTATTTGTCAATGCTGTAGTATTAGGAAACAAAACCTTCATTCCTACAGAGAGGTGAATCAACACCCAAAGTGTATTACATGTATATTCCAATGGTATTCAACTAGGCCTAGGGATGTGAACGAGTCAACACACTAGTCGCTTGCCCCACCCTCCCACCTGCTGTCTCTATCAGAATGAGGCAGCAAAGGGTGGGGGAGGGAAAAGGGGGTTTCAAAGCAGTAGCAGCACCACGTGGAGCCTGGGGCCAGACCCTGGGCTCCATGTGGTGCTACCGCTTTGAAATGCCACGTGCAATCCAGGGCCACCTGGGGAGTCCCCAGCTGGCCCCATGCAGTGCTGCCACTTTGAAACGCCGCAGGGAGCACGGGGCCAGCGGGGGACTGCTTGAGTCTCCCCCGGCCCATGTTCCCCACAGTGCTTTCACCTTTGAAGTGTATGCAACAGCCCTGGTGCTGTTGCTACATTTCAAAGGCGGAGGAGCCCTTATTGGTTAATCGATAGTCGATGCAAATTGCATTGACTATTCAATTAGCCAATTAATCTAAATTTAGCATCCCTAACTAGGCCTATACAATTCTATGACCTGCATGGTAGATTTCTCATCTTAAATATGCGGTCTCATGACATCCTTTGAAAATCCCTAATCTAACCATACTTTTACAAAACAGATTAGGCAACTGTGGCAAATGTCCATAAGAGATACTCTTTGGATACTGAACAAATAGTTTTCACTATAAGCTCTTTTTATTGTGGGTGCTAGTCACCCTACATATGCACAACAAAACCATAAGTCTTTGATGAGAGCCTCTTAATACTAAAGAGATCACCCACACCAATCATCTTCAGGGAAATCTGGAAACCAAATCTCAAAACTAATTTTCTGAATAAAGGCTGTGTTCATATGTAATTAAACTTTAGATAGCCAATTTCTCAAAAAAACTCAACACACACACACACAATTCTAAAATGTAAAATAAAAAAAATGCGCTCAGAAAAAACTGAAACAAGATTGAAAAAAGGTAAGCAAACACCTGAAAAAAATCATTTCAATGGATTTTGTTAATAATGAATATTAGAACAGCTTCTTGGTTTCTTTTTTTTTTTTAAATATTCAACATGGTGGCTAAATAAAAAGAATTCTTATGGTGTTGCTATTCTGTGTACCTGAACCAGTCTGAACACCCGTTAGCATGGCCTTTGTCCACTCCAGATCCAGAATTAAACAACACTACAGCAGCTGCTCAGTGACTGGTCTGCAGAATTCAATGAATGACAAAAGGTTACCTTAATTCAATGAGATAATCAGCACACATTTACCCACTACCAAGAGTTCCCTAACCATCTGCAAGGCGGCAGAGCTAACTGCCTATAAAACAACTGGCATGCTGACATGTCCTCACAGCCCTCATGTCAATAAAAATTTATCTCTTAGCAACAGCTAAAAAGAAGCTGTACTTACACAAACCTTAGAAGCATCATGAACCAATGACTTCTTACCAAGTGATATTGATTGCAACTGATCCCTAAACAGATGTCTAATCTCATTTATAAAAATATATTTAATATACAAAAAATAAAATAGTTTTTGAAAGATAATGGGACACTGCAGATGTACACATGAAGGCAGAGCCTCTCTTATTCAAAACTGCTACTCCCCCAATCATACCAGAAACAGAGGCCAAACAAAAATGCATGAGACCTATTTAACAAGAAATCAATGACTGCTGTTGTAATTTCTATCATCAGCTTTAAATTCACCTAAAACAGACTTGTACTGATCCAAACTGAAAAGCTAAATATTTAAAATACATATAGTCATATTTTACTATGAAACGTATACCCTAAAATATTTTGGTAGAAAAAACATTTTAAAGAGAGAATTCATAGATTTAAAGTCCACTTTAAGAAGAAATAGGCTTATCCAATTTAAAAATAAGCCTCCACCCAAAACATCTCAGTTGTCTTTTTGTCTACAAAATAGTAAAAAATGTTTTTCTATTAGATGAAAGACATTTAAAACAAAGAAGAAAATGTGGAGCCCACACTGTTTGAGTGTTCCTTTAAAAAAAAGGGAGGACCCCCTAAAAAAAAAAAATCACTGGGACCTTCACTATAGTTTTGTGATGCCATCAAAGTACTCAATGAATTAAAAGACTGAACCACATACCGAGTACTGATAACATAGTTCAAGATTCTTTGAGCCACTTATTTTTTAGTATCCATAATGAGTTTAAGAATACTCTTTTAGAAAGTTTAAAAAAAAAAAAGTACATGGAATGTAGCATTGCAAGAGAAAACATTATGGTCCTCAGGGGCTAGATAAGAAACCTGTCCCCTCTTTTACCAGATTGCAAACACTTTCTCCCTTAAAAGCAGCATACAAGTTAAAACTTGATTGATTCACACAATGAAATCTAAGCATCCAGCGACTTTTGCAGTAAGAAAATTGAATTCCTGGCTCTCAAAGACATTTTCTAAAATAAAAAGTTTAGTGCAAGTTTATTAATATAGAACAGAGTCAACTGATTTGCACTCAAAGCCACATTTTAAAATTATCTATACTGGTCTACTTTTGTCATCCTAGACTGTAGTTGCACATTAGTAAAGCTGAACAATTGGTTTTCCCCCTTTTGGTCACTTCTCTCTATTAAAAGGTATTTGTAATTATTGTATAAAGTCAAGTCTCTCTGCAAAGAGATTCAAAGCCACACTTTACCAATCTTACTCAGGTTGACTAGCACCATAGATTATACAAAGTAAGGTGTTACTCACTATGAATGGCAGAGATGGGCCAGAAAATCTGGCTTTCTATTATTAAAAAGTAAAATTTATTTCAGTTTCCTCAGAATTTTGTTTTAGGAGGTTATCATATTTGAACATTATTTACAGCACTTGCTTGGAACAGTGAAATGGCATGTGAACATATATTGTATCCTGACAATTAATCTCTCAATCACACAAAACATTTCCATGAGAGATAATTAGGTACCTGGGGCTTTCATGGATTTACAAAAGGTAACAAAATGGAGGAAGTGCAACTACTGGTGCAGGTACTGAAAGCAGATATTATAGGGATAACAGAAACACAGTAGACAGGACTAGAATACAGGTGTTGAAGAATATGTACTGTTCAGAAAAGAAAAAGAAATGCAGAGTTGGTGTAACAGCATTGTATATTGAGAATGAAGTAGCCTATAAAGAAATTAGAAGTGATGGAACGGATAAGAGTCAGTCTGGACCAAAATCACTTTGGGAGAGGAAGCTACTAGAGCAGGGCTCAGCAAAATACGGCCCAAGGACCAGATCTGGCCCACAAGACTCCTGGATCTGGCCCAAGGCATGCTCCTTGCCTGCACTGCCCCCGGCATGGTGTTCAGAGAAGCAGCTGAGAGCTCTGCAAGCCTGGGAAGAGAGAGAGAGAAGAGGCTTCCTGCACTGTCACTGTCCCCAGCATAATCTGGCCGCTCCTACTGGCCAGAAAACAGCCAATGGGAGCTGCCTGTTTGAAGGCCAGGAAGTTCGTGAAGTGCCCCATTCCCCAGATGCTCTGAGTGGCATGGACAGCAGGGGAACCTGCTGGGCTGCTAGCCGGGAGCTACCCAGGTAAGCATCTCCGGGACAGAGGTTATGGGAGTATTATAGGGGTAGATGGGTGAGATTCTGTAGCCTGCAATGTGCAGGAGATCACATTAGATGAGTGGTTCCCCGTGGTGGTCTGTGACAGTACTGCAGGGGGTCCATGTAAAGTTTAAAAGTAAGGATCAGGCCCACAGCATTACAAAAAGCTCTAAACGTCTCCCAAGAGCCACAAGACCAAACTTCTTTTCATGAAGAGCTCTCATGTCATGCTGTAGCTCTTTTACACTGCTTTCACCCTTCCCTCCCCCCACCTGAACAGGTGTTGTATTCTTAGCAAATCTGGCAGAATGAAGACACTGCTGCACCAAAGCTAGAAAAGACAAAGCGGGGGAGGAGGGGAAGAGAAAACATGACTCCCTTTTCCCCTCCTAAAACACCCAAGCTATCACAGAGCTTCCTGTTAGCTTGGAGACAGCTGGGAAAGGAGGAAGCAGGAGGCTGATGCCTCCAAATTTGGAGGAGTCAGCCAACCAGTCTAGAGATTTTAAAATCTGTGCATATTCAGGGCGCAGATTGCCAACTCTATTGGCTGGCCTCCCATATTATCATGCATTCAGGTGTCCAAGACTTCGGCAATCCGGATTTTAATACAACAACAAAACAAAGCCAAGAGCAAGTGTCAGAAGCAAACAAGGTCAACAGTTTGTAACCATCATCCTAAAATAGTGGTGTCCAACACACTAGCCACTAGCCCGGGCCTGGGCAAAGCACCCTCTGTGGGCCGGATCTGGCCCGCCAAGCCACTGGATCCGGCCTGTGGAGGCAGCAGGGAGACTCAGGCAGACTACGTCGCTCCCGCCCTGCATGCCACTCAGAAAAGCCACACGCGGGCTCTTTTCTGCTCCACAAACTGCGAGCAGGACGGAGAGGAAAGTGGTGCCTCATGGCTGCTCCCGCCCCCAGCACAATACCATTGGACGGCTCTGCCCAATGGGAGCTGCCTGTCTGAGAAATAGGCAGTACACCAAGCACCACTCCACGAGCCCTCCTGCTCTTATTCACAGAGCACATAGCCCTGCAGCCTGTGCGGGGCAGGGCAGAGTCTTGCCGGAGAAACAAGCTGCGCTGCTGGCCAGGAGTCTCATAAGTAAATCTCCAGGCCAGAACCTGCCTCTGGCACCCCAGTGCCCCTCTCCCCTCAGGCCTCTGCCCCCCTCACCTTACATAAGCCAAACCCTCTGCCTCTCCTCCTGAACCCATACTCCCTCCCAGACCCTGCACCCCAATCTCCTGCCCCATATTACAATCCCCTCCTGCCCTAGGCCACAACCCAAACCCTTGCACCATAATCCCATGCCCCAGGTCACAATTGCCTCCTTCACCCAAACTCCCTCCCAGTCCTCACAGGCCTTCCTGCGCCTGAATCTCTTTTCCCAGGGCTGGACAAGACAGCCTCTGTGGATCAGATCCAGACAGTGGCCATCCTGCCGCTTCCCCATCCCAGACCAATTGAGACCTGGGAATGGGGGGAGGAGGCGTGCATGTGAAATCTCCTCCCCGTGCCAGGAGCACACAGCACCAGAGGGAACTGCCAGCAGTTCAAGGGGAAAAAAGACTTCACACACTCCTCCCGGCCCCAGACAAATTAGGGTCTGTGTGGTGGAACACAGGAACCCTCCTGGCCCTGGCCCTTCCATCCGGAGCCCTTCCTCTTCCTAGGCGGTCCACGGCCACTTCAGAAATTTGTGAAGTGGGCCCCCCTTCAAAAATTGTTGCCCACCCCATGTCACCAAGGTGTGGGGGAGGCATCAGGCCCTGCACCCACATCTGCAGCCAGATGTGACTCTCAGCCAGCAGGTAGAACAGAAAGTTGTATTGGTTCACAGGGATACAGTATAGTATAGTCTTGTTGTTAAACACTGGAACCAGGAGCAGACCGTACAAACCATCTTGGGGAAAAGGACCCTGGTCCCCCAATCTTCTCCAAGCTCCCCTCCCCAAAAGCCCCACACGCTCCCAAACCATTCTCCCCTGCAGGCTGCCCCACCTCTCCCTTTGTCCAGCTTCCTGGGGCCCAAGGTGTCACCTGGCCATATCCCACTCCCGGACTCAGTCTACAAGGACTGCAGTGCCTAAGGAGACAGAGGCGCGCGCGCGCACACACACACACACACACACACGGTTACTACAGGACAGTACAAATCACATGTAATATAGCAAAGCAAACAGTGAACATAATCCCCATTTCATCACACCCGGCACTAGCTACATGTGGCTGGTTGAATATGGCTAGTTTGCTATAGCAGTAACCACAACAATGGCTACTGCTTCAGAACAGGTATAAAGTATAATGCTGGAAACATTTAGAATTCAACTGAATAGAGCATCACAAGTTAATGACTTCAATGGGAGCTGAATCCTCTTATTCCAGGGCTAACGATGATACAACGAGTATCCTGCAGGAAATAATCCTGGCAAGTGCACCAGATGACCAAACAGATCTTTTTTTCCTGTTTCAATCTAGTCTTCTCTTCTGAAGCAAACAAATACAATTTTGAAACAGTTAAACCAGTCTTTCGTGTCCCTATACATTCTACCTCTATTTGAAACATCATACATGTACTCCAGGAATTCACATGAAAATTATTGGGTATAGCTAGGATTTTAGTGCAGAGGCTTATTCGGTTTGAGTACTCGTTTATGTGAAGAGGCAGCGGTTGGATTTATATTTGAAATGTTGACAGAAAAACTTCACTCTGTAACATTAGAAATCTGTTTTCCCAACACCACTTTGTGCTCCTACTGTAACTGAATAGTACAATCAAGAGCTTTATCTTCTCAAAAGATTGTTTATTTTCCTATATTTAACATCTTGTCAGAACAGACTGGTTAACCAACATGGAACTGAAGAGGCATAAAGAGTGTATAGAGATAATAGGAAAGCTGGCTGAAGTTTTAAAACTTTCAGTTGGCAAACATGTCAAAATAAATGTTATTAATACAACTAAGTCTGTTAACTTTTTTTCAGGTGAGCAGTAACACACACAGTTACTTTGGAATGGAGTGTTCAAGTCAGTGAGCCTAACGCATGCAAGGATTAAATGCTGATCAAATACAAGTTCTGGAATGTCAATAGCTAAGAAATGTTTCGATCGGGGTGGGCAAAGGGCCCTCTGCGGGCCGCATCCGGCCTGCCAAGCCAAGGGAGCCAGCCCTCGGCTGCCCTGCTGCTTCCCCATCCCCAGGCCAATCAGAGCGCGCACGAAGTCTCCTTGCCCCCACAAAAGCGTGCAGCAGCTAGAGAGACATGCCGACTTTTAAAAACAGTTGGCATTTATCTCTAGGTGCCGCATGCCTTTGGCAGGCGGGCCGGGAGTGGGGGGGGGGGGGGGGGGGGGGGGGGGGAGAGGAAGGGGAAGGGAAGGGAAGGAAAGGAAAGGAAAAATCTTCTCGTGCTCCCCCACTCCAGACCAATCAGGCTGGGGGAGAAGCACAAGTAGTCTCCTGGCTCCACCCCTTCCACCAAAGGCTCCACCCCTTCCAGGGCCACTTCAGAAATTTCTGACATGACCCTCTTTTAAAAATTTTTTGCTCACTCCTGATTTATATGCACTAGCCTATCTGCTGCCTAATTTTGTTCCTTGGATAGAGCTAACATTTAAAGTTAAGTAAAGCTAGGTTACTTAGTTTCTCAGTCTAAGTACACAAATACCCTCTCAATAGTATAACTAAAGTTCAATATTTAATTACTTAAAAATTCAATTTAGTTATATAAGAAGGTTACACAAATTAACTCCATAGCAGATAGAACCCTGATCTGGCAATTTCTTATTTTCCTGAATAAAGGTTATTGGTGTGAACAGTTCAAATGTCTTTAACTACACTGTGTAAGAGAACTCTGCAGGGTTGCAGGGTCACAGTCTAAGTTACATATATTTCAAGATGGGGGGGGTGAGGGAGAAGTACTTAAATAGAGAACCAAACTTCTTCAGGCCAAATTTATGCAGGTGTAAACAGAGTAACCTATGTAATGAGGTGGAATTAAGTCCAGCATGTGCAGTTACCTTAAAAGATTACATTAATTTTGTATAGAATACACCAAAAACAAAATAAGGTGCTTCTTACATGCAGAAATTGAACAGTGAGGTTGTCCTCAATGGTATGCCCAACATTAAAAAAACCAACACCATGGCTAAATAACAAAGTAAAAGAAGCAGGGAGACAAAAAGGCATGCACTTTTCAAAAACAGGAAGTTAAATCTTAGTGAGGAAGAGAAAGGAGCACAAAGTGGCAAACTAAGTCTAAAATATACAGTAATTTGGAAGTCCAAAAAAGAATTTGAAGAACATCTAGCCAAAGACTCAAAGTAATAGCTAAAATGTTAAGTACCACAGAAGCAGGAAGCCTTCTAAAAAACTACTGCAGATGGACACAATTTGTTGAGGAGGAGTCAACATGGTTTCTGTAAAGGGAAATGATGCCTCACCAATATTTTGAGAGGGTCAACAAACATGCAGATCAGGAATCAAGGTGACAGTGTACAGTACTTAAATTTTCAGAGAGCCTATGACAAGGCCCCTACCAAAGGCTCTTGAGCCAAGGAAGCTATTTTGGGATAAGAGGGAAGATCCTCTTATTGATTCTAGTTCCTAACTGTCAGAGTAGTTAAACACTGGAATAAATTGCCCAGGGAAGTTGTAGAATCTCCATCTCTGGAGATATTTAAGAGTAGGTTAGACAAATGTCTATCAGGAATTGTCTAGACAATATTTGGTCCTGCCATGAGGGCAGGGGACTGGACTCGATGACCTCTAGTATTCTGGGATTGGTAACTAGTTACCAAAGACTGGAAACCAAAAGCTAGGAATAAGAGATCAGTTTTCAAAATGGAAAGAGGTAAACTGTGGTGTTCCCCAGCAACCTGTACTAAGACCAGTCTGATTCAACCGTCATCAGAAAAAAGGGTAAATGATAACAGGCCAACGAAGGACTCACTCCATTTGCCTAATGGACAAAGCATCAGCCTCCCAAGCCTGGCGCTAGAGGGTTTGAGACCCACCCACCCTAATCTGTAGATTATACAAAACTACTTCAGAATCAAGCCCCAAGCAGACTGCAAAAATCTACAACAGGATCTTACAAAACTGGATGACTAGCCAACAAAATGGCAGATTAAATTTAACGTTGGTAAATGCAAATTAATGCACACTGGAAAACATAATCCCAAATATACATTGCTCAAGAAATATCAGAGTCATTGTAGATAATTCTATGAAAACATCCACTGAATGTACAGTGACAGTCAAAAAAAGCTAACCATGTTGGAAATCATTAAGAAAGGGATTGTTAATATGACAATTTTAGATTACCACCATATAAATCCATACTACAGCCACATGTTGAATACTGTGTGCATATGTGCTTAGTCCATCTCAAAAACAAACAAAACACCACCACCACCACAACCTGGGAATTTGAAAAGACTCCTCCTATTCATTCAAGGACCTGCAGATCCAGGATTTCCATAGGCCTTTTTGCAGGCTCAGATCCTTAGTAACAGAGTAACTCCATTTCTGGCCTGCAAACAAAGGCTTGGGTTGTTCTGAATCTTACTGCTCAGCAAAGACTTCCACTTCAGCCAACATGTGTAGTGGTTTTGTGATGTGGACAAATATGTAGTATTTGAAATCACTAGATTCAGTTCAAATTTCATGAAGGCTGATGCAATTTACACTGTGCACTAAATAGCGATTCCATAGAGTTAAGGGAGAGAATGTTAAATTTAAGTTTGGATTTTAGTCAAGTGTGCTGAGTAAATGTACTAGAACTAAAAATTTAGAGATATCAACAAATGGTGGTTTTATCTTGAAAATAGTCACATTAGCTGGTAGATACAAAATTTCACATGATTAGAGATTACATACAAGCTAATAATATTCCAGTCTTCCTTCCCTCAGTCTCTTGTTCTACTCAATCATACAAAATAACACACAGTGGATAATAAATAAGTCTACAAATTTGTCAGGGAGGTCACAGAAATCATGGATTCCATGACTTGGTAAATGTCAGAGTAATCTGGGTATTCCTAAAAAGCAGGTACTAAAGATATTAAAGAAAGCAGAATTCCTCAAACGAGTTACACTAATGCTATTAATAATAATTCCTTAGCACCGTATATTCCAGGATCTCAGCACACTACTTAAACCATTATAGACACACAACACTTCTGTGAGGTGGGCAACAATTGTACCCTTCCAAAGAGTGGAATGAGGTATATAGAAACTAAAATAGCGTGACTATTAATGCAGATACATAGACAATATTACAACCCATTTCTAGACTTCTAATCCTTAGAACAGTTTCCGGCAGATTTCCTGCTGAATGACTAACTGAAGTGATTACTTTGCTCAGTAGTACACAATGTAATTGTAAGATATCACCACCTAAAATGAAACTACAAATAAAATGCAAAATCAGTGTTAGGTAAGCAGAAGCCATCTACTTGTTCTGCTGACCGAAGGGAGGAAAAAAAGATCATGTCTTAATGTCCTTTTTGAAAAGAAGATTTACGTTTCTATAAGGAATTTTAAAAAAGTAAATAAATAAATAAATACACACCTGACACTCCACACTCTGGGTGTCCCTAATCCAGGAACATCTATGGTACGGACCCTGGCAGGAAGGAGGAGAAAGAGATTCTGCGTGTGGCAGCTTTCCTTCTCTTCAGCGGGGGAGGAAGGGGGTTATAGCAGCACAGTGACATGCTTCCCCTGAGGCTTTTACCTGGAACCCCCACAGTCGGGGGGGGGGGGGAGGGAGAACATGCTTGGAAGCGGCCAGGAGCAGAGCCATGTGTGCCCCAGGGAGCAGGGCACCAAGTAAAAACCCCTTCCCCATCCCTCTCACGCTCAGATCCTACAGAGCCCTCTCTGGACCAGCAAATTCTTTATTCTTTAATCCAGCATACTCAATTTCCCAGATTAAAGAGGTTCTAGTATACATACAACAAGATTTCCTCTCCCTTAAGATATGCAGCATAGAGAAATGTCAAGTACCTTGACACAAGGCATTTTTTGCTGCATGTCACAGAACTGATGAGAAACTAAATTTAAAATGGCCACAGAAGAGCAAATCACTGATTTCAAAGACACACCACATCAGCTCTAATGCTGCGCAGCGGCAGCAAATACAATACACATATTCAAAAATCTGCAACAGCACTTGCAAGACATAACAATGCATCAGATTAGAATCTGCCCAATAACCTGTTTTCTTCAGTCATTTCTCACTTAATTTCCCCTATAAAAATGGTAGCTGTTCAGAAAATGTCTATGATTTGTACCTTATCATTTTACAAAACTGCCTAAAGGCTTGCATTTGTAAACCAGCAAGATTTATTGACAACCAACATGCCATGCTAAATTGGAATTACTCCTATTACAGTTTTCCAATATCAGAAAAATAAAGATTACTAAAGTTTGTGTGAATAGTCCCTGGGAAGAGAATCTATTGGCACTGGTGCTAAATTTCAGTAGCTAGTGAAAAAAATTGGATACATTAAAAGATTTATAGCAGGTCAAAGCTAACCAGATCCAAAGATTCCATTCTTGTTTATCAGCTCTAAAGTGTATGTTTATAGACTGATGGATCAACACTTGTTCCTAACCAACCATTTCCCGCAAGCATCCCTCTTAATTGGCTCTTGCAGCAGATCTACTGGAGCACACAAGATGAAAGCTAGAGGAATAAAGTTGGAAATCAAATCTTCCTCCTACACACATTTTTGAGTACCTGCAGTCTATATAAAGTGGATCTTCCTTAACTAGCCAGTCATATGAGTTATCTAAGCAAAGAAGAACAAAATTGTTACATGCTTTTATAAAAACAAAATTGTTTTGACAGTGGTATTACTATTTTGACTATTTAAAAAAGTATTACAAAAAGAAACAAGGACTATGTTGAACTGTCTTTCTATACAGCCATTTTAATGGTGCTTGCTTTAATTACCTTCACATCCTAACACTTCAATGAATTAAGCTTCAGAACATGCTTATGAATTAGGTGTTATCCACAGTTTAAAAAAAAACAGATGAAGAAACAGAGGGGGGAATGATTAAGGCCACTATTCTACAACAAGTTCCAGATGAGGGATGCCAGGCTCATAGGGAGCCCATGGACTCCATGCAGATGGATTGTTATTGGAACCAGCTGCAGGATCAGGGCCTGTGGATAACTTCAAAGTTGAACAGGAAATGTGTGGCAAACCCCAGTAAGGGAACCTAGATCATCTGTCAGTCCTGTTTTTAAATCCCACACACCCATGAGCCACTCATCAGTAATTTTCTGTTTTATATGTTGTGAATTGTTTGAGGGTTTTCTAAGCAGGGCTTCCTCTGCTTACAGTTCTTCAGCTCATGCTCTGACTCTGAGGTACCTGTACACAGAATTCCTCAAAGTGATTGTTCTTCAAGAGTACAAAAAGAAATGGCTACTGTACATGGAGCTATCCACTCCTGTCAGTGTAATGGCCAAAATAAAAGAAGTGTATCCACTTAGTTAACTGCATAGTTAACTCAAGGACTATGCCCCAGAATGAAATACATGGATTCCCCCAGAAGTCCTGGTTTTACAGGGATGAAAGTGCACACTGTTAATGCTGCCTACCACCACAGACACCCCACATTTTAAAAAAAGTCAATTCTAGACCACCCCTGAAATAAGACAAGAAATTAATTCTTGGCAGCATTTCCCTCCAACTCCACTATATTAATGCTGGCCCTTCTCACAAAGGGTTGTGCTGCATGGGAGAAGTGCCACTCTGCCCAACACCCCCCCAAAACAGCGCACTACCTACCAACCTTCACATTGAAAGTACTCGTCTATGCTGAAAAAATTAATCCAGGACCTTAACATTTTCACTGGAACCACTCCCCCCAGCTCTGATACAGAGGCAGTAAGGAAGGGGAGATACGTGTAGACAACAGGATGAACACAAAGCACACACAGCAAACAAGTAGCCTAAGGCTGAGTTGCAGTTACACTACCTCCCAATATACTGAACTTTCACAAATCAAGACGGGGCTCTACACCTCATTAAGGTTTGCAGTCTGAAGCCAATGGGACTTGTGCTCCGATGTCACTTAGTCACTTCTGAAAATCCCACCGTGAAGCACCAAAACATAGGGTTCAGAGACTAGCTTTGGGCTTTTAGTTTAAAAATCTTGGTTGATATGGATAAAAAAGCCAAAATAACTTATGTATTAAAAAAGTATAAATAACTTTGATTGCTAACACTGAACCATGACTGTTTTGAAAGGATACAGGGTTTGCATCTAAGAAAAGATTTTGATAAAAAAATGCAATTTTACCTTTTGATGCTGTATGAGCTTAGGAATGAGAACTGGGATTATTCATGCGAGTAAAGTTACATAACTGCGTAAAATTGCAGGAGCAAAGCCTTAATTTTTTTCAGCCACTGTTAGTTGCATAAATAGTTTTTTTTTTTTTTATTTAAAGAGGTCCGACCACCAGTGACGTTACAAAATTCCACAGCATTTTAAATTTAGTTTGTTATAAATTAACTCGATATTTGCAGTATGTCAGGATCCTGATGATATATCCTGGTCCTCTGATCCCTAGCTGCCACATCACAATGGCACATTGTCAGGGACAGTGTTTCAGAAAGCCTTAGAGCTCAAGGCCTGCAGCATCACAGCAGCCACTTCCCAGGTCTCAGGCAGGGCAGTCAGCATTAGGGATGTTTATTCAGTTACACTGTATGTGTCATGTAGCCACATGAGAACATAGTGATTAGACAACTAATTGATAGTTCCCATGGGCAGGGATGGTAGCCATTGCGCTCCGGCCCAACTCCTGGGGAGCCTCCTGCCACCCTGCATCAGAGGCAGCACTGAAAGGTGGCAGTGGGAGCCAGTTTAAAAACCAGCTTCTCACAAAGACCAGCTGTCTGCTGCCCTGTGTTGCTTCCTCTGAGATGAGGCAGCAGCACAGGGTGGCAGCAGCCCCTGTCCATGGGGAGTCCAAGCTCCCCACAGACAGAAGCTGCTCCATGGGATGCAGAGCAACTTCTGCCCACAGGAAGCTCAGGCCTGCCACGGACAGAGGCTGCTTCACGGCAACATCCCCTGTCCCCCACCTCACGCTGCTGCATCTGACAGAAGCAGTAGCATGGGGAGAGAACCAGGCAGCACCACGGAACCAGTGCTGGGGGAGAACCGGCTTTTAAGACAGCTTCTCCCAGCACCAGCTCTTTCCCCCCTCCACTGCCTCTGTAGAAGGCAATGAAGGGGAGGCAGGTCCATGGAGCCAGCACGAGCAAAGCTCAGAGGCAGCAGTGCAGGGGAGGGGGGGGAGAGGGGGGGATCAAGTGCTTGGGGGAGCTGGCTTTTAAGTGTCCTCACAGGTACTGGCTACCACTCCCTCCGCTCTGACAGAGGCAATAAGGAGGGGAGATGCGTGTAGATTTCAGGATGAACTGACAAGACCAGGCTTATCAGTTAATCATATAGTTGTCTACACCAGTGTTTCTCAACCTTTTTATATAAAGTACCCCCTTTAAAAAAAATGATAAGTACCCCCAGTACCTACAGTTTTCATACACACACGATTTTTTTCTACCCTTGCAACACATTTGTTTAAACAACTTAATCATAGTCGGGTAGGTGATGAAATTTTTGGGTGTAAAAAGTACAAAAATAATAAAGTGCTGTAAAACTTAAAACAAAAGTTCAGTTCTCTCCAAATTTCAGTTGTGTTGACATACCCTCCAGACTTCTCTCAAGTATCACTAAAGGTACTCATATCACTGGCTTGGAAACACTGATCTACACAATAACATCCCTAGTCAGCATTCTCCTTGGATATCTATGCTAAGTTGCCAAGAAAGGGTTTTCTAAACTATTTGATTTCCAATCTCTCCTCTCTCAGGAAGAGAGATTCTCTACTGCAATTCTAAAACTGATTGATCAGCAGTTGATTTATACTCAAAGCATCTCAAATGTAAAGGGAGGAAATCGGTGAAGAAAAAAAAGCAGGCAACCATTCCTAGTTTTCTCTGCATGTGACATACAATTGTGCCCCTGCAATATCAAAGAACAATGGGATGGACAGACAATTGGAATCTCATAAGCTTCGAACCCCAACTACAGGCAGTCCCCGGGTTACGTACAAGATAGGGACTGTAGGTCTGTTCTTAAGTTGAATCTGTACGTAAGTCGGAACTGGCGTCCAGATTCAGCCGCTGCTGAAACTGACCGCCAGTTCTGACTTACATACAGATTCAACTTAAGAACCCCAAGTCAGCTGCTGCTGAAACTGATCAGCAGCTGATTCCAGGAAGCCCGGGGCAGAGCAACTGTGCCTCGGGCTTCCTGTAGTCAGCGCTGGTCAGTTTCAGCAACGGCTGACTTGGGGACGTCTGGGGCAGAGCAGCTGGGGTGCTGCTGGGTTGCTCCAGTAGCACCGCTCCTCGGCGGTACTGGACCAACCCAGCAGCACCCCAGCTGCTCTGCCCCAGGAGTCCTGATTCAGCCGCTGCTGAAACTGACCAGCAGCGGCTGAATCAGGACGCCTGGGGCAGAGCAGTTGGGGTGCTGCCGGGTTGGTCCAGTAGTGCCCAGAGCGGCACTGCGGGACCAACCGGCAGCGCCCCAGTTGTTCTGCCCCAGGGTCCACAACTAAAGCCTGGTCTGCTGGGGGGGCACACTAGCTGCGCCCGCCCCCCCCCAGCAGACCAGGGACACAGGGAGCAAAGCGGCAGCGGGGGGGGTGCCTCACCTCTGAGGCTTTGCTCTGGCGCCGGACCGCTTTGCTCCCGGTGCCCCTGGTTTGCTGGAGATGGTCCCCAGCAGACCAGGGGCACCGGGAGCAAACCCGCAGCCGCGCGGGAACCCGCCGCTGCTGCGGGTTTGCTCGCGGTGCCCCTGGTCTGCTGGGGACCATCTCCAGCAGACCAGGGACACTGCTAGCGAACCCGCAGCAGCGGCGGGGTCCCCCGCTTCTGAGTCTTTGCTCTGGCAAAGACTCAGAAGCGCGGGGACCCCGCACGGCTGCAGGTTTGCTCCCGGTGCCCCTGGTCTGCTGGGGTGCTCCGGTGCCCCTGGTCTGCTGGTCTCGCCCCGGAGCTCGAGGTGGCTGACCGCTGCCTGTGAGCTCCGGGGCGAGAAAGCCCCGTTCGTAAGTGTGGATCCGACATAAGTCAGATCCGCGTAAGTCGGGGACTGCCTGTATACTATGAAGAGCAATCATTAACCAAACAGGCTAATAAAATTAAGGTTACTCTCAGTGAGAAACTTGACAGACTAAAAGAAAACTTGAATTTTGGTTAATAAGGTATAACCTGTTTAACATGTAATCTAGACAGAACAAACATTTGTAAACTACAGGTTGAATCTCTATAATGTGGATTTCCCTAATCTGACAACGCCCCGGGTCCAGCATTGTCAGCAACCCTGTGGGCACTCTGGGACTAGAGCACTCCTGGGGGAAAAGAGTGGGCTGGAACCCAGAGTGTTGCCAGAACAAGGGAGACCCGGTGCCCTTGAAAGACAGCATATATGGAGATTTCTTCCCCTCACAGGAGCCCTCAAAAAAGATGAAGGAAGAAAGGAGGGTTTGTAAGAAGAATTAAAGTTAAGTCTTCTAAGATCAAGCAATCAGAAAGTGCCAGAATGCATTCTTCGAATTTTGTGTGTGATATTCAGGCAAGAATTAAGAAGGAAGATCCCTTATCATACATATATACATAAAAACATGGGGGGGGGGGTGCGGAAAGACTCTGGGAGGTGCAGAGAACCTACCATCACTTTTTGTAAAATCAAGCTAGGTGTCAACTCTTTACTGCAGGGGTGGGCAATGATAGCTGGAGGGTGACTTCAGAAATTTCTGAAGTGATCCTGGGCCATGCCAGAAGGGGTGGGGTGTTGGGCGGAAGGCGGCATCGCCAGGACACTTCCATGCTTCCCTACCCACAGACCCTGATTGGCTTGGAAATGGGGGGGGGGGGGAGCACATGAAGTATTCTTCCTCCCCCCCCCGCCCCCCCCGAGAGAACCGCCAGCTGTTCTGAACACTGGACATTCCCTCTAGGGGCCTGTACCCCTGGTGGTGGCAGGAGACTTCACGCACTCCCAGGGCAATCAGGGCACGCTCCCCTATCCCAATTGGCTTGGGAGCGGGGGAGTGGCAGGGTGTCCATGGGCTGGATAAACCCACTTGGCAGGCTGGATCCAGCCCACAGAGACCCTTTTGCCCACCCCTGCCCTAATGTATCAAGCTAAAGCGATGGCCACCAAAACCACCGCTGTTTTCCAAGGAAAAAAAGATTAAGATCTGGTTCAGTGCACAGAAAAGGATTAAAAGGAAGAGCTGCAAGGACCAGATTAGAGGATTTATGGTAGAATCCAAGGATTTCAGTGGGGGTTTACATAGAATGCCACCCCCTGAAGTCACAAGACTTCTCAAGACGACATTTACTGAACCCCTCAGAATGCTTGGCATGAAGGCTTTGAGGTAACTAGCAGACCTCTTCTTGAGCCCATGCTGATAGAGATCAAGGAAAAAGAAGTTTCTCTGTTTCTAGTCACCAGGGTCATCCATAAGGATATGCAGTTTCTGATGGATACTCTCCTTCAATGCAATTCCAAACCTGCAAGCAACTCCAGGTTTTAACCGTACAGATGAAAGAGCGTTCGTCCCATTCTTTTTATCTATGACAACTCCAAAATGAGGTGAGGGAGCTTGTCTACTGGTTCACAACAAACCTAGAGTTTTAAATGTGAGGGGGAGGTATCCCTGTGGATGCTGTCTATTTAGCTCCTTTGGACACAAACCCCGGAAGAAGGCTAAACATTTAAAGCATTAAGCAGACATAGTTTGTCTGAAAGCAGCAGCTAATTACCAGCTAATTTTGTTGGATGCTCCAGGGGACAGAGGCAAGCACAAATGATACGGAGCCGTGCCGCTCTATAGCCAGCCTGATGAAAAACTCATCTGGTAACATGGAATAATGGCCAGATTTAGCGACAACTGCCGAGGTCAGCAGACAACAGTAAGTCCCTTGGTCATTTGCCCCTGGGGAAAGAGTATGACAGGAACTCCATCTTTAACTATATTGAATAACTGGGTCAGTTAGGGCAGAGCTCGGCTCTGCCTCATTCCCTAAATCATTCATAGTCACACAAGTACCTTAACAGGACCTTGCAGGCCTGTGGTTCCAAGGAAGGCTCCCAACACATGGGAATGGGTTTTGGCCACAGTGAGTCTAGTCTGTGAAAATGGAGTTTCTTACCCTTGCTTCTGCCCTAAGTAATTTACAAGAGCCACTTTGAGAACTCAGGAGATTCCAGAATAACCATGCAGGCAACAAGAAGTCCTTCTGCTTTTGGCAACTCTGACTCAGGAAGATCAGAGGAAGAGAAATAAAGCTGATTGAGTCCTCCTTAAATTAAGGCTCAGGCTTGAAGTCTGTTGCTAGGACTTGTTAATATTAAACTTGTGCCCAACTGCAGGTCAACAGAGAGAAAATAGGCTTACTCTTCTGGAATGAGGAAGATGGAGATGTGGTTATTTGCTCATTTTTAAGAGCTGCTGGAGTAAAGAGATTTTTATAAACAAAAGTTTGGGCCAGCCCTGAATATTTTGGGGGAACTAAAGGAAGAGAGTCAGGAACTTTTGAGAACATATTCTCTCCCCAGAAATTCACCCACATGGAGTTGTAACCAAGAAAGCTAGAATGTGGTCTGGTAAGCTGAATGGAATACGTGGATAAGGTTCTTCACTACCAGAAAGCATAGGGAGAGTTTCCTACAGGCTAGCTCTGCAAGTGGGGCAGAAGGTCGTGGATAATTTCATGTCCAGTTGGTACGTCACTGTAGACAAACATATCAATGGGTGTGAAACACTGCCCTAATTATGGAACAAGTACAGAGAGCAGAAGTGGGAGACACAGCTTCCTTTCTGCCTGGCTTTTTGTTTCCACTTGCCAATATATCTGGAGGCTGGGCAAGGGGGAGCAATTAGCAAAATCTCTAGCCAGCAAGCTCCAGTTGCCTTTCCACAGGGAAGGAGAAGAGAGGGGAGGAGCCTTGAAGAGGGGGCTGGCTGCCAGAATATTCTCTATACATTGGCTCCCTGCCTGACAGACAGAAGGAGGAACACCCAGCGTCTGCACTGGCAGAAGCAACATCCCAGACAATTGAAATTCAACCCATGCCAAGTTATAATTTGAAAAGCAAGTAAGGTCTTCATAGGCCAGTAAAAACATTCAATAGGGGTTCAAAGGATGAAAAATTAACAAAACAGCTTGGTCTTGCAATAAGATCAATTTGTAGGGACAAATTGAAAGTGAAAAAGGAAAAACATACAAAGAATGGATTCTTGGCATTAAAATCAGATGCAGAGAACTATTACTCAACTGTTGGGGTTTTAAGGCATTCAAGAAGCCTAAGAACGTAGCCTAAAAGTGAACATATATCAAATGACATTTTGTCTCTTCTGATTCAAGTCTGAAATATTTTAACTCCCAGAACATAGGAAAAGCCCAATAGCTATACCTATGGTTTGGACACCAACTGTCTGTCACAAACCACACTGCACATCCAAGGTCTACACAGAGTACCCTCTTGCAAACTATCAACCCACATGCCTTGTATTGAAAATGTAGCCCCTCTATTAGGACATGAGTTGGGAGGAGGGGGAGTTGGAGGCAGCTGTATACTAGGATCCAGCCATCTGTGCTTTTTTCCACCATCCCCTCACACTAACTACATCTATGTTGGAGCAGTTGCCCAAAAAGCCTTTTAACTGGATTCATCTAAGTTATACCACCAGAATCTTTTTAAAGATTTAGCAAGATTTAGCAAATACAAAAATTAAAAAATATATTCTAACCACTTATAGGGGCACCACCATCTTGAATATTCTGAAGTTGAGCTATTAAAAAAATATCAATAACTAGCAGAGGACCATTTAAATAGTAGGTCCTGAAATTCTGATACTTAAAAAAAAAAAAAAAGTTGCATGCAATTTTCTGCTCTCCAGATCTGCTGATGTAGTAAATTTCTAAATCTTTGGGTGAGCCTAACTCAAACACTAAACATGTCCAGGCTTGTCCTTTCCTTTCTTCACACATCTACTGGCTGCCTCCTTAATTTTTAACACTGCTGTTACTGGTGAACACCCTCTTGCTAAGCCTTCTTGAGCAGCAGTGCATTAGAAGGATAAAACTGGCCAAACTGACTATTCAAGGTACAGAGAAATCCACAAGATCAACACAAGAGCACACATACATTTCTCCTTCTATTCTCTCTCTGTTTTAGGAGTTACCTGTACATTTTATCAAAGTTTTTACGCTGAAGTATGATATTTAGTTGAGCATGTTCCTTCAACATTAGGCTTCCTCTAAGAGATCCAAGCCAAACAGTTACTGTCAGCCTGTTTTGTTCTTTCGCCAAGACTAGACACCCACTGTCTCCCATAAGAACTCTTAAAAGCACTTCTGATAACTGTGAATGGCAAATACATCTTTTTACTCTTGATTTCTCATCTCTAAACATGGCAAGCTGGGATTTGGTTAGTTTCTCTAATGTACCCACCCAATTTGTATTACAATCCAGCTAGTTTGAATTAATTCATCCATCCTTCTCAGCTATAAGCAGAAGTCACCATCCTACTCCTAAAATAGTTCTGTGATGCTCTTTAGAAGCTTAATTCATTTGGCTCTAATACATTTTCTGCTATCCAGCCCAGAAAGCTTATTGTTGGCAATGTAAGGGATCTTCCTAAAGGAATGTGTCTTGCATATGGGCCAGCTGCTTTATCCTCTTCTGCAGAAGAAGAGGAGCAAAAAGGTATGGAGCAATAAGTCTTTTTCTTGCACACTTCCCTTCCCATATTGCTGAGAGCCCTGGGAAGGCCCTCCACATACACTTAATACAATCATAAGAATTTAAGAGCTGCCAGGCTGGGTCAGACTACGGTCCATTTTGCCCAGTACCCTGTCTACAACAGCAGTCATACCAGAACTTCAGTGGGAGTGTACAGAACAGAGCAATAATGGAGCAATCCAGCCCTATCTTCCAGTAGGGAGAGGGTTAGGGTCATCCCAAGCATAGGGCTGCATGAATTAGGCAAGTTTATAGCCAATCTGACCATTTTAGCCAATAGCCCTTATAGTGAGGATGTGAAAGGTTAACCGGCTAACTGATAAGCATCACTCCTAATGGGCCTGGGCATGTCTCAGGCAGGGGCTGCACCAGCCAATCTAATTTACATCCCTAATTTACAGCCAGGCTGGGGCAGCCCCCCTCACCACAGGACAGAAGTTGTTCTAGCCAAGCTGGAGCTCATCTGCCCAGAGTGGGTCCTGTGCCACAGCATGTGGGCAGCTACTCCAGTCCTCACCAGTTAACCAGAAACGGTGAGTATCACCTGTTCGGGGTGAAGCTTACTGGTTAAGCTTCCACATCCCTACTGCAAACTTGCCTAATTCTTTTGGGAACCCTGTTATACTTTGGCCATTACAGCTTCCTATGGCATTGAGTTCCCCAGGTTAGCTGTGCATTTTTTGAATAAAGTACTTTTTCTTTCTTGTATTAACCCTGCTGCCTCTATTTATACTTTTCTTCATGCCTAGTTTTTTTTTTAATTGTGAAAGCGTAAATATCACTTCTCTAGTCGTTTTCTCCACACTGTATGATTTTAGAGACCTCTATAGTCACTCTTAAGCTTATCAGCCCTAAATCTTTTTAGTCTGTCTTCAGAAGGAAGTGTTCCATACCATCTTTTTTCTACTACTCTGAAACCTTGCCGGAAGTAGAACTTTCATTTAAAACACTTGCAGATTTTGTATGATAATTAAAGCTTGAAGAAGCAACATTCACACTACTACCTTGTTACTTTTACTTGCATTGAAGCCAGATGATGATGCACAAGTATGGTGGAGTACCAGTGAACTATACCACTCCTGTCATAGCCCAGATACTGGTGAGGATGAGGGGGAAGGGATCCAAACAGCTCAAGCAAAAGGCAAACCCTGGATTTGAGCAGTGCTCAAATGTCTAACCTGGGATCTGCAGCACACTTCCTCCAACACCAACATTTGCAAGGCAAACTTCAATGTTCCCATAGCATTATTTTATTGTTATAGCAGCACGTAGAAGCCACACTTGAGATCAGGCCTATTATAGTGCCCTGTGTATCTGGAGAAGACAGTACCTTATACTATGTCCCTCTCCCATACCCCTCACAAGAGCAGAATATCAACATCTGCATTTGGCCCCCACCAGTCAAAGCTCGGTTTGCTTCAACAAAACTTTGTACAGATGCATATAGTTCCACCGTGTGCAGACACCACACAAAAAGCTTCTCAGTTATCCCACTCTGATGTGTTCCCTTTCTAATACAAGTGTGTTTACAAGATCAGACAATGTCCATAAAGCACTGAGATGTTTGAATGCAATATATTTATTCTAATTATCCTTTGAACAGAATGGTCATGACCATTTATACGTTCCCATCTTCTGACCTGCTCTCTCTTGTTTCCAGTGAATACAAGGCCCTGAATACAAGGCACACGTTCAAAGAGTTTATAAGAGTTGGTTATTTTAAAATAAAGTCATGAAACTAGTACAGGTTAAACCTTTCTCATCCAGCAGTCTCTGGTTCAGCAATATTTTAGTTAGCTGGATACCCACTTACCACTGCTATGGCCAAGTTTCCCCACAGGCCCATAAAGTTTGTTTACCACCACCAGCCCTGGCTCTTAGTATTCTGTGCAGTTATCTAGCTCTTATTTAGCCCTATATGTCTTCTAAGAGCCCAGTAAGCAGTAGAAGTGTTGGTGATGCTTCTAGACAACACCGACTTCCCACGGTTGGGCAAATTCTCTGGTTCAGCACTGGTCAGGACTCCAGGGTATCAGATTAGAGAGGTTCAACCTATAATTACACTCAGGACACTGACACATTCTACTTTACTGTAAGAATTCACTCACGACTATTACGGGGTTAGAGCTTCAACTGGTATGCCCAGCTCTATTATTTCAGTAGAACTACACAGATTTTGAGCAGCAGATGTAAACACTTAGAGACTTTGAATAACTTTTAAGCAGCACAAATTAGAAGGATGCCTTCACACCTGAATTTGTGTCATAATGAAAGCTTAATTCTTGTAACACTTGACATCAGAAAACTGATTTCTGGGACAAACTTTCAAAATCCAAATTTAGCTCTACAGTAGCATTTCTGGGTGGTACAACTTTCCCAGCACTATGATCTGTATGCAAGTCACTGTCCCTATACTCCCAGTGGAGATATTCCCTCCTGCGGTCATATATGAAGATCTGATATATTAATGTGGTTTTGTTTGCTTCAAATGGTTCATTTCAGTGCAGAATACTGGAATTGCAACACAAATTCCTAAAGGTACTTGTAATGATGAAGCTCTCAGTGCTTGGCATAATTGCTATATCCATACCATACACTGTGTAGATGTAATCACCATGTGGAAAGCAATACTCCTAAATTCCTATCCCAATTTTAGAGCCACGTGAGCCACACGCTTTTCATACATATCAGTGTGACTGCTCATAAATGGGAAACTTTGCTTGAGCATTCCCAGGCCATATACATATATGTCTGCAGGCTCAAATCTCTAATCAGTATCATTCTGTCATCAGCTCCATAGGTGAGCTATTTCTGAACTAGTCAGTGGACACAACTATGTAAAACAAAAGCACAAGTGAGGCTCAGAGGAGAAAGGCGTGTGAAAACTGCTAGAAGGAGGATTTCATAGAGATGCTGATTACAGCCCCCATATTTCTGAAAAGAAACATATGTTACACAGAGTCAGAAATGATCATTGTTAAAATGCATCTGAAGTTCAAAAGCCACTCTGCAATTAAACCATTAAAAAAGCCACTGTGATGAAGAAATCAAGCAGAGGGGGGATACCAGGAGGCAGAGTAAGAATAATTCTATTGAGGTTTCAAAAAGCACACCACAACCTCCACATGAAAAATGGACTCCCTTTTGGTATTCTTATGCATTGATGTGCTCTCATCTCATGCTTTAAAATCTTGAAATGAAAACACAGGAATAGCTTTTAGAACACCTCTGCTAGAAATGAAAGGGTCACATGGTAACTGAGCAGCTGTATGATGGTCAAGAGGATTAAAATGGGCTAAGGAAATTTTTCATGACAGAGCCACAAAGGATCCCATGAGAAAAGGAAGAGGAAGCAACACATTGATCTGACATCTTTAGTTTAGTTCTTAGAATGCATATATTATTAACTCCAGCTCACAATTACCACAGTTATAAGGCTGTGAATGATTACAATACCCTTTAAAAAAAGACTTAAATGTATTAACAATAGATTGACCAGTTAGTGTTACCATAGCTGTGAAACAAATTGTGTCTAATTGTATGAACTACTTGAATTCCACTGATTTTATACCAGGATTCTAGCAATATGATAATTACTTTGCCAAGCTAGTGGAATAGGTGACCAAAAACATACATGTAATCTCCAAAAGTGCTCTCAAGTGCAAGTACCCATTTTCCACATTGCTCCTCTCCCCGCTCTTTAAAAATAAAACCGAGAACAATCCAACACTTTACAACAGCATATACAACAATGGAGGTATCACCTTTCAGAATGTGTTTGTCAAAGATTCATGTACAAGCAACTTCATACAAAACCAAAGGAAAAAAACAGAAGTCATTTACTTGAATTTTGTTTTCACATGACTAGCTTGGTCTTCAGTTTGCACACTTACCTGGTCTTTTTCATGGGGTAGAAGGCTTACAGGTGGGAGAGAAGCTGGGAAACCACTGGAATATTTTGGAGTTCCTTTGCTGTCCAAACTACCGTAATTCACCCTATATTGAGGTCCATCCTTCAGTAATCTCCCATTATTTACAGCACGTTTGGCCCCCAGCCGTAATCGCTGCTGAAAAACTGGGTTGTTGAAAATACTTGCTAGGTCATTTTGACTTCTCAAATATTTCTCTATGTTTTTCAGAGATGAGCCATTTGGTTCCTGCAGCCCTTCGATTGCTCTTCTCAATAGTTTATTCCAATCCACATTACGAAGCTCATTTGAGACTCCTCTAGATCCCTTAACAGACTTAGGAAGAGTACCAGGTTTAACAGATGAAAAACGCCCAGGATTATCTGGGTCCTTGTAGGATGCAAGGCCTTTGTTGGTAACTTTAAGAATAGAGCCATCTTGAACACTTAGTTCCAACTGTTCTGAAACAGTTTTCTTATCTAATCCATGTGAAGCACACACAGCATGACAAATTCTTTCTTCGGATGGCCTTTGCTTTTGCTTTTTAACCTTTTGTATAGCCTCAAGAATCCACTCTGTATAAAGTGGGTTTGCAAGTTTTACCATGGTTAACCAGTAATATCTTCCAGCCAAAAATTACCCATAGAGGTTCCTCATTCTTTTAATAAGCCTTTCAGAGTTTATTACAATACTAAAACAATCAGAGGGTTCCACACTCTTTTTAGCAGCTTCTCATAAATATCCATTCTTCAAGAATCAGAAGACACACAAACATATGCTGACAAATTCCTTATTTTATGAACATGGAAGTCTAGTAAGACTGTTCCTGGTGTTATGGATACATCCTTTCAAGGCAAGTAAAATCTTTAGAGAGAGAAAGAGAGAGAGAGAAAAAAAACAATTAGTGCTGAAACAGATACAGATTAACAATAAAAATTTAAAATACTGATGTCTTTTTTTTAAGCTTGGAGATGCTCCATGTGACAAACACTTTATTTGCAAAATGTGCTTAAGAATTCTACACTTCCTTCTCCTTTTAGAAAGTGGACTACAAAAATGTGTAAATTTCTAGTACAACTCTAATTTTCAGAGTCCCAACTCCCTAACCAATTACTCACTGCTTAGTTCTTAAAAGGATTCAACTCAGTGAACCACCAGGAAATCTTTCCTGGTGGAACACTAATGGTCAATACCTTTGAGGTCCACTACTGTAAACAAGCAAATACCATACACATGCACTATGGTTTTGTAATTAAAGAAAAAAGGAGTAACTGCATCTACTGGGGAATTAATTGATAAAATGTCCTTTATTAAGCATTCACTTTTTCCAACAGGCTATGGCAGGGCTACTCAACATGCGGCCCATGGCCCATTTGTTTGCGGCCCGCGGTGCGGTTTGGATTTACGCAGGGCTCAACATGTGGCCCATGGGTGGGAGCCAAAACAAAAAAGTAGTCAACATAATGGTCTTCTGTAGATACGCATTATAGTAGTTAAATTCTTGGACTGTCATTGCTCATTAAAAGTGATGCCATATGGGTGGAAATTGGGTAAATATTGCATTTTGTTAATATCAGCAGAACTGACTCAAACGGGGCCTGTGTGTTGTGTGATCCAGCCTTAATCTTTCTATTCATGCCCACCAGTATAAAATAAGCTATTTGCATATATATTTGCATGTATATGCAACCACACTTAAGTTGTGCCCTTGGCATGTGCTGTGAGAATCATTGTGACCGCCAGGGCTTCCAAAGTTGAGTATCACTGGGCTATAGCAACCAAACTACTTTAAAAAAATTAGTTGCTATAAAGTTTAATTGCAATCACCACCAAAACAATGTAAACACTGTATAACTGATGTAGTGTCCATAACAAATACCCAAATGTCATAATACAGGGATAAATATAGGGCACTGAGATATCGTCACCTCTGGGGTTGAAACTGAGGGACTGCTTGTGCCAGCAATAATATTAGAAATTCTTAGGAAGAGGGAACTTTGCCAATAGAGTGACAGGAAAAGTCTGCAATATAGATATAATTATGTGTAATTCCTATTATCAGAGCGAAGGCGCATAACACACCTGACTTAAATGGCACCTTGTACACGTTATCTGTGGCATTTGTCTCAAGACACAAATTTCGTCCAGTTTCTTGTAATGAATGAGTGATTACATGGCCTCCGAAGTTAGCTGAAGTTTAGAATACCATAAACAGTTTCTTGGAAAGGTGTATACTCACTTGGTGGCCCAAGATGTTAAGCAAATAAATCTATCCAACCTGAATATGAAAATATACTTCATCACCAGTGAGTTCTTGTTAAGATTAGTCTCTCATAAATTGCCAAATCTTAAAAACATGGTGCTTGGGGGGGGAAGGGTATATGACTACTTGTGAGGACATGCCCTATTATAGTCCAGATTTCTTCAACAACACCACCACCACACTTGACAGGATTAATACTTTGATAAGAGAAATCAGAAAATAATACTAGATGAAATGCAACTCCTCAATTTTTAAATTAATTGTTCTCTTGAAAAGTAGATGATTCTGCAATTTTCCAGAAAAATCTAAATTTACACAAATATATGTATATGTCAGCTGTTAAGGCAGCATGCAATGAATCTACAGCAAAGTGCAAAGCCATTTAATAGCTCCTATAAAGTAGCTTTTGCCATCACGTGTTTATCCAACAATAATTAACTCATCCTGTTCTTTTAAATAAAAAATATTATTGATCTACAACAACTGAAAACAGAGTATATTACGTATTTTCACCACAATATGAAATTGCAGTTCCACAAGTCACATCTATCTAATAAATTGGAATTATTCTAATCTTCTTAGAAAGTCATTTTCAAGAGGAGCAAACAGGCATGTGTTAGGTCTTGTTCTGGTTACACACACACGGAAAGTTCTACTACAGTTTTAGAACCATGGATGAAAAGCATGGGTGAAGACCATTTCAGACATTACTGCAATGCTTATAAAAGGAGAGAGTTTTAGGTTAAAATCCACCTATGCTTTAGTTTTTTAGGTATTCTGAATCCTGGAAATGGTCTAAAAAAAACCACAAGTAAATATATCTTAGAAGTCACACTAATGCCATTTTACAGGGTTTGACCATATCCTGTAATAAAATCCTGAAGGAATTCCCTTGCAATGGCACAAGATTCCTATACAGCTGAATTTCTTTAAGAAAGAAAGAAAAGAGAGATTTCCATGGAGATAAAAGCCAGTGCCTCAATATAAGCCCTTAAAGAAACGTAATTGCTGAGTCATACAAATCTGCCACATTTTAAACTTACTCAAATTCAGACTAGTACATTACTTTCGTACAAAGTACCATCTTATTTCCATTAAATTCCAAACCACACAGTGTAGGGTTTGTTCCAACCTTCCAGGATACTGATGAACCATATCACTATAAATGGTGTAACCTTTGGAATTTTTATTAGCCAGCAGTGGTGGCAGAGGTGTATGTAAGCAGAATCACATTTTTTTACCTGTTTATTTTGAATTCCCTCGCTGTCACAATCTCCTGCATGCTAGCCCCTACTAAATCAACACTGGTGGAGTGTATCACCAGAATTACAGAGAATTTACACTGCATATAGCAAGGTTCTCTCAATGGAGAAGCACCATCTTTAAAATGTACTTGTTCCAGAGGTCCACCATGGTCCAAGTTTGTTAAGCTCAAAGACACAGTGCGACACTTGTTCAACCAGGCTTTTGAATTACTTTTTTTAAAAAGTTGACAAATAATGACTTTGGTATTCTGTTGTTTTGTCATGGAGTATATTTAATTAAGCAAAGCACCTTGATGCATTCACAATGGGCATCAAAAAGGTCTACTGTAAATGAAAAACTTACTAGCAAACAAACATTCTCCCCAGCACTGTTCAGCGTTTTTGCTTTTCTGGCTAGCCTAACTCTGTAGAAAATTTAACTTCAATTTTTTTAAAACAAATTAGCAGAAATCAGAAAAATAGATGTTAAAATGCATGCAATTAAGTAACCGTGTAACTGCTGAAAAATCAGCAGTTGGCTCTCTAGGTGCCAGTGCATGCGGGTAACCAGCGCTTAAGCCGGCTCCCTGCGCGTACCCACTCCCACCTGCTGCCTCACGCTACTGCCTAACTTTTCAAAGTTAACAAGTGAATTCTGTACTATTTCACAAAATTATTAACCATAGTTTTATTTTGAAGGAAGATGCAAAATATAGCTATGGATAATAATTTTGTAAAATATTTTTATCACAGCTGAAACCAAAGTCACACACATTTAAAACTTAATATTGCAATTGTTATCTGGCCAAAAGTTTGTTGGCACTTCATTTTATTAAGTAAACTAGTAAAGAATATTATACAATCTTCTTGGTGTGCACATTACTCATTCAAAAAAATTCAAACATTAACATTAAGTAATACTCTATTAAGACTTTCCTAAGCTTCAGCAAAGCAAGGATTAGTTTTACCATCATGACTTTAAATTGGAAGGGACCAGTTCCAAGTCTCTTGGTGGCGTGCATTAACTTAGTGGGTACTATGTATTATGGTTTCAGTTTTTCAAATGCTCAATTATGCCTTGATTTGAAAGCCATAGCAACTCTGATCACTTTTAAAATGCAGCATTTTAGCAGCCAAGTGGTTAGGAGTCAGTAATCCTTTGGCTACATTTTTGAACATTCAGACATTAGTATAAAGCATGCAGATACAGCAGCACTGGAAAGCACAGCACCTTGCTTTTGCAACACAAGAAAAGACCTCCATGTTCAGTGTTTGGCCTGTGTTTAAGTCATTAGCTAGGCTAGATAAAAAATAGTTGCAAAATCATAACAATGTTTAGAATGAAGTTAAATATCCTGGCTTTAAAAACATATCTACTGTAGGGCTAAAGCTAATTAAAAATACCTTGACTGAACATGTCATTCTTCAATGTAGTCTCTAATCCTATAATCCTGTAATGACATCTTCCTTTAGACTAATCTAGTATCTGGACCATTCAGAAACAATTTGAATTGCAGAAACCAAGCTGTTTGCTTAGATGAAAACAAGTTTTAATGTAGCTGTTCATAAGAACTCAAAGTTATCCTCAGATGCTTTACATATTATACACAAGTAAACAAACACAATAGATTTGGAGGTGAGAAGGGGAGAGAGAACAGAAAAGAGACAGTGAGTTGTGCAACCTGCTGGTGACCTGAAAAGTACCATTTCATTCAGCTCCTTCCTATTTGCTCTGTTCACAGACAGCAGAAGCAGGAGCAGCAGGCCAGCTCTCTGCTGCAGCATCAGGGTCAGGTAAGGATTGCAGCAGGAGTGGAGAAAGACGACAAAACTGCCATTGCATTAAACAAACTCTCTTGGCCACACTCCTTTCATCCAGCCTATTATTTTGAATTATGCAGCCCATCAATTCTAATTCCTTCCTCTAGCTGCTCAATTAAAGATTCAAGACATGGGTTTCCTTCTCAAAATAAATACAACCACTAAAGAAAAAAAGTCAGAGGAACTCTCAGTGCATATAACACTCTTTAAATTAAAATTATTCAGATCATGGAGCCAGTGATTTCATTTCTCTTCACACAGTATATACCTTTAGTTATGACAAGTGAATGAACTGGTACTTGCATAAACCTTAGCTAACTGCAAAGGGAGAGGCATTCGTAAGTTTCGCTGCAAGGAATAAATCAAGGGATTATTTAATTTCTTGGAAAGCAGCAAGTGTAAACCAGGACCTGATGAAGTGTTTGTATGCTGCAATATCCCACAAACCAGCTTAAGATCACATATTAAATCAGCAACAACATCATGACAGCAACAAGCACCACCCTAGCACCACCACCACCACCACATGACAGCAACAAAACTGAACGTTTGTCCTTCCCACCTTCTTCCCCTACCTCCCCTCATTTTTAAAAGCACTGAAGGTGTTACTACCATGACAGTGATCTGAAGTCATCAGTGACTGCGAGGAGTGGCTATTCCGACTCCAGGGCTGGTCTGGGGTGGCTGCTTTTGTTGGAGACCTATTTTTGAGGGGCTGGGCGTGATTGAAAGGCAAAGTTTGTGGAGGGGGGGGGGGAGGGAGGGGAATATGAAATTCTCCACGAGCAAGTTCTGAGCGGGGACGCGTTGGAAACCAAGTGTTTCCAAGGCAGCATTTTGAAATTCGCAATATTGGGGCAGCCAAGGGGGGGGAAGGACTTGACTGGCACGTCTCAGCTATCACGGGGAGGGGGGCTGTTAGTGGGGAAAGGGAGCATCATTTTAAAAGAGACCCCTCTTCAGGCAGGCAGCCCCCCCTCGCCCCCGTTTTCCTGCACGTTAGCAGGCTGGGCGGGGAGGGCAGCATCCCCGTGGGCTGCCCCCTCACGAGGCGGTGCCTGGGTGAGAGACCTGCCCCCCCCTGCCCTGGGGGAGGGATGCTGTGGGGACAGCGCGCCCCTCCCCCGCTCAGGGTACCACTCACCTCGGCGGGGATCAGGGCTGGGAAGGGGAGGAGCCACCTCCAGGTGCGGCTGCGGCTGCTCCCCCTGCTGCTGGCTCTTCCCCCTGCTGCTGCTGCTGCGAGGCTGAGGCAGCTGCCGCCCCTGCTGCTGCGGCTGGCTCCCCCCGCCCTGCTGCGGCGGCGGCGCTTGCTGGGCTCACCTAAGCCGCCGCCATTTTGTTTCACCCTGTTGTAGTTAACGTGAATCCGACATGACACTGATTACAGCCCAATGGAGTCTCATTAAAACCTTACCTACCCTCCCCCCCCCCACCACACACACAGACTCCGCCCTCCGGCGCAAGCCCCGCCCACCGCCGCTCGGCATTGGGCCGCGCCGCGCCGCGCTCATTGGCCGCCCCCGCTGTCCATCGGCCGACCGCAGGAGCGGCGCGCCCCGCCCAGCGGCCAGCCAGGCTCCCCATTGGAGGGCGGGGCGTGCCAATCACGGGACACTCCCTCCGCCGCTATGAGGAGCCCCGCCCATCTGCCAAGGGGGAGGCCCCGTGGACAGCCATTGGCCGCTGCCGCCGCCAAACACCCGCGGGGACCCGGCTACCCCCTGGCCCAGCCTTGAACTCTAGCGATTGGCAGCAGATTACGAGTGGGGGCGAGGAATCTCGCAACGTCGCCCTCCTATTGGCTGCCGCGCCCGTCAATCCCGCCTGCTTCCCGCCCCTTCCCCCTCCCCGTCGCCGCCTGCTCCTGAAGTTTGTTCGAGAGGTGAGTGCTGGCAAGAGACACAAGCGACGGCCGCCGAGCCAATACTTCAGGGCGGGCGCGCGACACACATTAATACGCAGCCTTAAATACGGAGCTTCACGCGCGTGCCGCGGATCTTGCCACTCGTGCGGGCGGGCGAGATGGACCCTGCGTGTTCTCAGCATCACCCTCCCGAGGTGCCTGGCACTAGCAGCGGCTCAGCGCGCATGGAGGGGCCGCGGGGCGGGGGGGGGGGGGGTGACAATGACTCCCAGCTCCCACGCCACATGCCGGTCCCTACAAGTTTCCCCATGCAAAGCACCAGGACTTCCCTGTCACCCCTTCTGCGGAGGAGGCTAGGGTGGGCGCATGCAACACACAAAAAGCCAGCCAGCCCCCCTCCCCCTTGCCTTCCCTCCCCCACCCACCCCAGCCATCCCCTCCTCTGCAACATGCACGGGGACGCTGCAATGCTTTGCCGAGCACAAGTGTCTGCAAACACGTGCATCAGCCTCCAATGCAAAAAAAAAAAAAAAAAAAAAAAACGGGGGAGGGAAAAAAAGTGACAAGCCCCTTGCACAGAGAGGAGGGGAAGAGGGTTATTATGGTAAATTGCAGCCTGTCACCTAATGCAAAACAAAATCCATCGCATGCTCCCTGTTACCACCCCCCCCCCGGCCCATAAACTCCTACGAGTCTAACCTCCGGTGCAGGTTTCCCCCCTTGGCTTGCAATGACCTCCTTTCTCTGGCTGTGTGTGTTTCTGCAGCAGCGGTTCCTGCGGAATGTGCTGCCCCTGAAACGCGATCGCCGCTTCTCTCTCTCTCTCTCCTCTCTCCTGGCTGCAACCAGAGCCAGGAACACAACAACAACACAACCTCCCCCTCACACATACACAGTGAGGAAACGCAGCCAGGAAAGACAGACAAGGAAGGGGTGGGGGGGAATCCCAAGTTAACGGATTGATTGCATCAGTTACCTTTTCTAAACCCCTTTGCAAAAGAAAAAAAAAAAGAATAATATAGAGAGAATACCTTGTCTCCCCTCCTCCTCTGTAGGGCTCCTCTTCTTACACACACATACACACACACACCAAAAAAAAAGAGGGGTGGGAGTGAGATCATACATACAAAAATGGGTTGCAACCGTTCCTGTCAGGATGTGGGGAAGCAAAGGGAAAACATTAAAACAAATAATGACTATTATTAATTTTAAAAAACCACCCTAAACCTCAAGCCTTCCTGATGCTAAATGGACGCAGATTGGAGCGCTGGTGCTAAGACACAGAACCTGAGAACAGCTAATTGAAAGGTTAATCTGCATAGACTGTGACAGATGAGGTTCCCTCCCCACTTTTCTGTCTGCTGCTGGAAAGTAGGAAATAGGGCTTTTTCAAAAAAGGAGGAAAAAAATTAAGGAAGGTTGGAGGGATTGGTGGTTTCTGATCATCAGTGCCAGTCTGGTTAGGTCTGGGTTACAGACCGGGTAGGGGAGGGGTATGTTTTGGGGTGTTTTGGTTGGATTGGGAAGTGGTAGAACATAGTTATAAATATCTTACCTGATTTAAAAGTATTCTGCAGGGTTCTCAAGCTTCTGAGATGTTTTAAATGAATCATTTGAAAAATAAATATTTGGAAATTTAAAACATTGGAATGGGAAAAAAGACACACAGGGAGACTGCAGATTCCTATATCATAAAATGATTTAAATTGCTTCGTCCATAATGAGAGATCCTCCTGAACCCCTCTTTCCCCACTCTGGGCAAGTCTGTCATAATCGCCAATGGGACAGGGAAGAAATGAGCAAATGGTGAATATTTCCTCCCCTGTGATGCTTATCCGGTGAGATTACTATACAGACTTATTTTAGGGAACTAGGTGTCCTGATTCTACATGTATTGGTGTTCTAGGAAGGCTACACTTGTGTCAAGTCCCACTTCTCACCAGCTCCTTCATGCTGCCGTCCTGAGTGACGTTAGCAAGAGCCAGACATCAGGTCAAAGCTCTCATACTTTCAGATGTTTGCTCACGTATAGTGAGCAAACATCACACTTCACTATCTACTATCTGTTTGAGTTTGTCTGTTTGTTTGTTCAAGAACACCTCCTACACGGTAAGAACTAGACCCACCAAATTCAGTATGCCTCTTATCGTAACTTAAAGCAATGTCAGAGTTTGGTTGTTCCAGGAAAATGGATGTGCCTGGAATGGGATTGGCTTCTCTTAAAACCAAACCGAAAAGAGACAGGATCACTAAATCAAGTACAGTCCTCAAAACTGACGTAACTGAGCGAATGTTGAAAGAGGGCTCAGGGCGGGCAGGCAACTCTGTTCTCAGCCGGCAGAGGACTGTGCCTCCCTTCCAGCTGGGGCACCTCTGTGCTGGGGAAGCGGAGGGGCGGCTGCTCCCCATCCCCAGACACGTCTGCTCCATGCTGGAGTAGTCCTCTCTCTTCCAGGCAGCCTGCATACTCATCTCAAGCCTCACCCCAGAACAATAGTTTAAATGAAGTATGTACATGTCCATTTTATTTTCCCAAAAAATTAATTGATTTAAGGATCCGAGCAACACAGGGTAAATCTTCTAGTAGTCTAATAATAGAACATAACTTTCTCCCCAGCGCATGCTACCGAGGCATGTAAGTTTACTCCAGCATCTTTTTGAAAAGATCCTCCCTGTTGTAGATACCCAATCTGGGAGTTGATCCTGGAAACGCACACATGCTCATGGGCGGCTGATACACTAGGCAGGGGAGGGCATTGCCTTCCCAGCTGCTACCCTGGCCCCGCCCACACTCTGCCCCCAGAACGCCTGCTGGAGGCATACTGGGGTCAGAGTGTTGCTGCCCCCAGTGCCCGGCCACTCCGTGCTCTGGGGTCAGAAAGGTTGGAGCCATCTGCCCTCTCTGTGTTCCGGGCTGGGTAGGCTCAGGTCACGTGCCGCCCAGCCTCCCTGTGATGGGGGTGTGTGGCCTAGGCAAAAGGGGCTAGGTTGAGGTTTTGCCTCCTCCAACCCTACCTTTACCAGCCGCCCATGGAAATGCTTGATGTTACTCACACAAGTAGGCCCACTGACTTCCCTTTCCACACCCTGTGGATGAAATGCTGCCCACAGGTATCCTGTAATCACAGACTCTCTTAGGTTTTGTGAAGTTCAAAACTCTCTACGGGAGAGGAAAAAAGAAAAGACATCTGCCATTAGAAAGTGGATAGGAAATAATCTGTTCCAATAAATCAAGGTCTTTCCCCACTAGTAGATGCTCATGTATTGGATTGAGATCAGAAAGAGATGTAGGTTTACTACATCTATATCAGAAAGTCATTTCGGACTATGTTATAAGGCTTCTGATTTGTGATATTTTAGAGCCCTGGGATTTGGTTCGAACTAACGCGTCCCAGCACGCACTTTCACTTTCAAATCAGCTGTTGAGTAACATGCCAGCATTGCTTCATTAGCAATTTCGGTCGCCTACATTTGCATCCCTAGCTCGAACTAGGGAGCAAGTGCAGATGTACCCAAACTGTGATGGATTTATATGCCTATGACTACTATCTGCAGTACTGTTATTGCTGGTTCAAACAGATATGAGAGAGACAAGGTAGGTGAGGTAATAACTTTGATTGGAACAACTTCTGAGGGTGAAAGAGACAAACTTTTGAGTTGCACAGAGAAGAAGCGCTTGAAAACTTGTCTTTTTGACTGACAAAGTTGGTCCAATAAAAGCTATTGCCCCACCTCCTTCCCCCATCTCTTATAATTATTAACACTAATGAGTTACAATACCAAATGATGCTCGTAAGTTCTGAAAGATGTCTAGACATCTCAGGTAGAAATGTGCTATGTGATCCCCGCATGTGCCTCAGAGCCTCAAGTACTTTCCAAGATCAAAAGCACACTACTGCACCTGAATCTACAAGGGAATATTATGGTCCAATTCATCATTCCATGCCAATTTCCTTCCCTTAATTATGATAAGCCTAATACTTTTGTTTTTCAGTAGGAAAATACAGATAGACCTTCACATGTGTGCTGCTAGACACATTTGTTTGCATACATCTACATGTCTGATGGACTGTATGTCTTTAGGGTTCGTGCAGAAATCCAGACACGTTACCCACTTTGTGGATGCAAGCCAGTGTAAATAAGGATGTAGTGCCTGATTTTGAGAAGTGCTGCCACATACTTCCGTCGGAGTTGTGGATGTTTAGCACTTCTGAAAACCAAGCCTTCTGGCTGAAGTATTATCTTCACAAGGATATAGCAGTTTGAGCTCAGTGCTTAAGCAGAAGCACTACTTGTGTTCCTACCTGTCTGGGAATTATAGGTTGGGCGTTATACAAACAATAATAATACATTGGGGCTTGATTCTACAATCTATGTAGGGGCTACTCCTGAGTGTAAAGTTATTCCCATATGTAAATCTAATCCACGGTGTAATTCCATTAAGATCAGTGTAGTTACAAGAGGAGGGATTTGTAACCATCTATGTAACAGGGCTTAGGGAACCAGAGAAACAAGAGGCTGAAGTTTGAACCTTCCCTTTAAACCTCCTTATTTGTGACAAACCAATACACATCAGCTAAGGGCTAACCAATTCGCATCAGCTCAGAAATTTGAGGGCACTCTCATCTAAATACACATGCTGCTCATTTGCAAAGGGCATGTCCTTCTCTGAGGGTATTTCTCTTCCTTGGAGTCATTATTGTCCTTTATTTTTATGAATTTAGAAAAAAAAACCAGGGGTTCCATCATTTTAATAATGGGCCCTAAATTATCTCCTTTGGAAAGGTTAAGGGGTAAAATCCAGACCCCAATTAAGTAAATAGCAAAAGCCCCATTGACAAATTCAGCCACAATGTCACTCAAGAGTTATTGTGTAATGATCATTAGCTGTAGTGGCCTTGTTGGGGATAAAGATACCTGCAAAAGATCAAAATGCAGGACAATGTAGCACTTTAAAGACTAACAAGATGGTTTATTAGATGATGAGCTTTCGTGGGCCAGACCCACTTCCTCAGATCAAATAGTGGAAGAAAGTAGTCACAACCATATATACCAAAGGATACAATTAAAAAAATGAACAAATATGAAAAGATCAGTAAGCTATCTCTCTGTCCACTTTTAAGTGTCTCCATAGACATGTCAGGTACACAAATTCTGCAGCTACATCTCTTTTTCTGGCCTGCTTCGTTGCTCAAGTTCAACAGCAAAGCTGCGGCTCCCGCTGTGGTCTTGAGCTCCCACGCAGATTTCTTTCTGGCCTGGTAATAACTCATCCCTTCTTCATCTCACCTCTGTCTTCTGTAGCTCTTACATTCATTGTAACTGAACCTGAAAGAGTGGTCCATATATGTGAGCCAATCCCTTTCCAGGTGAATTTTATGTTCCTTGTCTTATGTATGAGAATACTGTACATGGTATGCTTTATTATATACACACTAGCACTATGGAACCCTGATCCCTGCCTTTAGGTTTCACCTCATACAATTAATAAATAGTAACAAATATATATAGTAAAATATTTATGACCATATATTCTGGGCCTGTGCTGTACTCACTCGTTCAGCGATTAGTCTTAAATAACAAAATGGTAGTATAAAATAATCACCTGCTGATGCCTCATTTAGTTCTTGTATTTTCTTTCTAAATCCCTTAAATGAAGGGTTTACAGCAGAAATGCTGACACAACGTTAGCTCCAGAATTATAATTGGTGTGATGCTATGATACGAGAATCAGAATGTTTGTGCTGGATCAATTGCCATCCCATTGGGACAAAGGGTGACTTTTAATAATAAATCACACTTCTGTAACTTGGTTAAATCCAAGGATCTAGTATACAAACATTAATTAATTAAGCCTCACAACAGCCCTCTTGGGTGAATGCGTATTAATATCCCTATCTTACAGATGGGGAAACCGAGGCAAGGAGTGGTTTGTAGCAAGTGCTAGAGCTGGGAATAGAACCCAGCAGTCATTCTGACAGTTTGCCCCCTGTTCAAACCTCTTAAAATATGACTACACTGCAATAGAATACCCATGGCTAGCTTGCGTCAGCAGATTTGGACTCATGGGGCTCGGTCCATGGGGCTATAAAGTTACAGTGTAGGTATTTGGGCGCAGGCTGGCACCTAGGCTCTGAGACCCCTGGGACCTCTCAGTCAGAGCCTGAACCTATGCACAGCGATTTTATAGCCCTACAACCTGTGCCCCACAATCCGAAATCAGCTCACATGATCCAGTTAGGGGTGTTCCACTGCACTTCAGACATACCCTTAGAACCCCTGTCCACTTCTAGTCCGAGAAAACTGTTAGCCAAGGAGAACAAAACCACTTACTTGTAAATATACATTTTGACACCTTCCCAAGGGCCTTGTTCTTCTGCTACAGTAACTACAGTTCAAAACAGCTCATGAACCTCATCAGGAGGAGTCAGTTTCCAGGACTTTAAAGAAACACGCCTCCCACAAAACAAACAAATGAAAATTCCCTAAAACAGAGCAGATGAATGAAATATATATAGCGCCTTTCTTACGTGCACTGTTCCAAAGTCTTGTATAATGCATCCAAATCAAGGTCAGACTACATGCTAACAGGTTTCATTTATAAATAGTTAATAAAGGGATAATACGTGATGAATATATGTTTAACAACTGACCACTCAATTGTTATGAGTCCAGCAGGTCAATAGGATACTTATAATCTTGTTGTATAATCCTCTATAACACTTACCAACATGCTTATAAACCTCTATAACACATACTGCTTATATCTGCAACATACTTATAACCTATCAATCATGTACTAACCCTTTATAAATGAAAACATAATAAAAAGAGTGACCCAAAACGATTCTGATAAAGAAAATACAGAAGCCTCTGCTCTTGCAATCTGCAGTAAGTTTTGTCATATGTATATTGGTTTTAAGAGATTTTCTCTTTGGCAGATGGAGTTTGACTGCTGGGTGCAAAAGTAGTATTTTCCTGTCTAATCCCAAAATGAAAGGCTGGCCTTTTAAATTCTAGCTCCCTACATCAGACAGTATCATCGAACTTGGCACAGCGTTGTGTTTTTACACATATTTACCATGATTCTCTGTAGGCAGCTGATGTGATGAAGGAGGAAACTGAAAACGAATGGAGATCTCTTTTCTCAGAGCTAATGAAAGCCGCCATAATCAGGGTTCTGTACAGACTCTTCATCCACAAATCGTACTAGGTTTTGTTAGGCTAGGTGAAACGGGAGAAGGGTGCTGGTGTTTGTAGGAAGGGTTTTAACACCTTGGCTTGTCTTTCTTAGCATGAAGGTAATTAACTCTCCAATTGTTATCGGTTGACTTGTCTACAGGTTCAGGTTTCCCTCCCTCTGTTCCCTTTGGGGATATTGAGTTGCCACTTCTTGAGATGATGGGATTCTCTGTGGAGTTCACATGAAATCCCCCTTCATGGCGTCCCAACAGCTTTTTCCATGCTTTCAAAGCTAGGGTTGCCAGATGGTTTCAACAAAAATACCGGACACACTTGACATGACATCACAATTGACATTCCATCCTATTTAGAATATACCGGACATTTCTGTTTTCTCATTTCTATTTTCTCAATTTGTTTCCCAAACAGAAAGCTCAAATACTGGACTGTCTGATTCAAAGCCGGACACCTGGCCACCCTATTCAAAGCTGCTGAAGTTCTCTCTCTCTTGCTCTCTCTCTCTTTTTCAGTGGCCTTTACGTTCACAGCCCTCTCCAGACCCATCAGGAGAGGAAGAGGGAGACAAATACCTCTCCCGAGCAACCCACTTGCAGAGCTCACTAGGAGACGAGGCCATCCTGAGCCCCTGTGAGCAACGGCACAGGCAAGTTTCATAACTAACAATACTCTGAGCTTCTGAAGCACCCGAAATTTGAGGCTCCCAACGCTGACGCTTCATAGTCTCCTACAGGGAGATCGTTCTAGAACACTGTCGTCCAGCTACAACTGATTGACATTTTCCAGATTTTGATTTTTTAATTAGCCGTTTTTGTCAAATGTTGCCAAGAAGAATAGAACATGTGGGAGGGGACTTCTGACACTTTTTCATCCATTTCATTCCCTTCATCCCTCCTATATTTTTTGACTAGATGTATCACACAAGGAAACTGGAATGCCCTAATAGGAGCATTATAAGCCAGCTTTGTGTAAAACAGCCCCGAGTCTGCTCTAAGTCTGCTCTCGAAGCCGAACTCCTCCTTTTGTGGCCCCTTTCTGTGTCTTCTGAAGTTCTGCCCCGAGGAGCTCAGCCAGACACCAAGATATTGGCTGCTGTGATTTTAACTGGGTATATTTACTTGTTTGTTATTTGTACATTTAATGTTTTATTTAAAATGCAGTGACTGCTTTAGCTGTGGATGCTCCGGTGAACACTAGGGGAATCATTCAACCACTTCTGACCGCTGCAAACAGCCAGCTCCACCCATTTTGCAACATAGAGGGCCCAGGCACAGATGGGAAGTCCACGACCCAGACCACTTCAAACAGTGTGTTCTAATCTTGCTCAGAGATGGCCTAATCAGTATGGTGTGCTCAGCCAGTAGCCAGTCTAACCCTGCTGAAGTTGAACCAGGGCTATAAACAGAGGGGCAAGGTTTTAAAACACCTCTTGAGTAGGAAAGAACTGTGTGTAAAGAGAATTTTTGGAATGGTACCTGATGGATCAATCAATTGATTGATCTGCCTCAGATCTTTGAGAGCGTTAATGACCAGAAGAGCTGGGAACTGCAGTAGAGGCGAAGGTAAATTATCAGTGCTGGAAACATAAAGTAATCCTCTTTAAATATTCTGCTGCAGAGCTCTGTGGCACAAGCTATCCCTTATGTTCTCTGTCACGGGTAGGTAGATAGTGACTCATCAGGATGCTGAGGTGGGGGACTCACAGTCTGGCATCATTAAGCCTTTTGTTTAATTCATAGAAAAATATGGTTTTATTTTAAAAAGGGGAAAATTTCCATCTCTCTCTGCTGTTAGAAGCACAAGCAAGATCAGAGCAGGCGGTGCTGTGGTTGTATGTATTTTTGTGGTGCTAGCCATCACCCCTCTCACTATCCTGATGTTTTCTCCCTTTGTTATTTTGTATCCCACAGTGCCAGCTAAGTCAGAGAGTTGTCAGGCTCAGCACTGGTGCTGCAAGATACAAAATAGCTGGGGGGGGGGGGGGGGGGGATCAGAATGGTTGGAAGGTGAAAGGGAAAGGCTATTTTTTTTTTATGAAAACAGTAGCACCAGCTGCATCCTGCAAGTTGCTAAATTAGCCAGTCGGTTGTTTTTCTTTTAATTTTTGTGTGAATTCAAGAATAGGTTGTGGATGTCTTGGCAACTCATGAATGAGGCCTTTTATGAAAGAATTCACCTTGCAGAAGGGCTGCTGTCAGACATACAGGCCTCTTTCCATTAATTAAGCTACAGAACATCCTCTCTCGTTTTTGAGCCCCCTTGATGCCTGGGTAATCAGGCCTGGAGCTTTTCCTCAACATCTGTCCCTGTTTCACTTGCTTTTTTTGCTGTCTTCCCCCCTCCCCCCCCACAAATAAATTTTTGACCAACACACATTTTTGTTTAATACCTTTTCATGTTGCTCATTTAAGTTATTTAGATTTTATCTCATGTGGCTATAAGAGAACATGAATATTTTGTTCAGATGCAAACACCAGTGTTCTCTATATTGGCAATGGAAGCTGCCTGAGAGCAAAAGGGGCTATTTCCAAAGCACAGATGGGAACTAGGCAATTAACTGACATTCACTGGGAATTGGGTGCCTAACTCCCATCTGTGCCAACCAAAATCTCCCCTTAATTCTAGCTTGTTTTACTCACAGGAGCAGTCCTATTGAAGGCAAAGGGAGTTTGCAAGCATCACTTCTAGCAAATTCTAATGCAGAATTGGGGCCTGTAACAACTCAGGCTTACACTGTCCCTGGTATCCTGAAGGATCCCAGTGGCCTACGTCACAAAGTAATAAAAGCACAATCAATGGATTGAAGCATTTAACTCAGTGTTTCTTAAACTGTGTTCTGCAGCACACCAATGTGCCGCGAGGCAGTTGGAGGTGTGCCGGCGGAGAACAACAGAGTTCAAAATGGCCACCCTTAAAGAGGCAGGCGACTTTTTTTTCCCTCAATAACTTCCCTTCCTCTCCCCCGCCCCCTTTTTTTTTTTTTGCTCAGCAAAAAATCCTTGGTGTTCCTCATTAAAAAAAATTGTTTGGTGTTCCTTGATCTTAAAAAGTTTAAGAAACAGCTATCTAATTCATACAACTCTTCAATACAGGCTCGTGAAACTGCCATAACGTTTTACCTGCCCAGGTTTAAACTCTCTTTACCCAAACTCTATTTGATGATGATAAAATAGAAATGCTTACAATCAAAATCCATACTTTCCCTGGGCAAATATAGGCTGCAATCCTGCAAACTCTTAAGGACATGTGTAATTTTACTTATCTAAGTAGGCTTAAAGATTTCAGTGGCATTATTTATGTGAACAAAATTATGCACCTGTGTAAGGGCCTGATCCGGAGACCAATGAAGTCAATGGAAGGACTCCCATTGAGTTCTATGAACTTTGGATCACACCCTATGTGGATGAATGACCAGAGCCTTATTGTGTGAGGCTCAGTTAACAGAACTGTAAAACAAGAAAATCAAAGTGGAACAACAGCAAAAGATTTAGGGTTCAAAATTGTGTCTATTAATTGTTCCACATAAAGGTCAACATTTTCAAAAATGACTGGTGATTTTGGATACCCAGCTTGAGACATCTTAATGGGGTCTGATTTTCTGAAAGGAATGAACATTTGCCGTTTGCTAATCAAGCATCTTTCTTAGGGTGGCCAGGTGCCTGGTTTTTGCCTGGAAGCTCCAGTTGAAAAGGAAACCCGACAGTTTAGTCAGCTATACTGACTGGACCCCAAAGTCTGGTTACTGCATGTAGGGGAAGTCCTGGGTAATCGTAAATTTAGAATACCCAGGAAAAGAGAATCATGTTACCTCCTCCGTTGTGTCACAGTAAACACAGAGCCTTGCATGGTGTCAAGTATCAGAGGGGTAGCCGTGTTAGTCTGAATCTGCAAAAGCGGTGAGGAGTCCTGTGGCACCTTATAGACTAACTGAAGTGTTGGAGCATAAGCGTTCGTGGGCAAAGACCCATGCATCTGACAAAGTGGGTCTTTGCCCACAAAAGCTTGTGCTCCAACACTTCAGTTAGTCTATAAAGTGCCACAGGACTCCACGCCGATTAAACACAGAAGAAGGGTAAAATGATTGTCTGACATAATTTAGCAGTACTAGGAGTCAGGACATTTGGGATTTAATCTGGATTTTATTGATTTTAATGGCATGTACATGTTGCCAACCCATCTGAAAATCATAGTTTCTTTTTGCCTTTATTTCCCCAACTATGAAGTCATAGAGGAGCTATTATTAAAAGTAGTTCTTTCTTACCACAGAAGCCAAGACAAGAGGCAATAGTTTCAGACTACAGCAGAGCAGATTTAGAATAGAGCTCAGGAAAAAAGCCTTCCTAACTGTAAGAACAGTAGGACCGCGGAATAGACTGCCTTGGAGGTTGTGGAAGTTCCTTCATTGGAGGTTTTCAGATGAAAGCCAGATAGCCCTCTGTCTTGGATGGGTTTAGAGAAAAATTCTGCAAAATTCTGACTGCTAGTGCTAGTCAGACTTCTTTGATTATACCTCCTTCTTACATCTATAGTAACTTATGCCCCAGCCCTGCCACACAAGTAGTATATAGGTTGGACCTCCCTGGTCTGGCACTCCGGGAACCTGACCAGTCCTGGATGAGGGATTTTGCCAGACCAGAGGAGGTAATTTCTGGACCATTGTCACTGCCCCCTGGTCCGGCTGCTGGCCTCTGACCCAGCCCCCCTCCTCCTGCTGGCCTTGCTGCCCTACCAACCCCGCTGAGCAGCCATCACTGATGTGGCTCCGGGACCTGCCAGGCAGCCCCGCCGTGTAGCCATGCATGCTACGGTGGGGCCCGGGACCTGTCTTGCGGCCGTGTACACTGCGCTGGGGCTCCAGGACCCGCCAGGCAGTTGCATCATGCAGCCTCCTGCCCCACCAAGCTACTATGGCTCCCAGCCCTGTCTGGCAGCCACACACCAGGGCTACGTCTACACTGGCCCCTTTTCCGGAAGGGGCATGTAAATTTCAAGAGTCGTCGTAGGGAAATCCGCGGGGGATTTAAATATCCCCCGCGGCATTTAAATAAAAATGTCCGCCGCTTTTTTCCGGCTTTTAAAAAAGCCGGAAAAGAGCGTCTAGACTGGCCCCGATCCTCCGGAAAAAGTGCCCTTTTCCGGAGGCTCTTATTCCTACTTCAAAGTAAGAATAAGAGCCTCCGGAAAAGGGCACTTTTTCCGGAGGATCGGGGCCAGTCTAGACGCTCTTTTCCGGCTTTTTTAAAAGCCGGAAAAAAGCGGCGGACATTTTTATTTAAATGCCGCGGGGGATATTTAAATCCCCCGCGGATTTCCCTACGACGACTCTTGAAATTTACATGCCCCTTCCGGAAAAGGGGCCAGTGTAGACGTAGCCCAGGTCTGCCAACTCTGCCAGGCAGCCCCGCTGCAACATGCTGGGAGGCCCTGCCATCAGCTCGCTGCTGGCAGCCCCCTGTGCTGCAGGCCCCACAGAGACCCTTGCTGCTGGCCCTGCACTGGGACTTTCTGGTCCTGCAACATCCATGCCAGACCATGGATGTTGGCAGAGCAAAAAATCATGGTTAAGAGAGTTTCAACTTATTCCAATTAAAAAAAAATGTTCAACTCTCACTAAACATTAAAAACAGTAAGTCAGTGATTTAAACAGAACAATTGAAGTAGACAGTAAAGTTTAAGTACGATGCCTATTGTAGGAGGGTCATAGTGTTGCCACATTTACTTTTATGCTGCCTTCAGAGGTGGGTGGCTGGAGAGCAGTGGGTGGCTGAGTGCCCAGCTCTGAAAGCAGCATTTCTGCCACTACCACCAGCAGCAGACCACACCGTGCCATTCTCGTTTCCTTGCTGCTGCTGGCCGTGGCCCTGTCTTCACAGCTAGATGGTAGGAAAGCAGTGGCTGGTGATCAGTGTCCTGCTCTGAAAGCTGCAGTGCCACCAGCAGCAGCGCAGAAGGGTCAGATGGAATATACAACGGTGTGAAATTTGCTCTTTATGCCCTGAGCAACCCATGAAAAATATGCGCTTTCTCTGCAATTTAAGTAGACCCCAATGCACTGCTGTGAGTAAAATGTGCACATTAAAGGCTCCCCCAAAGCTCCCATGTCCCTCCCAGAATACATTCTGTGCCCACCTGGGGGTCACCCCCAGCATGGGAATCTCTAGACTAAATGACCCTTGTGGTTCCTTCTAACCCTGTGATTCCCTTTCTGCAGGGAGATGTTGTGACATCCAAGCCTTTCATATTTGGGAAATGCTTTCAGATGAAAATGCAAGGCCAGGACAAATTAGTATTATGAATAAAACCATTAAAGAGCCCATTTCCCCACCAGCTCTCACATTCTTAATCTATTTCCGGGGCTAACTCTTTATAGTTCTTCCCTGTTTTCCTACAAGTCATTCCTCTAGCCACCTGTGGAATAATGGAAAATAGCAAAGCCTAATCATCTGAGCACAATACTGGGCAAGTAAGAACTCCCGTGTTCTAAACAGAGCTTAGACACAACAAGCCCATTTTGCCTTGATCCCCCAGCCTCAGTTTCCCCCTTTGTTAAAGAGGGACCGTATTAACCTACCTCACAATGAACCACTTCAAAACTGAAAAATGCTACTCTCTGTGTAAGTGTCGAGTATTATTACACAGAACATGATCAGCAAAGAGAACACCCTGCTCTATTTCAATTGCTGCATACATTTTTCTATTATAACAATTAACCTCTTATAAAAGAATCAGCAGTGAGTTTACATGTTGAATTTATATACAGTGGATAATTGCTTTTAAAAAAATCTACAGTCAAGGAAATTGCATTTCTCCTTTTGCTTCTAAAATTACAATCTTCTGACTTCCCAGCTGGTAGGTAACACAAGCAATCAGAGGAGGGTCCCTTGAGCACAGTTGTGCGACACACATGAAAACCAATCTCATTTTACAAAGAATTAACCCACAGCCAGCCATGTTTAATAAGCACTAATTTGTGACTCAAGCCCACCCAATCAAGAAGATGCACATCCCATTATGCTTAGGTTGCAACGAATGTGCTAGCTAATTTTGCAACAACTCTGAGGCCTGCAAGAGCAAGGTACCCTGACAGAAAGGAAAGATGGTTTTGGTGTTAAGGCATCAGGCGACCTTGGCTCCATCTTCTTGCTCTGCCACAGACTCCCTGCACAACTACAGGCCAGTCACCTGATCTCTCTGGGCCTCAGTTTCCCCTCTGTATAAAGGGGAACGTTAAAGCTCTCTTCATCTATCTTGTCTGTTTAGATTGGGGCTCCCTTGTTTTTTAATCTGAGCTGAGGCTTGTAGGGGCTAGTGTAACAAATACATAGAAATAGTAGCTGGTATAGAAGGTGAGTCTGCTTCCATTTTGAATTAATGTCTTTGGGTTTGTCAGTTTAAGAATCTTTTTTTTTCCTCTTTCCCCTGTCTGTCCTCCCCCCTTTTAAGCTGTTTTTAAAAATTAAAAACCCTCCACATAGAAACAGACAATGGAAAATAGATTGTCCCTTGTTGATAGTGTCCATTGTCCCAGGGCTGGGGGTGAGCAAAACATTTTACTTATTTACTCAGGATGGCTCTCTGCAGTATATTTGTGCTTTGTACAGCCTAGCTTTAAAGGTGACCTGCAAATGAAAATTCAGATTTAAGTAATGAATGCTTAACTCAATTTTGAGCTTTCCTCTGCAAGTCACCTTAATTTGACCCAAGCAGTGGGGCTGCTAGCCCTCCCTTGAGAGATCATTCCACAGTCTGTAAAACACGCCTTCAGGACTTTTTCCCTGATATTCAGCTTACATTTTTTTTCTTTTCACCTTATTATGCCCCTAATTATAGCCCCTGAACGATTCCTCTCAATTTGTAGTGTTTATCTGCAGACAGTTATCCTATGCAAGCAGTTGCCACGTCCCTCCCCAGGCATCATTTAACCAAGCTATAAATGTTTATTTCTGTTCCTCATAAGCAGTGCATGTCAGCCTTCTTATATACTGAAAGATTCTAAAGTCCAGCACATTCAGGTAATTCAAAATCTACAGCTTGGTGGATGTTGTGCTTAAACGTATTGCATAAAACATACTGCACAAACAGGGTACATTCTATTAGTCCAGTTAGGAGACTGATTCCTCAGTGTGTGTACATGTAAAGGTGTTAGATTAAGCGCCGTAGTGACTGAGCTGCTGGGACTTGGAACATGGTACTTTAATTTCCCCCGATTTGAGAACTAGCAAAATACAGAAAAACAGAATGACTCAGTTACAACTTGACTCCTTAACTTCATCATGTTGCCACGGGACACATTCTGTGTTTGTCAGATTCGATTTTTTTAAAAATATGCCATAGCAATGGCTGCTGAATGGACTTTGCTGCTACACCATGGCTCTCGTTTTCCAAAATACATATGAATATGACCCATTGTACACGGAGGTGTTTTTTTCCCCCAGGGGTGATGCTGTGTCAGTATGGTTTCAAATCAGCATATGCTACACTAGTTCAAGCCCTGATTTACATTTGTGCTGCACATCTGCATATTTTGCACTGATGTAATGCAAAAAAAAAAAAATCTGCATGGCTACAGCCTCACTTTACATACATTAGAAGTTCCACTTAACTCAAAGTTACACTAATAAAGGACCAATCCTGCATATACTTAGGCCCATGTGTAATCTTATTGCAGTCACTACTCAGTAGTAAAAATGCTGGACTGGCCCTAGTAGGAACACAATGAAAAGTCTCCATTATTTCTCCATCTATAATCCACTTTTTCATTTGGGAGCGCACCAAGAAACCCCGTGATGTACCGTCCAGACCTCTTCTAATGTCTATTGCTGTTCAATACACAAAATGGGTGTCAGAAGTAGACTCCTCTTCAAATCACTCTGAGAGAACCAAGCTTGGCTGCTGTAGAATGTTTTCATTTTCTTCAGCTGCATTGATTTGTCTCCTTCCCCATCTTTTTGGTAGATTTTTCAGCACTGCCACATTATGTATATTTGCAGTTATTGTTTGCAGTATGGTATTTCCATCTCATGTTAATCTGAGCTATATGTAAGGAGTAGTCCTGTGGTACCTGGGGCTATGTCTAGACTGCAAGCCTCTTTCGAAAGAGGCTTTTTCGAAAGATACTTTTGAAAAAGCCTCTTTCGAAAAGAGCGTCTAGACTACAACCAGTACTTTAGAAAAAGCGAGCCGCTTTTTTGAAAGAGAGCTCTCAGGCAGTCTGGATGCTCTCTTTCGAAAAAGCACAGTTTGCATTACATAGCGCCTTTTTTCGAAAGCACTTTCGAAAGAAGGCGTTCTTCCGCATAAAACGAGGTTTTCTGCAGTTGAAAAAACTTTCGATTTACTTTCGAAAGAACGTGGCAGCAGTCTAGACACAGGGGAAGTTTTTTCGAAAAAAGGCCACTTTTTTTGAAAAAACCCTGTAGTCTAGACATACCCTTTGAGACTAACAAAAATAGATACAATCATGAGCTTTTGTGGGTAAAATGCATTTCATCAGAGAAGCTGGAATGGAAATAACAGAAACCAAGTTATATATAATGCAGAAGAAGTACGTGTCAATTGTAGGAGCTGTGTTAATGAGGCTAATTAAGTGGACTAAATGTGTCCCATTCGTAGCTTTTGATGTGAAAATGTGGATGGTAAAGTCAGGAGAAACTGGCTTTGTAATGCACTGACCGGGTGTTTTAAGGTTTTTTTTTTTTCTTTAAAGCCCAATAAAGATGGGGAATCAAAAAAGCCTACCAGCCAGGAGCGCCCCTTGGGCTCTGTGTGCTGGTAGCTCAAGCACACTGTCCTTAGTAGGAAGGGGGAGTCAAGAGGAGGAGAAAGTAGAGCTTCTATTTAGAACAGAGGTCCCCAAACTTTTTTACCTCTTCTCCCTCCCCACCCCGAGCTGGGGTCAGGATCAGGGCTGTGGTAACACTGACACGAGTAACTGGGCCTCAGCTACGGACTGGGGGTGCAGCTTTGGTTGGGGTGGAGGGTGACACAAGCAGCCACGGTCCCTGGGTGTGGGGCAGCAGTCGGGGCCCTGCCTCCAGCACCGGGATCAAAGCTGGGTGGGGCTTCCTCTCCACGCTTTGTGGGCACCACCCCCAAACATTCCTCTGTGCCCCAATTGGCTGTGCCCCACAATTTGGGGACCTCTAAGTTAGACCAGCAGAGCCCCTGTTGCCTAGAGACAGGATAGCAGATGGGAGGGAGGGGGCAGCATCAAATGACTGACAAGGGAAGAAGGGCTCGCCTGACCAATAGGAGGTGAGATGCCCGCCCCTGGGAGCATGGGGGCTGGAGAAGCCATTCTGGAGCAGGCTGGGACCAGCTGTGTGCAGAGCTGAGGCAGGGAGCTGCAGGCCTCCTCCTGAGACCTGGCCTCTGGGGTCCTCAGCTTGGCCCTGTGACCTTTCCAAGGAGAAGCCCAGTTTGTAAACTTGTGTTAGGAAACCCCCCCCTCCCCCGAGCCAGGCTGGGTTAGTCCTCCAGCTCCCTAGTGACAATTAGCCACAGCACGGTCAGCTGTGCGCCGGCGGCTTGTCCAGGGCTGTGCCTGCTGGAAGCACGTCTGGGCCCACGGGCAGGAGACTGGAGTTTGGAGTCTCAGTATAGTTTTGTCATCGGCACCTTGGGCCCTGCACTCCTTTGCGGGGCAGGGAAGTCCTGGGAGCAGAAGCAGTCTGACTCCTGCATGACGAGGCCACCTGCCAGCCCCTCTGCAGTGACCAAGAAGTCCAGAGCCGTCTCCCAACCTGAAGATCCACAGCAGAGTGTGAGTGCATCATCCTTTAGGGTCAGGGAGATTGTTTGGGAGACCCCGTATTGCCTGCTTGGGGGTCTGAAGCTGGGGGTAAGGGTTTGGGGATTTTATAATGGGCTGGGGGGGAGGGACTTACCATCTTATCTTACCTGTGATTTTTCTGGCCTATACTGAACTCAGTCAGCCAAGTTGCTAAATCTTGCACAGAAGATATTGTCACAGGTCAGCCAGGGCTCCTTCAAAGTATGTGTACCAGCTAATTTTAAGCTTGCTATTATCAGGCCATGTGACTGCTAAATTCATAGGTATTAACACTGAGAATAGTGTTTTACCAAGCGATATTTATCTTCTGCTTAATATAATTACTGTGTTGAATATATTGTATGTGTTTGCAGAAGGGATGTGATCGTGTATATGTTTAAACGGTTAACTGATGAGCTTGGGCTCCTCCATTAACTTCTATGGTTTTGCATGGCGCTCCTGCCCTGTGCTTCTGCCTCTGATACAGAGGCAGCAGTCTGGGGGGGGGGGGTGTGACAAGCGGGAGCCGGTGCTTATGGGGAGCCAGCTTTTAAGCAGGCTTTCTGCAAGCACAGGCTGCTGGGGAGCCGCCTCCCCTATCTGTGTAACCGCTGGTTATACATTTACAAAAAATGCTTTTTAACGTCCCTCGTTTGCAGGGGTGCTGGAACTGGGGTGCTGCAGTACCCCTGACTTGAAGGAATAACAACAGACACCAAATACAAGGCTTCCATCAGCAGCACTCCCACTATAAAAATTGGCTTGACTACCTGGCAAGCACATGGTGATTATCCTGTGGTTGGAATTTTCCTCCGAAACTGCCCTGGTGACCCTGCCAGGAAGGAGCAAAGGAGGAAAAGGGGGAAGGGAGGAGGGCACCACCAAATAAATTCATATGGGAACATAAAGAAATGACATGCAGGATCTAGGAGAATTCAGGCCTGTCCATCAAAACCTATAAGGAGGTTGGTACTTAAGGAGATACCTAGGTGGGTAGGGGAGGTGACACATTTCACGTTGTTTGCTATATTTTGCTATTGGGAAAGCATTTTTCCCATCTCCAACTCAGTATTTTTCTTCCATTTACTAAACCGGTGAAGCCACTTTAAGAGCTAAGGCGGCAATATATATTTAATTATTCCAGGTTGTTTTAATTTTTGTTTTCACTCCATAAGAACAGGATAAATTTTGCAGACACTAAGGGCTTGAATCAGCAAAGCACTTCAGCTGGAATTTTCAAAGGAGTTTAGCACCCAACTTGCATTGATGTTCAGTAAGGACTGGGTTTAGAACGGTCTTAAATGCCTGCAAAAATGCTAGTGCATGCTCAAGGATAGATGTTTTGCTGATCTGGACCCTAAAAGCCAAATTCTGTCCTCCGTTCCACATTTATGCAACCCCACTGATATCAAAACAGTTGAGTAAGGCAAGAGGACAGTGGCCTTTGGTTATGGCATACAGAAGCACTTCAAAGGAAAACAACAGGGATTCAGGGTCGTGTTTAGGAAAGCACTTAAAATGTGCTTTCCTAAATTGGAACCCCAGAAAGTGGTCTCCAAATAGGGAGGTAAAGGAATTAAACACTTTTTTTCTCCCTTATTTAAAGAGAGAACATTCATTCATTGATTCAGCTGATTATTTTTTAACACACAACCAACAAGGGAAATAACATACAAAAACTGCACCTAAGGGTAAGGTCTAGATCAAAATCAAAGCTCCAAGGAAGTTGAGAATACATTCTTAACACAAAAGTCTCCCTATTAAATAGACTTGCCAGCAACATCTTATTACAGATCCAGCATTGCCTGCACCCTGAGGTGCACTCGGTTATTTTGCATTGCATTTAGATTTCAAATGCAGAATCATGGCATGGAAAGTGTTGGGAAATGTTACTGGTTAAAAACACGAATGGCTCATTGTACTAACCTGCCTGTTCTGATATTTTTTTCCTTGTGCTGCCCACGTTGGGTCTTTGTCTCATACTTGGTCCTTGGCAGGCCGAGAGCAGCTCTGGAATGCACAGACAATGCCAAGGGGTTGCAGACAACAGGTTGAACCTCCAGGGTCTGGCACCCTCTGGACGTGGCTGGTCCTGAACTATGGAATTTGCCAGATTAGGGGAGGGCCCTGTCCCTGTCTCTGCTTCTAGCCCCAGCCGGCTCCCCTTGCCTTCAACTGACTGTGGCTGAACTCCTTAGCTCCCGGCCACACAGCCAGACCCCTTGTCCCTGGATAACTGGATGCACTGCTGGACACCTTACTGTGGGGCTCCCTGGGCTGCCTGAGTCCTGCCACAGTGCTCTTGGCTGCTCCCAGATGTGGGGCTCCTCACAATGCTAGAGCCCTCTGTCCCAGGATTCCCAGGCCACCACTGGCCTCCCTGCTCCTGGGCTCTCTGCTCTAGGAACATCCACGGTCCTGCTGGACCACAGATGTTGCCTGACCAGAGAGTCCCAGTTTAGGGAGGTACAATCTGTAGAGCAAAGGCAGGGTTGTACCCGAAGTGCCGCAATGCCTCTGATAGGTAAAATGATGAAAACCCAGATTTCAATCTGATTACAGTCATACGTAGGCTGAGGAGGGTACCAAAGGAGGCGGTCGCAACAAAATAAGCAGTGCAGAAAACGGGGTGGAAGTAATTGCTGTAGTCCATACAGTTTTTGCATTGTAGTGCTGTGCTCATAGTTGACAATTTGCTGTCAGGGGGATTTATTTATTTATTTATTTTAATATCTAATTTCCAATTTCAGAATAAGCAGAATGGCTTTCCCTTGGATGAAAGGCAATTTATTTTGGTCCTGCAAAATTCAAGCTATTTCTTTATTTTGTATGTGACAGTAATTCTTAATAGCACACATAATCCTAGGATGGGAAGGGACAACGAGAGGTAATTTAATGCAGTCCTTTCTACTCTCATGGCAGGACTAAGCATTATCTAGACCATCCCTGATAGGTGGTTGTCTAACCTGCTCTTAAAAATCTCCAATTATGGAGATACCACAGCCTCCCTAGACAATTTATTCCAGTGCTTAACTACCTTGACAGCCAGGCAGTTTTTTCTCATGTCTAACCTAAACTTCCCTTCCTGCAGTTTAAGGCCATTGCTTCATGTTCTATCTTTAGAGATGATGGAGAACAATTTTTCTCCCTCCTCCTTGTAAATAACCTTTTAGGTACATGAAAACTGCTATCATGTCCCCTCTCAGTCTTCTCTTTTGCATACTAAACAAACACCATTTTTTTCAATCTTGCCGTATAGGTCGTGTTTTCTAGACCTTTAGTAATTTCTAAACTTTCTCTAATTTGTCCACGTCTTTCCTGAAATGTAGTGCTCAGAACTGGACACACAACTCCATTTGAGGCCTCATCAGCACAGAGTAGAGCAGAAGAATTACTACTTGTGTCTTGCTTATGACACTCCCGTTAATTCATCCCAGAATGATGTTTGCTTTTTTACACCAGTGTTATACTGTTGGGTCATATTTAAGCACATGGAGTCCTCAGATCATTTAAAGTTCCCCTTGTCCATAAGTACAGTTCTGAACTGGGTCCTGAGGAAATAGGCAGCGAACATGCTGAGCATGTTCCAGGAAGTTCTCAACAACCCGCAGGTTTGGTCTTGCTTGAAAGCAGAGATTGGTTTAAAAAGAGCATATTGATGACCATGGCTAATTTCTAATCCAATCAAGTGCATATTGGATTTAGCTGGCTGGGGAGGGAAAGCAAATTTTGTTCGTCTTTTTTTACTTAATCTGCATGTGGCATAGGGAGCTAAGAACTCCGAAATTCAAATATCTGATCCACCAATAATTCACTCTGTGGCCGGGGCTAGTCACTAAGGGTATGTGACGATTCCCAGCTTGAGGAGACATCCTTGTGCTATCTCTGATCATGTTAGCAACAGCATGAGCAATAGTACGGGCTTGCCACCCCAAATACGTGCTCATACAGCAACGACTAGTCCCTCCCACCACCATGTGCTTACTCTATTTTTAGTGCATTAGGTAAGAGCTAATGCAGATATGTCTCTTCAAGCTGGGAATCCCACTCCCCCCTTTCGCCCCTGCTTGAAGTGTAGACATGTCCTCAAGCTATGTCTATACTGTGCACTTTAAATGGGTGTGTAGTTGGCTTCCACATCTGAGGACCTGGGTTAGCCTTGAATGTGAGCAATGCCACTGAAAATTCCTACCCACATTGCTGTATCTTCATTCATTTTAGAATTCTCTTAGCCAGTTTTAACAAATACAAAAAACCGGATCAGTCCTTAATTGTGGGAAGGCATTGGAAGACTATAGGTACTTGAGTGGTTTAGTTATTTTTCCCTACTGTAAAGTTCAAATGGAATCTGGTCCTAAATTTATACTCCCACCCAGGTAAAATAGTTTGGGCTTAAAGTACTCCCAATCCAGTGTTGGAGGTTTTTCTGTGTGGATGGCAGTGGGGGTAAGGCTAAAATCTGGGTAAAGGCCCTGGTTAACTGTGCGGGATAGACGTACCTTAAGGGACATATTTTATCACTGATTGTTACTAGCCATTTAAACTGCTGTCAAGAGATGGCTGCTAAGTTCTTTGTGTCTCCGTTTTCCCATCTGTAAAATGGGGATGATAACCCAGAGACGTTGTGAGGTTAGGGAAGCTGTGTTTGTACAGAGCTAAGCAGTATCCGTGCTCTAATTTTAACAATTTCTTTAGGGGAACCAGTAGGAAAAGATTATTAAACAATGTAACAAACAAGGCCATGCATGCATCATTGCCAGAAATGAAATTGGCTGACAGTTGTGTTAATGCATGGAAAATGAATACAGTAATGAGAACAGAAGGTGGACAAAACATTCTTTTGTTGAAGATTGTGAGAGGTCTGACATCTATAGATGTCACATACGTCCTTTGGAGTGTCATAGCTGTATTTTGAAGTAGGGATGTAAGCGACTAGTCAACTATCCGATAAGCACAAGCTTATTGGATAGTTGACTAGTGATGCGACTTGTTTCCCCAACCTTGCTGCCCCCACCCTTAAAAGCTGCTGGTTCTTAAAAGCTGGTTCCCCCCAGCACCATGTCCATGGGGGGTAGCGGAGGTAGAGGCACAGTGGGAAATGGTGCAAGCAGGGACTAAAGCGGTCTGCGCTTGCACCGGTTCTGTGGTGCCTCAGCCGTTGAAATGTACAAGATCCCCAGCGGGGCTCTTGTACATTTCAAAAGATGAAGCCCCACAGGGAGAGCCAGGGCATCGGGGGAGTCCTGCTCCCTGTGGGGCTTCCTTTTGAAATGTACAAGAGCCCTTCTTGTACGTTTCAAAGGCTGAGGCGCTCTGCCAGTCCTGCACTAGCCCTACGCTCCTTGCGGGGCTTCCACTTTTGAACTGTAGCAAGAGCCCAGCAGGCGTCCCTATAGACTAATCGAATAGTCGATGGAAATCCCATCGACTATTCGATTAATCTAAATTTAACATCCCTATTTTGAAGTGCCCAAATCACAGGAAAAGTGCAGGTCTGACCCTGGAAAGAGACTGTGCAGCTTGGCTCTGAGGCTCCCTAATGGTTCGTTCTGCATTCTTTGGGCCTAATGCTGTGATGTGCTGAGCACCCTGTTAAAACAGGCCCTGCTTTGCATATGCAGAACTGAAGCACACGGGAAGTCCCTTTGGAGTCATCAGACCAACCCACAGGTTTAAAGTGCACCTCATCCATAAGTACGTTTCTGAGCTTGGGCCTGAGCCAACGAGCAATGAGCGTGCTCGGCATTTTCCAGAAAGTTCTCAGCAGCTCACAGGTTCGGGTTCTGGTTGCAAGCAGAGATCGGGTTAAAAAACTTTCTCCAGGCCTCGGGAAAGGTCCTTTTTGGCCCAGGAAACACAGCAGTACATAGGTAGCCAATGGCATATAATGTTGTGCAGGAATGAAATCAGGACAGGGGACTTCATTGACAATAAAAGCAGAGGGAGCACGGTTCTTCCAGGCTGGTCTCTTGCCTACCATGGGCTGGAGAATTCCAGCCAGTGGGTCCTCCATGGAACCCACTGGCTTGGTGGCTGGGCTACAGCGTATCTTTTAGACCAGGGGCTCTCAAACTTCATTGCACCCCCTTCCGACAATAAACATTAATACACCACCCCCAGGAGAGGGAACCCCCAGGAGAGGGAACCCTAGACTGGGCAGGAAAGAGGCAGCCTCCCAGACAGGAGGCCTATAACCCGAGCCCCAATACGCAGGGCTCAACCCTCAGGCTTTGGCCCTAGAATCAATGGTGGAGCTTGCGCTTCACGCACAGGAAGTCTAAGCCGGTCCTGGTGACCCCATTAAAATGGGGTTGCAACCCACTTTGGAGTCCTGAACCTTTGTTTTAGACAAACACGCAGAGGGACCATTCCTCTAAAATGCTGCATAGCTTCCAGAGACCCTTCTCTCTAGGTGCAATGCACAGACATCTGCCTCTGCGGTACAGATAACGACAGAGACTTTGCATTGGCCAGGAATATAACCCAGATCTCCTAAATGGCAGTTTGTGTTACTTTTTCCAGGCCAGCAATAAAGGGTTGGTCGAAGAAACGTGGGCTGCTTTTCTCCTAGCCTTGTGGCCCTTACGTAGCTGCATGTGCATTCTACACGGAGACATCACCCCTTCAGCTAAACACAAACCTTCTCTCCCCACGTTATTAAATCATGACGTGGAAGGGGAAAAGAGAGCAAGAGGAGCCATTGTCAGTGATTACTCCATTAACACTCTTCATTAAAAATGGAAACAAGTGTCTGCTAATTACAACGCATCTCCCCCTCCCTGGAAAAGTAGAGAATTAATATGATACTACACCTGTACATGTGTTTATTTCCTCAGGTTGCTGCTCACTTACTCTGCAGCACAAATGAAAGCTGAGGTAGCAGCTGCCACAGGGAAAATATTTGTTCGTTATGAATGGCAGTCGTTCCTATAAACTGTTGCTAGCACAGCTAAGGAGAAGGGGCCAGCTGAAAAATGGGATATTATGGTATGAAAATAAGCAGGGTTCATGTGTTGTCCTAAGAACAAATGCAGATGGAGTCTCCTACCAAACAGAGCAGGCCTAGAACCAGGTTTCTCTTGTACTGAACATTGCATTGGAAAAACCTAATGGCTCAGTTTTTCCAAACACAGGCAAGGTAGCTTTACTCAAGTGAGTAAATCAGTTGCATTCAATAGGACTACTCACATGGGTAATGTCACTCATGTGCATAAGCATTTGCAAAATAGGGCCCTAGCATATGAAATTTATGTTTCCCTGGTACTTAACCAGGAGTAAACAAGCCCTCAGCTGGTGTGAATGGGTATAGCTGTGCTGATTTTTCGTCAGCTGTGGGTTTGGCCCTAGAAACGTTCTTTGTTCACGGTCTAGAATAGCAGGCACAGACTCAACGAGCCTTGTTGGTGTTTATTTTAATGCAGGGTTAATCTGCCATGGAGGGTCCAAATTCTGGGTAATGGTGTGTTGCAATTACCCAGAATTTGTATGCATAAGCTTGCAAAACTCTAGCCAGCCGTGAAAGCACAAGGTGAAAATGGACCACCTGGTTTCTGCCTTCTACCAAAGCATGACTGTTCTGCAGGTCTTCGGTGGTTTGCCACAAGAAGGGATGTAATGGAACGGTTCACCTCTTTTGCCACATCACCTATATGGTGACCTTTAGCAAGTATTCCTCCTCCATATACCAGCCAGCCCTTGCTCTCAACCGTATCACAAATAACTTCTACTACCAGGAATGGAGTACACAGAAGGACAGTTGATATGGTGGCTTCAGTAAGGGTGCAGGTGCATGTCAGTGCCGCTTTTGCAATATACCAGTGCTGCTGCATAGAGCAGAGGCTGGTCACATCTGTTCCCAGACACCAGCTAGAATCTGGCCTGAGATTTCAAACAAATGTCTCATGATGGAATAATTCCAGCCAACACTGAAAACTCTCTAAGGTATGTTGACTATTCCAAGAGTTTTCAGATCATGCACAATGTTTAGTAATGAGTAGACGGCAGAGATTAAAAAGGCTACACAGCATATGCAAAGAAATCTTTAAAATGTAGCCAGGGTTAAGTAGGTAGGGCCAGAGCACATCGAGTCTCGAGTTCATCTCAGCTACTATTTAAAACGTGCTGGCCTTTAGGCTATAATATACTGTGGCATAGGCTCCCTCTTTAAAAGTGAATTTGCTGCTAATTAAATTCACGGTGTTGGAAGATGAAGGCCTCTGTTTAGCCAGTGGTGAAGGGTTATCTGACTATACATTCCCCTTTCAGTTGTAGGCTGTTGTTGCAATGACCAGCCAGGGGGCTAATTGTGGTGGTAGTGATGGTGTTTTTCGCTGGCAGTGCTTGCTCATTAAGAGCCAGCCTGAACCCTATCAAACTCATTTCATAGATTGGTCGCCAAAGAGCCATCACATCTTAATTAACTCTGGTCACAGTCTAATTCCCATCACTAGTTCTCTGAAATCCCCCTCAAATGTATTTACATTATTGTAATAAAACAGCGCCCCCCCCCCAGATTTCAAATCAACCTCGAACAATCATCAATGGCATTTTAATACCGTCAGTCTTAGTTTTTAACTGGGCAGATGGCTCCCTCATGGAAAGAGACTAGGGATGGCTTTCATTGTTCTCGGTAACAATAAGAAGGAAATGTCCGACCTAAATGCTGAGCTTGTTCACAGTGATTGTCGGATGGCGTCACATACATGTAAAACCAGATGCAGTCTGGCTACGCTATTGCCCAAGGGCAGCCAAAATTTCCGAATGATCGTCATGTGAGTTGAGGCATCTCTTATAACGGTGTAAACAAAGGAAGTGTCCTCTCCTTTAAAAGAATGCTAGGCTCTAGTCATTCCGTTTAGGAGACCACACACCACATCTTCCTGCCCCTTTTCCAGTGTAGGGAGAGACAAATAAAGTATGTTAATAGGCCCTAATCAAAACCCTGGATTTCAGCAGCCATGAATGTTATAGGTAGCTGGATCCAGAGTCAAATTAACATTTGCAAATTCTCTGCGTCAAACCACTGTACTTCATCGGAACCACTCCCCCACGCTCCAGCTGTTAAAAATCCTGAGCTCATTTCTGCTTTTTTCAAATTTCCTCCATTGGCCAGGAAGATGATATCTGTATTGCTGATTGGTGTGCGAATAAAACACTGCTACGTTGCGCTTCCTGGCTGCATTGTTGTATCGGTGGCCACTGCAAAGAGAAATTTGCTGAGAGCTCAGTCAGGCCAGGTGCATGCTACAAAGTGAAGGCAACACCCAATCTCTGCATTAAGTCAGTCAGTCATGTGAGATGACACACTGATTGTGTCAGTGGAGGGTGTCCTCATTCACAGCGCCTGCGTTAATAGACAAATAGCAGGGCTGGTGGGTTGGGGATGAGCTTGCAATGCCTCATGGGACAAAACCATAGTTGCAAGGGGGTATAGGAACCTGCAAAATACACGGCCACTTGCCACATCATCATTGAATTAAGTGCTACATGGCTCGTAGAGGTGGAGTAATTCAGTTGCCATTACAGGCAAATTGAGTCAAGTCAGCAGAAGGTACCTGGTAGCGTAGACACACAGGCTACGTCTACATTGGCAAGATTTTGCACAAGTACTCTTTAACGCAAGAGTTCTTGCGTTAGAGTATTTGTGCAAGAGAGCATCTACACTGGCATGTGCTTTTGCGCAAGAGATGCGCTGTCGCGCAAAAGCATCCGTGGTAGTGTAGACAAGCAACATGAATTTCTTGCGCAAGAAAGCTCCAATGGCCATTTTAGCCATCGGGCTTTCTTGAGCAAGAAATTCATGTTGCCTGTCTACACTGGCCTCTTGTGCAAGAGGGTTTATTCCTGAGTGGGAGCATCATAGTTCTTGCGCAAGAAGCACTGATTTCTTACATTAGAACGTCAGTGTTCTTGCGCAAGAGCTCGCGGCCAGTGTAGACAGGCAGCAAGTTTTTGCGCAACAGCGTCCGCTTTTGTGCAAAATCTTGCCAATGTAGACACAGCCACACATTATTAGGTCGATTTAAAGTGGTTTCTGTCAACCTAAGTTTGCAGTGGAGACCCAGGCCTTAGCAGTGCAAAAGGAAACAGGGACCCGACCCCCTCGGACGCCTGGAAGTGAATGCAGGTGTTATGGGTGTAGCTCATTCCGGTGGACAGATCCCATGCAAAGCCTTCCGTATCCCTTGTGGTCAGCAGGCTAAAGGCAGAAGAGCCACCAGGGAGGGGAGGCTGATCCACCCATTCTTCACGTTCAGTAGAAATCTCAACTGCAGGCGAGGAGGCATGAAGACCAGGGAGGAAACCATGAAGCAGGCCATTGTAGAGGATCTGTGCTTCTGTGGAGCCAGTGGCCCAAAATCCTGTGCAGAGGTAAAGGAGTAGCAGCGATGACCATTCCAGGCCATAACAATACACTCCAACTGCAGGTGCGATTGCAGGGCAGTTACCTATCGGTTAAAGTAGCGGCTGCAGGTGGCTTACTGGGCAGCATGTAACCTCTGTGAGTTGGTTGGGGTGAGAAGTTTCCTCTGCACGCCCTTGCTAAGTGCCTCAGGTCAAGCCCAATTACCATGCCTTTGTGAAAGGAAAGGGTGAATTTAAGTCAGAACCAGCAGCAGTTCATTAAGTCACGCAATCGTCTGATACTCAAGACGAACTAGAACTGTTTACAAAATGTTTTCCCACTTCAGCAAGGAAGAGCCTGGATACTTCTGGCTTGCAGGGCATAAGGCTCTCCTATCATGTCGTCTCATCTTCACCCAATCATCCACATGAAAGATCATCTCTTCTCACTTGGATTTTAATGAAGTTCCCTGTGACCCATTTTATTCCTGGCTATTCATGTATTATCTGAAAGGAAATTTCAGAAGTTTTGTCATTAGGAATAATACTTGATTGGTGAGGAGCATGGTTATTTTTTAAAAAATTTGTTTGCTTTTTTCTCTCTAAATTCCTAGATTTAGCTAGCAATTTCCTGTGCTATAATGTGAAAGAAAGTGATAAAACACGTCAGACTGCAGTACGCAAAGGGGAAAACACTTCAGATTAGTAGGAATATAATTATGTTTTTCTTGACATGAATTTTGTATTTTCTAACTGATAAAAGTAAACAACTGACTGTGTGTGTGTGGGGGGGGGGGGAAGTGCTGAAAAACAACATTTAGACTTCAGAGAGATAATTAACTCAGCAATTAAACGTATTTTGTATTCCACATTTGTCCTCTGTAGCACATGGCATATGTGACATTTGTCCTTTATTCAGAATCTTGACTCTTGCCATCTTTTCTGTCAGCAGGAACGGCAGCTAGCAAGAGTCCTGTGTAGCCCAGTTGATGTGTAGCTTGTCTTTAAAAGTGAACATTAGTTATTATGGATGTAGAATAGTAATAGAGATGTAGCCGTGTTAGTCTGGTCTAGCTGAAACAAAAAACAGGACTATGTAGCATCTTGTTAGTCTTTAAAGTGCTACATTGTCCTGTTTTTTGCTTGAGTTACGGGTTTTTAGAGCAGAAGCAAATAAAAAGGGACAAATGTTCAGACCGGTTATTAGCAGGATTGTGAGGCATGAGATTTGCTCCTAGTTGTCTGTTGTTTCCTTAGCAGACTTGGGGTGCAAATATGCGACCTCTCTGCAGCTAGTATTGAACATCAGCACACCGTGTGCTCTGATCCCATTAGACACCACAGCGTTAGGTTGTCTCAGTACATGCCTTCCAAGAGACAATAAAAATACCGTAGGCAGTGAGATCAGTAATTTGCTGGGCTATCCTTGGACAAGACTGAGTCAATGGATCACTCTAGTTTCAAGGGGCACTGTGTGATGGTGAACTTGTGGTAACTGAAAATCTCATTGGCCTGTTCACCAGCGCAGGAAGGTTGCCTCATTCCCGCACCCTGGATAATTCAGCAAGATACATGCGCCAGTAAAGAGTGAGAGGCTGAAACTGTTGAGGGAAAATAGTTAATTGTCAATAAAGTAGTTACTTGGATGCTGGAAAAACATCTCCTCCATCAGTGTCAGAAAAGACCACAATTTCTCAGGGCCTGTTCCTAGAAAAAGAGATCATGTTAAAACACGAGAGGCATTGAGGTAATTAAAATGGTATTAAACGTGAATTTGCAGCGAGGGTTCTAGTTAACATTGTGTCAGCAGCTGTAGGCAAAGCACCACTAGGCTAAAACTGTGTTAGTTAGCAGCACCCCTCAAACTCATCATGACCTTTATTTTTTGTTTTTTAAGAGAAGGCAAGTCCCAGAGGCCTACTCTCAAGGGACAAATATTTCTGGTTATCAGCTAAACCCAAGTATGCTGAAGGGGATCCCATTTTTCAGCCACACTTTAAGATTGTGGGTTACAGATGATACCAAACTGGGTGGGGTTGCAACTTCTTTGGAGGATAGGGACATAATTCAAAATGACCTTAGCAAGTTAGAGAAATGGTCAGAGGTAAACAGGATGAGGTTTAATAAAGAGAAATGCAAAGTGCTCCACTTAGGAAGGAACAATCAGTTCCATACATACAAGATGGGAAGCGACTGTCTAGGAAGGAGCATGGCGGAAAGGGATCTAGGGGTCATAGTGGACCACAAGTTGAATATGAGCCAACAGTGTGATGCTGTTGCAAAAAAAGCAAATATGATTCTAGGTTGTATCAACAGGTGTGTTGTAAGCAAAACTCGTGAAGTCATTCTGCCGCTCTACTCTGCACTAGTTAGGCCTCAGCTGGAGTACTGTGTCCAGTTCTGGGCGCCACATTTCAAGAAAGATGTGGAGAAATTGGAAAGGGTACAGAGAAGAGCGACAAGAATGATTAAAGGTCTAGAGAACATGACCTATGAAGCCAGGCTTCATGAACTGGGCTTGTTTAGTTTGGAAAAAAGAAGATTAAGGGGGGACACGATAGCGGTTTTCAAATATCTAAAAGGGTGTCACAAGGAGGAAGGAGAAAATTTGTTCCTCTTGCTTTCTGAGGACAGGACAAGGAGTAATGGGCTTAAAGTGCAGCAGGGGAGGTTTAGATTGGACATTAGGAAAAAATTCCTAACTGTCAGGGTGGTCAAATATTGGAATAAATTGCCAAGGGAGGTGGTGGAATCTCCCTCTCTGGAGATATTTAAGAACAGGTTAGATAGACATCTGTCAGGGATGGTGTAGACGGAGCTTGATCCTGCCTTGAGGGCGGGGGGCTGGACTCGATGACCTCTTGAGGTCCCTTCCAGTCCTATTATTCTATGATTCTACGGTGCACAAGAAGCAAGAAAACCACCTGCATTCACAGGGGCACATCTGGTGGAGCGCTGATCGTTTGCACAAGCTGTGGATCGGCCTCTCAATTCCTAAGTTAAATGTGCCGGGTTGGCAGTTGAAAAAGCTCTTGTTATTTGCATACGAAGCATGCATCCATCTGGAAAGCACGGGGATGCAAGAAACACTGGACCTCTGGAGGCACTCTACGGTTTTGTTTGTTTTTTTAGAGCAGGAATCCATTTTTAAAGGCAATGTGCATGCAGGGCCCCTCCTTCCCTTAACCAGGCCACCCAAACTGTGCAGACGAGGGACTTCTCTGATGGGTTATGGAATGGAAAGTTTGCACCCATAATCATACAGTAGAAACTCGGAGTTAGCACCCCCTTAGGAATGGTGTTTGTTCATAACTCTGAACAAAATTCAGAGTTGTTCTTTCAAAAGTTTACAACCGTGCATTGATTTATCACAGGTTTGAAACTTTACTATGGGGGGAAAAATGCTGCTTTCCCTTTATTTTATTTTTTTAACCAGTTTTACATTTAAAACAGCCCTGCACTGTATTTGTTTCTCTTTTTTAGGGGAAGGTCTTTTGTCTCCACTGCTGCCTGATTGTGCATTTTCGGTTTCAGATTGGTGGGGTGGTTGACTGGTCAGTTTGTAACTGTAAGGTTCTACATTTCTCTGTCACACGGACACCAGCCGCCATGTTGTTTATGTGTTTATACCATCCTTAACAGATAACTTTCAAATGTGCTGGAGAGCGCTTGACCCTCAGCTCTGCTCCAGCCCCCATCATACTCCTTCCTAAATTAATGGATATTGCCTTTCTCCTAGAACTGGAAGGGACCTTGAAAGGCCAAGTCCAGTCCCCTGCCTTCACAGCAGGACCAAGTACCATCCCTGACAATGTTTTGCCCCAAATCCCTAAATGGCCTCCGCAAGGATTGAACTCACAACCCTGGGTTTAGCAGGTCAATGCTCACACCATAAGGGGGAGGGATAGCTCAGTGGTGTGAGCATTGGCCTGCTAAACCCAGGGTTGTGAGCTCAATCCTCATGGATGCGATTTGGGGCAAAAATTTGTCAGGGATGGTACTTGGTCCTGCTGTGAAGGCAGGGGACTGAACTCAGTGACCTTTCAAGGTCCCTTCGAGTTCTAGGAGATAGGCAATCTCCATTAATTTATTTTAATTTAAAAAATTAATTTTTTCCTGCCCCTGCTCCACCCCACCTCTTCTCATCCCTTTTGCTGAGAGCCACGTTCTTGCTCCTTCCCCTTCCCTCCCCTCTGAGTCTCCCAAATGCCATGAAATAGCTGAGGAAGGGGGAAGTGCTGATCCATGCACGGTGGGAGTAGCTGATGTGGGGCTGCCGGTGGTTGCTCGGCACCCACCAATTTCCCCCTGTGGCTGCTGGAGCCTTTGAGCACCCATGGAGCACTCTGCCTGCCTTGGTAGAGGACATGAAATCATTGTTCACTTACATTCACCACCAACAAAAGATGAACAAGTTTGTCAGTAACCTGCAGGACAGCAGCTGAAACTGGCTGCTTCCGAGACCCTTCTAAGCCACACCTTGGGTTTTACACTACTCCCCCCTCCCCCCCCCCCAAGTTAGCACTTTACAGAGCAAGCACCCCTGTGATTCCCTGGCCCAGCATAGTGACTATAAGTTACATTTTCAAACCATGCAATTTCTAAAATCATGGAATACTAGAACAGGAACGGACCTTGAGAGGTCATCAAGTCCAGTCCCCTGTCCTCATGGCAGGACCAAGCACCGTCTAGATCAGAGCTACTCAGCATGTGGCCTGTGGCCCATGGCCTATTTGTTTGCGGCCTGTGGTGCGGTTTGGGTTTACGCAGGGCTCAGCACGCAGCCTGCGGGTGGGATCCTTTGAACATGGCCTCCACTAGGAACACGCTCCACAATGGCGAGGTGTCTCCCGGGTGGGGTGAGCATTGAAAGACACAAGCAGACAGGCTGCCTGGAACAGACGAGTATAGTGTGTCAGCATTTCTAAGCTCCATGGAGGAAGTTCTGGGAGCCCCAGAAGCTATTTGCATGTATATGCAACCACACTTAAGTTGCAGCCCTGAGCATGTTCTGTATCATTGTGGCCCCTGGAGCTTCCAAAGTTGAGTAGCCCTGATCTAGATCATTCCTGATCTTAAATATCTCCATTGATGGAGATTTCACAACACTCCTGGGCAATTTATTCCAGTGCTCAACCACCCTGCAAGTTAAGAAGTTTTTCCTAATGTCCGACCTAACCCTCTCTTGCTGCAATTTAAGCCCATCACTTTTTGTCCTATCATCAGATGTTTAAGGAGATTAATTTTTCTCTCTACTCCTTGTACCAACTTTTTAGGTATTTGAAAACTGCTATCATGTCCCCTCTGTCGTCTTTTCTAAACTAAACAAACCCAGTTCTTTTAGTCTTGGCTCATAGTTCTTGTTTTCTAGACCTTTAATCATTTTTATTGCTCTTCTTTGGACTTTCTCCAATTTCTTCACATCTTTCTTGAAGTGTGGTGCCCAGAACTGCACACAATACTCCAACTGAGGCCTAATCAGTGCAGAGAAGAGCGGAAGAATGACTTCTCATGTCTTGCTTACAACACTCCTGTTAATCCATCCAAGAATGATGTTTCCTTTTTTAAAAATTCATATTTAGCTTGTCGTCCACTATGGACCCCCAAATCCCTTTCTGCAGTGCTCCTTCCTAGACAGTCACTTCCCATTTTGTATGTGTGAAACTCATTATTCCTCCTTAAGTAGAGTACTTTGAATTTGTCTTCTTGAACTTCATCCTATTTACCAAAGACCATTTATCCAGTTTGTACAGATCATTTTGTATTATAACTGTATTGTCCAAAGCACTTGCAACCCCTCCCCAGCTTGGTATCATCCACAAATGTAATAAGTGTACTCTCCATGCTATTATCTAAATCGTTGATGAAGATATTGAACAAAATCAGTCCCCATACTGATCCCTGCAGAACCCCACTTGTTATTTATGCCCTTCTAATAGAACCGCTCTTAGAGATTGGTTATCCAACCAGTTATGCATGCACTTTATAGTAGTCCCATCTACACTGTATTTCCTTAGTTTATTGATAAGGTCACGTGAGACTATCAAATATTTACTAAAGTCTAGGTATACCATGTTTACCACGTCCCCCTTATCCTTAAGGCTTGTTATCCTATCAAAGAAAGCTATTGGGTTGGTTTGACTTGGTTTTGACAAATCCATGCTTCCTGTTACCTACCACCTTATTATCTTCCAGATGGATTCCTTAATAATTTGCTCCATTATTTTTCCTGGCACAGAAGTTAAGCTGACTGGTCTGTAGTTTCCTGGGTTGTCCTTATTTCCATTTTGATAGATGGCACTATAATTGCCCTTAGCCAGTCGTCTGGAATCTCACCCATTTTCCACGACTTTTCAAAGATGATGGTTAATGACTCTCATACCTCCTCAATCAGCTCCTTGAGTATTCTGGGGTGCACTTCATCAGGCCCTAGTGACTTGAAGACGTCTAACTTTTCTAAGTGGTTTTTAACTTGTTCTATTTTTTATACCTACCTCCTTTTCACTATTGTAGGCAATCAATCATCACCAACCTTCTTGGTGAAAACTGACACACAGACATCATTAAGCACCTCTGCCATTTTCACATTTTCTGTTATTGCTTTTCCTCTCTCCATTGAGCACTGGGCCTACCCTGTTCTTTGTCTTCCTCTTGCTTCTAATATATTTGTAGAATGTTTTCTTGTTACCTTTTATGGCTCTAGCTAGATTGAACTATTTCTGTGCCTTCGCTTTTCTAATTTTGCCTCCACAGATTTGTGGTGGTTATATTCATCCTTTGTACTTTGCTCTAGTTTCCACTTTTTATAGGACTCCTCGATTTTTAGATCCTCCAAGATCTGCTTAAGCCAGGATGGTCGCCTGCCATACTTCTGATCCTTTCTATGCAGCAGAATAATATGCTCGTGTCCTTAATAATGTCCCTTTGAAAACTGCCAGCTGCAGTTGTTTTTCTTTTTAGTCTTGCTCCCATGGGACTCTACTTACCAGCTCCCTGAGTTTACTGAAGTCTGCCTTCTTGAAGTGCATTGTCTTTATTTTTCTGTTCTTCCTTCTACTGTAATTCCATCTGGAATAATCCCACAGATAGACGGTGCCCTTGAAGTTCTACCCCACACTTCCCTATTGCCCTTGTATTGGTCATTCCATTTATATTCTCTTGAGCCACCAGCCGAGATTCCTATAGTCTTCATGTCTGGGAAAGCCACTGTGAATTGTGAGAAAACATCCTCTATAAAGTATATCCAGTTAGAGGGGCCTGCTTAGCGGAAATAAAGTTAGGTAGTGGCATTGTAATAGCTGCCTAAGTGATAGCTTAGGGAAAGACGAGAGAGTTTGGTGCATTCTCCAGTGGGCATGTTAACAACAAAACGGGCTTTGAAAAGAGCCACTCTCAATTTCTAATCCAATTAATTTAAAAAACAGATTTCAGAGACGGCATTAGCCCTGCCACTGAGTTCTTCTGCCAATGCTTGTGGGTTTACAGGTGCATTTATTTACTTATTTTTTAATATTTCTGTCTCCACTGCTGCTGTGTGAAAACCCATAAAAAGCAAAGGGAAAACTAAGCCACCATATGGGAAAAACAGTGACATTCACTTTCCACCACGTGCTGTAAATGCACAAAGTAATATCTTCAAAATATCAATCTTTTTTCATAAAATTCCATATTACTTGTAACAACAGCTGGTAAAATACTGTTCATAGTGAAGTGTGCTTTTTTTTCAAACTTTGTCCCTTTAAGCACCGCAGCCAGACATCACCTTTTTGGAAAAATTATACCCTGATTTACATTGCATGTGATTTCATGGGGAGCAGAGCTAAGTCAGTGCAGAATTTGGTCTTTTAAACTTACTTCATCTAGTGTCACTTCCCTATAGCTATGCATTATACTTCACCAATCACTTGGGGTGTTTAGAAGTATATTCTAGATGGTGTTTCTTTACAGCCTTTGATCAGAAGATCTTAAAATGCTTCATATACAGGTAAATAGTTGTTTCCTTTCCCACTTTTACAGATAGGGAAACTGAAACACAGAGTGATGAAGCATTTTGCCAAAGTCTGCACTGCAATCTAGGGATGTTAAATATCGGTTAATTGAATAGTCAAGTAACTTCATGAATTTTTATCAGCTAGTCGACTATTCTATAGTCCCTGGGGGCAAGGCCGGCAGCCAGCGTGCTCCATCCCCACTCCCAAGGAGCCCCCTGCCACTGTATCAGAGGTAGCAGTGAAGGGTGTCAGACGGGACCCAGTTTAAAAAACACCTCCCCTTCTGTACTGGCTGCCTGTCAGTCGGTGCTGCTGTCTCTGAGAGAGAGGCAGCATGGGGTGGCAGCAACCCCTGTCCAGGTGGGATCTGAGCTCCTGGACCTGGTGCGAGCCGGAACTGAGCCAGGCTGCCTGCCTACCTGGCTCCTAATACACTTTAAATGCAGAGCCATAGCAGGGGCAGGTTCTAGACCCGGCGTGAGGCAGGACTGAGCCAGGCTGCTGGCCACCCTGCTAAAAAATTTACTGGGAGAGACTAGGGGGAAATGCATGTAGTCGACAGCATTAACCTATAATAGGACTATATTATCACATCCCTACTGCAATCCAGGGCAAACCTGGGAATGGGAGCCCAGCATGATCAACTCCAGCCCTCTGATTTGAAGGGCACATCAGGTCGACACCAGGCTGAACTTTGGAGATAATTTGCCTGCTAAGCTATTGCATGTTTCTGATTTGTAGGAGTCTGGTTTGACTTGGTTTATTTTTAACTTTTCATTTTCTTTTTGGGAAACTCAACTGTTCATTGGGTTTGGCAGCTGATGGCTATTAACTGTCGCACTCCAATAAGCAAGAAATAGTTAGAGCAGCATTAAATATTTGAACTGTGCAGTAGGGCTGTACTTCGTCTCAGCACACAGAAATCCCATGCTCTAACCGCACTGCAAGGAAGCCCACCTTACTGCTAGTTAGCTCTGTCTGTCCATCTCTCTTCCCATCCTGTTATTAGCCTGTTACACAAACAAAATCTTTCCCTTTATGCCAACTCTGGTGAGACCTGACAAAAGTAGGACACAAAATACGTGATGCTTTTTAAAAGCATGTTTATTTCATTTTCATTTTGTAATGAGCCTGGTTATTACACGTCTTGGTAAGAGAATACATCTCCTGCACCTCTGACCTCCCTGACATGCAATACTGCCTTGCGCTTCCAATAGGAACAGGGTCTGTGTCCCATTCACTGTTGTTAACACAGAATTGTCTCTGTTGGTGAGCTTGGTTTTAGTTGCATACCGCTGCCCACTTTCTGTGGCCCTCAGAGTTAGAGGGTGCAGCTTTGTTTTAAACACAGGTTTTCAGCATTTTTTAACTGTCATTTTTGTTCCAAACTTTTTACAAAGATATTACACACAGGGCACCCAAAGGCCTGCATTTACAAAGCAGGATTTAGATTGGCCTCTGCAGGAAACAATTAAAGCATAACATGAATGATGTTTGCCATAGAAGCCAGTTATTATTCTTTTTAGACTAACAGTAGTGCTCAGAGAAGCCCTTGCAGGGGGATTAGTCCAAGAAGAAGATGCTTAGACACTAACTAAATTCTGAGCAATTTGGTTACTGAACTAGTCACAATAGAAATAACTCTCTCAAAAGGTCTTAAGTGTGAGAATTATCGTCAGGAAGTGCACAGTGAGTTAGAGAGAGAGAGAAAACAATAGGCTCATGGCTTAATACATATAGTTATCACTTCACATGTTCATTTTCCATTTAATCTGTAAAACGCATAGACAGTAGCAGTCAGGCCCAAATTAAGATACTCTTTCCCTTTGATCTTTTGTTAAGACTAATGAATTGTATAATCTCCAACACCTCTGACATCTGTTTGGGTAAAGGGAAGTATTCCTACCTTTCCCATGCCTGTCTCAATTCACTACACAGGAGCTATATTTAACAACAGGCCAATCACATGACCACTGAAAAGGAACAGCACAAGAATCCATAATCCTAATACTCAGGCTCTCTGATTGCTATAAATCCTTTGCTGGATGATTTCCTTTAAATCCCCAATATGTCATCACACTTTTAATTAACATTTCTCTGCTAAAACTGTGCCTAAGACATTCTAAATTAAACATTGTTCCCAAACTTGTCACATTTCAATAGCTTGTATTTCTATAGTAATTTCCAGCTAGGATATTTGAAGATGAAGCTTTTTTTTCGTCTCTTCCCACATTCCCCCAAAACAAGGAGTAAAAATTAGCACTATCCTTTCTCTAAAATATATGGGTCAAATAGCTCCTACAAGAAAAGGCCATTAGAACGATAAAAGGGAAGTCAAGGGAAACGACACAATGAGTGATGTTGCCAGTACTATTGTACTCAAGGGTGTACTATTTTCGTACATTGAGCTCAATATGTCCCTTTATGGATAAGGGATACTGGAGTATAAAGTGGCGAAGCGACGTGTCCAAGGTCACCCAGTGAATCAATAGCAGAGATGGGAACAGGAACCAGGTAGCCTCATTCCTAGTCCTGTTCCCAAACCACTGGACTAGCTGGATGATGCTGCGCCTCTCTGAATAATGGGCCATTGAGATCAGTGGCATAACTCCCATTGACTTCAATGGTTTAAGATGAAGCCCAACGTGTGTAATCTTAGGTTAAATTATTCCCTGGTCTAGTTAAACCCTTACTACTGTCAATGGGCATTTCACTCTGGGGCTATTGATTAGTAAGTGGTGAGTTTCAAAGCAGTCCCCTCCTGACACTGCCCTGATCTGAGGATGCTGGCTTTGAATTACAGTTCCGATTCAGAGTCAAACTCACCTGAATTCATCTGGCAGAGCTGAGATTTCAATAGCACATGTCAGAGGTTGACAAGTCTTTGATGGCATGTTTTTCAGGAAGTCCATTCTTACACAGAGGTGGTTAGTAGCGGATGAAAAGAAAAAAAATACGTATGGAGGCAGGCCAGGGATGGCACCAGTGACCATTATATGGACACACATCTTCTAGCAGAGGTAAGCAAAAAAACAAAGCACAGATGCTGAAAGGAATTCTGAAGGAAATCAGCTGACAGCACCGTGCGAATTTATTTAGTATACCTTGGCAAGCTATTTTTAAGTATTCATGCATTGTCCTAGGATTTCCATCTAGACATACCGAGGAACTAAGGAATGGCTAAACATATTGGGTCAGATTTTGATGCCCTTCATCAAATTGTGTTGTTGGCTTACTCCTCAAGCTAGTGTCTTGGGCCATGTCTACACTGCGGAGCTATTTCAGGATACTTCTGGTATACTGAAATAGCTATCCCACGTCTTTTGAGCAAGCCTGTCACTTCGAAATATAACAGGCTCGCTATTCCGACATCCCTGTAAACCACGAGGAGTAAGGGACATTTTGGAATAGCGGGTTATTTTGAAGCTTGGCTCTATGGAGACTGTGCCGAATAACGAAATAAGCTATTTCAAAATCAACTCAAAATAAGCTACACAGTTTGGATAGCTCAAATTACATAGCTTATTTTGAGCTATGGGCGTGGTGTAGATGCACCCTTGAGCTATAGTGACACAAAGAGCCAATCAGCAGCCCAAACTTTCATGGTATCTCAGTGAACTAGGAATACAGCCTAAGATTCTACTTCCTCTGCGCTTTGTACAAAAACGAAGCAACTCTTAATATATAAAATGTAAAAAATATTCCATATCCTGTGGATCTTAATAGACCAGACCTCTTTCACCATGGAAACAGAATTGAAACTGAATGTAATTAATATGAAATGGGGAGTATATCCATTGTAAATCCTGTTCATGTAAATGACTCAACTCTTGGGGTGGAACAGGGATAACATGGAATGAAGGTGTTACAAAAGGGAATGGAATATGTCACTGAGCGCTGAGTAACAGCAAGGTCAGATTTAACTATTAGAACTCTGGTATATTCCCAACTCCCAGCCAAATTCATACTTACAAGAGGATACCTGTGTTAAGCTATATAGCAACAAGGAACTTTTATCCTGGACTGTGTCCCCCTCCCTGGCATTCTTGAGGAATAGCACCATATATCAATATGCCCTAAGTGTGAAATCTGCTTTAACAGTGGAAGAGTGATCCTGTGAAGTCAGGTGCCTACTATAAATGCACATAGCTGTAGTAACTGAAATGCAGAGAGCACCTGCACTGTACCCTATCCATTTCTCAACCCTCACTTCATCCTTTACAGATAGACTGTGCTCATTTAGCTCCAGCTCATGCGGGTTGGTGGAGTCACATGACTGTAGAGGGCGCTTTCCGAAATACTGTGCCTCCTGCATCTCCTCGGTGTGTAGGTAGAAGTGCCCTCTGTATCACCTCTTTTGAAGGTTCAGCTTGCGCTCAGCAGCCAGCCAGCTCTGTTGGTCCATGTGCAGGATCCAGGTCTTGCCTCCTCTCCGCTCCCTTTGGGATATATAGCAACCTCGCATGTGCTAGCAGGGAATAGTTTCTGGGCTCAGGAGAATGCAAGACTCCAACTGTTGGATGCCTTTGGCAGTTCACTGAACCTTAGCTACTAACTTCTCATCTCTGCTGTGGTATGAACACTACTCTGAGAAAATGCACAACCACTTCCTTCCTTCCTTAATGCTGAGCACATTCCTGAGACTGAACCCACTGTCTGCCTGGACACTTAAAGTTGCAAATAAAATCTCAAGCTCCATCATATAATGTGGGTTGAACACCTGCTTCCTGGCCTCTAGCTGAAAAAGGTTTCTGTCGGGGTGGGGTGGGACACACACTGCGCTCTTGCAACAAAAAGCTCGGGAATTACTGTATGACAATTTTTTATTCATCAGTATCAAATTATATAGCAAAGTAATGAATACAAGTGTCAGACAGTCTCTTTTGAATACAGTAATACAAATAAAATCCGGCATATTGTTTAATTATCCAAAGTAAATTACAAGTTTAAAAGTGTGCGTTTAAGAGATTCCTTTTGGCATATCCTGACAAGACATCCTGCATAAATATTTCTGTACCTCATTTTCACTGTGTATTTATCTTCATTAAATACAGCCTTAAAAGCTTATACTGAGGAGACAGATATAAAATGTACAGCTAGAGCCTATTGTGAGATCATGTCTCTACTTCAAAAAACACGGAGACTGCGTATTTTACTGGCCAGTCTGATAGATGCACATGAATTGACAAAAATTAAGGGTCAAATCCTGCTTGAAAATCGTGCCTAACCCAAACCCACAGCCATCAAGGAAAAATTCTTAACTTCAGTGGACTTTGGATGAGGCCTTTGAATTACTGGCAAAACCATCAACTTAATTAGGAGCATGACTAAGCCCACCAAGCCAGATCTTGCCTGTTATACTACTAGATCGCTTGGGGCTGAGTCTCTTCAAACTTACACTGCTTTTAACACTGGAATACAACCCTTGGCTTAGGAGGAGTGATTATTGATTTACACCATTGTGAGAAGGTCAGACCTGCTGATTTTACACATGAATAAGAAGAGCAGGATTTGACCATGGTGAAACACAAACGAGGTTTCTATATAGAAATGTTTTAACAGAGTGAATCAGCTGTGATAGCTACATGAGACTTCTCATATAAACTGTGTACATAATACAACTTGTCCAGGTTGATGAGAGAATAAACTTCACTTACCACTTGTAATCCCTAAATTAAGACTAGTGAGACTAAAATTAGAGTGACGTGACTAGGAAAATACCTTAGCAATATACATTTTGTAAAGTGAACAGAAGTACAGAAGCCTTGATGCAGGTAATTGGGAGGGTGAGGAAGGGGAAATACGAAACTTTAGGCAACAATCCTATAAACATAAGAGTTTCTCTTGATCCCGCTGATTCATTGGCATCAGTGGAAGTCAGGCTTTTCTGGGAAGGTACAACCAGAACGCTTTATGATCACACTGGCTGCATAATGTCCACCTCGGATGCACTCTGTCAGCACTCGGTCATAGACAAGCTGAGAGAGAAAGCCTACAGAACAAAAGAATGAAGAAAATAGTTAGATTTTTGAGTACATCACACAGTCCCTGATAGGCAAACCACTTAGCATATGCCTAACTTTAAGCATATTAGCAGTGCTAGTGAAGTTAAACTTACTCAGGCTCATATTTGAGTAACTTCCTGAACTGGGGCCTTACTTATTAAAATTTAAAGCTTACACCTGGTGGCTTCAAGCAAATTGTATAACTATCAATTTTTTTATTGGCGACTTCAAACAAAAAAGAGAAACTAACTTCCTAGCTTTCTTCTTTCAGTGGGAACTGGTGGTATCTCTACTGTCATTTAAAAATGTAGAAGCAACTCTTCATTTTGTAGCTGAAACAAAAAACAGGACTGTGTAGCACTTTAAAGACTAACAGGATGGTTTAATAGGTGATGAGCGTTCATGGGCCAGACCCACTTTTCTACCACTATTCATTTTGTAGAGAATTCCTGCTTTTCATATCAGCTACTTTTACAGACCCAGCAACTTACTCCTGTATAGTCTGTTCCTTATGAGAAAGCAAATTGCTTAAGAGCATACACGTTAACTTTACTCATCGAGGCAGGTGTTCAAAGCAAAATTGAATGAGAAATTTTTAATTGATCAGAAAATTCAGATAGCAACTGTTGTTCCCTATTCATTAGGGAAATAGGAATCCAGGTTTTAAAAACTGGGTGCCTTACGTAGAGCTCTAAATCTGAATTTAAACATCTAAATAATCCTAGAAGTGGAAGGGACCTCGTGAGGTCATCGAGTCCAGTTCCCTGCCCTTATGGCAGGACCAAACACCATCGAGATCATCTCTGACAGGTGTCTGTCTAATCTGCTTTTAAATATCTCCAGTGATGGAGATTCCACAACCTCCCTAGGCAATTTATTCCAGTGCTTAACCACCTTGATAGTTAGAAATAAGTGGCCCCATTTTCCAGAACATTGACCAGTGCACTTATCTAGCTACTTGGGGCTACAAAATACCATAACCATTGCTTACAAAATCTGAAAGCAGGAGGAATTCAGCATTTTTGAGAATCAGGCCCACTTATTTAGATGCCTCTATGTGGACTCAGAAACCTAATTTTAATCTCCTTGGCTGGCGATTTTCAAAGAAGTCTAAATGAGCTAGGCACCAGCTAGAACAACTCCTTTAGGTCCTTTGAAAATACCAGCTTCATTTCAGAAACTCTTGTTCTTGATCTCCATATATGCACCTGCACAGAGCAACACCATGGTTAACAGACAATACTTACTGTAGATAGGACATAAAATGCATTTTAAAACTAGAGTTCAAATTGGCTTGAAATGGGAAGAAATAAATTCAATCAGAACCAACCCCCCAGCAATTGAACGTAAACATTTTTTTTACTCTTACCAAGTAGTTTAAACTTTTTTAAAAAGCATCTCAGACTCCTAGGTTGGCTTCTCGCTTTTCCATGCAACCACAGAAGCAAAGTCACCCTCAGCCAGTCAAGTCCAGAATTTAAAAAAAGCCCAAGTTCTGTTAGGCTGTCACCCTTCAAATTCCCTATCTCACATTCAGGCTGCTTCTTGGTGTGACAGTGCAAGAGTCTCAAATCACGTTTCTTAAAAGTAGCTCAAATCTACCATCTGATGACATATCAGAAATTCTGGTTCAAAGAGAATGACGTGTTTCACTGTTTTCTATATTCAGGTTGGTTACTATTAAAATAAATAAAACAATTTTATGGCAATGCTCTAAAGCCCTAAAGGAAGACTGTTTTAATTTAACCTGTATTTCATCTTTAAATATTTACTCCTGGGATGTTCAGCCCTATTTTTAGATCAAAATAAAACATTCTTTCCTGTGTAATAATGCCTGTTAGTAATTTAGAGCTCAATCTGTAGCACAAAAATCACATAAAACATGAACAACAAAAAATCTCAAGAACTGTGAACAATACCAATGTCAATGACTAAGTAGCATCTGACCTCCCCCAGTCATAACCAACAGTGAAAAATGGTTGAACTGATCCTCAGTGTCATCTCTAAATTTCACTGACATGGGGAAAAGCAGGGTTTTTTATATTAAAGTCACTGGTTCTACTAGTCAAATACCACAGATTTTCCAATGGAATGTGGGAGATGCTAGAAAAATGGGTGAAATGGTTGACAACCTGAGAGCCATAACAAATTCTGGATATGTTTTAATATCAGAATTGGTCCATAGAATCTTGAGCCATAATTTAGCTACGTTTTCGCAGACATGACTGCACTGACAAACTCAGAGGCCATAAACATAGGTGAAAAATCGAGACCCTTAAAAAGTGAAGAGTTGTGCCATGAGCACTGACAGCAATGGCAGTCTGATGCTGATGTACCCCCCCGACTAGCAGCAGGAGGAAGGTTTGGATAATAGTTCTGAAATTCAAAAAGCATGTCTGGCAGAAATCAGAGGGCTTCTGAAGAATGTGATGAAAATAGTCTGCTTCCCACTGCATTAAATTGAATTCCTAGAGGAACTTTTCCTGGATGCACAGGGGATGTCAGTCACAATGTCTGAATGGCCTGGAAAATTGCCAGCGAATTTATGGATGGTTAAAACTAGAGCGCCAGTAGTGACCATATGTAAAATTTGGCAATTAAGAATGTCCATTTCTAAATCATCCTCTGCTATGCATGGGGCTGGCTTTTTAAGGAAACTTCCTAACTGCCAGAGTGGTTAAGCAGTGGAATAAATTGCCTAGGGAGGTTGCAGAATCTCCATCATTGGTGACATTTAAAAGCAGGTTAGGTAGAGATCTGTCAGGGATGGTTTAGATGGTGCTTGGTCCTGCTGTGAGGGCAGGGGAATGGACTGGATGACCTCTCGAGGTTCCTTTAGTATTCTATCGTTCTATGATCAGAAAGTCTAAGAGATATACTGTGCAGGCCTCGTTAAAAACACACACACACAAAATCTGAGCTTTGCAAAGAGCATAAGTCCAGGAAAGGCTTTACATAAAGAAGAAAATCATGTTCTTTGTTGCTAGCCAATACTTTAAGAAAATAAGATATGTGAAGGTCTTAGGAAATTAAGTATAATTTAATATGAACTACCTCTAGGGCCTGCCTGCCGTTCAGCTTTAGACCAGGGTATATCCACTGACGTCAGTGAAGCTACTCCTGATTCACACAAATGCAAGGTCCTGGTTCAGCTGCTACTTGTATGATGTGTAGACTCTGCTGTGGAAAGTTTGCCCCAGATCAATATCTAATCTTGAAAGTTTCTTTTTAAAATTACTTATGTTTACAGGATTGACAGTGGAGAACGTAGAGGCATCAGAAGTAATACTGCATCAAGTATTAACACAAACACATAAGTCACAAACATAAAAGTATAGAACGTACTAAACACAGGCAGTTAGCAAAGTAGACCCTTGGGAAACACCAGAAAGCACTCTTGGTGTAGTAGAAAAACAAAGCACTCAGTCAGGCAGACTGTTTTAGCTGCAGAGTGGCCTTTTAAGCATATTCAATAAAATTCAAATACAGTTCCGAGTTTGGGTTCTCCAGTGTGAAACCGTCTGTACTGCAAACAGTGAGGAACCTCTCTGTGCCAATCCTAGAAAAAGATGTGCAAGAACACACTTGCGGCATGCAATAGTATTGGAACGCCATTAGTTCCCCCAAAAGTGCCATTACAGCATTCTGGGGTCTTCCAGCATGACTCCAGTCTTGGCCTGTATCCTCACTGCACCCCCTATGTACTACCTACTCTTGGTCCCTAATCGGCATTATTCTTCTGTGATTCTGAGTCAGAGCGCTAGTGCTATTCTAACTTAACACTGAGGCTGAGCCAGTTTCCTGGTTGCCCTCATGATCAGCGCAGTGCAAAATTGGCACAATGCCTTAATTAAGAGAAGCTCACCTAGACCTGAGAGTCTGGCCTTGCATGTTCTATCAAATCAGCTTTAGGGAATATAGCACAGCTTTGTCTAAATATTATTTAGACTTATTTTCTAATTGCAGATGATGTTCAACTGCATTTCCCCACAGTCCAAGCATATGGATACATCACTTGTTTTAATACAAACTTCTGCTGGCCAGTGTGTTAGGGGAGGAACCAGAATCCAGGCCTCACTCATTTGCCTGCCCTGACTCCACCACCTCTGTTCTGAGTGTGTGGGGGGAAGGTGGGCGTAGCGCTTCCTGTACTGTATTTAGTGATCTAGTTAGCTCGTGCTGGGGAGTAAGAGGCACTTCCCACCCAACTTCCCCCCCTCCACGTTGAACAAGTAACAATCTTGCCCAAATGCATTACATCTATTGGAATTGTGTCCAGTAAAATGGTGTTGTCCCCCCACAAGAGTATAAAACACAACCAAGACCTGTCCAGTGGAAATGGTTATGGGAACACATCAACAGCTCTTATCAGTCCAGTCGTATTTCCTAAGGAGAATTGCAGGGCTTATATCTGCCCAGGAGCTAAAATGCAGATTGGCTCTGAAAAGTGTCTCTGATATCACCACATATTATCTTTACTGTCTCTCAAAGATTTCTATACTGTCCGCATTCGGTTTTACAAGGATTAAGACAGTTTTTCTAACTGACATCCCTGCACACTCAACATGAAAGTCAAGTTGGTTTCTTTCCTCCTGGCACATCATCAGATATAAAGGTTTTGCAGGCCAAATTAGGCTTTCAGTGGAACCAGCATAATATTGTTTGCCAGTTATACCCCTAGTGACACCTGTGACATCACACTCCCACTGCCGCAAATGATTTTGTATGGAGGTAACTGATTGGAAGTTAGAAAACAATGCTTTTATGATCACATGAAGGAATACAATCTAGTTCACTCCCTCGCAGATTTACTAATACAACTCTGAAAAGACCAAGGGAGTGGGAGCTGTTTTTACTTCTGCCTCAAAGTAAAACTGAATTAATTTTGCCATGGCCAACAATACAGAAGTTCTAAATTTACAATGTTTGGAGCAATTGTCCTTATAATCAACGTATTTTAAAAATGTTTTATTCCAAAGTTACCATTGACATCTACACGAGGGTCTAGAGTTAGTGCAATGATATCAGCAATAACAGATTTTAAAAGTTTCTGATCTGCTTTAGTAATGTTTTAACAACACTTAAAATCAGCTTATTCTGAAAGCCAAACATTTCATTTCAAATTGTACACTTGACAATTAATTTTAGTGACTGTTTATTACTAATGCTGGCTGAGAATTGGCTTAAAGTCTCCAACAGGGAGCTCGTGCCATTCTTATAAGAAAACATTTTTTAAATGGGTTCTCCCACCAGTACATGTCACATTTTATTCCTCCTTGCACCCTGAAACCTTTAATGCCCAAAACAAAGTGATTTTTTCTCCTTTAAATAAAAAAAGGTAGAAAAAGAAAGCAGTTGTCAAATGTGTCAACTGGAAAACAAACCAGCAATAAAACAAGCCAGAGCAATATGACCCTTAAAAAACTGTCTGCCTCCTGATTCTCCCAGATGTTTCCCCACTTCCAAATCAATCCAAAATACACACATCTTCCCCCCTCTCCCCCTCTATTCTATGATTCCATTAGCCATTCGGCCAAGCAATGGCAAAAACAATTAGGGAAGGTGTTGTTATAAGGAAGCAGTAGTCTAGCATCAAACTATTTACAAACTTTTAGCTAAAACTGCTGCGTTTTTCTGGAAGTCTTTTTGTGCTACTGGCATGGCATAATGTTATGGTGGCAACAGTCTGGTCAATTGTGATCAGGTGGTTAACAAAGCTGGTGCCAAGAGATCAGCCAGCCAACCTAGATTCTGTAAAAGACATTGGCATCAGCTGTTTCTGCAACATAGTCATTGAACAACTGTACTTAGACATGCTGTGGTTCCTCCTTTTTTATTTTTGTGGCAGATGGTGGATACTACAGCCAAGAATTGTGGTAAGCCAGAAGCCTGACCCATCTATCAAACGATGGTTGGCTATTCTACATAGAAATTTGATTGAAGGTGTTGTCTATAAGTTAAAGTATAAGCTTAAAGTTAATTTTTGAGCCTAGAAGTAAGATATGTGTATAAAGCTCTAATACAAGAAGTCTGTAGGCACAAGCCTGTAAGATATTAGCATAAGCATTTAGTAAAGAGAAAATAGGCCTGTAAGTAAGTTGACCAGCAGTGACTCAGTCATATGGTATAATTTTATAATAAACAATTCTACTGAAAGTCTGTATAAAATACCAACAGGCAACAGCAAACTTAAACCCCAACAAATAGTCTCGCAGCACCTTAGAGAATAACAAAAAATGTAGATAGTATCATGAGCTTGTGCCCATGAAAGCTCACACCACCATCTATATTTTGTATTAGACTCTAAGGTGCTGCAAGGCTATTTGTTGGTTTTTAAGTTTATTAATATACTGCTAAGGTACAGAATTAGTACACGCTTAACAACATGTAGGTGCAGAAGTTAGTAACTGGCAAAGGAGCCCAAATGTTTGCATGAATATTAATTGCTACCATCAGATACTACACTAAGACTAACTGTGGCACAGACTAGTGAGACCTTGATCATCAGAGTTGTCTGGTACTTCGCAGATAAGTTAGGACCTTGTGAACCATGTTAGGGCACCGCTTGTCTGCCTGTCCCACTTCTCCATAAGAACTGTGTGTGAGTGTGTATGGCAAGATGCTGAACAAAGTGAATACTGGTTACTGCTGCAGTCTGATTCACAACTTTTGTTTGTTTACTAATTGTGTTAGTAAAGCTAGTTCAAATTCAAAACTTTATTCCCAAGTGAGTGTGTTGCAACCAGGGGCGGCCTGAGGCAGGCTGCGGCAGCTGGCGCCCCAGGCGGAATGCGTGATCGGCGCCCCTGCCTGCACAGCTCTCAACGGAGTGACAATGGCGTGACATCATCATTGGGCGCCCCGTAGAAGGCAGTGTCCTAGGCGACGGCCGAGTAGGCCTATACTCACAGGCCGCCCCTGCTTGCAACTGTGCACATTGGCATCTCCAATTTAACCTTCATTCTAATAACTCTGGGTTTAATCTTGGAACCGAAACTTGTGAAACCACTGTTAACTGGAGGCTACATCTAGACCACAGTCTTTTGTCAGCAGAGAGTATGCTAATGAAGTACTCATTAGCATTTGTCGAGCTGTCATTTGCATATTCTCTGCCGAGGCTTTTTGCTCAAGAGGTTTTTGCGCAAAAACAAGCAATGTAGATAGGTCTGTTTTGCACAAAAAAGCCATTTTGTTCAAGAACCCTTATTGATTATTTACAGATTCTTGCGGGGAAAGGGTTTTTTTTTGTGCAAAAAGGACCTGTCTACATTGCTTGTTTTTGCACAAAAACTTCTTGAGCAAAAAGCCTCAGCAGAGAATATGCAAATGACAGCGCAACAAATGAGCGCTTCATTAGCATATCTCTGCGGACTAAAGGCTGCAGTCTAGATGTAGCCTAAGTGAATGAGTTGGAAATTCTGGGAATTCTTAAGCAATCAATGCACAATCATTAGATCAGCCAATACTGGTGGAGGTTGTGTTGGTATATTGTTACATTGGTAAGACAAACCAAATAGATGCATATTGAACTGCTTATTTACTTCCCATTTTCAATCTCTAAATATACTTAAACATTATACATACAGTTTTATATTTTGTTACACACACACTCTCTCTCTCTCTCCCTCCCCCCCCTTTTTAAATTCGGATGCTCAGTACTTTTAGCTATGCTACAGTCCTAGGCTAATTGCAGGTGGAAGAAAAAAAAGTCACTCATCCCTCTCAACAAAATCATTTGTTTAATACGTATATCTAACAAGTGGCAACCTTGAATTCTCACTGTAGCTGAAAGCACATTACAAGTGCCTTTCTGATTATACCACTAGAGGAAAGTTTTAATAAAAACTAATTAAACTACAAAATCCCAAGTGATTAACTGATTTTAGGGGCTAAATTTCTAGCAATTCTAATTATCCTCTCATGGCTTTACTTAGTGTTTCACAACCATGACAGATGACAATGAAAAACTGCAGTTAAATTCATCCAGCCTGACACCATGCTAAGCACTAGCTTCTCCCTCTCCAAGTAAAATCAATACCATGTTTGAGTAAACATGTTTACAGCTTTATTAGGATGTCTTGCTTGTTCTATAACAGCTACTTGAAGCCCTGGTAACAAATCGACTCAACTCAGTTAAACCTAGAGAGCTGGGTAAGAGGCCCATCAATAAGGTTGTTATAAAAATAAACTGCAGGAGATCAGAAAGCTGGAACAAACAGCCTGGTAAATGTCAATATTTTTACTTCCACAGAATGACAAAACCATGAGATCATGAATAAAAGGTTTGGGAAGTCTATTTTCACTCTGTTTATATAATGTTTCACATACTAAATGGCAACTACTTTTCACTGACTATATAAAAACCTTGTTACAAAGCTTCTTATTTTCTAATCACCAGAGGAAGGTTGAAACAAGTGTGCACTCAAGAGTAGCAGTTATTGCTGTCTCCACTCCTCTTGGTTCCTTTATATTTATGGGCACATTTTTAGTGCACTCAATTTCTTTAAGGATCATGCAGTTGCATGTGCATTTTCTTTAGCCTGAGCTTATACAATCATTTCTGAACGGACACTCACAAATCAAGCAACTTTGCATTGACCAGATGAATGCATATAAAGCAATGGGGGTGGTTTCACGCAGCTTTAGTAGTCATTTCCTGCTGAAATGAAGGTGCTGAGTATAGCTGTGCTTGCAAGCAAAAAGAACAAGGAAAGAACACCTGTGAAACTAGTCTACAAGTGCAAAGGACAGACTAAACTCCACCTCTTCTTTGTTATCTCAGCAAGGAATCCGTTAATGCTTGCAAAGTGTTTTAATTGCAAAGCATGTTTGTACTATTAATACCAGCAGTAGATTTACTGAGCAGTTCACTAATGCTGGTGGCGTGAGGCATAATCATACTTTTCAGTGCTAGCCAGGATGTCTGTGCCCTACTGGGATTCATTCTGAATGTGGGCAGGCAGTGTTGCCACATCATCTCCCATCTTGATGCGTGTTCTGTGGGACCAGCAAGTGTATAGTGCAGCTGGAATGCTACAGGAGTTCTGCTACAGAAGGTGGTTCAAAGGATGTACATATGGCCTCATTCAAAGTTCAGTGAAGTCAATGGGAGTCCTTTCATTAACTTCAAGGAACTTTGCATGAGCCCCTTAATCAGCTCATATCTTGGCTGCCCTGCACATGCCTAGTGATTACCACCCACCTCTGTGATTAGAAACAGCTCCATATGAAACCCAGAATGGTGGGGAGGGTGCAGCATTTTCCATTGACACAGCCTCCTCTCCATAATCAGAGGACTCTGCTGGATCTGTGCTTTATGATGTCAGTATAGAGACTAAGTAGTCAATCTGGCCTCTTAGGGTACATCTACACTGTGACTTAAAACCATGGCAGTGTGTCTCAGAGCCTCCATCTGCAGACTCGGACTCAGGTTACAGTACTAAAAACGCTGTGTAGAGGTTCAGATTTGGGTTGGAGCTTGGACTCTGAAATCCATTTCCTTCTCTGGGTTTAACAGTCCAAGTGCTAATGGCTACACAGTTGTTTTTAGTTCTGAAGTGGAAGCCCGGGTCAAGATCCGGATTTCTAGGACTCCCTGCCATGAGTTATGCAGTGTAGGCATACACTTAGGTGAAAAATAACAGATGTGGGAAAATGCCCTGCAATTTGCAAAAAACAAATGAATCTACAATCTCTTCTAATACATGTGTGACAGAAGGATATAGATAAGTCCAAAATGATGATGGCTCAATCAGATCTTTTGCTTTAGCTGATCTTGGAAGAAGTTCACATTTGGATCTGGCCCTGCTTAACTAAGATAAGTTAATAATGAAACATATTTCACAGTCTCCAAGCTTTGAAAAGGTAGTCTGAGCATTGCATTAGTTAAATTAAAACTTGGACACTTGCATCTGAAGTACTTTTCCTGATATCTGATTTTTTTTCTCCATGCCAATATTTCTCAGACTTTTTCTTATCACACAAGTAAATTGTTTCTGGGAAGTTGGATAAAGTTTTCTTTTACCATTTTTGAGATTTTTAATAGTTCAAAACATTTTCAGATGCTTTTTATCTGCTTCAATGACCCAAACGTGGCACCTGGGTCCAGATACCATGGCAAATGGCCGTGCTATAAAAATAATTACTAGAAATGAATTTGGTTCATTTAATGTAAAAAAGATAAAGTTATAAGCATTACAATATAGGATGTAAAATGCTACTCTGTTCCATTTTTAACACTGTTTAGAGGGGTGATGCTCCTATCATCAGCCCGAGGAAATTAAATGCAAAGAGGTTGCATGAATGTAACATTATGGTTGAGATTTCACATGCACAAAAGCCAGGAAATTCAAAGTTATAGTTCCCACAGCAACCATAAGTCAGCCACACTGCTCTTTGCAAATGCACTGCTAGGCATTAAAGCATGCAGAGTGAAACAAAATAAAACCATTGTGCAAGGGGGATGACTTTTGAGAGCTGAAATTTTCTACCACGGCACTATATTAATAGAGCTTCTATGCAATGAATTCAAAAAGGATTATATTTCATGTCTGTCTTTGTTTAATAAGCACTGCTATGCAAAATTGACACGGCCAGGAAAAAGCCTCCTGTCAATTACGACTAAGTGTCAATAACAATGTTTATTAAGTACAGTAGGAAAGCACGAAAAGACACTTCTCAACCAGACACAATATTTTACTCTCTGTGGCACTGATCCTGTGAACACTTTCACAAATGCTTAATTTCTCTATTTTGAGTAGCTGTACTAATTTCAATGACACTACCCACCGCAGTAAAGCGAAGCATGTGCAGACAAATATTTGCAGAATTGGGGCCCATGTGCTTCAATATTGTGTAGTGAGGTGTGTTATCTCCAGGGTGAAATTCACTGACGCGAATGGGAGTTTTTCTATCAACTTCACTGGTGCCAGGATTTCACCCTAGATGTTTTCCCACCCAAGAAGTGGGTGCATTTCAATGCTTGGGGAAGTGATATACACTACAGAAAATTATAGTAGTCAGAGTACCTCACAGATCATCCATTCAATGCTCTTTGTGCTAGGGCACAATACTGGTCACTATCAGTAGGCCTATAGGATATGAATCAACTAATATATTTCAAATATATTAAACTTCTACGTGTTTTATATTTGATGCTAATACAAGAAGATTTACTTTACATTGCTCCGGTCCTTAACTAGATTAATTTTTTTTTCATCTGAATCATTGCTCTGGGATGGGGTTGGAGATGAGGGATGCAGCATGCAGGCTACCCTGAGTAGAAAGGACTACCCCAACCCTCTCTCACCGCATCAAGCTTGAGGCCAGATGAGAAGTACCAGTCCAGGGCCACTGCAGCTCCAGTGGGCACAGCTCAGGGAGGGGTGCATGTCCCCTGGTTGGGGAAAGTTCAGGTTTGTATGCCTCTGGCACTCCCCAGCCAGAGTGAGGAATGCAACAAACTCTGCACTTTCCCCTCACTCCCTGAGGAAAGGGAACAGCCAGCAATGTCCCCATATGAATCAGGGGAGAGGAGAGCTTCAGTCCCTCCCCCGCAGTGGGCTCCTGTGGGGGGGGAGAGGGAGGAGGCTCAGAGCTGGATCAGTCCTGGACTGGGGGGAGCGCAACTCCACTCAGCCCCTTTCACCTGCTTGGTGATTCCGTCTCTTTTCTGTATGGTTTTAAGAGAAGCAATCTCATTCCAGACACATCCCATTTTCCTGGCACAACCAAACCAGGACCTTGCTTTAAGTTACGCTGAGAGCAAGCTGTAAACTGAATTTGGTGATCCTAGCTCTTACTGAATAGGAGAAGTTCGTAAACAGATGGATAGACAGACAGAAAGGAATACTCTCTCAAATATATTGTAAATAATATCAGCTTAATCTTATGCATTATCTCTCAAGGGACTATATCCTGCCCTGTCTCCCAGAGGAATCTGCTTAATGATTTAGTTTGATTAGTACCTACATTTCTATTCAGAATACATTTAAACAGTGCAAATATATTACCAATATTCGGAGTGAGAAAGAACTCACTGAAGTCACTTCTCTAACCTTCTCTACATCTTCATCATTACGTGATTTTCTAATGGTATGCCACGTTAACATAAAATAAAACGTTACACTGACAATAGGCATGACCAAATATTTTTAAATAGTGAAGATTTGCTTTCAGACTGTATCACATTATGTCCCAGAACTGAGAGAGCAAAAACTGGAACCTTACAATTTATGAAAATCTACTTCTAATGCAAAACATTTTTAAACATACAGAACACATTCACAGTTTTCATTTCCCATCGAGTCTGATGAGAACATCATTAAGGAGGACATCTCTCCTTTAAGGCCCAATTCTGTAAGGTAATGGACATTCTCCAGTGCTGTTGAGATCAATAAGAGCTGACAATGCTCAGCACCATGACAGATCACAAAACCACAGAAGATTAGGGACAGCCCTTTTAAGGCATTAAAAATTAAATATTACTTTCAAAATGAGAGCAGATGAATAAGCATTTTGCTGCTCTTGCACTTATTTCTTTATATTTTGTGTAATTGGAAATTACAGTTTTTAACTTACTTTATTTTAAGAAGATGAAAAGTCAAAACAATAAAACCAAACTGTCGAGTACCTGGATCCAGTGGAAAGGTGGTAAGCAAGAAAAACAGAGAGAACTGTTTTCGATATTGCATTTGGAGAACAGTGCATGGCCCTGGGCCTATACCAATATAGTATAACTTAATTATTTCCAAATAATACCACTTTGATTATTATAAACAATTCTGATTAGTTTTCATTATAATTAATATGCAGGAATTTGTACAGTCTGAAACAGTCAGATAAGTGGAAAAAGGAAATATTCAGTGTTTTTTCTGTGATGTGTTTATTTTTATATTCTTTTTTTAAAGGCAGTGGCAATTCAAACGCTATGGCAAATTTCTCAATTGTGCCGATTTCAATGTGAAAACCTCCTTCTGTTAGTCAACTACAACATTTATCAGAGTAATTGCGCATTTCCATCAGTGACAGAGAAAAATCCGCAAAAGGTATAATTTGACAATATTCTAACATACGTAAGGTCAGTCAGAGACAGAGGGAACATCTAATAGCCTCGTTTTAGATGCAACATTTATCTTGGTGAGTTAAGAATGACATCAGAACACACGAGCAGTACAGTAATGAACATGTTGAGAGTTCTGACAAGTCGTCCCCTAGGAAGGGAAGACTGATGCCCTCTCTACAACTGGGCTATTATACTAGTTTGTGCTGTTTATACAACAGCAGAATCACAAATGTGGAAAATGGGTTGTCAGTCAAACTGATTAAAACATCAAAAAAGTATTTTTATTTCAACACTTTATATATCATCAGCTATGATTTCAACAACAGCATTGCTCAGAGGCAATTAGCTGCCCTGTTGTATAAATGAAGACAACACAAGCACTGATCTCTGTTAGAACATTCATATTGACTTGGAAGGAAAGACAGAATAACACACAAGTAATATCCCCTCACCTCTTTCCTCATGCAGAACATTTTATAACAGAAATAAGACGTTGTGTGTCACATATCCATATATAGTTAATTGCTATCAACGATCACACTGCCAGCTGGAAAATAAAGTTGTAACTCAGGGCTATGGTATCATCAGAGGGTTGTATTTCATGGTTGTGACATTATATCCATGAAATGTCTTTTAAAAAATGTGATTGTAAAAAACTGTGACAACTTTCCATGGTATTTTAACCAATTAAAATAGCTTTACACAGATGAACTAAATGCCACTGTATGGTGATTAAGCAGTTTCTGATGTGATAATCCTTCCACCCAATAATGAATTGTTTCTAGTTTCCGAAACTTTGATTTCAAGATATCTAGACATTTTTTCTTGTATGTCTGTCTATGTTGCTGTGAGGTTCTTACTGAAATAAACACGTAAGAAGCAAAGGGATATTTTGTGCCCAGTACAATTTTAGTAAAACAGGTGGGTTTTGTTTATAATGTTGTAATATCATACAAATACAATAAGTACAAGAACTTTTAAATAAGGCCACACATGCAAATAAAATGTCTGGTGGCCTGCCAGGGGCTAAGCCTGGTGAATCAGTCCGCTTATTGCCCACCCCGAAGTAGCTACATAAAGGATTAAACAAAGAATAGCTATTAATGGAACGTTGCCATAATGGAAGGAGGTCTCAAATGGGGTTCATAGGGATCTGTTATTTAATATCTCCATTAATAAATGGATACAAGAATGACCATACTGATCCATTTTGCAGAAGACACAAAGCTGGGGTACCCTTTGGAGGACAGAGCTAAAATTCAAAGGGATCTTGATAAACAGGAGAGAGAACCGGGCTATCGACAATAACATTTAAAAAAGACAAATGTAAGCTGCTACACCTTAGAGAAGAAAAACAAACGCACAAATAAAAAATGTGGACTAATTGGTTTGACAGCAGCACTGCTGAGAAAGATCCAGGAATTGTGTTGAATCACAATCTCAACATGAGTCAACAATGCAATGCTCTTGGAAGAAAAGCAAATGCAAGTTTGGGTTGCTTTAATGGAGACTCAGCGTGCACATCTGCTCTGCTTGGCTTTGGTTAGGTCTTAGAGAACCATGTCCAATTTTGGTCACCAAAGTCTAGGAAAGATGTAGAGAAACTGAAAAGACCCCAGAGACAAGTGACAACGATGATCAAAGGGATGGAATGCAAGCCATATGAGCAAAGGCTGAAAGAGCTGGGTATGTTTTGTTTGGAAAAGTGGAGCTTACGGGGGCACATGACAGCAGTGTTCAAATACTTGAAAGGCTGCCATAAGAAAGATGGAGAAAAACTTTTCTCTCTTGCCACAGAGGGCAGGACATAACAGATTTAATCTCAGGAAAAACTTCCCAACTATAAGGACAGTAGGACAATGGAACAAAGTGCCTAGGAAAGTCATGAAATTTACGTCATTGGAGCTTTTCTAAAGGAGGCTGGATAGCCATCTGTCATGGATGGTTTAGACACAACAAATCCTGCACGTTGGCAGGGAGTTAGACTAGTTGACCCGTGTGTCCCTTCTAACCTAATGGGTCTATGATTCTTGGCAGCAGCTTTAAAAATGTTGGATTTCATTCTGTTTCACTTACACCAGTGGTGAAACTACTGGTTTCAGTGAAATTATTCCTGGTTTAACACAATCAAGCCTTTTGGTTTTATGTCAAACATCATCTTGGAGCAAAACTTATACCACTGAAGTAATGATCTGCTAATGCTATCCCCTAGAAGGGATTAAGGGGTTTTTACATAAGCCTGTTTATACATTTCCTGTGTCGTAATTTAGATATTTGAAGTATTTTACATATTCAGAGCAATTTTCTAAAAACATCAATAATGTACAAATACACAATATCTTACATTGTTCTGAAATCATTCATCAGGATGTCAACCCACAGCAAATAATTTGCATTAGCCACAAGGAAGAGGCCAGCCCTTGCAAAGTTGAGGGACAGTTGGCAACTTCCCAGCAGTTCAAAGGCCAGCCTTAGATTATCAAGGGATTTAGATCAAGGTGGAGAGTCACAAATGGGTCACATTCTTCACAGGCCTCCATATTAAAGAAGAGGACTTTAACTTTATTTTGGCCCATGTGACAATAATATAACAAAATATATACAGTAATTCCTAGTACCTCAAAATGAGAAGCTAATACCAGATTCAGTGAGGCACACAGAAGATATGTAGGAGGACAGACTATTCCCTATTGTGTCAAGTACTAACTTTTATATGAATTGTGTTCTGATGGCTGATACCGTGGCAGTTACTGATGAACAAGACTGATGTTATGTTTCATTAAAAAGGGGGAGAGAATTATTTATTCTGCAAGCAGGTACACCAAAGAAGGATTTCTCTTTGTAGTTTTTAAACTACAGATAACCTCTTCCTGGTATCTGTCTCTATGTTAAAGCTATCAATGGGATTTTGAAAATGACAGCGGGCATGAGCTTGTGACAGCAGCTTTGATATAGACAGAAGTAAAATGCTCTGGCTAGTGCTTGGCACCTCACAGCACTTAATGAGGGGCTGCTTTTATCTCAAGAATTTTGGCCCTTGCAAGTGGTGTAAGATTTTTTGTAATCACAAGACTGTAGCCCTGCTGCACACATTGTCATTGCTGCATTAAGCTACTTAAAAATGATTTGCAGTTACACTTCATACTCTATCACTTTTCATGCCGTATACAATGAAATCACAGCTACAACAATGAAATTAGCTACAACATTTGTTTGAAAATCTGTAGAACATATTGATTTTGCACCTTTTTCTGTTCAGTTGTTATGATTGTTATGATTTTTCTTCCCCATTCCATTTAGTGGACAGACACTAGAGTACAGATTTTGCAGGGAACAATAACAGTGATTGTCACAAAATATTCTCACTGTTTTCGTTTGTTACTCCAGTGATGTCAAAGAGGATTCCAGATGGTAGACAGACCTGCTATGACAAAACAGCAGGACAGCAGAAACAAGTTTTCTCTTGTTCCAGAAAATTAGGAAAGCACATTGAGCTCAAAATGATACTGTTTCTATTTCCAGTGTGCACTGCCATGACATGGGCTTTACAACACATGATTAGGGTGGTTCAAGATGGGTCTGGCTAAATAATAAGGAAATCTCTGCAAGTGCTATAGAATTAGGCTGTAATTTCATTTGGTGGGCCTTGGTGACATAAACCATGTTAAACAAAGCTCAAGTGATTTGTCAATGTCACCAGAACCCCGAGGTGGAATTACAGGTTTAATTTATGGGTGTCTCAGGGATTCATTTCATATTCAAAATGGAAATCTGGTGTACTGCTGCAAACCACTAGAGGTGCTGGATTGCTGTAAAGCAGCTTGTTGTTGTTGAAGCTGGTAAAAGGATGTCGTTCTGCTGAAAACCACTAGAGGCAGCAGAACTGATGACAGATTAATAAAATAAGAACCTTATGCAAGGTCCCACACAAAAGGATCCTGGGTTTGATCTTCCATGGGCATCTTGGTCAACTCTGAACTGAATTTGAACCAACCAAATCTCAAGATCCTCTCATTTGAAGAAGTGGATTTTGCCCATGAAAGCTTGTATATACTATACATATAGATATAAATACAAAGTATTTATGTATGTATATACTATACATATAGAAATAAATACAGAGATAGATATAGATATTTGCTAAGTATCTTAAGTGCCACAAGACTACTCATTGTTTGTAAAGTTACAGACTAACATGACTTCCCCTCTGAGACTTTTGAACTAACCATGGTAGCTATGGATACCTAACACACAAATGGAAAATCAAGGATTCCCCAGTGCATGTGTTTTCCACGACAGACCATGAAACATCACCATTTAGCACCCAATTTATAAATATGAAGGAGAAATTATTACAATAAATTCTGCCATTGCTGTCGTAGCCATTTGGCTTGATCAACTTCAGGTGAAATTGTAGTTACTCAACTTTGGAAGTTATATTCTCTCATTTCTTATTTCTGGCTTCTCCCACCTTTCTTGTCTCTAAGGTTGTTTGGGAGGAACAGCCTTCCACCCTCACATTTCCTGTTATTCACAGAGGTCAGTATTTCCCTGCAATCTTGTTGGCCCCTGAACTAGATCCACCTCAGTTTCCCAAGTCTATGGACATAAATGGCTCAGCTTAAAGGTTTTCAAGGCACATGAGACATTCCAGCACCCCAGCCATTTGAGGAAAAAAACAGATTCCCTGAATACAATCTTTAGTTTCCATCAAGGTTAACACGACCCTCTCTCAACCACTAGCTGAAGCAAAATAGTAATAGAGATGTAGCCGTGTTAGTCTGGTCTTGCTGAAACAAAAGACAGGACTATGCAGCACTTTAAAGACTAACTAGATGGTTTATTAGATGATGAGCTTTCGTGGGCCAGACCCACTTCTTCGGATCAAATTGTGGAAGAAAATTGGCATATATGGTCATGCCAATTTTCTCCCACAATTTGATCCGAGGAAGTGGGTCTGGCCCACGAAAGCTCATTACCTAATAAACCATCTCGTTAGTCTTTAAAGTGCTGCATAGTCCTGTCTTTTGTTTTAGCTGAAGCAAAGGCCTTTGATCCAGCAGCTCATTCATGCTCACCATGCTAATTTACCACTCCCAGAGAAGTAAGGTGAGCTCTGCTGAGAAAATCATAGGGTTGGAAGAGACTTCAGGAGGTCATTGAGTTCAACCCCCCTGCTAGAAGGATTTTTCTTCCTATAGTCTGCAAAAATAGCCATGTTTTCTAGTCTCGGATACAACCACATGAGCATTTTATGAGACAACAGATGCAGTGGTGGATATAGGGCAGGGAGAGCGGGGCGGCTGCCCCGGGCCCTGCGCTTCAATAGGTCCCGCACACGCGTTACTACCTGTCTGCTATAGCCGTGGCACATGCACGAAATTGTGCTACCCCGACCCCGCGTTTCAATAGGCCCCGCAAAACTTTCATCGGCCCCTGAACAGATGGGATCTGCAGCATTTTGCTACAAGGAAACTAAAAGCTCAATCAAAATTGTATACTGAGGTGCTGCATCAATTCACATGACCTTTTAAAGTGACAGAATAAAAACTTTCCATTAGAAAAAAAGTTGGTAGGACAATAACTCATAATCTGGCTCCATGGCAGGATAGGAAAGCATAAATGTCAAATATAATACAAGCACGACCATCCCCACAATATAGGAACGTCTTGTGAATAGATTATAGAAGGCTGTATCTTCCACAAATATAATTTTTTTAAAGGGGATGGAAGAAAATTTTGTAGAGAGCATAGAGATCATTTCTGGTGGAACACAGATCATATCTGTCCCATAGTCATTATAGGTCAGTTTCCTGTCTCCAAGGGTGGCTAATACCCAAAGGCTTTGGATGAAAGTGAAACGTTGTGAATAATTATAGTGTAAACATCAAGAGGGGAAGTTTCTTCCTAACCTCCATGAATGAGTGGTTGGTTCATGCCCTGAAGAGGGAAGGACTCTCTCTTTTAAAATCCTCTCTAATATGAATGTTCACATTATCCCTATAAAACTTTAGTTCACCTTTGAGCCTACTCAATGCTCAGTCTCAATATATTGTAGCAATGAGCTCCACTGAGTAAAAAATGCACATTTTCTAAGTGGCGACCTTTCAGAGTCACTGAATGTTCCTGGAACAGAAGAAAGAATTATTGCTATGTAATTCACAGTACTAGCCCTAGTGTTGCCTTTAAAATATGTATAATTTTTGCTATTCCCAGAGCACTCAGATTATTAACTGATTTTAATGAGAGATTGTGTACATGCTTTAGTAGATGCTCCTTCAAGACTCTGGAGCTTTAACCATGTGGGCCTAGCTACTTCTTATTCTTGAATTTATCAGTTTGTTCCAGCACCTTCTCTTTTGATGCTTCAACTACTGAGAATACGTCATCTTTACTACCAGAAAAAGACTAGCCCAGAAAAGGGTTTTCCCTGTTCTCTCTGAAGACAGAGGAAAAGTAGTCATGTAGACTTTTGCCAAGCACTGCCATTATCCTCATTTGTTTCCTTTATTCTTTAGTAATCCAGCAGACACCAACTGTCTCAGGTTTTTTATTTCTGATATAGTTAAATAATTTCTTTCTTCCTTTGGTAATTTCCTAGTTTCTTTAGAGTTTTACTTGTCACCAGTGATGCTCCTTTTTCTTAGTCTCATAGTATTGGATTTCTTCCGATAAAGAAAGTAAACTTCCGATAATCCAGCACCTTTGGGACCCAGGGGGTGCTGGATATGCCGGAGTACCGGAAGGGGGACTATAAGGGGGCGGGGGGAGGGGATGGCGAGGAACGGTGCAGCGTGGGCAGCACTCCAGCTGCTCTGCCCCCAGCTTCCCCAAGACCGCCACTGGTCAATTTCAGCAGCAGCGGACTTGGGGAAGCCAGGGGCAGAGCAGCTGGGGTGCTGCCGGGCTGGTCCTGCAGTGCCGCTCAGGTGAGGGGCGGCGCTGCGGGACCAACCCTGCAGCACCCCAGCTGCTCTGCCCCCAGCTTCCCCAAGTCTGCCGCTGCTGAAACTGACTAGTGGCGGACTTGGGGAAGTAGTATGATAACTGGTTAATCAAAAAAGCACTTTGCCATCTAACTCTGTCAACTTCTTGGCTAAGGCTCATATTTTCTGAAATCTCCTTTCTAGAGTGGTCCTGGGCAAGTTTGGCTACAATTCCTTTCTTTGATGAGGATGTTAAACTTTCCATTTTAGTTACTTGCTGTGTGTTACTGAGGCTCAAGAGCACATTGGCAGAAGGATGGATAATATGACCTAACTGTTCTTTTCTATTTCTAATCCTTTGACTCCAGAAAACATTTAAACAAATGAAGAATCACATTCCTAATCTCAACAGGATTTAAGCGCATGCTGAAAACGTACTGTGTTTAAATATTGTACTGAGTAAGTATAGGATTATTCAGTGCTTACAGATAAGCACATGTTAAGTTGGAGAGAGGCCTTATTTCTTCAGGCCCAGTTCAGCAGCCTTGATTCAGGTAATACACTCATGGTCATCTGTGGATGTATTCCCTATTGCAAAAATAAGCCCTAGGATTCCATTTATAAAAAGCTTCCTAGGCCAGGGGTCTGGATCCTAGCAGTTCCTTGGTGGCTGCACGGGGGTGGGGAGTTGGGGGGGGAGGTATCCACAAAATATTATAAAAAATAAAAAAAACCTCACAATTAAAACTGACAAATCATCTATTTCTGTTTACACAACATATTCTATGGTGTATGAATGATATAATACTCATATTGCATCAATGTCAATGTCAGAAAATCTCACTGCTTTGCAACAGCAAATCAGAAGTGACGTCTTTTTTTCCTTTGACTGAGATGTCTTTTACAGAGGGAAATGGAAAATATTTTTATGGCATGTGAGCAAATTACATTTAAAATATATAAGTTTTTAAAACGTCCTCGTGACAGTACTGTTAGTGGCACTTAAGCCGTGACCAATGCAGAGTCAAGTAGTAAGAAACAAATGAAGAAGAAAAAGTTTGATGGAAGTTATACTGATAATTGGTTTTATGGAATTTAGTGACAGACATCCAACTATGTTTTATATGCTTACAAATCCAATCAAACAAAGCAAAGAAACCTGGAAAGTTGAAAAAAACACCTCTTCAGGCACCTGGAGTATAAAGATAAATTGAGAGAATTTTTTCTTCAATGAAATAAAGAATACAATTGATGGAAAACTCAGATGACAAAAATAACATCTTCAGATTGCACTAGGAAAGAACTGATTCTCCCAGCTGCTATAAAAAGGTGTGACGTGATGGGAAACAAAAGATGTAACAAAGTTTTCAGTCTGAAAGGCTATGTAGATGTGAACCGTTTGCAAGTCAGCTTGATGAGACAAGTGATGTTGGTAATGCAGCACAATTACTAGCTTTTATTCATTATGTTTGACTGGGGGAAATTTACTTTTTTGTCAGACATTACCAGTACAGATAATAGATCAAGAAAGATTAAATTATTGAATGATTTCATGAAAGCTCCACTTGCTAAACTGGGAGGAGTGTGGTGCTGTTTGCACATATAGTGCTGCTGAAAGGCAACAGAGGGGGTGTTGTAGAAAGAATATGAGCCATAAATCCACAGATAATTGTAACATGCTGTATGTTGCATCACCAGAACCTTGTATCAAATAAAATGGAACCCAAATTACATAATGTGCTAAATGCAGCTGTGATTTTGTGAAGTCCTGACATTTGAATTCATGCATTTTTGCAAAGCTGTGTTTAAAAATGGGTGCCAGACATGATAAATTATTGTTCCATATGGCAGTGTATTGGCTATCTCATGACACCGTGATGGAAAAAGTTTTTGAACTTTGCAAAGAGCTGCTGGGTTTTTTTCTGTGCACAATCCCAAGATCACTGCAAACTTTTCTGATGTGAATTGGTTTGTGCAGCTTCCATTCCTTACAGACATTTTTAACTTGTTGAATGAGCTGAACCTGTCCACACAAGGAGGAGACACAGCCATACTTGAAGAGAATGACAAGAATGCAGCATGTCAGAAGAAAATACTGATTAGTAAAACTAGGCTGAACAGTGGAACCTCAGAGATGTTTTTGCTATTGACAGAATTTTTGGATACGAACAGCATGACAATGGACTGAGAGAGAAACAGGATCGCCGCTCACCTTCCAGCTTTGGCTGAGCACCTCATTGTTTACTTTACAAATTTCAACAATATGACTGGGTTTGGGATCCATTCTCAGCTTTTGCTATGCCATCTTAACATTTGAGTGAAAAAAGCAGAACAGGAGCTGTTCAAACAATCCAATCACAATGAAAATTAAGTTTTAGGAACAGACACCTGGCCAGTTTTGGTGCTACGCAGTACACATTTTTAGTACAGAAGCAATTATAGTGATGCTACCATTCCCAACAACATATGTATGTGAAGTGTCAGTCTCTGCTATGATGGCTATGAAGACAAAGTTCAGGTACTGACTGAAAGTGGAGAATCATTTACAAATTTGCTTGTCAACCATCACACCAAGGATAGATAAGACTCTGCATACAGAAGCAGGCCTACTCATGGCACTGATTTCTGTAAGTACTCTTCCGCTCTTTTCTGAAAACATTACTAGCAGTACATGGTTCTAGGAAGTATACTTATACTTTTGTCAGCTTCTCCATTGGCAGGCGGGGGGTCTATGATTAACGTTACATTTGAAAAGAGGTCAATCAAAAACCATTTGAGAATCTCTGTCTTAGTCTGCTTCCAATGAGTTAAGGTCTACTGGGGCACCTGCTGCTATTATTCAGGGCTGATCTACTCTAGGAAGTGAGGTTAGTTTAACAACATTGCTCAGGGCTGTGAAAAAATTCACTTTCCTTACAATATATTTAAATTTACCTAAACCCTGGCATCGACCTAGCTACCAGTTTTGGATGAGCTGGATTTACTGCAGTGATACAATACATTCCATCGCTGTATTAAGTGTCTGCACTACAGTGGTACCACTGCAACTATGCCAATGTATTGTTTCTAATGTAAACATAACCTGAGCCTTCAAAATGCACTAGCATGTCACTGCACTACATATAGGCTGCAGTCAACTAGGGAACTTTAGGATTTTCTCTTGGCTTATATTGAGTCATTTTGAAAATAGGCACAGACATAACATCCTCTTTTTTTGTGAGCTTATGCCAAAAAATAGGAAGTTTGCAAATGGATATTCAGCAGTGCCAGATAATATTGAAGTCTAGTTTAAAAAGTTAACCTATTTTCTGATCTCCAAACAACTAGGCTGGAAACGGATGTTCTTGAACAAAATGACATGATCAGAAAACATTACACTCAATTATTAAAGTGCTGTTTTATATTCATCACAACCTGTTTTGAAGAACAACAATGTGTTAACATTTAAGCCAAGAGGGATCTGAGTACACAATATAATGTATTTGATGCAGCTTGTTTATGCAACATTCTGACAGATACAATTAATCTCGTGAAAACGATCATGGTATAATAGCATGTTATCTTTAAAGTCATAGAACACATTTTCTCCTGTGAGAATTAACACTTAATAAAACACACAATCTCAGGACGTAAATGAAAGCTTGAAAAGAACAAAATTTAGTCTAAAGAACTATTTGAAATTCTAGACTAAAAAAATTCGTATTTCATCAAGAATATGGGGGGAGGGGAGGAGTCTAACCTCCAAATAAGAGAGAAAAGGAAGCAACACATACCTCCAACAAATGCATCACCAGCTCCATTGGTATCAACGATTTCACTCTGGTCACTATCTAAGACAGGGAAAGCAGTCACTTCCTTATCTATGAGAATAGAGGAAAAGAAAACATTAGTTATTGGGAAATAGAATTTGAAACACCTCAGTATAAAATAAAACAATCAACATGTGAATGTCAGTGCACAGCAACTCAATTTGGACCAAAATGATCGTGTATTTAGTTTACAAGTCAGTTTATACATCACATGAACATGTGAGTATAGCTGGTCAAACAAAGTGACAGAAATACACAGAAAGATGCAGACACAGATGAAAAGAGAGATGGAGAAAAATCCATCCTGCCAAAACCAGAACCACCTGTCAGCTGCAGACGGCTGATTCAACATCTACACTACCCAGGCCAGAACTCAGAAGTAGCGAGCACAACAGAAAAGACCTACAATAATAAATCAATGTGAAATAATTGAAACAACAAATATGTAGGACAAGGGGAAAGCTAGGACATTTTGGGATAGATAGTAAAATGCTTTGAAAAAGCATCTCTTTTAAAACCGCATCTGAGGATGGACCCTAGGAATTCTCAGCCAAAGCAGATTTGGTTTCAAAACCTACAATGACTTCAGACTCCTTCCTTTGCATTCTTTTTTAGACTCTCTCCTCTGAAGCTCTCTGTTCTCTACAGGCACCCATAAAAACTATTTCAACAGATGGCTCTAGAGCATCTGTACCTCCAATTCTCCAACACACTACAACTGAACGTAATTACACTACTTACATATGATAACTTTTGTGATCTAGGGTTATACATTTAATATATGCCACTAATTAATCAGCTAGGACTTTCCAGGTGGTAATGTCATAATGACATGATAAATATATAATGACTATCTTGTCACAATACCTTGTTAAAGTGTAAATTACTCTTGTAACAGAGCCAATGGAAGTTATGCCTCTGTGCACCAAAATGGTCTCAAAAGGATTTCCTTTGGCAGATAGTTAAAAAAAAATTGCATGTCAGCCAGCAAAACTTAAAACTATCAGAGCTGTCTTCACCCTTTAATTTTTGATAAAAATAGAAGCAATATGACAAACAGTCCTTGCAATATGTAAAAATTGCAGGTCGTTTTACTACCCAGCCGCACATCAGATCATAAACTACTTCATACACAGAGTACTTGGCCAGTCACAAACAATCCCAGACTGGGAAGCAAACATGAAATTCACAGTCTAAAACCAGGAGAGTGTGTGTGTGTGTGTGTTGCAGAGGTACCAGAAGGATCCTGGTTTCTGTGAAGTGCAGTGTATCAGCTCTACTGCTCTTCACCATCTGCTGTTAAGTGAACCAAGCAGATATAATGATGCTGCCTCCAGAGGGAACTGTTGGCTGGCCCACCAGGAAGGGAGGGGAGCGTTAGCAACAACCATCAGTGAGAGGCAAAGAAAAAAGAAAATAATAATAAAAAAATAAGATGAATATTCCAGTGAAAGAACAGGTTTTAGTCAGTACTCAATGCATCCTCTCTCTTCCATTAATAAAGCTATTTAGAAACGCTACTTAAAGGCTGTTGCATCATGGTCTTCAAGAGCTAAGCGTTTCACTCTTTATAGTGCTTGAACAGGATTCATTTGAATTGAAAATCAAGGAATACAGATCTTGTATTCAGCTCTGCAGGAGAGCAGCGTGCATTCAACCATCTGATAAAGAAGTATAACGTATTTTGCTCTAGCTTATGCAAAAACAATCCATAAACCAACCAATCTCTTAAAGCCATATTTCAATGAAGAGGTTTGTTTTGTTATTGTGGCCCTCTGTAGATTTCCCTTTCCCTAATTGATATGCACACACAGATGTTTCATGTAAAGTGTATGTGCATATACACTTTGTGTATATGTGTACAAATATGTGTGTAAGTGCTCAGAAAAGGTATAATGCACAAATACTGTATTTTGAATAAACTAAAGAAGCAGTAATCAAAATTAAACAGGAGTCTTTATTCAGGCGAACTCACGTGAATGACACAGCTCGCACCACCATCTTCTTTCTCCTCACTTCTCCTGAGTCCTTCCCTAAGCTCCCTGTAGTACTCTTAAGTATGACTGCACTTACAAACTTCTGTGCTATTCATTCTGTATTAGATATAACAGTAGGTAACTCTGAGTTATTTAAAAAGTAAATGCATCAATGGCTTCAGCTGATGTTATATACATTTGCTTTACAACCACAATTTTCCACTTTTAATGGTTCATCCAGTTTCTATAACTTTATTTTCAGGTGGAATGACTAAGGGATGCTGAGCATTCAGAAACTGTTTGTCTGGTTTTGCAGCATGTACTATTTAGAAAAGAAACAGATATTCTGCCACACTGCACGTGTTTCAAACAGCCAATTATAAAACTGTTTTATGCAAACACAGAATTTAATCACTTCTTGGTACCAATCGTACCAGACTATATCCCTTTTGTTTCAACTTGGAGTTAACAATACCACACATTTAAAATACATTGAATATTAAGGTTTCTATCTTTATCCCACACAAAATGAAGTCAGTAGATTTAATTCACTTTGCTATGCTCATGCAGCAGGATATGCGATGTCTAACATCACCCACCAATATGAGGCCCTGTAGTAACCAGGAACAACGAGGTGAATTAAGGATGAACCAGAAGCCTCCACTCTGAATTTCCTTGCTTTTGTGAGTTTAATGTTACTTTAATTTCGTTTTCATGTGTGATATATTATATTATAAACCTCCCAAATCCATCATAGTGAACACACAGACACCTTTGCTAAGTGCACTGGTCATCAAATGACCTTGCTTTTCAAAGTCAGTTCTGATTTCATTTATCATTCTGACAGCTTATGAAATAAAGAATAATTACATAAGTATTTTGAAATATAAGTGCTGCTCCTCTGGGCATAAAATCCACTGTGCTATTTTTAAGCAACAAATCTCTTCTATGATAAATACATTCAAATACAGTGTACCCTCTATGTTGCTTCTTGAAAGATAGGGATTTTGTGAGTGATACAGGAGGGGGAAATGATTAAACAAAATGTGATTAATGAATGATCACTGAAAGCTAGAATTTTAGGGCTTGATTGTACACTGGTTACACACTAATAAAACTCCACTGATTTCAACACTTGATTTACACTGATGTAGGTGTGATCAAAATCAAGTCCTTAATGCAGTGGGCCTCCTATGCTAAAGAAACCTTAAGAACACAAAGCCTTAATCAAAAGCCAGTCCAGTGGTAAATCCTAGTTATTAATTGTTGCATTATGCTAGCTGTTTTACTTAGAAAGGTATCTACCCAAACAATATGTTTGTAGGTAGAACAGCGCCTGGAAGTAATGCTGCAGAACAGTACTGACAGAAAAATATCCTTCCAGCCCAAATACACACGGAAATGAAAGTTGCCAAACATAGCCAGTTTCATGATGCTAGCTGAAACACTGATGGTAGCTTGAAGTGTTACAGGTCTGCCTCTAAACCAAATTAGAATCACAGATTACATGTCTGCTTGTAGTACAGTAATAAACACTAGCAAACAATCATTACATCCAATTAGGCTGAGTACTTCTCTTAACTGGGTCATTTACTAGTCTCTCTTGCTCTGAGAAGTAAATTAAATGTGTAAACTTATATATTTAATTACCTGTAACAGCACTCTTAAAAGCAACATGGCCAAGTACCCTTAAAAAAATGGTGGGGGAGTGTTAAAATGCAAAAGTATTGTCTGGCTGCTTCCTAAAATAATCATCTTTAGATCCATGGGCAAATATTGATTATAAAGATGCCAACAAGCTGGGACACATTCATTTTTCATTTGTGAATATTAACTTTTTAGAAAACAATAACTGAAATGGAACCCACCTACAACCCTCCACTCAACTTTCTTTAGATGGGGGCCAAATCCAGATGGAAAGGAAAGGAAGGGAAAAGAATAGAAAGACGATATCAACTTAAGTCCAGAAATATATAAATGGATCTAGGCAGCTGTGGTGAGGAGAAGTGAGAGGAGTATTTGGAATAAATTCCAAGTCTGAGGAGCTAAACATGAATACTTAACCCTCTCCAAAGACAAGGTTGAGTTTCCACATCATTCTTACAGCATATTAAAAAATCCTGAAAACAGTAGAGTTAAAAAAAGCTTCCCCCACCGCCCTGTTTTCACTGAGGTAGGCACCACTGTTACTGCTGTATTCCTTAAAAAAAGGACACCAATATCATTTACCTTAGGTAGATACTGTTATACCGACATCCGTATCAGCGCACTGATGCCCAAAGCTATAAAAATCAACAGGGATGGTGTAGAGCTCTAAGCCTCTGGTTAGAAATATCTAGACTTCCTATCACGATGGAGTTCAAATCTAGCAGGGTTGATTCGGCCCATCATTCTATGCCAGATTTCATATATCTGCTCTGCATAAATGTTGTAGGCTCCACGGCACTTTTGTTGAGTGCAGGCGTTTGACTTGTTTCCTTGCACATTTTTCCTCTCCCATGCCCACTTTTGTGCACAATGGACTGGTGCTGTAGTTATACTGGGCCGATTTTCCTGTCACATCAGCATAAATGAGTAGTATTGTTTATGGAAGTGAACAACATTCAACAGTTTGGGGAATGCTTAGGGATTCTTCTAATTAACAAGCATGACACAAATAATATAAAATAAATATAATGACCACATCATGACTACGGATACCGTACCATAACTTACTATACATGCAGATAGAGTATGTATAGACCACTGGACCAAAGCCAGATTCTGGACACATTCTCAGTAGTATAACACCATTGGCTTGAATTAACTCTTGGTTCAGATGGTGAGATCTGAATCACACTCACTGTATCCAGTTGCAAGAACTGCAAAACTTACCACCACTAATGAATAACTCATTCTTGTATGGTTTTCATAGACCCAAAAGTTTGTTCTTTAAAAGTGTGGGAGCCCCTTCCTCTTTGGCATTCTCTGTTCAGTTCACTGCCAATACCATCAGCTGAAGTTGTGTTTTATTTTTAAAATCTTATTATTTTTTGCTTAGACCAGCATAGAAAATACTATAATTATGTATATAAGAAAGAGGAGCAGGGGAGGGTAGCAAAAGATGCTAAAGTTTTGTCTTCATTCTGGCTCTGATGAAATATATGCATATGTATATATATTCCTAAGAAAAAGTGCCTGAAGAACTGGCTGCTGAATTTTTCTGTCATGTGTCACAATGTTTAAAGTTTAGAACTGCAGTGAATTCTGTTGAAAAAGCCTTTCCAAGTTCACAAGAGAACTCTCATTTGCCTGCTAGGCATGCTTTTCAGGGGGAGCTGAAACTGCATCCACTGAACTGTTAGAAAACAAACCCTAATTCAACATGGCTGCTAAAGACATAAGGTAGCATTCAGAATTAAATCACTTTCCTGTGATCTCTATTAGGGTGCATCTACACAGCAAGCCTTTATTCCAAAATAATGTCGAGCTGGAGGACTTCTTACTCTGACTCATGGTAGCCCTCATTTCATGAGGAGTAAGTGAAGTTGAAGGAAGAGTGTTCTTCCTTTGACTTCCTGCTGTGTAGACAGCGTCTAAGGCCGAGTTAAGTGATTTTGATTTAAGCTACACAACTGACATAGCTGAATTGCGTAGCTTAATTCGATGTTAGCCCTGCTGTGTAGACATGCCCTTAGAGAGGAAAGGGTTTGGAGGTTGAGAAAAGAAGAGTGTTAAGGTTTAAATATCAGACATGAAAGAAGAGCCTGATTTTGAACTTGTACATGTTTACACTGGAGTAATATAAATGACTATACAGGCAGTCCCCGGGTTACGTACAAGATAGGGACTGTAGGTTTGTTCTTAAGTTGAATTTGTATGTAAGTCGGAACTGGTACATATTGTAGGGGAAACTCTAGCCAAACATTTCTCCAGAGCTCAGTTTTATTCTCCCACACCTCACTTCCCTCAGTCCTTTATTCTCAAGCTGAGGTGTCTGCTGAGAAAAGCCGCTCCACGTCTCCCTGGTCTGCTGGGGGGGGGGAGCTAGCTTCGCGTCTCCCTGGTCTGCTGGGAGGAAGCAGCTAGTGCGGTGTTGCCTCACCCCGTTTGTAAGTAGGGATCCGATGTAAGTCGGATCCATGTAACCCGGGGACTGCCTGTAATGGAGTTCTGAATTATACCAGTGATCATGATCATAATCAGACCTAAAAAGAGAAGGGATGGGTCAGAGCAATCCAAAAGCTGAAATGGTACTTTTAAAAGTCCTGCTCAGACATATATGACTTGATTTCCCAGTGTATAACTTCAGTTTTACCACAATGGAGCTTCACTGAAATCAGTCAAGCAACACCAGCATAAAACTAGTGTAACACAGTGGCCGTAGACATTTATGTACATAGACCGCACATTTGTAAATATGTGACTGCAGAAACACAAATATTTCAGCTACCATAAGTGATAACAAGACTTCCTATTTTTACCTCTTACTTTTAAAAAACATTCAGGTTATTTATTTACTTATTTGTCATCTACAAAACCAGAGCCTATTTGTTTCATCAGTACGGTGCAAGCCAAGAAAAAAAGACCCAGCTGAGAGCCAAGAAAGAATGATATGTTTAGTTAGAAGAAAAAAATCCCCTTTCATTTGTTTTTATTGACTAGTTTAGTCTTTTTGCCAGTCTGTCTTTTGTTTATAGTTGTAAGTGTGCCTGATTGCTTGTATAAGACTAATGTGTAGATACGTGTGTACAAGAATACATGTGACTGATAGATACAATTTGGAGGATTGTTGCTCAGTATTGGTGAGACTAAGAGGAATTCCTGTTGATTCAATTCACTAATAGTTGATGTAATTTCTTAATAATGTTGTCCTCTCATCCAAGGATCTCAAAGTACTTAAAAGATATGAATTGATTAAGATTCACCAAACCTCTGTAAGTTAGGATAATGTGATCCCCGCTTTACCAAACTCTAAAGAGAGGCACAGCAAAATTAAAAACGACCATAGTCAAACACTGGGTGCTTAAATCAGGACAGTGTTATTTAGATGCCTGAATCTGGATTTAGGTACCTAAAACAAATCTGGCCTGATTTTTCAGAACGCTGAGAATCTTAACTCCCGCCAGTGTCAATGGGCGTTACACCCAGGGTAATTCTAGGGAAAAATTCACCCAGATAAATTGGACCAACAAAAGTTTTGAACACTAATGACCCCTGGTAGAGCTGTAAGTGCGACAGGAGCTATGGAGAAGACAGCTCTTGGATCCCCTTATGTCTCTGGAGAGTTCTGCTGGGCTTACGTGTGTTGTCATAGACAGTTAGTTTTAGGGGAGGGATTGTAGGTTTTGAAACTGCCAGATGCCAGCAACTAAGACATTACAAAAGTGTTGCAGGCAACTATTCTTGATTTATAGGGTTGGGTGACTAATTCAACCTGTGCCTAGCCAAAGTGGGGATATGTATCTTAGGTTCCACATGCCTTATTCACTTAAAGCTTGGTTACTTGGTTAAGCAGACCCAGCAAATTTCATCTGATGCTTGCATTTATTGTTTGCACTGGGCCACACATCTCAGGATACTGAAACACAGATATTTAAAAACACTATATTACTTGTACTGTTAAGATGTTACAGCATGGAACAATTTTCAAGGAAATACTGATCAATATTTAAGGAAAAAAATTCTCAAAAACCTAAGTATGATTTCTGCAAAAATGGAGTGTAATTTAATTTTGAAAAGGAAAAGAATTATATTTTCCCTCATATTTACACTCCCATTTATGTATAGCTTTCTTGTCCCTGAGATACATGCATACCTCCAGCATGCAATGTGCAGGTTTCCTCAGCTACACCTCAGAATCTGAGTGGAGAATACAGAAATTACATCTTTTAAATGGGTGCCATGTTAGATGACAGTTTTGTTTATATGTCATGATAATCTAAGAAACACAGGTCATCAGGAGAGGCAGAAATGGGCCCAAGGCACTTCTGTTTTATTTGAGCATCACTGAGACTGAATAGAGAAGGAGGAGTGTGCACTAGGTCACTAGAGAGAACTTTAGAAGGAGCTTTTTTTACTGGTAGATTTTACATTTAGTTTTATAAATACAATCAGTCCATCAGAGATAAACAGACTTCTGCAGCACATGACTAATAACAATCCAATATACGTATATGTTCCTCACCTTTTTTATTTATTGGATTTTATTCTCTTGGAGAAAGGTCCGGAAGAGGAGAGAGAAACTTGAGTGATCCTATATTAGTGTCTTTAAATACCTAATTTCTATGCAGAGATTTTGATTTCTCCTAGTTTTGTTTAGAAATTAGATCTAGAGCTTTTAATTATTATTTCTGTTGCTTTCATTCTGTGTTTGTAAATTCTCTGTTGTCTTTAATTAAGATCCCTCTAGACTGATTATTATTATTATTATTTTACAGAATGGGAGTTTGCTTATTAAGTAGATTCTTCTAGGCTTCCACAGCTTTTATAAATCTATTAGAAGATGCAAGTGCAGTGTGGGCTGAGATTTGTACTAATCTCAAAGGGCCAAATTCTGCTGTCGGATACACCCAATACAGATCAGAAGCAGCTCTATTATCTTCAGTGAAAATACTCTATAGATTTACATTAGGGTAACTAAAAGCAGAATCTGATGCAAGACGATAGAGGTTTTTTCACCATAAATTAGTTTATTGTTCCTTTGATAATTAAATATACAGAACTATGATCCTTTTAGAATCACCTAATTAGTATCAACATGGTTTTACTTAATTACGGCTATAAATGGAATGTATAGGATTTCCTCAGTTCAAAATAATTACTTGTTCATTTCAATGTAAATTATGCAACACTAATATTTAGTTTATATATATTTCCTACACAGTGAACACTCATTAGGGTGCAGTTATTATAACAGTAGTTTTGACAGTTTCTAGCAAGAGCACTTGAATCGTATGTTTGCATAGCAAGCCTTTTAAAGCATGGCTGTAGGCTATAGCACTCATAAAGGTAACACAACAGGATTTATAGTGCACACTTCACTGTCATTTACAGTAAAACCTGAAGCTATAAAAACAGGCTGCTTGACAAAACCACAATAATCAGGCTAGAAGGCATAAATTAAAAGTCTCCATCCTCCACATTTACAGAACCTTGTCAAGTTTGTACCACAGCCTGTCATTTTTAATCACTCCGCCTTCAAGGTTTTACTACCATACTGTTACTGCATCCTACAGTTTTATACTTCAAAAATATCTTTTTAAACCGTTGATAATGTATTTTAAACAATACCATCACCCAAAAATCACAACTTTAGCTAGTATAGTAAAGAAAGCTCAAAATATGACCATTCTAGCAAAAACGTTAAAAATACTTTGTACAATTATTTTTGGACTACTGATCCTGTTCTGTTGCAGCTACCAGATATTCTGAATGAAAAAGGAAAAAAAGATAGGCAGCAAAGTCTGCGGTTTAAAGCAGATTATTATTTAATTCAGAGCTACAGGACCAAGTTCTCTGTTTTCTTACCTGCACAGGGAAATAAACCACATCAGTTAGATTTTGAGGTGAGAAAATGAGGGTGGAAAAAGACTTCTTGCTTTTTAATCCATCCATCATAGAGAATGCATTTAATGATTACTTATGCATAGTTTCTAATTTTCCAAAACAACTGAGAGGAACACTGAATCTTGGAATTTAAATATATCATACACCCAATATCCTTTCAGATATGGAAATCAAATTAAAAATTGACAATTTTACATTTGCACAGTTTTCATCCATCCCGGTAGTTTTTCATTTGATTCACTTTTCTTTTTCTAACATATTTCTTTTCACCTTTCTCTACCACCAGTTGACTCCTACAGATTGCAGAGACAACTGCTGTGGAGCTCTGCGTTCATCTGTAGGTTTCCTTGCGGCTGAATATACCCTACATTTTTAGCCTGTATGTTGGATCTTTATGCCAAAAGAAACTTTGAAGACTTTTTTTCCTTTTTCCTTATAAAAAGCAAATGCAAGCATGGTCAGATCTAGGAGCCTGCTACTCACAATGAGCAGTAAATTTAGAGCTAGTACAAGATCACACGGAACGATCAATGCTTCTTGAAAATGGAATAAGTGTAGAACATTTTCCTGCTGAGTGAACTTGTCAGACCTGATCTTTAACCTTGTATTACTTTACTCCTCCATTCACTCACTTCCTCCTTTTTTTTTTTTTTTTTCAATTGAGTATTTGTTTAGCTTGCAGTGGGATGCAGGACAGAACTATAAGAGGTGTACTTCCATCCACCTCTACACTCTGGACATGTCACTTTATACCTGGCTAACCACCAGGGAATTCACCAATGGCTGTGTTTCTAACAAAACAGGGCTGTCACCTGTCACTGTCATGACACATCCAGGAGTATGGTCCCCTATCTCGGGCAACTGCCTTGCAATCTGGGTTGAAGAAGCCAAATTCTCTCTCGCTTCATTGGATTTTATAATCTCAACTAGATTGTGATTACTATACTAGTTTCCTCCAAATCATTTGGAGCCACAGCCTCACTTACTTTCATTTTCTATCTCCATGCATTCCCTGCCCTAAAAACGTTCCCCACAACCTATAGTTTGCTAGTACAAATGTTTGACACTTTGCTTCATGTTTCCAAATATCTATTTTGGGTTCACACACAGGGACTCCTTAATGGCTTTCCCACCTTTATTAAATCCCTAAATAAAACTCCTTGTTGTATTTTTGAAGTTTCTAAGAAGCCTACACTAATAGGACATCCAGGAAGCAATCTTCATGCACCAGCTAGAAAACTATTAATGTAAAAGTCACACAAATATTTCCATCCCACAAGAAAAGCAAAGCTAAAAGAGAAGTGCACTATTAGTGCAACTGATGTGCTGAAGTGTTCATAGATGGAAGTTCATATTTGTGTAGTGATTAACTGCGAGCAATAGGTATTGTAAAATAGCCTACTATAATTAAATAATTATTGATGAACATGCTGTTGATAAACAATGCAAGCATTAGGATATGAAATTTCTTACAATTAAATGACTAAGAAAGCTGTTTATCGCCTTCCGCTATGCCCTCCGTTAATAAGATCGACATTGCAGATGTTCATGTATGCTGCATTGATGTTTAATGATGCATGATGCTCTAGGTGGTTCCCATAACCTTGCTTTGTCTACTATGAGCTGCCTTGATTGATATGATAATAGAGAAAAGAGGTCTGAAACAAGCTGGGCTGTACTGGCACAATTTGCATAACCTTTAAATTTGCCATTATTTGATAGCCAACTGCTTCTGAAAATTCTTGTTCAGTTGTCACTGACAACAATACATTGTACAAACACTATTCTGAAACTTGTGAGGCCAGGAGGGGATGTGTGAAGGAGGAGGAGATACTGCTTGTGGCACTTGTTTTATTCCATCAGAAAAGGTACTCATCAAATTTCTAAAGCCAACAATTTGGAATGGAGTTCTGCAGTTTCATCCTGCGATCAATTGCCATTAGCCACAATGCATTGCCAAGCATCAATTCAGGTTCACAGTGCAATACCACAGTGTCAGATTTTAAGTGCTACAAATATTTGGCTTCACAGAACTTCTTTTTGTCGCGCCCCTTGCCCATCTAGTTAATGGGCTGTTAACAAAACTAAAAACATCAAGTCAAGTAAATTCAACAGGAACATGTCTGAACTTTACATCTAGTCAAGACAACTGGATGTATTTTTAAAACAAACATTATTATTATTGTAGTTATATCACCTTGCATGTACGACCATACAACTTACTGTATACCAACAATTGCTTGCAGTGTTGTTATAGCCCTGTTGGTCCCTAGTATGCAAGAGACAAGGTGGGTAGGTAATTGTTTTTATTGGAACCAACTTCTATTGGGGAAAGAATTCAGAAACAATATGGTCAACTGCTTATGCTAAACAATCTGTTTCACCTTGTATTTTGCTGTAACACTGTGAATATCTTTCCAAGAACTGAAGAAAAGCTCTGTGGACGTGAAAACTTGTCTCACAAACAGAAGTTGCTCCACTAAAAAGATATTACCCAGATCTACCTTTTCTCTTGTCCTTCCTATTTAATAGAGCTGCTCTCTGTGTGCATTTCAAGTCAGACCAGCTTACTTTACTGACACAAACAAGGCTTCATTTTACTCATTTTATCAATGTAGAATGCATATAGATAGGAGAGAGTGAGCAAGAGTCTACTTAGTTTCACAAAGGATCAACCAAATGGTAATTACATATCAACTGCAGATACTTCTCCTTGTGGTAGTCATGTGTACACCTAAATTACACAGATCAGACCGCCCTTGTCTGGCACCCTGAGGATCTGAGTGGTCCCAAACAACAGAGTTTACTGGACAAGGGGAGGTCAAGGCTCCCTACCCAGGTGTAGGACTCTGCTCCTGGATGGGGCTGCACTTCCTGACGCCTGCTGCTGCCTCCAGCCCCGACTGGGGCTGCATCCCCCACCATGCTAGCTCTGGACTGGGGTCAGCCCTGCTGCCTCCAACTGTGGGCTTGGGATGCACCCCCCACCGCCACAACGCAGGCTGCGCTCCTGGCTGCCAGACCCTGCTGCCTCTCGCCCCAAATGGGGCTACGCTCCTTGCCTCCTGCTCTGGCCAGGGCTGCACTCCCCCTACCATGTCAGTCCCACTGGGGATGCGCTCCCCACCGCCAGCCTAGCTGGCTGGGCAGCTGGACCACAGATGTTGCTGGACCAGAGAGCACCGGATTTTAGAGGTTCAACCTTTATTTTAATACCTCATCAGTATCAAGGTTATTGATGATGCTGTGTGAACAAAGGTCTGTATGATTTTCAGATACTGGTGTTAAAGTCATGCCCACCCTTTTATTTGAAAACAGGAACATTTACTTTGGAAACTAGTCACAGAACCTCACCAGTCCACCTTTAGGCAATTTTCACTTTTCACCTTTGACTATATTTGTGCCAGCTCCAGGTAAGCTGATGCCCTATACAGAGAATTACCTCCATTCTCCTGTCTCCAAAATCAGTCAAGCAGATCCCCTCCAACTATTTCCCTTCTCTAGTTCCTCCATCTTTTTTCATCCATCTGTCTTGTTTTTCCTAGAACTACACCTCTACTAGCAGTCTGGACAGCTTTCTCCCACAACCTGCACAAACTGAGAATGGGCCCCACAGCACAGAAACATCTGTTCAGATGGCTACTTCCTGCTGTGGGTTTCCCCAGTGTCACAGATATGGCCCCTACACACACATACTTATTTTGTGCAATACTTTTATGGTGACTATTTATACTTGTGAAGATTAGAAGACTGACCATGTAAGTTTTGTCATCTATATCAAAAGCACAACAGAGATAGCTATAATTTAAACTTTGCTACAGTGCTCACTCAGCTATAATCACAAGATGGGAACTAACATCTCTAAATTAAAGATGATGGACTACTGGAGTCTGTACAGCAGTTTCTAGCATAGACTGCTGTTCAAATACTTTTGTGATGATTTGTTATGAAGTGATCTGCTATCAAAATAAGGCTAAGACTTTCAAAATTCTGGAAAAAAGACTTTGCTACATAAAATGTGCTACTAAAGTGCCAATGGTGTAAATGTCCAGTTCTCTCTGCCCCACATTTGTAAGAGACTTCAAAGAGTATAAGATAAGGTAAAATGCATCACCGACCCTTTCAATATATGTAAAGTTCTCTACTGATAAATTTGCAGGTGACTGAGAATTGAACCAGACAACACACACAAGGTATAATACAGAAAATGAGTGCAGCACTAGCCATAATTAAGTACTTGACAATGTTTTGTTGTTTATGGTGGTAGAGAATTTAAAATTCCCACTAAAGTTAATGGAATTTCCATTTACTTCAATGAAGCCTTCAAATAATTTTATGTGTTCCAATCTATTCGGTAACTTCAGTAGCATGCTTCTAGATTCCACCCCATAATACCTACAGGCAGCCTTGGAAAAATGAGCGAAAGGTGTCAGTCAGCTTATTCCAAAAACATCTTATAAAAGGCACTGTGCAATGTTACAAAGTGTCATTGTGGAAAGTTTAATATCCTTGCTTACTTGAAGAGTGGTCAAGGCTGCAGCAGTTATTTGTGATGTTTTTAGCAATACTGGAGTACCAGATCCATAAAATTTGTAAATTCTAATTTACCACCCTCCCAAAAGATTTTTAACTTGGAGTTCAAGGAAGCCTGGCTTTCTGATATGTTTCAACTCATGTCTTCTAACATGTCTAAAGCAGACAACGGATTTAATCATTGATACTAGAGATGTAAGTTCAAACTGGCGGTGATCTTCAGCAGTGTGACATTATCAGAAAGCCATTAAGGGTCTGAAACTGAAACACAAGCTCATTAATAAAAGCAAAAACCATACAAAGGTAAAAAAAGGAAGTTTTATTAAAAGCATTGATCCTGACCTAGGGCACCACAGACATTGATCTTTCTGCATCTCCATAAGAAAAAAAATGTTAAAGCCAACTTATTATGATGATCTATTATGAAACCTGCTGAAGTAGTTGGCTCTTTAATCCCATACAATGGGGAAAAAAAATCACACATAACTGGGGTAACACAAAAATAGATTTCTAAAAACTGTAGTAGAATTTAGGTAATAAGCATGACATCAGATTAATATAATAAAATAATCACCATATTAATTTATGTGACAATGGATACTAGCCCAGAGGTTTTCATTTGCTACTTGAGCTATGATTTGAACTCCAAGGTTGGGAGGTGATGAACTAGTGCACTATAACCCTCTTAATCACCTGCCCTGTGTAACACCTTATTAAGCAGCAAGGGCTATTTAAGGAGAAGTAGCCTGTATCAAATGTTGAATGTTATAGCAGAATAAAATATGCACATGAATTCATTAAAGCGCTGAACATTAATTGTAAAGTACATATTTAATTACAAGCTTACAAAAGAATTATTGTACGTGGAATATGTAGCAATTACATATTTTTTTCTGAATAAAGATTTTATGCCGGCACACAGGAAAGCTCTATTTTAGGTTCAAGTTTGTACCTGTCCTAAGACAAAGACATAGTGAAGAACCATGCAGCTGAACTCCACTGGGCAGTACCCTTCTGGTTCCTGTTGACTGTCTCTCCCCATTAAACAGTCTTTTCAAATACACTTTGTAATTACTGTCTTTACAGCAGAGCTAGAAACATTTCAGAATTATCTCTATGGATCTTTCAACCACATGAGCTGTGGGTTCTCAACGTGCTATCCCATCAACTGAATTCAAGTTGGTTCATTCGGAGGCTGTCAAAGGGAGTTGGTGGCCGGTGGTTGGCACTTGTATCAGCAGTAATGTTATTGATCTACAATGCAGTTTGAAAATTGACACCCATCAAAGATCTATTCCATCCAGCATAGCGTTCAGTTGTAGGCAGAGCTGGCAGTGGCATTTGTAGCTACTTTAGCAAGTCTTTCTATTGTAAGAGCTTGGTTTCAGTTGCTCGTAACTTTGCCAAGGTTCAGTTGCTCGTAACTTTACGCGTTCAGGCTGAAATTTTTCATACCAGGAAAAATAGCTCAGCCATTTCCAAGAACAAGGTTAAGGAACAGTATGCTGTTTTGCCAATTTTTTAAAAAATATGACAAACTTTTCACTGAGAAGCTTTTGTATCCCCATACTTTGGAGCAGGGAATTAATATTTGGCAAGGGATTTTGCCCGAGAGTGAGACAGATGCTTTTTTGCTATTTCTATGAAAATCCATCCCAATTTGGGAAAGTTATAAGCTTCAGAAATCCATTTCACTATTACTGACCTCAAGAGCTCAAACATGAGTTAAGCCTTAGAAAATCATGACATTCATAAGTTCTTTAAAAAAATGCAGTTTTATAATTGTCTTCTGGTTTCTGATATGTTGGAGTATCCTTGAATCCTGTTTTCAAGCCTTTCTCTGCAACCACATAGGCTGGGACATTACTTTTTTCTTCCAATGAAAGCTGAGATTCCCATGTAATCACATACCTCTAAGCTGTTGGGCTGTACAAACACTAAGACCACATCTATACTTGCGGGAAGATTGACACTGTGGGAGTCAATCTTCTGGCATTTGATTTAGTGGGTCTAACAAAGACCTACTAAATTGAACAATGAGGGCACCCCTGTCAACCATGGTACTCCTCACTGTCATGAGAAGTAATGGGAGAATTTCTCCCGTCACCATCCTGCTGTGGAAACGGTGATAAAATTCAGCTTAAGGCATGTCGACTGCAGCTGTTATTTCGTGCCTTATGCTGACCTTCCCCTGTATATAGACCTGGCCTTAATATCACAAGACTCATGATAAAATCAAGAGTTGGCAAAACTGCCTTTTGTACATGCTCAGGTATAGGAGTATTAGAGATAATACTATAAAATGGTTGTGAAACCCTCTGGCCAAGAACATGTCTTGTCCATCTACAATGGCAGAACTCCATAGAGGATAACAGTTATTCTGTAACTCTACAGGGTCCACCAGCAATTGCTTAGTATGAAATTCAGTGTGATTCCACTTCATGATATTTCTGTGTTTTTTTTCCAGTTTGCATAAATACTTAGAAAATTACTACTAGTGATAATGCGTGAAAAGGAAAAATTCCCCAGTTTTATTTTCAGTTGTTAAACCGGGAGGGCTGACAGAAAAAAAATACCATTACTTTAACCAGTTAGTAATTCCAAATTTGTTATGGAATTACCCAGAGATAACTAACATGGGAGGTTCCACAGAGCCTCTCTCAGACCAAAAGTATTCTATTCTATGTAGGCACTTATATTGCATTCCTCACCATAGTATCTGAGCACCTTCTTCCAGCAGTGCATTAAGTAACATGATTAACATCTGTTATGTCATTTGTTCTCTCTTCCTCTCTGCAAGCAGAGAGCTACACTTTGCTGAAGAAGAAACTGAAGCACAGAGAGGTTAAAGTGGGGCTAATAATATCTTTCCACCTCACAAGCTGGTTTTGATGCCAGATTCATGGCTGTAAACCTCTGAATACAGGCAGTCCCCGGGTTACATAGATCCGACTTACATCGGATCCCTACTTACAAATGGGGTGAGGCAACCCCGCACTAGCTGCTTCCCTCCAGCAGACCAGGGAGATGCGAAGCTAGCGCCCCGCCCAACAGACCAAGGAGACGCGGAGCGGCTTTTCTCAGCAGACACCTCAGCTTGAGAATAAAGGACTGAGGGAAGTGAGGTGTGGGAGAATAAAACTGAGCTCTGGAGAAATGTTTGGCTAGAGTTTCCCCTACAATATGTACCAGTTCCGACTTACATACAAATTCAACTTAAGAACAAACCTACAGTCCCTATCTTGTACGTAACCCGGGAACTGCCTGTACTTTGGAAGTTGCTAGGAAAAGTTAAAAAATTACTAAGTATTATGTATTCTTCTAAACATAATTACTAGTCCAAGAAGACACGAGTGTCCAGAAATTTAAGTTTTAATAACTTATGAGTTTGCACTTTCAATAAAATTCTCAAGCAACCTCTCTCTCTGCATCCAGATGAATGCCAATGACACATATTGCCAGCCTTGTCATTCATGAATACATAATTGCTGACTTTCATCATTAACTTGCACTTGTTGTTTTCCTAAACAATAGTATACTGAAAAGGCAAAGTAATTCAAATTAAATTAGAACTGGACCTCTGGAGCACAGATGGTGTTTTATGTCTCTTTATTGAGTATTCATTGCATGTTCAAAGTTTTCTGTTTTTCAGATCAGAACAACAGTTAACTAGGTATTTACTTTGCTTTGCTATACACAAAGTATTGGAAGCCTGCCACTGTATTTGTGAATTGACCAAAACAAACAAACAAACAAAAAACCAAAACAAACAAAAAACACACCTCTGGAAAACAGGTATACTTTATATAATCTTAAATATAACACTTTGAGCATCCAACATTTCCTACAACCAACAAATCTACAAATTGCATGCGACCCCAATATAGCAAGACTGAATAGTAGACTGGCTAATTGGCGATTTCCTGCTTTCCTGAAGGCAGATTATAAAACCACTATAACTGAAGAGAAAACTTTGGTTTGCTTTTGAGTTGAGAACAACAAATCCACAGTAATCTATGAAAGATGGACTAAAAACAGACCCAGCACAAAATACCAGTAATGTCAACTATGATAAATGCCTCTGTACTTTACAGATAAGCTTACAAGCAACATGCTGGGCAATGTTTATAGTATTACCTGTCAAAGGAAACCTATTGGCCTCTATAAGAGCTCATTGCATACCTGAACACCAACAACTGCTCTTGATTCCCAATCAAAGTTTATTGTATCATACCACTGAAATTAAGTAACAGCTGTTCCTTCAAATCTCTATCTTGGAAAATTTTGAGAAGGGTGTGTCTAGACAACAGGGTTTTTTCGAAAAAAATTGGCCTTTTTTTGAAAAAAAAACTTCCCCTGCGTCTAGACTGCTGCCACCTTCTTTCAAAAGTAAATCAAAAGAACGCAGCAGTTTTTTAAACCACGGAAAACCTCATTTTATGAGAAAGAATGCCTTTTTTTGAACATGCTCTTTTGAAAACAAGGCATTATATAATGCAAACTGTGCTTTTTCAAAAGAGAGCATCCAGACTGCCTGGGTGCTCTCTTTCGAAAAAGCAGCTTGCTTTTTCAAAAGTACTGGTTGTAGTCTAGATGCTCTTTTTCGAAAGAGGGTTGCTGTCTAAACGTAGCCCCAGATTCTAAGAAATTAGGTTGAAAGTAAAATAAAACTTTCTGAAAATATTTATGGTTACAACACATCCTTCTAAAATAGAGGGAGTTCCATGATTCGTAAGTTAATACTAACCATATTTGTGTCTTGGCCCTAACCAAATATATATTTAGACGTACAAATTAGAAACACATTCATGCATTTAAACTAAATATTTTAGATTCAGTTCCTCATTTTCTTATCTATATTAACTCAATGGGACTACTGGAATATATAGAATTTACATGGATTGGGGCTTCATGTAAAGCCTAATCTTACTGCACCATTAGATATTAGGAAAGAAAGCACGCATATCAAGAAATGCTGAAAGGTTAACTGCCAAAATGTTAACATGGCCACATGGCAGATCTGGCTTTTTATGGTATAGATTAAACAGCAAGTACTAATATGAAGGGAAAGCAGGAATAGAAATTATTACATATGTACAATGTGACAGAGTTAACAGATGGAATCTCCTGACTTTGGAGCACTTGATATCTTAATCTTTATGTTTCATAAATACTAACTTTTCCATTTAATTTCCATTCATTTTAAAGAGGAAAAAGTGCTGCTAAATTGTTTTAAAGATGCTTTAGTGCACGTATGAAAATGTAAATATTTCTTGACATTGCTACTGCATTTGGTAACACATTCTTAACTGATACATGCAGCCCAAGCTGAAATGGCTTTAACTGAAGCATTGTGAGTTTTTAAAAACATATCCAACCTTAACTGTGATGTTCGAATAAAGGAGCCCATAAACAACATGCCCTTAACAGAGGTGGTCTTAAAAACACTGGGAAAAATGAATGGAAAATTATAATATTCATGCCTCAATATGCCAAATTTCATCATTTATAATTTTAAAAATACTGAAGTGACTTTCTAGAAATTGGGATTGTTTGTCTTTCCTCTCTTAAAACCATAAAACAAGACAAGTTTAAAGTTTGTAGCTTCAGCTGTTTTTTAATTATGCAAATATTTCAGTTGAAAAGTGTGGTTTTTCCACTGCTGAACTGATTGTGCTCAGATTTTCCAAAAGATTTTCCCTTGGACTGAGCCCAGACATAAAATGTATCTGACCAAAAGCAATTTGTTTAGAAGTGTCATGAGCAACCCTGAAAAGGAGGAACATTTTACAGCATTTGATACTGACAAATGTTACCAGACACATATAGCAGTGACATACATCCATACACTTATGTAATTATTGCACATACACAAATCACATCACTTTCCAATGAACAACTCATGATAATGTGATACTTGTTTAAATAGGACACAGGGACAATATATAATGTCAAGATATTGCTAATTTAAAACCCCAAACAGTCCTTTTCTGCCTACTCATTTTCTCATAAACCTCTCCTAGACCCAATCCAGTCCTTTCTTCATAGTTCGCCTTTCTATTTTTCTTGGCTTTCTGCTTTTCCCCATACTGCCCCGTATTATTACACAATCTTTTTCTTAGAAACCACCCCGACCATAAAGTCTCTTCCTTTTGCCTAGCTTTCCATTGCTGACTAACAACTCCTCTGCCTGCTTATGCTCTTGGGATCCACGCTTTCTTGTATTGAAACCGTCCAACATCACTTGTAAGCTTTTTGAGGGATGGACTTTAAATTGTAAGATTCTCAAGGCTGTCTAAAGCGCTGGTAAGTGCATTACACACTTATATGACACTTTATATGTACGAGTAAACATGGTAAATAATAATCATTTAAGGGCAGGAAGTGAAATTAATATATCCAATGGAATTGCAGGGGAAAATTCATAGGTTTCTTGAGTTTAAGGGTAGAAGTGACTGTTAGATCATCTAGTCTCACTTCTCTGTGTCACAGGCCATCAATTTTCACTCAGATGCCCCTTTAGTAAGCCTAAAGGCCTTAGTTTGACTAAAGCTTTTCAGTATTCAGGAGACTCAAGTGTGTACCTTCAGGAGAGAATGGGGGAGACTGAGGTACCAGCAACTGGCAGGGAACAGATTCTGGGGAGATAAGCCCAGAAGATCTCAACAGGCGAGCCACATCCTATTATGCGGAAGGAAGATAAACCTCTTTCCCCAAGTTCTCAATCAATCTAATCTGGGGGAAAATTCATCCTGACCCCAAACCTGGCAATCATTGTGAACTTAGAATCATAGAATCCCAGGGCTGCAAGATACCTCAAGAGGTCATCAAGTCCAACCCTTTGCTAAAAGCAGGACCAATCCCAACTCAATCATTCCAGCCTGAGCTTTGTCAAGACAAAAGTTAAAAACCTCTAGAGATGGAGATTCCACTACTTCCCTAGTAACACATTCCAGTGCTTCCCCACCCTACTAGTAAAATAGTTTTTCCTAATATTCAACCTAGACCTCTCCTACTGCAACTTGAGACCATTGTTCCTCATCCTGCCATCTGTCACTACTGAAAACATTTTTCTCCAGCCTCTTTGGAACCCCCCTTCAGGAAGTTGAAGGCTGCTATCAAATCCCCCCTCACTCTTCCCTTCTGAAGACTAAATAAGCTCAAATCCCTCAGACCCTCCTTGTAAATCATGTGCTCCAGCCCCCTCATCATTTTTGTTGCCCCCCGCTGGACTTTCTCCAGTGCATACACATCTTTTCTGTAATGCAGTGCCCAGAATTTGGATACAACACTCCAGATTTGGCTTCATCAGTGCCAAATAAAAGGGAATAATAACTTTTCTAGATCTATTGGCAATGCCCTTCCTAATGCACCCGAATATGCTGTTACCTGATTGCCTTCTATGACAAGGTAACTGGCTGTATGGATATGGGGGAAGGCGGTGGACGTGATAAACCTTGACTTTAGCAAAGCTTTTGATACAGTCTCCCATAGTATTATTGTCAGCAATTTAAGGAGGTATGGATTGGATAAATGGACTGTAAGGTGAATAGAAAGCTGGGTAGATTGTCTGGTTCAACAGGTAGTGATCAACGGCTCAATGTCTGGTTGGCGGATGGTATCAAGCAAAGTGCTCCAAGGGTTGGGTCTAGGGCTGGTTTTGTTCAACATCTTTATTAATGACCTGGATGAGAGGATGGATTGCACCCTCAGCAAGTTCACGGATGGCACTAAGCGAGGGGGAGAGGTAGATACATTGGAGGGTAGGGATAGGGACCACAGTGACCTAAACACATTGGAGGATTGGGCCAAAAGAAATTTGATGAGGTTCAACAAGGACAAGTGCAGAGTCCTGCATTTGGGACGGAAGAATCCCAAGCACTGCTACAGGCTGGGGACCGACTGGCTAAGCAGCAGTTCAGTAAGAAAAGACCTGTGGATTACAGTGGATGAGAAGCTGGATATGAACTTGAGCATGTGAATGAGACAAAGCAGATGGGCATCTTGAAAGAGGATTCTCAGTAGCATCAGTCAGTCCTGTCTAGTGTCTTGTCTCTAGCAACAGCCAATCTCTGATGCTTTGGAGGAAGCCAAAGAAACAAATAGAAATATTACAATGAATACATATAGCCAATTGTGCATCATTAGGAAAAAAACTCCATTTAGGCAAGCATCATCTAATTTCCCCAAGGTGAATCTTTAATGAGCTCAGAGAATCAGGGCCTTTATTCTTACTATTCAAGTAAAAAAAGTGGTACCATGCCCTGCAGCTGATGTATATAGGTCTCATTCCATTGACCTGAATGAAGCAAGGCCATTTTATACTAGCTGTCTCACAATGTACAGATATTTGCAGAAGCAGATCAAAAATATTTTTCAAAAAACCCCCTAATATCCCAGAGTCCACAGCCTCTTGACTGAAACCGAGAAGGAACCTACAAAGACTTTAGGTATTAAAGAAAGTAATTAAGGCCTGAAGAGGCCAAAGAATCAGAAATCTAATACTGGATGCAGCTGAAGAGGAGAGAGGATCTTTCTTCTCCTCTAACCCAAAATGTATGTAGATGTGTTTTCTAAAGAGTCTCCCCCTTCCATGTATTGGCAGAGAAGTAAAATTCCTTCTCAGTCTTACCAAGCAGGTTGCTAGGTGGACAACTCATGACTCTAGGTTTAATTACATTGTGCTACTAAGGGGAAAGTAACTACTTCGGCATGACAGGTGAAGATCCAGTTAGTACTGCTGTGCCTTTTTAGAAGCTTGTGTACCAGATACAGTATATTTTTATGGTTTAGGATGGAATTTTTTTGAAGAACGATAGCCACCATAATTACACATCAAAACGACTTACAAATATGCCATTTTAATTAAATGTCTATTTATAAGCATGATTTCAAAGCTACACCTATTTCTTTTAGTTTAAAAAATAAAATTATTTCTGCAGGAATTCTTTTAAGCCCAAAAAGCAAGAGAAACAGAAAATAAGCAGCATCCATAACAACTATAAGTAAACTAGAAAGTACTCCAGCCAATCAGAAGAGACTCACTGATTATATCTACAGTATACTTTTCTCCCCAGGCTGGGCTGAAATTTGTGAAGAAGCTGGAACTACTCATCATTGTCAAAGAAGCTGCAGTCCCTGCCCAATGTTATTCACAAACTGATCAAGACAGTGGCAGCACTGGTATTGTGAGGGAGCTGAAATGCAATTCCCAAAAACGAGAGTGTCTTGGTGAGTTCTAGGCCACAGCGCTGAAACCTCACAAATGTAGTCAAAATAACTCAATTTTAATGTCACTGGAATCAGTCTGTTGACACTACAAGAAGTCCCAGTCTTCTTCCTCTTTACTGCTTTGCCCAGAGGAAACCCTCATCTAACTGACCCTCCCTGCCTCCTAGGGAAGACTACTGGTAGCCAACCAGAGTAACCGCATGCAACCCTCTCACATCCCCTCAGGAGTAGAGAGGAGTTTTGGGATATAGGAAGAGGGAAGAAAGAACAGCTGATACCATTTTCACAAAAGGGTTGGGGACAATTCTTATTATTTATGGATAGCAGATAGTGATGGTGAACTTTATTTTTCCTAGAGGCCACAATTTGGTATATCCAGAGCCGAGCAGAACTTTCCCTGGAATTGCTCCTGCCAGGCCAGCAGCTGGAGTCCATTTTGACAAAGACGACAAGAACTGTTGAGACTGGTCCTGCTTTGGGCAGGGAGCTGGACTTATGATGTCCTGAGGTTTCTCCCAGCCCTATGATTCTATGAAATGTTAGAAAGTGCTTCCTAGTGCTTCTTAGGATGGAGGTGGTAAAGTTTTCCCATTTTGGAAAAACAAGAATTCAAGTGCACTTTGCATAATCTATCCAGTAACTGTTTCAGGATAGTTAATGGCAGTGAGGGAAGAAGAGATAAAACAGTAGACTCTGTTGCATGGAAGCTGAAGCCCTGAGTTTGAGATAGGGAGCGAGATATTATACTTTTCACGTTTATGTTGCTTTTAGGGATCTCTCTTTGACCTTGTAACCAGGAAGTCACTTTTGTCATGTTAGCTGGTCAAAGTCTGACCAAAGGGTATTTAATTTGCAGTCTACTCTGAAGTACGAGCTCTCCAATAGCTGGCTAACTGCCTCCTTTCCCTTGCAAGTATTCTTTTAACCTCTGACCAAGCTCTCCCTGAGTATCTGGTCTCTTTAGAAAGGCATTAGAATAAACTGCACTACAACTGATCCATGTGAACATGTATTAATTGTCTCCTAGGAGTTCAAGAACAGAATCAGGATTCGTACACCCACAGATATCATTCAGTGCAGCAACCTTCCCAGTGATCTGTTACAAACACTCTACAATACAGGGTCTAAAGCACAAGCCCTAATGAGTTAGAAAATAACTTAGTACTGCCATATGCCATTCTGTGGTGTCACTATATGCTAAATAAGGGACACGTTTCCCTTCTATCCTTCATTAGTAGTTTAAAGCTAGGAGGTAGGAAAAGGCTGATCCATATTCGGGGGGGGGGGGGGGGGACAATAACAAATTGGTATCTCTTTTGAGAATTGCCCCACAGGCCAAGCATTTTTATGTTCTTAATCATTATTAAATGACTTAACATGACACACAGAGCCTGGAAAATGATTGCATCCTGACATGAGAACGAATTACAAATGAAATGAAAGATCAAGCTGTATTAGAGGACTGCCTCTGGGAAATGAAAATCTTTAATTCTCTTTTATTATTGACATTTATTTGGCTGCCATGAATAACAACATAGCAATGAGATTCAGCTATGCTTGTGCACCGAATAGCTTATCCAAGGGCTCAAAACTGCCTTAACATTTATCATGTTTGCTTTTGTAGCTGACACCACTGCAGACCCTCTCTATCCATCTTGCATTTATCATGCATATAAAGTGCATTATCTAATTTAAGTTCATTTTCATAGGGAACAAACAGCTAAGATTAGCAAGTGTCAGTTCTCCAATAAGCTCCCACTTGTAAAAATATCAAAGAATGGATTAATGGATTTGTTAACAAGTCCAGTTTAAAGAATAAAATAAATGCACAGTGAAAATTAAATAAGAGCACCAGAGGGTTACGTGTAAGATTTAGATTTACCACCATAGATTTACTAACGCATATATAACAATGTTTTTACTGCTGTTTTTCAGCCCACCATGCAAGGTTCAAGTGGAGCATCTCCATATGGGCTATTCAAATACTGCAGTTATTTTCTGGAAGCAAAGCTAACATACGTGCAAGGCAAGAGAGACATATCCAAATCGGACCCGGTGGCGTTTGAAAACAGTTTGTGGCAAACAAATTCTGGGAAGAAATAATCTAAAAAACAAAAATAATTGAGAATTCCCCTAAGCACAAATTATAAGGCTGGGACATATCTACTTGGAGCCCAATCCTGCAATCTTACCCCCAAGCAATTTCTGATTCAAACGGCAATTTTGCACAAGGAAAGATCCCTAATAGTCCAAACCTGCAAGCTGCTAAACACATTTAAACTCTCATATTGAATTCCAAAGATGGTATTCAGCTCCTCAAACGAGGCACTCAGGACCTAAAAGAACTAGACCCATAATTAGTACTTTACCCTGGGCAGGAATTAATGACTAAAATAGCAACAGTTCATGGCAGTAATTGTATTATTTAGAGTAAAAAGTATAGGTGGACAAATTCAAGAGCCTGTTAAAAGGCAGGTAGTCATGTTTGTAAATCTGTGTGTCATGGTATCAGTATTTCAAAAAGCAGACACCACTTGTATGCCATCTAGAACACCTTTTTTCCACCTATCCCTTTGAGAATAGAAGAGCAAACAGCTGAAAAAAGCTAGAAGTGAGACTTTCCACTAAAAGCAAAAAGACTGGAAATACACTTAGTGCTGGATTTCCCTTCCTCATTTTCACAAATGCTTAAATGTACTATACTGTTGCAGCAGCTGTTTCCAACAAGTGTATTGTGTTCTTGTTTATAGTAAAGATAGCTTTGCAGATACAATCTGAAGTCATAAAAAGCACCAACTGGAGCTGTGTTTTAGAGCTACGTTATAAAAATAACGTAAGATACCCATAACTAAGTTGTCAGACAGTCCTGTGAAATGTTAACTTCTGATGTTTAGGACATTTAGGGGGTTAAAATATGAGAAACATTTGTTAAGATAAAATCAGGGAAAGACAAGTACTTTGAATACAATTTGAAAGTTATAATTTGTAAATCTAATACATGATTTTCCATGTATGTATTCTGCAGTATAATAATACGAATTTTAAAAAAATGTACCTGTAGCCATTATAGTGTCATCTTTCCCTTGAGTGAAGACTACAATTCGTTGCCTTTTAGGGTTCACCTTTGGCAGGGCTTGTGCCTTCTGGGCTATCTCTTTAATATCTTCAGTCTATTAATAACAAGAGAAAAAATTATTTGTAGCCAGCATAGCAGAGCAGTAAAAGATTAGGACTTTATTAGCAGATCAAAGATTTATCCTCTTACAACTAGATAATAAAATAGACTTTATTGTTTATTGAGAAAGATGTATAAGAGGAAGAATACTTTAGTCTCTTAAAGGTTTATGTATGTAGTGCTAGCACATTTACCTGGTGTTGCTCGGGCTTTAACTCTTTTTTTTTTTAAAATAAAACAAAAATGTACATGATTTAGTCAGAGATGAGGAGTAAGGAGGGGCTCTGGGCAGGGAGAGAGTGAGAGAGAGTGTATTTGTAGAGGGGGTGGATGGGGAGGGCCTGGGGAAGCCCCTCCCCCGATATTCATACCAGGGCTGCTTGCTCTTCCCCTTTCTGTCCCTGTCAAGGCGCGAGAGCGAAATGCACAGCTTGTCTATTCCCTGCATTTCCCGGTCAATGTGAGGTATGAAGCAAACTGTATTCTTACTCCTCGCTCCCTGGCAAAGGGCAAAGTCAGCAATGTCCCCATAAGAATTGAGGAAGGAGGGAAGAGGAAGCTCCAGCCCTCCCCCAAAGGGGTGCTGCACCTCTCTCTGATAGTGGCCAGGATAAAATGCTTCATTCAGATGCAAGAAATTCAGTAACTGAAAATTATGAAATGCCCTGCCTTTAGGAGATGATCCTTCCTAATCCCATCTGTTGCCAGTTGCTCAAAGCAAAAGACTTTTATTAATGTTTGAGTCTGTATGTGTGTGTTCTTTATATGTTGTTAGCAGGTTTTATGTCGCTCTGGCGTCTTGTATTTTAAATTTTTATATATATTTGTATTGTGTTTAAACATTTTTTTGTAAGCCGCCTCAAATATTTTAAATAGAGAGGCGGGATAAAAATATTTAAATAAATAAATAAGACTTTCTATTCCTATTTCTTTTAAATCTTATCTAATGGAAATGTAGATGTTCTCATTATCCATATAAATGTCTGCTTTTTAAAATGCTACAATACTGAACTTTTGGTCTCAAAGACATCTTATGTCAATGAATCCCACAAGTTACAATGTTAAAAGCATTTCCGTTGATCAGTTACATAATATATTGCCTTTCAATTTCACAAAATGCCCCTTTATATCTAAATTATGAGAGAGTCAATAACAAAATGAACACGCTCTCTCTATGCTATTCATTATGTCCCTTCTTATTTATATGTCTAGGTGTGTAAGGATTACATTTCTATGAGCAAATGTCAATTTCACCATACTCATAAAAACAATGAAAAGATATTGCCATTAGTAACAGAAATGTACTGGTAGTCAAAGTAAGAAAAACGATGCTTGAGTATTTGTTAGAGTTTGATTTAAGGACATATTCTATAATCTACTATATGGCTATGTCTACATTGCAGGCTTCTTGCACAAGAACTGTTTTGTGCAAGAGTTTCTGTGGAAAAGGTCTTGTGCAAGAGCGCGTCCACACTGCCATGTACTTTTGTGCAAGAGCTGTGCTTTTGTGCAAGAGTGTCCATGGCAGTGTGGATGCGCTTTTGCGCAAGAAAGCTCTAATGGCCATTTTAGCCATATAGGTTTCTTGCACAAGAAACCCCTGTTGCCTGTCCACACTGCCTTCTTGTGCAAGAGTTCTTGTGTAAGAGGGCTTATTCCTAGTGGGGAGAGGAATAACTCTTGTGCAAGAAGCCCTCTGTTCTTATGCTTACTGTAAATTTACTTGCACTAGAACACGCGTGCAGCGTAGACGTGTTATTTAGTCCTTCATGCAGTAAGGAACCAGGGACCACCCAAAAAATGAATAGGCAACAGGTTTAAAAACAAAACAAAAAGAGTATCTTCACACAATGCACAGTCAACCCATGGAACTCATTACCAGAGGATGTCATGAAGAGAAAAACTATAATGGGATTCAAAAAAGAATTGAAGTAAATCTATCAATGGCTATTAACCAAGATGGTCAAGGATGTTCTTGGCGCCCTTGCCTCTGACTGCCAGAAACTGGAAGTGGACCAGAAGGAATAGATCACATAGGGTATGTCTACACCACAGTGTTATTTCAAAATAGCTTATTTCAAAATAACACGTCTACACACAAAATGCATTTTGAAATAGCGCATCCACACTGAGTGGACTCTGAATCTCATTTAAGGCTGGCCGGAACCAGGTCTGGCAGGGCACCAGGTCAGGACTTACTGTATGGGGCTCCTGCCTGAGGCTATCTGAGGTCTGTGCTTAAAGGGACCCCCCCGGACAGCCAGTTCTCAGGTTTCCCTGCCTGCTTGTCTACCTTGATGAGGGACAGCAAAGCATTTTGTCTCTGTGTGCTCTGATTGCCCTCACTCGGGACACCACAGCACTCTGCAACACGGAGCCAGAGCTACCCCTGGGCACTCTGGTGCTTCTCGTGGACGCATTGCTGCAAGCCTGGCTGCACGTTCTGCAGGCTGCCATCCGGGAGGTCCATCAGGGGGGCTGTCAGTATCCAAGAAGCCCTGTGGGAGAGCTTCCACCCTGAGGAGCACTAAGAGCCTCCCTGGTCTGCCCCACTGGGGGGCTTGTGCCTCATTCCTCCCTCACTTCCTTCTACTTACCACTTCCTAACCCCCCCTTCCTGATATCAAATAAAATACATGCATTTTCATGAACACAAACTCTTTTTATTTAACAAAACTGGGGGGGGGGGGGGAGTAGGAGGGAATGAAGCTCTGGTGTAACTGGACAAAGAAGGCGGGAGAGGGGAGAAAAGAGGGTGTGAGAGGGGAAGAGGAAACCTGGGAGGAGGGAGCTGGAAGGGGGAAGAAAGAGGAGGGGAAGCTCAGGGTTGGAGGTCTCGCCGGACCAACTTGATTGTCATGCAAACTTGCTCCTGGGTTTGCATGTGGCCTTTGGTGGCCAGGCTGGCAGCTATCCTGCCATAGACGGCTGCGTTCCTCCGTCTAGTGTGGAGATCATGGACGTTGTAGGCATCCCCCCAAATCTGAATAAGGTCCATGATCTCCACCCTGGACCAGGAAGGCACCCGCCTTCTCTGGGCCCTGGCAGGCTCCTGAGAGCTGGCAGATTGCTCCTGGGGTGCGGTGGAGGGCTGGCTGCCAGTGGCTTGCTGGCTCATGTTTTGGGGGTCACTGAGTCAGGGGCAGTGACTGCTGGCTCTGGACTGACAGGCTTGGAGCTGGCACAGGCACTGTGGCCAGAATCTACCCCTTTAAGGGCTGTGGGGAAGGGGGGAGGGAGAGAAGTGTTCTTGGTTGAGGCTGGAGTGGCCACCAGGGCACCCTGGGAAGGCTGGAGGCCCCCTATAAGTGTCTACATTATTTCGAAATACCTATTTTGAATTTGGCATTATTCCTCGTGGAATGAGGTTTACCAAATTCAAAATAAGCACTCCGCTATTTTGAATTTATTTTGAAATAACCGTTTGGCTGTGTAGACGCTAGGAAAGTTATTTTGAAATAAGGGCTGTTTTTTCAAAATAACTTTGCTGTGTAGACATACCCTTAGTGATTACCTGTTCATACTCTCTGAAGCATCTTGTACTGGCCACTGTCAGAAGCCAGGATACAGGGCTAGATGGACCACTGGTCTGACCTTATAGTGGTTCTTATGTATTTTCTATATTTTGACATGTAACGTTGACAATATGTGTTTTAACATTTATAAAGCTTTCAGTTTTTGAATATCAACATATACTATCTGACGATCCTCCCCAAATAATTTTCAGCAGCATTAAAATTGATAAAAATAAAACAATGCTTAAACATAATCAATATTAGTCACTGAAATTATAAAAAAAAAAATACATTCTGCCAAAGCCTATATATATCCTCTCTAAACTAAACAGTTAGGCTATGTCTACACTGGCACGATCTTGCGCCAGAGCTATGCAAATGAGGCTAAGCATGGAATATCGCCGAGCCTCATTTGTATATCTAATGAGCTGCCATTTTTGCGGAAGAGGCTCTTGCGCAAGAAGGAGCTGTCTACACTGCCCCTTCTTGCGCAAGAAAAACCCTCTTGAGCAATGCTGTTGTTCCTGAAAATAATCAGCGTAACAGCATTGCACAAGAGGATTTTTCTTGCACAAGAAGGGGCAGTGTAGACAGCTCCTTCTTGCACAAGAGCCTCTTCCGCAAAATGGCGGCTCATTAGATTTGCAAATGAGGCTCGGCGATATTCCACGCTTAGCCTCATTTGCATAGCTCTGGTGCAAGACTGCACCAGTGTAGACATAGCCTTATAGTTTTTCCTATCTGCCAGGTTATATAAGTGCCTGGAATTAAACTCATTTGCTGAGAGTGGACTACTGGTTAATATAATATTTTCAGTATCATTTTCAGTCCCATTCTTTGTTCTCTTATTTTTTTTAAACTTATTTTAAGCCACCACTATATCCTGACCAGACATTTTCAGAGAGCCATCTACAATGGTTCTCTCAAGTCTTTTACTTGAGTGGTTACAGTTAATTTAGAATCCAGCAATGTATGAGTATTTCAAATTAAACCTTCCAGTGCTTGTTATCTTGTATGTCAATAATGACTTTAATTTCATTTTGCTTTGTTAGATCCCTCAAAGTTCTCCATATCTTTCATGAACATCTCATTTCAGCTCCTGCCCATTGCAGGCCACAACCTTGCCCATCTACTTCTGTAACAGAACACTAGCTTCTGGCTGAACTACTGTAGTCCTCACACATGATATAAAGAGTTCAAGTTACAGAGAATCCACCATTTACACTAATTATCTGCCAATGTGAACCAGGGAAAATTTCTTCCTAACCCCAAATATGGTCATCAGTTAGGCTCTGAATATGTGGGGCAAGGCTCAGCAGCCGGACTCCTCGGAAAGAATTCTCAGTAGTAACTCAGCCTCCCCATCAAGTGTCCTATCACCAGGCACTGGAAGCAAAATGCAGGACAATGTAGCACTTTAAAGACTAACAAGATGGTTTATTAGATGATGAGCTTTCGTGGGCCAGACCCACTTCCTCAGATCAAATAGTGGAAGAAAGTACTTTCTTCCACTATTTGATCTGAGGAAGTGGGTCTGGCCCACGAAAGCTCATCATCTAATAAACCATCTTGTTAGTCTTTAAAGTGCTACATTGTCCTGCATTTTGCTTCAACTACCCCAGACTAACATGGCTACATTTCTATCACTATTCAGGCACTGGAGATATTTGCTATAGTAGTCACAGATCAGCCACGTGCCATTATGGGCGCTCTCAGCATACCACCCCCTCCACAAACTTATCAAATTTAGTCTTGAAGCCAGTTGGGTTTATTGCCCACACTGCTCCTCTGGGCAAAAAACTTGACTCCTCATAATTAAAACCTTCATCTCTTTTGAACCTGAACTTGGTGATGGCCAATGTATATTCATTTGTTCTTGAGTCCAGATGCTTAACTTAAGCAACGCCTATCCCTCCCTGGTATATACCCCTCTGACGTATTTATAGAGAGCAATCACATCTCTCATTAACCTTCTTTTGGTTAGGTTACACAAGGCAAGCTCTTTGGGTCTCCTTTCTAGTATTGGCTAGCCAAAACAAATTTGGACCAGATTTTGCTATTCTTACTGCATGTGAGGAGGAAGGGAGAGTGATAGTAGGGATGGGACAGGCAGGTAGTTTCCATTTTGTTTTACCATTCATTGTAAGTGTGTAAGCCATGCCTACATGGCTGTACTTCATCTCAGTTTATGCAGGTTTATCATGTATCTTATCCTAGCTTTCTAATTCAGAATTAACTTCCTAAATGATTGTGGAGGACATAACAGAGACCAGGATCATAATTGAAAATATTACTACATACTTGTCAATTGCGTTGTTTTGGTCAAGGTTACTCTGTACTTTTTAAATCTAATTCTGGGTGTTTACATTTCCTGACAATGTCATTAGAAGGTTAAACTATTTTTAAAATTGACCTCTAGCAGGGTATTCCATCCTGAGTTTGTGGCAGGGCTCTTGCTACCTTTGCTACCCCAAGTCCTTACCATAGCTGCTTTTCTGTCTGCTAGACTGTCCAAAAATGGTCCAGGGCAGAAAGCACAAGGTAGTAATAAGGCAACCAAGAAGCAACAGCTGTTTCTGTCTCTTAGTATAAAAGAGAACTATGGAGAGAAAAAACGGATTGTGGATGGCTTCTTCCTTTCAAAGCTGACAGGAGGAGAGATGCAGGATGACATGGGAAGAATGGGACAAAGAGACTGGAAGATAAACTTCCCCACCAGAAAGACAAAGAGAGGAGAACCACATCTTTCCTGCTTGAGGGAAGAAAGAGAGAAGGGTTACATTGTCCTATTCTCCAGGAAAAGAAGGGCGAGATGAACCCTGTAAAAATGCTATAGGACCTCTCCTAAAGAAGATAACTGCACGTAGCAGACAGGGGATGTTTGGAGGCAGATAATGGCAGGCCTACATTGGTTGAGACAAATATCCAAGCTATTAGCTGTTTTTATTAAAATCCTGAATCTGTACAGGCCATGAAAAGAGGCACGAAAGAGAAGAGAATAAAACATCACACAGCTCAAGGAAAATAATGCTAGAGAAGAGGCTATCAGATTTAACTAGGAGGTGTTTCTTAGTGACAGTCATTAGAGAGTTCATGGTTAAGAGGATGAAGGAATCAGGGAATTTGAAGACGTTTGGAGTAAACTAACTTGCTTAGATTTCAGAGTCAAAGGAGATGAGAACGATGGGGCTATGGTTTGAGAAAATGGTGTGATTAAGAGAGTAGTTCTTCAGGGTGAGAGATTACAAGGGTATCCTTGAAAGCAGAGAGGAAGGACCCAAGGGGGAAAAGATTAGCTGAGGATGAAGGTAAAGGAGGAAATGAAAGGCAGTAAGATAAAATAGAAGTTTTCAAGCAGATCTAAACTATATGTGAAGCTGGAAGTAGAAGTAATAAGCTGTCTCTGAGTTACACAGGAACAAAAAAATTGTACAAAAGACAAAATTTCAGATCAGGGTAATTTAGTGTCCTGTAACTGTTGCTGCAACCTTTGAATAAAATTGGGTATTATCTTTTGCCTTGAGAATAAATAAGTTAATTTTCAGGCCAAACTAATCTTCCTCACCAAAGTTATTGAGTAAAAGAGGAGAACTAAAATGGGGTCGTTATAATCTCAGTGTGGGAGAGTCCTTTACCTCTTCAGGGTTTAGCTTAGTTTCACCATTATGCACTGTAATGTGTTGTGGTATTTTGTGTTACATAGTTCAGTAAAGTGAAAGATGAATTACAAGTGAGGGTTTTATCTTAGGTACCTGTAAGGTGCTGTCTTTCCTCAAGTTTGTAGAAATCATTTTTATCCAGCCAAATTACTCCATACATAATATCATGAAATACCTGTAGCAAAGATTATTTCCTACTTTTATTGGTAACTTGCATTGTATTATATTTGAATTCTTATCAAGGGTATGGTTCGGAATCCTTTACTCCCTCACATATATGGATGAGTGCAAACCCATCATTGTTTTATGGCCCTAAAGTATCTAAAGGAGTGTCATAAATCCACATGATGCCCACGAATGCTAGATTTTACATTTGGATTTGGCTCTGAGTTAGCTAAGGAGGCATAAAAATGATACAGGGGCAGGCAGCTCCCTACTGATTAAGGCATCTGATTCAGTACATCTACAGTAATGGTTTGATTTTTTTTTTAAAGGTCTGCCGTATTCTAGGAGACCAACAGTTTTGTGTGGAAGTGGCAGCAGGGCCAGGAGCTGGTTGGGCTGGTAGCAGGGGGATTGGCAGCTAGCAGCCCAAATGGGACGTTGGCTGTGGGTAGCTGTTGGTAGCAGGGCTGGACCAGCAGCAGGGGGCTGGCAGTCCTGCCCTGGAATCCCACATGGGCCGGCGCTGACCTTCCTGGTCAGGTATACTCCCTCATCTGGGACCGGTCAGAGGGATGGACCTAGGAAGTCCATCCTCTAGTAAAGATCTGGAGTAGGCTTTGAAGGGACGCTGTAGAAACCCCAACAATGAAGGTTTTAAAAACTGTTTGGATAAACAAATGTCTCTGATGGTCTAGATTTACTGCAGCACAGAGGCTGGACCTTATGCCTTCTCAAGGTCCCTTTCAGCCCTACATTTCTATGATTCTAATATTCTATCACCTACTTGAAAATACCCCGTTTTTTGCTCTGCCCAATTCCAGTTCTTATCTTACTTTCCAGTGCTCTTAAAGTTGTCTCTTCTCGCTGCAAATCACTGAATCCATTTTAGGGATTGAGGTCTTCTTTAAAAACCATTATCCAAAATTTACAAAGAAAAACAAAAAAAGAATGTCATGTATAACAGCTGACTCCCAACTCACCTTTCCTCAAGGCTAAACAATGCTTATTCTCTGCCCCCCCCCCCCCCCCCCCATTCTGGTTTGCTTGCTTATAAACTGCTAGTCTATCCATTTCTTTTTACATTAGACTTGGTTTTAAGCCTGGTTAGTTTACACTGTGCTTTAGTGTATGCATTAACAGGTGTGTTGTGAGCAAGACACGAGAAGTCATTCTTCCGCTATACTCTGCGCTAGTTAGGCCTCAGTTGGAGTAGTGTGTCCAGTTCTGGGCTCCGCATTTCAAGAAGAATGTGGAGAAATTGGAGAGGGTCCAGAGAAGAGCAACAAGAATGATGAAAGGTCTAGAGAACATGACCTATGAAGGAAGGCTGAAAGAATTGGGTTTGTTTAGTTTAGAAAAGAGAAGATTGAGGGGGGACATAATAGCAGTTTTCAGGTATCTAAAAGGGTGTCATAAGGAGGAGGGAGAAAACTTGTTCATCTTGGCCTCTGAGGATAGAACAAGAAGCAATGGGCTTCAACTGCAGCAAGGGAGGTTTAGGTTGGACACTATGAAAAAGTTCCTAACTGTCAGGGTGGTCAAACACTGGAATAAATTGCTCAGGGAGGTTGTGGAATCCCCATCTCTGGAGATATTTAAGAGTAGGTTAGAGAAATGTCTATCAGGGATGGTCTAGACAGTATTTGGTCCTGCCATGAGGGCAGGGGACTGGACTCGATGACCTCTCGAAGTCCCTTTCAACCCTAGTATTCTATGATTCTATGAAGTACAAAACTCTCCAGCAGGCATTTCCAAATTACTCTGTGCCAAAGCAAGCTCAGAAAACATTCTCAAATATCAGTGGCTTGGCTCAGCTTTTTCGTTTGATTCTCACATATTATTTATGAAATATCTAACTGAGGTTATTCTACTTCCCCTTAAAGTCCCTTTATGGTGTTGGGATTTTGTTTTCAACCCAGAAAGGGAAAACAAGAGCAGACACTTATCAAACTGTATATATAAGTGTCAGCAAACTTGACATGTCAGTTATTGCCAAGCAATGGGCCAATAAGAGATAAGATCATAATCACTGTGCACTTTACTGATGTGGTCTAATCAAATGTGGCAGATTTAGGATGTTCAGAAAAATCTATGCTAGAATCTCTATGCAATGCTAATGGAAAGGTTAACATGATGGTGGTTAACAGACACCAGCAAAAGTGGTCTGTCACTAGGACTGAATTTAAACCAGGCACATTCAAAGTGTTTAGCTCAAGGTGGCAATAAAAATATAGAATGGGTAGGCTTAATACACTACTTCCCCTCTTTTTTTTAATAGTCTAGCTACTACTAGGTCCCAATAATTTGTTACACTACATGTGGTACATGGAATATTTGCAAAATTCATTTCATTGACAGAATAAGTGGAAAATGTATTTTTGTAACAATACAGATTATACAAATGAAACCTGACAGTGATAAAATGTCTGATTTCTACAAAGCAATTGCAAGGATTTACGACACATACATTGAAATGGGACAGCCCACATTTTTAATATCCAAAACACGGATATACCTGCTGGGGAATGAGCCTAAAGAAATCTAAATTGAGGAACAAAGGATATGAATCTCTCTCTCTTCTTTTGTACATAATCCAACACATACAAAAGTGGCATGTTCTCAAATCAACCTATGGGGTCCTAACTGTGCTGTTCCTATTAATGCAAATGGCAACAAGAATCAAAGCTCTATCTATACATTTGTACTGAGAACATATTACTTGAAGTGAGTCGGATTCTTATTAAAAAGTCCTGAAAGGGATTTACATGTGCTCTGTTCTGCAATTTAGATTTCAGTAGGATCACTTAACTATCAGTAAAATTAGTACAGTTGTCGTCACACTAATTATAGTGTTTAAGAGCAGCACATTTGGAGATGGCTCTCTAGTCCTATAGCTGATAACTCTCCGGATTAAGTTATCTGAATTTAGCCAGTGAGAAACTATAAAAAAAGTAGTCATTCAAATAAATACATCAAGATACAAAGTCGACATCAAAAGCTCTGAAAATCACTGTAAAATCAACAGGGTTTACTTGAAAAGAGAGTGTTAAGTGAGGGATTGTACATTCTGTAGAACACAGATGGAAAACACCAACTTGTGTGCATGCAGAAACAAAAACTTACACCACCCTTCCAAAAGAGGCTGTTTGTAGATGCAGGGTTCACATTAATCAGTTCCTAACCATTTTATATACAACCTTTCTAAAATCCATTTGCATAATGATAATCCGCATGTGGCAGGGTTTAAGTTATTTAAACGGTGTTATATTTCACTATTTAGTCTTGCTTCACCACTGCTTTAGCAGCGAATCCTTATGGAGTGTAATGCAGCTAATGAGGTAGCTTTTTAGCTGAACAAACTGACAGGTCCCATATCTGCAGAGGCAGCTTGAAACCGTGCCCAACCTCTCGGCTTCCCAAGAGGCTTTTCAAAATTCAATAAATAACATCTGTAGGCGATGTTGGGTGCAGACCTAGCAGAGTGCGTCATAACACTGAGCTGGCAGAACAAAGAAACCATGACGACTGCCAAGTTTCCATGGCAACCGCTGCGAGGCTTGGAGAGTATAATAGCACATCAATCACTGTCCAAAAGAACTTCATTATCAGCAAGAAAAAAAACCTTTAGGATCTGTTTAGTGTGCAATTGTGGGTTAACTCACCTCAAAGCCTTGCTCTCTAGCAAAAGTGGCAGCTTCCTGAAATAATAAAAAAAAGAACAGTTAATTATAAAGTGCTAGATAATGAAGAAATAACACATTTTCAAACTCATTCAGGCAGTTGTTCTTTTACACAATTATCTCAATATATCCATATACAGTTGCTCAATTTTGATACTTGCACTAAAAGGCTCCCTTCCACCCCCGCCCTTCACAAGACAGCAGTATATTATCAACGGACTTCAGAAGTTCATATGAAGAAGGTGCTATCTGTATTTTTCTCTAAGCTGGCACATTTACTTCTGGTTGTAGTAACTTTAAAAGCAAACCTGGGCATATGGCTTTAACATACATTCTTAATTAAAAAAACATCATGCCCTTATATGTGCATTACACTTCATTAAGCCTTTTTGAAAAATTATTTGTTGGCTACTATGCAATCAGAAGATAGGATTACATATTATTTAACCAAAATGAGATCAAATCTTTATGGCAGCATCACATGAGCTTTTTAAATACTCTGATGTCTTAATCACAGTATCAGGCACTGTAAATATGTTTTTTTCCTCGAAGAGCCGGAGAACCATCAGGGAGCCACAGTGTTCTTGTTTCTTACTTCTATTAATTGTTCCAGTCATAGCTATTGTTTTTCAATGAAAGAAGACAGAGGATGATAGCAATGTTATTTTCCTATCCACTTTCCAGCTTAGCATAAGCAAATATTGCAGATAATTGTCAGGAGTCTTTTCACCATAACTTGCCTTTTTCCAAATTAACTTTGCCACCTGATATTAATGGATGGATGGGTCTTGAGCTGGAATAGCAAGATGATTCAACTAAACTAAAACAACTACCATTTAAGGCAGTGTGCCTAGGCATACTAACAGGATCTGTAGGACAGCTTTTGGAAATGCCTCACTTTTCAGCAGTACGCTGGGGAGGGAAAAACACACATTTGTGAACCGATGTAACCTGCCAATTTTTTGACAATTTAAGAACTTGAAGTGGATGCAATTGATTATAACAACAGTAAGGTCAGGTTAATAAAATGTGATAAGCTGAACAGCACAACTCCTCAGGCTTCTCACTGCAGAAATATAAGGCTGCCCAGGTTAGTCTTAGCTGATGTTGACAGAAAAACTGAATCATGGGCCTGACAATTGGGTGCAGGCAAGGTTAGCCACTTTGACAATTTACTTACAATAGAATTCTTTCTTGTACATCACATAGTCAATGACACTTGCTAGCCTGGCTGTCAAGGAAGAGTGTAGGGTTCAAAGATATCATGCAGAGTTTCCTAAACCAGCATGTCATTAACAAAGCCTCTGCTCATGAAAAAAAGGAGTCTGCAAGCCTCTACTATAAAGTGATGCACTCACAATGAACTGCAATGCAATCAGGAAAGGCTTAGACGGGACTGGGACATGGAAAAAGCAAAAAATGAAAAAAATAGAGTCATAAGCTGCAGAGAGAATATGAAAATGAACTAAAAACCATGTTTTGTTGCCAGATTACATTTTTACCTTGTTTTTAGTTATAAACTGAAATAAGAATTTATACTTACTGATCTCTCCTGAGGGGCCTTCTTTAAGGCCCCAGAGCAACAAGACATTAACATCTGTGTTAAACTATTGTTTGGACAGGAAAGTGGATACCAGTCCACTCTTACATCCGTGATGTGCAAACTCTTCCAGTTAACAGTATTTCTGTTTCCTTGTATGGGAGAGAGACTTTTAGGAAATTCATCTTAATTTTCTGGAATTAGGCCTTCTCATATAACACATGCAGTTTGAAAGTCCTGGCCCATCCACAAAAATGTGTAAGCACTGATTTTCCTTCTTATAGCTTCATCTTTTATGCTGTCTGCTATTCCTCCTGCTACATAACTCATGGTAGCTGGTTTATACAGCCACAGATTTTCCTATAATGGCAGAGCAACGGTAATGTTTGTCTCTTTCCTGACCCCGTAGCCCACAATCAACAAACCCATCAGAACAACACTTGAACAGTTTTATCTCAAGAACTGTGGGCTTGATCCTGAGATACGCTCAACATATGCAACTCTCTATGAAGGATCACACGCCCATTTAAAAATAACCTTAACCCTCAAGAGTTCAAAACACAATACTGAAGATTTGCAGATTAGGGTTTGCCGAAAAGTGAGGTCTCAGATACCAGGGATAGTTCAAAGTAAGTTAACTGAACAGAAGTGGGGACCATCCCACTGCACCTTAAGGTTGGGAGGGGAGAAGGGAATAGTTTTATGGGCAGAAAGGGCTCAGAAGCTGCTGCAAAAAGCGGAGTCAGTCAGCACGCTGACATGGACTCATCAGCAGAGCCTGAAAAAGCTGGGGAGGTGAAATGGGACAAGCCCAGGGGGAGAAGTTCTTTTCCCCCAACCAGGTGGCGCAACACCCATATTCCTTTTTCTTGAGGTTTGGTCAGGACCTGCTGCGGGCATCACACTAGCTGCTCCATTTTAGGGGGACCAGGAAGGAATTTTTCCCTCACCACTAGACTGGCTTAGGTGGAGTCAGTTTTTGTCACCTTCCCCATAAGGGACTTGTGTGTGTGGGGAGGCCCTTTGCTATGGCTAATAAGGAAGGAAATTAGGCTATGATAGTGCAGCTCATTATGTAAGTGTGGGGTGGGATGTGCAGTACAGGGGCTCCACAGGGAATGGATACGGTGACCAGATAAATGGCTCAGTAAAGGACTTTAAAAGGTTTTTGTTAACTGAGTGCAATGGAAAGGAGATTTGGGGTTCCTATAAGTGGCCTGGCAGGGAGCACCCCCCCCTTCCTTATATCCCACCTTAACCCTCATTTGAGTAGGAGAGGGTTGGCAAGGTCCCAGCAATCGGTTGGCTGGCGGACCCAGTCTGAAAAAGAGGGGGGGCTGGCAGAAGCCGCGAGCAGCCATCGAAATGATCATGGAGTTATCTGCCCTGTGTACTTCTTATCTGCTGGGTAGTTCTAGATACTGAATAATAAAGTTGCAGCCTGATTAAAACCATACCAAATGTCTCCAGTCTTCATTTATATTCACAATAAGAGGGAAAAAGTGAAACAAGCAGTCCCCATCTGTGCTGCCTCAGGGTGCCTCACACTGAGCGTCACATCTCTAATAAAGTAGTCAGGTTAAAATCTAACCTTGGCATGGCTGTACCATGTGGCGTCCGTAAGGGTTATGATAGCCAGTCAGGGCAGGGCGTTCCCTAGTGCAGGTGATAATCAGTATGATAATCACTATATTTACAGGCTTTCCATTTTATATCTGACATCAAGACTCACAAGGAAGGAGGGATTAAGGAAATAAACAACCTACACAGAGACTTTACTGCTCCCCGGAGAATGCAGCATTTTCATTCATGCATGACATGCGACAAGAGTAAAGCAAAACAGAAACAAAACAGAATTTCTTAGGAGGCTGGATAGTGTTTTTTCCCCACTTTTGATAAACTTTCACTGACTCATATTTTCACACCACCACAACACTTGCTTTCATAAAAGCCCCATTTTGTGCTCAAACTACGATGCATATTTATAATAATTATAGTCCCATTTATACTATTTTTGTACTGCCTATCAGAGCGGATTTGTTACTGCATAGCCCAAACTAGAAATGGAACTGGTTTAACAATAATGCATCATCAAGCTGGGGAAAACATTCCTTGGTAGTACACGGAAATTCACACGGTAAAAGAGTGTTTACAGGGCAGTTTAACTTGAGTAACATTCTATCACTAAAATTAACACACACCCTTTCTTTGGTGTAACACTGAACAATTTACACAGGAAAGGGTAGATAAACTAAAGAGATAACAATAAAAAAGATAACTTCCTTTAGTTCCCACCACTGCTATTATGCTACATCTCTTTTGCTAGCTTAAAACCATTTACACTTTTGCATGCATTTTATTGCTTGTTGGGTTCCTAGTACTTATTAAGTGGCGCTTGTCTATAATCTAGACTGAGACTAATTGTATCATGGCTAGTTAAAATTCTAAAACCTTTTATAACCAATAATATACAACTATTTGTTTATGAGTAAACAGAAACATATCCTCTGAACACAGGATTCATTAACCTCTACTTTGTTATAGGCATTTAACCCTCTGTTCAGCAAGATTTTTATGATTACAGAGCTAGATGGTTCAGCCATCAATGACTGTATATCTCTTTGCCATAACAAACACTAGGTAAAATACATATTAAATTTTCTTGGCACACAGAGTTCTTCTTTTATTGGTACCAAGATTATATGGTAGCTTGATTAAATTATACCCAAACCAGTAACAAAATGAAGGCTGGATTAAATTTAATTAATTTAAGCCAATATAAAACTCATACAGTTCCCTTTAACAGCACTTAAAACTATGTATTGCTGAAATCAACTGACAGACTTGATAAAAAGTGCCTGCAATGGTGCTATCTACAATCCACATTTTGACTTTTAAACCCTAAAAAAATCAGTAAATGTAAATGTTCATTCTATAGTTAAAATCAACAGTGTCATACTTAAATGATAAAATAGCAAAAAAAAAACCCGATCCACAGGATGTACAACCTAACCTTTCCCCAAATATCTCACTGAACACCATAAAACTCAATCACTTTTTGCAATGTTTCTCTCATAAGTTTGCCTCGGTAAAAAAAGAGGGGGGGATATCGACTATTTATAGGGGAGTTCTCATTGCCGCACCACAACAACTCTAAGCCTCCTGGAGTTGATGTTGGAAGCCATGAAGGAAGCTCAGGTCATGGTCACAACATTTTCTGTCTTCATTTGCTGAAAGTTTTGGCAAGACAAAGTAGCAACATATCAATGGATTCTAGAACATGAATAATTTTAAAGCCTCTCTACCCCCTACACACAGTGGTTTTACCGTATTAAAATGCTTCTCCCAATTCCAAGTTGATTATGAGCAACAAAACTTTAATGGATTCTGAAAACCTCTAAGATCATGCAGTTTGAGTCTGCATTTAGTAGAACCACTGATTCACCATTTTACTCTTATTACTATCTTATTTAACCACTTCTTGAGTATCTCTACCATATCCTATAGCAATCTATAACACTGTTGAATTGCTCTTACTTACTTTTACAGACTTCTAAAGTCTAACCTAAACTTTTCCTTCTTTACCTTCAGGCTATTGCTCCTTGCACTACCAGCTTCTGAGAATTGTGAATTATTATTTTCTTTCATTTATATTGTTTCCATGAAGGTATTAAAGACTATGATCACCTTCTCAGAGATTTCTCTTTTTTTCTACACTATAATCATTTAGTCTTCTCAGTTTCTCTTACTAATTCTCCCCGAATCCTTGTATAACTTTGTCGTCTTTGAATTCTCTCGTTTTTCTATATCTCCTCGTTTGCCATAATGAAATGCTAGTAGCATAAAGTTTTACTAAAGTGAAACCCTAATTATCTAAATAGAAGTGGAGGACAAGACAGTAATATAGATAAATAAGGATGCAGTTAAGAGGGAGAATTTTTAACATAAAAGATGCACTTTGGAAGTTGGATACATCGTTTTCTGAGAGGGGGTTTTCTGATAGGAATGGTTCCGATAATCTAAGTTTTATTGTAGTAATAACACAGTGTGTTTGAGCAGGGTCATTAGAATATATATCCATGATATAATCACTCATTTATTTTGCCCAGAATCCACATACATTTTTAAAAAATAAACAGAAGAAATTAAAACCCTTTGAGTATGCTTTGGTCAAAATGTATCACAGAGATATCAGACAGGTAGCTCTACTCAAAAATGATAATTTGTACATACATTTGTCCCTCCTGGATATTGTAGACTAAGGAAAAAAACATCCCACCTCTTCTCCTACTTCTTTCTCTGACCCTTGCTGGCAGTCCCCTTCTACATGGATTCACGCTTAATTGCATGCAGGGTTGTTTTCTCTTTCCTTGCTTGCTCCATGAATTAGAACACAAACTTTGTGCTTCCAAGTTTGCAGTCTGGCTGGCTGCTCCTTCTGGGTAATGTAAACTTCAAAGGTACTGAACTCCCTTTGACTTTCAGGGGGAAATTTGGGTGCTCAGGACTTCTAAAAATCAGGCACCTTTTTTCCTGAAGACTTCCCCCCCTTCTTACACTTATACAGAAACCTGGTAGCTAAGAATATTGCTATCAGGAGCACCAAGAATCCCTTACACGTGCCTCTCTTGTAACAGACTCATCATTGTGTGGGAGTTAAACTTGCCTTTGAGTAGGGGGTGAAGTTTTTATTAAATGCCTCAGTAAGCTGTGCCACATTTTCCACTCTTTCAACTGCAAACCAGGTCACACTATTAAATATGATCCTGGAAAAAGCATCTGTCTTAATGTTGATGTAAGCAAGGTCTGAATGAACTCTCCCCTGCCCATAGACTGGGAGAGGCTTCAGGAGCAAAACTGTACTTACATGGCCATACCTACCCTGCATAGATATCCAGTAAATGGAGCAGTAATGTGCAAAGTGATCAATTTTGGCTGGTGTTGGGTTGTGAATCAATTTAGTATGAAGTGTGGGGATAGTGAAATGCTGTTGCCAATGTTATTGTCTTTATAGTACGAATACAGGGGAGCAAAACTGTGTTTAGCCTGTCCCAAATGAGGGGTCACCCTCAATATTCCTCTTAATTTTTTATGTCCATATGTGGAATGACTAAGTGATGTGCACCAATATGGAGGTGATGTATCACATGACAGACGTCACTCTGTGTGGCAGGGATGGAACCAAGGGGTTGGAGTGTGGGCAGGGTTCAGAGTTGGAGGTAAGGGCTCTGGGGTGGGGTCAGGGAAGAGGGGATAGGAATGCAGGTTGCCCCTGGGGAGAGAGAACTACCCTCAGCTCTCTCTCTCACTGCAGCAGCTTGGGATAAGGGGAGAGACATCTCTCCACAGCTCTAGTGGGCACAGCTGGAAGTGGGGTGCCTGTCCCCCAGCTGGGGCATTTATGGTCTAGGTGGGGTGGGGACTAGGGAAGGGGTACCTGTCTCTCAGCCACAGCAGCTCTGGGGCATCTCTGGGTTGGGTGCCTTGGGTGGGGGAAGAGATGTCACGGCCAGGGGAGACGAGCCCGTCCTTCTGCCCCAGGATCAAGCTGCCATGGCTGGAGGAGACGGCCTCGGCATGGAGCTGCCGCTGCTGGGGCAGAGGAGGGGGTCAGACTGGACCTTCTCTGTGGGCACAAATCGGATATATGTAAAGGGAATACTCAGAAGCCCGTTGGTGAACATTTCTGCTTGCCTAACCATGATCTGACAGATCTACAGGTGGCGGTCTTGTCACAGGCCAGCTCCTCAAGCCAAATTCACAAAGAAAGCCTGGAATTACATTACATATACACAAATTCAATTCATATGCTAATGGACTGAATCTTGATTTAGGTTGGTGGGGCCTCTACCACTGAGGGTGCTAACTACTTTCTGAGTGGTATCCTTCCTGTCTTAGCAATCTACATATTGACTTTGATCTTTATCTGCTTAGGTTCAGCACCCATTCTCCAGAAAAAACAGGAAGGAGGGTGGGAGACAGAGCATCATTCTCCCCCTCCCCCCCACCCTTTCCCTTCTATTTATTTCGAGTTTTCAAATCCCCTACTCGTAACTCCGGTCATCTGAAGAAGTGGGCTGTGCTCACGAAAGCTCATGATACCATCTACAAGTTTTGTTAGTCTATAAAGTGCTACCAGACCATCTGTTGTTTTTTTCTGTAACAGACTAACTCGGCTACCCCCGAAGCACCAAGTGTCCGTTATTCCAATCAAATCATAGTTCTTTAACTGGGGCCACGGCTTCTAATTCTTCCTGTTTGTTTCCCAGGCTTCTCGCAATGGTGTATAAACACCTTAGATAACCAGTTGATCACCCTGCCTTCTCCATCTGAATCAGGGGTCCTCCTTTGTTACTTGTTCCTCCTTGTGATTCTTCCCAGTGTCCAACTTCCTCACTTACCTCAGGGCTTTGGTCACCATCCCCCAATGAACCTAGTTTAAAGCCCTCCTCACTAGGTTTGCAAGCCTGCCTGCAAAGATGTTCTTTCCTCTTAGTTGGGTGGATCTCATCTCTTCCTAACAATCCTTGTGCCCGGAACAGAATCCCATGGTTGAAGAAACCAAAGCCCTCTTTCGACACCACCCGCGCAACCACATAATTACTTCCTCAATTCGACGATCCCTACCCGGACCTTTTCCTTCAACTGGAAGGATGGACGAAAATACCACTTGCGCTTCAAATTCCTTGATCCTTCTTACCAGCGCTACATAATCTGCTGTGACCTGCTCAAGGTCATTCTTGGCAGTATCGTTAGCTCTTACATGGAGAAGCAGGAAGGGGTAGCGATCCGAAGGTTTAATCAGTTTCAGAAGACTCTCAGTCACATCCTGAATGCGAGCTCCCGGTAAGCAGCACACTTCTCGAGACTGCAGATCGCCCTGAGCCAGTGTGGGACTTGTTAGGCAGCTGTGCAGCTGCACAATTTAGAGGGTTCTTAGGTCACCCTCACCTGAAAGGACCTCATTAAACTAGTGGTTCAAATACCAGATCCCTATGAAAGTACAAGGATTGGGGACAAGCATTCCCACCAGGAGATATGGACTCTCCCTAAGTATCCCCAGTCTGGCTTCACCTGTTCCTCTCCACTGTTCAAAGGTAGAGCTAAAGAGGCTCCTAAATAGCTCCTTTGCTATTTTAAAGTGCTCAAATGAGAGCTGAAATCACTTGTGATATGGCAGTGTTTCTGCCCCACTTGAAGGGGGCTGAAAATCACTAAGGCTATATCTACAGTACAGCAGAAAGTCAACTGAAACTACACCACTCTCCCAGTGAACTTTCCTTATTCTTCTCATCCAGGGTAGAGTAACAGGGGCGAAGGAAGAGCAATCTGCAGTCGATCTGGCAGGTCTTGACTAGACCTGCTAAATCGACCGCTGGAGGATCAATTTCAGAGTGCAGATCCAGGCTGTTGTGTAGATCTAGCTTAAGCTGACCTGCATAGGTCACATCAGAGAGGCAGGAGGTAGCAGAAGGTGACTGACTGATAGCTGGCTGGTGATCTGTCAGTTGCTGAATGAGCAACTCGTAAGGCGGCCAGTGGAACAAGTGCAAAGGAACAAGTGGCTGGCGGGACAGTGAGAAATGCAACTAGTGGGTCTGCCAGGACCAAGGAAACACTCAGATAACAGAGCAAGGGAGGGGCCTTCTTCCTCGGGTGGCAGATGAACTCACACTGATGCATCTCTGAACCCTGGGTCCTCACTGACCAAGGACAACCACTGTGAGTGGAGTATGGTGAGGAAGCAGAGAGGGGCACAGGAAAGGATCTTTTGGTTGTAGGACTCAGGAACATGAGGCAAAAGGCCCTGCTCCATGCACTCTGGGTGTGGTATTCTTGGTGATCACAGTTTTATGTTTATGAATCTTGCCTGAGGCATTTTCCCTAATTCTCGTCTCCTTTCATTAACAATTGATTTCCTACACTCAGACTCCATGCTTGTGAGTGGGGAAGTACTGCCTCTCAGAGGAGCCTGGGGATGGGGTGTACTTTCCCAGGTTACCGGGGGGCGGTTTGAGCTGGTTTTGTGCTGGAAAAGGAACCCATAGATCTGCTGGCTCCACCTGGCAGAAAGGACAACAGCTTATTGGTTGCTATGTTTTAGAATATAACAAAGGCATTTATCACTGGCTCCATGACATTAGTCTTGGTAGGAGTTTTCTTATACCAAAATCTGACTATTCTATGCAGAACATAAAAGTCTTCAGAATAGGATCTATCCTTACAACTCACTTCATTATTTTTGTTATAGTGAGCTACATTAAGTCTGATTTCTTCATTTTATTACCTATGAGGAGCAGTAAGAGCAGACCACATATTTTAACGTGATGAATCATACCATACAAAAGCCAGAAATTACCCTACATCATGTAGTTTGAATGATACCACGATTGCACAGTATTACGGTTCAGATTATTTATGTCTGATTAAGGAAGGTAGATATTACCAGAGCAGCTGCCAGACTTTGCTAAGCCCTGGGCAAGGTGACGTGGGGTTGGTGGGAGGCTGGCTCTGGGCCTGTGGAAGGGGTGGAGCCTCAGGCAGAAGAGGCAGGATTAGGGCTAGTCCCCCCCCGCCCCAACCCTCTTTTTAGTGTCACCCAGGGTTCTGGCAATGATTTAAAGGCCTGGGGCTTCAGGAGCTGCTGCTGTAGTAGTGGCAGCGAGTCCCAAGTCCTTTTAAAATCGCTGGACCCTGGGGCAGATCCTCCTTGCCTCTCCCTTTGGTGGGACTGGGCATTAATGAAGTTGTCGCTGATATTACAAATAAAAATGGATTTAAAGTTTACAAATGACGGGGTTGATGTGGCACCTGTAAGGTTTTAAAACAAAGAGCTCTGGGAAGCGGTCACCACTGGCCACGTGAGGCCCTGCCGTTTAAAGAAGGACAGATGTACAGTTTACGTGGCAGAGGCGCAGTTGGTATGACCTGTTCACTTCAATGGAATTATTACAATTGGCATGACCTGAGGATCTGCTCATATACTTTCTTTAATGGCAGCACTAAGCATGTTGTGGATAGTGACAAGAACACATTTTCATATTAATCCAGTTCAATGCAATTACCAATAGTATTTATAACACAAAACATTGGGCCACTCTACCCAGACTTTTACTTGATTGCAATTTGGATTAGACCGACATTCCTTTTAGGTCAGAAAGAGTCATGTTCCATTGTGTCAAAACAATATATCCACCCGCACCGTTATAAAAACTACCCGTTCAGAAAGGGTACTCAGAACTCAGCAGCAAAGACAGATTGATCCAGATTTTTTTTCTTCCAATTGCTTTAGAAAGAGAGATATGGGGAGCTTTGGAACAGAGGGGAAAAGACAGAAAGGGAAACATCAAGCATATCTTCTGAAGCAAATCTGTGTCTGGTCAAATTCTCATACAGTTGTAAAGGTTGATCCGTATTTGGAGATGCTCTATGGGAATACAATGCTTCAAAATCTTTTGCGCCTCTTGACAAACATGAGCAATTCATCTGAAACGTTGCTCTAGTCAGTCTAGTCAGGAGCATGCAACTGTTCACATATTCAGACAAGGAATCAATAGTAGCTGGGCGGCCCCTGCAGAAAGCCTGAGAATCATCACTATAATGTCAGTGCATTCCTGCATCCCCCCCCTCCCCCGCTATTTATTATAGTATAAAGCACATCTGGCATTAACTGGATGAAATATGAACACTTTTACCTTTCCTGTGAGCAGTGTCAGGTCTCAAAATTATCTTAGATTGTAGAGGCTAGCTGGGATGCACATTGTGCCCTATTCTGACTGCTGTCTCAAATTTTCCCAATACTGCTACAGAAACTGACCAATTCATAAAGCACACGGGGTTTTGCCAAATGGGGGGAAAGAAAAAAAAATTGAGAACAAGTGAAAACACGATGGGGGATGAGAGCTACAATGTGACCATTAGTTCATGGTCTTCTACCAGAGGGAGTTATTTGCAAGGGCCCATTTAGAATAGAATTAAAATTTTGTTTCCCAAATCAGCTCTGGCTCAAGCATCTTTATATCTTTCCATCATTATCAACTGGTTTCTTATTTAGGTTATTACCAGAATTGGAGTTGCTGCCAGAATCTTCTGGCAAATAAATATTGAAAAAGAGTCAGAGTCAGAGGCTTAATGCCATTACGAGGTCTGCAACAGCTGCAGCAGTGATACGCCCCTGAGCCATTTTGAAATGTTATGATGAATACAGAACTATTACTTGTATCTCCACTTTACACACGAACCTAAACAACAGCACTTTTTATGCCTCTCTGCACTGTATCTCAACTCATACACTTCTGATATCAAATTAGCTATACTATATTACCCTAACAAACTTGTGCCTTTTTCTATCTGAATGTGTATGCTTTTTTTTTTTTTTTTTTTTAAAACTAGAAGACTTACCTGGTATTGCCTAGTTCCTTCATAGCAGTGGGCTGGTGGTATGGGGGTGCAGGAGTTTGGGAGGGGCCCAGAAGGGGACTTGAGGGGTGTAAGAGTGAGGGATGGGGGTGAGGAGCAGAGAATGCGGTTTGCTACCAGCCTCTCTCCAGGGGCAGCCTGGGCCAGTGTGGGAGGGCAGCGGGTCGACCATTGGCTTGTTCTGTGTGAGGGAGGGGGCTGTGCTCTCTGCTCTAAGGTTTCTCCCAGGGCCGGATGGGCAAGGGAGGCCACGCACCCTGCCGTCTGGCTTGCTCTGTGGGGGGAGGAACTGTGCACCTTGTCTGCTGGCTTATCGCTGGGGGGCCAGACTGGGACAAGGGAGGGGTGCTAGGCGCCTGGTGGTGCAGGAGGGGGCTGTGGCTACTCCAGAGGGGTATTAGGGCCTTTTCTCCGCCATCTGGCAGGGGCCCTTCTTCCTCCCCCATGGCTTCTGAGCTGAGGCCAAGGGCGGTGGGGTTGGGGTTTGTGGCAGGGGGCCAACTTATCCAGTCTGGTGGCTGACAAGATGGTGAGCTCCAGCCCCAGCTGGCCACTCTGTTGGTGGTGTGGTGCCCCCAGTGAGCACTCTGCAGTATAGCATCCCTCCAAACAACCTCCCCCTCCTTCCATGTTATGGACAACAAGCCCATTACAAGCACTTCCTGTTTTCCTGACATAACCAAACCTTGACCTTGTTTAAGTTAGGAGCAGAGGAAGCTGCATACCAAATTTAGTGGACCTAGCTCTTACAGATTAGGAGTTCTTGAACAAATGCACTCACAGACAGACAAATAGATGCACATTTCTAAAATGTATAAACAGATTAGAGGCAAAGGGAGGAAAAGATAAAAAAACCTCCTCGCTTAATCCACAAATTAAGTAAACAAAACGAAGATAGAAACAAATAGGTTAAAATCAAGTAGATAGTTAGGGTGTGAAGCCAGAGAAGGATTTTATAAATATATACAAATGAAAGATGTTCGGGATCTTTTAAAATCTATAATGCTAGTCCTTGGATTCACTCTCTGCAATCTGAAACCTCCTGTATTACTTCCTGGCTGAGGAATGCCAAACAGAAATAAAGAACTGAATCTCTTTCAACAAGTCCTTCTGTGATTGCAGCCACTCAAACTGGCCTGAAATCACTGACAAGACATTCTCATCCAGCAATTTTACCTGAAGAGAATGATTAGGTATTTCTACAAACTGCTGTGATATAGCAGGACTATTGTCAACTGGACAGCTAAAAGGTTAATAGATTTTTAGCAATAAAAGCAAGATGTTTGATATACATTGTTTGTATGTCACGTGCAGCCATTTAGAATTATAAGTAATGGCTATTCAGTAAGGAACCTTATAAAGAATGATCACATAACTCTCTTCATGTGATTGGTTTAACTGCTCTGCTAACGCCTATTAAAGAAAATAAAACTGACCAACTTACCTGTCAGCAACGGTCCTGACTCTTTACTGGTATTAATATTATTAATTTTACCTTTTTAAAGTTAGCTTGAATTCAGCTGACTTAGACATTCTGCGTATAGACAGGCTCCTGCCTGTTAACTTAGTCTGTACGTGTTTTGTAACCCTCTCTGAAAACCTCATTTAAGATTAATTTCTTCTGTTGGAGTTTACAGTTTTGGCTACTACAGTTGTGTGAAACACATAGCATGTCTACACTGCAATTTAAGCCCCATGTTAGTGGAACTTGACTTAGCAGACTCTGGGTTTGTTAACTTAGGGCTTGAGACTGTGGGACCCAAGTTAGAAACTGATATGAATCATAGGTCCCAACCTGGAACTCCAGGTTTTGCACTGTATTATGAGGCTTGAGTCCAATGAACCATATCCCAGATTCGGTAGCACCCTTCCAAAAAGTGGCTGCTCTGTGCTAGTTCATGGTGCAGTATGGGAAAACTTGACTGTCCATCTGTTACCGATTCCCCCCTAACCCATCCCATACGGGCTCGTGCGAGCCAAATAGTACTTATGAAGCCCCGGCGATTTTTAGTTGTGATCCTTTCGGTCCGACTCTTCCCCATGCCAGGTCAGGGTAAGAGCGCATCTAAACTGTGACGCGGGTGACCGCTGGGGTCAGGGAAGGGGGCTCGGGCCCTCCCTCTCTCCGAGCCCCGGCCCAGGGCCCTAAGGCAGGGACACTCGTCCCTACTCAGTGGAGGGGGTTGGAGCCCCTAAACCCTCCACTCACGGGGTGCACGGCCCTGCCCTGGGCCGCTTCTTTCCTGACAAACCTTTTACGTGGCCCAGTGTGGTGCCAGGCTTACCGTTCCTCACTCCCTGGGGGCGGATGCCCTTTCGCTCCGGCTCGCCCCCCCTCTGCTTGGGCTCCATGCCCTTTTTATTCTGGCCACCTCGGCGTCCCCTGCTGGCCCTGCCTCCCGGCCCTCTGCCTCGCCCTTCCGGGGCGCCCGTGTGATGTCATGGATGACGTCCTCAGGTTGCGACCTAACTGCCCGGCCGCCTGCAGCCGCGGCGCCGCCGGCAGTCTCTAGTGCAGCCCCTTCAGCCCCACGGTTGGCCGCCGTGGGCTCGCTGCCGCCCGAACAGCCTTCCTGCTTCCCCGCTCCCAGCTCGGAGCCGTCTCTAGTGTGGGGCAGCGCGGGCTCGCGACCTGCCCCGTCACACCATCAAACTTGATTGTCCAGAGCACAAAGAAAGTTGGCTTCTGGGATACTTTTGGTGAACTCCCAAAACATGAGTCCCACAAAGCTGCATCTACATTGCAAAACAACAGGGCTTGTACACTATTACAGCTTGACTCAAGTTTGGACCATCCACCCCATAGGCTCCTAGGAGGATGGGTCTGAGCCCTGAATTAGTGTGGTATATTTGTGGGCTCAACTCTGAATTCAAACCCTGGGCTTACACTCAGACATATGCACAATAGTAATAGATATGTAGCCGTGTTAGTCTGGCCTAGCTGAAACAAAAAACAGGACTATGTAGCACTTTAAAGACTAACAAGATGGTTTATTAGGTGATGAGGTTTCATGGGCCAGACCCACTTCCTCAAATCAAACAGTGGAAGAAAATTGGCACGACCATATATACCAAAGGATACAATAACAAAAATGAACACACATGAAAAGGACAAGTCAAATTTCAGAACAGAAGGGAGATGAGGGGGGGGGAGGTAAATGTCTGTGAGCTAATGATATTAGAGGTGATAATTGAGGAAGCTATCTTTGTAATGGGTAAGGTAATTAGGGTCCTTGTTAAGACCTAGGTGTAAAGTGTCAAATTTAAGCATGAATGACAGTTCAGAGGATTCTCTTTCAAGTCTGGTGTTGAAAGGTCTTTGAAGCAGGATGCAGGTAATCAGGTCATTGAGACAATGCCCTTTCTGGTTGAAATGGCAAGAAACTGTTTTTTCTTTGTGATCCTGTCTAAAATCTGTTTTGTGTGCATTGATTCTTTGGCGAAGTGTCTGAGACGTTTGTCCAATGCAGATGGACATTGTCGGCACATGACAGCATGAATTATATTTCTGGATGAGTAGGAATATGTATTCTTGATCTTATAACTCAATTGGTTAGGTCCAGTAATGGTATCAGAAACAGCCCTACCTCACAGCTTATAGATACCTGAACAAGACAGATATAGGGTGAAAGGTGAATCAGAGGCATGGAGAGGAAGTGACTTGCCCAATGTCTTGAGTTATGGCAAGAGGGGCAGAGCTGGGAATTGCAGCAAAAGAAATCCCTCCAGTCAAATAAAGAGTAGTCCTGAAGAGAGTTCCATCCCATTTCTCTTAGCTGGAAGAATGACAACTCCCATAAGTCTTACTAAATGTGAAAAAATTGGGTTTCTTTAAGGTTTTGATAGGAACTGGACTTACTCTACTGATTTATTTCACCTGAGCCAATAAGGGTGCATCTACACCAGCACTGAAAATCTGCAGCTAGTCCATGCTGGTTAGAGAGACGCTCGCAGTGCTGGGCTGTATAGCTGTTTAACTGCACTCTAGGGCTATGTCTATCCTCACGGCTTCCTGCGCGAGTAATATGCAAAAGAGGCTAAGCGTGGAATATCGCCGAGCCTCATTTGCATACCTAACAAGCCACCACTTTTTTCATAAGAGGCTCTTGCACAAGAAGGACCATCTACACTGCCCCTTCTTGCGCAAGAAAAACCCCTCTTGCGCAATGCCGTTATACCTATTACTTTTCAGGATAGTGGTGGCTCATTTGGTATGCAAATGAGGCTCGGCGATATTCCACGCTTAGCCTCATTTGCATATTACTCACGCAAGAAGCCGCGAGGGTAGACATAGCCCAGATGTTTGGACTTGGGCTAGCACCCAGATTGTAGGACCCTGTGAAGTGGGAGGGTCCCCAAGCTTGGGCTGTAGTCTGAGCCAGGAAATCTACATTGCAGTGAAACAATCCTGCAACCCAAGCCCTGTGATCTTCAATCAGTTGTCATGGGCCAGCCACAGGTTTTTAATGCCAGTTTAGATATATTTAAGTTCCTACCAACCTTGGGCAGATCGGAAAAAGAAACAACCCCATTACTGACTTCTTCATTCACCTTCTCATATGATTTGAATTTAATCAACCTTTTGAAAAATTGGTTTAGGTAAACAGATGTCTATTCTGCCAGCTTGTTTTCTGCTCTAACGCAAAAATGGGATATTTTCCGGAAAAAACAGGTTCTAGCATTCCTAAACTGAAAAGGAAATGAGGATATTTCTCACCACACCCTTTCTATTTTGAAGGCACATCTCTCTTGCCAGTAAAAACAAACTGCAAGCTGTAAAAGATGAAAAATCTGAATCACTGTCTGGCAAAAAAATATTTACTTATTAATTACCCTGTTTTAGGTTTTACAAATAAAAGTGAACTATGTTATAATTACATTCCTGTATGAATAAGCATGTGATGTTTCACCTCATACTTGATAATGTATTTCACATGGCTAACAAAATGTGTATAATTTATCAAAGCTATGGGTAGTTACAGGCACAGTTTTAACATTTCACATATAGTTGATTTCATGCAATGTGTGCTCCTTCACCTAGTGTGATCTTTTCAGGAAATCTGCTCAGATCTATACTGGATTTTTAAAACATATGGCAATATATATAAACTTATCTGACATAAGTGGTTTTGCATGTCAGTGCCTTGATTTTCTCCTAGAATCATCATTTGATATACTTTTCTTTTCCATGAGCAGTGTTTCTTGTAGCTAAACAAAGTCAGAACATCAGGTGATTTTATAGCCCTGTTGTCTAGGATGCATTCTTTCATTTTGTTTTCATGCCCACATGCCCGCAACCAAATTTTTACTAGTTAGATCAGTGGATTTTCATTTGCCAGACCACTGGAGAACGATCCGATTTTTTTAAATAAAAAAATATTTTATTCTGCTGATCATAAGCAACGCCTCAAGAGACCACTGGTTCTCTATGGACTATTGTTAAAGACCACTAGGTTAAAACATCATTCATTTTAGACAGTTTTAGATTAATTATAACTATAAAATGGCCTTGTTAATAAACTTAATTGATCAGATTACATTTTCTGTTAAAAATACAATTTCATGTGATACCTAGTCATAAACATGTTCAAGTACAAATACATTTTTCCTACAGTTTAAAAAATATGAATATTGCACTAAGTAATTCCACAGATTGTAAATATAGGTAGTTAACCTTCAACTCTAGAATGAAAAAGAAAGGTTTGGCCTCAATTCATATAAAAATATTAAGGATGACTGAGTTATGAGCACAGAAGGGAGAGACTTGGATTAAGTCCAAATTCAACTCTTTAATTTTCAGAGGTGATGAGGACTGGCAATATTATGAAGCTGACCTCTGAACTTCTACTAAGTAAGGAAACAATGGCAAGAATGCCACTTGTTTGAAATTGTCAATTGCACTGCTTTCTTTGGAGAAGTGTAACACATTCACAGAGCAACACTGTGTCTGACATTTTGGTACATACTTCTTTAGTTTGCCTGTCACCTATGATAATACCCGTTAACTGATCTGATCCAAGCCCTACAAGTTTGAATCAGTTATTTCACTTTCTTGTTGTAATCTTTAAAATCTTCCATTTATGTTAGGCTCTGTCATACTATCATCCTTTTCTTTTCTTTAATTACTGGGCTTTAGAGATTAGTACTTCAGTATATATAGATGACATGCTTATACTGTTTGAGATTTCTCCCCTACTAGGTATTATGATAACTGAAAGACTATAAATCCACTTAAAACTGAAATTAAAATTTTTAGATTAGCTTTGGATTTAATGGCTCCTCCTGTCTATGTCCTAAAATGGCCCCAACACCATAGCACCAGAGCACAACCCAAGTATTTAAACATGGAAATCTCTCTCTTTTTTCCTTTTCTGGCCTATAGTATAAATAGTTTAGTTAATACATTTGCTTTTTATGTATTAGAGGGGGTGCGGATAGCAATCATATATTCCTAATACTTTTCATTACAAAAGATTCAAGAGCTCTTTTATTAAGAAGCTGTACCACTTCAACTTTTTGCAGCATGTTTTTTAAATTTAACAGGGAGAAAGCCCTGAGACCATCGAGTTGTCTGTTCTTTGTCCCACGAAACTACAGTTAGGCTAGGCTGATATATAGAATTTCTGAAAACCATCTCCTTTCTTTCACTTGTATTGTCAATACAATTTTTGGCAGTTTGTTAAACGAACATTCTTATAGGACAGTTCCACACGGCCAAAGCGGCAGCACCATGACCACCAAATGGTATTGGGAACCCAAAAACAAAAGGGCCTCATCTGTGGTGGTGAGAAGGAAGAGAGAGCCAGGTTGGGATCTCTTTGCCTGCTTTATAGAAGTGACATAGGGTATGTCTACATTGCATTCCACTTTCAAGAGAAGAATGCAAATGCAGCCGAGCGAAATTGCAAATGAAGCACCGATTTGAATTTCCCTTACTCCTTATGAAATGAGGTTTAAGGGTTATTTCAAAAGAAGGGTTTTTTCTTGAAATAACTGCGTCTACACAGTGTTTTTTAATCTCGAAATAGCGTGTTTTGAAATAGCAGCCAGACGCAATTTAGCAAATGGAGCACAGGAAATTCAAATCGGTGCTTCATTTGCAATTTCACTCAGCTGCATTTGCATTCTTCTCTCGAAACAGAAATGCAGTGTAGAAATCCCTAGTTTTTGCATCTCTCTTTTTTGGAATTCTCCTAATTCAAGATTCTCTAAGAGCATCCAAGATAAATGTTGATGCTTACATAATACAAAACTGTATTATAAATACTTAGTTATGTTATGGACACCAAGACAAAATAGAAAAGTGGACCTTGTGTAAGTGGATGCATGTGCATTGAAGTCAAGAATATGGCTCTCCCATTTTGCTTCTATTGAGGAGTAGTAGATTATTTTTCCTCTCATTTATGCTTTAAGAGGGTCTTGTATAAAGTCTGCTGTGCCATGTTTTAGTAATGTTTCTAGAAGGCCCCCGATCACAGATTTATCTTATATAAAACAAACATACAACCTTCACCCACCCACCGACACACAGACATTTCACCCATAACTTGTCCAGCTCATGTGATCAACAGTTGGATATTACGCAGAAGTCACTGTACTGAAAATTCCTTTTTTATAAATAATGCTAAACCAGTTCTTTTCAAATCTGGCATCTGTCCAAAGCACATATGGAACATTAAACATAACCATAAAATTTTATGTGCCAGATTTGACTAGGGTCCTAAGCTCTAATTTATATTTTCTGCATTTTGATGGAAGACTAGCTGCATTTGATAAAGTTACGTCATAAGGACCCTGTTCTCCTAACACTTAAACCTCAGACAGCTGGACTTGGAAAGTAATTTTTAAATACAAGAGCCAAATAATTCAGTAATTATTCTTGTGTTGTGAATCTCCCAGGGATATTGGCATATACTGAGGACACTAGAGAAAGAAGTATCTCCAACAAAAAGGTGGAAACCTGTGGGTTTTCATCCCCATCAATGAGTCTGCTACATATGGTTTCTCAAGGAATTTAATACTACAGTAGCCTCCAATAACATTCCATAGTATTTTAATAAGCATTTGTGCACAATTAGAGCTGCCCCTGGTGTCTGAATAGATCTCAGTTTGGATTGTTTTCCTCCCACCACTTACTCACAGCAGCCTGCGAACGAAGTGATGGCAATTGCAACACTCAGTGCCGTTACATAAACACATTTTCCTTGCCAGATTCCCCTGCAGTGCTCCCGCTTCATGAAAAGAGTCTCTAGCATTTGGTGATGTACAGTACCAGCAGTTCTCTTTCATGTGATAAAAAATGTGTCCTCAGGTCTGGGCTGCAGAGGAACATGTGTGTGAACACATCCTGGGAATCCACCCCAGACCATGTGGCTGGACCAGCAGCAGAAGGTAAGTAAGGAACACTATATTCAAGTAGCAGCAGAGCAAGAATATGAAATCACAGTTTTAGTAGCAGTAGAACAACTTTCGTTTAGAAAATGTAGCCAGTTCATTTCTTCAGAGCCTATTGTTTAAGTGCCAGGGTATATGGCACCTTCACTTTCTATAGTGCTAGCATTACCCACACTCCTACTGGTGTGTCTAACTGGCCCATGTAGTGGCACTTAAACCTTTTCCCTCAAGTTGGTTTTTCCCTCAAGCTGTAGATGTTTATTCACAAAGCTCCAGAGGTCGCAGGTTCGGTTCCGCCTGTAAGCGTTACACTAGTACAAGGCTACTCAACTTTAGAAGCTCCAGGGCCCACAATGCTACTCACAACATATGCCGAGTGCAGCAACTTGAATGTGGTTGCATTTACAAATATATATGCATATGCAAATAGCTTCTTTCATACTGACAGGCATGAATACAAAGATTAAGGCAAGACTACACCACACGCAGGCCTCTTAAGTCACTTCTGCTGATATTAATAAAATGCAATATTTACCAGATTTCCACCCATATGACAGCACTTTTAATGAGCAACGACAATCCAGGAATTTAACTACTGAAATGCGTATCAGCAGAAGACCATTATATTGACTACTTTTTTGTTTTGTCTCCCACCCACAGGCCATGTGTTGAGCCCCGTGTAAACCCAAACCGTACCATGGGCCGCAAACAAACGGGCCACATGTGGCCTGCAGGCTGCGTGTTGAGTAGCCCTGTACTAGTATATGCTTTCACATTTGCCACCAATGGTAAAATATACTAGGACCTAACATTCCTAAAGGGTGCACATTTTAAAGTCACCAGATGGAATGTACTCATCATGAGCTATAAAAACAATAAGTGGCAAAATTAGGAATGTGTAGATTTAATGAGTGGGAACTTGATAAAGGCCCAATGGGGGATTTGACACACTAAGCTAGTAAACCCAATAAATCAACCATATACCTGACCTATGACTGAGTATCCTTAGAGAAGACTGCAAGCTGCGCACCTCGCCAAACCAGCAAACTGCCGGTCAGTGAGATGAACAACAAGGCCTTGTCCATATTGTGGCTAGTCCATGAATAGTAAAAGTGTGAGGCTACCATATGGTAAGTGATGTGAGGCTTCATAAATCCTCCCGTTTGCACACGTGTGCAGCAAACGGGTACAATATGGTGTTCAGAAAACAATTAAGCATAACCCCCTCCTACTGTCCCTTGGATGGAGGGAACTTTTTCCTGTCATGTAGAAAGGAAAATAGAGAGATCCAAAAGTAGTGAAATGTGCTTGTTAATTCAAAAGAAAAAAAAGCTGCCTTAGTGTCTTTTACACAGTATGTAGGTAGCCTCAGAGTTATGATTAACAGTGGTTTATTCTTTAAATAAAAATATCTTGTCCTGACTTTTTTTTTTAAACTATCTGTCATCATCAGAGAGCCTGGGCAGTGACTTAGCAGCATGGGACTTAAACCTGAGCCATGCAATCCCAGTTCCTGATTAAAAGATTAAGAGATGCAGAGTCAAACTTTGCAGTTTCACTTCCTACATCTAAACAGCCCCTAATCTTTCAGTGTTGGATTGTTTTTAGCTCCTTCTGAGTTTCCTTACCCACCAAAAGATCAGACGGTTCACTAATGGCTATGTGAGGCTGGGTGACACATGCTCTTGCATGTGAGTGAGGTGTTAAAGATGAGAAACCTCAGAGCCAGCAGCCTGCGGGCTGAGCCTGCATCGCTGCAAACATGAACTGCTTCTGAAGATAACTGTTTATATGAGTAGTGAGGGAAGACCGCCCATTTTTAAGGACTCATGAAAATGTACACACATCTCCTGGAATGTATTTGCAAAGCCAAGGGAGGGGAAAGAGCAGGTCTGTGGTAAGTGAGCTCTCCCTGCCTCTATTCACTCGTTTCTATTGACTTGTGCCCTGTTGCAATAGTCTGCCACCCTTCTGTGGGGTAATATTAATTTAGGAAATCTAAGTCTCCACATTCTTAATCCCACATATTAGGGCTAGGTGAACTGCAGCTCCTGTTTCAGCCCTGAGCTGCGTGAGGTCACCACCTCAGTCTTCTGGAAGATTACCAAAGCCTTTCTGTAAATACAAGGAAAGACAGGAACAGATATATTCTCATGCAGAAAAACAACGAGAGGAAAAAACATTATGAGGCCATCTTTACATATTATAAAGGAGCAGTAAGAAACCCCAAAGATATTTCAACTTGACAGTTCACCTTTACAATCAGAGAAAATGTCTTCCTGAATGTTCCACGTTTTTCTCTTGGAACACTGTGGTAAGTATGGATTTGCTGCACAAGATATTTGGTTAAATATACAGTTGTGGATTACCTGCTAATGAGGGAAGCTTTTCTTTTAGTTCAGTGACAAAGGTTTTACAGTGCTAGTGATACTAGTGACCTGAGATCTTCTCAGACCAATTTCTTCTCACCATACAATGTTCTATAAATCCTTGCCCCTTCTCCCTTCTCTTTCTGTTATAAATTCTGAGAGTCCCCTCTTTTCTCTCCATTCTGCTCATCTGAAGAAGACTAAGGTGCTACAGGACTACTCATTGTTTTTAAAGTTACAGACTAACACGGCTACCCCTCTGAGACTTGTAAATCTAAGTGTGTTTGTTTACTTAGGAAGTTGTGTGACAAGTTCTCAAATTCTATCTGCAGTGCTTGTACAGAAAACAACCACAATTCAGGTGACATATGGGTGTTGTACATTTCAAAACTAGCACAGGAATCAGACAGTAAGGCCATTGCTATGGTAACTATACTTTTATAGTGAACATTGAAGTAAACAGGTACATAAAACGTGTATAAATTGTCACTGTGTAAGTTACTGCTGCTCTGGAGCTGCAATAATTTACTCTCTTTAAAATAGTTAAATTTAGCTATAAATTAGTGGAATCTCCCCACGTACCTTTATTTCACTAAGATGACAATCTTCCCCTTGCCTCCACAATGCATAAAGGTGAGCTGATTATTTACTTAAAAAACTCCAATGAACTTTTCAGATAAATAACTTGCCCTGTTAGGTCTCCAGCCAGCTGAAAGTATTCACAGCCTCTTGGCTTATACAAAACCCAGAAAGCCAGTCTTGTGTGTACAGCTAGAAAGGATGGGGACATTTTTCCACTTCTACAAAGTGCAGACTTGCTCAGGAGTGTAAAGCTTGTGTAAATGAGCTCCCTGCTTACCATGTGCCACACCTCTTTGCACAGGATGCTGTCCCTTCCATAATAGGAGAAAATTCCATGTATAGACCATTAATAGCTGGAGTATGGGTTCAGGACAGGGAGAATGCGGCTGACTCCTAGGACTCACTCTCTCTCTATTATTAAAATAAAAAGGGGTCACATTTTGTAGAGTGGGGATTTTTGCCTATTTTCACACTATTCATCATTTGAGATGGAGATGAACAGACTATTTGGTCCAATGAGTCCCTTCTATTTTCACTAGCTAAACTGCAAAATGTCAGCCCTATAACAGATCTCTCTTTTCTTCAAACAGGAATATTTACATTTCCCTCTGATGTACATGGTGCTGACACACACAGTGATGGAAAGCCTCTGATAGAGAAAGAAAGCAAAGGTAACTTCCACTTCAGATTGTGCAACCTTTCACTTTTCTTCCCCAATTTAGCACTGACTAACCCACTGGGGAAGAAGTCTCAGAAGGTAGCCGTGTTAGTCTGTAACTGTAAAAACAACACTTGTTGTTTCTACCAAGTTCCACGTTCGGATATAACTGGTTGAATTGAATATGTATGGTGGATCCCCCAATACCATTTCCATTTATCTCAGCGATGGTGGGGGGAATGGGAGGTGGGGTTTGGTGACAGCATTATGTCATCATGTCAAAGGGCTAAGATTGAATCAATGTACAGATTGGGAAAACAAAAGAATTACTGCAGATCAGAAGAAGCCAGAGAGGCATAAAGCTTTCATAAAACACATCTACTAGCACACATTCAGTGATATATCATTTGACTGGATGAACACAGAGTTCTTTTTTAAATTAAAAAAAAATCAGCTCATTGCAAGGGAAAAAAACCTGATAAACCCTTAGATAAATTGTATTTCAAGTATGGAAAAAAATGTGAGCCAATGTCTTAAGTGCCAGTCATGACTCCACACTTAACCGAGTTCTGTTTTGTATGATATAAGATAATGACCCCAGATTTGTAGCACCACTTGAGTAGAACATAAGAATGGCCATACTGGGTCAAACAAAAGGTCCATCTAGCCCAGTACCCTGTCTGCCAATGGTGGCCAATGCCAGGTGTCCCAGAGGGAGTGAATCGAACAGGTAATGATCAAGCGATCTCTCTCCTGCCATCCATCTCCACCTTCTGACAAACAGAGGCTGGGGACACCATTCCTTACCCATACTGGCTAATAGCCATTAATGAACTAAACTTCCATGAATTTATCTAGTTCTCTTTTAAACCCTGTTCGAATCCTAGCCTTCACAACCTCCTCAGGCAAGGAGTTCCACAGATTAACTATGCGCTGTGTGACGAAGAACTTCCTTTTATCTGTTTTAAACCTGCTGCCCATTAGTTTCATTTGGTGGCCCCTAGTTCTTATATTATGGGAACAAGTAAATAACTTTTCCATATTCACTTTCTCCACACCACTCATGATTTTACATATCTCTATCATATCCCCCCTTAGTCTCCTCTTTTCCAAGCTGAAAAGTCCCAGTCTCTTTAATCTCTCCTCATATGGGACCTGTTTCAAACCCCTAATCATTTTAGTTGCCCATCTCTGAACCTTTTCTAATGCCAGTATATCTTTTTTGAGATGAGGAGACCACATCTGTACGCAGTATTTCAGATGTGGGCGTACAGTGGATTTATATAAGGGAAATAAGATATTCTCCATCTTATTTTCTATCCCCTTTTTAATGATTCCTAACATCCTGTTTGTTTTTTTGACTGCCGCTGCACACTGCGTGGATGTCTTCAGAGAACTATCCACGATGACTCCAAGATCTCTTTCCTGATTAATTGTAGCTAAATTAGCCCCCAACATATTATATATATAGTTGGGGTTACTTTTTCCACTGTGCATTACTTTACATTTATCCAAATTAAATTTAATTTGCCATTTTGTTGCCCAGTCATTTGGTTTGGTGAGATCTTTTTGAAGTTCTACAAAATAATTTTTTCTGTACTTTTACAAGTAAATCCATTCATTAGTTTCTGACTCAACATAAATTAAAAGCTGGGTCCGAAATGACAGTTAGCATATGTCAGCTTTTTCTTTGTCCCAAATGATATTAACAATAAAATAATGCAGACACTTTAAAAACGGTTCATTTTGTTAATATTAATTGAACTTTTGAGCACAGACTATACTTGAGGAGATTAGTTTGTCATTAAGTAAAGTTATTAACTATTCATTTATCTCTAATTACATAACCTACAGACAGACTCAGGTGAACTGCTCAAGTAAATTTATGTGGACCATTCAGACATCAGCAGTAATTCAACCAATTATCAACTTTCCTCTCCAGCTAATTGCCACACAACAATACTATTGTTTGTAATGACTTAGTGGTATGAGAGCTCACTGACTGCGCCTTTGCATTTTCTGATTATCGGGCCCAACTGACATCGCGCTACAAAGGTCTGTGGATGCATGCCAGCTTTTGTATTGGTGTTTGGTACTGCCCCTTAATTCCACTGCACTTCACATTACTGGGGAAAATGAGGCAGGAGATCAGAAAGAATTTTGGACTCAGACTGACTCTGCCACTTCACAGAGCACCATTCTCAGTTAACACAACCCTTGAAACCGGCAATTTGAGGGCCAGTTTCCCTACAGTGCTTTGGCTGCTTTGCACTGCTCTGATGATGCAGAAGAGTTGTACCCCTCTGGGACACAACTCCTCTGTGGATCCTCTCTTGTGCTAATGGGGAAATAAGTTGCTTAAAAGATCAGCACAGTTCTCCTGCACAGCCAGTGGGTTCTGCTGGCCAGCGGATGGTGTTGGGGAAGCCACAGCTCCCTTTGCCAGACCCCTGATGCTTGCTTGCAGGGAGAAGACGCGCTAGCACATGACCCCTGCTCATCCCAGAATGCCTGGAGCCATGATAAAGGCAGTGCTAACATGACAAGAACGGAAGGCTGCATCTTGCTTCCCTCTGCTCACCAACATGACTGTGCTAGACCAGGGCACAATCTGAGCCACAAGGAACACACATTTCTTAGCAACCATCTCTTCCATTTCTTTAACTGATGTTCAACAGCTGGTACAAAAAAGTGGTGCCTGCTTTGCAAGTATTTGTGTAGAAAGGAAAGTAAAATGATTGACAGTGCATTTTAACTTCTATAGCAAAGACTAATTTGCATTTTACGCTGTTTCAGCAGTCTGACTGTTTTCTTCAAAATCACTGGCTCAGTGGCACCATATGGAGCATGTTGAACTTAAGATACCAAGAATGTGTCCAAGATATATCTCACTCCAGTGTGTTAAAACATTCCACCCTGCAGCTGCCATTATAAGAATATAATTCATATCCTAAAGTTTCAAGAAAAACAGTGTCGCTTACTATACTTACAGAAACACAAGAATTCTTTGTTTCCAAGTAACCGTCACTAGTTTCTACTGAATAATGATTTTCAGTTAATACTCAGCATTGCTTTAAAAAAAAACATTTGATGTTTGACTGCTAATAAGGCACACTAGAAGGAACCATTCCAAAAGCTAAGTATCATATCTTACGGCTTTGATTTAATTTGGCATCCTATAGTCACACATGGAACCAAGAATAAAATCAGCTCCATTTTGTTCATTACCCTCAACAAGCACTTATTGCAAGACAGTTACAAGTTGATCATCATCATACTTCAACTACTTTCTTTACTTTTTCTGCTAACAGACACTAAACTGGAATTTTTCCAAAGCTTGCACAGGTGCTGTTGGTATGTTGCACGCTCCCAATGAACTTCAACATATGTCTGGAGCCCAGGGAATATTCAGAACCCTTTGATACCTACACTTAAATCCTCTGAGTGCTCTGGACCAGTCCTCTTGTAGTGTTCAGCCACAGGCTGCAGTTAGAAGCTGACTACTCAGGTAAGATTTTTAGCAGTAGTTGGATGCCTAGATATACTTGGCCAGGTGCTGCTGTTTTACTTATGTCAGCCGTGACATGTGTGGGATCAGTTAAACCATGAGGAACAAGGTTCTGAAAGTTATTTAATCAACTAACTCCCACTTATTTGAGAAGTTAGATGCCTAAATACCTCTGCAGATCTGGGCCTAAGGCATCTGGCACTCATGGGCTGTTTTGCAACTCTCCTCAGATAAAATGCTCACTCCAAACCCATTAAATACCCTATCCTGTCTTCCTGGACAAACACTCAGGAGAGCATAACAGAGTGAGAATGTAATAAGTTTTCAAGGGGCTTTAGGTTTTGTTATTTGAGGGAAGAAGCCAATTAAACTGGCCAGGTACAGGACAGGGGAGGGCAAAGAAAAGCTTTAGGGAAGGTGTTTGCCACAGAGTGGAAGCTGTAGCAATCTTTGGCTGTAGCACATCACCCGACCATCTAGTACCTGTAGAGCCAAGTAAGGGAAAGGAGTGCAAGGCTTTTCCTGGCTCACAGATGGCTCTCCACTTAGGGTCTACAAGCCAACAAGGAACATCCTTGATTTCACCATGGCATCAGGCACCTTATATAATGAGATAAGGGGCGACCTTGAGAAAGCAAGAAAAAGAGACTAGCCCTGTTCTATTCCAATATTACCACTACACGGCACCAAATTTCAGAAAAACCTGCTCTTTTGACACATCCTTTCTTCCTCATAGAACAAGGTTTACAGGGATGGCAAAAGAGCGCATCTGCTTTTCAGAATTTTTGTCTGCATTCCTTGGATGCGGCATTGCTTTTCCAGGAGACCGGAATCCCGGAAAAGCGCTGCAGTCTAGACATAGCCCAATTTGCCGAATACTATAGGACAGCATCACATAATGCCAGCCAAGTAAATTGTACTACTTTCACTTATGGGTTAAGAACGTATCTATACAGAATCTCATTTGGGTGCAGGAGAAATGTACTGCCACAGGAATTATTTTAAAATATTGTTTGTTTGTTTAAGAAAGGCTCTGGGGCCAGGTGGAAGGGCTACATACATATTCATTCACAAGCCCCTGTGTGCACCCGTGTAGCTGAGATTCAGTGTCACAATAAACACTTGCCATTTACATAGCACATTAAATTTTCCATATGCTATAAAAAATTGCCCAGCTCTCTCAACACCTTGTATGATTGTGATTTATTATTATTCCCTTTTCACATAAGGAAATTTGGAGGGAGAGAGGTTAAGTGACTTGCCCAAGGCAGAGGGAGTATTCATACTCAAATATCTCCTATCTTTATTTTCAATCCATTACAGCACAGTGTAACCTCGAACATGTGTACCAAAGCAAGAGTGAGATGTGAAAGTTAGCTGCTAGAATAAAGCATACATTGTCTCTGTAAGAAAGATTTTATGGTGTCTCCGCAAGACTCTGACTGTTTGACTACATTCAGTGTACACACATATTATATGGGTTTATTCATCTGCAGGTTGTGATGTGCCAGCTTCACTAGAATCCAGGGAGGCTTGAGAAAGGCTCATCAACAACAGGAGCCAGAAACCCAGGTACTGCTGAGAACACTAATCTCCTGATCTCATGCAGCTGTGACTGCAGACAACTTCACTCAGTGCCTTAGCCAGCTCCCACAGAAGTCGACAGGAGTCTTCTATTGACTTTAACAGGAGCTGGACTGAGGTCTAAACTATTACACAGATTTAACTTCTTATGTGTCCCAACCTGATTACGTTCCTCATACTGACCTCATACTGCAGAGCAGTAAATATGGCAGAGGCATTTACTTCCAAAGATGACAGCATTGGGAGAAAATAATGAGTGGAGGAAGAACAATCAAGGTACCATCTTTGTGCTATTGATGTTATCCACGTTCTTCAATGTGTCTTGAGGGGAAAGAACCAAAGTATGTTTCGGGCATATCAACATTACTGTGAGCAATGTGGAAGCTTTTATGGCATGGTTTCTTCCTTGCTGTGGAGCAGGGTATGTAGGGAAGAGAGTAAAAAAACAACACAGTCATCTTCTTCCCTAATTCTTATACTCTCTAAAGGCCCTGGTCATGCCTAAAGCTTAAGACAGGCATTTCTCTGAGTGCACAGGTTGCTCCTATTAAAGTCAGTACAGTAAATATAAATGGATGGCAAATGGCAATCCATATTTGCCCCCATTTTGGTAAAGGGGCCTCCTAATCCTCCCACGATGGTACCATCTTTCTTTGAGACACAAGTGAGAGGTTTTTTTCTCAAGTTATTTAAGAGGCGCAATTAAATACTTTCAAAATGAAACTGAGGGTGAAACCAGTGGCACCTCAAACAGTTGTCCCATTTTAATTTTTAAAACAAGGCAATAGAAAAAGTCATAACATTACATATATTGTTATGAGAACAACAAAAGGAACATGGGAATTGCTCAGATTGGAACGGACTAGTGATCTGTCTACTCTAATATCCTTTGTCTGACAGTTCAGCCACAGATTCTCTTCAGAGGAAATTGCAAGAAGCCCATATTGGACAATTATAGAATAATGCGCTCATATGAGAGGTTTCTCTCCAACTGTCATCAGATGGTGGCTAGTGTACGCTCTGAAGAATGAGAGTTTATATCCCTTAACTGTGGATGGTCTCATTATCCGTCTAAATGTCCAATCCTCTCCACCCATCCAGTATATAGAATCATTATTGTACCAATAAAATAATATAGCTGAAAATGAAACACTTAGGCTTTTTAATTTGCATGATGAAATTGAACAGTTTAAAAAAATAAAATAAAAACATAAATCATAATGTAGCTTCAATTTCTGTTGCAATTTGTTATTTAAAGAAAACAGTGAGAGGAAGGAATGCCTGCATAATTGATTGCTGAATTAAGTACCTTCCTGGTGTGATAACATCCCTCTCTAACCTATTACTCATTCCTCTCTCACTCTGGATCCATCTACATGCCTTCTGAAGCAGCCAATGTTTCTGCTCATTTATGTTGCGGTATTCCACACGGCATACTTTTAGATTTGAAATAACTAGGAGAATAAAATCTTATTTAAGAATAGTAGAGGTGAAAGTTGACTAAAAAGAGGTAATTGACATTTATTTCCTGACAAAAAAGCTCCAGAAGAGAAAGTTGGAATTGAATAGCTAGAGTTTGAAATAAGATTGTGTTATAAGAAAAAATTGTAATAATGTATATTATTTACCATGTGTGAAAAGATTACTTATTTTGATTTGTCACTTTCACTACGGCCTAGAAAGAATTCCAGGGATATAGTTATATGAGACTAGCACAGCAAATTCTATGTTCTTAATTTGAGTTACACTTAAATGAAACAGAGCTCTATCTTAGTTTGACACACACTCCATTTCCTGCTTCAAATGTTTTGCTTTAAATCTGTCAGGGTTTGAGACAGAATGGAATACACACCTTAAAGTATCTCAGAAGTTAACTTGCTAAAACAAATGGAGGTGTATCTATATTTGTTATATTTTGGTAGATCATGTCCATGCAGAATTCCAAGTGAATGTAATGACTTATACAGATGTTACGTTAAATTAATAGCACAGTGATACAGCTATCAGGTAGCTATTTTCCCTACTACAGCTTTCAGGCGATGTTAGTATTTGATCAAACGATTCTATGGAAAAGCTATGTTCTGACCAGAAACCCCAAAAATATGCGATTAGAGATGCACATTCACAAAGCAGTAGAGTTATAATTGCCATTTTTGGACAACTGATGAACTGCTTAGATAATTCAGGTATTCCCCATCCTATTTCCCAACAACTCATTTCGTAATGTTGTGGTGGTTTTTTGAGGAAAAACTGCCAAGAAGACTCTCTTGGCTTTTCATGTGATATCTTAAGAATGCAGAGAACATGCTTATGTGGCGCTGTGCCACGAAGGCTTCCTTTGAATCCCCTTTATACTATTACTAGGGGGCGGTGCCCTCTGCTCGCTACGCCCGCCTACCCCCTCTCCCTGGCTGCTTTCACTTTGCTGAAAGAGCCTGTTTACACTGACGACATGATGATGTCATTCTGTCATCCAGCAGGTAAAACTTTTTATATATATATTATATGAAAGAGAGAGAGAATATACAATGGGTAGATTGTGCTAATAACAATGTATTTTAATGCAACTCTGGTGACCCCAAAATTCCAGTATGGACTCTGGTCCTTGGAACAGAGTTTAGCAGAAGTCAATGCACAGTTCTTAAACAACTGTCTCACAGGAAGGGGAAAAAAAGATGAATCTCTATATTATTCATAAGACCTTTTGGGCAGTCTTTATGAAACACCCTCAATATTGTCCTTGATAGATTAGGTTTCTTCCTACCAGTGAAGAATACTCGTGAGAGTGCAATACATAAATGGAAAAGATGATAGCGGGGGATGCAGGCTGCCTACGTTTTGCTCTCCCTCACTGTACAGATTCAAACATGAAACAGTTATTGCTGGGTTTAGAATCTGGATGTGCAACCCTCTTCACAGTGGTAAGCATATTCTATGAGCTACATGTAGAAATTGAGACAGAGTATATGTGGGTAGTGAATTGAGGGGGCAGGGGAAAGAGGAGTTTGGTGCATGGCTTTAAGAAATGGTTCTACATAATGGTGGGAATATACTGAATATAATAAATTGTCACTACAATTTCTGAAGCGTATTGAAGCTTCAAGGTTAGTTCCCAAAAAGCAAGGTGTCTATTCCTCACACAAGTTATGAAAACCCAAAGAGCCTATGTCATCCACTTTCAACATATTTTTGTACAATTAGAAATATGCAGCAGAACCTAGTACCTATTTCCCTTAAGTAGATATTAAAATAACTTCATATTACATTTAAATTGGAATAGAATGGCTGCATTGAAAACTACATCTATTTGAATTCCTTGAAATTATCAGATTTCCCCTGTAACACAAAGAAATTCTGAAGAATTCAGAATTGCTCTAAAGTACAGTTATAAAACATGACAGTGTATTTTGGATTCAAGCATAGCAAAGGTAGCAGAAGGAGGGTGGCAACTGATGGTTAATCCCAGGAGTGGAATTGAGAGAGGTCTCTGAGGAACTGCTCATTCTAGCCAATAAGCAGGTGTTCTATTGATGCCTCTATCTGCAGTGGTAGAGGACAGGCAGATACATTAGGAATATTTGGAGTTATGGGGAAATAGGAATACTTAATACAACCCAAGAACTGAGTTAAAGAATGCTGACATTGCAATCACTGAGCACACAAAAATCAGGAAATGCCAGAATTAAGCTCATCAATTTAACCTTAATTTGATTCATTATGTGTATGCATTAAGACAGTCTTCAATTACACAATCACAAGCTATGTTTTCATAAGCACATATGAGCTGAAGCAACCACATCTGTACGCAGCATTCTAGATGTGGGTGTGCTGGATTTATACAAAGGCAATAAGATATTCTCTGTCTTATTCTCTATCCCTTTTTAAATTATTCCTAACTTTTTATTTGCTTTTTTTCCCACTGTCACTGCACACCGAGTGGATGTTTTCAGAGAACTATCCACAATGACTCCAATATCTCTCTCTTGAGTAGTATTAGCTAAATTAATTCCCATCATATTGCATGTGTGGTTGGGATTATTTTTTCCAATGTGCATTACTTTATATTTATCAACATTCAATTTCATTTGCCATTTTGTTGCCCAATCACTAGTTACCTCTCTTTACTCTGAAAATATACCAACAGATTGCCAGCAGAATGCACTTTACAATAGTCATGTGGTTTGTGAAAGTAGACTCACATGTGGCATTGCTCCAGTCTTGTAGTTCACGGTTTTAGAATAATAGAATCATAGGATCAGAAGGGACCCACAGGGTCATCTAGTCCAATCCTGTGCCAAGATGCAGGATTGATGCAAGGCAGATGACTACCCAGCCTCCTTTTGAAAACCTCCAGTGAAGAAGCTTCCACAAGCTCCTGAGGCAGCCTGTTCCATTGTCCTATAGTTCTTACAATCTCAGGAAAAACTTCTGAACGGTATCTAAATGGGCTATGTTGTAGTTTGAACATATTGCCTCTGGCCTGCCCTTTGTGGCAAGAAAGAACAACTTTTCTCCACCTTTTTTTGTCATGTCAGCCCATATTCCTACCCTTTGTTTCCTGTCTTTTAACTTGTTATCAATCCATGACAGGACCTTCCCTCTTATCCCATGACAACTTACTTTACTTAAGAGCCTTTGGTGAGGGACCTTGTCAAAGGCTTTCTGGAAATCTAAGCATACTGTATCCACTGGATCCTCCTTGTCCATGTTTGCTGACGCCCCCTCAAAGAACTCTAGCAAGGCATGATTTCCCTTTACAGAAACCATGTTGACTTCCCCCCAACAAATTATGTTCATCTAGGTAGCTGACAATTTTATTCTTTACTATAGTTTCAACTAATTTGCCTGGTACTGACATTAGACTCAGCAGTCTGTGATTGCCAGGATCACCTCTAGAGCCCTTTTTAAATATTGGAGTCACGTTAGCTATCTTCCATTGATTAGGTACAGATGCTGATTTAAAGGATAGGTTTCAAAACACTGTTAAAAGTTCCGCAATTTCACATTTCACAGAACTTTTGGGTAAATGCTATCTGGTCCAGGGGACGTGTTACTATTAAGTTTATCCATTTGTTCCTCAGATTTGTCACCTAAGAAAGAATGGCTCAGGTTTGGGAATCTCCCCAATATCCTCAGCCTTGAAGACTGAAGCAAAGAATTCATTTAGCTTCTCCGCAATTACTTTATCATTTTTGAGTGTTCCTTTAGCATCTCGATCATCCAAGGACTGGTTGTTTAGCCGGCTTCCTGCTTCTGATGTTCTTAAACTTTTCACTATTATTTGAGTTTTTGGCTACCTGTTCTCCGAACTCCTTTTTGGCTTTTCTTATGTTTTTACACTTAATTTGACAAAGTTTATGCTCCTTTCTATTTTCCTCACTAGGATGTGACTTCCACGTTTTAAAAAGATGTCTTTTTACCTCTCACTGCTTCTTTTACTTGGTTGGTAAGCCATGGTGGCAATTTTTTGGTTCTCTTACTGTATTTTTTAATTTAGGGTATACATTTAAGTTGGGCCTCTATTATGATGTCTCCATATGAACTTACTTAGCCTTAAAAAAAAACACTCCTGTTGTAGTTTTGGCCTTCACAGCATCCCCTAGCAATGAGTTTCACAGGTTGATTGTGAATTGTATAAAAAAAATAGTTCCTTGTTTGTTTCAAACATACTGCCCATTAATTTCATTGCATGATTCCCCCCCACCCCGCCCCCGTGTGTTATTTGAAGGGGCAAATAACACTTCCTTGTTTATTTTTCCACATCATTCATGACTTTATAGAGCTCTAACATATCCCTTCCATAACCATCTCTTTTCTAAGCTAAACAGTCCCAGTCTTTTTAATCTCTTCTCATATGGAAGCTGTTCAATATCACTAACAATTTCTATTACCCTTCTCTCTACTTTTTCCAAATCTAATATATTTTTTTTTTAGACGGGGTGGCCAGAACTGCAGGCAATATCAAGGTTTGGAAATATCATGGATTTATATAGTGGCATTTTGTTATTGTCTGCCTTATTATCTATTCTTTTCCTATTGGTTCTCAATATTGTGTTTTTTTTTTTTTTTTTTCTGCTAGTGCACATTGAGCAGATGTTCTCAGAGAACTATCTACAATGCCAAGATTTCTTTCTGGAGTGGTAACAGCTTACTTAGACCCCATCATTTTTTTACCTGTAGTTGGAATTATGTTTTCTAATATGCATTACTATGCACTTATGAACACTGAAATTAATCTGCCATTTTGTTGGCAGTCACCCAGTTTTGTGAGATCCCTTTGGAATTCTGCAGAGTCTGCTTTAGCTGTAACTATCTTGCATCACCTACATGCTTTGCCAGTTTACTGTTTACTCCTTTTTCTAGATTATTTGTGGATGCAGCCCTACCAAAGTCACAGTCCATTTTGGTCAATTTCACAGCCACAGGATTTGAAAAATAATAAATTTTGTGAGTTCAGCTATTTAAATCTGAAATTTCAGCGTTGCAAGTGGTCCTGGAGGAAATCTGTAACTGTTGCATTTAGAGCCATAGTAAAATTCCAGAATTCTTCCAGGACTGCATAATTCTAGGGTCATGACACAAAAATAAGTTGTGGAGGGGGAGGTCACAAGGTTATTATGAGGGCTGCAGGACAGCTACCTTATTTCTGCAGTGCTGTCTGAAGAGCTGGGCCCTCACTCAGCAGCTGCCTCTCTATGGCTGCCCAGCTCTGAAGACAGCAATGCTGAAGTAACGGTGGCATGGTACAGTATTGCTACCCATACTTCTGCACTGCTGCTTAGCCCTTACAGTGGCTAAGCTCACCCTGGCCTAAAAAACAGAGCATAGGTCAAGTCTTCCTCGTTGGTCCCAACTCCTGACAAGCCCTAGTTATCCTGGAGGCTAAATCTACCTTGTCAGCCCTAGGATGGCAGAGCTATAGGGCAATCTTCTGCTGCAGCTGAGTACTGAGCCCTTCATTCATACCCATACATTTCCACATGTAGTTATCTGCAAATATTCCTGTGAGACACAAACACAAGAGCTGTTGTAAATTTTCTTCACTGTTGCCTCATATTAATTATTTTTATTAGTATTTTGACTGATCACAACTGTCTTACCAAGTAAATGTCCTGCTTTTTGTCTACTGAAACTGCATATACTTTACCTTTAAAAGGTCCTAAAGATCAAATTTAAAATTATCAACTAAAAAAATAAAAGCCAAATTCTGCATGTCTCATACCTCTACCTAACAGAGGCTACATCTAGACTGCAGCACTTTTCTGGGATATGGGAGGTATCCTTGGAAAAGCCACACTGTGTCCAAGGAGTGGAAAAAAATTTCGAAAAAGCAAACACGCTCTTTCGCCATCCCTGTAAACCTTGTTTTACGAGTAAGAAGGGATGTGTTAAAAGAGGACTTTTTTCTGAAATTTGGCACCGTGTAGACTCGCCAAATTTTGGAAAAGCCTCTTTTGACAATAAAGCGGAAAAAGATATGCAATTTGCATAATGCAAATTGCGTTTCTTTTTCGGATTTATCTTTGCAGTGTAGATCTAGCCAGAGTTTGGCCCAAAACAGATCTAGTGTGGAGGCAACACTTCTAGAAGTTACAAAAGGGGAAAGAACCAAAAATCTTTGATTCTTCTTGTTTTTAACTTGTTGCTACTGACCTTGGGCTCAGTTTATCCATTTATAAATATACCACCATCCCATTGGTATAATCTGAGGTTTCATGTTTGTAAAGTGTTTCAAGATGCTCTGAGAAGTGCTATACAGTACAAAGTATTATCATCACTACTAAAAGTGAAGCTGTTGAGATACAATGTAATCTGCCTTCTTCTCTGGAATAACCTTTCCATCTTGTATGATACTTAGTACAATGTACACACAGCACACTAGCTTTTTTATTCCTGATCTCAGAAGTATCTAAAATCTGGACAGCACACTAGCTTTTTTATTCCTGATCTCAGAAGTATCTAAAATCTGGACGGCTTAAAGAAGAATACGGCTCCTCCTCTTTTAAAGAGACTATTGAACAAATATCATTAGTTTTCAGTAAAATGTAGTCACCTTTTTTATATGCTCATTAATTTTCCACATGAAGGTAAAACATTTGAGGTGAGATTTCCAAATTACTTAAATAGCAAATTAGTTAAAAGCAGCCCTAAATATCAACTGACGTGTTAGGCTCTCAATTTTTCTTTCATTCATAATGCACTAGAGTAAACTATTCTAAAATAACTACTTGATTGTTACTTCTAAATTTGTACTGCTGCAGCTGAGACAATGTAGAGAAACTGGAAGATTAACTGAAACAGAATGAATCACATCGAAGTATGGTGATCTATAAGGTATGATTAACTCCACAATGACTGAGATCATTTCAAATAACAGGGCTTTTTATCAACGATGGCTGCAAGGTTGGGAAATGATTTAAAAGCATTTCATCTTAAGAAAGCTACTGCAGTTCACACACACACACACACACACACACACACACACACGGGATGGGGAAGAAAAGGGCGGGGGAGAGAAGGAGATTCAGTGTCTGCAGCTGAAATAGCCGTGGGCTATTTCAGAATCCTTCCCATAGCACATCTTTACAACACACCACTGACATTATAAACCTCTCTTTTGCTACAGAACACCTCATTTTTCTGTGAAGCACAATTTATTGGATTCAGACACTGAAAAAAGTTAATTCTGTGAATTTAGTAGTTATATTATGATGCCATAGCTTTCCTATAATTCAAAATTCAATACTTTCACTAGACCACAGATGTCAAAATTCTGCAAAGAAACAGTAATAGAAATGTAGCCATGTTAGTCTGGTGTAGCTGAAGCAAAATGCAGGACTATGTAGCACTTTAAAGACTAACAAGATGGTTTATTAGATGATGAGCTTTCATGGGTCAGACCCACTTCCTCAGATCAAATGAGGATCATTTGATCTGAGGAAGTGGGTCTGGCCACGAAAGCTCATCATCTAAACAACCATCTTGTTAGTCTTTAAAGTGCTACATAGTCCTGCATTTTGCTTCTGCAAAGAAACAGAAGAGCCTTTTTTTAAACAGTATTTATTTTTCCTCTATTGAGAATTACCTTCTTTAAATGTCTGTTCATTGCCTCCATCCCCCTCCTCTTGTTACAGATTTCATAAAAATCAAAATCCAGACTTTAAAACACAGGCTGCTATTTGCTTACTGCATCAGAAGAACAAATACCAGCATATATGGACTTTAAATATCTGTTCCTATTAGACTGAAAGGGAAGATGAGATTAAAAGTTTTTCACTGTATCTGTTTAATAAGAATACAGACCAGAGAGTCAAGCAATTTGGGTATTTAGGTCTGCCACAGATTACTGTGTGAACGTGGGCAAACCTGAATTTTTCTTTGATTCATTCCCCACCCCAGCTATAAAGCAAGGATAATTCTACTTAATTTCATCTAGGGAGTAGGTTTTGGTAAAGCACTTTGAGATCCTTTGTTTATGGAAAGCATTGTGAACTGCAAAGTATTGGCCTGATATAATTGTAAATTCAAAGCTGAAATTAAGGTAGTTGGCCTTGCTGAAAAGTTCCTTCAAGATGAATCAATAAATCAAGTAAATTTAGAGCAGACAGATTACTAACAATCAATGAGTGGAAATAATCCCTCAACATACACAAGCAGTCTTACCAAGTCAAATAAAGAAAAATCTCTCTCTCTCTCTCTCTCTCTCTGTGTGTGTGTGCTACTGTCATACCAAAATAATGGTTCACTGAGGTACTCAACTTTATTCCAGATACAGTTCTAATAGTTGACTTCAGCTAATTAATTTGAAATATTGGTATGACTCCAACTAGTTAGGAAGAGGAAATGCTTCCACCTGTGATATTTATGGAATGACCAGCTGCTCTCTATTTACCTCTTCTCTCTTCTGGGCCCAACATGATTTAGAAGAGGAAAAGATTGATGAGGCGCTATTCCTTCCTCATCTTTTATAATAGCTCCAACTACATTTTCCTTCCTCTGTATGGTGAGCTTAAGTCAGAACCTCACACCAGCAACTGCTTACACCCACCCACTCCCCAGTATCAGACATGCCACATGGAAAGGAATGAACACAGGAATCCTGAGAAGTCTTATCTCAGTTAAACTGGTGTGAACCCAGATAACTCCACTGAATATAACGGAATTATTGTGGATGTACACTATTGTAATCAAACTCAGAACAAAGCTGACTTGCTTTAGGAACATCATTTGTTTCATTCCCCTATTGCCATTTGTGAGCCAAAATTACAGCAACTAATTTGACATGCATCTGACGATGTGGGTCTTTGCCCACAAAAGCTTATGCTCCAACACTTCAGTTAGTCTATAAGGTGCCACAGGACTCCTTGCCGCTCTAACAACTAATTTAGAAGCTGGACTTCAGTTTAACTCAAATATTCACTGTATTTTACACAGAAATAAGTTGTCTATAACACAATGCAATATCACAAGTAATAGAAATAGGTGGCAGGATCTATTTATGCTGCAAAACATAATAGTGTTTATACCCTTTCTTGCAGGGTAAGATATAAATCAGCCACAAGAAGAGATATAAACCGGCCAACCAGCTTTCAGTGCACAAAAGCAAATTCAAAGTCAGAACAACTGGAACCATAGCCAGTGCTTTTAGACTTAAGGCTTTTCCTTGTCATTGAAAGAGGAGTAACAAGAGAAGGTACAATGTAAATGTATATTTAATAGGATGGACAGCACCAAAGCAAATAGTAGAATCACTGAATAGTACATTTTCCAATGTGTTGTCTGTATGAACTTTATTTAAAATATATCTTGTTGTAAGGATTTGCATATGTTATTATTACATACGTTATACGATTTGCAAGAATTTAATTTAAGGAAGTACCATAAGCCATTTTGGTAAAAATGCTGAATACAGTCAACACAAGTCCTGTGTGTTCTTTTGTTTTTGTATGCAGACAGAACCATCTTTCTAAAACTCAGGATACATGACCCCAGAACCATTATTGAAGCTATTGTTACTGCTTTTCCAAATGTTCAAGTCTTTCACATGTTCTCCTTTCATAACAACATTTTTGTTGTTATACCAACATCACTTTCCCAATCTGATTGCAACAGTACTCTGTAATTGCAGAACGCTGATTTAGAATCCTGTAATTAATTTGTTCACAGACCAAAACTTCAGAAATAACAGCTTCACATATGGGCAAGAAGAGGGTTCTGATTTTCAAGGAATCTTATTAAAATTCAAAATTAAACTGATTTCACCTTCATGTTTGGGATCACCATTCTCTTCTACTCATCCCTTGTAACTTGCACTGATTTGTGAACTATGAATCCCATTGTTGGCCTTTGCGGGTTTGTTACGAAAACAGACTGACGTCTCACTTAACACCTTATTTCAATGGAAAGAAAAGAAATGAACATTCTACCTTTCCCACAGAGAAATCCTACAGGAATAGATGTTGGAAACGTAACAAGCTTCACATGCCAACTTCCTTACAAATAGTCCTTTCTGGGGCAGAGGCGCTTATCATGGCAGGAATGTGGTACTGAAGTGGCAGGGAACCCCTCAGATCTCAGAAATGTACAAGGACAAGAAACTCCTAACCAACACGTGCCCCAAAGATTGCAGGCAACTTCCCTGGCAGCATATACTACACCACCCTTTGGATGCTGGCATTAGCTTCTGCACCTTCTTTGAGAGGGATGGAATTTGTGTTCATACTCCTAAGAAGAGGCACAGGTATTGAGAGGGAAAAGAGTTGCTGCTTCTGGCCCTATCCTCCTTTGACCCAAAACAGGCCTACCAGAGTTGTGGAACCCTCATCACAAGACATAGAATGGAGCTTTCAAGGAAGTGAGAGAAAAAGCATGTGGCTATGATACTGCTCTTCATCCTTCACTTATCTCCTTATGTGTGCTCTTCTGCTTGCACAGTAATTATTGTGCAAGACGAAATCATCTGCTCATTAGGAGAGTTTTCATTTGGATGTCATTTTCAAAGCTTTCATATTTTAGCCACCTAAACTGCCGCTGCTGTTACTGAAAGTTAGCTTTGAGTTGTAAAGAGAATGGATTCTGAGGTGAGTTTTTATAGATGAATTAGGCAGCAACTGGGACAAAGCAGTTATCATCAGGAGATAACTGACCTTATTTGAGAGAAACATCCTGAGGCAAAGTAAAGTGTGCTTAATCCTGGTATATTAATTATCCAGTGATTACGGTAGTTTGGAAGATATTATTGCTAAGAAGCATTTGCAAAATGACACACTAAAAATTTAATGTAATAAAAATTAAAAGCAATGACAATAATCAAGTTCTCTAGTCATGTATTGACAGATAATGGCTGTATGATTATTCTTATATTGAATGTTTTGTATTTAATTTATTATGTGAAGTCTAGTTAATAAATGTCAAATACTGACGCCAAAATATTTTGGATAGATCTGAAAGAGATTTCAAAGACAAATTATCAACGTACCAATGGCCATTGACTCATAACTGACTGATAGTTACTGTAATTGACTGTTGTAGTTACTGACTGATAACTACAACTGTTTATTATAGCAATGTTCAACACCACCATTGCAATTGGCATTTACATTCTAAACTAGAACATTTATTTTGTGAGGTTTACAACTTGCCCATTTTTATTATCATCTAGCTGAAACTTAGAATAACCAATCTCCATTCAGATGTAAATTTTTAAGCACAAGATGTAATTTAAAATCATTTTGCCAATTGTTTTTAGTTTAGGAATGGCATCAATTTGGAATTCTGCTGCTCTTTGATGCTTTTAGCATTACTCTAAAAAATAAACAGCTCTGTGCTCTACAATAAAATTGTGTTGGTCTATAATATGAAGTGACGATAAATACACAGAAGAGTAAAATCGTGTGTGAGGCTACTCTGTCCTAAAAAATAACAATTATATCATCTAGTAGGCATTTTCTTGCTTATTTGCTTAACTTACATATGTCCTTTTACTGTTACCAGCAGAATAGGAGATCGCATTCTGGACTGCACCAAGGATTGAGACCATGTCAATTTTGGCACATCTCAGAGATTCCAAGGAAGCCACTCTGGATACGGGCATGGCATTAGTGGCCAGTAGGCACTAGGCCAAGGATGCCTCACTCTCCTACAGGATTGGAGCTGCTGTGGGTACTAATGGTGATCCCCAGGAGGTTCTGATGACTTCTGCTAGTGATAACAGGAAGCTGCGAGCAGATAAAGACATCTTTGAGCCCAAGGCTGAGGAACATTTCCAAGTAGTCCACAGGCAATGGAAGAGCCAACTCTGGCAGGCACAACAAATGTTCAGCCGCATCTGAAGTTCAGCACACCAGATGCATTGGTACTGGAAAGCAGGTAGATGGCCATTCTCCGTTAGGTACTGGATAAATCACAGTGCCTGTCTTCACTACTTTTAGAAGGGAAAGAGGAATCTCTCATAGTTGTAGATCCACTCCAGTCTATTTTATAAGGTTTTGGTAGTGGGACCAGAGGAAGGAGAACAGTTTTTCTTCTTCCTGGGGAAGAGAGCCCATGCTGCCTCAGATATCCTCTGGGAAGTCTAACAATCCATGAAGGTCTTCAGTGCCAAGTTGGCCACAGAGTTTGCCCCAGAAAGGCTGCTTCAAATGCGAGTCTGGGATTCACTTACAGATGTAGCACCTAATTAAACTGTCCCTACCCCAGGCACAACAAACTGCATGGGCGGGAGTCACTATTGAGGACAGTCATCTCACACAATGTTTAAACCCCAATGATAGCATCACACGGGATAACTAGCTATCTAAACTATTTCTGCAAATTAACCAGGGTGTACTGCTAACTATATAAATGATTTATTATATACAACATCCTCCTAAACAGACTGAGTAAAATACCACACAAAATGTACTGACTCTAGCTGCAGGCAGTGACTCTAGCTGCAGGAACTGTGGGGAGAAGACAGACAGGGTCAGGGCAGAGCTGCCCTTAAATAGTCAGCGGAGGGGCTCAGGGCCAGAGGGCATGGGCATTACCCCGGTGGGCACTGTTAGGCCCATTTTGCTGACTTCAGTGTGCTGGGCACACACGCACTTGAGTGGAGTACATGTCCACAAGCATTCAAAGAAGAACTGTCAGTGTTAAATATTTCTCCCATCTAACTGTCCATGGTTAGCAGACTTACTATACCTAAAGATTTATGGTATTTTTGATTCTTTATAAGAGAGTTCAAAGCCAGTTTATGCTACTTTTCACACTGGTGTATCTGCACCTATGTACACTCCAAGGCCAGACATGCTGCACCAATGTAAAAAATCACTGGTACAGTAAAGTTTACTCTGATTTGAAACTTAGATAAGCTGCAATAATGAATTTAAGTTTCTACACCAGCTGGTGGAAAAATTTCAAGGGTAGACCAGTTACTCAGCTGATTTATTCATGTGACTTTCTTCAGGAGTTCACCCTTTTATTCATGGTAAGCAAACATATTAACACAAGAGAACTCTGTGAATTAAGAATATGCCAAGTGATATCAATACAACCAGTAAAACATTAGCCTTGTTGAACTCAACGGCTATTTTGTCATTGAGTTCAGTGGGACTGGGCACTGAACACAACCAATCTGTCTACCCCACTCTTGCACCAAAAAGCATAACAAAAATGAATTTCCATAGATGCATTGCCAGTCCATCTTTCACAGAGATCAATGAGAAATTTATAAACTGTGGGAATGTCTACACTGCAGGGCAAAAGTTGAATTAAGATACGTAACTTCAGCCACGCCAGCTGCGTAGCTGAAGTTGAAATAGCTTAATGAGGCTTTTGGTACTGTCTGCACAGCAGGAAGTGGAAGGAAGAACGCTCTTACAAGAGTTACAGGATTACATAGTTACAGGTGCCAGAGTAAGACGTCTTCCGTCTCAACACGATTTTGAAATAATGGCTTGCTATGTGGACGTGCACTACGTTATTTCAAAATAATGCTGCTATGTAGATGTACTCCCAGTATCCTCCTCCTCCTGCTCAAAGAAAGTGTTTACTTTATTGCAGAAAGAGCCATTAAGACTAAGCCTATCAAGATGACAGATTAACAGGTTAGCAGTCCACTGAATCGTTACACAAGTTTAACCCTCTCTTTTTAAACTTAGAATGAAAATTAGATTTTACAGTGTGATGTTCCACAAAGTTCCTTAAAGTATATGTTAAAGGAGAAAGAAAAAACAGAGATTATTATAGACATATATTGGTCTAAAATCAGAGGAGATTATTTTTAGACAATCAAATATTTTTAGAAAGACTCACCGTCTCATTTCCGAAAAGGATGTCAACATACGGCATGACTTTCATAAGTGGCTCTTTATAGAATTGGCTAATAAATGGTGCAGAAAGATTCAAAGTGAAGATCTTGTTAGCTTCAGAAGAATGAATGGCCACTTTTAATATTGCTTCTGGTGAAACTGTAAGAAAAAATCCCTGCAAGCAAACAGACAAAATACATAAATAAATAAATATAAATATATATTACTTATATAAATATATACACACACATACACTAAATTATTTACATATATTTATATATATATTTATATATATATAATTTTAGTAAATATATTACTAAAATTTCAAATGTTAGAAAGACAAAAAATGAAAACCACACTTATCAAATATGAAATTGTGGATAAATGGCATCCTTTGATTTAATGTAATTGATTAGATTAATCAATTGTACCTGACCTCTTAACACAATATAATATTTAAACAACAAAAAGGATGTCCTCATACATAATTATTAATATTTATATCTGTGAATCCATTTATATGTTAATAAAGGCAGTATCAATAAAAGGAAACTGAAATAAATAACTACATAGGTTCAGTGTCCCAAACTAAAAGCTAAGTTAGAATAAGGAGTGTAGATCTGGGTTTAAGAAAGTAATATGAATGAAGATCAGACAAGGCCTTTACTTCACTTTATTTCTTTCTGAGGAAACAAACTCTGCTGGAATGTATATCAGGGTCATTCACATCCACACATTGAAGCTAACAGAAAATTGTCATTGCCTGACATTAATATCAGTTTCTTTAAGGTTTCCAGACATGAGAACAGGCCACATGTACCTTTTATTCTCTAACCACGATACACCCTTTTTACTTTGCAATACCTTGTTATTATTCAATATTTCTGTTTTTCTATATTATATGTATATACATATATTAACTTACTAATGTATTACAGTATTATGAATATGTGCTCAGCTGAAAAGAATTTAAATAAGGTTAGCATGGTTGGGCACTGGTGGGGAATAATAGTTAATGTAACTACTGCAAGATCTGTTAGATTGTACATGGCTAATAATAGTAGTCATTTTTCAACATTGCTACCCTTTTCAAATTTAAATTAAGAAAACAAAAGAAAGACAAGTGTCAGAATGAAATGCTAGATAAATAAGAGTAGAACCAGAGACAATCCATTATCTCATTTAATGAAATTTCTTTTTGGGTCTTTTTCTCTAAAATAGTTCAGCACTCTTGAGTATGTACTGTGTCCACCAGTTTCCACCATTTATTTTGGTCTTGTACTATTCTGTTCAAGTTCCTGAATGTCATGTTGATGAATTTAGCTGTCTCTGTGGTTCTAAATATTACTTCTCTAGGTCAGGGGTTTTCAAAAGTGGGTCACGGGCCCACCCGGGTAAGCGGCTGGCAGGGCCATAAGATGCTTTGTTTATCTAAGTGTCCATAGGCATGGAGCCTCATAGCTCCCATTAACTGCAGTTTGCTGTTTCCAGCCAAGGAGAGCCTGCAACCCAAGTTTGAAAACCTCTGCTCTAGGTTGTCCTCTTTCTCTTTCCAGGGAGCACCCATGTTATCACTTGCTGTTCAAGATGGCTGGGCCTGGCCTCCAGCACAAAGAGTTTGCAGGGCCCAGGACAGGATGCTGGGAGCAGAGGCCTGGGCCCGGGCCCGGCCGGTGGATTGTGAATACTTAGCAGCACGGGGCCCAAGGCATTTGCCTTGCTCACCTTGCCCTAGGACTGGGCATGCTGGTGGCATCCTGAAAGTGTATCCTAAACATGTCCAGCGTTTTCTTCTTATCATATTTGATGTGCTTCAGTATAGTTTCCTCTCTTTGAATTTCTGATGTTGCAAGAAACTATCTTCAATGCCCTGCAAAGATCTCATAGTTATTTACCTGTGAATTAGTTCATCTTCTCATCAATTCCTGTTGTAGATTTGTATGATTCTGCTTCAAAAAAAGGACAGACCCGAGACCAGTATTCAAAATTCATAGCTCAGACCACTTTTCTAGTCTTCTCAAGCTTATGACAGTTTTGTGCTGCTTTTGATAATCACTGCTTGACTTCTAGCATGATGTCACTATTGTATTTTTCACTCCTCAGATAGGTAAAATTACTTCTTTTACTATGTTGACATCAAAGCGGGAAGCATGAATGAAAAGATGTAATGGCTGCCATTTTGAGCTCATCATTCCGAATCTTTGTCACTAAAATCTAGCACGCAATGTTGCATTGCACATATACCAATCATCATTTCAAAACCAATTGCCACTTAGCAGAACCAATAATTAAAAGCAGGAAAAATGACTGAATCTTCATTAAGAAGCAATTACTTACCAAATCTGTTTATGCAAGTAATGAAAATTGGTTTTATTCCTACAAGTGAAAAATCTGTGACCTCAAATTCCCCATATGAAATGGCAGACTGTGTCCCTGCTTAAAATTACTGATCTGTCTGTACACCCACTGTGTTGTGATGACTGATAGCAGTCCATATTTATACACCATCTCAACCAAAAAAGGAACTTTAAAAAAACAACTGGTGACACATTGACTTTACCATGGTAAGCTTATCAGTTCCATAAAAAAATCGTAAAAAACATTGAACAGACCTGCAGCACCTTAGAGACTAACAAAAAACGTAGGCAGTATCATGAGCTTTTGTGGGCACAACCCACTTCCTCAGATGAATGGAGCAAGGGCCGTGGGATACCAAGTTAACATACTCAAAGATATTTCATTCACTGAAAACAGTATCTTTATGTCTGTTCAATCAATTATAGTATTTTGCATTTCCATAATGTAAAAGAGTTCACTAAATATTCTCCAATTTGATTAAACAAACTGAATTACAAGTAGCAATCATATAAGGTGCAAAGTAACAAGCACTTACAAATAAAATCTTGAAAGTGAAGCGCAAGCTCAGCCTTACTTACAGCATCACTATTGCAACACTCTAAAAACTAATCATGGAGGATTTCTATTTTCCAGTTCTCACCATATTATTCTGTCTTCACATCAGAATACATCTGTATTTTTACTCAGAGTAATTCAGCTAAGGATCATCTTAGAAGGTCTATTCATTTTAATCTAACAAGGAGTTTAGATTAGAAATCATTTCGAAAACATTGTCTAAATATTTCCCATTGCTCTACACATCTCAGTTTAGCAAATACACGATGACTTCCAAAAGCTGGGCTTCATCCTGCAAAGACCAGAGTGCCCCATTAAAGGCAATGGGAGTTGACGCTCTTTTACATCCCTTGGAGGCATGCAGCACCTCTCAGGATTGGACCACACAAGCAGCCAAGTTGCCTCCTTTCTATTTTTGTATCCTAAAGAATTAAAATGAACCGTTTATGGAACATCTTGTCTCCATAGCAATCTCTTCTGTCTTTTAGTGCTTCATTTAATGAGCAAAGATAATTTTTTTTTCAAAAACTGATCCAAACAGAAAATAAGAACCCTTCATGCTAACATGTTGTTAGCTGTGGCTAAACCACCGAGTAGTCTGCATAAATATTAACTTAATCTGATAATTAAGTTCTTACCAATTTCAGACAAACTTGATCTGAATTACAATAAATCAGATTGTAATTTAAGGTGCAGAACAAGACACCTTGGGATCTAAGCCAAGACTAAAAACAGCTCCCCCCCCTTTTGAAAGGCAACACAAGGGTATTTGAAATGCATGAAGTACAACTTGCATGTCAGACCTTGCACAGTAAAGGCCATGAACCCACAAAAGCAACAAGATTAACTTTGGAGTTTTTATAAATAAACTCCTCAATTAAATTTAACTCACTCTTCAAAGGTTTATTTCCCCTCATATTTTTCTTAAAACATTTACGGATTACAGATGTCCTATAGAGAGAATTCTTTTTAATATCCGGCCAACCATAATTTTTCTTTGTAGAAGTAATTTTTGGCTATTTTTTTCAAGCTATAGTGCAATGGTGCTGAAAGAGAAAGGGGAAAATTTGACTGGTCTTGAACCAGTTTCTGGATTTAAGAAACCCAACCCAAGTTTGCAGTCCAAGTATTCAAATGGACTTTCAGAAGTGTCTTTACTGAGACACCAATTTCAACCACCATTGGCCAGCTATTAGAGCAACTGCACCAATACAACCAAAGGATGGGGGGGGGGGGGGGGGAAATCACAAGTTTTGATTTGCACCATTGTAGCTTACTATAATTTCAAGGAGTAAGCTTCACCAGTTCAAATAACACTTTTCCTTGTCTATGTTGGAAGTTAGCACCAACATTGCTATAAAAATGTCTCGCCACAACAGCTGTAATCAGGACAAATCACCACTATAGACAAAGCCTTTGAAATCCCACATGCAAATTTCTTTCTGATGTTTAAGATAAGTGGCTTTCACCATTTTAAAATTGGCAGGCTACAACCAACATCTAGTAATAACGTACAGTCAACAAAAGTGTATTTGTTGGTGCAAGGAATGAACGTTTAGTAATACAAATATAAAATCAGCAGAAATATAATAGGACAAAGGAACATCAAATTACTCTTCTAATTCTCATATCCTAGAGCACTGCCAACTTCCTAAGTGGCTGGAAGTCACACTTCATAGCTACACATTAACCAGTGTTAAAAAACACAGTTATTGCCTTAAATCTTTTGTTACTATATAAGGTACATGGAAACCACTTTAGCTCTGTTTTGAATCTGACATTCTCTAGCTGCAAATAAACACATTTTGAACTCTCAACAGAAATGCTTTTGATGGAGGACAAATATAAAATGGTTAATCAGGAGAATTCTCTTAGGAAAACACTTTCATATTGATGTTTATGGATGAAATTGCCATTAGTATTAATGAGAGTTGTAATGAAATATCATCTACCAATAGATGTTAGCTGAGGGTACAGTCTATGAATATTCCAACATGCAAGATAGGTATCTCCTAGCATTCAGCAGTGGAATCTTCAATAGAGCAATGTCTGTTGAGGCCACTTGTCTCTTCCTTTTACTCCACTTATGGATTATTACCAGAATATAAAAGGTGGAGTGGCACTGAACTCTAATTTTGGACACTAAAGAATTGAGGAAAGTGGGCAGGCGCTGTATAAAATTTCAGAGGCAATAATTTCAGAGAATAATAGCTACTGGCAAATAACCTGTCTGTCTTCTTCCAGTGGCCTGGGCACATTCCCTCTTGAAGGAGATTAGCAAGTAGTACAGCCCCATGGAAAGGTGGGCTGAGGAGTTCTGGATAAAGAACTCTCAAAATGAGCATCAACCCTGAAAGACATGTCAAGAGAATATTAGAAGGTGGTCTTGATTTTGCTCAGCCAAATCACGCTTCAGTAAGAGGCAAATTTTTGCTTCAAATAACTTCACAGATTCTGTGAAAAGACCAACCCCTCCAAATAATGCTGCTTTCATATTAACTGAATATCTTTTAATGTATATTCAGGTGAATTTACCCAGGGTGTAAAAGAGATTTGGGGAATACAGACAAGTTAGTGACCTGTAAAGGATGGAAACAGAGATGACTTGGGACTAGATATGGAGAACACGATACAAAGGAGATCCTTTCAGTTTATAGAGGAATAATCTTTTTGCCTGTATTTAACCAATGCCTAGTCTACACAATTTTGGTTGCAAGATAACCACAATATTTGGGGGAGGGGGTGATTTTTTACTGGCATTGGACTACTTCAAACAAGTGGTTCATTTGAAAACCATTCCAAGATCTTGGTACCAGATTCAGATGGTTGTGGGAATATTAATGCCATCAATTATGGGCACCAGATGACTCCATCAAGCAGTTCACCAAGTCCATTGTGCTGAATATTAGACCCTGCTCTCTGTTGATCAGAAAGGATCAAGGCATTTCTATGGTATCAGGCAGTCAATTCCAAATTATGTCGACCAGTAAGGCTCTGAGGATTTTGGCATAAAGCCACACTGGATTAGGCATCCATCCTGGAGACTCACATGAAGGCATAATGGAAAGAGAAAGTGTGTGCCATCATCCATGTGGCCCCCTCTATATGTCCATAAGCAGTATATCATATGGTACAGCAGTAGTCAATGTTGTACTCTTATGGAGTAGGCTTGTACCCCAAATGGTGGACACAACCCCAATAACTGACAACAGAGCATAATGCATCCTTTCTTTACAGTGGAGACTGCTTGCCCTTCAATCCTTTCAGCTACAATGATAAAAAGTCTAGGGGACTTCCTGAATGATCTCATCTTCCACAGATAGAAAGTCAGGGCCTGGTGGACATTGAGGGAATGAAGATGCTGTTCCTCCACTGAAGACTGAGGTCTCAGAAAGAAAGCAAGGAAGCGTACGGATTGGCTGAAATGAAAGTGCGATACATCCTTTGGCAGAAACGTGCTCTGCAAATGCAGGGGAAAAAATGTCTTTATGGAACGTGCTAAGTGGGGATCTGCCATCATAGCCTCCAGATCAGTAACCTTTCTTGTGGCTTCCTGGGGAGGTGAAACAAGAGAACAATAAGCCAGAGGTTCAAAGGATGATTTTATCAAGGGTGAGGATAAGGTTGAAGTCCCATTGGAGAGCGATGTGTTGAACAGATAAGTCTGTAGGAAACCCTTCCAAAATCTGGTAATCCAGGGGCAAGTAAAGACAAAATGCCCTTCCACAAAGTGGTGAAAAACACACATAGTGGTTACATGCACCTTCATGGATTTGAGCATGATGCCTGGTGTCTTCCAAGAGAGGACACAGTCCAAAAGAAGAGGGATGTTCACAGCTTCAGTGGCAAGACCCTTTGGTTGGGTCCCTGCGGTGAAATGCTTCCACTTGGCCCTATAGAACTGCCTTATGGAATCTTTTCTGCTACTCAAGAGGATGTCTTGTAGTGCTGATGAACATTCCCATTCTAGTGAAGGTGCCCCTCCAAAAACCAAGCTCTGAGGTAAAGTCTGTGCATCACCACATTCAGGATCCTGTTGCTATATAGCATGAGGAGTTCCAGGAAATCTGAAAGCAGTAGTGGGGGGCACACTGACATCTGAAGAACAAAACCTGAACTGGCAAGGCTAGAATGGGGTGATCAGATAATCATCACTCTCTTCCGTCTGGTCTTGGGTAGGACACACAGCAGGAGTGGTACAGGAGAAATTAAAACTTTTATGGTAGTTCTGAGGTAGGAGGTGAATTTTCTCATAATTAATGCATAATTTCTTTACTTGTATTTGGGTTACATGTGTGGATGTGGGGGGAGAAGAACAACCTGAAAAATGTATTCTTTAAATCTTGAAATGTCTGAGTAAATTTACTACTCAGGATGTATAATACTGCCAAAGAAATGGGCTTAAATGACTAGATATTTTTTCCCCAAGTTTTGAGCATTTAAATTAATAATCTAAAATACATTAATGTAATAATTTACATCTTAATTATAAAGGTATGGTAGGTATCCAAAAAACTTAGGTATTAAAATATTGTTGTAATTCCCCCCCCCCCCCCCCGCAAAATATAAAACTTAAACAAAACAACATTAAGAAGCACCAACTTTCTTTAATGAAGGTGTTTGTTTTTTAAAAAATGTCTTATACCTCAAGTAGAATGAGAAAATAATCTACATGGACATACACTTACAAAATAGTTAGGCAATAAATGATTGCAGCACATGAAGCTGTTCAAATTCCATACCCCTTTTCCTCAGGAACACTAAGTACCTACACAGTGCTCATTGTACTTTCAAATTACATTTTATCTTGCAGTGATCCAAAAATGGCTATTTAATGAAATATAAACCACTGGTTTCCACAAGTTCCTACTGGAGACAGTTGTTTTAAATCAGAAAGCAAAGATGGCAAAAATGCAACAATTTTTCTGAGTAATAGTTTTGGCTTGCTGCAGTTTGCATTGTTTATTTTTATGAAAGTATCACTTTATAACTGGAAAATGACTAAGCTGCAAGCTATTGTTTTATCATTCTGAGTGGCCAGTGTTTCTGTTTTTGATAAAAGCCAAGTTTCAAACAGTTTTGAGTAACATAGGAAAGAGCTTAGCTATCAGTAAATGTGCTTATATTGACCCTGACATTTCCTTCTAAAATGGTGCCAACATGTCAAAAGGAGAGGATTGCTTTCAGACTTGAACAGTTTTTGTTGTTGCTGAAACAAACTCTGATTGCTGCCATATTAGTATCTATCTGATGGCAACAGTAGCATAAAATCTCCTACAAAGCATTGACATTAGATGATTAATAAAATTATTTTTTGCATATTCTGGCAATTTGTTATTTCTTGAAACAATTTAGAAATGCATTTCAGTTAAAATTACTGCAAAGGTTAAGCTATTCATTCTTCAGAAATTTCTAACAGCTAAACCTACGACAAAACAGCAACATGATTTTACATGTGAAATCTGTTAAAATTATTGTGTATGAGTACACACACTTACAGAACAAAGAGATAGAGAAGCAAGCCCTTTTTGCTTCCTGGTCCCAACTATCCGTTTTTTCTTTATTTCATTTTCTCCAGACAAAGGGCTTCAGTATAACAGTGGCCCTCATTTTGGAAAGGAGGGCTAGGTCCTTAAGTCTGTCTCCAAGATAGCTACAGAAGGTCTCCACTATCCCCAAAGGGCTGAATGCACAGATTTACCAGGTGCAGTAAGTGGGATCCCTGTGTTGTTTTGGCTCCAGAAACTGGATCTTGTAATGATTCCAAGTTTTTTTCCCCCATAGTCTCCACATGTTCAACATTTGTATTGTCATCAATAAGCTGACTTAAGATTTTTGTATATTCCCTGACCAAAACCTCTGCTGCTCAGAGCAAGAGAGAGCAGGTTATTATGCCATACGAGGGCTATGCATATGCAAGAACTAAGCATACATTAACTTCCAATAAAATAAATGAGAATAAAAATCATGTACAATAAATTGTAAGAACTAAATAGCATGTGTCACCTGCATGTGAATTTGACCACTTTCAGCAGACATGATTCCAGTGGGACAAGGGAAATGCAATTAAATACTTCAGTGTGTTTCAGACAGCATATAATTCACAGGTGTCCCTGGGCACTGCCCTCCAGACATACTTTGTTTATCTTGTGTAACAAAGGCTAGCAGGTAAATTATTGAACAGTGAGCATTTCATAGAGACACCCTTCCAATATACAATATGAAGACATCTAGTTATGAATGAAGATCAGAAAAGAGAGCATGTCATGGGACTGCCCAGTTTTGTATCCATCAGTATAATTTTATGACGGCAAGTTTGCTGTGCAAGAGTTAATAGACTGTTATTGTTTTCATTATAAACCAAGTGTGATGGGGCACTTGTCCCACGCTGGGCTCTCAAGGATTAACAGAGCCCTAGGAAGGCTGCACAGAAGGCAGCCAATCACAGGCGCTTTTATAGCAGCCGCCAATCCAGGATGAGCAGGCTCATGTAAGAAGAGCTGCAGAGCAGAGCAGAGCAGCTTCAGTCACTCCCTAGAGTTTGAGGAGGGAAGAGGATCAGCCTTGTGTGCTGAAAGCAGAGTAGTGCCTCTGTTGGAGACCCAGGGAGCTAAAAGCAGCGCCTGGTGGACTGCAGGCTGAGGCTCTGAGGCAAGGGCAAAGAGAATTCTGGGGTTGTAGGGAAGTGGCCTAGGGAAAAGTAGTTTGACGATACTACTTTTCTTCTATCGAGAAAGTGGCCAATTGTCTGCAGAAGCCAGTGGGGGAAATGGCTGGACAGTGGACTATGACTATGACATGTTTCCCTGGAAGGGCAAAGCACAGAGAGTGGTACAGCTAGAGGGCTGTGTCACAAAAAGGACTCTGGGGTCCTATGATTGGCTTGGGTCCTTGAATCGAAAGTGGTGGTGGCAAGACACCATCAGAAAAAGGTGCCCTGGCTAGCAGAGTTGGTCCCTGGGACATCCAGCAGGGTGATCTGCATCCCATCACACTTACAAATTTATTTAGAATGGATTGAGGATATAAAAAGGTCAGGCAAAGTGTCTCATAAAAATAAACATTTCCTTTAAAGTGTGGTTCTACACTAAAAAAACCATAAAGATGGCAGTGCAAGTTCCATATTTAGTTTCTCTCAAAGATTTCCATATTAAAAGTATTCCTCCGTTATGTTTATGGAAATATGTTTTAATATGACTATGCATAACCTGAATATGGTTTATGCAAAACAGGTCTAGTAACCTATCATTCAAGAGCCTGTAATTTCCTGAATGTGTATATTCTGTTAGTGAGCATGAATCGTTCTTGTATGTGAAATCAGAAATATTCAGTGGAAACTTGTTTTATTAATATAGGTCTTCTAGTAAAGCCATTAGTGGTACTTAAGGAACTTAGTTGCCCGGTTCTTGAAACAATGGTTTTGTTTTTCCCATAAGTCTTAACTTGTGGTTGGTTCTACAAAAGACAGGTGACCATGCAACCTGGTGCTGGAATCCATCTTGAATTTGGTTCCTGACCAATGGGAGTTATGGAGCAGGTACTTGCAATGAGGCAGAGACAGCGCATGGAACCCCATGTCATTATTTCTCTGCCTAAGAGCAGCAGGGCTTCTAGGGTGTCACACAAAGCCAGGAAGGGAGCCTGCTGGTCCCGCATGAACTGGACTACAAACCAGACTTTCAGTGAAGATCAGGACTGCTCGTTTATAGAGCTTTCTGGTCAGCGCAGAGCCAGTTTTTGGTTAGCACAGGTTTTATTGTACATCCTGCACTGTAAGAGTAAGCAAGCACGTTTCTACTTGCTTTTCATGTTAATTCCCATTTATAATAGCTACTGCCTCTTATAATTACACTCATGTCTCTGAATTTGAGCTTAACATTATGCCTTAAACCATACATCGGACAAAGATCTACATATTTCAATGTGTGTTTTCAAATAGGTTCATATCATCATATATATAGTAGCCCAGTGTCTGAGAGTTTGTAACGCTGAAATGCCTGCTATTCCCCCTGGGGGGCGCTGTTGCCTGAAATGCTGGCTGTTCCCTCTGGGCAGCCCGTGCTGCATGAGGAGTGCGGGGCCCAAACGGCAGCTTGCGCCGCTTGCTCCCCTGCGGCGGCCCGGCTGAGCGCTGCAGAAGTCAGCCGAGTGCCATGGCAGGAGGGGAAGAGGGACGGAGCGGTAATGTACATGACCAGGGGGCAGGGCCTGGCCGTGTACATCACCGCCCCGCCCCCCTTCGCCTCCCGCCATGGTGCTCAGCTGACTTCTGCGCTGCTCAGCCAGGCCGCCACATGGGAGCAAGTGGCGCAAGCGACCGTTTGGGCTCCACGCTCCTCATGCAGCACAGGGAGTGCGAAGCCCAAATAGCCGTTTGGGCTCTGCGGTCCCCCGAGTGAGAGGCAGGAGGGGGAGGAGAAGAGAAAGAGAGAGGCAGGAGTTGGCGGAGAGCTGAGAGAGAGAAAGGGGGAAGCAGTATGAGGAGGAGAGATTGAAAGAGAGAGACCGGAGGCTCAGGAAAGAAGACCGACGTGGAGGAGAGACCTGAAAACCCTGTCTTATGATGGGCTAATTGGCTAGTTACTAATATGCTTCAAGAGAAATTTCTTTGAAGTAACTTTCAGTCACATGATTGAGGCATTCTGGTTGCCCAATGAATGTTAAATAAAGTCCCCTCTGAAACCTAATATCTGTTATCCACCCATCAACCACTTACTGAATTGCATGTAGTAGCATGGGGATTAAATATTGTAAATTATTGTGGAATTATTTGCTAAAGCAGCAACAATATGATATTTATTCTACAAACAAAAAAATAGGAATGGTCCTTGCTCCAGTGGCTTATAGTTTAAATCCTGGGGTCCTACAATTAACAATTGTCTCAATGAACTCAGTGAGTTGGAAGTTCTAGAGTTTCATGCAAAAGATTAACACACATTTCTTCAGCAAAGATCTTCTTAACACTGAAAAGAATAGCTTAGCCAGGCTTTTTTATTGAAATACTATAGATTTTTCATTGAAAATATATTTTGTGGCTACAAATGCATTTTGCCTACATCAGTAATTTCCATACTATATTTTTCCTAATATTTTTCAGTATATATAGTTTATAAGAATTTGTGAGGAACTGTTGTTAGGGCAGAAGACGTAGTCAGAACTCATGAGTTTTATTTCCTACCAAAACTTAGTCGAATCATTTAATCTTTTGGTGATTGTGTTTACTCAACTGAAAAATTGGTAGAATGATATAGTAACTTCCTTTGCAAAACTGTTGTGAGGTTTAATTAATTAATGTCTGTAAAGTGATTTGAGATGCTATGTTGAAAGGTGTTGCAGAATGCAGAGTATTATCATCAATAAAATATAAGCTGCGAATCAAACAAGATAAGATAAAAGGCAAACTGCTTTTCCTTCCTCACTCCTACACTTCTATATAATATATTGCATTTTAAATTCTGCCTTGGAATAAAGCCTGTCTAGATCTTGGATAGCAATGAGAAAACAGTTTTCTCTTAATTTCTGGAGCAATTTTTGTGGGTTAACAAGAAAAAGAAGGAGAAGTTGCCTTTTTTCTCCTCCCTCCATCTATCCTTTGGGAAGGAGGGCGGGGGGAGGAACTTTACTCAATACGGAAGCTCAATGCTCATCTATAAAAAAGGGAGACAAATGTCATTGACACTAAAATCAGGACCACATGCTCTATTGATCATATTGTAGGAATCTTCAAATAAGAATACCATCTATTATGACTAGGCTGAATTTTCAACTTCTATTTCCTCTATTTTGAGCTTAATCCTGGACTAATTGTTCTGGCAGCTGGTGTTTTATTGAGTCAGCGATACAGGATAAAGCAGTTTGTATGGTTAAACTGGACCCTTGACGTTAGCACATTTTTTGTGTGTGGTTTGTTACATCAATATAATTTGGCATCTCATTAATTATGTAAATATCAACCATATGTTGAATTCATTGAAGTTTGGGGTGAACAGAATATTTGCAGAATAATATTAATAGTGTATTGATAAAATCAAAATGATCATGAATACATAAAGAAAAATTTCTAATTTATTATATAAAAGGGAACATTTCAAATAAACCTATTTCCTTGTTTATTTAAATAATTCTGAACAAGAAAAGAAATGTGAATAATTTTAAATTATTTAGTTTTAGAATGGCACAATGGTTCATTTTATAGATACAGATTAAATACTAAAGGTTTGAAAAAATGGCTGGCCCATACATTATTACATTACTAGACAAAATCACTCTTGGCTGTCTGTATATAAAATGAGCTTATGAAAACTTAGGATCATTTTACATTATTTTAAATGGTATTGGAGAGCTATTCAAACTAGAATATTATTCTTGCTTACACAAGATTTTTTTTGTCCTTGACATTTTGATGGCATGAAAAATGGAAAAAGTCTTTTGCACTGGGGAAATGTGACTGAGTATAAATTTAAACATTTCCGGGATGGAAGGAGGAAGGAACTGATCCGAAACTATCCACCTATTTACCAAAGAGAGATACAGACAGATGTACTATTCTATGCAGATCGTATTAATTGGGCACTTTCAGTGTTGCGATTCCCTGATGTTTCAGATGAGTGCTGAGAAATGGCACCAGCTCTAGGCAAAAACAACTGATCCATATGAACACAAAGGAATGAAGCAAATACCATGCTAAAATTAATCAACTTCACCATGCCCTTTGTATCATATGAATTTCCATAAATATAAAATGGCCACTATCTAAAATAGTGCTATACCTGGATTCAGTTTATAAAACGTACAGTGTGCACTCAAATATCATGTATGGTTTCTTAGTGATGTAGACACTGAAAATTTTTAGCAAAAAAACAATGCACCTTTGAAATTTTGACATTGTAAGCATGTAGTAGCATGGGGATTAAATATTAATCAAAGCTGATTACCATCATCTTTAGAACTTATTTCAAGAGCCTTAAAGAAAGAACATATTATTGCACTCATAATGATCATATAATCAAAAACACTGCATTCTAATAATGGAGCATATTAGCTGTTAAAACATGAATAGGTAACAAATATCACTGAAACTACTGTACTGTGCAAAAGCAAGCCATTCTAAGAGAATCTGTGTCTACATAAACCAAACTCATAAATGACAAAATAGTTGGTGGAGACACACAATCCACAGCAACAGAATACGTCAAAGAACCACAGTCTTTCCTGAGGGAAGTCTGACGTAGTGTTGCAATGCTTCATAAGGCAGTATTACAAAATAACTGAAGAGAGACTTTTACCCATGTTAATGGATGAGGCACAAGACCTCATCCAGTGTTGAATACTATAAAATCTTTCCTGCAAAAGGTGGGCACCCTGGCTCTCCTGCCTGCCCTTTCTTTAACTGATAAACCTGTTAAACAATATATTTAAGTGGTTAACCAATTAAAAGGGATTTTACATCCCTACTGAAGAGTGCAGTGTGGATCCCTGAAGGAGTGCAGAGATGTGTCCATCCTATCTAAAAGATTGGCTTCAGGGAAAAGGAGGTCCTTGGTGGTCTTTTGGACCTCCCTTGGGAAATCAGAAGACTGCAGCCAAGAGTCTCTGCGCATAACAAGCCCTCTAGTCAAGGAATGGGATGTAGTCAGTTACATCCCCCATGGACCATAAGGCCACCTCTGCCACCCGTTTTCACATCTACTAAGGCCTAGAACTGGACATGGTCATCTGCAAGGACTTATCCTTCAATTTTTCTGTATCCTTTAAAATGTAAGTCCTCTCTTTTTCTCTGGATTTGTTTTGGGATACCAAATGTAACCAATCAAGAGTTGCTATTGATCTTGTAGTTGTATCAGCAGCATTTTGAGTTACTTGAAAGATGATTTGGCAGTTAATTGCCTCATAGATTTTAATTCTTCCTTAATCTATTGGAAGTTCTTCCAAAACTTTGAAAGCTCTCTCCCCTTGTAAAAAGTCAGACTTGGTTAAAAGTCTGGCAGCTGATTATTCTAACTTGCAAACCAATTAAAGAATATATTTTTTTCCTTGAAAAGATTGCTTTGATGCCTTTTCTTTTGGAGTAGACTTTGATGGACCAAATTGCCTCAATTCTTCATTTACAGCCATTATAACAAGTTATTCTGGGATAGGGTGAGCATAAAATCCTTTGGATGGGACTTGATATATATGATCCAGTTATCTGGATGCTACAGAAATAGATGCTGAGTCTGCCAAAAATTTTCGGGAGGTCTAAAGTACCCTCAATTAATAGGCATTGTTAAACGGCCACTTTGTGTCAGAGTGTAAAATGTCAAACAGTTTGTGTTTTTTCTTGAACCATTTCTAGTGTTATTTGGTGGTCCTGAATTGCCTTGAAATCATCCATTCAAGATATGGCTCCTGGGATGATAGTTTCATGTTGCAAACACAGAGACAAGATCAAAGGTGCTGAAAGATTTGCCTGCCTATTGAAGCAGTCATCTCCTTTCCTCTACAATTTTTGCTCTGTCCCAACTTCTTCCTTACATTAACAATTATGTGACATTTAGTTTATGTTTACTCAATGGGAACATTCACTCAAAACTAAAACAGGAAAGCAACTAACAAAAATCAGAACAAACCAATCAAATAAATAAGAAAAAGTGTAATCAGACTTTTTCTACAGTTAAGCATAAAAGCTATAATTTAAATTCTGTGTCTTATAACGATCATTCCATTCACAACTCTTATTTTTCAAACCGCAAATCTGCAAAGCCTTACTTCACAGTAAATATTATATTTACCATGAACTAGCAATTAAGTCCTAATCACTTGGATTAATTAGCACAGCAGGGTTTACTATTAAACTTGCAAACACTTTTCCACATTAAATGTTCTCTTAAATAATGAATTTAATGTTTTTTGTTTGGGATTTTTTTTTCATTAAGTAAAGACTGCAATTGCATTGTTTGTGAACACACAGGCAATGGGGTTAAGAACCAGCACGACATCTGATAAATTCAGGAGAAATACGTTTGAAATGTGGATAGTTGCTAAACTCAAGATAGATACTTGCCCTTAAATTAATTCTGGGAATATACTAATAACTGCATTTAGGGAACATTTAAAACAACTGTATTAATATTATAATCCACATATGCACTTTTTCAGACTCAGGGTGAGGGAGAATCTAATTACTAACCTTTTAGAGCCAGATGACATGTATAGTTAAGTACTGGTTGCTAAAATATCTGTAATCTCATACTTGCGGGTTTGTTTTTTTTAACACTGGGATTCTGCTCTAAGACAACAGCGTCAAGGTTTTTATTTCCAACTAATACTACAATCAGATTGAAGTTACCTAGTTTCTAAAATACCTCTTATTTTGATGTCATATTATTGGAGGAATGGCAAGTTATATAATGGCTTCCATTATAAGCCCCCGTTTCAGATGTCCAGCTTTATCAGAATGACATTTTCCACACTTCCTCTCTGTTCAGATATGAGTCTCTGCCCCCCTGAAAAACTCTGAATAAAAACATGTTGCACTGCTTTGGCACATAAGAGTAAAACAACACTTTTTCCATTTAAAAGATCACTTTTAAAAAAAAGTTCTAGCATCATTCAAGGTGGAGAATACACAATGTTATACACATTTTCTGCAATTGTAGAAACATATGGGCATTATTTTATAGTACAGGTGTGACAGTCATGAAAATCACTTAAATGAGAAGTCACAGTAAATTGCACAAGGTGAGTAACCCTCTCCTCTTTGAGTGCTGTCCCCAGGGGTGCTCCACTTTGATACCCATTATGGATTGGGGGACTTGGAGGTGTGTGGTTAACCAAAGGGCCTACTATGGCATTGTCCTAATATGGTTTGATACCCATTTCAAAGGTCACTGTTTGGATACTGCTGAGCCTTTGGATCATTCCATTCTTGAGACAAAAAGAGCTTCAGTAATTTATGGAAAGATCTTGTTCTATTCAGGGCTAATACCCGTCTGACAGCTAAAGAGTGGAAAGCTGCATAGTGTGAGCCTGCGTACAGTTTGGAATTGAATGTGGGAATGTGACTGGGTTGGTTGGTAGGGAAGGTTGATGATACTTTGGGAAAAAATTAGGGATGGGGTCATAACATGACCTTGTCCTTAAAAAAGACAATACAGGGTGGTTTGGCAATTAGTGGACTAAATATGCATAGTGGAGAAAATGACAATAAGGAAAGACACCATCATGGGCAAGTGAAGTAAGGAGCAGGTTGCCATTGGTTCAAATGGAGGTCTCTTGAGGGCCTTGAGTACCAGGCTCAGGTCCCACATGGGAGTGAGGGCATTCACTTCTTGAAAAAGAGGATTTCAAAGCCAAGCATGATACGCTTTTGTCACAGGATATGTGAAAAGTGAAAATGATTTGTCCTGATTTGATTGTATCATGGAAAGTATTAGTCCCTGTGGGATGAGTTTTGATGGGGCTTAGTGATAGTTCTGAATTCTTCAGTTCAATCAAATAGTCTAATACCATCAGTAAAGGTGTGGGACTTGTAGTGATCTATTTGTTGGAACACCACATGGACAATTGCTTCGACTTCTATAGGTAAGTACTGCACGTCAATTGGTGTCTGCTGTTGAAAAAATATTTTTTACTTGTTCTGAACAAGGTTAGCTCACATTCGTGGAACCATCAAGGAACCAGACTATCAGGTGGAGCTTCTTTAGTTGCAGGTGTAGGACACATTCATAGTCCTAGGACAGATGGTCTCATGTCAATGGGAGAATCAGTGGCTGACAGATGTAACAAGTAAAGGTACCACATTTATCGGGGCCAAGATGGAGAAATCAGAAGGAGTGTGGTGTTGTTTTCCTGTGTTTTGCATAGGACTCTGTGGATTAGATGGTTGGCAGGACTATGTACAGAAGAGAGGTGACCCACCAGATTAGAAAGGCATCCCCTAGGTATTCAGTACCAAGTTCTGCTGTAGAACAGAACTGGTGACATTTGCGGTTCTGGGATGTAACAAGTAAATTGATGGAAGGGAAGCCCAACCATCTGAATATTCTGTGGAGAGTTACAGGGGTCATTTTCCATTCCTGTTCCCTTGAAAAGTGTCTGCTGAGGGCATGTACAGTGGTCTTTTGGCATCTCGGGAGTTAAGAGGCTGAGATGTCTATATTGTAGCAGATGCACCACATACCATCATAGCTTTGGTGCAGAGGGAGTGAGAGCGTTCTCCTACCTTGTCTGTTGACATGCACGCTACATTGTCGGTCTTGATTCAAATGGGCTTGTTCCTTATTCAGCGCAGAAGTATGGCAAGCATTTCTTACTGCTCTGAGTTCCAGGAGATTTTAGTGGAGGTGTGTTTCAGCTAGCGACCATTGGCCTTGTGCTGTATAGTGGTCTAAGTGTGCTTCCCAATCCAACACAGATGTGTCCATTGTGATCATCACTGAGGGCATGGGTTGTTGGAAGGGAACACACTTTGTTAGATTTTCCAGTGTCACCCATCGTCTTAAAGAATCCTTGACCTTGGGGGATGGTTTACCAGTATTAGGCTCTCCCAAGCATAATGGTCTGTTTTTCTGTCTGTCTGTGTCAAAGTCTGACTTGTGGGAAATTTAATGGGTGTCTCATAGGCTTTGGGATGGCTCAGGCCTCTTTTTGTGCTGAAAATAGCTTCTTTTTCAAATGGTAAATCCTCCACTTTTAATTGCATCTCTTTAGGTATGCCCCCTGCTTAAAGTGATGATGCATTATGATAGCCGTTGCAATGGTACGTGCAGAGGTATCAGCCACGTCTAGTGCAGTTTCTAATACTGTTCTGGAGACTAACTGAGCCTCTACAAGGACTGTCTTTAGTTCCATTCTCATCTGCTTTTGCTTCATTTATTATATTGACAAATAAATAGATCCCTTTAAAAGTCAGAAGTTAGCCACAGTTACCATATGGTGTTAATGGGGATGCCACAGTTTCCCCCTATTAACAAGAATAGGAAATAACTGAGGAATCTCAGATGTGTGGTAACAATGGATACATAAAAATTGTTAACAACAGCCAGCTCTTCAGGATGAACTCATAGGATAATTTAAGAAGGACAAATGCACAATACTACACTCAGGAAGGAATGAGTTGCACCCATTCAAAATTGGGAAATGACGATCTAGGAAAAAGTAATGCAGAAAGGGATTTGGGAATCACAGTGGATCAAAGTAAATATTAGTCAACAATGTAACCTTGTGGAAAAAAAAAGGAAATATTCTGGATGTGTTAGCAAGAGTGTCCTAAACAAGACATGAAAAGTCATACTTCCACTCTGCTCTGCACTCGTTAGTCCTCCATACTATGCAGTATTCAGTTCTGTGCGGGTCATATTTCAGGAAATATGTGGAGAAATTGGAGAAAGTCCAGGGAAGAGCAAAAAAATGATTAAAGGTCTAGATAATGTGACTTATGAGGGAAGAAAAACTTGGGTTTGTTTAGTGTTGAGAAGACCAAGAGGGGCTACATGACTTAAGGTCCCTTCCAGTTCTATGATTTTGCTTCGACACTTTCAGTTTGCTCTTCTGATTGTGACTCGAGACAGAGCACCATCTAGTTGTAGTAACAGCACTTTCCATGAAGTAAACACTGCTCCCTGTACATTGATGCTAAACCACAGCTACATTAAGGACTTAGTATTCTTTAGGTCACGACCAAATTTAGATTGTCCACTTTTGACATAAGAGTGCATATATTGCTGTTATATCAACAAATAACATATTCCTGCTCCCGATACTCTTTCACTCGCCTCATAGCTTCCCGTTAAAGTTGTTGCACTTCCCCATAGTAAATATTATTATGAACCAAAGAGTTAACTAGTTAGCACTGACATGAATAAAAAATTGCTACAGGAAATTCTACCCTTCTTCCAATCGCTACCAAAAGCTTCAGATGTAATTATAAATTTTCACCAAAGATGTCAGATTCTTCTGTTAATCTTCATATGGTCTGACATTGCCATTCTTCAGCTTTTACGGATGTGAACAGTTATCACTTTGTTTGTATGTCACCACAGACAACATAATCAATAGTTTTCATATCTTACTGTTCATACTTTTTGTTATGGTGAATTTTGTGAGTGCTGCCTACTTTTGTTCTACTATGAAACTTGTTACTGCTTGAATAGAGAGCATTTTATCGCAACAATAAACATTTTAACACAAGATAAAGCCATAGGAAAAAAAGGTTCAAGATTTGTTCAATCCCCACTTTAAGATACTTTGCCCTTATCAAATTAATATCTATCAGACATATGAAAGCAACACAATGGAAGTCTTTGTTCTCTTTAGAGGTGCTAATTTAAGGTGCAAACTCCATTTCCCTCCTCTTTCCTTCACTCTCTGTGTTTCCATAGTAAGGGAATCTTATTTCTTGAATGTGAATGGAAAAAGAAAACCTAAAAAGACCCATAAACGAATATTGATTTTTTTTGTCCACATCCATAATATAACAAGACTGGTTACCATCACAAACAGAAATAGTATTTTACCTGTAGACAATTTTTTGTGGCCAGATACTACATGCTAAACTAATAAGGTATCCCTTCTGGTCTGCCACTCAGATGCACGCAACCTATTGCAATGCTCAAATCTTTACACAATTAGGGTATGTCAACACTGCAAAGTTATTTCGAAATAACAGCCCTTACTTCAAAATAACTTTCCTAGCGTCTACACAGCCAAATTGCTATTTTGAAATAAATTCGAAACAGTGGAGCGCTTATGTCGAATTTGGTAAACCTCATTCCACAAGGAATAATGCCAAATTTGAAATAGCTATTTCGAAATAAGTGCTGTGTAGACACTTATTTCAAAACAGGGGGCCTTCAGACTTCCCAGGGTGCCTTCCCAGGGTGGCCACTCCATCCTCAACCAAGAACACTTCTCTCCCTCTCTCCCCAGAGCCCTTAAAGGGGTAGACTCTGGCCACAGTGCTGTGCCAGCTCCAAGCCTGCCATCCCAGAGCCAGCAGTCACTGCCCCTGACCCAGTGGCCCCAAAACATGAGCCAGCAAGCCACTGGCAGCCAGCCCTCCACCGCTCCCCAGGAGCAGTCTTCCAGCTCCCAGGAGCCTGCCAGGGCCCGGAGAAGGCGGGCGCCTTCCTGGTCCAGGGTGGCGATCATGGACCTTATTCAGGTTTGGGGGGGGATGCCCTCAACGTCCATGATATCCACACTAGACGGAGGAACGTGGCTGTCTATGGCAGGATAGCTGCCACCAAAGGCCAAATGCGAACCCAGGAGCAGGTTTGCATGACAATCAAGTTGGTCCAGCGAGACCCCCAATCCTGAGCTTCCCCTCCCCCTTCTTCCTCTTGCTTCCCCCTTCCAGCTCCCTCCTCCCAGGTTTCCCTCTTCCCTCTCCCACCATCTCTTCTCCCCTCTCCTGCCTCCTTTCCCCAGTCTCATCAGAGTTTCATTTCCTCCCCCCCAGTTTTGTTAAATAAAGAGAGTTTATGTTCATGAAAATACGTGTATTTTATTTGACATCAGGAAGGGGGGTTAGGGAGGGATAAGTGGAAGGACTGAGGGAGGAATGAGGCACAAGCCCCCAGTGGGGCAGACCAGGGAGGATCTTAGTGCTCCTCAGGGTGGAAGCTCTCCCTCAGGGCCTCCTGGACACTGACAGCCCTCCGATGGCCCTCCCAGATGGCACCCTGCAGAAAGTGCAGCCAGGCTCACAGCAACGTGTCCAAGAGAAGCACCAGAGTGCCCAGGGGCAGCTCTGGCTCCATGTTGCAGAGTGCTGTGGTGTCCCAAGTGAGGGCAACCAGAGCACGCAGAGACAAAATGCTTTGCTGTCCCTCATCGAAGTAGATAAGCAAGCAGGGAAACCTGAGAACAGGCTATAGGGGTGTGGGGGGGGGGGAGGTCCCTTTAAGCACAGACCTCAGATAGCCTCAGGCAGCAGCCCTATACAGTAAGTCCTGACCTGGTGCCCTGCCAGAAATGGTTCCGGCCAGCCTTAAATGCGATTCAGAGTCCACTCAGTGTGGACGCGCTATTTCGAAATGCATTTTGTGTGTAGATGAATTATTTCAAAATAAGCTATTTCGAAATAACCATTTCAAAATAACACTGTAGTGTAGACATACCCTTATATACTATTAGTCTATCTATACCTCTTGTGTACTATTAGAATTATTCTGTTGTGCAAATACATACGTTACATATTGCAGATCAGAATAAAAACTGAAAGTGAGACTGTCTCCTTGAAAAGATGATGGTGGCTATAAAGGAAGTAAAATTACTGGTGTGCTTAGATGTGCACCCACTCATGAGTGGATGCAATGCAGCAGTATTACTTAAGGAAGGAAAGATACCTTATGAACCAATAACACAGATACAGTATTCTAAAATTTAAAAGGGAACCTACTGTGGAATATTGAGGCACAAGGAGGGCCAAATTCACTGATGGCAACGCTGTTAGCTTCTATAGATTTCCACACATTGGGCCAGAAGTGAATTTGGCCCGGAATGTGTAATGTTCAATGAATAGGTGGCTGGAACTTCATTTAGTTTCTTTACATGCAGCCTTACCAGAAAGCCTTCCCTCAGGCCACCCACCCAAACAGAGAAAAAACTGCTCTGACAGAATGAACATTCTACTTTTAAAAATTTAACACACTTCTCTAGTATAGACAACAAGCCATTTAGAATGCACAAGTCATGATGCTTTAAAGCTTTCAAGGCTCTTCGATCACTATTAATATAATATATCCATTTGATATTTAGCACGTGTCAGGTCTCTCTTTAGAGCAGCGGTTCCCAACCTTTTCCAGATGGGGACCCATTTTGACAATTCAGAAAGACTTGGTGACCCAAGGCAATTCAAAAATGGGGGGAGGAGGAGAGGCAGAGACATCTGGGGAGACACTTTGAGACCCTTTTGAAATGTAATGGCGATCCATATTTGGGTCCCGACCCATAGGTTGGGGAACCCTGCTTTACAGGCAGCAAACAAAGTAATTTCTTTACGCCTGAGATAACCCAGGTACTAGGGACTGGGAGTGCAACTTCTTGAAAAAAATATTAGTCAGTACAAGTTTTAATGCCACATCTTCCTTGCTGAAACCAGATATGAAGAATTACAAGGGAGAGAATTTTGCATCACCTCAATGTTTTCAGTCAATAAGAACAAATAGAACCACCACTGGGGTTATACAGATGAGGAAAAAACATCTGAACACCAGATTAAAACTTCAAGGAAGAGGAAGTTCTTTCATCCTAGGTCTAATTTCAGGGTGGTCCAACCTTTTCAATGCTATGGGCCAGATGCTGTTTCTATGGCTACATACAGATAATTCAAGATTCTAGAATCAGATTTTTTTAAGCATTTAACCATTATGTCATTAAAGGGGTTAAGAAATAATACAATTGAACAGCATAGCTCATCTCTTACTTGAACTTCAATATCTCATGGTAGGAGCATCCCCAGAATTTTTTTTTTTAAAGTATGCTTATACCCCTTTTCCTTCTGAATCAGGGAGGAGAGTGTGAGCAGCCTCACTATGGGTCAGGGTGCATGCTCGGACTCTTTGCCTTGTTAAGCAGTAAAAATCTGCCTCCCCCCCCTTCTTCTGGGGAAGGAGGGGTCAGTTGCACACTGACTGTACGGAAGGCAAAACACATAGCCTGTGGAGCAGAGCAAAAATTTACTGATGTCCATCTCAAAGAATACATCTTCTAGCAGCATTAATAGTTTTTCAGTTAGGAAAGGCATTTCTTTCAGCAGCAAATACAAAAGTGAAGGATCTGGTCCTGATTATTGAGTTCTACAACAAAGCTTCTGTCAGGACACGTATGGCTGGCTCTGGCGAGGATCTTTGTCTTTTGCAGTCGTTTTTACCATGGAAAAGTTTCATGCCTGAACTCTGATGGCATTTATAATGCTTCTCAAACCCAATTCATGGGCCAGGCCAGAGAGCCACAAGATGAGAAGCAGAAGGGCCCTGCTCCCCCTCTCCTCTTGCCCAGCTTTGAGGTTTCAGTGGCAAGCAGGTGCCCCCTCTCTTCCCAGCCATGCTTGAGATAGCGATGTTGGCCCACACACAAATGACAGAACTCATCCCGCATCCCTAAACAACATGGGAGTCCCTGCTGAAGACTTGGCCCGGGATTAACAACCAGGTTGCTGTGGCTTTTCATGGTGAGCAAGAACACATTGTCTCTCTCTGGTTGGGCCCGGCCCTGGCACTAAAGCACATCCCAGCACAGTTGCAAAAGCCTTGCACCAAAAGGAATTGAAGGCAATGTCTGCGCTACAAGCCAACCATACACATCCTGACAGAAACTTTCTTATATAACTCAATAATCAGGACCAGATCCTTCACTTCTGTATTTTTCTGCTGAAAGAAATGCCTTTCCTAACTGAAAAACTATTAATGCTGCTAGAAGATGTATTCTTTGAGATGGAAATTAGTAAACTTTTGCTTCATGGACTATGTGTTTTGGCTGCTATAAGGGAAGATATTTTCCAGACACAGTTACCATATCTCAGGGAGGTGAAGAACCTATGATGACAGGAGAATCTCTTCCATAAAGAGAATTATCACTTATACCAACACGCTAATTGTTCAAAGCTTTATACATGGCAATCTACATTTTTAATTTAATTTGTCTATAGGTAAAATGTATTCAGTACGACACATTTTTTAAAAAACAGTTTGAACCAGAGGGATGTACAGTATTTTGAGCTCTAGGGCCAATTTCATTTGCATTCTAAAGACATGTTCTAGCAGTCATTATCACTAGTTTGTCAACCAGCACTGCACTTCAGTTTCTTGTGATTGGTAATCTAGAGAGTCCCCCTCCTTGATGAGTTTCCTATCTGCTCTGCACCCCTTGTTTCCTATTGAACTGTGTAAGGTCTAACCTTTGTTCTGCTCACAGTTGAGGAAGCCTGGCATTTAGAACTCAGTGGAGTACCCAAAGGGATGCTAAAGGAGGAAAAGCATTGAGAGAGAAATGAAGAGCACTATTCCAATATGAGCATGAAGACAACATGAAGTTAAACTACTGTATATACTTGATCATATGCCGAATTTTTTTTGGTAAAAAATGAGAGTAAAGAGTGGGGGGTTGGCTTATGAATGAGTCATTGAGTTTTACCAATTTTTATTAACTTGGGGGGAGGTCAGCAAAACTTCAGTTCCCAGCTCAGCAGGGTGAAGTGCTAGCGTCTCTGGATGGTTTATGTACCTGGAACGTCTGCAGGCATGGAGCCCCCCGTTTCCAGTGGCTGCGGTTTGCTTTTCCCAGCCAATGGGAGCTGCGGGAAGTGGTGCAGGCCAAGGGAATATGCTGACTGCCAAAAATCCTGTTGGCCAGAAACAGCGAATCACAGACACTGGGAGCTGCAGAATTCCATGCCTGTAGACACTCCAGGTAAACCAAACATCCCAATGTGCCAACGGCTTATGCTGATGAGCTGGGACCAGAAATTTGCAAACCACCAATATGGAGTCAGCTTATGAATGGGTTATTGTGATTGTAATTTTTTTTTAACTGGGGGGGAAGGGGGAATCGATTTATGAACCAATGGGCTTATGATCGAGTACATAAGCGGGGAGGAGAGGGGGGATATGTTGGCAGGAACATAGTCTGTATGGAGGACACAGACATGAAAAACATCTTTCATTAGAAACCACTGACTACTTCACAAACGACTATGTATCTTGTATTGAAGACAGATGTTATTAACAGCAAGGAAGATGCGTAAACATTATTCAATTAAATCTCATGCATGGCAAACTTAGTGGAGAGACTATCTATTTCAGTTCTCTTATATAGAAATACTACTTCTGTAGAAGAATACCACCTTTACAAGGGGCCTTTAAAATTGATAAAAATCAGCAAATTTAATTTATCCACTTTCATTTGACCTTTAAACCCAACCTGAAAAAAGTGTTCAGCAACATAAATTTGATCTCTAAGGGCCTGCTGCTGATCTCATTTTTTGCTGTTTTTCCATTAGACATTTATGGGACTTGCTAGCGTTACAGGGGACTAGTAAAATGTCGAAGTAATCTTGCAGTTCCTGTGTATGAATTCAGCTTTTCCCTGTGAGATGATAACATTTTTTTTTCAGCCAAGGCTTTTTCAGATACTGAAGTACAGGCCTAATACCATAGGTGTGATGTTATTTTTTTTTCCTTTGGTAACATTAACCAGATCTAGCAGTTCAAGTGTTGAAACAAAAGAATTCTCTTTTGAGCCAATAAGGTGGCTTGGTGCACATCTGCACTAATTGAAATCACAGCATGGCTTTTCAGGATTGGAACTGTATCCAAAGCATACACAGGATTTGAAGATCTCAGTTGTGTGTATGCCTTCTCTTAAGTGCTGAGGAAACCAGCTGCTTCCGTTTATGTAGTGTGCTGACACATGTGCCTCAATGACATAATATAGAACATTGAAACTTAAAGGTTTGCCAACTGATTTAAAAAAAAGAAGGGTAGATAAATGATCAGAATAGGAAAAAGTAAATGGTAATAAAAGCAAATATTCCTTAGGTTTAAGCGACATTTTCTAAAATCTATGTTACAGGACTGAAATTAAAGGATAAATTTAATTTCAGAAAGTTATGATATGTTGTCCTATCTTCCACTGACATGGTTGTTGATTCTCTCCATCCTAAACTTTCCTCTACCCTTGCTTCTTTTGCTCCTCACTCCAGTTGCAATGGTCCCTGCTCCATGGCCCTCTCAACATCCGCTACTTCTATTCCCATTCCTGCTCTGCAGAGTGCTGTTAGTGGAAAAACATTGACCAGACTGACTTCCACCACTACAAATCTGTTCTCCCCTCTTTCAGGAATGCCATCTTCAGCTATGTCTGCACAGCAGCATTATTTCAGAATAACTAGCATTATTTTGAAATAAAGTGCACGTCTACACAGCAAGTCATTAGTTCAAAATAACGCTGAGCTGGAGGACTTCTTACTCTGTCTCCTGAAACCCTCATTTTACGAGCAGTAAGGAAAGTCAAAGGAAGAGTGTTCTTCCCCTCTCTCACCTGCAACTTGCTTCCTCCTTCTCCCCTTTGCAAATGTTGACGTTTCTCATCTGCTCTCCTCTGCTAGCCTCTCCATTGACAGATATGACCCCATCCTAACTCCTGAACTCCCTCATGCCCACTCTCATCCCCTCCTTCACTTTTCTCCTTAACCTTTCATACTCCTCTGGCTCTTTCCTCTCACAATATACAGGCAGTCCCCGGGTTACGTACAAGATAGGGACTGTAGGTTTGTTCTTAAGTTGAATTTGTATGTAAGTCGGAACTGGTACATATTGTAGGGGAAACGCTAGCCAAACATTTCTCCAGAGCTCAGTTTTATTCTCCCACATCTCACTTCCCTCAGTCCTTTATTCTCAAGCTGAGGTGTCTTCTGAGAAAAGCCGCTCCGCCTCTCCCTGGTCTGCTGGGGGGAAGCAGCTAGTGTGGGGTTGCCTTCCCCCATTTGTAAGTAGGGATCCGATGTAAGTTGGATCCATGTAACCTGGGGACTGCCTGTAAATATGCTCTAGTTTCTCCCAAATAACCACGCTGACATCCCAGTTATATCTTCCTTTCATCTCCAAGATCATAGATTACATTGTCTATATTCTTTTCTTCCACTTCCTTCTCAGCCTCCTTCAACTGGGCTACCACCACTGGCACTCCACTCAAACTACAGTCACTGAAGTTTCTAAAAACCTCTTCTTAGTCAAAGCCCAGAACCAGTACTCTATCCTTCCACTCCTCCGCATGCCAATCACCTTGACACACTATACCATACTCTTCTTGAACTCTTGTGACTCTGCACTCTCCTACCTCTCTAATTGGTCCTTCAGCACGTCCTTTGAAAGATACTCCTGATCCCTCTCCAACTTTCTGCAGAGATTCTACAAAGCCCTATCCATGGACCTCTTCTCCCGCTACCTACCTAAATCCTGGGCAAGCTCATCCAAAACTACAAATTCCACTACCATTTTTATGCAGTCTACAGTAGACTTGTCCATGCTAAAATTGTGGCCTGTCATTGACACTTCCTCCTGGATGTGTAGCCATCTGCTCCAGCTCAACATGGCTAATCATAGCTCTTCATCTTCCCTCCAAACCCCTCTCTAATGTCTTCTTTCCCAATCACTGTGGACAACACCACCATCCTGCCTTTCACTTAACCTGAGTATCATCTTTGACTCACTTCTCTCTGGCCTCACATTCAGGCTGTATCTAAATCTTGCAGATTCTTCCAGTATATTTAAAATACAGCCTTTCCTATCCATCAATATAGCTAAAAACTCTCATCCATCAGCTTATGTCTCAGTTACTACACCATCCTTCTCTGGGCTTCACAAATGATAACCTGTCCCACTCCTGCCCATTATTATCTGCAAAGATAATTTTCCTCCTCTGTTGCTTTGAGTCTGTCTCCCCTCTCTTTGCATCCGCAACTGACTCCCCCTTTTCTTATCATGTGAAACACTAACTAGTTGTCTTCACCTTCAAGGCACTTCATGACATCTCCTCACCCTACTTATCTCTCATTCCCAATTGAGTTGTCATAGCTAGTCTCCAACCAGCTCATCACTCCAACCTCCACTGACTACTTGTAACATTTCCAAATAAGCACATTCTGGTTTTCTTCCATGCTGCCCCTTCAGGTTTGGAGGGAGCTCCCTATAAATCAATTTATTATCCTCCTCCAAACTCTCCTTTTCCACAATGCCCATAAATCAATTTGACCTCTCTTAAGGCCCTATGTACACCAGTATACTATCATACTGACCAACTGGATCTCATTGTTTCTTTGTGCTCCCCTTATCCGTATCCCTCTGTTGTCTCCTGTCTTATGCTTAGACTGTGAAATACATAAGACACCTAGGGTGAGGGCTCTATAGCACCTGGAGTTTTCTAAGAGTAACAGCTTTAGTAGGAGAAAAAAAAAGTATACATTAGCATATGTACCTTGGTCATATTCCAATTTGGACAAATATTTCCTGGCTTTCTAATTTCACCCTGTATGCTCACCTGCATATTGCATTCCATACTTCCTGTCCTAAACTATCATATAATGCTCCTGTTTGCTATTAAACAACTACTGCATTCTACTCTAGAGGAAAATGAATTGATACTTACATAATATATTAGTTCATAAAATATGGAGAGTGCTTTGAGATCTTTTAGGATAAAGTTATCAGAGATATAGTTATACCACTGACAAATAATGCAAACTGTACAAAATTACAGCTTTTCTATTACAAACAGAAGTACAGATTAGGGTGCTTCTATTTGTAATAAGGTAAGTCGGCTATTTTGGTTTACAGTTTGCAGAGGTTTGTGAAGAATGAAAACCACTTAAAATAAAAAGCCAAAATATAGTTTTAGAAAGACCACCTTGACTTCTCCCACATAGATTGAAGTTTGTATCTAGACATTAGAAAAAAAGTGAAATTTTCATTAAGACTTTAAAACAAAACTGAATTGACAATACTGACAAATGAACCTCCCTATACTCGTTTCCCTCAATTCTTAACCTCCTCTACAATTTTTTTTCAACTGTAGATGGCAAAAACACTAGCATGTCCTACATATCACTGTCAATCACGCTGTAAAGCTCTCACACTCTAGCAGCTCTCACAGGAATGAGGAAACTGGATCCTCAAGCAACACTTCGTCCAAAAGCCTCAAAAGGATTTTAAAAACCCAAACCAATGTATAAACACAAGGGAATGCAAATCCCTTTTATTCCTCTGTATGAGACAGCAACAGAAGAAGTGCTTGATTGGTCAAGTCTTGCCAACTCCCACAAAAGCGGTAAGAATACTGTAAATCTGGGTTATTGCTATTTAAATTTCCAGATTTGGAGCCAGACAGGCAACCAGGGTAACCCAGTAACTGTTTATATTATTACCTTATTGCAAAGAAAAGTCATGCCGACTGACATCTTGATGAATCCAACTTAAAAAGCCAGACCATACTGAAATGTAGAGCAACAGTCTGCTACAATCTATCCAATAAATCTTTTATTTTTTTATGAGAGAAAAAAAGAGACCAGTCATAAGAAGCGTGCAAAGAAAAAATTTAAAATGTGTGTCTACCACAGGAAAACTATAAAATGCTTAAATTTAATTATATGGGAAGATGCTGCACAGTATGCATAATTGCATACAGACTAACATGAGAGTAATTGAGAGTAAGCAGTAATTAAATGTAACCAGTCTGTCAGGTGTTGTCAACAGCAAAAAGGGCCAAATTCAAATACCTACGTGTGGTCACTCTTGTAAGTAACACCACCAGTGGTAGTCCCCACCCAGTATTTCCGGGACCACTAAATATCTTCCCTGGGCATCCTTAATAAGCAACACTTCCTCACTCTTATGTATTAAGTCTATGCATGGCAAACAAGGCAAACTTAGAGAAAAAGGAATGTAGCACCAAGTTGGAAAACTACCACAGCAGGGTATCTAAATTAATATGTAAAACCTTCCTCACGATAACTCTGGTAGTAGTCCTTTAACTTCCCTACTTGCCAGTGTTAACATTCAATACATACACGTCTCTTTATAAAGTCACTTCCTCCTGCTCCATCCACTAACCTTCCACACATGGTTTGGAGTCAGGAGTGGCACAGTCCTAGAGTCCTAAGATACACTTGGACAGGCATAGCTCAGTCCTTTGGGAAACACCACCTGGCCCTGTCTTAAGGCTCCACCACCTAACCCAGTGATTTTGGCTTCATTTAATGTCTGGGTAAAAGGGGCTTCACTGAAATTCATTCAGCTGTGCTGCTGTTAGAAAGTGTCAGAATAAAGCCCTCTCTGTGTTGCATCCTGTTGAAGAGCTGCTTCCGTGTCATCTCTCTCAAGTGCTGCCTCTGCATCATGTCCTGTCACAATGTTCTCTGCAACAACTCTTGCAGTAAAGCCCTCAGTCTGCATTATCTGTCAACGTTAAGTCCTTTCAACAGTGCAGAGTACTCACAGGATGGGAACTAGTAACATATAGGACCCTTGAGCAGGCCCACTGCCAATGAGGATACATACCTTGCAACTAAGTGGGAACCCTTTCCCCTCCTCAGTTTAATTCCACTACTCAACTGAGAGTGCATCTATACAGTACCCTAAACTTGAAATAAGATACGCAATTTGTGCCATGCAAATTGTGTCTCTTATTTCAACTGAATTCCAAAATAGGCTATTTTGAAATTTGGTGAGTCTACACAGCACCAAATTTTGAAATAATACACTATTTTGATATGTCCCTTAACCCTCATGCAACGAGGGTTACCAGGATGCCGAAATAGCATGCCCGTTATTTAAAAAAATATCTTGAAATAACAGGCTGCTTGTTAAGACAGTATTCCAAATAGCCATACAGTGTAGACGTACTTTGAGTGTGTCCCTGATTATGGAAGCTTCCAAAGAGTCACTGGAGGAATACTGGGTTAAAGGTCTATTCAGGGGAAGGCCTCTCTGTAGCTGTACTTCCTCTGTTTACCACTAGATAGTAACAGAGAATTCCTTGCCCTCTGAAACTGCAGTCTATCTGGAACTATAGGGGTACGTCTAGACTACATGCCTCCGTCGACGGAGGCATGTAGATTAGCCAGATCGGCAGAGGGAAATGAAGCCGCGATTAAAATAATTGCGGCTTCATTTAAATTTAAATGGCTGCCCCGCTCTGCCGATCAGCTGTTTGTCGGCAGATCGGGGCAGTCTGGACGCACCGCGCCGACAAAGAAGCCTTTCTTGATCGGCACAGGTATGCCTAGTGAAACCAGGTTTACCTGTGCCGACCAAGAAAGGCTTCTCTGTCGGCGCGGCGCGTCCAGACTGCCCCGATCTGCCGACAAACAGCTGATCGGCAGAGCGGGGCAGCCATTTAAATTTAAATGAAGCCGCGATTATTTTAATCGCGGCTTCATTTCCCTCTGCTGATCTGGCTAATCTACATGCCTCCGTCGACGGAGGCATGTAGTCTAGACGTACCCTAGGTTAACAACTTATAAAGCAGCTCCCATGGCCTTCTTCCCCATTTATGCCCAGAAATGAGCAGGGAACATCTTACCTTCTCCAGGCCATGTGTAACTTGCTGAAAGGCTTATATAAGATCTGCCTACACTGCAAATAAAACTTTGCTAGGAGACACGTATTGTAGATGGGACCAAGTAATGTTTTATGCGCATGGAGAAATCCAGGGCTTACCTTAGGAGACGGGGGAAAATACAGCTATATTCCATCTACAAAACGATGGTTTACAAGTGTCAGAGAACCAACCACATTTTACCAGTGCTGGGGGACAAATGGGTTATAAAGAGTCCCCCAGCACAAATGCATTAATAGTGTACACAAGTTTTAAAAGTTTGCAAGACCCTTTAAAATCCTTTAGGCATGAGCCAGACTGATGATTTAAAATGGTAAAACTAAAAACAGCCATTGGTTTTACAGTGCAGATTAATGCTTATAAACACTGAGTAGTTCCACTAGACTTTCCATATATCAGTTACAGGCTCCTCTATGAAGCTCTAAGTTACTGTGGGAAAATGGTAATTGAATAGTCTATATAAATGTAACTTGTATTGTTAATTATAGATCACAATCATAGAGTACCAATATTTTTTTCTTTGAGTAGGAAATACAGATAAAAGGGGAAAATCAATGTGTGTTTATCTCCCCAGTTTAATAAAAATCAAAACATAGTTGTATGAACATACACGCACATACACATGCATGGGCACACACTGCATTAAAATATATACCAATATCCAAGCATGGATATAATCCTTTTGGTATTCGTTACTTGAAAAAAATACAATCATCATCTTTTGAAATAAAGTGTACTTTATTCCTTCTTAATGTAGCTGCTGATGTATGGTACCATAACCGAACAATAGGTCCCCGTTCAGTGGTGAGAACATATACATGGTATTTGATTTTTTATTAAAATAACATATGAAAAATGTATTACAGATTGAACTTCCTTTTGGAAACTTTAGTGGTCCTGTGAGACAACACAGTCTATAATTTTTCTTACTAGGATAAATCTGTATAGTTTGGAAAAGTCTTAAAAGAAACCTAAAATGTGCATTAAAAAGCATATGTTTTATGTACTTTTAGTTTTTCCTGTGAGCCCTAAAATGACAATTTTTATGTTTTAATATCTAATTCAATTCAGTTTGTCTTTCCACTCTTTGTCTCATACAACAAACTAGAAAAAGTTGAAAAGTTAAAGAGGAGGACATTTATCTTATTAAAAAGAAATCTTTTAATGATGTTATGAAACCACTCAAAGCAATACTTTAGATTTGCTCCTGCTGTTGGCTTGAAGCTATGGTGTTAAAAAATGCCCCGGTTAAAGTTACAGACTGTTCTAAAAAATTGTGAGGAATTTATCTAGGATTTAAAACAGACACATGCTTTTAAAGTCGAGAACCTTCAAATGCTACAGCTAATCCACACAATAATTCAACAGCCAAACCAAGCTCCAATTCCTAACAGATACCATATGCAACCTGTAATAAAAACTGCATCAAGATATTTCAGGCAATGGGATAATTTCATTTTCCACTTAAGAGTCCTGTTTACTTTTAATTAACAAACTATTATAAGGTGCAGGAAGACTATTCCACCATTTTGCACACAATGCTTATACTGAAATAGATCATGAAGCTATTACAGTGTTCAAGAGACAGAGTCTTACTTCAGCAAGATGCATTGTGATAAAATCAGATAATGGTTTTCTAAATGAACTTGACAAGCATGCATCCCAAAGGAAGTTTTTGTGTATGTCATTTCTTTCTATTTACTTACCAGTAGTTACCAACAGAGTACAGGACTGGTTAAAATGACAAAGAGGTCCTTTATAACTAAAACTCAGAATCTTTACTTTTGAGATAGGGTAGGGAGGGATTTTTTTTTTTAAAAGATAAGAACTACTCAAAAATTAAGTTGTTAGAAATTAAGTGGAGCATTGTGATTTAACTTAAATATAAATATTCCCTTAAGTTCCTTCCAGGATGTTTAATTTTGCAGAAACAAATACTACACATATTTGCATTATTGTGCTATACTTTGATTTGTAGATTAAAGCTCTGTACATACTTTAAAGAAGCTCTGCAAAAGAAGTAAGAATTATACCCATTTTGCAGATTAGAAACCTTAGTAGAGAGGTTTTAAACATCTTGCAGTCAGGAACAAAGTCCATCTTTCTTGTCTTGTCTATAGGTACTTACATCATAGTACTGTAGCATTTTACAGATAGGGAACTGAGGCACAAGAAATCCAAATGACTTGTTCAAGATCACAATGATGTTTGTAACAGAGCAGGAAACTGAAAGCTGATCTCCCAGAGAAAAGGCTAGTGTTTTTACCACTGGACCATCTTCAACCAGCCTCCCACTGACTCACATAACAAAATGCCCTACTGAAGGTAAATGTTGAAAGAAAACCTATTAATATTTGAAGTTAAACAAGATTTCTTAAAATACACTGTTCCCAAATTTCTTTATTTAAAAATTAATTTAAATAACTTATGTATTTGGATGAAGGACATTTCTACATCTGGGGATGAAAGAACAGAGGTACTGTTAAATATGGGCTTGACCCTGTAAGTCCTATGAATGTGGCCTTGTCTACACTTGGAGTTTCGATTGAACTTAACCCCAGTAGGTTGATATACTAATCAATGAGTCACACCACCAACCCCATTTCAACAACATTAAGGGTTGTGTTTATTCACATGCTAAGTGTTTTGCTGCATCAGGACCAGTGGTTTGTAAACCTTGCAGAATCCACTTCTATATTTTTTTAAAGATTTAGAAGTAATATATTTTTTCTACTTCAAGCAGAATCCTAAAAGAACAGCTATTTGTTTCTAAAAAATTAGTCACTCCACTTGGCTATACAAATGTATATTGCATCACATCTTAAAACTGTAAGGCAATAAGAAGAGGTAAATGTCAAAGGGAAGTGGCATCTGCTGTTTTGCTACACTACTGCAGTCCAGTAGTTTATAGCAAAAGAAATACTAGGCCCATATTCTTATACCCCTTACTCCTGCTTTAGCTTACTACACACCAGTGGTCACAATGATTTCTATTCAGCACGAGTTTGAGTTTCAAAATCTGCTGCATGTGTTCATGTGGTACACTATTATTAACTTAGATTAAACCACTAATGCTACAGAGAATATCTAAGCGATATCTAGTTATTTTACACAGAAAGTCTGTCAGAAAATTTTAAAAAGATCTCTATAGTATTTTATCACATAAGGTCTTCACAAATCCTGCTTCTTGTATTTCTTCATCCTCACTCCTTAAAATGAGCATATATCAAGTCATATTCTTACTGCCCAAACTTTATAATATTATGCTGCTTATTGGAACTAGTACCTAGTCTGGTCTAGCCTATATCAATAAATATAGATCTATCTTTTCTCTGACAATGTAGCCAGACAAAAAGAAAACATTTAAGTGGTATACAACCGAAGTTGAACCGGTTTCTGGGGTATTATTTTCTATGAAGACTGCCTGACATTCACATACAGCAAGCATGAAAAGTATTTTCTCCCTTTGACGAGGCAGTTCTTAAATAGAACATCCAAAGATGTTTCAGACTTTTTATACAAAAGAAAATTGCATTTCAACATGAAATTTTCAATTAAGCAACAATGATTCTACTTACAAAATGTAAACAAGTCAATTAGTATCCATGATACCCAGAACTTAAGTCTTTTTAACAAGCCATTTTTAAGGCAACAATATGTGGAATAATAGTATATATATCTTCCAGCAAAGTTTCTAAACTTCAGGTGGAGTACAGGTACAGCTGTAAAAAATAAAAAAGATATCTCTGGGTGATATGTCTCAGAAGGTAGCTGTATTATTCTCTCTCTCCAAAAACAATGAGGAATCCTGTGACACCTTAGGGTGAGTCTACGCAGCAGTCTAAACTCGAAATAAGAAACACAAATTGTGCTATGCAAATTGAGTATCTTATTTTGAAACTATTTCAAAATAGCTTATTTTGAAAGTTGACGCGTCTACACAGTGCCAAATTTCAAAATAATACACTATTTTGAAAAATATTTCAAAATATCGGGCAGCTTGTGTAGACACAGTGTAGCTATTTCGGGATATAAATAGCTGTGCAGCATAAACATACCCCTAGAGACAAAGATTATGTCTAGACTGCAGGCTTCTTTCAGAAGAAGCTTTTCCGGAAGAGATCTTCCGGAAAAACTTTCAAAAGAGAGCGTCTACACAGCAAAAGCGCAACGAAAAAGTGATGTGCTTTTGTGAAAGATAGCATCTACATTGATTGGATGCTAAGTCACATTTTAGTTGTGATTACTGTGGACGGTGTGGCCACCAGGGCTCCTGTGCTTTTTCCTACTGGCCTCTTCTTTTGAAAAAACAAACACTCTTCTGCGTCCACGCCTTTTTTGGAAAAAGGCTTCTTCCTCACAGAACGAGACTTACCGTCATCAGAAAAACCCCTACGGTTAATAGCAGCGTGGACGTAAGTATAGTTTTTCTGGAAAAACAGTCATTATTCCAGGAAAACTCTGGAGTGTAGACATACCCTAAGAGATTTACTAGGGCATACATTTTGTGGGTAAAACCCACTTCATCAGATGAACTGGAGTAGAAGTGACAGAAGCAGGAGTATCCATAAAAAAGTTGCTTGTGTTAACGAAGCTAATCAAGTCAGGGTGGAAGTGGGTCATTCACAGCATTTGGTGTGGAGATGTGAATATCCAGAGGGGAAATTGCCTTTGTAATGCGTTAACCACCTGAGATCCTTATTTAGCTGGGGGCCGTAGGTGATAACCAGTTGTGTTCTGTTATTTACCTCACTGAACCTCTCCTGAAGCAGGTGACTTATGGGTGCTCATCTGGCTGTCAATCTGTTTCTTCACTTCCTCAGATGAGCATTTTAGTTAAGAATGCTTGATAAAAATCCTGTAGGTGTTTGTCTGAGGCACTGAAGCGGATACAGTTGTATCTTAGGGCTTGCTTATAAACAATGGTTCATGTGATGAATATGTCGTCAATGTAGTGTAAGAGGAGGAGCGGTGGTAGGGGATGGGATCTGAAGAAATGCTGTTCTAGGTCATAAGTCATCTTATGGAAAACGTCGATTGGAATAATGCAGGAACCAAATGTAGTGATCTACTCGAGAGGTACACCTCATTCAGTAGTTGGGTTTGTAAAATTTTCTCTTGAATTTGGGTTGTCTCAAACAGAAAAATAATTTTGGTAAATAAAGGTGACCTCACAGTCTTGTAACTGTTAAACCCATATTTATACAAATTGCAGGTTTTAATTCCTCTTTTTGACTGTTTCTTAGGGTTAAGCAATATAATATATTGGCCACGTAAGTAGACTCTTGCCAATTCTGAAGACTTTTCAAAGATTAATCCAATTAGCTTAAATAATGAAGGAATGTCTTTTCCAAGCAGTTGATCTGGGTCAATAGTTTCATCATGTAAACACACAGCCTCTCTGGTGTAGATCCTGGATGATTCATTGTTCGGAAATACAGGGTGAATGAATGCTCAATGTGGGTAACAGGGAACATAGCCACAAAATACAATTATGAATGAAAATGCTGTACATTTACATAATGTCAAAATATGAATGGAAGTACATAAGACCCTTTTTAGTGTGAGAATTTAATTTAATTCTCACTCTTGTGCAGTGGCACAAGTAAGTGCACCTTAAACTACTGTTGACAGATTGGTCTTGTTCTGTAACTTTCTGCAGTTCTTTGAAAATACTACAGTACATTCTGTTTTATCAAATGCATGGCAGTGATTTCCATAGTGAAAATCATCAGACAATACAACACTAGATAGTATAAAAATCCCACATACTCAACATTTCTATAATTAAAATGAATCAGTCCCTACACAAAATAGCACAGGAAAAATCCAAGAAAATGCACACTTGTCAGAAATAAATCAGATTAAATAAATGGGATTTATCTAATCCTGCATCTTTATTCAGTCACTTCAGTTTATGGCCTACCTATTTCCTATTCTAACCTGGAAATTGCAAAGAGCTTTGCTGAGCTAAGGACAACCCCACTGACAAATTTCAAATTCCTGTTTCAAGTCATGCATATGTTAGAGTGAATTATTAATAAACAAGTCTCTTTTGTTGACAATGTTAGGCAACTAAATATATTGCTCTGCTATTTACCATTTAGAAGAATAATTCGTTTAATGTTGGAAGATCATGGACTACACAGTAACAGTTGTCTCAAAACCTCAAACCAAATTTTTACCAAAGGTAGTGGGTGAGTTCTACCCCTATCTGACCATCTATCTCTTGGTTTTCTTTTCTAAGCCGCCTTCTCTATCAAGAAAAGCTAGACTCCATACACAGACATCAAGTGGAATTCAGTAATTCACTAAGTGGATTAGGTTGCACACTGCCACATGTCATATTTCCATCTTGGTTGACATTATCTGAAGGCCTTTAAAAAGGCTGTTAAAGACATTACGGAGCTGCATTGTATATTCTGGTATTTAATAAAACTACCTAGTAAAAAATTCTGAGCAGCCATAAAAATCTATTCTGAATTCAATTTCTAAGAACCACCCAATATGAAAGCCTAAAAATCTCCTGGATATGTCTAGCTGAGAAAACCTGTATAACAATTTAGTTAATGATCATAAAAATAAGAAAAGCTGTGCTGATAAAGTAGATTTATTTAAAGTTCTCACGACTATTCTTAAAATTGTCTCCTGTTTCATCAATATATTTTACACTACAAATAAAATAGCTACCTTTTCAAACATCATCCAAAATTTACTTTTAAAAATTAAATGTACCAATTTAAATATTTCCAAAATGTCATTAAAATGCAAGTCTAAACGTCTTAAGATCTTTTACATATACCAGACAATCAAATGGCTGTGTTTTTCTCTCTCTTCTGAATTTGTTTTGTGGACAGATGAGGGGAAAGTGATGAAGTAGTTTTTAAAAGAAAAATTATTGAACTAATAATAACTAAGTGAAATCCTTTATAAAAGCTTTTAATTGCCTTAAATTTGTGAAAAACTACCCAGGAGATTGACAAATTCACATGAATGAACCGTATTATACTAGTGAGAGAACCCTTGGCCTGAAGCCAGGAAGAACAAATAGAATGGACCATTCTCACTTGGCTGGAAATTATCAAAAAGCTAAGAGAAAGCTATGGAGTTAAAGTGACATGTTTGCATGGTGGGAAAAAGATCAAATATTGATCGTCCAAGCTGAGGTAATTAGAGCGGTTGTCAAGGAGATGGGATGCATGTCATTAGCCTTACAGAAATGCATCTTTGTTTTACACTGAGTGAATTAGCAGTTCACCAGTTGGCAGTGCTTTTATTTTTTTTAAAAGGTTTGCATACTATCTAGTACTTGCCCAGTCTTGTAATTTTTTTTAACAAACAAATGCTTATAAGCTTTAAAAAAAGATTATGGCAAATATTGAGGGTTTTCCAGACTGGCTTTTCTGGAAGCTTTTTGTTTGAAATGGAATTGCATAGCATGTAACCTACTATTATTGTAAGAGTATACTGAAGCAGAGTTGCAGACTGTAAATGATGCGAGATGAATGCAGAGGAATCCAATTGGCTGCAGTTTTATTAGAGCTAAGCAACCTACAGCCCGGTAGTAAATCCTTGCATATTACAATCAGACCAATGGGGAATGGAAATTTGGACCGTCATGGGAACCTAAGAACCTATCTGCTGGAGCTGGTACCACTAGTGAATTCCTTCCAGTGTTTGTCCTCATTAATAGCCCAACCTGCTGTGTTGAGATTTCACACTGTGACTCCCTCTCCTCCTCCATTAACTATATCCAAGAAGGCCTTATATTGATAGTAGGCATCTCCTCTCATGTTTCATCAGTTAAGTAATCCTGCCCGGATTACCAAATAAAAAAACAAAGGTGTACTATGTGCTACAAATATATGGCTGTACAGCATTACTGAGGAGCACAAAAATTCACTGCAAAATGCATCCCTGTAAATCAGATACACTCCAGTCTTACAATAGCCACCAACAAGATGGGCTGGCTGCTCTGCCTATTATTGAGAAACTGGGAGAAAGGACTGGGAAAAACTGCTACCTTTGTAACTTGTTCTTTGGGATGTATTGCTCGCATCCTTTCTACTGTAGGTGTGTGTGCTCACCAAATGCACTAGTGCTGGAAGTTTTTCCCTCGGTGGTATCTTTAAGGGACTGTCTCTGGCACCCTCTGAAGTGGCATGCATATACACCAGTATAAGGGGTACTGTTCTATCTCAGTTCCCTCCTCCTGAACTCTGATAGTGGGGAAGAAAGGTGGATCACAGAACGTACATGAGCAACACATCCCAAAGAGTAGGTTTTGAAAGATAACCATCTTTTCTTCAAGTCTTTGATCTATGTCCATTCCAGTGTAGTTGAGATTCCCAAGCAGTACCACCAGAAGCGGATAGGAATTCATGGACATGTCAGTTGCAACTCTCCCAAATCCAGCATCCTCTCTGGTTTGCTGGATGATGACGTAATGCGCTGTGAATGTATGTACTGATAAGCACATTGTGGACCTGAAGATATCCTGGATAGAGACATGTGCCAGGAAGTCAGCTGAAAATGCCTGACCCCTAGTCAAGTGAACCGTCAACTATTAGTGGAGGCACAGCCAGCGCCAAGACGTAACAAGTATGGATGCAGGTGATGACCAAATTTCAAATCCTCTGAGAGGACACCAGAAAGTCAGCTATTACAATAAAGAGCTGGGTAAATCAGTGGAAAGGCTTGGTGTGCTCTAGGTAAAAAGCCAGGACACACCTGACATGTAGAGTGTGCAGCTCTGTCTCCTCATTTGTTATGTGAGGCGTTGGACAGAACATCGGGAGGAAGATAATCCTGGTTGACGTGGAAGTGTGACACCACATTTGGCAGGAAGGGTGAATGCGGCCACAACTGAACATTTTCCTTGTAAAATATCATATACAGGCGCTCCGAATGAGGGCTTTAATCTTAAGAAACATGTTTCACCATGGTAATAGCTACAAAGAATGCAAACTTCCATGAGAAGTGGGAAAGGGAACAAGAAGCCATAGGTTCAAAGGGTGGACTCTTGAGCACAAGGAGAGGACTAGCTTGAGGTACCATTGGGGGAACTGAGTCCTGGATCAGTGGAAAGAGTCTTTCAAGGCCATTCAGGATCCTGATCGACATCTCATGTGAGAATACCAATGTACCTAGGATGAAAAGAGGGAGGGCCAAAATGGTTGCCAGGTGCACCTTGATCAAACAGAAGGCAAGGCCCTGCTGCTTTAAGTGAAGCAGGCAATCCAGGATTAACAGTAGAGAGAACTCTGTTGGGGAGATATTCCACTCTGACACCCAGCAGGAGAAATGCTTTTACTTTGCCAGGTAAGTTGCTCTTGTTCTTCTTGATTCAGCTATACAGCATCCAAGCAGTGAGGTGGAGAGATGCAAGATTTGGGTGCAGGAGCCAACCATGATCCTGACAGCGTAGGTCTGGGCAGCTAGTATATGGCCATGTTGCTGCTATAGCCAGATCAATGAGCATGCAAAATAAATGCTGGAAAAGCCATGTTGAGGCAATCATACTGACCTTGTCCTTGATTTTTTTAGAGGACTTTGCTGATGAGTGGAATTGGTGGAAAGTCTGGGTGATGGTGTGCAACAGGTCTCCTGACCATGACAGGAGAAAGGCACCAGAAAGTGATCCTTTGCTAAGGCCTTAGAGAGAGCAGAACTGATTACACTTTCTGTTGAATCTGGTGGTGAACGGTCCATTTGGAGAGCTCTCCAATTTTGGGGGAGCAATCTGATGACCTCCCAATGAAGAGACCAATTGTGATGAGAAAAACAAGGACCTGCTGAAGTGATCTGCTGGGGAGGTAGAAAGGTCTCAGGCTGGACTGCATGCTGAATGTAGCAGTCCCACAGATGGAGGACCTCCTGAGCAAGCTCAGGAGCAGGCTCATGAGAAGGATCCCAGAATGGGGATGCAGAGGGAGGGTGGTGTATGTGTGTGTGGTGGTGGGGGGAAATAAACTGGAGGATATACCCCACAGTTATTGTGCAAAGGATGCAGTGATCTGATTTTAGAGAGGCCCAGGGAGATAGGAAAGGGAGACAAATGGTTTGAAAAAAGCAGGGCTGCTGGATCTAGTACACAGTCTAGAGGAAGGTCACCCTCAGCACACCCTCAAAATGCCTGCTTATTACCCATTGATTGAAAGTGGAGCTTGAGTGAGCTAGAGAGACCAGTTGTAGGCCTTGCCAGCACTTGGAGCCCTTGTTTTTTCTGCAGAAGTGCTCTGTTCAGTAATGGTTCCCAAACCTGTGGGACTGCTGCAGCCTGAAATGCTTGCTCGTGAGTGCCCATGTGTAAAGATCCACCGAGCACAGAACAGCCTTAGGGTGTGTCTAGACTACAGAGATTTGTCGACAAAAGTGGACTTTTGTCGACAAAACTATACCTGCATCTACACTACCGCTGAGTTCTGTCGACATAACATCGACAGAACTCAGCAGTTTTGTCGACGCTGGTAAACCTCATTTTACGAGGCATAACGCCTTCTGTCGACAGAGTTCTAGCTGCGCCCCCCCCACCCCAGCAGACCAGGAAGATGCGGGCGGCGGACCAAGACGCACCGCGGTCCCGCCACCTGGGTCCTCCGTGGCTTTACTCCCAGTCTCCCTGGTCTGCCAGGGAGACGGGGAGCAAAGCCTCTGAGGACACCAGCAGCGGGACAGCTGCGGTGCGTCTGGGCTGTCCCGCTGCCTCAGCCCCCCCGCGGCTTTGCAAAGCCTCGGGGAAGCCGGCAGCGGAGCAGCCCAGGCGTGCCTGGGCTGCCTCGCTGCCCGAGCCCCCCCGCGACTTTGCTCCGCGTCTTCCTGGTCTTCAGACCAGGGAGACGCGGAGAAAGCCCCGGAGTACACGGGCGGCAGGACCGCGAGGTCCCGCAGTCCATGTCCTCCGGGGAGCCCCATTCTAACTGCGGATCCGACATAAGTCGGATCCGCGTAAGTCAGGGACTGCCTGTATTTTGTCCACTTTTCCTCCAAGGTTAAAGCAGTTGGAAGCATCCATCACGTTTTAAATAATATTCCATCCTGTCCTGCTACAGTACATCAAACTGTCCTAAGCACCTGAAAAGTGCTATATAAATGTAATGTGGTATTATACTCATTTTCCCGCAAGCAAAAAGGTGTACTCTTGTTCTAGCAAGGGAGATTTCATTTGATAGGACTTTAATTTTGTCCAAAGCAACCCCCTTCCAAAATCATACAGCAGGTTTTTGTGGGTTTGTAACATCACAGCCCTTGAAAAAAGGTAGATGGGAAACCCAGTTTCTTTTTCACTTAATTAGAACTGGAAATAAAGCAATTTTCATGCATTAACAGGCCACTGACCTACTGATAAGTTAAGATGATAATAAGATAGCACAGTTAATTAGTCTTTGAAACATTTATCCCCTCAACCTCTAATCCTAAAACAAATATTTGTACTGAAAAGGATAACAATATAGACACATTACATATTACGTTTTTACTTGTTTCAAAGAGGTATCAGTCTGATGTTTGGTAAGGACCTCCATCTGTCTGAAGAATAACAAGGAATTAAATATTGTAAGATTTAAAACTGGATTCAGAATGTGTGACTTCCAACATCTGAATATGAGAGTCAGATTTCACTTTTGGTTCAGTCCCCTAATGCTATAACAGTTTAATTTAGTTATATCAGAGATTTTTATCTACAATTAAATTAAGAGCTAGAACAGCACAATTGTTTGATATGCTGCTGAAAATTAATTTGCAACTGATGAGAGATGGTAAAATCGATAATGTCTTGCAGCAATTCTACATCTATATTAGCTTTCTGTAAGTTCTGCTAGCTGCTGAAACATCACAGCTGATAAAAGATGCCTGTCATATTGTTTTCTTAAGCCAAATATTGAACATTAACACTGGCTTTTCTCATCTATACCAAAAGCATGCATTACATGTTAGTTATGCAACTAGGAGATAAAGTTCAAGTTCATTTTCTTAAGAGTGCTGGAGGGCCTGAGAGAGTCTCTGTTTACTCTATTCAAAAGCAAGCAGAGCCATCTTAATAAGGATTAGATTGTGCTATTTGCTTTTGACTAAATATTCAAGTCCTAAAAAACAATGATTGTCTGACTTTACCTGGAGCAAAATTTAGGATTGCAGGAAAAAAGGGGTCAAATACGTAAAGACACAAATAAACTTTCAAAATATATAGCTACAAACAATAAATTAAACAAAATATAATCCAAATTTTGTAACATTGTAACTCCATAATCTTGTTTAAAATTAGGTATTTGAGATGATTTCATTGTCTAATAACAAGCTTCTTACTTCAACACCCCATAATATCCTCATTGATGATATCACCATCATAATGGATACAGATGGGACCCAGGGGCATAATCCACATATATTAGTGATTACAGAAGAAATAAGCAAGTAGTCAACAGGGTTAGTAATAATATTTTGGCTTATACCAAATGTGACCTTCCACAGAAGAAATTTAAACACTTTGCAGCCATTAATGAATAAAGCCAAATAGCAACTCCATAACCCAAGGTTATGCAGGAAGGCTCTAGAAGAGCTAGGAAGAGAACCCTTTCTCATGGCTCCAGCTCTTGTGTCTTAACCACGAGTCCCCTTCCTTCCCAGAGACAGTCTTGGACTAGGAGTTTGGATAATTCTAAGGTTCTTGTAATCAATTAGTTAGAACCTCCAAGAGTCTGACTATCATAGTAAGGACTTGGCTGCACCAGAAAGTTACTGCACCAAGTGGCAGGGTGTGAATCTAAAGCTCTGCATTACCTGTGGACCCTTTCCTGCACCTTAATGCTACATCTTCACTACAACCTACAGGTGTGAGTCCCTGGCTTGCATATATAGACTCACACATTAGCTCTCATTGAGCTACATCAATTACCAATAGCAGGGTAGCCCGGGTAGTGGCAGTGGGGGCATGGCTGAGCTGTGCCAAGTAAAATCTGCCTAAAGGATTATGTTGCAGTAAGGCTGGTGGCGTGGTCTGGCCATCCAACCTTCAACCCAGAACGACATGCAGGCTTGGACTCAAGTGGCTAACCTGAGCTGCCAACAGTTCCACAATTTCAACAAATCCCCACTCTTATGAAAGTGTGTTTGAAAGGCAGAAAGGACTCTATTTTATTTATTTATTTATTTTTTTAACTACAGGGCACTTAAATTCCCTCTTGAAAGCATGAAGTAGTAAATTGCCCTTTCCAGAATTAAAAGTTGAGGTTCTAAGGAATGCAGGTTTTTTTCAGAACCTATAGTTTAGGCCACTAAATTAGTTCCTTACGTGCAAAACAACTGTAGTCTGATATTGGTGAGGTCAACTAAGAGTGTGGCCAATTTCAAGAGGAGCAGGACTGAACCTTAAGATTTTTGCTAATTTGGCACAACCAGTTCTAATAGAAAGATATGTAAGTGGCTCTTTTATTCCTCCTATGAACTAAACAGTAATCTCCTGATGGGCAGTGATCTGCAACAAATGCACAAAAGGGATGTATAGTATTTCTCATTTGTTTACAAATATACAAAGCTGCACAAATGAAAGCAAACAAATATGCTTATGAGACAAGAACATCATTGGCATGGTCAAGAATGGGCTTCTATTTCTCAGACTGTTTTTCATTATCTTTTTCAAAGAGAAAATATACTTAAATTGTTAAAATAAAGAACATTCTAACAAAAGCTATGCAAATACATTGGAAAGAAAGCCAGGAGAAGTTTCATTCATTCCCATGCTGAATGAGAGAAGCAGGTTACACTTATACAGTTAAAAATTCATTTTAGTCAATTTAATGATAATTACTCAGCAATCACTACTTATTTATAAACATGTAAATGCTTGCTTTAGTGACAGAATTAATCATCAGATACATAAGGTATTTAATATTGTAATTAAATATAGATATATTAATGACACCAAACATTTGTTACTAATTAATACACACGGTTAATCATTAAGTATCTTACTAAGTGCTTATTAGGATGTCTATGTCCATAAACAGCTGATTTGCCTTTGTCATCTGCCTGATAACATCACATTTCAGTTCAACAGAAAGGAGGAGCAGTGGAAAGAGAGGGGCACTCTCTAAGAACATTATTTATATTATTCTTACCTCACATTTTCAGAGTTATTTCTCTTCCTGCTGTAAACAAGGGACCTTTGCATTAAAAAGTGTTTCTTGCCCAGGGAATGGGAGTTTTGCTTGTGTGAGTATATTTCCCCCGTGGAGGTGATTTGCATTACCCCCAGGAAAACCAAAGTTAGCAGGCTTTGTAAAGCTAACTAACATGGGGGACAGGGGAGAATGGAATCTTGGAAACTAGGTATCCTTGTGCAGATGAACGGTCACTGTTTAATAATATGTTTTTTATATATTTATTCAGGTTGTGGTAGAATAAATGCCCAAACCCCAGTCGTGAGTGGGAGATCATTAAGTCAGGTTGTGTGCACACACAGGGAGGCAGGCACTATCCCAAAGAGCTTACGTTTTTTAAAAAACATGAAGTGATACTAGCCAAGTGATTGGTGATGACAGGAAAACATTCTGATTAGACTCAGGGTGTTTTTGTATCCTTCTTAGTTAACTCTCAGCTGTACATTCACATTATTTCACTATTGTTCAAATGCAGTACAAAAGTTGCCATCTGCTCCTGTATTTATTTTTGTACTGAACAAGCCCCCTGCTAGAAACTAACCTGAGTTACTTCACCACCTTTTCATCATCCTGCCTTTCTATTCCCCAAATGTCGGCATCCCCCCTCCCTAAGTAGGACCTTATGCAGTGTGGGAAGCAGAGAGAAAAAGAGAGAAAACCCTTGAACAGTTACTCAACTCAACAAGTGTGGCTCCCCCTGCATGATGCCCACCCCTCCCAAAAAGTTTCAATAGTTCCAGGAGTAAGTGTGGTAGTCAATGTCTCCATCAAATTCTCATTTTAAAAAAATCATTAATTTCATTATTTCAGCTATTTAAATCTGAATTTTCACAGTGTTGTAATTGAAGTATGCTGACCCAAAAAGGAGTTGCAGAAGGTGAAAGGGCGCTGAAATCTTTTTGTATGTAGAGCCTTACCCTCTGAAGGCAGTGCACAAGTAGGGGTGGCAATACTTCCACTCCCCCTAAAAGAACTGAATGACGATCCTGCAACTCCCTTTTGGGTCAGGACCCCCAGTCTGAGATATGCTGGTTGCCCTGTGAAATCTGCATAGTACAGGGTAAAAGCACACAAAAGACCAGATTTCACTTTGGGGGAGGGGAGACCAGATTTTACGATCTGTGACACATTTTCATGGCTGTGAATTTGGTAGGGCCCTACCGATGTCCAGTGTAAGCTGTAAGGACTTTGGGGTGCTGAGATGTGGAGTTATGCCAGTGTGCAATCCTGGTATCTCCTTTGTGTAGTCCTATGCATGGTAGACATTTGCCCCAGCCTATGAGGCTTTTCAGGTGAAGAAGAAAGTGTCTGCATGCATGAAAGATGGCTCTTAGTTCTAACAGATTGATATGAAGACATCTTTCACTGGGAAGCCACTTGCCCTGTACACGCTCGTCATTCATATGATCTCCCCTGCCAATGAGGGAATCATCTGCTGTAATCTGGACTGAAGGCTGTGGCCAGCGAAATGGGACTGCCATTGTGAGGTTTTGTGCCTTCGCCCACCATCATAGGGACGTACGTACGTGAGGTAGAAGAGATATTTTGTGCATGCTGTGTTTCGCGGGTACATATAAAGTTGCCAACCAGTGTTGTAGGGCTCTTAAGTGAAGCCGTGCATGAGGAACAACAAAGGTGGTCATGGCCATGTGACCTAGGAGCTTTAGACAGTCATGTACCGAGACTGTCGGCGCCTTGTCGAGTATGTAGACTAGATTTTGAATTGACTGGAATCTGTCTAGTGGTAGATATGCCCATACCATGCAGGAGTCTAGGACTGTGCCTATGAATTTTACACTCTGTGTTGGGTCTAGCGTTGATTTCTACTCTTTTAGTATGAGGCCGAGAGAATTGAAAGTCCGTCTGGCCACAGCAACCATCAACGCGGTCTCTTGCTGAGATGCCGCTTTGATCAAACAATCATCGAGATATGGAAAAATGACAACCTTGACATGATAGATGTGCTGCAACGACAGCGAGAGTTTTTAAGAAAACTCTCGGAGCTGAGGCCAGGCCGAAGGGTAGGATGCGATATTGGAAGTGCTTGTCATTTATTATGAAACGGAGAAATTATCTGTGTGCTGGATGCACAGTTATATGGAAATAGGCATCCTGCAAGTCGAGGGCAGCAAACCAATCGTTTGTGTCCAGAGATAGGATAATTGTAGCAAGGGTCACCTTCCTGAAGCACTGTTTTCAAAGGTAACAATTCAGACCGCGAAGATCGAGGATGGGTCTTCAACTGCCTGTTCTCCTTTGCATTAGGAAGTACCACAAATAAAACCCTTTTCCTTTGAACTCGTTTGAGACCCCATCACCCCGATGGTAAGTAGGCAGTAGGCTTCTTGTTGTAGGAGGGTTTCATGAGATTGATCCCTGAAGAGGGATGGGGTTGGTGGGAGGAAGGGAAGTGAAGGGGATGGTGAAACCTTTCCTTACAATCTCCAATACCCATTTGTTGGATGTTATTTCAGTCCATTGGTGGTAATAGGGCTGTAGATGATGGGGAAAAATGGGTTTGGTGGCAACGGTGTTTACAGCAACGATTGGTATGTGCATGCCCTCGACAAAGAAGTCAAACTTGCTGCCTGGATGTCGATGGATTAGATGGACAAGGTGGCTGGGGGTGTCTGCGCTGCGGCCTCTGTTTGGGGCACGCCTGATCAAAAGGACAGTTCTGCTGCCTATTAAATTGGAAATCATACTGTCGTTGATATGGGAAATATTTTCTGTGTCGGAATGGGGGAACATACATCCCCCAAGTTTGCGTAATATTCTTCGCGAGTCTTTGCCTGTGTGGAGGACCTCATCTGTTTTCTCTGCGAACAACTTGAGCTTATTAAAGGGGAGATCCTCCACTTTGGCCTGTAGATCCCTAGGTGCCCCCGCTGTCGCTAGCCATGAAGCCCTTCTCATAGACACAGCAGTTGCTAAAGAGTGGGCTGCCGTATCTGCAACGTCCATAGCAATCTGAAGGCCCGCCCTTGAGCACACGTGACCTTCCTGTACGAGTGCTCGTAATAATGTTTTTTCGGTTTCAGAAACCCTGTGTGCCATGTCCATCAGTTTAGCTATGTTGTCAAAGCTGTGGTTGGACAACAGTGCGGCACAGTTTGCAACATGGAGGAGCAGTGTGGAAGATGAATAGACTTTTCTGCCAAAGATGTCAAGCTTCTTGGCATCCTTATCTGCCCCCGTGCTCTTCACCTGCGGGTTCTTAGCTCTTTGTAGGGCTGCATCCACCACCAGCAAGTTCAGCAGGGAGTAGGTGAAGAGGAATTCTGATCCCTTCGATGGAACGAAGTACCTCTTTTCTGCTCTTTTAGATGTTGGTGCGGTCGAAGCTGGAGTACTCCAGATCTCTGAGGCTGACTCCAGCATTGCTTTGTCAATAGGCAAAGCCACTCTGAACAGTTGCCTAGGTTGCAAATTCTTTAGCAGCTTGCACTGCTTAGTTTGAACCTCTGACAACTGAATGTCCTGTGATTCCGCAATGCTTTTAAACAGGTCTTGGAACTCGCACATATCATCTGGGGGAGAGGTGTCCCCTGCAAAGACGGTGTCATCGGGGGATGAGGAGGAAAAGTCAGCCGGTGGGAGACCTTGAGGCTGCTCCTCAGTGTCCGTAATCTGCCCCTCTTCTGGCTTGGATAATTGTGGTGGGAGTGAAGGGACGTTAGGAGTGGGTCCCAGAGAAGGGGCCCTCTGCTGGGAATGGACAGGTAGCGAGTGCTGTCTGCTAGAGGATAAGTGGCAGCAGCACGAATGAGAAAGTGAGCATGATGTGCCATGCCTATAGGGAGTGTGGTAAACACTATAACGGCAATTGGAATACTCCGGTAATGATCTTCTAGAGGAATAAGAACTGTTGTGTCTGCTCCGATAGAATCTAGGCGGGGAGCGTGTGGGAGACCGAGTCCTGTGAGGTGGACCATGTCTGTAGACGTGAGTATGATGGGACCTCGAGTACCGTCTTGGCGATAGAGGACTGCGCCAGTACCGAAGCTCAATCCCGGATTTAGATCTGCCATGCAGCGAGTAATGGAGGGGAGGTGATGGAGAGGGTGCTGGCGAAAATACTGGTGATGGAGACTGCGAAGATATTCTCCGTGCCAATTTCTTAGCCACTTTCATAGACTCATAGACTTTAAGGTCAGAAGGGACCATTATGATCATCTAGTCTGACCCCCTGCACAGTGCAGGCCACAAATCTCACCCACCCCTCCTAGAATAATCCTCTCACCTATATCTCAGATATTGAAGCCTTCAAATACTTTGAAGACCCCAAGATGCAGAGAATCCTCCAGCTGTGATCTGTACCCCATGCTACAGAGGAAGGCGAAAAACCTCCAGGGCCTCTGCCAATCTACCCTGGAGGAAAATTCCTTCCCGACCCCAAATATGGCGATCAGCTAAACCCTGAGCATGTGGGCAAGACTCATCAGCCAGACACCCAGAAAGTTCTCTATAGTAACTCCTATCATCCCTCCATTGACCTATTTCCCACTGATAATGAATGGTCAATTAGTTACCAAGATCATGTTATCTCATCAAACCATCCCCTTCATAACCCCATCTAGTTTAATCTTGAAACCAGATAGATCTTTTGCCCCCACTACTTCCCTTGGAAGGCCGTTCCAGAACCTCACTCCTCTAATGGTTAGAAACCTTCGTCTAATCTCAAGTCTAAACTTCCTACTAGCCAGCTTATATCCATTTGTTCTTGTGTCCACATTGGTATTTAACTTAAATAATTCCTCTCCCTCCCTGGTATTTATCCCTCTAATATATTTAAAAAGTGCAATCATGTCTCCCCTCAGCCTTCTTTTGGTTAAAGTAAACAAGCCAAGCTCCTTGAGTCTCCTTTCATAAGACAGGTTTTCCATTCCTCGGATCATCCTAGTGGCCCTTCTTTGTACCTGTTCCAGTTTGAATTCATCCTTCTTAAACATGGGAGACCAGAACTGCACAAAGTATTCCAAATGGGGTCTCACCAATGCCTTGTATAATGACACTAACACCTCCTTATCCCTACTGGAAATACCTCGCCTAATACATCCCAAGATCGTATTAGCCTTTTTCATGGCGATGTCACAATGGCGGCTCACAGTCATTATATAATCAACCAGGACTCCGAGGTCCTTCTCCTCCTCCATTACTTCCAACTGATGTGTCCCCAGCTTATAACTAAAATTCTTGTTATTAATCCCTAAACCTTACACTTCTCACTATTAAATTTCATCCTATTGCTATCACTCCAATTTACAAGATCATCCAGATCTTCCTGTATGATATCCCGATCCTTTTCTGAATTGGCAATAGCTCCCAACTTTGTGTCATCCGCAAATTTTATTAGGACACTTCCACTTTTGGTGCCAAGATCAGCAATAAAAAGATTAAATAAAATTGGCCCCAAAACTGATCCCTGAGGAACTCTGCTATTAACCTTCCTCCAACCTGACAGTTCACCTTTCAATATGACCCGCTGTAGTCTCCCCTTTAACCAGTTGCTTATCCACTTCTCAACTTTCATATTAATCCCTATCTTTTCCAATTTAACCAATAATTCCTCATGTGGTACTGTATCAAATGCCTTACTAAAGTCGAGGTAGATTAGATCCACTGCATTTCCTTTATCTAAAAAAATCTGTCACTTTCTCAAAAAAGGAGATCAGGTTGGTTTGGCATGATCTACCTTTTGTAAAACCATGCTGTAATTTGTCCCAATTGCCATTAGCCTCAATGTCTCTAACTACTTTCTCCTTCAAAATTTTTTCCAGGATCTTACATACTACAGATGTCAAACTAACAGGCCTATAGTTACCCGGGTCGCTTTTTTTCCCTTTCTTAAAAATCGGAACTAACATAGCAATTCTCCAGTCAAATGGTACAACCCCTGAGTTTAGAGGGCTGAGGAGTTCATGGGGACTGAGGTCACGTTATGAGTATCCTCGACAGGAGGTCATCATCATCCGTCACTAGTATTGGTGAATGTGAAGCGGATGCAGGAGAAGAAACCATGGCCGGCTCCAGTACGGATGCTGATGAAATGTGGCGGTCCTGCCGCGGTGCGGGGGGAGGTGCCGTCTCTCGGGTCTTGTGCGGTGCCGGCTCCGGAGCTCTCCCAAGGCAATCTCCAGGGTCCCGCACCACTGTTGCCCCATGTTGATCTTTCGGTGCCAGTTGACTCGGGCTTCTCGGTGCCGTGTTCGGTGCCGGGCTGCGTGATTCCTGTGGCTCCAAGACTGGTGCTGTATCGGATCTTAACGGTGCTGTCTGCAGTGCCGAGCGCTCCCATTCCAAGGATGCTGCCATTTTGTGCCCCACCTTAGATGCGGATGATGGTGCCGGCACTGATATTGAGCGTACTAGTGGCGCAGGTGCTCTGAAGCTAGCCCGTGCCCTAGGTGGGTACCGAACAGTCCCTGAAGTGCCCAGCCGTTCATCTCGGCTCAGCCTGGGCTGCGGAGTGGCGGATAAGGAACAGGTGGGGGAGGCTTTTTTCTTTTTTGAGGTCAGCACCCCAGGCGATAACTCTCTCCTTTTCTGTACTAGAGCGGGATCCTGACGGGCTGCGTCCGAAGACTGTAAAGCCTTATCAAAGAGTATTAATTTCAATTGCATGCCTCTCTCTCTGCGTGCTCTGGCCGTTAACTTTGAACAATGTATGCACTTCTGTGGGCAGCGAATTCATGCGGCGTGGCCGTTGGACGCCGGCATAGCGTTTTTGCACTGGGAGTATTTCTTAAATCCTGGTGATCCAGGCATATTGGGTCCCAGGAAATGTCTTACAGCAAAAACTAACTATAATGGAACGAACAGTGAACAACAACTATCTATCTAAACTGTAGGATGGACTTGACACCTTGAGTGGAGCATCCACGGGGACCACTCGAAGAAGAAATAAGGCTTTTCTACATAAGCTGCTCAAAGCTGAAAGAGTGCTGGTCAAGAGATCTGCAATATTTATAGCAGAAGGTTGTAGAAAAGTTAAATCTAAAATGAAATTACCGATGCTAAGTATTTTTCTAGTCCCACTGGCAAGCACTGATTGACTTAAAATAGTAGTTGGACGACTGGTATTCAGTGTGTAAAAAATAGGTATGGGGGTTGAGTCTCCATTCTATCTGGTGGAGACTTGCCCACTGGGCACTAGCTGCAGGTCTCTGATTCAGGGTTACTGTAACTTAAACATCTTACATCAGTCGGAGACCAGGCATAGCTCCACTCCACACTTCCACATCCTTCTCTGCTCTCTATCTGGTACATAAAACAGCACTTGCATGCTCCCTCTCTCCCCTTACACTGAGGTTGCGGGTAGCTAATGGTGCAGCATGTGTCAGAGTTGCCCATGCCAGCATTACTTCAGTGAAGAGTTCCCCTGAAGGGAGAAAATTCTCCACTCATTTTTTAATATTTCGGCAGATCAAAGCATCTGGCCTGTGGTTTCAACTGCAAATACGTCGAAGATGATCATGGTGCCAAGCTATCTAAAACAGATTTTTAAAATATCTGGTGAAGTCTCCCAGGAAAAATTTACCCAGCTTTTGGGATTAGAATTCTCAGAAAATGTTTTTTACTTATAAATATTTCTCTGGATGAAAAGAAAAAAAGACAATGCTCTGGAATTTTAATTTTAATACTGTACACTGTACAGTACTTAGATAAGTAAGCGATGAACACTATATAGAAACAACCAACCAATACATAAGCTATATTTGAATACCTAACATTCAGTAATTTGAGCACGTTTGCCAATTTACTTCCTGCTCTAATTAAACATAACAGATCCATGACTTGGAAGGAATAGAAAAGTATTTCCCATAGGCATTAATAAAGTCTGTAGACTTCTTCAAAGTTCAGGAGAGGAGCACTCTATTTATTTTTTAGTTTGTACTTGGTACACATTAGGTTTACATTTTGTGGCAGACAGGTTATGCGCAGAGATGCTATGTTAGATTGCTGTGAAGTTGCAGCCGCAAGGCACTGTGATATTTATTACACACAATTAAAAACCATTGAGCAAGTCAGAAGTGAACATGCCTGATGAGGGTAACATTCATTAAATATTAGCACTTAAAAAAACAAATTGTTTAACAACAATTCTGGAAAAACTAATTTAGTGGCCTTCAGAAGACCATTTAAATAAATATTGGCTTATTTTCAAAGTCAAGGTATTTGTTGTTTTTAAGAGTGAAAAAAGGGTGGCAATAGTTTTAGGACAATGAAAGCTGTTCCTGTAATCATGCACCAACTCCTCCCTCCCTTTCTTCCCCCATGCCACCCACACTTCCCAAATCCCCCCACAAAACCCAAACCTTTCTAACATGTTCATATCGAATGCCATAGAGGTGGGTAGAGCAAAGATAAATCCTATCCACCTAATCATGAGAAAAACCAGTGATCTGATCCGTTTAGCAGAGGAATCTCCTTCCCTCTGGTAGAACAACTGGATAGAAACTTATGTGAGGGAAAAGGTTGCCCCAACTAATTGTAGAAAAACCAAACACCCTTGTCTTGCCCCCACTCACTTTATCCCTCCTCTCTCCGTCACTCTTCCCCACCCTCACTCATTTTCACTGAGCTGGGGCAGGAGTTTGGGACAGGGTGTGGGCTCCAGGGCGGGGCTATGGAGTTTGGGAGGGTGTTCTGGATTGGGGGTATGGGCTGCGAGGTGGGGCCACGAATGAGGGATTTGTGGTGTAGGGAAGGGTTCTGGACTGGAGCAAGGAGTTCATAGTGCAGGATAGGGCTTCAGGCCTGGGCAACGGGTTGGGATGCAGGAGAGCGTACAAGATCTAGGCTGGAGTGGGGTAGGCTGTGGGAAGGAGCCTGGGATGAGGAGTTTGGGGTGTAAGAGGGACTCCAGGCTGGGGCTGAGGGGTTTGGAGTGTAGAAGGAGAGCAGGAGGCTCAGAGGTGGGAGTTGGAGTGCAGGAAGGAGTATAGCACCTGGTCTCCAGGATGCAGTTTTGGTGCAGGAGGGTGTTCTGGAGGTGGGGCAAAGGAGTGGGGGATTGGAGAGTGTGCCCTAGGCAGCACTTACCTCAGGCACCTCCCAGACAGTGGTAATATGTCCCACACCCTATCTCCTAGGTGGCTTCATATGCAACCTCCCTGCAGGTGCTACCCCCATAGCCTCCCACTGGCCTTGACTCCCAGTCAATTGGAGTTGCAGAGCTGGGCACTTGGGGGGAGAGCAGAGTGTGAAGCCCCTGTGACCACCCCCTTCTACCTAGGAGCTAGGCATGGTGGCTGCTTCTGAGGAGCCACACGAAGCTGGGCATGTGACTCTGCAGTGCTGCCAACTGGACTTAGGGTTGCCAGGTGTCCGGTTTTGAATTGGACAGTCCAGTATTTGAGCTTTCAGTTCGGGAAACAAATTGAGAAAATAGAAATGTCCGGTATCTTCTAAATAAGATGTAATGTACATTGTGATGTAATATCAAGTGTGTCCGGTTTTTTTGTTGAAACCATCTGGCAACCCTAAGGCCTTTTAACAGCCCAATGAGTGGTGCTGACCGGAGCCACCAGCATCCCTTTTTGACTGGAACACGTAGTTGAAAACCAGGCACCTGGAAGTGCAGATGGAAATCAAGCAAACTAAAGGCCTGTCCATGAGGCACAGTACAGAAGGCCGAGCCTAGGAGGGGCTTTACATCAATTTTGCATCTCCAATATTCCAGAATGGCCAGGTATGGCCATTGGCGTAGAATTGAGGAGCTCAAGGAGTGCTGTAATATGATTGCTGCCTTTTGCTGCACTATGAACCAAATTAGAATGAAAACTGCTATCTACTGTTTGGCCAATCCCCAAGTCCCTCCAGCAGGCCGCTTCATGGAAGATTTGGACAAGGAGCAAGGAAAAGAAGTTACAGAAAAATTCCCCAGGTGCCTGTTGTGTTGTCTTTCTAGGTCCTTTATGACTACATAGCTGCCACTGAGGAGTCTGAATAATGCTGTAAAAGATTAGATAACATTTCACTATTTCACAAAACAAACTTTGGTTTTCTTTCCTGTCACTTTATCATCACATCCAGGGGAATGCAATGCATTAATTTTTAGCTAACATGTTGTCAGAGCCTGGAGGGAGGCGGGGGGGGGTGGGGGGGGAAGAGGAGAAGGAGAGGGGTCATAGGAATTGCCTTTTCAGTGATCCTTCTAGTCTAATTTCCTGTCTCTGACACATTGGTCAGTACTCAATGCTTCACAGGGAGGTGCAAGAAACCCATAGATTATAAATTAATTTACCCATGGGGAAGTTTCTTGCTAATTATGTCAGCTAATTGCTGGCTTATGACCTTGAAATGTGAGGGTTTATATCCCTAACTAAAAAAATTGGTCAGCTATATAGATTTCCTCATTTTCTACAGATACTTTCAGAGGAATATGAGTATCTGTAACAATGATGCCAGTGAACCAAATGTTCAGATTTTATACATCACAACAGATTGATGAGAGTTGAAGATGAAAATACACTGAGAAATTAAAGGGAATTCAATTTTAAAAATAAAGTATGACTTTTACTTCATGGTACCATAAAGTAAAAAGAGTCAGAGTTGACAATTATGGTTCTTAAACATGGCTTAAATTTGAACAACTTTTGTGTCAAATTTTACTTTTATATTTTTACCTGTCGATACTCTACTATCACACATACAATGTTTTTTAATCATGATAGCACATGAGAAAAGATTCCATAAATCCAAACAATTCAAAATTATACTGTACAAATTTAGTGGCAATATGCATTGCATTGCATAAGTCTGCACCGCATCCATCTATTTTTATGCATTACCTACACATTTAACTTGGTCCGCTTTATAAAGTAAACGTCCTGGAAAGCATAAATAACTTTGAGGATAATTTTGAGTATTATTTATCTAACAGACTTTAGCCACTAAGGCTGGTCTTGTAAATCCACTAAGTGCTTTTTTAAAAGTTCAATTACATACTATTAGTACTTAGCTGCACTAAACAATCTCATGCTTTTTCTCCCTCTCCCCAGAACATCAAAAACAACCCAGGCCACATCCATTACTTTGGTCCCGATCCTGCCATCCGATAAACACAGGAAGACCGATGCACTAATGTAGAACTCACTGAAAGCATAGGCACAGTGGGGGAACCAAGGATCCACATGTGCTGAGCCAACTGCAGAATTTGACCCAAGGGGGAAGTATCAAGATAAAGGTCAAATTGTGCCTATTTTAAACAATGATTATTTGATAAAATTTCAGTCCTAAGTCTTATGGACCGAAATAAGCTTTGTATATAAAACATTTCACTAATATATTGATATTGTATGCAAAGTTTCAAGTCAGAATTGTTTTTATAGACAAGTTTGTGTATTTACTCCAAAATATCAGTTGATAGTGTAAGCACTGACACGGTATTCTTATTTCTATTATCATTATTATTATTTATTTGTACATAAAAGATAATGTTATAATTAAGCAATAAGACATAACAGGCTGTGAGTAACCGCAACATGCTTTGGCACTGTTATGCTTTGGCACTTTAGCCATTTTTTTTAAAGTGTGTAATAATAGCCCTGAAATACACAGTCAGGAGTGCCTGAGTGCTACTATGTAATAAAACTTGCAGTATACATAAAACTAAGCAAAGTAGATTTACTGCACTATACAACCTTAGGCATCACCAGTGCTAGTTTGAAAGCTCTAGACAGGGCTATTTTGTAATTTTGAAATCAACACTACAGTGTACGTATGAAATACTTGCAGATTGTAATATCATTTCACAAACAATTTTCTGTATTTCCCCAGGTACTAGTAGATTTACTTGATAAATTAGCTTATAATTTGCTATGGGTACAATGTTATTTCCAGTCAGTATTTTCAATATGAACTCATATTGTCTTCATGAAGTAAAGAAATATTATAATCCATTAATATCTCTTTCAACAAAAAGGATGAAAATTTCCACTGGTTGTGCTGATAAACACTTCGGTGTCAAAACTAAGCTTCTTTATCATGATAACCCAGAGTAATGGTCTGCTGCTCTAGGCATTTATCTACTTTACAGATGAAAAATCAGTTCTACTTTCATGGAATTAGATTAATGCCATAACAGGAAATACTTCTGGGGCTGAACTTAACTTCATGCCTTCAAAGCTGGCTGTAAATTTAAAGTACTTCCTGAACTCAAAAGATAAGACAGGATAGAAGGAAAAAGAAAAACAGTGGAGTGACCCTCTTTCTGAAGAAAAATATTGCTTCCTGAAAAAGCTTTCAAAAGCTACTTGCTAAGGGCATTGTGCTCCTGAAGGCCTAGGGCAAGTCTGGTTTTGGTGAACATGAGGATTCTGGGTATATATTAGACACTTGCCATAAATCTATTCCTTCCATAATCCTTTCTGATAAACTTTTTTTTAAGTCATTACTTGGCAAGAGCTAAAGTAATAACTTTCTCAGCTTTTAGCAAATACAAAAGAGCTTGCTATTTTCTGTACAATATTTTTTAAAGGATTACACTTCTGCAAACTTTGAAAAATGCCGACCCCAAGTCCTAAAATTAAATTTCAACTCTGAAAATGGATATCAGCAAATCTAGTAACATCTTTATTGTACTATATAAACATCCTTATAATAAAAGATGTAAGGCATTCTAAAGAGTAATTCCACATGTCCAGTAACAGACCCTTCTTTGAGTATAGAGAAAAATGCAAATAATATTAATGCCACATGCCTGGGAATTCTAAGTGAACACCAGCAGCTTGGAGAAAGTGAACTCAATGCTCTCACATTCCCTGTCCCATAAAACAATAAAATTCACTCTGAGATGCCTTTTTTAGGCAATGCATATTTAATTTGTAGACTTTCTGCCACAGGATGTTATTTAAGTAAGCTTTTAAATATACACAACTAATTATAGCAGATGTTAAATTATAATAACTAGGTTATAATTATAAGGGCTAGAGTATAACTGGTTTGCTGCACTTCACATGATCACTAAAGAAAATCGGAAATATAGTTTTCATTTCTCTCAATTTACCATTGATCAGTACTGCAAACTTGAGTGGGTGGATTACTATAGATTTTTTTTTTATCTCTAGAAAATCTGGAATAGGTTATGCGACTAAATGGATGATTGCCTCCCAAGAAAATTACAAAAGAACTGTTTTACTAAAACAAACTAATCTTGCAAGCCTTTACTTAGGTAAGTAGTCTTTACTTACATGAGTAGTCCCATTAAAGGGTCCTTAGAGACAGACTTTTGCAGCTGCACAGTTGTTATATAAAAACCAAAATATAGGTTTAATGTCCCTTTAATGCATTATTTTAATTAGACCAGATAAAAATCATTTTCCTGATAGACTATGTCATTGAAAGAAGAGTGTAATTATTTTATTATCTTTTAAGAGTTTTTTTTAAAACCAGTTACTGGTATTCATCCAACAGCTCCACCTGAACTCAAATATGAAATTACATAATTACTAACTGGTGTATGGGACCTATCAAACTCAAATCAACTTCTGTAACCAGATGACTGGAGAATAACTAAGGTGACATCAATTTTTTTTAAAAGGCTCCAGAGACGATCCTGGTAATCACAGATTGGCAAGGCTTCAGTACCACACAAATTTGCTAAACTATAGGAAAGAACCTTCATTATCAGACAGACAGATCAACATGATTTTTTGGGGGGGAAGAGTCAACACATCTTTTTCAAAGGGAAATCATGCTTACCACTTATTAGAATCTTTTGAGCAGGGTCAACAAACATGTGGACAATGGAGATCCAGTAGACATCAAGTACTTGGACTTCTAGAAAGCCTTTGACAAAGTCACTCAAAGGCTCTTAAGCAAAATAAGCAATCATGGAATAAGAGGGAAGTTTGAGAATAACACAAAATTATTCAAGACTGTGAAATCTAAAGCAGACCATAAGAAGTTACAAAAGAATCTCTTACAATTGTGTGATTGGGCAACAAAATGGAAGATAAAATTCAATGTTGATAAATGCAAAGTAATGCACATTGAAAAACATAATCCCAAATATACATACAAATGGAAGTGGGTATAAACAAGGAATGTCATGTAGATGACTACATAATTAACTGATAAACCTAGGCTTATCAATTAATCCTGTCTACTACACTCATTCCCCCCACCTTGAGGCAGCAAGGGGGGAGGCATTAGCAGGTGCCCATGGGAAGCTGACTTTTAAGCCAGCTACCCATGAGCACCAGATGCACCTCTTCACCCCACCCCTATACTGCTGCCTCTGATAGAGATGCAGCAGTATGGAGAGAAGGGGGGGGGGGTAAGGCAGGAGCCAGTACAGACAAGGATCTGGCTTTCAAGCCAGCTCTCTGCTCATGCTGGCTCTGCAGACCCACCTTCCCCCATCCCTCCCCTTGCTCCCTCCTACAGAGGCAGGGAGGAGCAATGCTTGGGGAAAGCTGGCTTAAAAGCCAGCCTCCCTTGAGCACCTACTTTACCTGCCTCCCCTCCCCCCCACTGCCACACACACACACTGCTGAATCTATCAATGGGAGTGAGGCAGGGGTGAGCAGCCTCTGTCCATGATGAGCCTGAGTCTGTTGCAGACAGAAGCTGCTCTGTGGCAGCAGCTCCTGTCCATGGGCGATCTGAGCTCCTCGCGGACAGAGGCTGCCTCACATCCCATGGAGAAGCCTCTGTCCATGCTTGGGCGCCCGCTGACAGGTGCTGCCACCCTGCACTGTTGGCTCAGTATCAGTCCCACCCCTGGCAACTATCGAATAGTCAGGTAATAAATAAAATTGTGTGCGGTTACTTGAATATTCAATTACACGCTATCTAACATCCCTAATATAAGATAGCTGTTACCACTCAAGAAAGATACCTTGGAGTAATTGTGGATAGCCCTTTGAAAGTATCTACTCAATGTGCAGTTGCAGTGAAACATCCTAACAGAATGGTAGGAACTGTTTGGAAAGGGACAGATACTAAGACAGAAAATATGGGAAAACCACTGAATAAATCCATGGTATACCCACACTTGGAATACTGAATGCAGTTCTAGTTACCTCATTTCAAAAAAGATACATTAGAAATGGAAAAGGTTCAGAGAAGGGCAACAAAAAATATTCAGGGTATGGAACAGCTTTCATATGAGGAAAGATTAAAAAGACTGGGACTCTATAGCTTGGAAAAGAGATGACTAGGAAGAACTTAAAATACAAAAACTGGCCTGGTAGCACTTGATAGACTAACAAAACATATAGATGGAATCATGAGCTTTCGTGGGCACAGCCCACTTCTTCAGATGACTGACTCCATCTCTATGTTTTGTTAGCCTATAAAGTGCTACCAGACCAGTTTTTGTTTTTAAGTGTATCCTGGACAGACTAACTTGGCTACCCCCTGAAGCTTAGGAAGAATATGATAGAGATGTATAAAATCATGAATGGCATGAAGAATGTCAATTAGGGAGAGTTATTTACCACTTCACATAACAGAGTAACTAGTGGCTATTCAATGCAATTAGGAGGCAACAAGTTTAAAACAAAAGGAAGTAGTTCACACAACATGGAGTTAACTTGTGCAACTCATTGCCAAGGGATATTGTGAAAGGGATATAACTGGGTTAAAAAAGAATTAGTTTCATGGGGGATAGATTCATCAGTGATTATTAGCCAAGATAGTCAGGGATCTAACCCCATTCTCTGGATATCTCTATGCATTTTAATGCCACATGCTGGGACAGGACCAGAAGGGATGGATCACTTGATAATGGCTCTGGTCTGTTCATTTCCTCTGAAGCATCTGGCATCAGTCACTGTCAGAAGAAACTCGGGCTACGCAGATCACTGGCCTGACCCAGTATGGGCATTCTTATGTTCTCAACTCCCCAGCTGTGTTTTAAGTCAACTTTTGAATGGCTCTGAGAGCAACACTATCCAATAGGGACAGACGCACGCTTTATTCCTTCAATCTACCTCTCTGTGCCCACTTGCCTATTGCATCTTCATTTTCAATAGCGTCTTTACAGTTTTTATGTCTGGTAAATACTGTATTTCATGGCCTGGGGAAAAGCACACGTGCATTCCATCCCCTTCTCTCCACAAATGCAGTGCCTCTACATTAAACACAATTCTTTAGGATTTCAACTGCTCATTTATTCTGGGATCATATTTTTCTACTTTGTAATCCCATTTCCTTTTCTTTATTGTTTTTGTTATACTCTCTTTATTCCTGTGGCAGGCTAAAGATGTATTTGGAGTGAAACTAACTAACTCTACCCTCACCCTGGTGACAGAATATCACCTCTCTAATGCTCTTGGCCCTGAGGATACAAAAGTCCAAGAGTTCGGGAGTTCATTCCTAGCTCTGATCTTGTATGCTGAGCCATTTCTATATTTCACTTGGAAATTAAGCAAAATATGTTTTGGAACAGTAAAGAATGGAAATGTACAAGCATCAACAACCTTTACAACACAACTATCCAACTGGCATAATTATCCAGAGAAGAAATAGATGGTTAATGTCTGCTTGTAAGTGCCCTGGTTCAGGATTCCATGACACCTACCAGAGCCACATATTGTTTCTAGATGTGAACTTTATTTCCAGGATTAAACAGGTAAATAATAATACAAAAATATGTCCACAACTTACCGTCATTCTTCAAAAAGGTGAAACATGTCAGAGACATAAGAGGCATAACCTGCAAGGGTGTAAGCTCTGTATTCACTGGTTAGCACCAATTTAGTCAGTGGGAAAAACTATAGAGGTTTTCTAAAGATGAGTGGGAGGTGACAGAGTGCTGTGAAAAAGGCATAAAAGAAATGAGACTAACAGTATTTAAAGAAAAACTGCTTAAATCATGCTTTTCACATTTTAAAACAACCAGCTGAAACTGAAGTGTGTGTATGGTTGTTTAACTGTCTATAAAGGCTGTAACAAATCAGATATTTTTTCGTTATTTGGCTAATTTAGATTTTACACAGATCAGTGTAAAAATATGGCTAGCTATCCCATTCTACTGGTTTTTCTACAAAACAACTTGATTTACCAAGCCAAATCAGTCTATACTAGTAATAGCAAGCTGTAGTACTGGCAACATCTGCAAACTAGCCCATATTCATTTGCTACATAAATTGTGCTTACACAAAACTAAAAAATCTGGTAAATACTTGAAAAAAATCACTGAACAACTTGTAACATGATTTAGTCAGTAGATCTATTTTAAATAGGGATGTGAACCTGTACCTGTGTACATGTGTAACTGATGGCTCATCTGCTAATCCTAATGGTTACATGCAGCCTCCCCACTGCTGCCTCTGTATCACTGGCAGCAGAGGGGGGAGAAAAGGAGGTGGGAGCTGGTGCACATGGGGAGATGGCTTTTAAGCCGGTTCACTATGCATACCAGCTCCCATGGAGCTGCCTTTCTCCCACTGCCTCTGATACAGAGGCAGTGGTGGAGCAGGGTAAGCAAGAACTGGTAGGCACAGGAAGTTGGCTTAAAACCAGGCTCCCCACAAGCACCAGCTCCCATAGAGTGGCCTACCCTCTCCCCTGCTGCTGCCTCCCACAGAGGCTTAAAAGCAGGCTCTTGCCACTCTGCCCCCACATATAAACAAATAACTGCTGTAAATTTCAGCAGTTACACATTTACAAAAACAAACACATTTTAACATCCCTAATTTTAAGTTGTCATCTTTGAAATGGTATTCAGAGCTAGGAAAAAGTACAGATTTCTTTAGTTCATTAGCAATGCTGAAAAGTCAGCAACAAATTCATTTTCAGGTAAAAAAAATTAAAATTTTCAAAATTTCAGAAAAAATTTGTTTACATGCAAATGAAGTTTTTTGTTTCAATAAAATTATGTTTCAATTTCAACCATTTGTAAACTATTTCAAATAAAAAAATTAAAACTAAATTTATGTAAAGCTAATCAATATATTTAACTTATAAAGTCTTGAAACTAAATGTTCATTTTTTCCAGATCTTCTTCCAAAAACCAAACAATTCAGCAAAACTGACATGAATTTACAAAAAACTAGTAGTCCTGTAGCACTTCAGAGACTAACAAAAATACATATAGTATCACGAGCTTTTGTGGGCAAAACCCACTTCTTCAGATGAGTGGAGAAAACATCTCAGCATCGATTAATATGGTTTTTTCTGAGGAAAAAAAAGGTTTTGGATAAAAAATGTTGTCCAGCTCTGAACTTCATAGCTGTCATCTGCACATATTACAATCCACCTGTAAGCAGCAGTTCTGTATAGTGCTTTCATGAGGATTATAATAGTGCTACTACCACTCATTTTTGGATCTCAGTCTCTGAAATGCTGTATGACATGCGGGTGGACCAGCTTTCCTACTTAGTCATTTTTGTACCTAATGTCTATGTATGAAACACCCTGGGCACCACCCTTATTCACAGTGAGTAGACCACTTAATTCCACAGTTTCATTGGGCTGGATTGTTCCTTTACATCCAGTGTCCTGTAACAAACAGCATGGTAAATGTGACAGCCTAGAGCAGCAATTCCTTTCGTACTCTTCACTTTGTCCTGGGAAAAAGTAATACACTGCTGATCCTTAGGAGGAACAGATGACTAACTCTCCAGGCCAGCTCAACTGGACTGACCAGCACATGCAGGAGAAGGGGCCCTGACTCTACCCATTCCCTGCTCCATGCCAACTCCTTGCTCTCATAAGCTGAGAAACGCGAGGAACTCAGGCATGCAATCTCCTGCTTGCTGCCCACACCTGTAACAGAGATGCAGAAAATCCAGGCAAAGGGGTGCTGAGAGGGAGAGAAGAAGAAGTTACTAACCTTCGTGCAGTAACGATGGTTCTTCGAGGTGTTTCCCCATGGGTGATCCACGTCTGGTGTTGGGCTGGTCCCGGCGCCACAAATCGGAGCTTTCCAGAGCTGTATTCAGCCGGACTGCACGCATGAGCCGGTTTCGCGCCTTTCATCTTCTGCGCGTGGTCCGGCGCCCACCAGTTCCTCTCACTGCCTATCTGCAAGACAGAAAAGACGAGATTCCGAAGCGGGGAGGAGGGCGGGTCGTGGAGCACCCCCGGGGACACACCTCGAAGAAACATCGTTACAGCAAGAACGTGAGTAACTTCTTCTTCTTCGGGTAGTCCCCGTGGGTGCTCCATGTCTGGTGACTCCGAAGCAGTAATCCCAATTAGACATGGGCTTCGGAATCACAATTCTGATGACCAGGCAGTACTGCTAGAGGTACCGCCGAATCGGAGGCGAGATGCTGCACGATTGCTTAATGCTTTGAAAAGGTGGCGCTAGAAGACCAGGTCGCTGCCCGGCAAATGTCACGTAAAGGGACTCCTTTCACGAAGGCCACTGACGCAGCAACTGCTCGTGTCGAATGAGCCCTAAGGTGCGATAAGAGCGGCTTTTTACGAATAACATAACAAGTCGTGATACAAGAGACAACGAGTTTGGAAATATGTTGGGCTGATAGGGGCTGACCCTTGGAAGGCCCTGATGTGGAAACAATGAGGCGATCTGTCTTGCGAAGAGTGCGGGTTCTATCTATATAGAATGCCAAGGCTCGATGGACATCCAGAGTATGTACGAGAGCATCACGGTGCGAAGCATGAGGTTTTGGATAGAAACATGGTAAAACGATTGGCTCATTTATATGAAATTCTGTGCAGACTTTAGGCAGAAAGGCTGGATGGGATCTTAATATTACCGATTCCTTATTAAAGACTGTATAGGGGGGCGTAGACATCAATGCAGCTAACTCGCTCACCCTACGTGCCGATGTTACCGCAAGGAGGAAGAGTACTTTCATTGTAAGCATTGGCATAGGTACCGTAGCCAGTGGTTCAAATGGTGGCCTAGTTAGGACATCCAGAACCAGGTCAAGACTCCATGTAGGTGGCGGAGGCCTACGTGGTGGGTTAAGGTTAGCCAGACCTTTAAGAAATCTAGTCATCATGGGATGGGAGAAAACTGACCAGCCTTCGACGGGCTAGTGAAAAGCAGTAATCGCTGCCACATGGACTTTAAGTGATGACATGGAGAGTCCAGTCGCCTGTAGATGGAGTACATAGTCCAGTAAAATATGTAGTGGTGAAATAACGGGATCTAGGTGCTTAGGAGTGCACCATTGAGCAAATCTGGACCACTTGGACAGGTAGGTTTTTCTGGTGGAGTCCTTTCTGCTGTGTAGCAGGACGCGCTTCACCTGGTCTGAGCAAAGATTCTCGGATGTGCTGAACCATCTATCATCCACGCTGTTAGGTGCAGAGTGTCCAGTTTTGGATGAATAAGGGAGCCTTTCTGTTGTGTCAGCAAGTCTGGCAGGTAAGGAAATCGGTACAGTGCTCGGACAGAAAACTGAAGGAGAGTTGAGTACCATGGCTGTCTGGGCCATGCTGGGGCTATGAGTATCACTCGTGCCTTGTCCATCACGATCTTCTCGAGTACTCTGGGAATGAGCACAACAGGGGGAAATGCATACAGAAGTGATGTCCCCCAGTGGAGGAGAAATGCATCTCCCAGGGAGTGACTGCCCATTCCTGCTCTGGTACGTGTGGTGAACAGATCCTATTGCCGGACGACCCCACCGATGGAAGAGAGGTAAGAGGACGTCCGTGCGAATTACCCACTCGTGGTCCTGATGAAAATATCTGCTCAGCGCATCCGCAATGGTATTGTTCACACCGGGTAAATATGAGGCGACTATAAAAATGTCATTTCGAATGCACCACGTCCAAAGGCGGATCGCTTCTGCACAAAGGGAGCGAGAGCAGGCGCCTCCTTGCCTGTTCACATAATACATCGCCACGATGTTGTCAGTGAGAATCCTGGTGACAGTGTCCCTTATGTGCAACTTGAAGTGTCTGCAGGCCCGAAACACCACTCGGAGTTCGAGAAGGTTGACATGGAGCATCATCTCTGTCGTGGACCAACGGCCTTGGACTGTTTCTACGCCCATGTGGGCACCCCAGCCGATGAGAGAAGCGTCTGTGGTAATCTCCCTTGACGGCTGTGGCGTATGAAAGGGGACTCCTGACAACATGTTGTTGGGGTTGGTCCACCAATGTAGGGAGTCCTTGACATGTACGGGTAGCGCTATGGTTTTGCTGATGCTGTGCTTGGCAGGATTGTATACTGTGCTCAACCAGTGTTGCAGGCACCGCAGATGTAAGCTTGCATGGCGCACAATGATTGTAGTTGCCGCCATATGACCCAAGAGCTGTAGGCATACGCGTACTGGGAGCATCGGAGACTGCAAGACCGTTCTTATCAAGTCTTGTATGATTTGAAAGCGCTCGGCTGGCAGGTGAACTCTCTCTAACTGGGAGTCGAGCTGTGATCCTATGAAGGTTAGGGTTTGTGGGGGTTGCGGACGTGATTATGGAATGTTTACAATGAAGCCGAGGGAGCTGAACAGATGTAGAGTTGCAGATATCATCTGATGAGTCTCCGACTGAGTGCGGCCCTTGATGAGGCAGTCGTCGAGATAGGGGAAAATTGAGACCCCTGTTCTGCACAGATGGGCAGCCACTACCGCCAACGTTTTGGAGAATACTCTTGGGGCTGAGACAAGGCCAAATGGAAGTACCATGTACTGAAAGTGGTCATCCCCCACTACGAATCGCAGAAATCGTCTGTGAGCTATGTGTATTGTCACATGAAAATACGCGTCTTGTAAATCTAGGACTGCGAACCAGTCTCCTCTGTTTAGTGCTGGTATGATTTTGGCCAGCGTGGTCATTTTGAAGCACTGCTTCCGTATGAAATGATTTAGGCCTCTCAGATCGAGGATAGGTCTCCACCCCCCGGACTTTTTGGGAACTAGGAAATACCTGGAGTAGAAACCTTTCCCCCGGAACTCTGCAGGCACTCGTTCTATGGCTCCGATCTCTAGGAGGTGAAGAACTTCTCCTTGAAGAGCGGCCCCGTGAGATGGGTCCCTGAGCAGAGACGGGGTAGGAGGGGTAGTGGGAGGAACTGAGGTGAAGGGGATCGTTAGGCCTGATGATATGATCTCTAGGACCCATCGGTCCGAAGTAATGGTGGCCCATTGGTGAAGATATGGCCTCAGCCGGTGATAGAAGAGGCCGTCGGCAGGCTTTTGTGTGTTGACCACTGGAGACGTGTTTGAGTCCTTCGCACAAAGGCCAACCTGCTGTTTCTGAACAGGGCGAGCTGATGGGCAATTCTGTTGCTGGCGTTTGCGTTGAGGACGCTGCCTAAACCTAGATTGGTCAGGTCCGTATTGCTGTTGCTACTTGTAGGATGAATAATCATATCTCCTCTGAAAGGGGTAATACCGCCTGCGTTTGAAAGGCGGTGTGTACATCCCTAGAGTTCGAAGGGTAGTACGAGAGTCCTTGCCAGAATGAAGAATGTCATCTGTAGTGGAGGCAAACAGCTTTTGGCGGTCAAAGGGCAAATCTTCCACTTTAGACTGCAACTCCTTAGGGGCTCCCGCCGACAGTAGCCAGGAGGCTCTACGCATCGCAATACCTGTTGCCATGGCCCGTGCGGCTGTATCCGCGACATCAGCGGCGATTTGAAGCGATGTTCTGCATGCCGTGAACCTCTCTTGGACGACTGTCCTAAGAAGAGGTCTCTTGTTCTCGGGAAGGTGCTGCATAAGTTCCGGAAGCTTGGAACAATTGTCAAAATTATGATTTGACAACAGGACAGCATAATAGGCAATTTGGAGGAGCAAGGTTGAGGAAGGATAAACCTTATGCCCAAAAAGGTCTAATTTCTTAGTATCCCTATCCGGTAGGGAGTTCTTGAAGTGGGGCATCTTACTCTTGTGGCGAACCGCGTCCACTATCAATGAATTAGGCTGTGGGTGATTGAAAAGGAAGTCTAAACCATTGGACAGAACAAAATACTTTTTAATCTGCTTTTTTGTTGGTAGGCGGTATTGATGTTGGGGTTTGCCAGATTTCCTCTGCTACCTCCAAAATAGCATCATTTATTGGGAGGGCAATCCTTCGCTGCTGTTTAGGGTGTAAGTTCTTGAACAGCTTATGTTGTTTCGCCTGGTCCTCGATAAGTTGTACCTCCTGAGATTGCGCGACTCGTTTAAAGAGATCTTGAAATTCCTTCAGGTCGTCGGGAGGTGTCATCTCCACCAGAGGTACCGGTTCATCCCTAGCCGGCACAGATGAGCGGGCATCAGGAGAAAAGTCTGGGTCAGTTTCTGAGATTTGCCCTTCCTCAAAGTCTGACATTTGAGATCTAGGGAGCGGAGAACGTGGAGGTAGTGTATCCCGGAGCGGAGACTGCTTCTAAAGCTCGGAATGTACGGAGCGTGGGCTGAACGACTGATAGGAGCAAGGCGATCTGTGGTGAGATCGAGAGTGCCTGTGATGAGATGACTCAGCGTAGTATGGTCCATGACAGTGCAAATAACGTTGGTAAGAGCCTGCAGGTGATGGCTGTCTGGGAGACCTAACACTGCTATGCTGGTCATAATAAGCACCCCGCGGTGAACGGATCGGTAAGCGCGAACATCTTGACGGAGAACGAGATCTAGAGCATCTGTGGAGTGAGCAGCTGCGGTCCCTATAATAATGACGGCGAGATGACACGCTTCGTCCATGGTATTCCTTCTGAGCCCTTGTATGGTATGTGGACGTAGAAGGGTGAGGGGACGGTTCAGGAGAAAAAACCGGGGAGGGAGAAAGAGAGACCTCCTGGATATTTGATATAGGTGCTGCTGAATGCTGCTCTAAGCATGCAGAGTGATCTGCTGGCTACAATGAAGGAGGCACCTGGGCAGCAGCATGCTCCTCCGGTGCCGGTGCTGCGGACAGCTCCTTGTGAGGAGGAGTGACTGCAGGGATCCCGGAGGCAGATGCGGAAGTCCTTGGTGCCGTTGTAGCTGGCCCTTTAAGAGGCTCTGCTGAAGGCTTCGGTGCCGAGGACTGTCGGCACCGGGAGGAGCCGGCCGGCTTTTTTGAAGTAGGTGCACTGGTCAATCTGGAGCCCGAGGTGCCCGGCTTATCACCTGCGCTGACCCGCGATTGAGGAGCCATTGGCAGGGAACGAGCAGGAGAAGCTCTCTTCCTTTCAGGGGACGGCACAGCTGGGGAAGGAGCTCTCCGCTTTTCTGGCATGGGGTCCGAGGCAGACGAGCCTGCTACGTTTGCAGGCATGAGACCCTTATTAAAGAGGATCTCTTTCAGACGTTGCTCCCGCTCCTTGCGGGCTCTCGTCGTCAGGCTGGCACAGTGTGTGCACTTTTGGGGGATATGAGCCTCCCCCAGGCAGAGGACAGAAGCAGAGTGCCAGTCAGAGACTGGCATTGGCTCCCCGCACGTAGAACATTTTTTAAACCCAGAGGAGCCCGGCATTTTAGCACCGCAGAGGAGTGTGCGTTCGCAGCTCCTATGTGCTGCCGCTTGAATCTGCCTTTTTTTTTTTTAAACTACTAAGTTAAACTGCAAAAGTAATGAAACAAAACAGTGTAAACTCAAACTGAGAGGAAACGTCTCTCTTCCCTCCATCTGTTAGATGTTTCAGGTTCTCTCTATTATTATTATTTTTTTATTTTTTTTAAACAAAGAGCCCGCGACTAAGGGCTAAACAAGAAACGAGATAAGCAAAGAAATACTAATTAAATGGTTCTAAACTTCCCCTCAGTTAGCTGCCTGAGGAGACAGGGGGAGCTCAGTGTGTGACCCAAGGCAGATGAGAGGAAACCGCCGGACCGCGCGCGGCAGATGAAAGGCGTGAAACCGGCTCGTGCACGCGGTCTGGCTGAATACAGCTCTGGAAAGCTCCGATTTGCGGCACCGGGACCAGCCCGACGCCAGACGTGGAGCACCCACGGGGACTACCCGAAGAAGGCGGACTGTTCCCCTTTATGCCTCTGCACTACCACACAAGGCGAAACCACAATTGGGGTCTTTGACTTCCTAGAGAACAACTCCCAGAGTAAGGTATTATTCAAGATGAGGAAGGGTCACAGAAAGGTAACTGTAATTTAAAATAAACAGATGCATTTATTTATCCACAACTATGAGAAGAACAAGCACTAATATGTTAAAAAAGAAATATTTTATAAACAAAACTGAAACAAGTTATATTCAGGAATATACACTGAATAATAAATCTAAAAGTAAACTTTGAGAAAGTTTGAGTATGCACTGTTTGTAAATAAAAACATCTATGTTATACTAAGGTAAAAAATATTCAAATAACGTTTCAAAATACCTCAAACCACAATGTAAGTGGCACCACTGCAAATAATGGACAATATCCTATCTTTTTCCTGAGGAGTAATGTTGCAGTTACTTAGTTTTCTTTAAAAAACAGCTTGAGGAATACACTACAACTTACACAGTTGTATTTATCAGTGCTTGTAAGAAAATGTATAGCATAGAAACCACCTTTGTTATTAGGAGCACAATTATTTGTACAAACTAGTTTATTTAAAATCATTACAATGGACACCCATGAAACTGGATTTAGAGATGAGATTTGTGCAGACAGGATTTTCAATATAGGTCTGTTCACACTTCAAAAAATAATTTATTTGCTTTTAATCTGGGGTGGGCTCTTTGGTTCAGGAATACTGGACAGAGTTTGAAGCACTCAAATTGGTGCTACTTTTTCTTTTGCATTTTATTTGGCCTTTCAGACAAAATGTTTGCTAACTTAAATTATGCCTTAAAACAATGTTAATGTGATGTTAGGAATACAATTTAATTCACACAGAAATCGGAAACTTCATAGTTAGTTCCACAGCAATTTGTTCTCAAACTCTTTGAAGTTACACATTATCTATTACACATTACACAGTCTCTTGTTATATGAGCAAATATCATATGTACAATCATTCATGTCAAATACTAGTTACCAGCAGTGCTCCCTAGAATTCTTTTATAACACTAATTTGATCATTCTCAAGACAGCTGTTAGAAGCAGGAATCTGGATACTTTCCAAGGTGATTGTGTCTAGCTAATGAAATTATGTAGGAGCTTTGTCCCAACAAGCAGCATCATGTGGGATTTTCAGATATTTTCCCTAATGCTCTTCAAACAACATATACATTTTCAGCCTTACAGACCAGACTTGTCCAGAAGTTATTACACTCAAACTTATGACCTCATTTTTCAGAGTGATGACCTCACCCTCTCCTTGGGAGCTGTTGGCACTGAGCATCTTTGAGAAACAGGCAATTACAACTTTATGTCAGAAGCTGTGACTGTTGATAAAAAGGCTCCCCTAAACGGACTGTCATAATACTCTGGGATATCAACAAGTAAAGTACTTCAAGAGTGTCAGTTTTCCTCAAGAACTCTCCATGAAATTACAAATATTGTTGCATCCTCATTTCAGCATTTACTGGCACTTCTGAAAATGTGTCAGCTGTATACCTCATTCATTAGCACACACCTTTATCTTGCAACTATCAGCTGAAGACTGCATATTAACCATGAGAGTGTATAGTGCTACAAAGATGTGTTTGAAACTAAAAACAATTAGAGTCCTCCTATATGAAAACCATGAATTTAAGACACTATAATGCTAAAAGGCATAATTCAATATTTTAACTCATTTATTTTATCATAGATAAAAGCATCATTATGGAACAATTAAATTCATTTTGTGACATGGGATCCATCCCATTGCTGGAATTTCAGGAGGAGATTTCAATCTTATCAATAACTGACAAGTAAAGGGGAGCGTTATAAACAGCTCTTACTGACATGAGATCTTTGTTGCAGTGGTGTATGTCTAGTAGAGGTTTTCAGGGCATTTTTCATCTTTTCTAAAATAAAGTTTAAGATTCATTTTCTATATTTACATATGCAGGAAAAAAAATATGTATTTCCGTCTTATGAAAAGAGCCACAGAAATACTGATGTTCTCCAATTCCATTTTCTACGATTAATAAAGAGAAACATTTCAAGTGTGTAAAGCAGTTAGGGTATTAAAAACAAGTAAAGGTGGAACTAGATTTTTACTTCTTTAATCTTTTGTTTATCCCTTTAGCCAGTTAAATACACTGATCCCTCTTTATGCTAGAGTAAAACTATACTACCGCACATAGCCTCAGAAGGCTCTGGAGATATCACCTATTCATATATTTGTATCAGTATTTGTTACCAATGGAATTGGAGGACGTCACCCTCAAACATAGGCTCTTTCTCTCCCATGTAGGCTAAGGATGCATCCACATTAACATCTACATATCTGATAAGCTAGTCTTTGAGATTTGTTAAGGAAGCATTCATTTTGAAAGATCAGTGGGATGCTCAACGTGTTGTATTAATTTGTGGAATAAGACAAAATCCACACCCTGTATTTAAAAAAGTTGTACGTCTCCCTATAAATACAAGGGATATCTTCTCAAAGAAAATAAAAGGGTTTGAGCTAATTCGGAATGCCTATACTGGTTGAATTGCATGGGCCACTCCAAAAACTGTGTCCGATTTAATTTTCTTACACTCCTTTACTAAAAAAGAGAAACTACTCCTTGAAAGCTCAATAAAATAACAGTTTATTATTCATGAATGATCTTGTCCAGCTTTTTATTTTGAGGTTGTTCTTTGTTTAAGTGTACCATGAGGAACATGTATATAACTTTTCAGGGTTTTTATGGATCAGCATCACTGGAACAAGCCTACAAAGTCTAAGGAGTTACCTTTGCTACAAATTTAACTCAAGCTGTAATTCAGATTTGACCCTAACTTGAGTCCCAACCACACATAAAACTTTTAACTTGGACTGACTGTTCTAAAAGCAGTTCCAGGTTAAATTTCAATTTAGCTTAACCCAGCAGTTGTTAACGTAACCACTCCATAGCTTGGACACAGGCTGGAACTACTCAAGTGCCATTAGTCCTCCAATGCCTTTCCAACAACTCCTGGCAAATGCTCCCATATTGCAGACCATTCACTGGGAAAAATTTCATACAGCAGTTGAGTTTACTGAAGAGCAAACCACCATGCAAACTACCCCCCAAAATCTTAGCACCACACACAAGTGAAGATAGTGCCATTGGGAACACCATAGCTTGAGTATTACAGTAAAAGTTATGTTATCCGTCAGTCAATTAACCAAAAAGCTCAATTAATTTGCATTTCTGATATCACCCAATACAAATCTGTAATCTAATAACCAGGACTAATATACTGCCCAGCACGTTATACAATAGCATAATCTGTACTCTATTTTTATGGAAAAGAGGCAGAAGACAAGTAAACTGACCATGGGATAATGGTAATTTTCTTTTGTGGATTTACCAATTTACATGCAGTGTGCAAACAACTTTTTCAGTGTTTTGTTATCTTGAGACATCTGTCATGAATGTGAATGTTTGTGGGTTTTTTTAAAGTGGAATATAGTCTTCTCCATGAATTGTTTATAATTTACCCTCCCCCACTAAAGTTGGCTTGCATGCTCCTGCACAGGCACCACAATGATTCAACAGCAGTTTCTGGAGGTAGGCACTGATCAAATATTCTTGAACTATATAAAGAAGGACTCAACCTGTAGTTCCTCAGTTCCTGTTTTTCCCTTGGTCTAAGTAGATTACAGGACCTTAAGTTCCTTCTCTTCCCCCTTAGAGAAAGTTTTCATGTATATGTTGTACATTTACAGGTTTTTTAGTTGAAACCCTATTAGGTTCTTTTCTTTCTAGTGTTTAACTTTCTATAACTGACTTTTTATGGGACATGATGGCAAGAAATCAGAGTCCAAGAGGGGTGCTCCCCTTGTAACCAAAATACATTTGATCAGCACATCTGATCTGGTCTGCCTTGGAGAATCCTTGTGTTGCCTTTATTCCCAGGCCCAGGAGGAAACAAGCAATCTGAAAATGCTTATTTAGAAGAGGTTTTGCTGCCTAGAGATAGATTATCCATGAATCAGGGTGACAAAAACTCCAGATAAGACTTTGGAGCATGAATGGTCTTAGTACACCATTCTGGCTGAGGTGGAGGGAACTTCGGGGTTGACTCATTACAATTCTGAAATTCTCATATTCTACTTATGCAGCAACCCTGGATTCCCTCATATCTGCATACTGAGTACGTCATCTACTTCTACTACTAATGTGAACAGGGAATAATTCCGCAGTTAAGATTCCAAGAAAAGAGCAGCTTTTTACATGGTGAATTCTGTTCTGGAGGTGTCCGAATTGGTGACTGTAGATAATCATTTGGTCCAGATAGGTTGGATATTCCAGTAGGTCCACAAGAATAAAGATCCACCTGTTTTCCCTTGCAGTGCTTTTTATTTACAGAGGCAATATGCTGTTCTGATTTCACTGCCGGAAAAGAGCACACAATTCAATAAACTTCTGCTGTGAAACTGTGTGAATACTGGGTCTGAGATCAGAGCTGTGTGTTTATATGTTGCTTCCTCTTCAGTGCCTTGATGTTTAGGAATGCTGTCTGGCAAATATTCTTAACCTGCTTGGTCATCTTAAATGCCTGGTGAGAGATCAACTTATAGAGACTCAGGATCAACAGTGAATAAGTCTAACAAAGCTGAGAGGCAATGCAGAAGAGCATATTGGATGACTAAGAACTAGAGTAATAGGAATTGATTAAAATTAATAGTGCGAAGTTCAGGATCATACACTTGGGGACTCCCAAGAATTTCTACAGTAAACTAAGGTGTCATCAGCTGGAAATCAGAGAGATCTTGGAGGCATTGTGGGTTATTCTCTGAAAACATCTGCCCAATGTGCAGTGGCAGTCAGAAAAGAAAGCAGAATGTTGCGAATCATTAAGAAAAGGGATAGCTAATAAGATAGAAAATATATAGGCTCTCTATAAATCCATGGTATGCCCACATCTTGAATACTGCGGGCTGATCTGGTCGCTGCATCTCAAAAATATATATATTGAATTGTGACTAGTGAGAGGAAAATAAATAAGGAACTGTTATTTACTCAATCCCATCATATATATAGCAGCCCAGCATCTGAGAGTCTGTAACGCCAAAATGCTGGCTGTTTCCTCTGGGGGGCGCTGTTGCCTGAAATGCTGACTGTTCCCTCTGGGCAGCCCGTGCTGCATGGGGAGTGCGGGGCCCAAACGGCTGCTTGCGCCGCTTGCTCCCCCGCGATGGCCTGGCTGAGTGGCGCAGAAGTCAGCAGAGTGCCACGGCGGAAGGGAAAAGGGAGAGGGGTAGTGACGTACATGCCCAGGGGGTGGGACACTACTAGGTTGGGCTCCCCTAGGCTCTGGTTATGAGGGGAATGTGGAGATTATCTTTCTCTTTTTTTCAGTTGGGGGCCACACTGTGTGTGTGTGTGTGGGGGGGTTGTTTCACACTTGTGTGTGTCCCCCGATTGATTTGTCTATGCATCAGTGGTCCTGGACCCAAAAAAGGTTCCCCACTCCTGGCTTTAAAAAAAACAACAACTGCTCTGCAGAGCAGTACTACTGCTGGATTGGTGAGTCCCAGTATATCATTTTATATTTTATTCACTTCATCGTAACTCTTAGGAAACTGATAATCCATTGGTAAAGCATAACTCTCAGTTAACCAAAATATTCAATTAATCAGCACACACACACACCCATTCCCCTGATATGCCAGATAAGAGAGCTTCTGCTGTACTCTGCAGTGTGAATTATCGCATTCAAGCGAAGGTAATGTGAGAGAAGTAACTAACGTCTAGATAACTCTGAAGTGAAGATGTATCTGCATGGAAAATAGAGTTCTTCTGGGGAGACACATTAGCTTCAAGTGCTTTAAGAATTAGGATAATTATTGTGTCATCATGCTGGAGGCTGGGCACTTAATTCCAATCAGATAGTAGTGTTGTTCTGAGCAGCAAGAAGCTAAGATACTATGATGACAGAAAAGATTTTGGAATCAATCCCCTTTGGTGAGAGTTGGGATGATAGAGGCCAGAGTAACCATCTTGAATCTTTGTTTTCTTAGATAACGGTTGAGTGCACGAAGGTTTAGGATCGGTCTCCATCCGCCGGACTTCTTCTGCGTGAGGAAATACTGGGAATAGAAGCCTTTGCCTCTGAACTGACTTGGGACCGTCTCCACCACTCCGATGGTAAGTAGACACACGACCTCCTGTCGTAACAGGAATTCGTGAGAGGGGTCCCTGAAAAGGGACGGGGAAGGGGGTATGTTGGCAAAAGGAACAGAGAGACCGGATGTTATGATCTCTCTGACCCATCGGTCTGTGGTGATGGCGAACCAACGATGGCGGTAGGGTCTCAACCGGTGAGAGAATTGTCTGGTTACTGAAGAAATGTCCTGTGAAAGGGGAGTGGTGCGCAGACCCTCGATTGGTGCGTCAAATCTGCTGATGAGACTGTTGCTGGGTCTGCATCTTGGTCAGCTGCTGGCGCCATCGTTGCGGCCGTTGCCTTTGTTTGTGTTGGTCGTACGGCCTAAATCGTTGTGATGTATAGGAGGGAGGCCATCTTCAGCCGCATCTCCCAGGTGGTCAATTTTGAACAATGGCCGCACTTCTGTGGGATATGCCCTTCTCCCAAACAGCGTATACAACGGGAGTGTCCGTTGGAGGCTGGCATAGCATTGCCTCATGAGGCACATTTTTTTAATCCTGCAGGCATGTTTGCAATAGCTTAAGTCTCTCAGAAAGGAAAAATCCTGTCAGGCCAACGAGTGGGCCTGAGGGTGAATGAGAGAAGAATAAAAATGTTTGTTTGTTTGTTTTTAAACACTAACAACTAACTATACTACGAGGTGGGGGGCCTAACTGGGATGGAACAATTAACAAGAAAAACTTCAAAATCTCTTCAGGTGAAGAGGAGCGCGTTCCAACTCCGTCTGCGGCTGTGAACGGTTAGGAGGAACTGGCGGGAGACCGCGCTGCGCAGAAAAGGTGCGAACATCGTGAGATGGCTTCTGCGCATGTGCAGTAAATCGGGGGCTACTGCTGGCAAAAATTATCTGGTTTGCAGCACCAGGACGAGCCCGACACCCATAGTGGAGCACCCACAGGGACACTACTTAAAGAAGAATTAACCTTACAAATCACAAGTGGCCTGTACAACAGACTGTGGGAATAGGAACACCCAAGGCTGTGAAGATGTGTTACAATTTCTAAGGTTAATTTTATAATCTTCTCACACAGGTGTAGCTGCAGTGAAGCTGTCAGGGGGTTGGTGTAGGAGGATACCATTGGTGCACAATGCTATTTGGTGATATACCTCCTTTCAAGACATCATTCAACCTTTAGAAACCATTGACTGTTCTGGCATTATGACATATGTAGCAGCCCCCACATGGTAATTATATGTTCATACCTTGTTTTAATATTATTTCATTCTTGCATCTACTTTCAATGGGTATTTGATAATCTAATTTTTGCCAAATGCACAGACTTTATAGTATTTTGAGAGAAATGGGAAAATCCAAGACAGATAGGACATCTGAACATATGACTTACAAATAAATGAATGAGAGCTCTGTATCGCAAATAAATATACACTTCAACTTTGATCTTACATGCCCATTCCAGAAATATGGTTAAAAAATACAAATCATGTGAATATATAAAAAGTGACATGAATAATGCATTCATAACGTGAGGATTTAGATCTTATCTTAAATCCTATAATTATGACTATCACCTACATGCACTAGATGTTTCTCATTTACTCAGTAGCCCACAAACCTGATTATAACAGATGTTATAGTACATATTCTTTTAGATTGACTCCCCAGTGCGTCCTATCCAGATTGCCTTTCTTGACTACTTCTCCATAAAAATTTGACTTGTTTTTTCACATGCTTTGAACAAATAGTCTAAAAACCACATCTAGTAATAGAACAAGTTATTCAGGGAGAAAATCATATCAAATGAATATTTTTTATAAACAGAGGGGTAGCAGAGTTAGTCTGTAACAGGAAAAACTTAAAAAACAACAAATAATCTAGTAGCACTTTCAAGACCAACAAAACATATAGATGGTATCATTAGCTTTCGTGGGCACAATCCACTTCATCTGAAGAAGTGGGTTGTGTCTGCAAAATACCATCTACATGTTTTGTTGGTCTTTAAAGTGCTATTAGACTATTTGTTGTCTATAAACATAGTGAGTCTTAAAATAGACATTTTGAGGGGTTTTTTTTTTTAAAGTGGACTTCAGCCCGCATTATGCCTATTTATGGCAGATAAGGAATGCTTGACTTTGTTTCCTGATTCTTTTTCAGATTACAAGTATCAATCAGGTCTTTCCCAGTTCTGCAGGAAGACTTTCTGGATTTCTCAACGTTTTCATAATGTGACCTCTTAGATCTTCACTGACTGGACAGAGCTATTGAATTTTTAAGAAAGATTTTCTTTCCTCAAAACGTTAGCTAGGCAATCCAAGTTAAACAGAAGTCAATAAGAACAAAACACAAAAAGTAAGTTTTAAGCAGAAAGCCCTTCCTCTCAACAGGTCAGCTTTTCCTCTCGGTTCATGACAGCATTTCTGGTTTGCCACTTACTCAGGAGCCTTTGGGAGCAAGCAAGATTTGAATGTTTAATATTAAAAAAAAACCAACAACAACAGAAAAAACGTTATCCCCCCCCCCCACCCACACACAAAAAGTCTTTCAAACCATTTTAAGCACCTTAATGGTGGGAAGCACAACCAACATTAGCCCTTTTCCAGGGGATTTTAGTCTTCACAAAACTTAATCTAGATATATACATTCTGTCTATAAGAGTGAGGAAACAAGGAAGTCAACTCATTTCTTTCTGCAATTTGTTCACTTCTGCACAAACTCTGAGTTAGGCAGCACATCAGAGTAGGGTTGCCAGGTGTCCGGTTTTCGCCCGGACAATTCAGTATTTTGGCCTTCCGTCCAGTAAAAAAACCAGAGAATACCAGACATGTAAAATATCCGGTACTTTCTGTTTTCCTTGGATGGACGGCCGATGTCATCTGCGAGGGCGGGGGGAGAGAGGAGCACAGTAATTTAAAGGCACAGCAGCTTCTTTTTCTCCTAAAAAAATGGTTGGCAGCATCTGCGAGGGCAGGGGGAGAGAGGAGTGAGGTAATTTAAAGGCGCATTGACCTCTTCCTCCCCTCTCCCCCAGCAATTTTTCCCCGCCTACTCGGGATTTTTTGTGAAGGTATCTGGCAACCCTACACCAGAGAAAACCTGAGGTCTCGTGGTAGCTGTAAAGCTCTTGTTGCATGAATTGTCTTGGTTGATTTCCCTTTCATCTTCCTGGAATTCACCTTCTTGTAGTACTCAGATTATTTCAATTTGGTCATCTCTTGCCCTCCCCAACAAAGACATTTACACAGACCTTTCCTGTGCCTTGTGTTTTCCACAGCCATTGATTCGTGTAACCACTTTCTTTGGGTAAAAATATTTGAGATTGTGTTCTTCTTGTACATAAGGCACTCTCCCAAGCTCTGCTCACCTGAGACACCACTCAATGTGCAGGAATGGTTATAAAAACAAAGAATAGGCTTGTATGTAAAAAGAATAGGATAGAAAATAATACTGAAAATATCATAGAATCACAGAACTGGAAAGAACCTGGAGAGCTCAAGTCCAGTCCTCTGCATGCATGACAGGAATAAGCACCTTTCAAGTCCTATGAAAGGTGTTTACATATTACAAATGCCATTATAGAAATCAAATGGAACACTTTCAACTGTAATACTATGTTCAGTTTTGGTAATCCTATCTCAAAACAGAAATAGCACAAATAAAAGGGAGCAGAGATGAGCAATTAAAATTTGATGCAAAGAAAGATACCCATCAGAAGAGAGAATGAGAAGACTGGGACTGTTTAGAGTGGAGACGCAACAGAGGTATGCAAATAAAGAATCGTGTTGAGTAATGCTAGAGATATCCAAACACATTTAAAGGCAACAAATTTAAAACTGATAAAAAACCCATGAGCTTTTTATACAATACACATTTAACCTGTTGAACTCAGTACCATAAGATGCCACGAACGTCAAGAGCATAGTAGGAATCAAAAGTAGATATGTTTACATGTATAAGAAAAAAAGGCAAAATTAAGAATATGAAACCCCTCATTTCAAGGCACAACCACCTTCTGCTGAGTGGTAAAAAAAATAAAAATTCTAGGACAGATTATTCCACAATTGTCCACTTTCATTAAAATATCTGGTGAAACTACTGTCTAAGACTGGACAAGATGGACAACTGGACTGATGTAGCATGGATATTCTATGTTTCTCTATTTCTATTTTCTTGTGCCATCAAGCTCATTCATTTAGATTGGTCTCTAAAGTTCTAGTATGTTACCCACAGCGTGAGAGCATTTAGATCTAAGTGGAGTTGCTTTGCTATTTCATATTCATCTCCTGAAGGAGCTGTAAATAGCATAAATAAATCCAAGTAGGATGATTTATTAATCATTACCTGTGCCTCCTCCATCCTTTTCTTGAAAAAAGTGAATAACCGCTTTATGTTTCTGAGAAAATAAGTTTTTACTGCTTTTTTCCTTCAGTTAACACAATGCAGAGCCAAAAAACATGTAAGAGAGCAAGTTGGATTGTATTATGACTCATAGTTACCAAATTTATTAAGTAAGTTCCAATTTATTTTGTTTTAAATAATAAACACTGATGATGTGCCAGCTAGAAAGAAAGCAGCTGGTTGATAAACCTCAGTAATAAAAATGTGAAAACTGAGCAAATTTGGTATGGCAACATTGGTGGAAAGAACCACATACCACCATTTTAAAAATCATTTCTCCAGAATGCATTCACTGGGGGTCAGGGTGGATGGCCAGAGGTCCGGAGCAGAGCCCGTAGTCTGGCAGCAGAGGAGCCAGCATTGACCTCCCCGGTCCAAAGAACTTGTCGGTTCAGGACCAGTCGGGTCCCAAGGGTGCTGGACCAGGGAGGTCCAGCCTGTAACAGAGGAATAAACCACTAATAGTTTTAATTGCTTTTCACTTTAGCTGCTGCCAAATATTCAATACAGATTTCTTTAAAATAATCAAATTATAATCTTCCTCTGAGATCCACTAGTAAGAGTCTCGGAATTACATTTCTTTATTTAGACTTAAAAGATATCAATGACACTAATAGCATATCACTGCCCAACTTGTGTGTTGATTTAAATGTTCTTGGTGCAATTTTGTAGCGCATCCTAAATGATCAAGATCAATCAGAGTACAAAGTAGTGCT